>NC_138894.1:62371547-63571547 GCF_965194825.1 Balaenoptera physalus | reverse complement strand
CCAGCAGGGAAGGGAGTTGTGGTGCCTGACGCCATCTGGAGAACTTAGGCCTGAGTGCATAGGTATTTCAAGGGAACTGGAATTTTCTGTGATTCTCTTGATTTGTGCATTTTGGCCACCAAGCCAAATTCAAAAATAAAGTAGAGACATTTGTGGGCCAAACAGAACATGTCTACAAGCTGGACTCAGCCAGCTGGCGGCCAGTTTGTGACCTCTAGCATGAAACCCATTTCTGAAGTTACAGCCAACTGCTTGATTTCTGAGTATTCAGCCACCAAACCTCCTGTGTTCTCCTATTGACTCTTCCCCAGTGAACCCTGCGCCACTTCCGGCTGTTTGATGAGGGTGATGAAGGATATTAGTACTCAAAGTATGAAGGCTTGTGACTCTGTCCCTAGTTGGAAGCATTTCTCTTGCCAGAATGTAAAAGCTGGCAACATTTTTAATATTAATTTGTGTCTCCATCTGTCACTTACATTTAGTGTGGCTGTGAGGAATGGATTTGATGCTGTTCAAATATGCCCAATTTCATCCTTGAGCCCTTCACAGTTGTCAGATGTACCAGCCAGGCCCAGACTCTGTTTCCAGCTTGTTGTCAATCATATTTGAGCAGTCAATGTGTTTATCACTGTTTCTTCCAATACCGCTGCCCTGACACCAGTTACCAGCTTCAGAGGACTGACCTCAAGATGTAACCTCCTCTTCTGCTTCATCTCCACTCTCTCTGTCTCCCTCTCTCTCTCATCCCTGGATGCTCCTTTGGCACCATGACTGACCACAGAGGGATCCTACCTGCTTTTATGCTGGCCTCTGCTTCTGCTCTCTCAGGAAGGGGCCCAGGCAAACTTTGCTTCTAGAAAATGGCCCTTTTTCCTGCAGTGACCCCACTGGCTTTGCCACACAGATCTTCCCACTGTTCTCTGGAATATTTGACCCTGGACTTGCAGCAAGGGGCAGGTGACGCTCCAGGACTGACCATCGTTCCCAGACCCTGCTATACCATGGACCATCTGGCCCCCACAAAGTCAATGTGATGTCCTTGCTGCCCTGGGGCCATGGCAAACTGCACCAACAAGATCTTCTAGGAACTGGTACATTGATCAACTAATTAACCACCCATCAATAAACAAATGAGTTGAGGCTCCCCAAGTAGCCAGCTTGGCTTCTACATAGAGATCCACTCCCTCCTCCCCCATCCAGGACCTACTGTGGTTACAAACGCCTCCTATTAGTTCTTGGTTTACTTGGGCACTGCCGATGCTGCCAGATGTTTACTTTTAACGTGAGAATGACACTGCTCTTGTGGTTGGGGGGAAGGAGGGGGGAGCTCTGGGCTGCAGGAGCGTGGGGCGAGCGAGCCCCTCTACAGCCCAGTCACCGGGGGCTCCTTCCCTCTCCCCTCCAGATGCGGCCCAGCCCCCCCACCCCATTTTGCCAAGTCAGCAGGTCCAGACTATTCCAAGCATGGAGGACCCTGCAGGCTCCGGAGCCCAGACTGCGGCACACATGGCCCACCATGTGGGGCACACGTGTGTAACTCCGAGGTCATGCCTGGGCTCCACCAGCCCTCCCCCTCGGAGTGGGGCTCCTTACCAGAGTGCCCTTCTCACCTTGGCTCCCCTTTGAAACAGCTCCTTCCTTGACAAGACCAAAAGGCAGACTTCCCTGCTGAATGATTTGGACCATCTGTAAACGACACTTCGGGCAGTTACGGCTGTGGAAGAACCCCGAGACTACCATTGGAACCCCACAAAGCCTGATCCATTTTGCAGCTACAGCCCCGTTGCCTGATCCCATCACGACTTGCAGAACCCGGTAGGATTTGTGGGATCTTGTGCTCCCAAGGGAAGCTGAGGCTCACAGCAGAGGCCAGAGCAGATGAACCAGCACCTTCCCACCAGGGTCCAAAGTCGTCCAGAGACACGACGGGCAATTACCTACAATCCATACCCCTTGAAGGAAAGTTTCTGATCCCACATCACCTTGCCACCATTATCTCCACTGCTGGACAAGGAGGGAAAGCCCTTCTCATTGGTCCAATCCATCCTCCTTCTCCCTTCTGCCCTTCTTGAGCTCTAACAACCTAAAGGCTAAAAATCTCTTCTCTTTTTCTCTCTTCTTCCTGGTGCCCAGAAGGCAGGATGGAAAAGCAGAAACTCATAACCAGGCCATACTCCCAAACAGAAATGGACCTGGGAGGAGAGAGGGGTGAGCGGCAGCTCTCAGCCCATCCCAGACAGGCTGGAGGAGGCTTGCAGAGAAGAGGCCCATGGTTAGAGCCACACATATTTATTTGAGGAAATGATGTGACATCAGACTAGTCAGAGTACGACTGAGTAGGCCCACATACTAGATTTTCTTGAGATTCCTAGGAACTATACCCCTCCCACGTCTGTGCCATTCATCCCAAACTCAGCAATGATTGAGAGCTGGTAGGAAAAGGGGAGACTATCCTGATAACTTTCTCAAAAACCTGTTTTTCCAAGACTAAATGGGAGGCAGAAATTACAAACTGCTGCCTCAGTCTGAAACTGTGAACTTACCCAGTTCATGCCTGTAGCCAGCCCCCTCCAACCCATCCTTCGCCATCTCCATCGCCTGCAAAAACCCACAGTATATAATTATTCGGTTGAAAACTGAAGTACTTCCAGTTCAGTGCTCATTTTTCCTTTCCCTCTGCCCTAGCTACTCCTGGACAGGGCTAAAGCTGAGATGATCTTCAACACCATCTCCTCTAAGAAGCCCCTCTATCTTTTTCCTCAAAGACTCTTGCCACCCCCAGGGCCTGCTTTCCTTTTTCTCACAGAGTCTCTGGCCCTTCTGAGAAGGCAGATCCATCAATGATAATAACAAATAAATAAATCCAACAATTTATTTGTACACACACATATTCCATTTTCCAGCTTTGGTTAACAACTTTACCACCAGGTGACTCCCCCTGAAAACTTTAAGGAGCCCAAGGGAGGGGACACAAGGGAAGAAGGGCCTGAGGACACACAGGGAGGAGTGGGGGATGTGTGGCTCTGGTGGTCCACTCCTGAAAGTGACCACGAGTGAGGTTATTCCAGGGTTGTTCTCAAAAAGGAACAGGAAGTATCCAAAGGTTTAACTGAGACTATGGCCGTAAACTCCGCCCATCCCCTATGGGTCCTTTGATCCTAGACCAGGGAGAGGTCATTAGAGACAATAGAGAATGTTGCTGGGACCTTTGGACAGAGTTCATGGGTCACCATGAACTTTGGTCTGGTGGTTATGAACTTCAACTCTGAAATCAAGCACCCTGGTTCTGAATCCTAGCTCCATAAATGATGCCCGGTGGGACCCTACGCAGATTTCATTTTTATCAGTCGGTGTTCATTTCTTCATCTGTGCAAAGGGGCTATAACAGTATTTACCTTCAATGCTAGTTGTGAGGTATACCTACGGTAATGTTGGTAAATCATTGAGCCTGTCACATCATGTACTATTATCATTATTGTCTCTTACTCTGGGTTCCAGACCTGACTCTCTCCAAGAGGTCCTGAGGGAAGATGACCGTCTCTCTGGGGGTCAGTGTGTCAGGGCCCATGCAGCCTCCCCCAGCTCTGTATTCAGCCCGACGTGGCTCTGTACACACAGCAGATGAGGCAGGCTGGGAGGGCCGGGACCGGACGGGACCACCCATCGGGCTGGGGAAGGTGCTGGTAGGATGGCCTCAGCTGCAGCTGCTGGGCAGCCGTCCAGGGTGACAGGCAGAAGTCAGCGTGCAAGGGTGTGGAAACAGACAATAGTCAGCAGCTGGGGAGGTAAGTGAGTGGCGGATCTTCTAGCATTTGGTAACAGGGTGTCTCTACCAGCAGGTGGGCCACAGCAGTGGGCGGTTCCAGAGGCGGATTCTGAAATCTAAGCAGGCAGGCAGCCTCAGGAAAGTCTGTCAGCAGATTCCAGCACCCACCAAAGGCTAGATCTGGTGGGGAGAGGCCAGAGAGAACAAAGCAGGGCCCCAGGCCTAGAAGGACAGACAGGTAACCAAAACAAAGCTGCAGGTCTAGGACACAGGGAGAAGTGGCATTGCTAGGACTCGGCCTCAAACCGAACCCGCAGGATGGGAGAAGGCCTGCATGGGCTGATAGTAGGACAGGTCCTGATGTGAGCCAGTCTGACCCCTGATCCCTGGCCAGAGCCAGGCTAATCGCCAGGGTAATAGGTGCAGGCCTGAGACTGTGATGTCCCCACGATGTGGGTGCAGGAGAGGGAAGTTGGAAATCATTACAGGGTAACTCCGATCTCTCTCTCTCTATCACAGACACATACACACACACACACACACACACACACACACACACACACACACACACACATTCTCTCTAGCTACTACTCCAGTTTTCCTGGTTCTTGCCCTTTGGACTATTTTTTCTCCCCCAAATCCTACCTGCTGATAAAGAACCAAAATAAGTTGATCAACTTTTTTTTAATGAAAAGTCCAGTCCATCAGGGCCTAAGAGCTTCCCTGATAGTCACGTGGCAAGTGGCTTGCCACTAGGACCCTGCTCTGTTCCCCAGTGGAAGGAGCACGCTGCAGCGGTGAACAGGGAGCTGGACCCAACTAAGGAAGGACGGTGAGGGTCCCCATAGCCCCTGACTTGGGTTCAGCTCTTGCTTGTCTCTTTTTTAGGCTCAGCTAACAACGCCTCCATAAACTCTGCTCCAGACTCATGTCTTGCCAATGACCCTGAAGACCTTGTCTTGGAGACTAAGTGATCTTGGGAGCCAGGTTCAAGGCTCATCTGTGCCAGATCCACATCCTTACAAACATGGAAACCTCACCCGTACTCATCTATGTAAGCTGTTAAGCCTCACACTTGCACATCTACATTAGCCCCTAAGCCTTATGTACACACACGTATTTATACTGTTTCTCAACCCAAACACATATTCTTAATCACTGGCCTCCAGAGTGCAAGGGCACAAACAATGGGAGTGGGCCCCATATCAGGGAACCTCATAAGGACAATCACTAGAGCACCATGCCCCAGCCTCTGGGCGTGTCAGCCACGCTGTCCCTTTACCTGCCCTGGCTGGGCCTCTTCTTCCTGATCAGCAAGGTGGTCTTAGGAGTTAGTGACCTGGACTTGCGGGGAGCAGGCCCGGCTGCCTTCTCGCTTTGCTCCCAGCTGTAGAGTAGTGCAGCTACTGGTGTGCATAACATTCAGATCCATCTGGAGCTGGGCCTGCAGACTCCATCTGGAGCCAGGGTCACAGGACCCTTCCCACCTCCAGGGCTTCCTGGATACATAAAAGGCAGATGACCAGTGATGTCAGTCAGAGGAAATTTGATAGAGAGAAGAGGTTACACAGGTGATGGAAGAGCTAAGAAACCACACAGGGATGCTAAACCAATCCAGACGTGAGTGACAGCAGGGAGCCATTTCTGCCCCAGGGCTGGAGAAAGAGAGGAAAGAGAGAAAGTGAGGTCACCAGAGTCCAAAGCCTGGGCTATCCCATGGGAATGACAACCACAGAATGAGGGGTCGTCTGATGTGAGCCGGAGCCATAAAGAGATCCAGCTTCTGCTAAAGACACCTTAGGAAGCAAAGAGAAAGAAATATCCCAACTTTCCCCCTCTTAACCACCTTCTAACCTGCTGCCAGGCCCCCCACTGGGTGAGCTCACCTGGAAGCCAAAGGGCAAAGAGCCTGGGAACCATAGTCCCTGCAGAGCAGCCCACAAAGGTCAAGGGACAGTCTGAGAGCACATAGGCGATGGGCCAGCACAGGCCAAGAATGATGACCCACCAGGCCTTGGATGGGCCAGTGGCAACAGTTTTTGAGAAATGTTAGAACCAGCTCCCCAGGAAGCTGCATCCTCCTCAGTCCTCTGGCCGCACAAAGATGGAAATGGGTCAGCTGCCTTGATGCCCTGTCAATGTGCACAATCAGGTTATTCTGTACATTCGTCACAGCGGGAGAGACCGCTGAAGGAAACTGAACACCGTTTGTAAAGAAGGGGTGGGCTCCCTCAGAGGCCATCTGGCTTTGTGCCCTAGTTCGGGGCGGGGCTGGGCTGGGTCCCAGGCCCTTTGAGCCATTTCTTTTGTGGAAAAGGGCATGGTCTGTGCCTTGGGGAATGGTAAGGGATCTGGCTGGGGACTAGGAGGGAGGCACTGTCCAGGGTACCAGGGCACTCAGCACTCCTTAGAGGAGATCAGAGAGCCGCCTTCTCCCGTCCCTCATCCCCTCCCCCAAACCCAGACCACCTTTGTCCCAGCTTCCCTCAGGCCTCTTCCAGTGGCTCACTCAAGATCTTCAGCCTGAGCTGGGCATTAAGTGCATGCACTTCTACATCCCCCTTTCCCTCCTACCCGCACCCCAGAGCGTGAAATGGAAGCCCCTCTGTAGAAGCCTTCAGCACAAGGGTCCTGGGAATAAGGGTGAAGGAGGAGGTAGAGTGGGGAGAGGAAAAGAACATTTCTAAGATTCCTAGATGCTTTTCTGGCCCCAGAGAAGGAAGGGTTTGCCCAGCATGGATTTCACGTCTGAATATGAGCCCAAGACAACATGCGAGGATCCTCCCACCCCACCTGGGCCCTCCTTTGGCAACCACAGCCTAACTTCTGCTCAGACATTGTCGTTGGCTCGTTTTAGTGCATCTGTGTTTCTTGTGTCCTCAGATGGTCTGCAAGTTCTCCGCAGGCAGGAGTTCCAACTGCAGAGCACAGAGTCCAGCCCAGGTCCCCCCTCTTACCATGCTGACCAGATCCTTCACAATGGGTGCTGCAGGGGACCAGCTATCTGATTTGCAAAGGCCCAGTGCGAAATGAAAATATAGCGCTCCTTGTTAAAATTATTAAATATTTCAAGATGATGACAACAGAGCATTGAACCAAGCACAGAACGCTTCTAAGTGTGAGGGCCCCATGCCACTGCCCTGGTCGCACACCCACGGAGCCTGCCCTGGGCCCATGTGGTGTGAGTGGTAGCTTGCCTCCAAAGATGCCACCATCAACACCTCACTTCCCTCTGCCCGCATCCCACTCCCACATCATGAGGTGACATCTAAGTCCTGTCCCTTGAACTGACTTGACCAACAGAACACAATGGAAATGACATTCTTGTACCTCCATGACTAGGTCATAAGAAGCCTTGCGAGCTCTTCCTGACCCTCTTGAACACTTGCTCTTAGGATACTCCCTCTCAGAACCCAGCTATCATGCTGTGAGAAATCCAAGCCATGTAGAGAAACCACGTGTAAGTCAATGGCCCCCAGCTGAGCCCCAAGCAGACAGCCAGGGTCAACCCCCAGCCATGTGAGTGAACCAGCCTTCATAGGACTGCAGTCGCTGAGACATCGGACCCAAAGCATATGGGAAACCCCCAGCGAGAACCACCCAGCTGAGCCTGGTCAACCCACAGAACCATGAAAAATAGTCATAAATTGTTGCTTTAAACTGCTAAGTTTTGGGAATGCCCTGACAGTCCAATGGTTAGGACTTGGTGCTTTCACTGCTGGGGCCAGGGTTCAATCCCTGGTTGGGGAACTAAGATCCCACAAGCTGTGCAGCACAGCCAAAAAAAAAAAAAGCTAAGTTTTGTGGTGATACAATAGATAACTGGGGTGCGCGCCAAGGAGCGGCATTCACTTGGAATACAATGTGAGTGGCCGGGGTTGTGTGTCACATCAGTACTGGCTGAGCACACAGTAGGAGCTCAAGAAAGGCTGACCACCATTCACTGACCACCATTCACTGTGTTGGCACCAGACACGTGGACCCCCTGACCCAGGACATACCCTCCCCCTGGCGGATGTCCTTTGTGATGAAATATTTGCCGTCTGGTTTCAACCTGACATCTCACCGGCTGATGGGGATGCAGATCCTGAGATTCATGACCACTTCCTCCCAGCACGTTCCGACCCTTCCCATCTCAGGAAATGAACAGCGATTTTTCCCCAGGGCCTGTTTACCCCAGCAACATAACAGGGTTTCCAAAACCAATCTCACAGCCAGATCCAATATCAGTCTTCACTGTAATAATAATAATACAGATGCTGCGCCTGCCCCCGGATTCCGTTTTCTGCTCTTGGGTTTCTTCATTTGTTTCTCCAGGATCTTTAAACATCTGATTAAATTTCATGCTTCAGGTGAAAAGTTCTGAAGATGGAAGATTATCAGAATTTGTAACTTTCATCAGCCCTCCTCTCTGCTCAGCGGCTTTTTACAACCCTTCTTCTCTCCCTCCCTCCTCACCCCCCGCCTCCCAGAAGTCCTCTTGTACCCTGTGAGGATAATGCGGGTCACACTATACTCTCCCCTGAAGCCCCCAACATGGGCAGCAGGTAGAGGAGGACATCAAGTCAGCGCGCAGCCCGAGGCTGACGAAAGGTGTAGCTTGGCCAGGGGTGGGATTCTCTGTAGGTCAACTGGACACAGAGGGGTCTGAGATCCAGGCTAACGTGACGCTCGCTCCCTGTGATGCTCGTGACCACACACGTCCCCACTTTTTATCACACCAGCTCTCCCAAATTTCACCCCTCCCTGAAATGGGCAGACAGTGCAGGCAAAACCAAGTAACCAGAGACGCAAGGCACTAAGGTTGGGATGGGCAACCACAGGGGGAGATGCCAAACCCGCATCTCCTGCCTGCTCCCAACCACCCCTCCTGCCCCCCGGGAAAACAACAGCATGCAGTGGAACCCAGGCCCTGCTCCATCTGCACAGCCTGATACTCATGTTTGTTTTGTGAACATAAATCGCCACTTTAGAGATCTTGGTTGCAAGCTAGGTCCTCAAGCAGTTTTCATTTACCCTATTACTTGCAAGTAGCACACTCGGCTGGCTACCAGGTGGGTGCTGGTCTCAAGGCCAACAGCTCTAATGCAGCAGGAGACTTTTTGGCGATACTGACCCATTTTTGTGCTCCCAGGAGCTCCCTTCTGTCCTTCACCCCCCACCACCACCCCCGCCCCCAACTCAGGTTCAAGCAGCCGGGCTGTTCTCTGCTCTCTGCCTCAAGGGAAGGATGTGTAGGGAGAAAAAGGAAAATACAAGCTTTGATGTCTGGGCAAGATTAAAATATTTAGGAGAAACATCTTGAGTGAGAGCAGGGTTTCTCTCCACCCTTCCTCTATACTCTCCAAAGATAAACAGTAAAGATTCCTCTGAAATGGTGAAGGGAGAAGGAGAGGAGGGAAGGTCGTGAGAACAGAGAGGCTGGTGGGCCCCTGACCTGTGGGGCCCATGCAGATGGGATGAAGATCATGCCAGCAAAGGGCCCCTGTGAGAGAAACTGCTGTACCCAGAACTCTGCACCCAGGGACCAGCACCAGCCCCCAGGAACCCTGGGCTGTCTTTCCCGATGGCCCACCAGTGCCTCATCTTTCCACAGCAGCCAGCACCAGAGCCATTCTCAGCTCTCTCCCCATCCAAGTTACTGCCCCACCCCAGGCCCACCATGTCCCAGGACACCTGAATCCTCAAGAAAAGGAAGTTGGGCCCTCAACTCCCCCTACCATCACCAGCCCACACACACCTACAGGGAAGCAGCTCAAAACCTCCCTCGCCACCCATGAGGATTAAACCTAACCTGGTTGCAACACAGATTGAGCAGATTGAGAGCATGCTAGGTGGCAGGCATCTAAGCAAGTCTTTTTATGCCTAATCTTAGTGATAGAACTTCCTTCACCCACGCTTAAAACCAGGCTCAGACCTAGCCTCCCTCCAAGCCTCCCTCACAGCCCTGCTCAGCCGCATGGAGCAGTTAGTCTTATGTCTGTAACATTTTCTTCTTTCCATCATTCCACTGTTATACTTCAATGTAATATTTACAACCAGGTCTATATCTGTTATTGGACTTGAATGCTTTGGGACCAGGGCCCAAGTCTTACTCATTTTTGCATGCCCTGTAATTGACACAACACAGTTTGTAACTATACAAACTAATGTTTGTATAGTTAAATTGAATTATCCACCCAATTCTCTTTTTAAGAGTAAAAACAGGAATCCTCATTAAAGCAGTTCCAGAGCAAAGGAGATAGTCCTAAAGAGCAAGCAATTAAGGAAAACACAATTTGGTAAATTATCATCAGGTTTCACCTGTTCCTAATCACTGCTTAATTTTTGCTAGAGCAGTTGCTCTGAGCGTTTTCACCTTGATTCTTCTCACCTTCACCACTCTCCTCGAGCCCCAGTCCTACCCATGAGCCCCTCATTCTGAACTCAGGCCAGGATCTCACCTCTTAGCTTACTGAGAAGAATAAGAATGTCTGATATGAATTCCCTCAAATTCTTATCACCTCTCTGAAACTGGCAAAAGATGTGGGGACACAGGGAGCCCATACATCGCCTAGGTGAGATTGATAAAATTGTATTGGAGTGCAATTTGGTGATACATGTCAAAATGTTAAATGTGCATAAACTTTGACCTAGTCATTCAACTTCTAAATTTTTATTCTAAAGAAAGAATTGGACAAGTGCACAAAAGAATCCACAGAGATGTTCTTTGCAGTGTTGTTTATAAAATGCACCTTCCTATCCTTGTTTTTGTACCATCTTGCTGTCTGGGCTTCAGCTACTCTTCTTTCAATTTCTCTTTCTTCTCCCTTTCTCAAATATCCCAAAAGTCCCCATATCCCACCCTAAAATCTCCTCCATGTCTCACTCCATCCAATTTCTTCAACCTAGCTCAGACCTTCCATGAACAACCTAGAGCCTATCAAACTGGCCGCCTTGAAAAAAAGAGCATCCTTGTGAAGGGCAGGCAAAGCAGGGCTCGTGAAAGAACCCTCCAGAGTGGAGGAAAGAGAAGCTTATGGTGGGCTTGCTGACTCCTGGCCGCTGGGTCTCTCTGACTCCCACCCTGGCTATGCAACTCTGCTTAGACATGGGCAAAATCCTGAGTTCATCTGAAACAGATTAGAATTTTTCAAAAGGGACTTTAGTTTTTGTGTTTTTTTTAAGGGACAGGGAGATAAATTCTGATATATGAAACATTTAAAAAGTGAGTTTGTGTGTTTCCTATCTTAAAATAATGACCACCTGGCAAGATATCTCTTCCCTAGCTCTCTGAACTCCCAAGCCCTGGCTCCCTGTCCTTCAGTTCTATGCACAATCCTCCACCGCACAGCCCACTTCTCTTTGCCTTTGAGATGAGGGTGTCGACAAGCTTGACCTTGGATGAATAATGGAAATCACACCTTTTTCTGTGGTTGTTGTTTCAAGTAGTACTATATTTTATTGTAAACTTTTATTTTTGAAAAGGTGATCCCTGAACATGTTAAAAATGTTTTTCAGCAATACCAAAACATATACAGTGAAAAAACTTGCCTCCTCTCATCCCTAACCCAGGCACCCAGCTCTTTTCCCCAAAGGCAGACACTGTTCCCTGGCCAGAGTATGCGGAGATGCACAGTATGTGGTGGTGCACAGTCTATGCCCTGTTCTCCTCCTTGCCTTTTTCAATAACATATCTTAGAGATTGTTCCATAACATACACATAGATAGGCCTTATTCCTCTTATCAGCTTATGGATGTACCATAATCCATCCACCAAGTCCCCTATTGATGGATATTTAGCTTGTTTCCAATCTTTTGCTATTGTGAACATGCTGCAATAAATACCTCTCTATGTTTCCCTTTGTACGTCTGTTAGAAAAATGCTAGAAATGGAATTTCTAGGTCAAAGCAAATATGTATTTAAAATTGTGATATTGTCAAACTGCCTCCAAAATGGTTATTACAGTTCACATTTTCACCAACAATATGCGGGAGTACTGGTCTCCCAGTTTTGTCAACCATCCACCAAACTTCTTTATCTTTGCCAATCTTTTCATATAAGGAATGATGTTTTGGTGTAGTTCTAAAATGGGTTTCTTTTAGAATAGGTGACATTGAGCAAGTAGTGTAGCACAATGCTTGAGAGGACAAACTCTGGTCCTTAGTTGCTTGGGTGACTTTGGGTAATTTACTTAACCTCTCTATGGTTTTGGTTCCTCATCAATAAAATGAGTACCATCATAATAATACATTCCTCCTACCATTATTGTGAAAATTAGATGCGTAAATAAAAACAAAATTCAATATGTGTTAATTATCATTGTTACATACTCGTATATTTAATGACCATTGTAATTTTTTTCCTGTGAACTGTCTACTCATGTCCTTTGCCCATTTCTTCATTGCTTGTTATTTTTTCTTTCTGAAATATGAAAGCTCTTTGTATATATTTAGGAAATAAACCCTCTGTCACTTGTGTAGCAAACATTTTCCCCAGTTTGTCCTTGTCTTTTAACTTTATTTATGGCATTTTTTCCATGTAGAAATTTTACATTTTTATGTGGTTAAATATACCAACCTTTCCTTTTACAACTTTTGGGCTTTAAGAAACCTCACAGTTCTTGAAGTATGAAAGAATAGAAACTAGAACTACTCCGTGCTTTTCCCTCCCTGCCCTTCCTCCCCTCACTGTCTCCCTGTCCTACGGTTGAGTCAAGGTTATCTCCTAATATATCCTTAGTGGCTTTTCCACATTCAATTTCTTCCTGCTCCTATCCGAAGTCCCTCAAGAGTAACTCCAATCAGGGCACGTCCCTGCTCAAGAGAGTTCAATTACTCCCCATCACCAACTGAACCAAGAACAAGCTTCTCATTAGAGGCATCTGCCTAGATGACACCAAATTCCTTTGCCAGCTGGTGATTCCCCTAAATATCTCCTGTCCTCCCATCCAACTCGACTCTTCAGTGTTCCCCTAAATAGTCTTTCCTTCCTCCCTGATTTCCATCACACTACGTCATCTACCTGTAAAGCCTTCTGCCCATCTCTGTCTACCCAAATTCTCGTCATCTTTCAAGACCCATCCCAAACACCCCTTCTCCATTGTCTCAACTGGTCCCCAACAATCAGATGTGAGCTCTTCTTCCCTTGCACACTCAAAGCACCTTGTTTGTTCTTCTCTTGAGATGTGCATCTCAAGCCGCCTTAACCAAACCAAGAACTCTAGGAAAAATGTGAGCTGTGTCTCACTCATCTCTGCATCTGCCACAGTTCCTTAACCTCTTGTTGAAATAAATTGTAGACACAAGTAATCAGATTGATGGGGGCAAGAGGGGTAGATTATGAGGGAGTTACTGTCCTCTGGCTAAACCACCACATCCAGACAGCTGGGCTGGAGGCTGCAGGAACTGCCTTCCCTAGTCAGTCTCCCTGCTGTGTCAGATGGTGGGTACTGGTTAACATTCTTTCAGTTGGAAGTGAAAGAATATCAACTCTTAAACAAAAAAAGGACTTGTTGGGTGGAGGAGCAGCCCTCAGCCTCACTTCCTGTTTACTGGCTCCACTGTCAGACAGGGACCATGTGACCCCCATAGAGACAAGATGGCGGCAACAGCTTAGTGGTCAACTGTACTCCCATGTCATCTCAAAGTCAAGTCCAGAGAGAATTGAATCCGCTTCTCTCCTAGCAGCCCCAGCAAACGTCTCATTGCCTTTCTCCGTCTGTTAATGGGTTAGACGTCCACCCTTGAGCCAATGACTGTGACCACAGGAAAGCATTGCTTTGGGAGGACCTGAGCACATATCCACTCTCAGAGCCAAAGACTGGGTGGATTCTATGAGCACCGGGCCACAGAGTACAGCCTAAAATAGTTCCACAGAAAGAAATTGAACTGGGAGATTGGGATTGACATATATACACTAATATGTATAAAATGGATAACTAATAAGAACCTGCTGTATAAAAAAATAAATAAAATTCTAAAATTTAAAAAGAAAAAAAAAAAAGAAGGGAATTGACATACTGTGACCAAAAGAAGGAAGAATAGATGCCGTTGACCAAACCACCAAATAATCACCGCACAGAACGCAGAACACCACTGCCCTCCTAGAAGCAGGGGACGGGCCTGAAGCCCCAACCCTGTGCTGTTTCTCTCCTGCCTGCCACTCTCCCTTGCCCTGAAGGCAATGGTTCTAGCTTCCAAACACAACATGGTCCCCCCAGGTTTGTGGCTGAGCCGCAGGACCATTGCGAACAGATCCTAACCAAACCCCAGACCAGGCGATGGCTGGTGTGGTCCAGCCGGCTCCAAGTTATTAGAACCAGGAGTCCCAGCCCCAGTCCCAAGAGTTGTAAGATTGTTTATCTTTGTTGGGGAAAAACTGCAGCCAGAGCCATAAATCACTGCCCAGCTGGATGGCTTCGCTGAAATGTTTGTTTAAACAATGAAATCTCCTGACGGTCTGAAAATATAGGATGGATTGCCCTGTCCTTCTCGGGCCCAGTCGTGCGGGCTGGAGCCTGTGAGAGGGTCTCAGAATTGGCTCCCTACCCCCACTCCCCATGCCTCCCACCCCCAATATCAGCGCTAAAGAATGAAGCCACAGCATAGCTAATATGAAACAGCAGATAATGCAAAAGCCATGTCTATCAATCTTTGAAATGCAATCTCTAGAGTGGTTTGCACTGGACGTGCCTTCCTAATGGAAGTAGCATTTCTTGGCTAATGTGCACAGAGAGGGTGGTCTCTGGAAGGACACTTGCGTGGAGCATGCGCCGTGTGGGCAAGTGACTTCCACTCTCTGGGCCTTGGTTTCCTCACTTGTTACATGAGGGGGTTAGACTTGGACTTTATGTTTTCTCCCAGCTCTTGCCTGCTAAGTAATGCTGCCGTATGTTTACATTCCCCAAAGAAAGACTAGATAAACAGGAGGGGGCAGGGAAAGGAGAGGGAGCGGGGAAGAGAAGGGTGTTGATGATTCCCTGAGGTCCCTTCCAGCCCTGGGGTACTTCCTTCTGTGCTCTCTGGCCCTTCAGAGAGGGAGAGAAGGGGAAGCCATGGACTAAGGGCACAGTTCGCAGACCCATAATCAGGACCTACATACGCTCCAAGAAGGAGGTAAAAGGGTGACCACTGATGGGTCTGGGTGACATAGACCAAATCAGACTGCAGGACTGGGACCTGGGCCCAAGCAACACAAACCTTGTGGAGGGAGAGAGGAAGGGAGCTTGTCTGGACTGATGAGGTTTGGTGGACAGCCCTTTCCTAAAGGAAGAAGGCAGCCGAGGCCTGAGTCTTTCCAGTCTGGGGGCTGTACCCCCGGCTCTGTGATAGGAGCCATGACAGCCCAGTGATAGTGTATGATAGAGTATTGAGCCATCTGGTCATTGGTTTGCCAAGTGTTTTCAAGAACATATTACCTGTCTGTACTTTGGGAGGCTTTGGAAATGCAAAGATGAATAAGACCAGGGTTCTTTAAGAGTTAGTGATGGGGGGCTTCCCTGGTGGTGTAGTGGTTAAGAATCTGCCTGCCAATGCAGGGGACACAGGTTCGAGCCCTGGTCCAGGAAGATCCCACATGCCACGGAGCAACTAAGCCCGTGCGCCACAACTACTGAGCCTGCGCTCTAGAGCCTGCAGGTCACAACTACTGAGCCCATGAGCCTAGAGCCCATTCTCCGCAACAAGAGAAGCCACTGCAATGAGAAGCCCGCGCACCACAACGAAGAGTAGCCCCGCTCACCGCAACTAGAGAAAGTCTGTGCACAGCAACAAAGACCCAACACAGCCAAAAATAAATAAATAAAATAAATAAAATTTTAAAAAAAAGAGTTAGTGATGGGATATTCCAAAGGGATGAGTGATGGGATTTACAACAAGGATGTGGAGGAGACTGTGAAAGAATTGTAAAGGGATTTGTTAATGGTTATGTGAGGGAGGTGTAGGGGTTGGAATAGGGTCTGTTATTAAAGTCTGCAATGGAGTCTGAGATGGGATTATAGGATGGGATGGGGGGTTTTTTTTGGAGGGGGGGTTCATTAGCTATAAAATGGGAATATAACGGGGTGTGTGATGGTAGGTGTAACAGGGTATGTGAAGGGGTGGGAGTTATTAGGACACATGATGATTCATTCGTAGAGCAGCCTTTCCCAACAGCCCAGATGAAATAAAATTCTTCCTCTTAATAGGGTCTCAAAAGCACTTTATATCTATCATTGATAACACTATTGAAATTAGTTCATTGAACGAATGAAATGAGTTCATTGTTTTGTAATTATTTGCCTAACTTCGGTCTCCCTTGCTAGGCTGTAAGAGCTGTGGAAAGAGTAGCCTTGGTGGATCTTGTAGGGTCCTGTTCGCTGCGGCACCCTCACTCTCCACCCCACCCCAACAGGGCTGGGCACATAGTAAGCTCTAAGTAAAATCTGATTGAATAACTCCCTGATAGGGTGCCAAGACCCTCCTCAAATAATGCAGGGCAGCTGGACGTCCTCAGAATAAGTAACCATCTTGCGTGGAGTCCTGCGGCTCTGGTTCTGTTTAAAGGGACGTGTTGCCATCTGGTGGCCAAGAGAAGAAA
This sequence comes from Balaenoptera physalus, assembly GCF_965194825.1. Taxonomy (NCBI): domain Eukaryota; kingdom Metazoa; phylum Chordata; class Mammalia; order Artiodactyla; family Balaenopteridae; genus Balaenoptera; species Balaenoptera physalus. The sequence goes on along the minus strand of NC_138894.1, from coordinate 63,555,222 downwards.
TACACTGAGAGGAAGCTTTCATTCCGCCCTGGTTCTAGCCTCCACTGTCTTGGGGGCCAGCAGCTACACACCAGCTTTCAGCCCAGCCCCCAGCCGCAGAGAAATCAGCCCCAGCTTTCCCCACTGCTTCAGGAGTGGAGCAAGAAGAGGTAGGAAAATAGAGACCACGTGGACCCTGTGCTGAACGGCCCTTGTCCTGATCTGCATCACGGCCACCCAGCCCTGCCTGCCTTGGGCTGGGCTCCGCCCCCTTCTCCCTGGCTTCGAACTCAACCCTTCATCCTGGGAAGCTACTAGTCCAGGACAGGGAGCGTGGTACAAACAAAGCTTTGATTCAGTGGCTTCCATGTGAAAATTTCTCATCATTTGAGGTTTCACTGTCCAGAGTGGGTCAATCCCGTTTCACACACACACAGACACACACACACACACGCAGGCACACACACACACACACACGCAGGCACATGCATGCAGTACCTTTGCTCTACATAATGGTGAGTGAGTTCTGATTAAAACTGACCCCCTCCATCCTATTTCTGTACATTGTATGGTCAAAGTCCCAAACAAAACACTAGGCAAAAACCCCTGTCCTAGGGAGCTTACATTCTAGTGGAGCATCTTTAATTACCCAGCTTTCACTGTGGAGCCCCTATAATGTGGGGTAACAACATCCCCTTCACTACCTCATAGAGCAATAGGCCTATGATATAGTAATGAGAGAACTGAATACTGAAAGGATTGGTGCACAGGAACACAGCTGCCCTGTAAATCGAATTACCAATAATACTTGTACGTGTTTTGTACTTGTTTTCTTATATTTCCATGTAACATGTTTCATTTCCATTATTGGAATTGGATGTGGAACAGTGGCAGTGCCCCCAGAACCATCCCATATAAGCACGCACACCACCTGAACACAAACAGTGCATTCACAAAACATGGCCAGATGCGTGTCCTTTTGCCACTCCCCACTCAGGTCCCTAATCCATTCTATATGGGAATTCTGAAGCTGTCATGGCCAGCAGTGTTCCCTTGAGGACACAGGAGCATCTATGAGCGTCCTTCATCAGAACGCTACTTCCCAGCAAATAGGCAGCAACCTAGGCAGTTCACAGGTAATTAAAGATTTCCTTCTGCTCCCACAATACCTCTCTCTGCGGGTGCCCAGGTACCCATGTCAGCACTGCTTCCAATGCTGCAGTTCTTGCCAAGGTGGGAAAAAGTCTCCCCGGCATGGATGTCTCTTTGCATTAATTTTTCAAAAGGTGGCCTGATTCTTTCCATTTCACTACAGCCCCTTCTCTTTGATAACTTTTTAAATGGTCCCCCAGGGCAAAAAGTTGAAGGACATAGAATACTATCCACTAATGCCATCTTACAGCATCCTGGGGGAGCAACCCTGAATTAGTACCCTGCACCTCAATCCTTCCCAACCTCAGGGTAAGACCCCACTCCACCCCCAAGAGCAATCAACACCAAGAGAGACTTCCCACAGCCTTGCCCTCCACTTTCTTCATCCATTTTGGTCCTAACCATTGGTCCCCAATTTTTCTCTACTGTTCCTCCCAGAAGACCCATAATATTCCATCCTTATGACCTACAATTCTTACCACATGTATATAGAGTCAGTCTCCCCAGGGGACACTTACTGTAAATAGATAGGCTAGATACATGGAAAGGGTCTTAAATTAAGTTATCAATACAAATAAAATAAGATAAATCAGAATAAAAGAAAAATGGGTGGATTAACTCAGAATAACTCTGCCAGGTTGAAACACACCCATACAGCCCTTTCTCCAATAAAAACAACTAAAAACATAACAGTTAATGTCCTGTGTTTGTTTGAAGGTGACAAAGCTAGGATCCTTGACAGGGAATGCACGTGAAGGACTAAAAGAGAAGGTAAGAAGCCCATTGAACAATCCTGGCTGGAGCACGGTGGGCAGGGAACCTTCAGATCCCATCACCGGGTCCACCTGAGGCCGAGGGCACATTATCGTGTGCGTGTGTGACAGAATGGAACACTCTAGAAGCTACCTGAATGGAGGTGTGGGCAGGCGGTGGCAGGAGTCAGACCACTAAGGGCAATAACAGATGCTCAAGTGACAAAGGACAGGGGTCCAACTACGCTGTAAGGAGATAGCCTTTTGTTTAACTGGTGGGTTGTACGCAGTTGCTCAGGACGGTGGAGGGGAGGCCGAGTCTGCAGGGAGGAGCCACTGAGGAGAGGCAGCTTTATAAACAGAGGGACAGAGGCTTCCCTGGTGGCGCAGTGGCTAATACTCCACGCTCCCAATGCAGGGGGTGCAGGTTCGATCCCTGGTCAGAGAACGAGATCCCACGTGCATGGTGCAACTGAGAGTTTGCATGCCACAGCTAAGACCCAGTGCAACCAAATAAATAAATATTATTAAAAATAATAATAAAAAATAAATAAACAGAGAAACAAAGGTAAGAATTACAGCAGGCGTCTCATCAGAGACCATGCCAGCCAGAAGAGAAGGGAGTGACATGTTTTAAATGCTGAAAGGAAAAACAAACAAACAAAAAAAAAAAACCTGTCATCCAAGAAATCTATACACAGTGAAATAGTTTTCAAAAATGAAGGAGAAATTTAAAATTTTCAGACAAAAAAAAGCTGAAAGAAAATATCAGTAGGTCTCCCTTATAAGAAATGTTAAAGCAGGTTTAAAGAGGAGAAAGAATATAACACCAAACAGAAGTTGGGATCTACACAAAAAAATTAAGATCTCCAGAACAAGCTAAAATTGAAGTAAATATGAGAGGGTTTTTTAAAAAATCATTATAAAAGATACTAAGTCAAAAACAGTAGTAAAGTATTGTGGGTTTATAGCATAAAGTGAAACAAATGATAATAGCCTAAAAGTTGGAAGGAAAGAATTGGGATTGTACTATTGTAAGGTTCTTACAATCTAGATGAAGAGGTATAATATTCCTTAGAGATAGGCTGTGATTAACTGCATATGTATATTTTAAATCCTAGGGCAATCTAAAATTATGATTAAATATGTAAAATTTAAACCCAAGGGCAACATGAACATTTTAAAGGTGTAAATAATGATGCCATAGTGGAGACAGAAAAACAAATGATAACAAATTCTCAATCCAAAAGCAGGCAGAAAAAGAGGAAAAATTGAACAAATAACAGGTAAATAGGAAACAGCTAGCAAGATGTTAGATCTTGATTCATGTGAATGGTCTAAACAACCAGATTTAAACACAGAGATTGTCATATAGGATAAAATAGCAAGATCTAATTATATGCTGTCTACAAGAAATCCATTTTGAACAAAAAGATATAAATAGGTTAAAGGAAAAAGGATGGTAAAAGATACACCATGCAAACACTAATCAAAAAAATATAGTGACTGCATTAATACCAGGCAAAGTAAATTTCAATACAATAAATATTACCAAGTATAAAGAAGGATGTTACTTAAAGATAAAAGGATCAATTCACCAAGAAGACATAATAATCCTAAATTTTTAAGCCCCTAAAAAATATCAATACATAAGAGCTTCTAAATGCATGACAAAAAACTGATAGTACTGAAAGGAGAAATAGGTAAATCCACAATTATATTTGGAGGCTATAATTAAGTTATAAAAAAGCAGGTAGAAAATTATTAAGAATATAAAAGACCTAAGCATCACCATCAATGAACTTGACCTAGTGGAATGTATAGAACGTTCCACCAACAACAGCAGAATTCACTTTTTTTTCAAGTGCTTGTGAAACATTCACCAAATCAGACCATTTGTGGGGGACAGAAAGCAAATCTCAACAACTTTTAAAGACTTGAAATTATACAAAGGATGCTCTCTGACTAAAATGGAGTTAAACTGGAAACTAATAACAAAAAGATACCTGGAAAATCCCCAAATATTTGAAAATTTGATGTCTGATACAAGTATTACTAGTTTGTTGCTGTTTGGTGTGAGATACAACTCTCTTCTCAACTGCCTCACAAAACTCCTTGGTAAAAACAGTGTGGCTTACTAATGCTTTAGCCCAGGGGGTGGCAAACTAGGGTCCACAGGACAAAGCTGGCCTTTGGCCGGTTTCTGTCTGGCCTGAAAGCTAAGAATGGCTTTTACAATTTTAAAGATTGTGAAGATGAAGGAGGAGGAGGAGGGGGAGGAGGAACAGCAGTAGCCGCCTAAAACAGCCTAAAACACTTGCAAAGCCCTCCTTTAATAAAATGAGTTGGGGGACTTCCCTGGTGGTCAAGAATCCGCCTTCCAATGCAGGGGACACGGGTTCGATCCCTGGTTGGGCAACTAAGGCCATGCGCCACAACTACTGAGCCTGCGCACTCTGGAGCCTGCACGCCACAACTAGAGAGAAGTCCACGCACCGCAAGTAAGAGCCCTCACACCACAACGAAAGATCCTGAATGCCTCAACAAAGATGCAATGCAGCCAAATAAAAAAATAATAAAATAAAAATGAGTTGGAATGTGTTTCTTCCTCCATTTTCTGAAAAAGTTTGTGACATATTGTTTTTGTTTTTTTTGTTTGTTTGTTTGTTTTCTGTAAATGTTCACCAGGGAAGCCTGGTGTTTTGGAATTTCCTTTGGGGAAGGGTTTCTAATTATATATGCAATTTCTTTAATAGCTATAGAGCTATTCAGATTTTTTAATTTCTTCTTTTGTCAGCTTTGGTAATTCACCCCTTTGTGTTAATCAGCATTTCCTTCTGGTATCATTTTCCTTCAATTTGAAGGATTTCCTTTAACATTTCATGTAGTACATTTTGCCAGTGTTAAGTTGCTTCAGCTTCTGTTTTTTTGAAAATGCCTTTATTTCACTTTCATTTTGAAGGATATCTTTTGCTGGGTATAGAATTCTATGTTGACATTCTTTTCTTACAGAATTTTTAAAATATCATTCTCCTGTCTTCTGGGTTTTGTTGTTTCTGAGGGGAATTCACTGTTTATTCTTACCTTTGTTCTCTGTTTGTAATGTGTCCTTTTCTTCTGGCTGCTTTTATGATTTTTCTCTTCATTATTAGAGTCTAACAATTTGATATGCAGTGTCTTGGTGTGGTTTTCTTTGTACTTATCCAGTTTGGGGTTTGTTGAGATTCTTGGATATTTGAATTTATAACTTTATCAAATTTGTAAAGTTTTTAGACATTATTTTTTTTTTCCAGTTCTGCTGTATTCCATCTTTTCTCTCTTTCTGGAACTCTGATTACATGTTTATTGGACAGCTGATATTGCACACATGTCACTGAGTCTCTAAGGCACTCCAGTTTGGATAGTTGCTATGTTTGCACATTCATAGATATTTTCTTCTACCATGTCTAATCAATGTGCTATTGAGCCCATTCAGCACATTTTTTACTCTGGATATTGTATTTTTTAGTTCTAGAAAAATATAATACTCTGGTTCTTTCTTTGATTTTATATTTCTCTTCTCATTATGTTCATGTTTCCTTTAAATGCCTGAACATCTTTATAATAGTCCTTATAAAGTCCTTGTATGATAATTCAATAATATCTGCCATTTATGGTTCTGGTTTTCATGATTGATTTTCTCCTGATTATGGGTCTTTTCCTACATCCTAGTATGCCTAATAATTTTGGACTGGATGCTGCTGGACATTGTAAATGTTACATTGTTGGGTGTCTGAATTTTGTTGTCTTTCTCTGAAGAATGTTGAGATGGGGGCCGGGGAGGTCAGAGAGTTGAGTTACTTATAGATACGCTAAATGCTTTCTAGTCTTGTATTTGTGCTTGTTAGGGTGGGTCTAAAGCAGTGGTTCTAAATCAGATACAACTTTCCCCCAACCCCCAACCCAGGATATTGGCAGTGTCTGAAAACATTTTTGGTTGCTACAACCCGGAGGGTGCCTCTGTCATCTAATGATTAGAGATCAGGAATGCTGTTCAGTATCCTGCAATGCACAGGAAAGCCCCCCAAAACAAAGAATTATCCTCCCCCCCCCAAAATATCAACAGTACCAAAGATGAAAAACCCCTTCTAGAGTACTTATAACCTGGGGCCAGTGTTACCCTACTGTTGGGAGAGCTACTCGATGCCCACATATTCAAGAATGTTTCTCTGCTCTCCAGTCTGGCTAGTTGGAACTCTAACATCTCCCGACCTGATGTTAGCTCTGGAAATTGTTCAGCTTGCAGCTTCCTGGTAATTATAGGAAGAGCCTGGTGGGAGTCTTACCCTACACATGCACGGTTTAATATTTAGCCAAAACTCAACGGAACCCATGCAAATTGCTGGAGCTCTTTCTTTGCATAGCTTCCTCCTTTCCAGTATTCTGTACCACAAATTCCAGTGGCCTGAGGCTTCCTGACCTCTAATAGCTGACATTTCAACTAAATGAGACCTCCAGGCTCTGTTGGCGGTTGCCCCTTCTCTGTGCTTGGTCTGTAAAGAGCCTCCGGGCAGAAAGCCTCCGTGATCAAAGTGTTTTCTGTGTGTCTCTCCCATTTCTGCAGGTCTTGCAAGAGAAGGCACTAACTCCCTTTGTTTCTGACTCTCTTTACAAAGATGTTGGCATAGTAAAGGACCTTGAAAGATAGATAGTGTTTCCCTCTGGAGCAAAGAGCAGGTTTGTGTACCGTCCAGTGTTACGAAGGTGAAGTAGGTTTACTCCCCACTGAAAATGACCCTGGTTCCCTAAGCTCAGGGTCCCTCTTCTGTAATGCAACCCACTACACATGCATGTGTCACCCAGACCTCTTCACATCGCCCCACGGGAATTGGGACTTGAGGAAGCAGTGCAAATGCTGATACTCTAGCCACTGCTATTGTTTTGAGTAATAACATCCTTTGTCTCTGTCCTGGGAGTCTTGTGTCTTCTGCCAGCATCCATGAAACGGTATGAAGCTAACTTGTTAACTTGTAAGGAGGGTAAATTCTCAGATTCCTTCACAGTTCTTGACACACCTGTCATATACCAGGCCACTACGCTAGGCTCCGAATACAGGAAGTGAACCACACCAGAAAGGGCATAAACTGCCCTTCTGCAATCTTCAGTCTAGTGGGGGAGACAAAGACAAACAAATATATAGTTTTTAAATGGCAGCAATTATTAAGAAAGAGATAAGGAAATTACAACAAGAGAATGACAAGGGGTAAGTAGACTGGATTAGAGGAGGTCAGTAGCGGGAGCAAGGAGATAAACTGGGAAGTTATTGAAAGTAGCTAAGCAAGAAATGATGGAGGCTTGGGCTAGGGTGTGACCATGAAAAGAATACTGGGAATACTGGGAATCAAGGCCGGATGATAAAGCGGGGCCAGATCATGAATGCTCTCCCACAGGACCCTTGTAGATGCTGCTACTCCCGCTTGGAAAACTCTTTCCCTTGCTCGTCCTATGTCTGCTTTTTCCTGTCCTTCAGGCTCAGTTTTTAAAATACTAGGTTAAGGAAATTAGAGAAAGGGAGATATTCATGAATCTTGAGTGAGGATTATGTCCTAACAAAAAAACATGGCTTGCAGTGGCTTAAACAGAGGTTTATTTCTCTCATATAAACAAGGAATCTAGGGCTTCCCTGGTGGCGCAGTGGTTGAGAATCTGCCTGCCAATGCAGGGGACACGGGTTCGAGCCCTGGTCTGGGAAGATCCCACATGCCACGGAGCAACTAGGCCCGTGAGCCACAACTACTGAGCCTGCGCGTCTGGAGCCTGTGCTCCGCAACAAGAGAGGCTGCTATAGTGAGATGCCCGCGCACCGCGATGAAGAGTGGCCCCTGCTCGCTGCAACTGGAGAAAGCCCTCACACAGAAACGAAGACCCAACACAGTCATAAGTAAATAAATAAATAAATAAAATAATAATAATAATAATTTAAAAAAAAAAAAAAAAAACAAGGAATCTAGAAGCAGTAGCATTTGTTCAGCTGCTCGGTAAGGTCAGGAACAACAACTTGGTCTTTCCTTCATGGTTGCAAAATGGCTGCTGCAGCTCCTTTGTAACCACATTCAAGCCAGTATGGAAGGAGAACAGGTGGCACCAGCTAAGACTGTCTTTTTTAACAGGCCATGACAAACTTTCCCAGAAAGAAACCACTTCTATTCACTTTTCACTGGTTATAACTGTGACTCCTTTCCCTTTAGAAAATAAAGTATTTAGCTTTTTCCAGACTTTATCATGCAAGAACTTCTGGAATTCTTGAGCTAAGGAATAATGTCATCAAAGAGCTGCTTTAGGAAGGTACAGGCTGAGAGCAATGGAAAAGTAGAAAGGGAAAAACTAGGAAGAGAGATGAGTTAAGAGGCTATTGCTGTCAGTCAGTGGGAAGAAGGTCTGGATCAGAATAAAAACAGAAATAAGAAAGTGCTTAACTTAAGAGATGTGTCTCCTCACAGCTTTAGTCATAGATATGCACATTTCTATGCTTTCATGTAAATGTATCATTTTTGCAAGGAGAGAGAAATTTATGTAAATAGATGTGCATTTCTGTGCATTATCTTTGTTTTTCTCTGTGTCTGTGACTGTATCATTTATTCATTCATTCAGCAAATACTTACTGAGCCCCAACTTTGTGCAAGGCAATGTGCCAGGTACTATGGGGGAACACGGACATGAATCAAACACAAATCCTACCCTTGAGGAGCTTACAGACTAGAAAGGGAGAAAACACATATCCTCAAATAGCTAAAATGCAAATTAGTAAAATGATAAATATCATAAAGTTATGAAAGTTCAGAAGAGGAAGTCATTATCTTAGCTGGAGAGATAAGGGAGAAGATGGCATTTGAATTTAGTTTTAAGGAATTAATAGGATGATAGAGTTACCATATGATCTAGCAATCCCACTCCCGGGCATATAGCCGGAGAAATATATATACACACACAATGGAATATTACTCAGCCATAAAAAGGAATGAAAGAATGCCATTTGCAGCAACACAGATGGACCTAGAGATTATCATACTAAGTGAAGTAAATCAGAAAGAAAAAGGCAAATACCGTATGATATCACTTATATGTGCAATCTAAAAAAATGATACAAATGAACTTATTTACGAAACAGAAATAGACACACAGACATAGAAAATAAACTTAAGGTTACCAAAGTGGAAAGGGGGAGAGGGATAAATTTGGAATTCGGGGTTAATAGATACAGACTACTATATATAAAATAAATAAACAACAAGGACCTACTGTATAGCACAGGGAACTATATTCAATATCTTGTAATAATCTATAATGGAAAAGAATCTGAAAAGGAATAGATATATACGTATAACCGAATCATTTTTCTGTACACCTGAAACATTATAAATCAACTATACGTCAATAAAAAATTTTTTTAAAAAGAAAGAATAGGATGAAGGGAAGGAATGGGCAGGGAACAAGCGACAGTGGAGCATTCTTACCTTACTGGCTAGAAAAGGTGGTGAAAAATAAGCCTGAAAGAAAACTGATCTAAAGAATTTGGTGGGTTTTTTTATACACTAGCAAATATTTATTGGATTCCTACCAAAGATACGGTACTGTGCTAGATCTTGAATTTCTATACGTGATTATATGTCTGTGTTTCCATGTATGTGTGCCTGTTTGCGAACATGCGTATGTTTCACGGTGTGTACACACTTTTGTGTGTCTCCCTCTGTTTTAATAGTCAATTTCTTTGTGTACATTTACACGTTAACTGTGGCCATGTGTTTACATATGGCCAGCAGGTGGCGCCACAAAATCATAACTAGCAAGGACAATTCTGCCTGTTCCAGCCAGGTAGCCATCTCAGACCGTATGAGGCCATGGAGAGATCCTGAGGCCCTTGTAGGGGCTGGGGATTCGTTTAGCTGTTTCCATCATTAGCATTATTCACCACTGTATTCCCATGCCTGGCACAAAACCTGGCAAACTGAAATCCTCCTTAAATGTGTATTCATGAAATGCTAACATGCCCCATGGGAGAAGTGGGAGATGGGGGGAGCCAGGGAAAGAAGTACAGAGAAGGTGGCCCACCAGTAAAGACCCCACAGGAAGTGGGATTTCAGTCACACTCATAGAAGTCATAGAAGATCCGGAGGCGGATGTGTGATAAAACAGGAAACTCAGCCATTGCTGTCACCCATGAGGCTTCCCCTCCTTATAATGTGGCATCTGATCCTGACCCTTTCCTTCGGCTTTTATTCAGTGCCTAGTAAGTACTAAGACCTGTGGGAAATACCACCTCTGCTCTCTAGGAGCTTACAATCCAGGAAGAGAAATAAAGTTTATTTTTAAAAAATTTATTATATGCACGATCTGGATTTGGATCCTGGCCTAGAAAGGAAAAGGAGACATTGGACAGTGGGCAAAATTTGAATGGGATCTGGAAATCTGAATGGGTTGCACACAGGTTATAGAACAGTGTACTTGCTTTTGAGGAAATATACTCAGTGAAATATTTAGGGGTGGAATGGCATCATGTCTGCAACTTGCTCTCAGATTGAACAGAAAAGGAATAACGATAATGGCCGGGAAGGAAGGAAATGGTAAATGTTAATGATTGTAGAATCTGATTTAAGGAGCTAAGAGAGTTGTTTATACTCTTCTTGCCACTTTTCTTTAAGTTTGAAATTATTTCAAAATAAATTTTGTTTTAAAATTTTTAAATAATAATAATTACAACCAATAAACCCTCTCTGCCTATTGCTGAGAAAGTTCCTTCCTGCCCCACGTGAGAAGTGCTCTGTTAGGGACAGAGGCACAGAGCTGGAAGAGGGTCCAGCTGTGTCTATTCAGAGACCCTCTGGATCCTGGAACTTCCTCCCCAACCCCTTGCCACCTTGGCTGCCTCAGGAGACTGGCTCTCTCTCTCCCCTATCTGGGCTACCCCAAAGTCTCACCCTTTTCAGAGCCCACATCTGTGATTTCTCCCACTCATGCTCTCCATGCCGGTGCAGGTACCCCACTCCCCCATCAGCCTGTTTAGGAGAGGAAGGTCTCTGATTGCCCACAGGGACTACCACTCTGGTCATTCCACACAAGAACACAGGTACCACCTTCACTTCTCACTTTGCTCCCATAGGAGAACTGAGGCTCAGAGTTTTGCAGCAAAAACCTTGAACCGACAAAGATCTACTCAGTGGGACCAATTTCAGGTCAGCTGCACATAGCAGGGGCCTGGACTATAAAACACTTTAACGGTCTGGCTGAGTTATCACAGATGGGCCTGGCTGCTTCCCCATCTCTCCGCCGTCCTCCCCATTGCCTCACTCCTTTCTCCGAGCTGCCAGCAGCACGTGGTGCTGCATTTGTCAGGCCACTGCCAGTCAAGGCCGCCTCGTGGCCCTCTGAGGAATCCCACATACCTCAGCCTGGCACTCAGGACCGTCTGCAAAGTGGACCCAGTTCCCGCTCCAGCTGTTTCTCCCATTATTCCTTTGCACCCGCTTTTGCCCTACATTCTTAGTGTCCTGGATGTGCTCACACTTTCCCTCCCCCGCACCTATGCTGATGCACTTCCTCTGCCCTGGAAGGGCCTCCTTCCCCATCTCCACCTGGCAAATGCCCATCCACCTCTCAAGGCCCACTTCAAATGTGACCTCTTCCTAAGGCCTTTCATATTCCACCCCAACCTGATCTGGCCTCTTTCTCCTCTCTTGGCAATTATTTTCAGCTTCATTACCTTAATGCTTTATTTTTGGAATGCCAATTCCTTCTATTCAACTCTAAGCTCTGCAAGGGAGAAACCTGTCTCTTATCCACTCAGTACCTAGCAACTTGTTAGATATGCAGTAGGTGTTCAATAAATGCATAGGAGGTAATATGGCTAAGTGTGTTTGCTGTACTTCACTATGAGGCACAGGTCCACAGAACCGTGAACTCTGAGGGACACAGAATGCGGGAGCTCTTTCCAGGAGGAGATGGAAATAACAGCTACACTGAGCTCCCGTCAGGTGCCCTCTGGCCCCGACCCCATCCGCATCTGGCTCCCGGCCTCCTCAATCCTCAAGGACACACTTTAAAAATATCTCCCCTCCTTGCCTCCCTCCTCTCTGCTATGCCTTTCTCCTTTCCCTTCCTTTCTCTCCCCTAAAACTCTCGGGCTCCTACCCACAGAACACTGGGGAGAAAACAGAAGAGCTGAGGGATTCCCCACCAGCTTCTGAGCACTGAGATGAGGAAGTGATAATCAGAGGCCACTGTCTTGGTCAGTTCCTGTTTCTGGACGAAGATGCCAAAATCTGTTCATTTTTCTTGTGAAAAATATACGAGTTTTGATTTCCAAAATTCCCAGAAGCAAGACTGTCACTGGGAGCTGTCTGTGTTTCTGTCTGCCTTCATCTGTATGGAAGGTCCGCCAAGGCCTCCTGGGCCTGCTCCTCGTGGGCCAGCGTCCAGGGGCGGTCTTGACAATGACACCTCACTCCCTGCCCCTCCCCATCCCCCCCCTCACTTGACCTGGCCGAGGAAAGACAAGTGCATTAGGACAGGCCCGCCTCTGGCCTCCTAATGCCTCCTGGGGCCTTGCAGGAGAAGTCCCTCCCCAGGGTTGGTCTGGCTGCTCAGAAGCCCCTAGAGAGGGTAGAAATTTAAGCTGATAACCTGGACCCAGATGTGGATTAATTTGGGAAACCCTGTCCCTGCCCTGCTCCCAGGCTTGAAACCATGGGGCGGGGTGGGGGGGTGGGAGGGTGCAGACACAGCCACACCATCCCCGCCCCCAGCCTTGGCCCGGGGCCCCACCTTCTGCACCCCAGTCCCATCTGGAATGGGAGGAGAGCCCCGCTTCATGTGGAATCAGACCCTCCTGAGCCCTCTGTGGAGAAAGGAAGAGGGCCAGCCAGGGAAGTACTGGAGGTGGAGGCGGGGAAGGGTGGGATATGCAAAAAGGCACTCAGAGCCTAAAGTCGGGGTAAGAGAGTGAGTATGGGCCCTGAGATTAAGATTAGGCTCAAGGTGTGAAGGTCAAAGTCGTCTTGGTGCCAGGCCCTCTGGGCTGTGCTTGCCTTGGGTTGGCAGGTGAGAGAGAGCAGGACAGGCCTAGGTAGCAGGTTTTTTGCCTATGCAGGAAGCAAAGATGAACACTTTCTAGCAGGATCTACATTTGGCCTGCTTTTCCTTTGGTCTCTGCTTCTGTTTGTATCGTGCCTACCCAATTCTCATGCATTCACTTAACAAACATTTAAATAGCCTAGAACATTTGCAGATATCAGTGGCCAGGGCTTTCCAGAAGCGTAGGCTGGGACATGCAGAGTCCTCACTGCCTGGAGCTTCAGCGTCGCGCTCAGCTAGGCCCCTCGCGTGCTGTGCGCTTTGTGCACCATCCCGGTTGCTGGGGCCTGAGGCCTGATCAGCAGCGGACTGAGTAGGGGTGCAGGACCGCTCCCCAGATGGCCGGCCCAGACAATCTGAGCCCGAGACAGGTTAAGGGGGCAGGAGACTGGGCAGGGCCGGGGAGTCTCTGTGGGGGCAGGGCCGGGGAGTCTCTGCGGGGGCCGACCCTGTGTCCTTTCACGTGCCCTCGGAGCTCAGATGCTGGCAGTGAGTGGCGGCGGCGCTCCCAGGGAAGGGGTCCCCCTCGGTACCCGGGGCTGGGAGCCGGGGCAGCCCTCGCCAGCGCCGCGCCCTCCCCGAGGCCCGAGCGAGGCGCCGCGGGAGGAATTCCAGCCATTTCCTCTGCGCCGCGCGGTATGTGGCCTGCTCGCTGCCCGACCGCAGCGCGGCCCGGAGGTGGGGGCCGGCGGCGCGGGCCCGTCACCAGCCGCGTCTGGCAGCTGCCCCGGCCTCGCCGTCCCGCTCCAGATTCCCGGCTGGCCGCCCCTCGTCCCGGGCGACCAAACCGGCCCTGGAGCGGCCCCGGGCCGGCGCGGCGCTGCCGGGAACCCCAGCTCCTCCCCGCGCGGCCGCAGCCGGCGGAATCGCTCCCGCCCCACGCCCGCCTGCCTCCTCGGTCCCCGCCGCGCACCCTACCCCGCGGGTCCCCAGAATCTCAGTTTGAAATTGAAGGTGGCCTTTGCTACGTCACCTTGGGGCATGTCCCTTAGCATTTCAAAGCGTCAGTTTCTCCACCTGTGAAATGGGCACCCTAACAATAGTGCTACCTCATTTGTGCCGCCCTGAGGTTAAATGAGAAAGGGAACGTGCTGGAGCAATGTCAACGATGTTTTCGTTTCTCTAGGTATCGCTGCTGTCCTCAGCTCTCCTGGATCTTCCGCCCACCCTGCCCAGGGCCTCTTCTCCATACTAATTCGCGGTGGAGCAGTCGGGGCGGCTTTACAGGTAGGCACTGCAGACGGCCGCCTCAAGGACCGGCGGTAGACTCTTCCTCGGGGTTATCTGCCCGCTAGGTTCTTGAAAAACCTAAGCGACGGTTATTTCATTTTTTAAATGATGTCATCGCCGTCTGACATCAACCAGGCACGTAGCGATTAGGGGAAGTTGAGGGTGCGGACTGGGATGGTAGGTCCGCAGACGTGGACTCCACATGCCGGTCTCAACAGACGCTGGGCCACCACGTGCTCTCTGGGCTCCTCTTTCAAAGTGCAGAGCCTCCACCCCCAGCCCCCGGGAGAACGAACATTCTTTCAGCTTTAACTCTGCGCTAGAGCAGCGAGAAAGGGAAAGCCAGAGCCCCTAGGCGACTGGGAGGGTGGAATCCACTTCCCCTGCCGCCCACCCCCGCCTCACCCCCGCCCACGGCTGCGGTAAATGTGACACCGAGCGGAGCTGGAAAGCCCCGGGTTTCACCGGGCCTAACCGCCGACTGCTCTGCAGACGCAGCACCGAGGAGCCGCTCTGCCGCGGTGCTCCCCCAGATGGCTCCCTGTTTTGATTTTGAAACTTCCATTCCAGCCAGAGTCCCAAGGCCGAGAATCAGCCCTTGCAGCAAGACGTGCTCCCCCTCGTTCCCCCCCCCCCCCCACACATGCTACAGCCACAGACCGCATAAATCCAGGTGGAGACAGGTCCAGAAACACAGGTGCTATAAATATCCCAGTCTGGCGAGCGGGGAGACACAGCTCCCGGGCAGCCCCTCCCCACCCACCCTCCTCTGAGCCCAGCACTTCCGGCCATCGCTGCGCCGCAGGCTGCTCTCCGAGTTGGGAGGGGCGGACTCCATCCGTAGCAGAGGCCTGGCTTCCTTTTCCTCGCCCGAGACCCCCTGACTGCCTAACCTGAGGGTTTTCTCTCTACTCAGGATACACCTCCCGACCTCCCAATCGCAGACTGTTTCCTCCCTCCCCTGGTATTTTTTTAAAGGCTTCTCCCAGAGACCCCAGGCTGTGGGCCAGTCTTCCTGAAATGCTGACTTCTCTTTCAAGATGGATGGGGGATGCTGCGTTAGGTTAGAAGGCAACGAAGGAAATCACATTTTTAAATGTAAAATTTGATTCTAAATTTTTGATGGCGCTTTTCGTTTTGGTGGAGGTGGGGACGGACGACGGTGGGGAACAGGCTGCAGGCAGAGTAAATCTAAAAGAGAGGAAAAAAGAAGCTGGGAGTACACACATGTGAAGAGAGCATATCGCTCCGCTGGAAAAGAGAGTTGCTTTCCCAGCAGGCTGGTTCCCAGGAGCTTGGTGCGGCTTTCTGAGCCAGTCTCCTGAGCCTGGGACTTGATGGGGTGCAGCTCCCTGAGAAGGAGCCTGTTGGACACAATAAGGCTGCACTGGGAAAAAGGTTAATGAAGTTCCACCACCGGGGCTAAGGGATTCAGACACAGAAATTATCCCCAGGAAACTCGGAGATCTGATGGCTCCAGGAGAGGGTGGCAAAGAGCAAGGCAGGTTTGGAGATAATGAGCGAAACAGATCTGAACCACCAGTTTTCAAATGTGTCTGTAAAAATAAGCTTTAACTAAATGCTAAATAAAGCCCTGGTTTAAAAAATGAAGTCACACTCCTCTTCCAATGTGGGCGCTTACTCTCGAGTTGCTGTGCTAAGGAAGCACTTGGTCAGCTCATCCCGCTGAATCCTACTTAGAATGTACTATTAATTCCCCATTTTACAGATGAGAAAACTGAGGTCAGAGAGGCTAATTAACTAGCAGAGAAGAGTTTCGAACTCAGGGATCTGACTCCAGTGGTTACCTGTGGAACCTCTGCTGTAGGGTAATCAGCTCTGATGGTCTCTCTGACCAGAGGTTGGCATGACTCCACTTCAGCCTTAAGCTGTCTTTTTTTTTTTTTTTAAAGTTATACAATTTTTATTTATTTATTTATTTATGGCTGTGTTGGGTCTTCGTTTCTGTGCGAGGGCTTTCTCTAGTTGCGGCAAGTGGGGGCCGCTCTTCATCGCGGTGCACGGGCCTCTCACTATCGCGGCCTCTCTTGTTGCGGAGCACAGGCTCCAGACCCGCAGGCTCAGTAATTGTGGCTCACGGGCCCATTTGCTCCGCGGCATGTGGGATCTTCCTAGACCAGGGCTCGAACCCGTGTTCCCTGCATTAGCAGGCAGATTCTCAACCACTGCGCCACCAGGGAAGCCCCCTTCAGCTGTCTTTAACAGTGAGGAAGACATTGCTGTAACACCCGCCTGCCTCTAGTAGACCCGAGTGATTGCAGCCTCATTGAACTTGATGGCATTCCTGACGGGGCCAGGCAACCTACCCTAAGACCCCAGTGTATAGAGGAACAAACTCTCTGTAAGAGGAGGACTCTGAATGGACTGGATGCAGTCACCAAGGTCAGCCCTTCCTGTGTGATTTCAGGACCACAGGGAGCCCCAAGTGGCCTCCTTACTAAAAATCAACCATAAAAGAACCATTGTGCTTAACACAGAACCAGATGTGTGCTTAAATTTACACAGGTCACTGCTATCTCACCTTGGGCCATGGGCCAAGGCGACCCAAAGATATATTTTGTCTGGCTTTCCTAGCATTTTTAAAAAGTTGAGTTAATTACCAAACGTTTAAAATTGGAAGATTGTGCAGAAATATCTGGATTTTTTTAGCTTCTCCGCCCTAATCTTTAAGAGCTGGCCACACTGACATGTACTCTGTGGTCCACCCCAGTCCCAGCCATCCCATCTCATTTTTTATTCCCACCCTCCTGCTTGGCCCATTGACATTTGAATTTGCTGACCCCCATCTTCCTCACTAAAACGCAGTTATTCACTAAAGAGGTAACTGTTGAGTCTAACTAGTCACATTACAGTTTGGCTATCTTTTCTGGAGAGCTGGTTAAGGTAGAATAGTTGAGGTAAGTTAAAGTGAGGGTAGGAGAGAAAGTGGGGTTCCCCCAAACAAAGCGTCAGGCCATACCAGAACAGAGCAGATTTCTGAGTTCCTAGAAGACCACAAGATGAGAAATTGGTGTTCGAACAGCTGACATGGATGTCAGAACATCACCTGTTTCCCAGGAGCTCATCCTTCCATTTAACTTAGCAAACACCACATTCCCCTATTCTTTTATTAGCATCCTGGGCTGCCTTCCCCAAACCTGCTTCTGGAAGTGCCTTGGGGAATGTCCAGAAGCAAACCCTGGAGGTGATTAGAGGGCTGCCGACTCCGGCTATGAGCGAGCCCAAAGGAATGGGTCTGGCTTTCAACCAGGACGGAGCTGAGCCCAGAGGAGGAGCTGAATGAAGACGAGGGGTTTGAGCAGCCAGGAACTGAAGCACGATCTCATTCACCAAGATGGTGAGCAGCTGTGTTCTCTGAAACGTGGACCACATGAAGGAAAACCATCCTCCCCGAACTTGGAAGCTTTTCTGACCAAGCAGTTTATTGTGGGCGCAGAGAGGTGAAAAGGTTTTGTATGGAGATGTAAGAAGGGATGAGATGGGCTTTGACGGACTGTCTGATAGACCTCGGGGCCACCTCAGCCTTCCCCAAATGCGCATCTGGGAGAGTTTCAGCCCTGTGAATATTTGAACTCAGACCTTTTAGGCAGTAGTCCATGGGACAAGTGTGTCAACAGAGCCCCAGATGTGTACTCTGGGGTGTGGAGGGCGTGAATGTGATGAAGTACTTTTAGGGCTTTTAGAGAAACAGGAAATACAGTTATCAGAGACAGGAAAATCTATTCAACTTCTTTCAAAACCAGTGGATAACATGGCCATCAGAATTGTCACAACTGCTAGGTGAAGCCTTTGGAAAAGACAACAAATTAACAGCAAAGGGGTAGGAGAGGCCCCTTCGGGGAGTCGCCAGGCTGGGGCAGGGACACACTCTATTCAGAGAGCCTCCTCTCCCCTCCTGCATCGTCAGGAGCCCCTGAAATCCCAGCACTCAGCCTTGCCGCCATCATCTGTGCCTTGTGTCCTCGTTCCTGTTCATGTCAGTCCTAAAATCTCCCTGGCTCCCAGAGGCCCTGTCTTTCCCCTAGTCTGTGGCCTCTCCCACCCTCCCCAACTCCTGAAACTCTTCCTCCGTGACCCCTGGAGTTCATAATCCGTGATTAGCAAACTCTCCTTTATCCTCAACCTGTTCTCCTAGCATCCTCTTCACTTCTTTCCCTGTGGGACACCCAGCTCTCCCCTGAGTTCACTGCTGCCCCCACAGCCTTCTCCAGCAGGGCCTGGTTTTTCTCTCTCACAGCCCCCGTCCCTAGACCTGGAGGTGAGATAGGTATCCTCCTTACTGGTCATCGTCACCTTGAGAAGTAGTCCCATGCACACCACGTTGAATTTCGTGTTATCAAATTATACCAATCACTGCTGTCTTCTCCTGACCACCAGGCGTTATTTTGCAAATATTCTAGGTCTTGGTTCACTGTCACTCTCACCAACACTGTCTTAACTCTTGGCGATTCAGTATAGAGTAGATGACCCTTCCAATACCCCAGCCTCTCAGTCTCTTGAATTTCTCTCCTCCAGTGATTTTCCCTCCCCTCAACCCATAGTTGTGATTACACACAACTGCAGTCCCTCCATGATCTCAATTTCGTGCATCCTCCTATCTTTCCAGCTCACCTCCTTGCTTGATCTCAGCCATCCTCTGACCCCACCAGAGCCTCCAATATGCTGATCCCACCACCCTTCACTGTTGCCCACCCCTTTGATGTTCTTACTCCCCTCCTGACCCAGTGTAAATTTCATGGCCATACCTAGCCAGAGAAATACACACAGCCCCACTGCTTGACCTCATTTGAAGTTCATGCTGATGAAACTTACGTGGGCCCTTAATGCTGCCCAACAGTCATACTTATGTTTCCCTGATCCATTCACTCACCTATGCTCCTGGATGACAGTTTTGTACCTTCTTTTCTCTTCTCAAACCCTTAATATTCCCTTCCCATTCTCACTCTCAGCTGACTTCTAAAAGAATCTAATTGGATTCTTTTTTCACTGGGAAAATAGAAACAACCAGAGGAGAAAT
This sequence comes from Balaenoptera physalus, assembly GCF_965194825.1. Lineage (NCBI taxonomy): Eukaryota > Metazoa > Chordata > Mammalia > Artiodactyla > Balaenopteridae > Balaenoptera > Balaenoptera physalus. The sequence continues at coordinate 63,535,965 of NC_138894.1, read as the reverse complement.
CTGAAGATTCCCACCATCACATTTATCCCCTGTCCAGCAGTTGCATCTTCACACTTTGCCTTTCCACCTACTATCAGAGGTGACCCATCCATCAAGAGCAAATTCCTTCACTTGCGCAGGCAACCCAGTCCCTCTCACCTACTCACGGATATTACTCAGCAATTCTTCCTACACCAAATTATTACTCTCTGCTGGATTCTTTCCATCAGCACACAAACATGCTATTATTTCCCACATCTTAAAAAAAAAAAAAAAAAGCCTTTTCATGACTGTACTTCCCTTGGCAGCCTCCCTCCCATTTGTTTGCTCCACTTTAGAGCAAATTCCTCAGAAGAATCATCCGTACTTGCTATGTCCAGTTCTCTCTTAAACCAGCCCCAAATCAGGCCTATATCCCTCAGTGCTCCACAGAAATTATTCCGGTCCAAGTTACCATGACTTACTAAATCCAGTGGTCACTTCTCAGTTCTCGTCTTATTGATTAATAACATCTGATATAATCAACCACGTCCTCCTCCTTGATACACGTTCTTCCCTGGACTTCCAGAACACCTCACTCTCTTGGTTTTCCTCCTCTCTCACTGCTCCCGCCTTCTTGGTCTCTTTTCCTGGCTCCCCCTCTTTTCCCTGACCTCTAAATGTTGACATGCCCAGGGCTCAGACCTCAGTCCTCTGCCCCTCCTTATCCACCTCTTTTGATGATCTCATCTAGATGTGTGGTTTTAAATACAGTCTATGCACCCATGAGCCACATTTATATCTCTAGTCCAGACCTCTGCCCTGAACTCTAGACTCATATATCCGACTGTCTGCCCCACATCTCCAAACTCAAGATGTCCAAAACTAAACTCTTGAGATGCTCCCCAAACTTGATCTACCTGCAGTCTTTCCTATCACAGTCGCTGGCAACTCTATTCTTTCAGTGGCTCAGGCCAAAACACTGAGTTATCCTTGACTCTTGTCTTCCTCTCACATGCACATCAGATCTGACAGGAATTAACTCTACCAACAGAATGCATCCGGAATCCAACCACTTCTCACCTCCTTTATGGCTGCCGTCCTAGTCAAAGCCACCGTCATCTCTCACCCGGATTACTGCTGTGTCCTCCTGTCAAAAGTCTCCCTGCTTCTACTCTGGCCTTCAACACAGAAGCCAGAGTGATCTTTTTTTTTTTTTTGGCCGCACCTCTGGGCTTGTAGGATCTTAGTACCCCGACCAGGGATCAAACCCATGCCCCCTGCAATGGAAGTGCGGAGTCCTAACCTCTGGACCTCCAGGGAATTCCCAAGAGTGATCCTTTTAAAATATACTTTAGACCACATCACTCTCTAATCAAAACTTCAAAAACCCCCTCTCCCCCGTTTCTTTTAGGGTTACTCTTTGATAACTCCCCATTTCTCTCAGTGTAAAAACGGAAGTCTTTACAATGGCCAAAGAGTTCCTGCATTATCTGCCCACTCCTCCCACCACTCACCTCCCTGGCTCCCTCTTTGGATTATTTTATTTTATTTATTTATTTATTTTTTAAATTTTGGCCACGCCACGTGACTTGCGGGATCTTAGTTCCCTGACCAGGGATCGAACTCGGGCCCCCAGTAGTGGAGGCACAGAGTCCTAATCACTGCACTGCCAGGGAATTCCCTGTCTTCCTCTTTGGATACTCCCTTCCTCACTCATTCTGGGAGTCCAGCCTCCTTGATGTTATTCAAACACACTAGGCGTGTTGCCGCAGTGAGGTCTCTGCTGTAGCTCTACCCTCTACCTGAACACTCTTGCCCCAGAAATCTACTTGCCAACCTTCTCACTCCTTCAGTCTTTAGATTCTCACCTTTTCAATGAGACCCATTTGACCGCCCTGTTTAATACTGAAACTTGCCCTTTCCCTACACCCTGACACTCTTGATCACCTTTAACCTGCACAACCTTGTTCTTTTTGGTCCCCATAGCATTTATTATCTCCTAACATACTATGTAATTTATATATTTATGTTTATTGCTTATTATCTCTCTTCCCCTAACCCCACCCCCACAGGGATCTTTCTCTGTGTTGTTCACAAATGTATCCTAAATGCCTAGAACAGTGCCTGACACATGGTAGGGAAACAATATGTATTTTTTTGGAATGAATGAAAATAATCAAGGCAGAGAGGGACTTACTTCCTCGCCCATCAGAAATGTCTGGGCCAAGAGCAAAAGGGAAAATGGAACCAGAAAGAGCAGTTGGAGCTGACCATAAACACATGATTCACGGGCAAAGTCAGGTCAAGTTGGAATGAACAAACTGTGTGCTCATAATCACTAGATAGATGATAGATGATAGATAGATAGATAGATAGATAGATAGATAGATAGATAGATAGATAGATAGATAGATAGATGATAGATAGATAGATAGAATCTCCCACATGGTAGGTAATAAAGCGACTTTATTTACCACATATAGAGTAAATAAAAGCCTGGGCCAATGACACCGACTTATCCAATTCCCGTCATTGTCAGTTGCTTTTTAGCTGTTCTCCCAGCCCTAAGTGAGCCAGTTACAGTTGACCCTTGAACAACGTGGAGTTTGAACTGCCTGGGTCCACTTATACACGGATTTTTTTCAACAAATGTACAGTTGGCACTCCCTTTTCACGGGCTTTGCATTAGGGGATTCAACCAACCACGGACAGCAGATTAAATTTTGATCTGGGGTTTGTTGAATCCGAGGACATGGAGGGTCGACTGTATTCAGTGGACTATGCCATGTTATATAAAGGACTTGAGCATCCATGGATTTTGGTATTTGCAGGGACCCCTGGAATCAGTGCCCCATGGATACCGAGGGACAGTGGTACAGTTTGTCAGAGGCACCACAGAGAGTAAAGGCAAAAGGACAGGATCCTACAAGTGAGGGCTCTGAAAAAGAAACTCCTCTCTCTTCACCTCTTCCCCTAAATGCCTTCTCAGTAGAGGATAGTGCAGTACCAGATGTTTGGGGCAGTACCCAAGCCATTTCCTCAGAATTCTGCAATCATTGGATGCAGATGGTTAATAGTTCTGCTTGCCTGGCCCCCATATGTCCACTGTTAAAAGAGGCCTTCTGGAGTCCATGCCTTCCTTTCCCATAGGGATTGCAGCTTCCAGGCTGACTGCCAATGTATTCCTTCTCGAAAGATGCCAGTGTTATGCGAGGAGCCTCTGCACTAAGGATAAACAAGTTAACTGAGGCTCCTAAGGCCCTCCAGACATTTTAGTTAGAGACCCTGGGGTATCAGCCCTGTGGCTGCACCAGGGGCTTGAGGCCACAGTAGGGTCTGGGGCAGGAGGCTTTACCTGTCCTGAGGAGAAATAGAATCTCAGAGCCTTTACAGAGTTGAGGCTTCAGCTCACAACATGCCTAAATAACTGCAGGCAAAGCTTCCAAAGGGGTCTGGGCAGAAGCTCCAGAAGATCCCCCTTGACCAGACATGAAGACAAGACCCCCAACTCACAGGACAGACTCGAACCAAATTGCCTTTTCCCAAAACAGGGGCATCCTCAGCTACGCCTTTCATCATAAGGAACGTATGTGCATTGATGGAGCTCACCTAGTGCCAAGAGAGCAGCAAAAGGCATTGAAATAAGGTAAGCCTATGTCATTTTCTCCATAGAAAACATTTATTTGTAAGGAAGGCATTCATCTTTGACATGAATAGGGATGCCCTATGAGGTTCAGAGTAAGCACAAAACACAGCAGAAGAAGCAGCACTGCTGTATAAAAATATAATTTAGGGAATTCCCTGGCGGTCCAGTGGTTAAGACTCGGCAGTTTCACTGCAGTGGGCCCGGGTTTGATCCCTGGTCAGGGAATTAAGATCCCACAAGCTGCGCGGTGCAGCCAAAAAATATATATATATATAATACATGTATTATATATAATACATATGTGTATTATATATAATACATGTATTATATATATATGTATTTTATATATATATATATATTTTTTTTTTATGGCTGTGTTGGGTCTTTGTTTCTGTACAAGGGCTTTCTCTAGTTGCGGCAAGTGGGGGCCACTCTTCATCGCGGTGCGTGGGCCTCTCACTATCGTGGCCTCTCTTGTTGCGGAGCGCAGGCTCCAGACCCGCAGGCTCAGTAATTGTGGCTCACGGGCCCAGTTGCTCCGTGGCATGTGGGATCTTCCCAGACCAGGGCTCAAACCCGTGTCCCCTGCATTGGCAGGCAGATTCTCAACCACTGCGCCACCAGGGAGGCCCTATATTTTAAATCAGTTAAAATATTTACCCAGTCCCATGAGAAAAAAGTCAAAGGGCTTAAGTATATTCTCAACACTCAATCTAACTTCTCTTTCTTCCACTCACAGTTGCCCCTTTTTTGTTCCTCTTCACTCTTCCAAAACTCAGCTCACAATCCTCCCCCACCCTGTGTACCTCCATCTCACACACACACACACACACACACACACACACACACACACACAGGCTCTTGATGCCCTTCCTCTCTCCCTGCCTCCCTGGACCTTCTCTTTTCTGCGTTTCCAATGTAACGATTCGTGGCTGCTCCGGCTCCTTCCAAGTCTTAGTTCTTCCTGGTTTTTACTCTGATCAGCACAGCAGCAGACCAGCTGAGCTGGAATCTTTCTTAGGCAGTAGTCAAGTAAAGCTGTACATATTCATGGGGAGATATTGTGTAATCCTATGCCTTTCCTCCATGTCTCTTTAAAGGATGTCATTTTAATACCCCACATCCATCAGCATTTTCTTCTTAGGAGAAAAGAGAGCAAGAGAGGAAAGACAGAGTGAGAGAAGTCAGAACATGTCTGGGGAATGAAAGACATCTTTTGATCTGCTCCTTATATGTAGCTCAGATGCCTACACTGGACAGTGCCCAGATTATCAGTGGATTCTGGGACATTCCTATGTTAGCCTAATCAAAAAAGAAAACTGAGCACAGCCAACAAGAGGTTAAGGCACAAAGTCAAAATGGAGAGGATTCTGTAGGCCTCTGAACTTGACTTGAAGCATTCAGTGTGAAGGCAGGAGCTGGGAGAAGAGAGAAAACAGTGAATTGTGTTTTTGATTATTTTTTTTCTGATTACAAATGTAACATGTGTTCAATGTAGAAAACCAGGAAAATACAGAAAAGTACAAGAAGGGATTGAAAAAAAAAAGAAACAACACTTTGTGACCCCACCACCCAGATATAATCAATGTTAACGTTTGTTTACCTTTCCAATGTTGTTTCCACGCATATTCTTTTTTAATCAAATTATAAACATAGTATATATGCTCTTTCAGAAATTTTTTCTCACTTAACAGTATATCCTAATTTTTTCCCCAAGTCATTAAATACTCTTCTACAATATGATTTGTTAAAGCTATTTATGATTTTGTGCTATAGGTATGCTATCATAGATTGATCAACCAATTTTTTTTTTTAAAGGGACATGGTTATTTTTAAATTATTTATTTATTTTTGGCTGTGTTGGGTCTTCGTTTCTGTGCGAGGGCTTTCTCTAGTTGTGGCAAGCGGGGGCCGCTCTTCATCGCGGTGCACGGGCCTCTCACTATCGTGGCCTCTCTTGTTGTGGAGCACAGGCTCCAGATGCGCATGGTCAGTAGTCGTGGCTCACGGGCCTAGTTGCTCCGCGGCATGTGGGATCTTCCCAGACCAGGGCTCGAACCCGTGTCCCCTGCATTAGCAGGCAGATTCTCAATCACTGTGCCAACAGGGAAGCCTATCAACCAATTTTATGTGGAAGAGTATCTAGGCTTTTCCCAAGCATGGGATTTTAACTGTGGCAGGGTTGTCTGCACCACCCCTGTTTTCAGACAAGCTAACCTTCTTCCCTTACAAGCAGATAAGGATCCCTTCAAAGTCCTATACCCAAGAGAGCCCTGCCTTGACAGAAGTAACTCCTCACAAGCATTCAGCTGTCCTTGTGTTCTTCAGGGAAAGCCTGGCATTAGGCCTTGAGCATCCTTACGTCTACTGGCCAGGCCATTCTTGAGAAAATATTTGTCATTCTAAGTCATGGAGTTGGCCCAAGTTATTCAATGCATCATTCTCAAAAATATTTTTTGTGCTAGACCTGAGCTGGATATTATAGAAGAAGAGATATGGTTTCTATGTTTCATAAACTTTTACTCTTCATGGGTTGACAAACATATAGGTGTGAAAGAGTTAGGTAGAAACAGATTATGTGTGAATGCCTAAATGCTAATCTGTGGTTCAAATCACAAGGGCTTTAGGAGGTGAGAAAAGTGTAAGCACAAGGTGGAATTGAGTGGTTTGAGAAGACTCCATGGAACAGGTGGAGCTTGGAGGCAGGGTAGGCAAGAAACATTCCATGTGGAGGGGACACAGAGGCCAGAAAGCACAGGAAGCAAGAAGGAGGTTCATGTGGCTGCAGCTGAGGGAGAGATGGTCAGTCAGACTAGATAAGTCATATATGGGGCACATGAGTAGAGGGCCAAAAAGAAGTTTGACCCTAATTCTGTAGATATTTCCCCTTGTACTGGAGGTGTCACACCAAGAAAGGAAATGTCAAGTCAAATTCAAGCTGAGTTGCTTTTGTTTTTTGGTGTGTGTAGGGCCAGGGGTGGTGGAGGATGGTTTATAAACAGAACTTCTCAAAGCCTTTAATATTGTTCGTGTATGTGGCAAGGTCAAGAGAGGCGGAAATTGGACTTCCTAAGAGTCTTTGACCACAGAACTCTTTTTATCATGGACCATCTCCTTTGGTGTTCCATGAGACACAATTAGGAGCTAGTGAGCCACCAAAGATGTTAGAGCTGGAAAGTAATGCTTGAGGGAAAACAAAGTTTTAGAAGATTAATCTCATGGGAGAATGTAAGGTGAGCAAGAGAGAAAAGAGCCTGGATTCAGGCCATACAGTTAGATGATTGAATAAAGACTCCAGATAAGTGGGCAGGGTTGAAGCACACTGAAGCAGAGAATGGAGAACAAAGCATTGATTGAACGCAGAGTCTGCTGTTGGGCTCTGGGGAAGGTACAAAAGTGTCAGAGTTCCTGGATCTTGCAGGAGTTCGAATAAGCATTAATTAGGATTTTGATTGCAAGGGACAGAAATCAACTTGAAGCAGCTTAAGCAAAAAGAGTGTTTTTAAGGAAATAGGGATACTTCATGAAGAACTGAAGCCATGTACTGGGAAGTTGGCAAAAAGTCCCGTGTCTATCTGGTCTCAGCTACTGTGTGTGTTTGCCTCATCTTCTTCATATTCTCTCTCTCTCCTCTCCTGTCCTCTAACATCCCCTCACCTTCCTTCCTTTCCCCGCTCTCCTCTCCTCTTCCTCCTCCCCTCTCCCTGTTCTCATTTGTGGAAGAAAATGGCTTCCCTAGAGTTCCTGAGTTTGCATGTTGCACTAAGTTTGCATGACACAGTTCCAGCTATATCAGAAGCTAACTCTCCATGTCTTCTTCCCAATTTCAGATTTCCAGTAGAAAGAGTCTTCTTGACCCAGCTTAGGACTCATTCTGTTCTGACTAGGGGGACAGGTTTTAAAATAGAAACATGGCTGCAGAAGACTTACCCTGTGAATTAGTGTGGGGACCACTACCAGGAAAAGGTGTCTGCTGTAGAGTGATGCGATGACCTTTAACTGAAAGCATGCTTCTGGAAGAGTTGAGCACACTATTGTTTTCTTTTGTTTTAATTTTTTTTTTGAATTTTATTTTATTTTATTTTTATAGAGCAGGTTCTTATTAGTTATCTATTTTATACATATTAGTGTATACATGTCAATCCCAATCTCCCAATTCATTCCACCACCACCACCCCACCCTGCCACTTTCTCCCCTTGGTGTCCATACGTTTGTTCTCTCCATCTGAGGAGCACACTATCGTTGAATGAGTAGATGACTATGAAGCTTTAAGGCAGCTTCATTAGAGTCCATATTCTTGTCCCTTTCCCAAACTCCTTTAGTTCCCAAGTTCTGTAAAAATCTACAGATGAAGGAAGCAGGATACACTGTGGTTAAGAGCACATGTCTGGGGTTACGTTGTCTGTGTTTTGGATCCTAGCCTTGAGGACTTCAGCAAGTTATGGAACCTGCCTGAGCCTCAGGTTTCTCATCTATAAAATGGGTATCACGAGGATTAACTAAGATAATATGTGTAAAGTGCTTAGCACAATGCACCTAATAATGTTAGCAACGTAATTGTTAAACAAAAATTAACTGATGGAGCTGAAGTTGACATCAGCAGATCCAAATATCTTTCATAAACTGGACAAAAGAAAGATGCACTGGCAGATGGGCAAGTGGTCAGCTTGGTTCTCCAGATATCCCCACGAACGTGGCCTCTGGAATAGGGGGTTGGGGGAGAAAAATAAGCCACGAATATCTTGCGGCGCCAACGGGGACTTTAGAGATCACAGGTCATATGGGCCAGTCACACTCCCTTTTGTTCCTAGAGATTTAATATCTACCAGCCTATTAAATGGTCATGATTTGGAGAAGACAAGAAGAGGAATTACTTTCAGCTGGCCCTGGTCTTTAAATAACCCGGGGTACAACATCCTTCAAAACACAAAGGAGACCATGTGTAAAACATTAGTTAAATTCAGATATAAATCTAGTCTTTGACCAGTCCAAAACTAATCAATATGCTTTTTTTTCTCTCTTTGAACTTTGAGTTTTCTGGCAACAACAAAAACCCCAAACCCCATCCAAAATCATCGTCCAGACAGCACAGCTCCTATGCTCCCCTCCCTCGTGTCACATATTGTTGACAGACCTACTCTTGTTACCACATTCATTCCAGTGGTGTTTCAAATTCTTCTGCAGAAATTGACTTGAAAGACAGAAAATTGCTCTTGTAATCACTTAATAAGGAATCCTGGACAGGGAATACAACGCTATGAATATAGATTTACTCTTAGCTTTTATGGATGCATTTTTCTCAGTTATTTTCATTGAAAATCATGACGAACTAATTTAAATAGCAAGGTAAACTGAGATGGAAAATTACCCGTAATAAGAATTTTGATGAAAATATAGACTGGCCTGGTTTTAAGCATATCAAGGACTCTTGGTTTAAATTGCAAATTCGGAGAGATTTGAAATGTGTTTGTTTGAATGTGTCAGTTTTAGGCAAAACTAAACTACTATGTTCCTTTCCAAAAATCAAGAATCTGCTCTGGAAAAAAATCATGCAGTGTGATGTACAAAGCAGAGGGGAAGGAAAGTAAGTAATGGGTGAGAAAGACCCACCCAAGGACTGCAGCCAGCTTCCCCAGGAAGATTCGTGACCATGCTTCAATACTGTCCTGCAATTCTTTCCAAGCGATTTTACTATAACTCTAAATCATTAGAAGCAACTGCTGCTGTTACCAAAGCTATCTTTGCCTCAAAAAGAGGAAAATTCAGGACATGCAATATAATCCTCTCACTATCTAAGAGAGAAACCAGCCCATTTATCATAAGAACTGAAAACATCAGCTATGTAGTAAATTAAAAATTAGAGTTTCATACTTCAATATTATGTATCTTTTGTAAAAAGAAAAAGAGGGGGGGCACACACAGGACATGGTTGAATGCAACAATGATAAAGTGACTTAAATTTGGTTGACTAACTGTAACCTACAAAAACCATTCTATCTATTACAAATCCTTTTCAGTAAAAGGTAAGAAAATTCCATCAACATTTTTTTAAACATTCGGAGCTATTCACAACAAATGAATCCTTACCCTTACCAGATGTATAAGCATTTGTGTAATGCAGGGGTTTCGTAACTTGGAGAGCGTCATCAAAGGCAGTGCTAACACAATGTTCCTCCCTTTGACTTGAATGCCCTCTTCTTCCCTATTAGGGTGATTATTGTTTCACAGTGTCCCAGGCATAAAAGGACTTTGAAGGGTCACTTTGCAACCCAACTAGCAGCATTGGCATTACCAAGGAGCGGCTGGTTAGAAATGCAGAATCTTGGGGTCCACCCCAGCCTTACTGACTCAGATTCTGCATTTTGACAGGATCCCCAGGTGATTCATATGCACATTGAAGATGAAACTATGCCACTCTAAGTCATCCCCCTGCCTATGAGCAAAACTGTGCACAATGCGTAGACTGGTCTCATTCAGTCAGTTTCAGGTCCTTTATAGTTTGTCCTGTTTGAGTCATTGAGAGGAAAGGGGAAATATACTCATTTAAGGAAGTCTTGCATAGCCTAACAAAGTTAGCAACTTCTCCAATATGTTCAAGTACCTATTCTTAGAAGCACTGCAGATTAGGTCAAAGGAAAGAGAAGCAGAAAATGGAGTGGGTTAAAATACCAAACTCTAATAAAGTAAGGGTAGTACAGAAGCTGAGTCTATGAGGGATGGGAAGAGCAATTTCACCAAATTACCAGTTCCAAAATTGTCTCTGCACTGTGGGTGATTTATAGTCCTGGAAGCTTAAAGCCTTGAGCTTCTTGCCGTATTTCATTTCAGATTAGTAATTTTTATCTAGTACTTCCCTGCAGCTTAAAATGAAGGCCCTGGAACTATGAAAATGAATTTATGTGGTGGATTGCATGCTCATTCTGTAGCTATCCTATAGGTTTTAGATTTGTAACAAGTTTGGAATCTGGACAATAGAAAACTCTCTGTGGGTTAATGGCAGCCAACTTCTAAGCCAAAACTGAAGGACATAGGATAGTTTTGTATGTGTTTCAGCGTCCTCAAACTTGGCTGCACATTAAAGTCACCTAGATAACATTTTTTTACACAGCTTTCTTGAGATATAATTGACATGTAATAAGCTGCACATATTTAAAGTGTATAGTAGGAAAGGGACTTCCCTGGCGGTCCAGTGGTTAAGACTCCGTGCTTCCACTGCAGGGGGCGCAGGTTGAATCCCTGGGCAGGGAACTAGAATCCCGCATGGTGCCGTCAAAAAAATAATAATAATAATAAAATAAAGTATATGGTAGGATGAATTTTGATATATGTTATATGGCTGTGAAACTATCACCGTGATCAAGCTAATTACCCCTAAAGTTTCCTTGTGCCCCTTGGTAATCCCTGCCCCCATTCTGAAATGGCTTATCTGCTTTCTGCCACTATAGATTAGTTTTCATTTTCTAGAATTTTACATAAATGGAACCATACTCTTTTTTTTTTTTTTTTTGGTCTGACATCTTTTGTTCAGCATAGTTTTTCTGAGACTCATCCACGTTGTTGCCTGTATTAATAGTTTGCCCTTTTTATTGCTGAGTAATATTCCATTGTATGAATATACCACAGTTTATCTAACTGTTCCCCAGTGAAGGACATTTGGGTTGTTTCCAGTTTTAAGCAATTATGAATAACACTGCTAAAAAGCTTCATGAACAAGTATGAGCATATAAGTTTTCATTTCTCTAGGTAAACACCTAGAAGTGGGTATGGTAAGTGTACATTTAACTTTAAAAGAAACTGCCAAACTGTTTCCCAAAGTGGTTCTACCATTTTGCTTGCTCACCAGAAATGTATAAGAGTTCCAGTCGCTTCACATCCTCTCCAGAAATAGGTATTATCAGTATTTTTTATTTTAGCTATTCTGATAGATGTATAATAATATCTCCATTGTAGTATTAATTTACATTTCCCTAATGACTGCTGATGTTGAGAATCTTTTCATGTGTATATTTTCCATCCTTATATCTTCTTTGGTGGGAGTCTTTCAAGTCTTTTGCTTATTTTTTAAATTGGGTTTTGTTTTCTTAACTGTTGAGTTTTGAGTTCATTATATATTCTGTATACAAGTCCTTTGTCAGATATATGATTGACAAATACTTTTTCCCAATCTTTTAATTCTCTTAACAATGTTTTTCAAAGGGCAGAAGTTCTTAATTTTGATAAAGTCTCATTTATTAATTTTTTTATGGATCCTACTTTCTGTGGTATAACTGACCCAAGGTCACAAAGATTTTCTTCTATGTTTTCTTCCAGAAGTTTTATAATTTTAAGTTTTATATTTAGGTCTATAATCCATTTTGAGTTAATTTTTATGTATGAGGCAAGGTTTGGAATGATGTTTACTTTTTTGCATGTGGATATGCAATAGTTCCAGCACCATTTATTGAAATGACTGGCCTTTCTCTACTGAATTGCCCTTGCACCTTTGTGCAAAAGCCAGTTGGCCATATATTTGTGGGTATATTCTAAATTCTCCATCTGTTCCATTGATCTATGTTTATACTAATGTCACATTGTCTTGATTACTATAGCTTTATTGTTAGTCTTGAAATCCAACTCTATTCTTTTTCTAAGAAAGATAAGAACTTTAGAATGAACTTAAGTTTTACAGTGTTTGTCAATTTCTGGGTTTTAAAAGTCTAGTAGTGTGGTTTTGATTGGGATTGCATTGATTTTATAGAACTATTTGGGGAGAACTGACATCTTAACCATTTTGAATCTCCCGATCCATGAACACAGTGTATCTCTCCATATATGTAGGTCTCTCTCAGCAATGTTTTTTCAGCATACACGTCTTAGACTCCTTTTGTGAGGTTTAAAATTTTAAGTAGTTGATATTCTTATGCACTTGTAAATGCTGATGTTTATATAAGTTCAGTTTCCAGTTATTTGTTGAAATTATTTAGAAATACACTTGATTTTTGATATTGATCTTGTATCCTGCAGCCTCGCTAAACTCAGTTATTAGTTTTGTAGCTTTTTGGTAGATTCCATAGAATTTTCTATATGGATAATTATGTTGTCTGAGAATAAAGACAGCTTTACTTCTTGTCCAGTCTGACTTCCTCTTATATTTTTTTCTTGCCTTATTGTGCTGGCTAGAAGCAATACATTGCTGAATAAAAATACTGAAAATGGGCAACCTTGCTTTGTACTTGGTCTTAGAGGAAAGGCAGTCAGTCTTTCCCATTAAGTATGATGTTAGCTTTAAGTTTTTCATAGATGCCTTTTCTCAAGTTGAGAAGTTCCCTACTTTGCTGAGAGTTGCTTTTTTAAAAATCAGAAATGGATTTTGAATTCTGTCAAATTATTTTTCTGCATCTACTGAGATATTCATATGGTTTTTCTTTTAAGTCTGTTAATATGGTGAATTACATTGATTGATTTTCAAATATCAAACTAACCTCGCATTCTTGAGGTAAACCGACTTGCTCATTATTTATTAGCTTTTATAAATATTGTTAGATTCTATTTGCTAAAATTTGCTTAAGAATTTTTGCATCTATACTCATGAGAGATATTGATCTCTAGTTTTCTTTTCTTGTAATATTTTTGTCTAGTTCTGGTATCAGAGTAATGCTGGTCTCATGGAATGAGTTGGGATATAGTCCATCCTTTTCAATTTACTTGAAGTGTTCGTGTGTAGAATTGGTACTATTTCTTCCTTAAATATTTGATAGCATTCACCATCTTGGACTGAAATTTTCTTTGTGGGAAGATTTTTAACTGCTAATTCAATTTATTTAATAGATGTAGAGCTATACAGGTTATCTATTTTTTTTCTTAAATGGTAAATTGCATCAAAGAATCTTTCCATCTCCTCTAATTTGGTCATATTTATTGGCACAAAGTTGTTCTTGATATTCCCTTATAATACTTTTAATATCTATGGAATTTGTAGTGATATCACCTCTCTCAATCCTGATATTAGTAATTTGTGTCTTCTCTCTCTTCTTTTCCTGATCAGTCTGGCTAGAGGTTTATCAATTTTATTGACCTTCTCAAAGAACCAGCTTTTGATTTCATTGATTTTTCTCCATTGTTTTTCTGTTTTCTATTTCACTAATTTCTTCTCTAATCTTTATAATTTACACTTTTCTGCTTAGTTTAGGTTTAATTTGCTGTTTTATCTAGTTGCTTAAGGTGGTATCTAAAGCCATTGGTTTGAGACCTTTCTTCTTCTATACTGTAAGTGTTTAGTGGTATAAATTTCCCTATAAATATATTTTGGCTGAATTTCACAAATTTTGATATGTTTTGTTTTCATTTAGTTCCAAATATGTCCTAAATGCCCTTTTGATTTTTGGTTTCTTCTTGGACCTGTAGGTTATTTGGAAGTATGCAAATTTGTTCCCAAATAATTGGCTATTTCCCAAATATCTTTCTGTTACTAATATCTAGCTTAATTCCACTGTGATCAAATTACACACTCTTCTGATTTGGATACTTTTTAATTTCTTAAGGCTTATTTTATAGCTAGACTATGGTCTATTTTGGAAAATTTTCTGTGTGCTCTTGAAAAGAATATATACTCTGACATTGTTAAGTGGAATGTCAATTAAGTCTAATCAGTTGATAGCATTGCTCAAGTCTTCTATATCCTTACTGATTTTTCTATCTTACTTGTTCCGTCAATTATTGAGAGAAGGGTTTTGAAATCTCCAACTATAATTATAGGTTTGTTTCTTTCTCTTCTACAATTCTAAATATCCCACTGCCAAGGCCACACATGATACCAATTAATTCAGAATCTCTGGGAGCGTGACCCAGGCATCAGTATTTTTTTTAACTCCCCGAGTGATTCCAATGTGTAGTCAAGTTTGAGAACCACTGCCTTATGCAGTCCACATTGTGGATTCAACAGATTCTCAAATGCATTATCTTATTTAATCTTCATACCTGCCTTTGAGGTAGACGTTATTCGTTCCTATTTTACAGAAAATGAAATTGAGTTATAGACAGTTGTCCAACATCACACAGTTGATCAGAGGGCCTAGCTGGGATTTAAACCCAGGTTACCTAACTCAAAGTTTTTTACTTTGAGGTACTTATATTTTGTTCTGTGAGATGGGTTTATTGACTCGAATTTTGTCTGTATTTCCATCCTGTTCCCCTAACACACTCTTTTGGGTTGTGGGCAGGAGTCGTGTCTAACCCTAAACTTATAATTTTCACTGGACCTACCACAGTGTCTGTACCCTGGAGATGATTTTAAGGCTTTTTGTTTTCTCTTGAAAGATCTAAGTATCTGGGTTCATCTGACCACATAGTAGTCATCAATCTGCCTTTTTCATGGTCCATCCACAATCTAAGGTTTAAATCAAGCTGTAATTAACACTGGCACTTAACACAGGCTCTTCTCCAAAAACCTTCTCAGGCTGCAGACTGTCAGCCTGCTTCACTCCATTAATACACGACATTGGCAGCCTGGGACCAGAATTTGTCTTGAGCTACCCATGCAAGTTTGGGGCAAGATTATAAGGGAAGAGCAGCTTGGGGTGGATGCATCTCTGGTGGGTAAAGGGTGTTTTGTTTGAGTGCTTCCAAGTGCTGGTACTTGGTGCTATGATTAATTAAGTTGGCCAAGGGTTAATATTTAAAAATCAGGAATGATTTGAACCATTCCTCCAGGTCAGTTGCTCAGCTGCCTTCAGGGAAGGCACCCAAATTGGACCATTAATGTTAGAGAAAGGCTAATATAGGATGCCTCTTTGGCTCTCTCTTGTTGTTCACAGGTATCATCAGACTCAATATAGACTAATGAATGGATGTGAGTTTGTTCCTTTTTGTAAATATTCAACTATGCAAATCCTTTCCCCCACTGCCTCTTGGACCTATTTCCTGTAACTGTTATCTTTAGATTCTCCCACCTGACTCCTACTATTGTCAATAAGTCACATTCTGAGCTCAAGATTTGATAGTTGCTGATGTGGCTTCCTTTAGATTTTGAATATTTTTTCACTTACTGCCCAAGGTTAAAACAACCACAAGTTAAGGAACTTGACTATTCTTCTTTTCTTAAAAGAATTATTTATTACTAAAATAAGTCTACAACAACACTAAAGGTATTTAAAAAGAAAAACATCACTCATTTTTTCCACCATGTAACACAACCACTTTCCCTTCTCCCAAATTTCCTTTCAGTCTTCAGTCAGATATAGAAATTACATTATTATAATATAATTACATAATTTTAATGTTCATATAATTTTTGTGTTCCATTTTTTTAGCATCACTTAGTAAACACCTATCACTTTCCTTGTATAGTCTTCCTAATCATCATTTTTTGTGGCTACATGGTTTTCCACAGATATATCATAATTTGTTTAACTGTTCCTCTGCTATGTTTCCAATTTTCACTATTACAAGTGATTCTCCCATAAATATCTATATACATATAAAGATTTCCTCCCCCCTTCTTCTTTTGAATTATTTCCTTTGTAGAAGTTTCCAGGAGTGCTATTACCATATTGAAGGATTTGAATGATCTTCAGGGATTATGAGCTCTTAAAAAGGCAGTACCACAGAGTTCATAGCCCATGTCATCTCTTGATTTGTTGAATTAATTATGATATGGAAGAGCCAAGTTACTTCCTAAAGCACCATTCATTGTCCAATCTTATCCCACAGAGCAGCTTGAGCAATACAAATAAAGGCATCTCCATTACCTTATTCTTTATTCCACTGAAACCCACTAAAAAAAAAAAAAAAAAATTCCTCACACATTTTAAGTGATGAGATGAGCTTTTGGAATAAGTTTTAAGAAACTCCAGAACAAAATCATGGGCAAATCAATGATGCACCTCCTGAGATAAATCCTGTCTTAGCAATGAAATGAGGACACACTATGTGCATGGCAGGGGAACGGTAGGAAGAAGTTGCAGGTCAGTTATGACTGGAACGTCGGTGTCACAGTTGTCCCCTGCAAACTGGTTTCTGGGAGCTGGGTCAAGGCAACCTGAGTTGAAAGCCAAACACAGACAGCAGCTGTTGAGGATGTAAAGTCTCTGGCTGGAGTGGATAGGGAGCTGGGTGTGGTCACCCATAGGCCAATTTCCACCCCACCCTACAAGCCCAGTGACGGGCGGGGTGTGGGGGGGGTGTTGAGAAGAGGGAACTTCCTGTGTTGCATTCCGGTGCTCCTTTCTGGGCTTAGTGGGAATCTGCGAGAATGCTGGAGACTGGTTGCCAGGCCTGACTGCCCTACACACACTCCCTCAACCATGTTCCCCTGCAAGACACCGAGGCTTCTGAGAATGCCATGTCCTTGGAGCCAGGATGCACGACTGACCTGGACGGCTGCACTGTCCTGGCCATAGCCCTGGATATAAAGTACAAGTAAATCCCACTACCGTCCTCGAGGGACTGAGGGAAACTGCAGGGAGCATTTGGATCTTTCCTGCCCTGCACAAGTAAGCGCTAAGCCACCAGATCGACACCAGCCCCTTCCGCGATTTCCCAGAACGTTTGACAAGAGCCCGCAGGCTGCATCATTGAGCAAGGAATCTTCATTATTCATTTCAACATCACTCCTCTTGGAAACCCTGACTGCTCCACTCTCCAGAAATAATCCATCAAACTTTTCCCTTTGTTGAAGTCACACTGCAAAAACTCCCATAATCAAATTCCCCACGTTCGGATCCCTGCTGACGTTATGTAATAACAGAGTCCAGAGAGAAAAGAGTGGGTCAGACTATTTTTTTTTTCTTTCTTTCTCTGTCTTTTAACTTTGTATCATGAAACGTTTCAAACACACACAAAGTGAGGCAGAATGGAATAGTGAACCCCCATGTTCCTACCACCCAGTTTGAACAATCTCTACAGGTGCCAATCTTGTTGCAACTAGCACCCTACTTCCATCTCCTTCCCCCACAAATATGCACATTTTTTTAACTGGAATTTTTAAAAGCAAACTCCAGACACAATGTCATTTTACTCATAAATACTTCAGCATGCATCTCTATCTAAAAAGGACTTTCTTTTTTTGACATAACCTCTATAGGCACTAGTATTTAGCAACTACTGGTATTTGTATGGCATTGATATTTAGCGCAAGGTATGACAAAAAGCCCCTTTACACAATTTAGTTAATGAAATCTCAGCTTAGTAGAGAAGCACCTTGGAAATTCACAACCTCCCTGGGAGAAAGAAATGCTCTGGCCCTGAGAACATTGCTATTTGCATTTTACTCATGAAGAAAACTGCTCAGCCAACTCATGGTAAGCTGTGGAGAGGCTGCAGTCCAAGAGACGGCAGAGCTTGGAACAAGAGGCGTGTCAGAGCCTGACTTGCTCCATCCCCGCTGGATATTCAGAGTATTAAAAGGACAAAGCTTCCTCATCTGAAAACTTCCTTTAAAAAAAAGACAAAAACAAAAAACCTTCCTCACACCCATAAATTACATTTTCGAGATAGAAACACGCAGGCTCCTTAAAAAAGTAGTGCCTTAAAAAAGCAAACAAACAAACAAAAAAACCCCACCATTCATAAAAAGGGTTTTAAAAAATCCAATTTATGTTTCTACTCATCAAGTGTGTGTGCGTAGGGAGCACCAGAGGATTGTTGCTTCAAGCCTAAGCAATCTCAGTGTAAGTATTTCTGTTTGCTGTGTGCTCTTCCTTTGCAATCTGTTCACCTAATCTATGTACCTGCACTCAGGAGATACAGGCAGAGGAGCAGCACTGGGTTGACTCACCCTAGGAAAGGCTCGACTGCACAAGCATAGCCTTGGGGTGTGCCTCTGCCTCAAGGACAGGCTGATAAACCCACTCTCAGTCACACAGGCTTTGGGCCTTCTAACTCCAGCCTCCTAGACTCAAAACCCCAGGTGAGCTGCGAGAGACAGTCACAGAGAGACAGTCGCAGTGTACTGCTGATTTTCCCTGATGATTGCCCTTACTTTATGCAAGATTGCTCAGTTTGGATGGATGCCCTCCCTCCTCAGGTCCGGTCCACCGTGGCTGGAGATTGGGGTGTGTTACACAAAGGAGCTGCCACCCACCATTGTGGGTGAGTACTCTGCATGAGGAGGGAGACAGGTATTGTAAACCCGTCAGCACTGTACATAGTGCCCACTGAAAACTGAGCTACTTTCATAGGCTTCAATAGATGTCCCTCCACCTGGCCCACTCTTCCAATGTCTGTGTGACTTGCCCCTTTGCCACCTTCACTTCTTTCAAGTCTCTGCACAAGTACCCCATTATCAGGGGGGCCTTCCTCCCACACCCCACATCAACTGCTGCTCTCCAGCCCTTTCTTCTGCCTTGTCTGTCTCTAGACCACTTATCACAACCTGATACATGGTTATCATTTGTTGTCTGTTTTGGTCGTTGTAATATCCCTTGAACCTAGATCAGTGCCTAGAACGTCCAGCAAGGGTTCCCCACATTTGTACAGAATGAATGACCTCCTTAAGAGCAAGACTGAGACAGCAGAAGCAAGAAGAACTACAATCCTACAGCCTGTGGAACAAAAACCACATTCACAGAAAGATAGATAAGATGAAAAGGCAGAGGGCTATGCACCAGATGAAGGAACAAGATAAAACCCCAGAAAAACAACTAAATGAAATGGAGATAGGCAATCTTCCAGAAAAAGAATTCAGAATAATGATAGTGAAGATGATCCAGGACCTCGGAATAAGAATGGAGGCAAAGATCAAGAAGATGCAAGAAATGTTTAACAGAGATCTAGAAGAATTAAAGAACAAACAAACAGAGATGAACAATACAATAACTGAAATGAAAAATACACCAGAACGAATCAATAGCAGAATAACTGAGGAACGGATAAGTGACCTGGAAGACAGAATGGTGGAATTCACTGCTGTGGAACAGAATAAAGAAAAAAGAATGAAAAGAAATGAAGACAGCCTAAGAGACCTCCGGGACAACATTAAACGCAACAACATTTGCATTATAGGGGTCCCAGAAGGAGAAGAGAGAAAGGACCCGAGAAAATATTTGAAGAGATTATACTCAAAAACTTCCCTAACATGGAAAAGGAAATAGCCACCCAAGTCCAGGAAGCGCAGAGAGTCCCATACAGGATAAACCCAAGGAGAAACACGCCGAGACACATAGTAATCAAACTGGAAAAATTAAAGACAAAGAAAAATTATTGAAAGCAGCAAGGGAAAAACGACAAATAACATACAAGGGAACTCCCCTAAGGTTAAGAGCTGACTTCTCAGCAGAAACTCTACAAGCCAGAAGGGAGTGGCATGATATACTTAAAGTGATGAAAGGGAAGAACCTACAACCAAGATTACTCTACCTGGCAAGGATCTCATTCAGATTCGATGGAGAAATCAAAAGCTTTACAGACAAGCAAAAGCTAAGAGAATTCAGCACCACCAAACCAACTCTACAACAAATGCTAAAGGAACTTCTCTAAGTGGGAAGCACAGGAGAAGAAAAGGACCTACAAAAAAAAACCCAAAACAATTAAGAAAATGGTCATAAGAACATACATATCGATAATTACCTTAAACGTGAATGGATTAAATGCTCCAAACAAAAGACACAGGCTTGCTGAATGGATACAAAAAGAAGACCCATCTATATGCTGTCTACAAGAGACCACTTCAGACCTAGGGACACATACAGACTGAAAGTGAGGGGATGGAAAAAGATATTCCATGCAAATGGAAATCAAAAGAAAGCTGGAGTAGCAATACTCATATCAGATAAAATAGACTTTAAAATAAAGAATGTTACAAGAGACAAGGAAGGACACTATGTAATGATCAAGGGATCAATCCAATAAGAAGATATAATAATTATAAATATATATGCACCCAACATAGGAACACCTCAATACATAAGGCAACTGCTAAGAGCTCTAAAAGAGGAAATCCACAGTAACACAATAGTAGTGGGGGACTTTAACACCTCACTTACACCAATGGACAGATCATACAAACAGAAAATTAATAAGGAAACACAAGCTTTAAATGACACAATAGACCAGATAGATTTAATTGATATTTATAGGACATTCCATCCAAAAACAGCAGATTACACTTTCTTCTCAAGTGTGCATGGAACATTCTCCAGGATAGATCACATCTTGGGTCACAAATCAAGCCTCAGTAAATTTAAGAAAATTGAAATCATACCAAGCATCCTTTCTGACCACAATGCTATGAGATTAGAAATCAATTACAGGGAAAAAAACCTGTAAAAAACACAAACACATGGAGGCTAAACAATACGTTACTAAATAACCAAGAGATCACTAAAGAAATCAAAGAAGAAATCAAAAAATACCTAGAGACAAATGACAATGAAAACACAACGATCCAAAACCTATGGGATGCAGCAAAAGCAGTTCTAAGAGGGAAGTTTATAGCTATACAAGCCTACCTCAAGAAACAAGAAAAATCTCAAATAAACAATCTAACCTTACACCTAAAGGAATTAGAGAAAGAAGAACAAGCAAAACCCAAAGTTAGCAGAAGGAAAGAAATCATAAAGATCAGAGCAGAAATAAATGAAATAGAAACAAAGAAGACAATAGCAAAGATCAATAAAACTAAAAGCTGGTTCTTTGAGAAGATTAACAAAATTGATAAACCATTAGCCAGACTCATCAAGAAAAAGAGGGAGAGGACTCAAATCAATAAAATTAGAAATGAAAAAGGAGAAGTTACAACAGACACTGCAGAAATACAAAGCATCCTAAGAGACTACTACAAGCAACTCTATGCCAATAAAATGGACAACCTGGAAGAAATGGACAAATTCTTAGAAAGGTATAACCTTCCAAGACTGAACCAGGAAGAAATAGAAAATATGAACAGACCAATCACAAGTAATGAAATTGAAACTGTGATTAAAAATCTTCCAACAAACAAAAGTCCAGGACCAGATGGCTTCACAGGTGAATTCTATCAAACATTTAGAGAACAGCTAACACCTATCCTTCTCAAACTCTTCCAAAAAATTGCAGAGGAAGGAAAACTCCCAAGCTCATCCTATGAGGCCACCATCACCCTGATACCAAAACCACAGAAAGATACTACAAAAAAAGAAAATTACAGACCAATATCACTGATGAATATAGACGCAAAAATCCTCAACAAAATACTAGCAAACAGAATTCAACAACATATTAAAAGGATCATACACCATGATCAAGTGGGATTTATCCCAGAGATGCAAGGATTCTTCAATATATGTAAATCAATCAATGTGATACACCATATTAACAAAATGAAGAATAAGAACCATATGATCATCTCAATAGATGCAGAAAAAGCTTTTGACAAAATCCAACACCCATTTATGATAAAAACTCTCCAGAAAGTGGGCATAGAGGGAACCTACCTCAACATAATAAAGGCCATCTACAACAAACCCACAGCAAACATCATTCTCAATGGTGAAAAACTGAAAGCATTTCCTCTAAGATCAAGAACAAGGCAAGGATGTCCCCTCTCACCACTATTATTCAACATAGTTTTGGAAGTCCTAGCCACAGCAGTCAGAGAAGAAAAAGAAGTAAAAGGAATACAAATTGGAAAAGAAGAAGTAAAACTGTCACTGTTTGCAGATGACATGATACCATGCATAGAGAATCCTAAAGATGCCACCAGAAAACTACTAGAGCTAATCAATGAATTTGGTAAAGTTGCAGGATACAAAATTAATGCACAGAAATCTCTTGCATTCTTATACACTAATGATGAAAAATCTGAAAGAGAAATTAAGGAGACACTCCCATTTGCCATTGCAACAAAAAGAATAAAATACCTCGGAATAAACCTACCTAGGGAGACAAAAGACCTGTATGCAGAAAACTATAAGACACTGCTGAAAGAAATTAAAGATGATACCAACAGATGGAGAGATATACCATGTTCTTGGATTGGAAGAATCAATATTGTGAAAATGACTCTACTACCCAAAGCAATCTACAGATTCAATGCAATCCCTATCAAATTACCAACGGCATTTTTTATGGAACTAGAACAAAAAATCTTAAAATTTTTATGGAGACACAAAAGACCCTGAATAGCCAAAGCAGTCCTGAGGGAAAAAAACGGAGCTGGAGGAATCAGACTCCCCGACTTCAGACTATACTACAAAGCTACAGTAATCAAGACAATATGGTACTGGCACTAAAACAGAAATATAGATCAATGGAACAGGATAGAAAGCCCAGAGATAAACCCACGCATCTATGGTCAACTAATCTATGACAAAGGAGGCAAGGATATACAATGGAGAAAAGACAGTCTCTTCAATAAGTGGTGCTGGGAAAACTGGACAGCTACATATAAAAGAATGAAATTAGAACACTCCCTAACACCATATACGAAAATAAACTCAAAATGGATTTGAGACCTAAATGTAAGACAGGGCACTATAGAACCCTTAGAGGAAAACATAGGAAGAACACACTTTGACATAAACCACCGCAAGATATTTTTTGATCCACCTCCTAGAGTAATGGAAATAAAAACAAAAATAAACAAATGGGACCTAATGAAACTTAAAAGCTTTTGCACATCAAAGGAAACCATAACAAGACAAAAAGACAACCCTCAGAATGGGAGAAAGGATTTGCAAAGGAATCATCAGACAAAGGATTAATCTCCAAAATATAACAAACAGCTCATGAAGCTCAATATTAAAAAAACAAACAACCCAATCCAAAAATGGGCAGAAGACCTAAATAGACATTTCTCCATAGAAGACATACAGATGGCCAAGAAGCACATGAAAAGCTGCTCAACATCACTAATTATTAGAGAAATGCAAATCAAAACTACAGTGAGGTATCATCTCACACCAGTTAGAATGGGCATCATCAGAAAATCTAGAAACAACAAATGCTGGAGAGGGTGTGGAGAAAAGGGAACCCTCTTGCACTGTTGGTTGGAATGTAAATTGATACAGCCACTATGGAGAACAGTATGGAGGTTCCTTAAGGAACTAAAAATAGTATTACCATATGACCCAGCAATCCCACTACTGGGCATATACCCAGAGAAAACCGTAATTCAAAAAGACACATGCACCCCAATGTTCATTGCAGCACTATTTACAATAGCCAGGCCATGGAAGCAACCTAAATGCCCATTGACAGACGAATGGATAAAGAAGTTGTGGTACATATATACAATGGAATATTACTCAGCCATAAAAAGGAACGAAATTGGGTCATTTGTTGAGATGTGGATGGGTCTAGAGACTGTCATACAGAGTGAAGTAAGTCAGGAAGAGAAAAACAAGTATCGTATATTAACGCATATATGTGGAACCTAGAAAATGGTACAGATGAACCGGTTTGCAGGGCAGAAATTGAGACACAGATATAGAGAACAAACGTATGGACACCAAGGGGGGAAGCGGCGGGGGGTGGGGGTGGGGGTGTGATGAACTGGGAGATTGAGATTGACCTGTATACACTGATGTGTGTAAAATGGATGACTAATAAGAAAATAAATAAATAAACATTAAAAAAATTTTTTTTTAATTTTAAAGTGGAAAAAAAAAAAAAGAGCAAGACCTTGTCCTCTTCTCCTACCACACCCGACTGATAAGAGCAGGCCGACTGAAAACAGATGCTCCTTGCTGAGCAGGGGCTGTGTAAGAAATCCGTGGGGAGATACAGATGAGCTTTCCAGAGCCAACACTCACCACAAAAACCTAGCTGTTCTATTAGGAATGTCAGTTTCTTAAATCTGTATCTACTGTGACTACCTTTGAGCTTGGGACCACCAGCTCATCCTTTGTTCTTACCCTTCAGGGTCCACATGAAGCTTCCCAGTGTCCTGACTAACAAACTTTCAGGCATGTATGCTTTAATAATAATACATTCCTCTCAGAGCTACACCACTGAAAGGTGTTCCTTCAACAACAGAAAAATTTATTGCTTTCTTCCCCCACAGAAAAACCACAAAAATATTTTCTTCTTGACTTCAGCAGTGAGTTCCAAGTTTCATTAGAGAACTGGCCAGATGCTTCCTCCTAGCTTGTATGGGAAGAAGTTAAGATAAAGGGCATTTGAAACTCTACCTCTGCACACCTGCCTCATACCTTATTCCCTCGTGACAGGTCTTCTTCCTGTTTTCCCGGGGTTGGGGATGTAGAGCTGTGTATGACCTGCTTCCTCCGGCAGCTGGGGCTCTGGAGCCCCCCTGCCCCCTTTCCTTCTGGTTTTAATAATAGATGGCTCTTATTGAATTGTGCACCTGCCATAAACCAGACACTGCACTTTACAAATTGTTTCAAATTCTTAACCCCCAAACTGGAAAAGGGCTGTAACCTGAGTGTCTGCTGCCTAGACAGCCCCTCTATCCATAAGAGCAGACTCTATCTTTCTGTCTCTGTCACTAAGAATCACTTTCCTCCAGTATATTTGCAGAAAGAGATGGGTCTCTCATCTCCAAAGCCAGTCCAGGCTGCTGCCTATTCCTCTGCTTTCACCTGCCCTTAAACTCCACACTCAGCCAGGGTCTCTGCTCGCTGGAGTGTGGGTCTTGGCCTATGTTCTGGGGCTGCCATCTTCCCTGGACATGACACCGATGGTGCCTCGGGGATGCGGTAGGCAGAACAATGGCCCCCAAGAATGTCCACATTCTGGAATCTGTGAATATGTTACTTTACATGGCAAAAGGACTTGCAGATGTGATTAAGTTAAGGACCTTGAGTTGGGGAGATTGTCCTGGAATATCTGGGTGAACACGATGTAATCACAAGGGTCCTTATAAGAGAAAGAGAGTAAGAGTCAGAGAGGGAGATGTGACAATGGAAGCAGAGGTCAGAGGGATGTGAGGAAAAGGCCAAGGAATGCAGGCTGTGTTTAGAAGCTGAAAAGGGCAAGAAAACAGATTCTCGCCTGGTGCCTTCAGAAGGAATGCAGCCCTGCAGATGCCTTGATTTTAGGTCTTCTAACCTGCAGACCAGTAAGATAATAAATTTGTGGCATTTGTGGCAGTTTGTTATACCAGCCATAGGAAACTAATACAAGGGACAATGCAGGGAAGCCACATTTGCCTTTGTTGTCTTGTCACTTAATTCTACACCTCTAACGTGTGTGTGTAAGCCACTTCATTGAAAATTTGGGGATATGTAGAAGGGGAAAAAATCTGTATATTAAATATGATTGTTCCCAGAGGCCAAGGGAAGAAGGAAAAAAACCTTAGCAGGGTGTCTTCATAGGCATGGCCCATTTCCTATCCTTAATGACCAGCCCCAAGGCCCAACCTCTGTTTCTTCTTTTCCTCTGTGAGCCTACTTTTCTCCATGGCAAAATTCATTCATTCAACAAATGTTTACTAAGTACCAACGATGTCCCAGGCACTGTTCTAGGTGCTGGGATTAAAGCACACAAAAGACAAAGAATACAAGCTATCACTGTGTTTACATTTTAATGCAACCCCCCTACCCAGCCCATGATATCCCCACTCAACAAGATCCACCCCACCCTTACCCCCCACCACAAATAGGATCATCTGTTAGGTAAAGATAATCCACAGCCATGCATTTCTCAAAGTCTGAGTTACTCAGTTAGAAATAATGCCACGTAGTTAGATGATGTCCAGAACAATCCAAGGGAGGCTTCATTTCTCCAGTTCTTGTTCTCTTCAGGGTCCCTCTGCCAGCACGTAGTCAAGATACCCCTCCTCATTCTTCCTGCGGTCTTCTGATTGCCTGTGAGTAACACTCAGATATCTCTCTCTCTCTCTCTCTCTCACACACACACACACCCCAAAGACAAACCATTAGTCTCAGTCCAAATCCATATTAAGGAAGGGAGGGGAGAATCTTCCTACACATATTCCAATCTTCCAACATATTCTCCCCAACTAAATCTAAATGGGGACATGCCTTACTTTTGTTATGCAAAGCAGCTCCAATTCCCCTTTTCTCAGCTCCCCCCTGTAGACTATGCCCAGGGCCTACCCGTGCACTAGAAATGCTGCCCATCACGGTGCCTTTCTAAACAGAAAGACCTCTACTCCTTACATCATCCCCTGTTACCCAGAAACTCGGTAGATGTGCCTTTTTGATACATTGAGCCACATCACATTCCTACCTATGACTTCCTCCACTAACAGATTCCATTAAGATGTGAATCTGCACCCTCTGTCCCCCATCCATAGCAAGCCCTCAAGAATTGAGACTTTCCTTCTAGTTATAGAAAGGAACCCCCAAGGGAAAATACCTTCTTTTCATAACTGATACACAATCCTCTCTTCCTCCTCCCCTCCTATGGTCTTTTCCTAACGAAGGATGCACAGGCACCATCAAGCAAATACTTTTGATTAAAGCAAATGTTAGCTCTCTGGGCACTGAGGAATTTCAGAAGGAAGAAACGTTATTGGTAAAATCCAATTAAGCTTACCACCATTAGCTATGTAATGCTGGTTGCAGAGTAATTACTGTAATAGAAATAATAATGCATTGATTATGTATTTACTGGGTGCCAGGGACTTTACTGAATGTTTTTCTTGCCTTAGCTCATTTAGTCCTCATCAATGAGTTTAGGGTGATTTTTATCCACATTTTACAGCTGAGGAATTTGAGACTGTGAGGGGTTAAGAAAATTGCTCCAAGGTCACATTGGGAGTTGGTGGCCAAGCTGGCGTTCAAGCAGGTTCACCTAACAGTCACTGCTGTGCTGTGCTTTAGTGACTGGAATCCTACCCAGGGTAGTACCTTCTGTCTCCATTTGCATTTTTAAGTGAAAATAATAAAGGAGGAAAGGAAGGAAAGGACAGGTTTCATGAGCAAATTTGAGCACCCTGAGAATTATAGATAGGTGAAAAGAAACCTGAAGCCAGGAACAAGAAATACTTTTTAAATTACAGCTAACTGAGCAATGGTTAAGTTTGGAAATTTGTGGTTTAGAGTCAAGAGTGGTGTAAGGACCGGTGGCAACATTTATTTTGAAAGTGTCAAGAACTGCCACCTCCATTTAGATGCTTTTAATAAATGAGAGTCTAAAATACTCTAAAGAGAATCCCAGCAGAGACTACAAGCCAAGAATCCTTGGCTTACAAAGTAATGGGGGCTGCTTCTTCCCAAGTTACCATGCACAGAAGCAAAACTTGGCAGAATCGGAGACAAAGGATTTTGAGCTTGTTCCTACCATTGCAAAACAAACCACTGGGTTACCTCTACTGCCACTCCTTAGTACCAAAACCCTGCTAGGCACTGTTTGGAAGAGAATCCCATTTAGCTCTCTGCCCAGGGAAATCAGCCCCTCTGGAGGCAGCCCCCCAAAGACCTAAGTGCAGAATATCCTCTACCCCTATTCATTTTCTGCAGACTTCTGTTTCTTGAGGAAATCTTCCACATGTAATCGAGCCGCTACTCTGACACCATTTTCATTGAGTAACTCATGGTGATGTCACACCAGCTAGGCACTAGGGGAAGCCCTGCTTTTATGGATTGGCTCTTAATTTAGGAATTTTTATTTTCTGACTTCCCTCCCTTTTTTGCTGGACTCCACTGCATTTGAGCAAGATGCCTGAGTGATGAAGTGTTGCCTGCTTTTGAGAAAAGGAATTCCTGCTCGTTGAGAGGCAAATGGTTGAGTGAAGGCAAGATGTGAGTCCTGTAATAGTACATCTTAATTGGAGAGCTGGCAAGAGAGGAAGGATGTGTAGGCCTGGTGTGGGCTCCGTGGCTCCTAATGGGGTTCGTGGAGCTGAGCTGAGAAGATGGGCGGGGGACAGTGGGACTCACAACCACCCCCTGCTGCCACTGTCCTGTGTAGCTGGGGAGCCAACCGCCTCCCCCCTGGCACCTGGGCAACCACATCTAACCCACATCCCACCTTCCTCCCTCGCCTCTCTGCTGCTCTGTGCAGCGAGCCGGCAGAGGCAAGCTTGGCAAACCTCGCCTGTAAAAGCCTAATCCAAACAGCATGTCCGCTGAGCTCAGCGGGGTGACTCATGTGCAGTGATGTGTGAGGCCAACAAGTGGAGATTAGGATCTGGCCCGCCCGCCAGCCTACCCTGCACTTCCTTTGATCAACTCTGATGGTTTTTAATTCCGCAGAAGCAGCTTCCTGCCAGCGGCAAGTACCTCTTGGTAGAGCCATGTCGATGCTGCCCTACTTGTCGAGGCCGGCGTGTGCTGACGGCACAGGGACTGACACTCTGGGCTCAGAGCCCACATAGAGCCAGGAGGGGAGGCTCTTTCGCTGAGGTGCCCATGGTGATATCGGAAGCTTGCTCCTCAGCTAACACCAGGAAGGCCACGCGTGTGAGCAGCCCGGCTTCTGAACCTGATCCTGGCGTGGGTTAGACTCACCGGATAATAAAGAAAAATGGGACTCTCTCTAGGGGACTCTTTTTTTTTTTTTTGGTAAGCTGGGGCATCTCTAAGGACAGTATTTGGCACAAAATGAAACACTCTCTGGGCTTTTCAGAAGTGCTTTTTCACATCTGTTTTGCTCTAAATGGAACGCATTCGAAGTATATTACTTTCTTGAACATTTTTTTTCCCCTGCTCGAGTGGAATGTGTTTGCCTCTGGATTCTTCCAAATCCCCTCGATGACCAATGCCGGGCAGAGCCCCTGAAACCAGGTCTCATTCTCTCTCTTTCCCCTCTCGACCTTTATCTTGCTCTCTCCTTTCTCTCGCTTTTCTCAGGAAGTGGAGGAGTGATTCTCAACCTCGGCTGTAAGTTAGGGAGACCCTGGGTAGGGGTGGGGGAGGTTAGGGCTTTAAAAAGTCCCCAATGCCAGGCTCCATCCCAGAATAATTCACTCAGGGTCTCTGAGGGTAGGACTAGACATCAACAGTGTTTAAAGCTCCCCATTGTGCAGGCAAAATTGACACTCATTGGAATTTAGGGTCACATAGCATAAGCTGTTAGCCCTAGGAATGCTTCCTGTTTCCGTCCGTCCTTCCTCCCCACCACCGTTCAATCTGAGAGACTTCTGGAGACTGGTGTATACTTTAACCAGGTTAATGTAAGATGATACCTAGATGGGGTAACTAGCCTACCTATTAGGAATAATCTGTTCATCTGATTAAAAGTATTTACCATCGCGCTGAGACTTATCCCACAGAGATGGAACGCCAGGAACTGAAATACAGAATAGACGGATGCTGCAGGGAAGAAGTAGGGGGTGGCTCAGCACACACCACAGTGACCAGCCCAAGGGAATTTCTGGGAGACGGGTTTGTAGGTGGTGGTGATGGGCTGTGGGTAGGGCTTCCAGATAAAATAAAGACCACTAGTAAAATTTGAATTTTTTGATAAACAACGAGTAGTGCAATATTGGGGACATACTTAACACTAAAATATTATTCATTGTTTATTTGAAATTCAAATTTAATTGGGTGTTCTATATTTTTTTTTGCTAAATCTGGAAATCCTAGTTGTGGATGGCAGACCAGAGAGGAGAATCTCGGGTATTTGAGGGAGGGGTAGGTCTCACCTGGGTGGCTACTGTCCTCCAGGGGGCGTTGGGGAAAATGTGTAGGAATTTGGGGCTGTCCCAGTGACTGGGGATTGCTATGAGCATCTAGTGGGTGTGAACCAGGATGCTAAAGATACTGCAGTATGTAGAACAGTTCCAATGAAGAATTATCCCATCTAAAATGCCAATATAGTGGCTAGACCAGTCCCACCCTTTACTGAGGACTCACCCGATCGCCTTCACATAGTTTCTCCTAGAAAGCAATGCACTGGCTGCTCAGAGAAGTTCAGAAACTGTCCCCAGGAAAGAGCCAATCAGACAAATTCCCAGGTACTTGCCCCAATGCTTCCTGTAATTCAACCAAACCATACAGCTGGTCCAATGAAATGAACCCCCGAAACTAACTCCAAGCCTTCAAAGCTTACAATAAGTACTGCCTCCTTCGGGAAGCCTTCCTTGACTGTCCCAGTCTTCACTGATCTGTCTCCTCAGTCCCTAAAACCCTTATTCTCATTCAATACTTGAACATATTCTTCTAATAGTTGCATGTGTCTAGCCTGTGAGTCTCTCCAAGGGGACATCAGGGAAGTGAGATCAAGTTCTAGGTGACCTTGGTCACGTTACTGATTTGGTGGTTAGTTTTGCCGTTTGTTACACTTGGCCTGTTCTTTAAAAACTGTGATGTAGCTGAAATTAAATGTACAAATAGGTGAGGCAGTTCAAGTAAAGATGAAAGGGGAGATGAGAGACCACACAGAAGGGGAAGACCAGGAGCTAGAGATAGATAATTTTGTAAATGGGTATTAAATTTAAGTCCAGGCTCCCTGACAGTCAAAGCAAAATGGGAAACACAATTGGTTATGTCAGTCTTATTGTCTGAAGAAAAGGAAGCAATATTAGCTCATGAGGAAACAATCTTTTTCCTCATGATAAATTCTAAATGAAATTTATCACATAGATCCTAAAAGACAGGACACCGAGAAACATAATGGAAAATGTCTTTAACTGAGTTTTCAGAAGATACCAAAAATGTGGGTGGTTTGTTTGTTTGTTTGTTTTTCTATTTCTTATGTTTACTTTGTAAGAAATTTGGGACTCTAGTATTGAACTTTGGCTCAGTGAAGGCATTTTTATAAAGAGTTGAGCTAATATATGCTATTTTTTTTTCTAATGATCTGATTAATAAGGGGGAACTCAGAAGTTTTCAGCGGCCCAGAGCTTTTATGAAGGCTTCATCCGTGGCTCCCCCAGGAACTCTAACAGCCTTAAGAAAAAGGTGGGGATGCTGTAAGAATCTAGGTTTGTGGTGAGAGGTAGAGGAAGCATGTCTGGGAAAAGCTACATTCCACTTCCCACCCAACCTTCCTCTCCCCAGGCTAGAAGCAGATGGTTGGAATTACCCACCCTACCCAGAAGGCACTTCCCAGCCACATCCCCAGGAAAGCGATAAAGGAAAACAGTGTGTCACCAAGGGCCCACCCCAGGGGCCTGAGAGTGGCTTGAGGGACTGCCTGACCCCGTATATCATCCTTCAATAAGCGCTACACTTTGGGGTTAGTTTGCCTCTCTTCTAAAGGCAGGGAACAAATAATCAGATGACTCAAAAAAGAGTTTCCTTTTTTGGTTTTATTTGGGGCTTTTTTGTTTTGTTTTGTTTTTAAACCAACTTGCTAAATGCGTGGTGGGCTAAAATAAACAAACGGAAAATAAGCCACAGATTAACCCCCCCACCCCAGGCTGGGCAACATCGGTAAGAGGAAACTGTGGCCTGGGGCTTTGAGGGGTTGCTGATGAGCACACGTATCCCCTCTCCCTAGCCACCCAGCCCCATCTCAGATGCCAGCCCTGTGCTTGGCGGCTAGCAGTGACAAAACCAAGATGAATCACCATATGTCAGGATCCATAAATTCTCAAAAGTCTAAGCAGCCGGTCTGGGATGAGAGATCAAGGCCAAAAGTAAATATCTTTGACACATGCTTTTGTTTTCAGATGGCGGCAGCTTGGATTTCCTTCCTGTTGCTGAGAAAAGGCTGGCTGGAGTAGGCGGAGCCGATCCAGGTGCACGTGGAGAGGCTGCTAGAGCCGGAGGGACTGCTCTTCTCACTCCCAGGGAGCCTCTCCACCGCTCCCTCTCCCCTTCTCACTGAGGCTGGAGGGAGCGGGCAGCCAGGGAGAAGTCTCTCCCTTCTTCTCTTAGGGAAATTCAATCTGGTTGTGCTGGCCTTGCTTGCCTAGGGGGCTTGCTTCTAGGTCAGTGGATACTGGCCTTAGTGCTGGAATGTGTATACTGAACTCATTTCTAATCCTCTGGCAGGCCAGTGTTGACTCAGGCTCTCCCTTTCACATGGGATTAGAGGAAGGGAGGGAGTTTAGGATCATTTTTGGCTACTCAGCATCTGAACTCCCTTCTCATGTTTGGGACATTTATCACTTCATGAATCTCAGTGCCCTAAGAAAGAGCTTTCTAGTCTTCTAGAAGTCTCTCCAAGAGACTAGTCTCCTTTGCAGCTAGGACATGGACACCAAGACTTGGCCAATCAGGTGCACTTGCTCCAGATAGTATCAGAAGTCACTGGCACCAACAAACAGGGACATTGGAGAATCCTTTCTGGGGGAGGCTGCAGGGCGACAAAAATATCCAGGCTCCCAGTGCCCATGGTGGTATCTAGTGTCCAGGGCTGAAGATGGTGGCAGTGCAAGCGGAGGTGCAGCCCTAGGCAGTGGCTGCAGGGGTACCCTCATCTCACCTTTTCTAGGCTGTGACTGTACCTGTGGCCTTGGATAGGATCTTAAGTTCCCAGTTCTTGTGTGTTCTGAGCCTGTTTTCCAAGCTTCTCAGTGACTATGAGTTACTCCATAGCTTTTCAACAAATTCCTTTTCTGCTTAAATCAGTCAGTTTCTGTTGCTTGCAACTGAGAACCCTGCCTCTGTCCAGCTACAACTGGTTTCAGTCAATCATCTGCAGATGCTCTTTTTTTTTTTCTTCACTGCCTGCATTCTTCAGGCCTCTGTCCTCCTGGCAATTCCACAAGTAATCCAGAAAAGGAGGAATGAGCATGCAGAGAATTTGACCACAGCTGGGAAGTGAGCCAAGAGAACTCTGAAGTACTTGAATATTAGATCCTTTACTTTGTTAGGTGGGGTAGATGCGGGATTAATGAGACAGAAGGCTGTGGGATGTTCATCTTATTTTGTTTTTTTCATCTCTAACTTGGTTATACAGTGATTCCCTGTGGCACTTACAGATCTCATGAGGGCATGGATCAAGTCGCCTTGTTTTCCCTAGTATGCAGGTCATACAGGATACTCAGTAAATAGTAGTAAAAAGTGACAATGGAAGTTTGAGAAAGAGAATTCAGGAAAAAGAAGCTACATATATCCTTCATGTCTCTTTAAAAAAAGAACTGTCTCAACTATGTGGGAGCTGAAGATTCAGGCTGGTGAGTAGAGCCAACACTGCAGACATTTGGTGGTGCTAACTGAAGAGCAAGAACCTGTAGCTTTAGCCATCAGACTGTCAAAGATGGAGACAACACACTCCTAGGCAGGCGGAGCCTAACTTGGATCTAGCCCAGGCAGAATGCTGGTCCATTCCTTCTTGGAAGGGGACCCCAAGAGTTCCTGCACGTTCAACTGAGATGGCTCTCCAAAAAAGCATTTTGAATCAATTTCAAATGTGTTGACAGTACTTGGTTGAAACCCCAGAAGGAGGTTGAGGGTGGGTGGAGCTAGAAAACCTAGGGCAGGTTTCCCCATCAGCTACCTTAACCGTAAAAGAACCTCAGTGCATCTATGGTAGCCTGGTTTTGAGTAACACTCATATTCGGAATTGAGTCCACAAGGATGCATTTGTTACAAACTGACTCTCGTTCTAATTCTTGTTTGTGGGATTAACCAAGGAAACATTTACCTTAAGCAGGTCTCTTAACTAACTTGTCTAAGTTTTCACTTCCCAATTTTAAATTCTCTAGTTACAGAGCGTTTGGGCTATCTTGCTCACTGATTTCCTAGCTAAAGTTTGATGTTTCTGTTAATTTTCTTAAGGACAAGAATCGTGTGTTCTTTTTCAAATGCCCTTCCATCCAAGTTCAAAGCTGGACACCGCAGGCACAGACAGCCCACAGTGTGGCCACGTTCCAGAAGAGCCTAGGCCAGCCTCCTCTAAGAACTTTCTCGAGCCAGGACCTAGGGCTAGCAGTGGGAAAGTTAGAAGGGGGAGAACGTTGTAACTGGGATCTGTAATCAGTTACAGAACCTTCTAAACTGCTGGTAGTGCTCAGGGTTGCTGCCAGAGCTGTATTTCCAAGGCATCTACTTCTAGCCTATGATTATCTTTAAATTCACATCGAACAGTAGAAAATGGTTAAAGCTCACACTTCCAATGCTATCTGGGGCTAGTGCAGGAGAGAACTGTGAAACATCATACACATGCATATATATTTTAAACCTGTGCTGTTTTTAACAACTTGGTTTTAACATGTGGAATCTGTAAGGACTGTTTTTGCTCCACGAAGGTGCTGTGCCTCTTTCCGCCCTGGGCTTAGAATGATAAGCAGATTTGAAGGTCATGAGTGAAGCCGACAGGATGGTCCTCTTATTTCCTCTGCTTCCTCTCCGGGGAGAGGTGGGAGGACTCCGGAGAAAAAAAGAGGTGGGAAGGAAAACAAGTCAATCCCAGCATGGGGAGCAGAGAGGAGAGAGAATGGTGACAGACAGTGGGAGCTGCCAGCAAACATCTGATGCCCTGCATTGCCCGGGAGGAGAGGAGACAAGTCTTCCCAAATCCAGGCGCCCCAACATGATTGCAAAAGCCACACCCGTCGGCCCACAGACAGCCAACACTGCTGCAGAACCAGTGAGACACCTTGGGAAGCTGCCCGAGTTTCTGGACACATCCATGTAAAAGCTGCCTTTAGCCCTGGTGGATGCCGGAACCCCCCCAGCACGGGGTGACCCAGAGCTGCCTTTTGTTCAAGGCAAAGTTAATTTCAGAAATGTTCTCGATGTTGTTCTCGGGCTAATAGCCAATTCTTTCTCCCACCGGCGGCCGCAGGGCTGACTGAGCACGCGCGCAGATGCGCTCTGCGAGCTTTGATGTCTACAGAGGTAGGCAGGGCAGGTCCTGGTGGAAAACTGTGAAGTCAGCAGAGTTATCGCCGGCACGCCTCCCTTCCCCCTTGCTTCCCCTTTCTCCACCCATTTCCCCCCTCTCAGCTTCCAGCTTCTCATTTCCCATGGGACCCTGCAATAGAAGAAAAGCTGCCGTACTGAGATATGAGGGGGCCAGCTCAGGGCTCCAGCTATCAAAGTATGCTTCCCCCCGTCCCCCCCCCACCCGCAAGTCTAAAACAAAGGAATGCGTTCCATACACTTCCAAAGACGAGCGTGCACGCAGAAACCTCGTCCTTTATGCTCTCCCTTAAGCCCCAAGAGTTTGGGGCCTGGAGTTTGAATCTGTCTTCTGGCCTCCTGGGGTTTTAAAAAGATTCAAAAGTGCCTGAAACCAATACAGCTGCTTGGTTTATGGCTCACATTGAAACCACAAATTATAAAATGATAAATCGCTGCTCAAAGCTCTTCCAGGAAAGGCTATGTTGTCAAGATTAAGTTACAACCTCATGGACCTATGAGTGAGTCGAGCTGCTGACTAACTCACACTTCTTTTCCTGCCGAAGATGTTTTTTCTTCGTGAATTTTCAGTTTCTGAATATTTTAAACAAAGAAAATGACTGAAGGCAGGAAAAACATCGGGGACTTCTTAACCCATGGAGCTTTTTACAGGCTTTATTATGTAACGGCTGCTTTCGTTTTGTGAGACCCAAAGGAAGTTTAAGAAATCTCTTTCTTCTTGAGCACTTAATTGCCAGAGATCAGTGAGAAATGGCTTCACGTGGGCAGCTCCACTCCAAACTCTAGTTGGAACGTGTAGCGTGTGGTAAATCAAAGCTGGTTTTAAGGAATTTGGGTCTTAAAGTATCTGTTCAGTGATTTGGGCAGGATTGCAACACAAATTACTGTATTTTGTACCCGTGAAATGAATTTTTTGGAATTCTCTTACAGGGTCTGGTCTAGTGACAGAGTATGACAAATAATAAGGCCACATGCATGCTTTCCTGTAATGATGCTTCTCTCTGCCAGGGTTTTGGCAGGCAGAAGGAAGCGAGATGAAACGCTTGTTTGAGGCCCCTATCTTGCCTCGCTGCAGGGTCTGGCACACTGAC
Source organism: Balaenoptera physalus (assembly GCF_965194825.1). NCBI lineage: Eukaryota > Metazoa > Chordata > Mammalia > Artiodactyla > Balaenopteridae > Balaenoptera > Balaenoptera physalus. The sequence goes on along the minus strand of NC_138894.1, from coordinate 63,499,686 downwards.
CTCATTTTGATCACCTGGGGCTGCAGGAAGAAACTCAATCATCCATCCATCATGTTTCTCCAGCACAGCGCCTTGGTTACACAACTCTGATCCAGTTTCCTCAAGGCCACTCAAGTCTTGAGGACCATCAGACCATGAGTCATAATCACTTTAGCATTTACTCCTAAATTCCCTCTTGTTGACTTCACACCTCAGGCCCTTCAGTTTCTCTCTTTCTTGGGGTTCTTGGGTCCTGCGTGGCAGTTCTTGTTTTCTGATGTCATTTCTTGTTATCGCCCACACCAGCCACTGCAGGACATGCCACGGTGACTCTTGTCTCTGCTTTTCTTGAAGTCAGGCCTGCTCTCATTACTGCTGCTTTTTCTGGGATACTTCAAGTTGTGGAGAGAGTCCTTTTCCTGTGATTATAGCTCTTTCTTCCAATTTTGACTAGCCTGGCGTCTCTATGATTATAGCTCATTAGGACTCCTAAGGCTAGGAGGCACTTTTTATTTTTTTATGCTGCCTTGTTTTTATTTTTTTAAATAACATGTATCATAACTTATTTTTGCAGGGAAGAATAAAGATGAAAACAATAATGATCATTAATCCCACAGTCCAGATAACCCTAACAGCATTTTTTTTTTTTTTTTTACCCTAACAGCATTTTAAACAATGAAAGTAATATACACACGGGAAGAAAATTAAAGCAATAAAAAGGGTATAAAAGAAAAATAGCGGCCTCCCTGGTGGCGCAGTGGTTAAGCATCTGCCTGCCATTGCAGGGGACAAAGGTTCGAGCCCTAGTCTGGGAAGATCCCACATGCCACAGAGCAACCAAGCCCGTGTGCCACAACTACTGAGCCTGTGCTCTAGAGCCCGTGAGCCAGAACTGCTGAGCCCGTGCACACCTAGAGCCCAAAAATAAATAAATTAATTAATTTTTTTAAAAGTAGGGAGTATACCTGTAGCGCACAGGTGGAAAGATCTCTAAGATAGCATTTTAGGTGAAAAAAGCAAAATGTAGAATGATAAGTATAGGAAGATTGTTGTGTGTGTGTGGTTTTTTAATTAATTAATTTATTTTTGGCTGCGTTGGGTCTTCGTTGCTGCACGCGGGCTTTCTCTAGTTGCGGCGAGCAGGGGCTACTCTTCGTTGCGGTGCGCGGTCTTCTCATTGTGGTGGCTTTTCTTGTCGCGGAGCACAGGCTCTAGGTGTGTGCGGGCTCAGTAGTTCTGGCTCGTGGGCTTAGTTGCTCCGCAGCATGCGGGATCTTCCCGGACCAGGGCCCGAACCTGAGTCCCCTGAATTGGCAGGCAGATTCTTAACCACTGAGCCACCAGGGAAGTCCATATAGTCTTTGTTAAGAGACTGTACCTTCCAGATGAAAGGCATTCAGTTAAAATAATTCCAGGCCCCTTTCTGTCCCTTTAATTCCTCTACTCCCTGCGTCCAAAGTGACTTATCTGACTAAACAAGTTTGGAAGAATAACCTAAGCATGCTAGGTTCAACTCTGGCCTGCCTGAGACTCAGTTTTCTCATGATTTTCACAATGGGGAAAAAATTAGTACCTTTCTTGTGTGGAGATTAGATGAGTTAATATATGTAAAGCTCTAATGCATAGAAAATACTCAGTAAGTGCTAGTTTTCACAATTATTCCTACATATGTTGTACTGGGACTTGCTCTCTCCCTTAACAATATATCTTAGGGATTATTCCACAGCAGTATGTATAGACATACCTCATTTTAAAAGTAGCTAGTATGGTGTTTCATAGTATAACCACACTGCAATTTATTTAGATGTGCCCCCATTTGGGTTGTTTCTAGCATTCAGCCCTTTCTCATCTGAGGATACAGAGTTCTAGAGTCAATCAGCATAAGCTTCACCTGCCATAAGTGTATTTCACTTTATCTATTTAACAAACATATGTATCATTTACTACCTGTCACACACATGTCCTAATCATCTTTAAAATGTTAACTCATTAATACTCATAATGATGCTTTTGAAGTAGGAGCTGTTTAATCCCCATATTGCAGATTGGGAAACTGAGGCACAGAGAGGTTAAGTAACTTACCTGAGATCACATGCCTGGGAAAAGGAGTGCTGGGATTCGAACCCAGGCAGTCTGGCTCCCAAGTCCATTTTCTTGACCTCCCTGTCCACACTGTGTACCTCCCTTTGATCTAAAATCTGTGGCATCACTTCAATAAGACCCTGAGCCTCATCTTGTCACATTTCACACCCCTACTGTGGATGGGAATTCAGCCTTTTTGGAATATACTTAGGAATATACAGGCAATTTAAACGAGAACGTGATTGCTGAATCAACCTGACTCCTTAAACTACCAAGAGCCAGCTTTTCTAAGGACTGTCCTGCCAATAGCCAGCCAAAGTCAAGAAAGCCCTTCAAGTGATGATACCAGCATTGTCTTCAGAGGCCCCAGGTCTGGGCTCTCAACTCTGCCTCTCTGTGCCATGCTGGCCCGCTGCGCAAACTCACAATGCAGGTCAGCAGACAGCCTTAAAATAAACAAACATGTTTGTGTTGTGCCCGGTTATGGAACAGTGTGTATCCAATTAGGTAGTGCAAAACTCATGCAAATAATCTTTCCTTTTTCCGATTCTTGCTGTGTATGAGTCTTTGACTGACTTGGCCAACTCAAATTCCTAAAATACTAAGGTTCAGAAAGTCTGGGCAAAGTTTGCTAGTTAAATATGAAACCCTGCCTTCATCACTGCCCCCATTCCTACCCTCAAGCTACTTTAGCTTTTAGGCATGTGTACACTAAATGCCTTTTTCTTTAAAGATATGGGTGAGATATTTCTTTTGGAGTATGTCCAGACAATCTGGCAAATCCACACTTGACGTTAGCCACAGGGAAGAATATTTATTTTAAAAAAACCCAGAGGAACAAAAAATAAAATTAGGGCAGGCTATGGACTTACCCTCTTTAGAAATCAGAATATCTTTCCACATGGAAGACCTTATCAAACTGAAGGGTTTGAATTTTTTTTGCTTTGTTAATGGAAAAAATATGTATACATACATAATTTAATATTCCGTAAAGTTCTTATTAATGATTAGAGTTTAAATTTTCATTTCAAAAGTTATTGCTTATTCTAACATACTAAAACCTGTGTTTTTTCCTTTTATAAATAAACTTCTATCTCTGGGTTCTGTCTTTTAGAAAGAAAGTACTTAAGGCCAGTTTTCTACCCCATCCTGAAGCTTAAATTTTGGCTCAAGGAGCTTCCTGTCCTGTTCCAGCTGTGACATGTTGAAAATAAACCTGGCAACTGGAGACAACTTGCTATACTTTTTGAACCTTTGCTATGGCTCTAGTGCTTTATGTCTTAGGAAATAGGGTGGGAGATAGGGAGAGAATGAGGTGGGGGATCTCTGATGGGAACAGGAAATAGGGTCTTCCGGTCTTCCGAGGGCCTTCTTTCTACTCCTTTAGTCTCTGCATCATCCAAAGGGATGAATTGCCTCTACACATACAGGCGCACCTCACTTTACTGCGCTTCACTTTTTTGTGCTTTGCAGATACTGTGCTTTATACAAATTGAAGGTTTATGGCAACCCTGCATCAAGGAAGTCTATCAGCGCCATTTTTCCAACAGCATTTGCTCATTTCGTATCTCTATGTCACATTTTGGTAATTCTAGCAATATTTCACACTTTTTCATTATTATTGTACTTGTTATGGTGACATGATCAATGATATTTCATGTTACTACTACTACTCACTGAAGGCTCAGATAATGGTTAGCATTTTTTTTAGCAATAAAGTATATTTAAATTAAGGTATGTACTTTGTTTTTTTAGATGTAATGCTATTGCACACTTAATGGGCTACAGTATAATATAAACAACTTTTATATGCACTGGGAAACCAAAAAATTCATGTGACTTGCTTTACTGCAATCTTCACTTTATTGCTGTGGTCTGGAACCGAACCCACAATATTTCTGAGGTATGCCTGTATGTCTAATCCAGCTCTTCTCACAGGGAGGTAGTTGAGCAAGAAGGCATTGCGTTGGGATGGGACCGTGAGCTTGTCTTACTTAATTACAGTGCATAATGCTGGAGATGGAACACAGGAAACTAGATCCTGGTGGAATTGCTAAGCCAAAGACAGAAATTGATTGAAAAAGAAGTGATCCATTTTTCATTAAAAATATCAACCACACACACACAAAATTAATCACCATACCCTCCCTCTCCAGTTTCATCTAATGGAAACTGCTGTAAACCCTGGTCCCTGCTGAAGAAGTAGGTGTAACAGCCATATTTTGTACCATGTAATCCAGCTGTCTGTTCTCACGGCTGATTGGACAAGAGGTGGATACCTGATTCAAGGGCAGTCAATCCATAAATTCACTAGATTTCCATGACCTGTAGCCAGGTATGAAAAGAGATGCTGGGCCAATCAAAGTCTCTCTCTCTCTCTCTCAGAGAGGTGACATGAAAGCAAAGAGAGAAAGTACCAGTTATTAGCAGGGCAGATAGGTGGAAGGCTGAACTATATTTATAATGATGAAATCCCACAAACACCTATGAATTTCTATTAGTGAAATCTGTCCAGCCACCTCAAATCGAGAACTAGCTTTTAGCACTAGTTTCTCTGAGGCCAGCCCATTGTGGTTTCTGTTCTTGGGTTTCTGAAAGCTTCCATTATCTTATCATGTATTTTTCTTAAAGTTCTTATACTTGAGCTAGCTGGAATGAGTGTCTGATACTTGTAGCCAAAGAAGCCAAAGTAAAGCATTATCAAACAGGCAGGCAAAACTAGAGCCAAAATAAAGGGGACTGAGAAATCAGGAAAATCTAAGCCAAAAGCAGTGGGAGTAGGTGACTTTGTTAAGACTCTTGAGGTTGCAAATAATGTTGCTGAAACTAGCTTATATTGATTAAAGAAGAAAAAGGAAAAGGAATTCACATGTTTATGTGAAGGATGCTAAAGTAGCGCAAGGGCAGCCAGGACTCTTAAAAACTAGTGTCAGTTCCTCAAAATGTTAATCATAGTGATGTTGCCATATGACCCTATGATTCTACTCCTATGAAAACATATGTGCACACAAAAACTGTGCACCAATATTCACAGCAGCATTATTCATAATAGGCAGAGTGGAAACAACTCCAATGTCCATCAACTGATGAATGGATAAAAAAATTAGTATACTCCTACAATGGAATATCATTTTGTTATAAAAGAAATGAAGTGCTGATACATACTACAACATGAATGAACCTTGAATAAGTAAAAGAAACTAGACACAAAAGGTCACTTATAGTATGATCCCAGTTGGTTGCTAGGACCTGGGCAGAGTGGGGAATGGAGAGTGATGGCTAATGGGCCCAGAGTTTCTTCTGAGGGAGATAAAAATGGTCTGGAATTAGATAGTGATGGTTGTCGCACTCTTCTGATTATACTGAAAACAACTCAATTGTATGCTTTAAAAGGTTGAATTTTATCGCATGTAAATTATATCTCAAGCTGTTATTACAAAAATTATATATATATGAAAGCAGAGCAAAGCAAAACAAGAAAAAGTTGTGTCCCAAAGTGGAAAGCCAGGAAGAGAAAACCATACAATTCTCTTCTGCCCCGCTCCCGGCTCCCCCTCTCCCACTGCCAGGCTCTCATCTCTGCTCCCCTGTGGACATCTGTTTCATTCTTGTCTCCGCATTGCAAATTTAAAAAGTTTTTTCTTGAATGTTCTAAAGATGGAAGGTGGACTATGTCTTTAGTGACAACTCTTTTTATGTTCTTGAGGATCCACAGAAATGGCAATCAGGTGTTATTGGGGATGCCCTGGACTGGTGGAGTAATCCAGATGCAGACGTTTTAGATGGAGATACCGAGGTATTTGTTTAATAACACAAGGAGCCATTTTTATTGGGGGCAGGTGTACCTCTGTCCAGATTATTCTAAGGTCTCATTTCCTCTGTTGATGGTCTGAATTAAGCAGTTGGGGGTCTCAGGACTTGGGTCAAGTGGACTACAGGAGACTCCCATCCAGGAGGTGGGGCAAGCTCCCGCACCACAGTGGCGGCTGAGAGCTAAGGAGGGGGACCTCCAGGAGGGAGCCCCTAGAAAGAGCCTTACAGGGGAACTTTAGGAGTAGTGATATCCAATATCCACTTTTAAATTTTCTTTTTCTGCACTGTAATTCCCTTCTGTGACCCTTCAGACTTCATGAAGTTTGTTAAAATTGCAGCCTTATGTTAGCGGCGTCATGGGAAATAGAAAGAAGGTTTTCATCGTTCATGGTAAGGTAGATATTAGAGAGTGACAGCCAGCTGGAAAAGCTGTTATAAGATGGCCAGAGGTGACTGAGGAAGAATTCTAGAGCAGAGCTACTGAGTATAAGGTGACCAGTGGGAACCAGCATGGATTGGGGAATATGAAAATACCTGGAAAGAGGAAAGGAAGGTAGTCCAATAAAGCTGGAAAATCTGGATAATCACTTTCTCTCTCTCCATATGTATATAAATGTGTGTTATGTGCGTGCGTGCATACGTGTATCACATATTTATATCAACGTTGGATTTATGTCATATACTTTTTCCCGTTATATCATGAGTTTTCTTAGTATCCTTAAATATTATTCAAGTATATAACAAGTGTATAATGAATAATGACCTCTTGGTACCCTATGGTATGATTATGCTCTGATTTACTTAACTAATTCCAATTATTGGACTTTTTTTTTCACTTTTTCACTTTTGTAAATAACACTGCAGTGACATATTCTTCTTGGTGTATTAAAAAAATTATTTCTCAAGATAAGTTCTCAGAAGTCTATTTTCTGTGCCAAATGGTATGAACAGTTTTAGGCTTTTGATATAGATTGACAAATTGCCCGTTGGAAAGATCATACCCAGAAGGCCTCCATAACCATTACGGCCCCATCTTCACAGGGTAACTTGCACATTTTGGGGATGAGCTGTGCTCATTTATTTATTTATTTTTTATTTATTTATTTTTTAAATTTTTAAAAATTAATTATTTATTTTTATTTTTGGCTGTGTTGGGTCTTCGTTTCTGTGCGAGGGCTTTCTCTAGTTGTGGCAAGTGGGGGCCACTCTTCATTGCGGTGTGTGAGCCTCTCACCATCGTGGCCTCTCTTGTTGCGGAGCACAGGCTCCAGACGCGCAGGCTCAGTAATTGTGGCTCACGGGCGCAGTTGCTCCGCGGCATGTGGGATCTTCCCAGACCAGGGCTCGAACCCGTGTCCCCTGCATTGGCAGGCAGATTCTCAACCACTGCGCCACCAGGGAAGCTGTGTTCATTTAAAGAGGCTAAATGTGACAGACACAGGAAGGCATTTCCTTGTTACGAAGAGATTTCACCGAAAAATGTCTCAATTTCCTTGTCAAAAGAATTGCCTTTCTTTATTTCCACAATGGTCTTTCTTTAGCAGATTTGGCTGTGAGGAAACACTGATATTCCTTACAGAGAGAACTCTCCAGCTTCCCTTAGAGGAAGCTTATTCTTAATTCTCCTCTCTCTACTTTGAAAGCAAGGTGAAATAATCTATCTTCTGGTGGCATGACTGAGGGAAAACCTTGTCTCCGACTCTCTCAAGTTCATCCCCACAAGTAGGTATCTTGCCTCTAGGTAAATGCCTACTAGGTCTTACATAACATACTTGGAGTGATCGTGACTTTACATATCATTATGGGGAATATTGATGGCAAAGTGTAATGGGGGCGTGGAGACCACTTACAGGACCAGACTGACGTGTGTAACGTTGTCCACTAGAACATGACGAGTTTCAGGGCTGAACTGATGGCATAGCCATGAGAGGAACATTACGAGTGATGTGCTCACACTAGCTGTCCTGGCTCTCCCTTAAGTGCGTCCCTCAGTCCAAGGATAACCATGGGCAGCTCTGAGCCCCCAGCACCCCAAGTGTGCAGGAGCATGTAGGGCGCAGTCCACTCAGAAACATCTACCATGTTGTTGCGCCTGCTTCCAAACAGGAGCAAACTCTTCTCTGTAAGCCGTTCAATTTCTCTGACTTCATTAATTCATGGGAAGTCGTTCTCTACAATTCACTAGAGCTCCATTCTGCACTTTCAACACTTGACATCACAAATCCTCCACTGAGCAGATGTGAAAACTAAGAAAGAGGTTTAGTTGTAGCTCCTGAATCGTAACTAAATCATGAAAGATCCTGGACTGGTGCTGTACATTTCCTTCTATTTGTTTTATTTGTTCTCAACAGTACTGTTGCTGACTACCAAAGTAATGCATGTGCATGGGAGAGATAGACAAAAGTACAAAGAATAAAATAAAAATCACCCATACTTCCAGAACCCAGAGATTGCCACTATTAACATTTTGGTAGATGTTTTTTCCCACTCTTTTATCCATAGATCTATAGACATGCAGTCATCTCTTTCGTAATCCTGAGATCATACAGTATTATTCTGCAATCTCCTTTTTCTCTTGTTGTAGGTTGTTTTTGATTTTACACCATTAAAAGTAATATTGTGAGGAGACTAGGTAGATAAATCTTTGTATGTAGCTCTGATTATTTCCTTTGGGCTAATTCCTCAAAGTGAAGTTGCTGAGTTAAAGGTAGTCACATTTTAGGGCTTTTGATAAATAGTACTAACATACCCTCCAGAAATATGGACCACTTTCCACGCCTATTAGCAGTATGTGAGACTACCTGTTTACCTGCCTCCTCATCTACACTAAATAGAATTCTTTTAAAGAGAAAATTTCCAAACTGATTTCTGGCAAATGGTATCTCCTTATCTTAATTTGTATTGCTTTTTCAATATTCTTCTTCTTAAACAGAATTATTGGTGATCTGTATTGCTCCCTTAGTGAAATGCTTGTTTGTGTCCTTTGCCATTCCTACATTTCTTGACCGGCCAACGGGCCAGCTTGGTGAGCCTGGTTTTGTGCAGAATCCTGGATGACTGAGACTGGCACTGATGAGAAGATGCCTTTCTCACACCTTCTCCCTGGGAGGCCCCTGAGGCTCTTCCACAGAAGTGGCTTCTCACTCTTGGATGAGAATGGTCCATCTCACACCACGGTACCTGGGTCATATCTCACTGCACAGGCTGGTGCCAAAATGCCACCGTTTTGGAAAGAAGGTTCCAGGTCTGAGGTAATCTCATACCCATTTTAGTTCGTAGACTAACAGATTCATAGATCTTCCCAAAACTTCAGCTGTCACAGTTTCAATGCAAGGAAAGTGGCCAGGGAGGCCTTATCTGGAAATGACCATTCAGCTGAGTGCAAGTCCCCAAGACGCAAGAATGAAACAGCCCTATTGTGACTGGAAGGACTTCGATGATGAGCACCACTGGCCTGTGCAACTGGAAATGTTCTGCGTCAGACCATTCCCACCTCAGTCAAGCACTCAGTGTGGGCAAAGCCAAGTTTTAGATTAGGAGGAGGGTGAGGAATGATATAAAAATTTCTTGACCACCTATCTGGAGACACACATACTCAGGTGCCCACAAATGCATTCTGTTTGCATGTATTGTGTACCTAAAATTACTAACAAAAGAAACTAAACGGAATGACATGTTCAAAAGCAAATTATTCATTTTATATTTCTTTCTATCTTTTTCCAAAAATTATTTCTAAAGGCAAATTAATACAGTAACACCCATACAGCTTACTGCTCTGATGAACCTATGATAGGCACTCAGACTACCTCCCTTAAGTTTGCAGACAAAAAGGAAACTGCTCCTTAAACTCATTGGAAAAGCTTTATGTGCTTTAATTACATCCATGAAGAACCATAAACCAGGGGTGGGAAATCTCCAGGTCTTTAATCTTATTATTATAGTGCAAACATTTCATTGCACTTAAGAACCACTTATGACTTCTTACATTTCTAGTTACGATTTATGTTTTAAATGCCGGTTCTTTACTCATAGACTTCTGACATTTGGAGAAAGATTGATAATAAAATAAATCTTACATTTTATGTTTCTTGTTATTTAAATCAGGGGCCATTTTAACTTTATGCTTTTATAAGATTTCTTTACAAGGTTTTGATCCTGTATTTGGTCATTTAGCTATTGGATTTAAAATTTGGTGTTTTAGGGCTTCCCTGGTGGTGCAGTTGTTAAGAATCTGCCTGCCAATGCAGGGGACATGGGTTCGAGCCCTGGTCTGGGAAGATCCCACATGCCACAGAGCAACTAAGCCCATGCGCCACAACTACTGAGCCTGCTCTCTAGAGGCTGCAAGCCACAACTACTGAGCCTGCATGCCACAACTACTGAAGCCTGCAAGCCTAGAACCTGAGCTCCGCAGCAAGAGAAGCCACGCCAATGAGAAGCCCGTGTACTGCAATGAAGAGTAGCTCCCACTCGCCACAACTAGAGAGAGCCCGCACGCAGCAATGAAGACCCAATGCAGCCAAAAATAAATAAATAAAATAAATAAATTTATTTTAAAAAATTGGGGGCTTCCCTGGTGGCGCAGTGGTTGAGAATCTGCCTGCCAATGCAGGGGACACAGGTTCAAGCCCTGGTCCGGGAAGATACGACACGCTGCGGAGCAACTAAGCCCATGCACCACAACTACTGAGCCTGCGCTCTACAGCCCACGAGCCACAACTACTGAAGCCAGCGCGCCTAGAGCCCGTGCTCCGCAACAAGAGAAGCCACCGCAATGAGAAGCCCGCGCACCACAATGAAGAGTAGCCCCCGCTCACCACAACTAGAGAAAAGCCCGCATGCAGCGACGAAGACCCAGTGCAGCCAAAAATAAATAAATTAATTTTTTTAAAAAATTGGTGTTTCAAAGCACCACAGAGTAGTGAATTTCTAGAAATGTGCAATCAAGATATCACCTAATGGTATAGCTGAAATTAAGTTTCTAGTTAATCAGACTCAGTTTTATCAGGTCATCCACAATAGCTTGCTGAGGTTCTACTGAAGTATGGGACAAAATAAATATGGATAAGGAATATTTGACTTAGCTCTGTATGGGATATAAATTAGTAGAGGAAAGAATTTTCTGAGGAAATTAAGAAATTAATAAGGATAAGGAATTGTAATTTAGGGAATGGCTGTTATATTAGCTTATAGTACAAACAAACTGAAAAGTGGAGTAAGGAGGACAGTAGTATGGGGTGGGGAAAAAGCATCTACTAGGTAACTAGTGAGAGTCTAGGAAATCAGGTTCTCCAGCCCAAGGAGGAAGCAGGAGAGAGGATTGGTAACGCTGGCTGGCAAGCATACTCAGGTACCCCAATTCTAAAAATTTGTGCCTTTATCATGCTTCAGCTCAAGTTTATTCTCTGCTTCTGCTCTTCTCTATTCATTCATTAAGCAAATATTTATTGAGCACTTGCCATATGCCAGGTGCTTGTCTAGTGAACAAAACAAAGTCTTGCCAAAATTCTTTAAACTCTAGCCTATATTTTCTTCTTTGGCTTTCACACCAGCCTCTCAGTCTCCACCCCGCCCCCCAACCTGATTTCTTTCCCACTATCATGATAAAACAGCTCTCTAAAGACCAGTGACCTCCTAATCACTACATCGAGTGCCCCTTTCTCAGTTCCCATCTTCCTTGGATTCTGTAGCATTTAATAGCATCTGATTTCCATCAGTTTTTAAAACTCTTGTCTCTTTTGGGTTCTGTAATATGACACTAGCATGATTTGCCTTCTATGACTGTTACTGCTTTTTCCCTGACTCGTTCTCCTGCCTCTTAAATTTTAGTGGTCCTTCCATTTCTACACATTGTTCACTTCCATTTTCTCTCTCTCAAATCTTTTCCCTGGGTAATTTCTCATGGCTTAAATCATTGGCTCTATTTAGAAGTATCCTAAATCTATATTCCCAGACCTAGCCCTCTCCCAAACTTGAATCTCACATTTCAAACTGTGTGCTAGAGGCTTCCATCTGGGCATCTGCTCATGATGCCAGTTCAATCTGTTTAAAACTGAAGGCAGTATTTTTTACCACACGAGGTTTTCAACTGCAAACAACAGAAACCCACTCTGGCTAACTCAAGCAGAAAACGAATTCACTGGGAGGATATCAGGTGGCTCACTGGGTCTACAGGGAAGCCAGAGGACCAAGCATGGAAAATGGGCAGGGACCCAGGCAGTCTAGGGCACAGAGAGCACGTCCAAGTTCACTCCATAGGAGGAATCTGTTGAGGACACTGCCCTGGAGCTGGCTTTCCCCGCACACGATCAAAGCTGGTCTTCAATATCTCAGCCACCTTCCCGCGTGGTCCTTAACTGCTAGTTTTTGTGTCATTCCCCCCAGACTCAAAGACCTGGGCTGGGGCTTCCAATTGGTCCAGGTCATGTGCCTGGGCCCCAGCTGCCAAAGATGACTCCTGATTCCCTTCAGTTTCCCACAGAGGGAAAGGGGATCGACACAGGCCAACCAAAAAATGGCCATCAACCACTATATTTTCTTTTCCCTAATCACTTCATTTCCTTAAGTCCCTATTTGCATTTAATGCCACCACCATTCTCTCCATTACTGGGAGCTGAATCTAGATGATTTCTTTTACTCCTTTCTCTCCCTCAGCTTCTGAGGCAATCAGTCATCCAGGTTTGCAAGGATTTGTTGTTCATTCATTTGTTGTTTTCCTTTACACTATTTTCTTCCTGGACCTTTCTGCAGCTCCTCCTCCCTCGTTACAGGCTTCAGATTGCATTCTCCACTTTCAATGCCTCCTCCAATTTATCCACCCACAGGTTAATTTTTTCTATAGCAACACTTTGATCTTATCACTTGCTGCTGAAACTACATTGTAGACCTCTCAGCCTGGCATTCAAGGATCTCCACAATAGAATTCTAACGAGACTGAGAGGCAAACTGGTGCAGTGAAAAGTTCTTGACCTTCAGATGCGGATTGATACGGGTTCAAACCCTGATTTTCCCACCTTCTAGTTGTATATTTTTGAGGCTCATTTTCCTGGTCCAAAAAACGGGAATAATAAAACCTACCTCCTAGGGCATTTTAAGTCAGCTCTTTGAAGGTTGGAATGGTGTTATGAGTTGCATTTAGGTTACAACATCAACTCACAGATGCTTATAATGAACAATATTCAATTACAGACCTGTCTGTTTCAAAACTTTAAGTAAGGTTGTCATCAATGTGGTTTTAAGGAAGGCACGTTAGGATCAGTATGCTACATGTTTTGGGAGTTAAGTGGAAATCTAACCACCATTTATAGCATTGTTCCTAATTTCAAACAGCTGACTTGCAAGTGACCTTTTGGAAATATTTTATTTGCAAGTGGAGAACATCCTGTGTTATTAATTTTGGGAGTTGAATTTCCCTGACTGGCTGCTTTCCACTATAACATTGCTATTTTAAAGTATTTCCCTGCAGAATTTCAATTTTGTGAGAGGCTGCTACGAATTCCTTACGGGGAAAAAGTATATAGTTATAGTGGACAGATGAAAATTATTAGCTATTATTTCTAAGGCTCACCCAGCATTCTGTAAATGTGGTGAAGCTCTAGCACATAAAAAGAAACTTTAAAATTTGTTCCACAATCTCAACCAGCCCCACTTCATGGCATAAATTCTGGGTCAGCACTGGGAAAATCCAGCTCTGCAGCCCAGGCTGGGTCTTCTCTCTGCTAGTCATGAATGGCACCATCAGAGTGACCAAATTAACCTCAGTCAGCATTCGTTCACTCACTCATGCATCCACGCAGCAAATCCCCCTCAGTCAGGCGTGTTTGGTGAACCCCACAGTATAGATTTCAGTCTCATAAGCTCTTGCCAAGAATTTACAGCACTGCTAATTGCTTGATTTTTTCCCCCTGAGGTCAGTAAGACTTTAGGTTGAAGATAACAATCGTGCCAAGATTGGTAAAAGTTATTTAATAAGCATGATATTTTAAACCAGTCTCTGCAGATAGTTTGTGGGTATGTGAATTAATATGCACTGCAATGCATTTTTCGCCTCTCTAATGGTTTTAAAAATGAACACATGTTAATATGATTAAAATAATACTTATGATTATTAAGTATTATTTTATCATTAATAATATGATATGATATACTTAAAAGTGAAATCCCCTGTAACTCTCCCTACATTTTCCTTCCCCCACTCAATTTCACTTCCAGCGGCAACTACTTTTTAACACTTTGGGGTACATCCTCCCACACTTTTTTTTCTTTTGAAATAATTTTAAAGTTATCCCTAGGCATTCCTTATGGTTAGAAGCTAGAACAACATTGCCATTTAGCCTCTGACAGACCTTGGAACTCTTCCGTACATTGCTTATGTTAAACATATTATAAAAACAAAGAACTAAAAGAACCCTTTTCCCCCCACTTGGAAATTGTTAATTTCTGATTCTGAAGGCCAAAGAAAAACATTTAAGTTTTTTTTCTCTACCATACTTATGCTTATGTGGACTATAGATTTATATAATCTATACAATTCCATGACCATAGAGTTTAGTTTTAAAAATAACATTAAGACAATGAAATAAAAGCGGAAAGCCCAGCATACTTAAAAAAAAAAACAAACCCAAACTTAATTGCTCTTGATGTCACTTTAAAAATGTCTGAGGGAGAGAATGTCAAGAAACCAAAGAGTTTCTAGTTACCTTTCAAGGTCATCTAGCTAACCAGAGCAAAACAAAGAAACCATTATAGGAATTTTTATTTTTCTTCAAATCTTAGGTCAAGGCTTTGACAATAGGTGTTGTGTGTCTTCACAGGTATTCTGAAACCCCTCCCACAATAATCCTATTTTGACGTAGAGGGGAAGGTAGCTAAACACGGAGTCAAGATTCTGTGTATCAAGAAACTCTTTCTAATTTTTATTATTTGAGAGCTATATTTAGCCCTTTGCAATAACTGAGCTCCTAAAAACTGGTGCATATTTTTACACTTGAATTAAATTGCACTTAAAGGGTTCAAAGTGAGGGGTAAGGAGAGCTCGGTATTGAAAATAATCTAAAGATAAATCTTTTGTTAGAGTGAAAGCTCCAAATAACCACCCAGTAATTGGTAATTGTTTAGTATATTTGGATTTTTATGTGTGTTTCACGATAATGTGCAGCTATATTTTCATTTTGAGGGATTTATGTTAAATCTTTCACTTTATTATAGTAGTATTAGACAGTTTACAAGATCTAATTTGATAAATATAAAACACAAAAATTAATACTGGCTGCTTTAAAACAATTGGGCATTGGTTGTTGAAATAATGTTTTCAGATTGACTAGTTTTCAGAGTTCTATGTTTGTTCAATATTCACTAGATATCGAACAGCTACTCTGTAATAGGCACTCAGTATATAATGGTGAGTAAAACCAGACACAATGCAAGCCTACTTTTAATAATAACAGCAGCTAATACTTACCAAGTACTGACAACATATGGGGCCCTGTTCTAAGAGCTTTTCATGTATTATCTCATTGTAGCCCCTCAACATTCTAGAAGTAGAAATAGTATTATCCTCATTTTACAGATGAAAAAACTGAGGCACAGAGAGATGTGGTAATTTGTCCAATGTTACATAGCTAGTAAGTGGTGGAGCTGGGATTTCAATCTAGGCAGTGTGACTCCAGAGTCTGCACTCTTAAGCACTGGGATGTACTACCTCTCCCATTTTCTAAAAGCTCTTCTTGTAGTGTACAACCTAATGGGTAAGATACTAATTGAATAATCATTTAATAAATGAAAGATTATAACTCAGATAAATGCTATGAAAAGGAATATGGGAGAAACTATTTGGGTCATTGTTACCAAAATGTTTCTCTTTTCCTTCTGGTTACACAGACTATATTTCCTAGCTTCCCTTGCAGTTAAGTGTGGTGATGCAACTACTTCCAGACCATGGAATGTGGATGAAAGTGAGGTTCATACTTCCATGTCTGAACCATAAACTTCCTGATTGACTCTCCCTGTTCTTCTACCACCACCCTTATTTGCTGGCTGAAAAGTGTGGACTAACACAGAAGAAGCCTTGAATGACTTCATGGAGCAGAGTCCCTGATGATATGCACTAGATAGTGATAAGGGTAAAAAACAAATTTATTGTATTAAGCTAGCTGAAATTTTGGGATTGTTTTTAGTAGCAGTCAGCCTATCTTGAATGCGGAAGATGAAAACTTGAAGTTGAATGCTGCTGTAAAGAAAAATACCTAAAACATATTGCTTTGAATTTGCGGTTGGGTCAGGGATGGTGTGGAAACAGACATTAGAGGTTGGAGTACTCGAGAGTCTGTTATGTCATGGCAAAAGATTTGCTACAACTGTTGCTTGTGACAACTTAGAAGATGGCACACTACTTGCCTAGCAGGCCTAAAGCTCTAGAGGAAGTTTTTGGAAAGAGAGAGGTAGTGTGTGGTAGCTACTATTTCCTAACTTTAGTAAAGCATTACAACAAAGAGAAAAGCTCAAGCAAGAATTGGCTGGTTTGTAAGCAGGAGTAAAAGAGTTAGAAGAAGTCCAGAAATTTGGGGGATAAAAGATTAGAAAGCTGACTACTTCTAGACACCGAGATAGGAAACAAAATATTAAAAACCTTTGAGTAACAAAGGTCCAGTTAGACCCAGACTCACTGCAAAGACCTGATTAAGAGTGTGGTCTTCTCATCCAAGTTTAATGGCATGAAGATAGCCCCCATTAAATTGAGAGAGAGAGAGAGAGAGAGAGGAACTGGGGTTAGACAAGCAAAGACATAAATCATGCTTGAGAATTACGTATAGTAAAGAACTTTGGGTGTGGCACACGTTGCTGACTGGAAGCAGATAAAATGTCTACCAAGTTTTTGAGTGAATCATGTTCTCAAAGAAATCGTTTGATTATTTGAGTTGAAAGTAATCTTTGGATTTCATATTTGCACCAATAGTAAGTGAGCTGAGCAGCCTATGAGGAAGGTATATTCCCCAACACCCTCTTTTTGTAGAATAGCAAAGCCAGGGGCCCTGGAGTACAGTGGATAAGGTAGTTCCTTGCAAAGAAGAGTAAGATTTAAGCAAAGAACTTTCCTTACACTTCATAATATCTATCCCAGCAGAATTCTGTAATTGCTGTGGATAAGTGACTGCCGTATTTCTCCTCCCATCTGTCCTTTTTCTGAGTAAGGATTTATTTCATTTTTCCTGTCCTTTCCTGTATGTTTGTTTGTTTTAAATAAACTTTTGGTTGACTTTACTAGTTAGGATGAGCATGGATTACTTTTGTAAAAATAAAAGTAACTAAAACAGAGGCAGATTTATCATGAAAGTAATGAAACTTAAGCTCTAGGGGATTTCTTCCAAGGCTCCAGGAAAGTGTCTTTCCACTACAACCTCCACTTTATCACATTTCCCTTGATGTCAGGTGGTGTTGGAGTGACCCTGGATATTTTGGGTATCTGGCTAAGGGAAAGTTGAGTTGGGGATACATTTAATTTCAGGCTTAATGAAACATAATTACATGGGTTACGGTCACATTTAATTAAGTTATTGCTGGCTGTCTTTATTTAGCAACAGATTCCAGGAATATTCCTATGGCCCCCTGCACTGATTCACCTGGCATCCTGTCATGGAGGTTACAGGGCTAGAGGTCATAATGTGATATGAACACATGCCTGGCACTGGAAGTATGTGGGTAGTGTGGGAGAAACAAGGTTTGAAACATAAAGAGCCAGAAGCTAAGTCTAGGGAAAATCCTTCTAAATCCTTTTTAAATTCACCATACACTTTCTTTCTTTTCTTTTTTTTAAACGGGAATCACATGAAATGGTATTAATCAGAATTCCTGCAGCAATATTACGAACAGCCTATATGATATGTGTGAGGTGGTTTTTTAGGCACCCCAACTGTCAAAAATAAAGACAAATTTGATCAACCATCAACTAGAGGAAAAACTAAAGTTCTTTTATCCTCTCTATTAAAAAGTTATTTTAAAAAATCACTATCATATTCATAACACTGATCTCATAGGCTTGCTGTGACATTGAAATGGGGTTAGACATACAAAGGACCTGGATACAAAACCTGTCATATAGCAGGATCCCAGTAAATAACATCTATTAAAAAAAGTTTTGCATGCAGGCACAGAAGAACAGCTGTCAGAACTGAGGATGTCTCAAATATTAAAAAAGTAAAAAAGTATTGGAGGTATGTTGGGCACTTAATTAAATGTCACATTTCTCAATTTTGTAATGTTTATAGTATTTACAGTCTTCTTAAAATGTGTAACCTATTGTGATTTCTTTTCTTAGTCTAAAGAAATGCTCCATTTAACCTAATTTTGTATCTGTACATTTTGTATTAGTTTTTCTTAAAAGGGCCCCGCAAATAGTAAATGCTTCAGGCCCCACAAAACATGGATCCTTCTCCGAATTAAAAATATACATATATGTGCTGTATGTCAATTATATCTCAATAAAAATGGAAGAAAAAATAAAACTGGATCATATTCTTTAAAAAAATTTGGCAGTTTCTTAAAAAACTGAATGTACAGCTACCATACAACCAAATAATCCAATTCCTGGGTATTTATCCCAGAGAAATGAAAAGTATGTTCACAAAAAATACTTGTACATGAACATTTATAGCAAACCTATACATAATAGCCCTGAATTGGAGACATCCCAAATGTCCTTCAGCAGGTGAACGGTCAAACAGTGATAATCCATACCATGGAATTCTCAACAATAAAAAGAACAAACTCTTTTTTTTTTTTTTTTAATTTATTTATTTATTTATTTATTTTTGGCTGTGTTGGGTCTTCGTTTCTGTGCGAGGGCCCTCCCCAGTTGCGGCGAGCGGGAGCCGGTCCTCATCGCGGTGCGCGGGCCTCCCACCATCGCGGCCTCTCTTGTTGCGGAGCACAGGCTCCAGACGCGCAGGTTCAGTAGTTGTGGCTCACGGGCCTAGTTGCTCCGCGGCATGTGGGATCTTCCCAGACCAGGGCTCGAACCCGTGTGCCCTGCATTGGCAGGCAGACTCTCAACCACTGCACCACCAGGGAAGCCCAAGAACACACTCTTAATACTCACAGTGACCTGGATGAATCTCCAGAGAATTATGCTGAGTCAAAAAAGCCAATCCCAAACCGGTACATATTATATGATTCCATTGAAATGACATATTTATAGAAATGGATTACAGGTTAGTGGTTGCCAGGAGTGAAGGAGGGGGTGCTATCAGGAGAAAAAAAAGGCGTGTTTATAAAAGAAAACTTGAGAGATCCCTGTGCTCATGGAAATGATGGAAATGTTTTGTATCTTGATTGTATCAGTATCAATATCCTGGTTGTGATATTGACTATAGTTTTGTAAGCTATTACCATTGGGAGGAACCTGGGTAAAGGATATTCTAACAAATACATGTGAATCAACAATTATTTCAAAATAAAAAGTTTAACTAAAAAAATGTGTATATATGTATGTATACCAATATAACAATGCAAGTTCTTATTCTTTTCATTGACGTTAAGGCAGAAAGTTTTGCATGCAGACACAGAAGAGCAGCTGTCAGAACTGAGGATGTCTCAAATATTAAGCGATTAGACTTGGTAGAATCATACAGATATGAAAATGCCCATAGCAAAGGAAACACTGGGTAAATAACTTAATTTTGAAAACTTAAGACATTAAACTTTAAACACCATTTTGTCTGTAATCTGAATTTATCTTGGCTGCCTTATGGCCATTCTCCACATAGTATGGTATTCAGAAGACACACAGGTCTGATATCCAAAAAAGAAATTTAAAGTAATTTAGATTTTTGGGGGAAGATTTTTAAAGAGGCACCAAAGGGAAGAAGTATACTGCAAGACAACAAAAAAATGTTTAACAATCCTTTCAACCATCTAATTCCTCCAAGTCCCTCTCATGACAGTTGCTACTTCATTTTTCTCACCTCCCTTTAGTACCTCCCTCTCTCCTGGAACTCTGTCTACAATGACTCTTATTCTCTTCTAACTCAGCTCTTTATTATTGTATAGATCAATTTAGTTCCTGGGCACCTTACATTTCTCCTCTGTAACTAGTACTTTGATCCACAAAACCTAGTCCCAAGAGGGACTTGGGAAATCACTGGAAGGTCTTTAGAAGGATGGAGAATAGAGGTGGGTTGGGGAGGGAGGAGGAAGAAGAAGGCTGTGTATACTTAAGAGGTTTTGGTTACAAGTCCAGTCCTCCCTTTTGCAAATGAATAAAGTGAGGTCCAAATAAGTTTAGACACTTGACAGTCACCTCCTGAGTCACATGGAGTTGGGCCTGGAATTCAGGCTTACTTCATTTCAACCCTTTGTTATAGTTCCCTAGTAGGCAATCCTATGATATCCCCGATAAGGGGTGGCTTTGCATCCCTAGTGGAAAAAACACCAGGGGGATTAGGAAGCCTAGGTTCTAACTCTGCTTCTACCAGGCTCCATGAGCTTGCGCAGTTCATGTCTTTTCTAAGGCTCAGTGTCCTCCCTGAAGGGGAGGCAGGATGAACTCTTGGGTCCTGTCCAGTACTAACATTCCTTGCTTCTGGTATGTCTTGGGCTCTGCTGTGTGCCTTGGGTTGTGGCATGGTGGCCTTGAGCTAGTCAAGAAGACTCGCCCTCATTTGTCCCTCATCCTACTGGGGCAAAGGGAGAACCCGGGAAATTTGGACCCCTCCCCGCACTTGGTTGCCTCTTTAGTGTTCTAGGACACACGGGGTGACCATCTCCTGTCAGAGGGGCTCCAGACGTAAGCTTCGATGGGTCTCCGCGGACTCCCCAGGGGCTGCGAGGAAAAGGAATCCCTAGAAGCTGCTGATGATCCCAGGCTGGAGGTCTCCCCTTATCCCCACCCATTCGGAAGCAGTTTCAAGCCCCAAGTCCCAGGCCCTCAGCCGGCCCACCGCGCAAGCGTAACCACCCCTCCCGAGCGCGGGAGGCGGAACCCGAGGCCGAGGCAAGGTGAGAGGGAAGGGTCGGCAAGACCCCGCCTCCGAGTCGTCACGTGGGAGGCGGAGTCGGAAGCGTGACGGCGTACGCGGGGGTGGAGCTACCGCTGCGCGCGGGCGCGGGGCTACCGCTGCGCGCGGGCGCGGGGGCGGGGCGCGGCGGGGCGCTTGCGGCTGCTGTCTGGGAGGGAGGCCGGCCAGGCGGCGGAGCTGCGCGGCGCGGCTCACAACCTGACGGGGAAGTGGTCCGGGCGTCCGTGGCTGACTGCCCCGTGGTGGACGGACGGACGACGGAGGCGGGAGGTGGGAGCCGAGCCGGGCGCCCGAGAAAGCTAGCGGGTCAGGCTCAGCGTCGGCGACCCTAGTCGGTCCGCTGAATGAAGTGCCCGCCCCGCTGAGCCCGGAGCCCGGCGCTTTCCCCGCAAGATGGACGGTTTCGCCGGCAGCCTCGGTGAGTACGGCCGGGAGTCCTTCCTCTCCTGCGCAGGGTGGGAACCTTGTTCCCTCCACACGCAGCCCGGGCCTGCTCTCCACCCTGCCCCTCGGGATGGCGGCACTTCCACTGCACATGTTCCCCTCGAGCCTGCTGCCCCTCTCCGGGCTCCGATGGACTCAGAACCCCTCCCCCATGCCAGCCCTCCTCAGCAAGACCCTCCTTTCCTCCCAGCGTTCTCTTCAGTGCGGGGCCCTTCTTCACCATAGTGGGAACCCCTTCTCTCAGCGCGGCCCCCCAAAGCTGGTACAGCCCTCCCCATACACTCACGGCTCCCCCCACCTTCAGGATTAGGACACCTTTTTCAAACCCTGACCCCTCTTCTGGGTACAACATTCCTCCCCCTTCCCACATACCGAGCTCTCTTTCAGGTTGGGGACACCCCTTAGCCATGCAGAGGCTCCCTTTTAGGGAAGGGACCCCCCATTCCCTCTTCAGGAGGGGGGCACTCCCCCCCGCCCCACCAAGTATATTCACTTTAAATTTGGAGTCTTCTTTTAAGTATACCTCAGAGTAACTGACAACTTCCCTTCACTTCCTCCACTTCTCTGAACATTTTGCAGTGGTGGAGAGAACCAGAAGCACTGAAGCATCATTTGCCTAATACAGGAAAGGAAGAGGTGCATCTGTGTTGGGGGACCCTCTTTATTTTTATTTATTTATTTTTTTAACATCAGTGGTTTTTAAAAAATTTATTTTATTTATTTATTTTTGGCTGCGTTGGGTCTTCGTTGCTGCGTGCGGGCTTTCTCTAGCTGTGGCGAGCGGGGGCTACTCTTCGTTGCGGTGCGCGGGCTTCTCATTGTGGTGGCTTCTCTTGTTGCAGAGCACGGGCTCTAGGCACGCGGGCTTCAGTAGTTGTGGCACGCGGGCTCAGCATTTGTGGCTCGCGGGCTCTAGAGCGCAGGCTCAGTAGTTGTGGCCCACGGGCTTAGTTGCTTCGCAGCATGTGGGATCTTCCTGGACCAGGGCTCGAACCCGTGTCCCCTGGATTGGCAGGCGGATTCTTAACCACTGCACCACCAGGGAAGCCTGGGGACCCTCTTTAAAAGAGGAGTGAAAGCAGAACTATGCTTGCTGGCTCTGCACGCATGCTGGGGAGAAGTAACCCTGCCCAGTTAATCCATAGGCAAGGGGGCCTCTGACAGGGAAAGAAAGGATTCTCCATTTTTGGAATATGTTGTCTTTGTGGAATGGAGAAAGGGAAGTAGGCTGAAGTATCCTTTCAGTGTTCCCTTTCACCCAGATAAAGGTAGTAAATTTTGTAACTGGCCTAGGGAATCAGAACTCAAGGCTGGTACTCAGTGCGCTATAATGTGTCTGGAATTACTATTCTGTGAGGCTATTGGAATCTGGTTACTGTAAAGATTGAGCTCAACTGTCATGATGGTGAGAAACAGTTTCTGCTTTGGCTGATACTGCAGTTAATGTGATACCTGCTGCTGGATTTGTATATTGAGTATTTTATGTGGAGGTAGCTTGTATTCAGATGCCTTTCTTTGCATTTCTTGATAATAAATTCCTAGTTGGTTAATGTTCATGGATCAGTGCATAATCTGGCCATAGGCCATACTTTATTCAGACACACTGAGAGTAAATGGGTTTTTTAAAATCTAAAATAAAAAAGTAGGTTAAAGAGCAATGGATCCATTATAGGTATTAAATAGTAAAACCCACAATTTTGGCCTTGATTTTCTTTGGGGAAAAACACACACACTTTCTTTGGGAAACACACACACAAGTACTTTGAGAGTGGAAATCCTAAAATAGGAGGCGACTGAGTGTTACTCTTTCCTCCCCAAAGGCACCTGTTGTCCATTATCTAACCTTTGATGTCTTATAATTCCTTACATTGTGAAGTTGTTTCATTCTTGGGCTCCTTTTAAAGAGGGATCAACTTTTCACTGCTTTTTTTTTTTTTTTTAAGCCTTATGCCTGGATTTATTCCCTAATCATATTGGACTGAAAGACTTGTCCTTTATGTTCACAAAGAGGTGATCATATACTTGGCCAAAAAACTGAGTGTCTTGGGGGATGTGGTGGGACTGAGATATCTCTGCACTGTTGGCTCCTCAGCCTGTAGGAATAGTGGGATCACTGCTCAAATTAGAATCAGCTTTTACTTCTTTCCTATTGGTTCTGAGGACTTGGAAGGCTTGCCGAAGCTTCATCTTCTGTGTTTTGTGGGAGTCTTTCTCACTAATTGGGGGCATTTAAGTTTATTTTGAAACAGTGGATATCCTTGTTAGACAGCTATCCTTTCTTATCCAATTCATGAGGCAACTGATAGGAGAGACTGAAAGATGAAGATGAATTTTAGTTGGGGCTCCCACTTTTCATCAGGAACGTTATAGCTGACCCTGATGTTGAATTTTTTTATTCATTTGATAATTTTTTTATTTATTTGATGCCATCCTTGGATGGTACCTTGATGAGACTTTCTTTCTTTAAGTATGGTGTTGATCAGGAGCAGGGAATATACCTGTATTTAAAGAGAGGAACCTCTGTCAGCTGGAGGGAAAGAAATGGTTCCTGGCAGTATTTTTGGAGCTGCTTCTCATGAAGATACTTCTCAGCAGGAGCTCTGTGCTTTCTCTTTCTGTCCCCCTTGAAAGAGTAAAACTAGGCCCCATTTTAATTGAAACCTTAAAGAGTTGGGAGTGAGGGAAGGGTAATGCTGGTATATTTTACTGGTAGTCTTTAAACATAGCTTTACCCAGCTCTTGCCAAATTGCTTGTTTCTATTCCCTGCAGTTCATTAGTCTAGAGCGTAGAGTTACATTGATCTTTATTTTATCATCAAGAGAGCCATGAGTGTAAAGGCAAGGTCTTGTATTCTAGTAGATGTTTAAAAACTTTTTTTTAACCAAACAAGAATTCAAAACATGTGAAGTTCTTCTGGGGTCACAAGTATTGAAAACATTTATTCTCAAGGAAGCGTATGTGTGTCTCCTTTTAAATACTAGATGAGTTCTTGAAAAAAAATGTAAGAAAACTACATCTTTATAAGCAGGAAAGCTCAGTGCTTTGTAAAAAATGGTTCTAGAGAAGCTGATTATTTAAGGGAATGTTATGGTGCATCATTTCATAAAGTGAAAAACTTTTAAAATTCAAACTGTACCTTGATTGTTGTGTGTTTAGATAAGGAAAACACTATTATGTGCATTTTATAAGATGTCTAATGGCAATTAAAACTGTGTGTAGTGGTTTTGAGATCACTGAGAGGAACGTTAGGTGATTGTCTGTGGGTGATTGTGTTATATGTGCCACATTGAAATTATATACCTTTTGTATTACTTTTGTTTTACATAAAAACAACTAAAGGATGCTTTTAATCTCTACAGCTGATGAATTTCAGGCAGTTTGGCTGGCAGGTGGTGGCACCGTTTACTTCAGGCATAGTGTCTTTTAGTTCATGAAGAGGGTAATATAAAAAAGCAATACTTCAGAAACAACTTTTTTTTTTAACTTAGTGAGGGGAAAACAATCTATCTTGATGTCCTGCCTCCAAATCAGTTTGGAATACACACACATACATGTACAAAACATATATACAGTAAATATTTTAAATCTCAGGTCTATGTGCAAAAGTGGGAAACTTGATACAGCTTTTTTTGTTGATTTTCTTAAGGCAGGGGTTAGGTGCATTTCATGCTTAGTTTTTTTAGCATCTCTTTTTCATAATAAAGGTTTTAATTTTAAGACTTGTCTTGGGATTAGCCTACAGGTTTAGTCTGTGTTTATGCTTTAAAGAAAGCATATTGTTAACCACATCAGTTTTAACTTTTTCTGCTCCAAAGGTTAAAAACAAAACTCCAAAACTTCTTTTTAAAGAAAAATTGTAATGGATGAAATTGTAGGGTTAGTATAAGAAATGTAACAGTCTCATTGCAGTAGTAGTATGCTTCAGTTTATGAGATATTTTAAAACTATCTCTTTAACATCACAATATTAGAACTTATTTCTCATCTCGTGTATACTCTTGCTTTCTTAAAGGAACAGTGTAGTATATGATTTTCAAATATAAATCTAGTCTAAAGCATTCTGTATATATTTATTCATATAAAAATGTTTCCCATGTAATAATATTACTTGGGGAATTTTTTCTTAACTTTTAATTTCTTAATGGTTGTCTCTTGAAGGGCTCAAGATAGGCTTACGTTATAATATGGCATGAGTAGTAACTCTTACATCTGTAACATGAGTTAGCTAGAGTATTTCTTAACATGTACCTATTTTTGTGACATTCTTCTTGCCCTTTAGGAGCTTACTATCTGGTTTTAAATACATACCTAGAGATATAAGTAAAGTACCAGAAATGGGAGTTGAAGGGGGAAGCACCATTTAGAATGCAGTGTTGTGTATCAAGCACGTAACTTCTGAGAGACAACATTTGGAGATTCTGAATTTATAGAGACTGGCCTTTTAAAACCATGAAATAATTAGAAGTCCAGATATTAGGGAATGATATTACTAGGTCTTTTTCTGCTTTGTATTTAAGTTTGAATAGCATGTAGGACAAGTACCGTATTAATTTTATGTATATGAGTCCATTTCTATTACATGTAAAACTTCAATATTTGTTCATAAGAAATATGACATTTTAATTTTATTTTTATTTTTAAAATTTATTTATTTATTTATTTATGGCTGTGTTGGGTCTTCATTGCTGTGCGGGGGCTTTCTCTAGTTGTGGTAAGCGGGGGCTACTCTTCATTGTGGTGCTTGGGCTTCTCATTGCACTGGCTTCTCGTTGCAGAGCACGGGCCCTAGAGCACGCAGGCTTCAGTAGTTGTGGCACACGGGCTTAGTTGCTCTGCGACATGTGGGATCTTCCCATACCAGGGCTCGAACCCGTGTCCCCTGCATTGGCAGGCGGATTCTTAACCACTGCTCCACCAGGGAAGTCCCAACATTTTGACTTTAAAATAGATGGATTCTAAAACTTTAAAATAGTCTAAGGAAATAATCTACTTCCCAAATCTGTAGTATATTTCTACGTCTCTGTGTGATCTCTTGTCCTATAGTTTTAGCTGTCACTGTTATAATGCTTTAACTTTGCATATTGCTTTATAGTTTACAAAACTTTATCTCATTTAATCTGCACACTAACCTTGGGAGAGAAGAAATTATTTCCCCTTTCATAGATGAGGAAACTAAGGTTCAAGGAGTTTGCAGTTTTTATAAAGGCTATTCAAATCCAGATTTTTCTTTTCCTTTTCTTTTTTTTTGGTGGGGAGCCTAACTTGTAAGGTTTGTATCCAATGAGAACACAATACAAAAGAAGAAAGAAAAAAATTATCTTTTGTTCTAGCTTATCTGTATTCAGCTGACATTAACATGTTGATGTACTTATTTTTACTCTTTTCCTATGCCTCCTTTTTTACACAGTGAAAATTATACTATAGATATAATTGTGCATTCTGGTGGTTTTTTCATTAGATCCTAACCATTTTTTTCTTTCTTTTTTTGGCTGCGTCGGGTCTTTGTTGCCTGCGTGCGGGCTTTTCTCTAGTTGTGGCGAGCGGGGGTTACTCTTCCTTGCAGTGCGTGGGCTTCTCATTTCCGTGGCTTCTCTTGTTGCAGAGCATGGGCTCTAGGTGTGCGTCTTCAGTAGTTACAGCTCACAGGCTCAGTAGTTGTGGCATATGGGCCCTAGAGCACACGGGCTTCAGTGGTTGTGGCTCACGGGCTCTAGAGCACAGGCTCAGTAGTTGTGGCTCATGGACTTAGTTGCTCTGCAGCATGTGGGATCTTTCTGGACCAGGGACTGAACCCGTGTCCCCCTGCATTGGTAGGTGGATTCTAAACCACTGTGCCACCAGGGAAGTTCCCATTTTTTTCCACTTGAACTCAGATTTTTTTGATGGGGTCTAATGTTCTTTTCCTTACCCTATTACTGACTCTTTATAACCCACTTGTACATTGACTCTAACATACCTGAATCTGAGCTCCTCATCCTCTAAATCAGCTTCTTTTTCTTATTTTCCACTGTCTGTAAGTATCACCCAGCCTTGAAATCTTAGAACCATGTTTGACTCCTGGCCATTTTTGCCTACCACATTAAAATCTCTTCTAAGACTTAGCAATTCTTGTCACCTTTTCCCATTCCTTACTTTCCTTTTCCACCACCACAGTTGAAGTCCTTATTTTTCTGTGTTTGGATTATTGCATAGCCTCAAGAATCTCCACTTGTCTATAATTTGTTTTGTGTGTGTGTGTGGGACTTTCAGACTAATCTTCCTTAAACAGTGCTTTGACTGTCCCATTCACTCTTTCAGATTGCTTCATTGCCTTAATGACTAAATTCAAGCACCTTAACCTTGTTGTCAAGGGTCCTCCATTATCTCTTTCTACTGTCTTAACATGTTCTGGCCTAATTGACCTATTTCTTTTTCTCCATATTTGATTGGCTTTTTTCCATCCCTGTGACTATTCTCTTTTGAAGTACCCTTAAAGGCCCAACTCAGATATTGTTTCCTTTCTGAACACCTTTTGTTGTTTGTTCTCTTTCATTCCCAGCTTAAAATATTCACCCTTGAACTTTTAACATAAGAACATTCTTAGGGCATTTATCACAGAATATTTCTTCTCAAAAGGTAGAAGTAATTATTACAAGTCCTAAAATTATTGTAAGTCTTATTTCCCCAGCCAAATTGTAAACCCATTGAAGGCTGACACTCTCATGTGTTTTTGAAATCTCATAGCAGAGCAGTGGAGATTTCAGGACCCTATAAAATTGGGGGAAAAATTATTAGGGAACCAGTATATCATTGGCAACTTACAACCTTCGCTCTTACCATCGTTGCATAAAAAGATAATAACTTGAAGACCAAAAAATTATCATACACAATCTCAGAATCCTTTAAAAAATTAAATAACTCTTTATGTTCTTGTTTTCTTCTGTTCTTATTTCACCTGAAATAAATGAAAACTTTCTTCCAGACTTTGTTGGGAATATGATAAAGAACTCTGTGCCAGGTTCTAGGGTAGTGTTTTTCAAGTGCAGGTCTTATGCATCACCTATTAAGGATTTAGAAATCAGTTTATTTGCAGTCAAGACAAATATTAAAAAAAGAATGAGGAGGAAGAGAGGAAGAAAGAAAGATTATAAAATATTGGTGCTTTGCATGATATTGCTTCAAGAAACTTTTAATTTCAGTTTTATATGTTTGCCTTAGATGGCAGTATAAAATTTATTTCTTTCTAGGGGTCACAATCAGATGAAAGGTACACTTTTAGTGTCTATTCCCTATCTTTGAGAGACGAGGTGGGAGGGCTCACATATATATAAAAATGTGGATGAACAATCAGAAGTGGTTATAATGAATTGTGCTGTTTTTGAAAAATTTTTAGAATCTGAATATAATGATTAGAATATAGTTAATATCAGTAGCAGCGAAAGTACATCTGTAGTTCTAGAATCAGTGTAATTCAGGCAAACTCCATATGTAGAAATGTGGTTTTATGAAACTGGAAGTTAGGGTATGTTATTTACTTTGCAAAGCATTCACCATATTGTTTTTTTCAGCTTTCCTGATGGAGTTGTCTGTGTCTTGACTGGTTCTCCACCTCTTTAGCTTTTCAAAATCTATCCAGTCTCTAAGGCATGGCGCAAGTACGCTTGTTTTTTCTGGAAGCTGCACCTAATTATTCTAGTGTTGCACACAAACCATTGCACTGTAGTGCTCCTAAAGTAGAGGAGACCGAGTGCTTACACCTAAGGGATCTGGGAGTGTAGCCAGAAATTGAGTCTACTTAACTGAAAAATTCACATGATTATTTTGCAATCATTATAATAAAGATTAGTCCAGACAGGAATCATTGATAGATGCTAAATCTATGGGGATATTTTTGATGAGGAGCAGAATGTTTGCATGGTCTTAAATATCTCCCCATATATTGCTTAGTAGTTGCAAGGGGAAAAAAATAGTAACTCTATGCAGTGATGAAATCAGACAGCACCTTGAGTGCATGATCAAAATAAATAACACCAGTGGACATCGTGTGCCTCTGAACGTGATGCCTGCGAAGAACACATCACTTAGGTAGTTCGCCAGCCAGGAATGCATAACCTGAATGTAATCCTGAGGAACATTGAACTCCAAATGGGGAACATCCTGTTTTTTAAAAGGGTAGGGGGCGAGACTGTACTTTTTTTAAATGTTAATATTATAAAGACAAAGAAAGGCTGTGGAAATGTTCCAGATTAAAGGAGACTAAAGAGACATGACAACTATTTGTAGTACCTGATTCTAGAATGGATCTTGTATTAGAGGGGGAAATGATATTAAGGATGTTATTGGATCATTTGGCAAAAATGGAATATGGATGGTAGATTAGATAAAGGTATGGCATCAATGTTAAATTTACTAAAGTTGGTAACTGTCCTAAGGTTCTATAAAATAATGTTTTTATTCTTAGGAAATACACACTGAAATTTTTAGGAATAAAGTGCCATGATATATAACCTACTCTCAAATGGTTCAGAAAAAATAATGTAACATGTATATATGTTTTATATATATACACATATATATAGAGAGAGAGCTATGTATTTATGTGTGTATGTATTTGTATGTTTGCATAGAGAGGAGGAGGGAGGGTGGAAGGATGCTCTTATGCAAGTAATGCAAATGAGTAAAATGTTAACAACAGATGAATTTGGTTAAAACTGTACAGGTGTTTTTTTGTACTATTCTTGTTCTTACAGCTTTTCTGTAAGCTTGAAATTATTTTTAAATGAGAAGTTTTTAAAAATCATATGAACTTTGCATTAAACTCCAAAATATTGCATTTTAAAAATAAAGAAATAGCTCCTCTCCCAGAAAATTCCAGGCAAACTCTTGGGATAAAACTGCGGCTCCAAGAATATGTTCCACGTATATCATGTGGTTTCCTTTTATCCCTAGGCTTCAGTTTGAGAAACATGCCTCTGGGCCAGAGACAGCTGTGGTTCAAATTTAGTCGACAGACATGTTTTGTTTGGCCCTTTTGAGTGTGTTAAAAATTGGGAAATTTCACATAAAAATTTGCATCTTTGGTTTCTCTTGAAAAATGGAATGATATTGCCACTGTGGACTTGCATTCCAGATGATATATACTCACTGAGTGATGCGTCAGGTAAACAGCCTCAGTCCTTGCCTTATACCTAGCTTGTTTCAAGTATTTACCTTATTGCCTGGCCTCTATAGGCATATGTTTGCAGCCTTTATCTTGCCCAGGAGGTGTTGGGGGTGTCTTCTTTGTGGTCATGGCAATTTGAGAATTAAGTTGTTGAAATGATGCCCTAACACCTGCTTACATTTAAGTGTATATATCCTATAAACAAGGACATTCTCCTACATAACCATATTACAATGAAGAGAATCAGGAAATTAATATTGATACATTACTACTATTTCACCCTCAGACCCATTCAAGTTCTGCTAATTGTTTTAATAATGTCTTTTATAGCAGAAGGATCCAGTTCAGAATCAAATGTTATATTTAGTTGTCATGTCTCTTTAGTCTCTTTCAATCTGGAATAGTTCCTTAGTCTTTCCTTGGGTTTCATGACCTTAATGCTTCGCAAGATGGCAGGCCAGTTGTTTTGTAGAAAGTCCCTAAATTTGAGGTTTCCTCCTGATTAGATTCAAGTTATGTATCTTTGGCACAAAAGCCACACAGGTGAAGCTGTGTTTTGTCTCATTGCATCCTACCAGGTGGCACACAGTTTTGATTTGTCCCATTCTGGTAATGTCCATTTTGACCATTTGATTAAGGTGGTGTCTGCCAGGCCTTTCCACTGTAAAATTACTTTTAAAAAAATCTTTGTAATTAGTAAGTGTTTTGTAGGAGGTACTTCAAAACTTTGTAAATATTCTGTTCCTCATCAGACCTTCAAATTATTGGTTTATTTATATCTGTATGAATCAGGTATCCTATTTTTTTCCAATGGGTTATAATCCATTACTATTTATTTTGATACTCAAATTGGCCCTGTTTTGGCTATTGGGTACCCATTCATGCTGGCTTCTGTATTCTTTTGACATGTTCCCATCATTCTTTGAGGACTCTCTTGCTTTTTGACACAATAAGGTGATTCAGGTGCACAATTCAGCCCATAATAACTTGCATATATATTTTAAGTAGGGTTCAGGTGAGATTTTTGAATTAAGTCATTTTAAGTTAGCGAACATTCTTTATGGTTCTTGTAATTTTGTAACTGCATAATAGTTTATCTTACACTTAAAAATTGTGTTAAACACATGGACTAGACCATTAATGTAAATTAGTTTGAAGGTGTTTGCTCTTAAGTGGGAAGCCATTCAGGATGTTTGTTCTTATGTTTCTACATTTAAACAATCAGCAGTTATCTTAGAGCAAGGTACTGTTAGGTGGTGTGTGTGTTGGGGGGCTTGGGTAAAAGAAAACAGATTTAAGCAGCAAAATCAACCTTTTTTTTCCCCCTTAAAATGTTGTGATCATCTTTCCTTCTCAGAGAGTATAAACATAAACTTTAATGCGTCGTATTCCATCATTTGGACATCTGATCTGCCTAAGCTGTGTATATAGAAAGAACATAATTCACCTTATTCTTGATGACTGATGGTGGTTACTATGAGCATTAGACATGGTTCTGTGCTGTAATACAGTGATGCCTCTGAGAGCTATTTGTGTAGAACTGTTTGCTCCATACATTCAATGACCCTAGACAGTTATAACTGTCTTCCTTGCTGTGTGTCACCTAGTGTCAGTGTACTTTATCCTTTCCTTTCTTTTTATTTATTTAATTATTAAAAAAATCTCACCCATAATATTTGAGCTTATATATCTGGAAAGATGACTAGTCTCTTATTAGACCTAAAATTTGACAGTAATTTCTTAATGTCAGATATCCAGCCAAATATCCCTGATTGTCTCAAAAGTGTCATTTTACAGTGGTTTGTTTAAATCAAGGTTTAAACAAGATCGTACATTGCATTTGGTTGCTATGTCTCAAGTATTTTAATCTATATATTTCCCTTCCCTTTTCTTTTTCCCTTTGCAGTTTGTTAAAGAAACTAGACCTTTCCTCCTGTAAAGTTTAACATAAGTACTGATTGTATCTTTTGGTGTTTTTTTTTTTTTTAAAACATGTTTCTTTGTCTTCTGTTTATCCTTTAAATGGAAACTTACAGATTTTTATATATTTGATGTATTTTGATCTGCTGCCATTACTCTTCTAAAATTTGATGCTTAGGTTTTCCCATCTTTGACTTCTGAGAGCATCTTCACACTGCTTCCTGGGTCCTGGTCCTAGTGCTCTTTGTTAGTTTCCTTGCTTTCTGATGTGACAAGATGTTCAAACTTTTCCTCTACACTTCCTGTTCCAGTTCTGCGGTCAGCTGTTTCTCTAAGAAGTTGTGGTTCCTGTTGGTAGGAAGTGGTACTCTAGGCTCTAGAGGTGCTCATTGTTAACTAAATTGGTTATTGTTTCTAATCTAGCCATTCTTTTGATTTCCAATTTTAAATCTGCTGTAGGCTAGGAAACCAGATAACAAAGCTGGTTTGACGTACATGAGGATTGTTCTGGACCTCAAAAGAGAACCAAGAGATCAAGGTCTGTGCCTTTTTAAATTGTATGGTGTAGCACCTACAGGGACAGAACCATACCTAATAAATATTGCTAATGTTAGTAATATGTGAATAACATAATACCAGATGTTCCTCAGAGTAAAATAATAGACTTCTGAATGAGGCCTTTAATAATAAAATACCTGAGCTTTTAGTTCACAGACTTGATGATATGTGCATGTTTTAAATTATAGACCATTTATGCTCCCTGTATTTTCTTTTGTTAAGATTATCTTTCTTTTGTCTTTTGTTTTTCTTTTAGGATAAATCTCTGGATCAGTGAGGTGTTAGTATCTTAGAGAGTCAAATTATGCTATATTATATTTGTCATATTCCATAATAAGAATACACTTATTTTCATTTAAAAACTTTTTTCCGGAGAATGTACTTCTTCAGACTTTCCAAAATTGGTGAGTTCCTAAAGTTGAGATGACTTGCTGTTTTAAAACAAAACTATTTAGTTTTGATATCTGACATTTTTCCTTAAATCATTTTTTACTCTTGTATGTTGGTCTCGAGCAACTGCTTATGCTGATCTTTAAGTGACACGTTAGAGCAAATGACAAAATTTGCATTTTTCTTTGAGCCATTTGTTCCAGAAAAGTGTCATAACTGACTTCTGTTGATGAGTGAGTGGGATTTTTTTTTTTTTTTTTTTTTTTAATTTGAAGGATATCCTGTTTTCAGTTTAGTTGGGGCATAGCCTTTGATTTTCTTTGACTGCTTTGAGTACCTCTTGGCATTTATCTTATTTCTTTAATCCTCTCCAGTTTTAATTAGTGAGGACATGTTTTTTGGCACAAACAACATTTTCTTAATTTTTAGGATCTATTATTATGGGTCATTTGAGATAAGGTATTGGGGAACAAAGTTTAGAATAAAGAGAATGGCTGGGAAAGTAATCAATATTTGACTAATTTTCTTGAAATTTTTGTGAGTGCTTGTGGGTGAGATTTAATGATTACATCCACACTGAAACTTGCACACTGTGAAATTCCTGATCTTGGTTCATTAGTGCATACTATAATGGGGCTAAGGTTATGGGTTCGAGTCTCATATAGGTCACTTTTTTGTGTGTGTTTCCTGGTCATAAACACATTCATTAAGTAAATAGCTTTTGATTAGCTTCTTTGGATCACACTGTGCTAAGTGCAGTGGAAAATTGGTGTATAAGACACTCAAAATCCTTGCTCTCATGAAGCTTATAATTCTGTGGGGAATTCAGGCAATATTTATTTGGGAAATATTTATTGAACGCTTGGTATGTGCTCAGCACTCTTCCAGCTATAAACATAGTCCTTATGGAGCTTATGATGTTGGCTTTTAAAATACAGAGTAATAAGGATTGTGATGGTGAAGTATAGGAAGCTTTGGGAACAAAGGAGGGCTGTCTTAAACCTCCACCATCCAGCCTTTTATGTTTTTTTCAAATGCATGTCTTTGTTTAGGGTGTAAGCAGAAAAATAGAAGTCAGGTCACAGTAGCCCTCCCAGCTCTTGAAAATGGCTTAAAGGAATGACATTTAGTTTTTTTTTCCTACTCGCGTACACCTGAGAAAATGATAAACTACCAATAGAGCTCACTTTTGTTGCAGTTTTCAACCTGTGTGGAGACCATTGTCAGCTATGCTCTCCTGGTGTCGTCCTAATTTAAGTCAATGAATTCAATAACTTCTATCCTCTCTCTGTTATCTATATAAGTGGTCCTTTTCTAAGATATTTGTTTTTTCTATGTGTTTGTTGCAGTATGAGTCCTGTGATTAAATCTATGGTCTTCAGTATGCTTGCTTTAGGAAATAATCATTGATGCGGCAGGTTATGGACTACATTTCAAGAAATTTGGTTCACATGGGTAACTTTTTGAAAGGGAGTGGCAAAGCAAAGGCACTAACTTTTATTCAGCTGTGATTTCAGGAACTATGTCAGACACTTTTCATAAATTAACTGTAATAACTAAATGGCAAAAAAAATTGTTAATTTCAGTTTAAAAAAATACCCTCAAGGGTAACTTTTAAGTAGATTGAATAAAACTGAACTTGTTACTACAACCCTTCATATGAGGATGATGATTGTAGTGACAGACTTTTTGTGACTGAAATGAACTATTGATGCCAGTATGAAAATCTAATAATTCAGCAAGTGCTACGTGCCAGGAATTGTTTTCATACTGGGAATATATCAGTGAAGAAAAGAAACAAAAATTCTTACTAAAGTATATATTATAATGAAGGGAGATAGACAGTAAACAATCTTAGACAGTAAACAATTTTCATGGGGCTTCCCTGGTGGCGCAGTGGTTGAGAATCTGCCTGCCAATGCAGGGGGACACGGGTTCGAGCCCTGGTCCGGGAAGATCCCACATGCCGCGGAGCAAATGGGCCCGTGAGCCACAATTACTGAGCCTGCGCATCTGGAGCCTGTGCTCCGCAACAAGAGAGGCCGCGATAGTGAGAGGCCCGCGCACCGCGATGAAGAGTGGCCCCCGCTTGCCACAACTAGAGAAAGCCCTCGCACAGAAACGAAGATCCAACACAGCCATAAATAAATAAATAAATAAATAAAATTCAAAAACAATTTTCATGAAATTATTCACTCTTCAGACATCAGTGACTCCTGTATAAACATTGATGTCTGCATTGTTCATTATAAATATACCATCCTTTTTTCATAGAATAGATGGTGATATAGCCTGTGTGGACTTTGGTCGTGTCAGATAAGCTTAGAGAAAAGTAATCTTGGGGATGCAAAAACAGGTAGGTAAAACATTGACAACTGTTCTAAGGCTACTTTATCATCATACATCTTAGTCACTGTATCTGATCATATGACAGGGTTTTGGAATAGTATATATACTTCTTAGATGTCCATTCTCAGATTCTTAATTTGTCCTTTTTGTTTCATATTTAAGGCTTTATTGTTTACTAAAATACTTTTATGTGTTTGGATATGTATTCCCTTGAGTTTTAGTATTTTTTTTCTTGTGGAAAAAGTTGATTTTATTTCTATAAAATCTTTTTTTCCTCCAGGTTAATTACTATAGATCACTGTTTATCAACCTGGATTCAGGACCCCTATTCAGTTACTAAGGAGAATTCCCAGGGTGCTGTGGAGCTCTCCAGACAGCTGTTTGTGGGTGGTAGTGAGGGTAGAGGCAAACAGTGGGTTGTGTGACCAGGGTGAGGTCACCTCTTTTACCTTCTGGCCCTCTTTCTTTCCGGACTTTAACACCTACTTTGGTACTTAAAGCAGTTTGGGCTCTTGCTGTGCTCTGAACAGTTGTTTAGTAGTAGCACCTATAAGGTAATGTTAGATGTTTTTCTGATGGGACTCACGGCGGTGTGACTGTGTCACAGCAACAACAAAAAAGTTGTTTCAGGAGTTTGAAAACCACTGATGTAGTTTTAAGTGTAGTTTTAGGCAATGTTTTTTTTTTTTTTTTTTTTTTTTAAAGATTTATTGATTGATTGATTGATTGATTACTATGTTGGGTCTTCGTTTCTGTGCTAGGGCTTTCTCTAGTTGCGGCAAGCGGGGGCCACTCTTCATCGCAGTGCGCGGGCCTCTCACTATCGTGGCCTCTCTTGTTGCGGAGCACAGGCTCCAGACGCGCAGGCTCAGTAGTTGTGGCTCACGGGCCTAGTTGCTCCATGGCATGTGGGATCTTCCCAGACCAGGGCTCGAACCCGTGTCCCCTGCATTAGCAGGCAGATTCTCAACCACTGCGCCACCAGGGAAGCCCTAGGCAATGTTTTAATGTCTAGAAATTAATGTCTTCGCATTTGATCTTTCCTGCTCTCATTTAACCTGCATGTGGCCACTGGGTTATTCTTTCAGTACAACATTTTTATTGTCACTCTCCAGCTTAAAAGCTTTTTATCATTTTCAGTTTCTGTGAGATAAACTCTTAGCTTGGGCCACCTGGCTCCAACTTTAACAGTCTCACCCCTTTTTGGGGAATGTTATGTGGATTCTCTCAGTATCCCTTTTCTTGCCTCATTTATTGCTACCTTGTTTCTTCTTATGCCATTATTTATTATATTATATATTACATATATAATATATTGACAGAGTTGCCATATACCCTAGGGGAAATTAGGGAATTTGAAAACCAACAGATAAGATTATGACACGTTCCTAAGAGTTGTATGAGAAAGTGTCTTTAGAGCAAGGTTTTGTGAATTGTTTTCTTTTCCTGCTTATTAACCTGTTCCTTCCTCTCATCGCTGGTCTTTTGTATAACCCTGGATAAGCCAATCTGCTTTTTTGCCAAACCTCATTGGACTTCCTTAAAACTGGGTATATTCTGTTCTTTTGGGAATTTGGTAGTTTTGTTATTAAATACAGTGCATTCTTGATAGCAGATTCTCACAGTCATTTGTTTTATAACATCACCGAACACCTCATTATCGTATCTTGATTTTAGTGAAAAAGAGTAGAACTACAGAGTAGTTTTGAGAATTCAAATTTTTAAAATCAGCTTTATTGAGCTATGCTTTACCTGTGATAAACTATGCCAATTTCAAGTGTATAATGGGTCTTGAAAATTTTGTATAGTTGTGTATCCACTACCACATTCAAGATATAGACCATCTCTCTTACCCCAAGATGTTCCTTTGTACCTCTTTGCAGTCAGTCCCTTCCCTCTACCCCCACTGATCTGCTTTCTATCCCTATATTTTGTCTTTTCTAGAATATCATATAACTGGAATCTTATAATCTGTGGTCTTTTGTGCTTTTAACTTAGTATACTTTTTTTTAAATAAATTTATTTATTTTATTATTTATTTATTATTTTTGGGTGTGTTGGGTCTTGTTGCTGCGCGCGGGCTTTCTCTAGTTGCGGCGAACGGGCGCTACTCTTCATTGTGGTGCGCAGGCTTCTCATTGCGGTGGCTGCTCTCGTTGTGGAGCATGGGCTCTAGGTGCGCGGGCTCAGTACTTGTGGCTCACGGGCTCTAGAGCACAGGCTCAGTAGTTGCGGCGCATGGGCTTAGTTGCTCCGCGGCATGTGGGATCTTCCTGGACCACGGCTCGAACCCGTGTCCCCTACATTGGCAGGCGGATTCTCAACCACTGCACCACCAGGGAAGTCCTAACTTAGTATACTTTTGAGATTCATCTGTGTTGCATGTTTCAGTAATTTGTTCCTCTTTATTGCTGAATAACATTTTATTGTATAAATATACCACGATTAGTTTATCAGTTCACCAGATGATGGACATTTCAGTTGTTACCAGTTTTTGGCTATTAAGAATACAGCTGCTGTGAACATTGGAATACATGTCTCCCTGTAGCCCTGCAGCCACTAGTCTACTTTCTGACTCTATGCATTTGCCTATCCGGTGCTCATTTTTTAAAAAGTGGGTTGTTTGGCTTATTACTAGGTTTTGAGAGTTCTGTGTATACTATGGGTGCAAGTCCTTTATCAGTTATGTGTTTTGCAAATATTTTCTTCCAATTTGCAGCTTAACTTTTCATTTACTTAACAGTGTCTTTGAAGAGTGAAAGTTTGGTTTTTTTTTAAGTTAATTTTTATTTATTTATTTATTATGCTGTGGGGCATGTGGGATCTTAGTTCCACGACCAGGGATCGAACCGAAGCCCCCTGCATTGGAAGCGTGGAGTCTTAACCACTGGACTGCTAGGGAAGTTCCTGAAAGTTTTTTATTTTGATGAAATCCAGTTTATCAATTTATTAGGATGAAGTTCAATGTATTATTTGTTTCTTTTATAGTATATTTTGTGTCCCATTTAAGAAATCTTTACCTAACCCAAGGTCACAAAGATTCTGAAAGAAAACTCTTTCTCTGCTTACAACACTTCTGACACCAAATGTGTGGGTTTTCCACACCAGGCAATTCTGACACTACCTGGAATTAGTGCAGATCCTGCAGGTTAAGGGTTCAGTCACTCAAGACTGCCTCCCTGCTCCAGATGCCAATTACAAGTTCAGACTTCAGGTACTTCTGACTGACCACTTATAAATGGGAGATTTTCATGCCCCCTCCTTGGGTTTAATAATATGCTATAACAGCTCACAGAACTCAGGAAAACACTTCACTTACTATTACTGGTTTATTATAAAGGATATAATGCAGAAATACCCCAATGGAAGAGATGCATTGGACAAGGTACTTAGGAAGGGGTGTGGAGCTTCCATGCCCTCTTCTGGGCGCGTCACCCTCCCAGCACCTTGATGTGTTCATCAGTCTGGAAGCTCTCTAAAGCCCATCATTTAGGGTTCTCTTGGAGGCTCCAGTACGTAGGCATGATTGATTGAATCATTGGCCAGTGTGGTCGAGATCAGTCTCCAGTCCCTCTCCCCTCCCTAGAGGTTGAGGGGTAGGACTGAAAGTTCCAACCCTCTAATCACAGGGTTGGTTCCTCTGGCAACCAGCCTCCACCCTCCAAAAGTCACCTCTTTAGCATAAACTCAGGTATGGTTGAAAGGGGCTCCTCTCCCCCGTATTACTCAGAAAATTCCAAGGGTTTTAGAAGTTCTATGCCAGGAACTGGGGACAGAATTCGAATATATATATATATATTTCTTATTATGTCACAATTTCTCTCCTGTTATTTTCTTCTAGAAGTTTATAGTTTTTGCTTTTATTTTTAGGTCTGTGATCCTTTTAGAGTTAATTTTTACATATAGTATAAGGTAAGAATCAAGGTTCATTTATTTGCACATTGATATCCCTTTGTTCCAGCAACATTTGTTGAAAAGATTAGCCCTTTTCCTTTAAATTGCCTTGGCACCTTTGCCGAAAATCAATAGACTACATATGTGTCAGTCTATTTTGGACTCTGTATTCTGTCCCAAAGATTGCTATGTTTATCATTAAGTAAATACCACACTGTCTTGATTACTATAGCTGTAAAGACTTCAATTAAGTTTTTTTATATTTGAAAAATAATTTAGAGGAAATAAATTTAACTTTAAAACTTTGTAGACTGACAGAAAATTACATTAATTCAATGATTGTTGTTAACATTTTATATTCATACTTTAGAGTTTACCTTTTAAAATTACTTTCAAGAATATGATCTCTTGATTCACTAACAATTTTAGGAGTTAGAGCAGACATTAATATCCATATTTCATAAATGAGGAAGCTATAATATTTAAAATTTTTAAATTAATTTTTATTGGAGTATAGTTGCTTTACAATGTTGTGTTAGTTTGAGATCATACAATTAATAGTTTAAGATCATACAAGTAGTGTGATGAAGGAAGAACTAAAGCCCAAATGTTATGCCTTCAAAAATCCAGTATGCTTTCCACTATACCACACTACTTTCATTTGCTACTCTTGTCATGTTGAATGTTGGAGAATGAGTGTTTTATGAAAAGTTCAATCAGTAAATTTAATTCATTTAAAGTATAGAGCTATAGAAGAACAGTTAATCTGTTTTCTTGGTCACCAACATCACAAGACACATTGAGAAGTTAAAATTGGGCTTCATTTTCTTTCTCCACTGGTGTGTTTTACAACCAGAATAGGTATTTATAGTTTCATTTTAAATTTAGAAATGCAGGAAGGAAGCAGCAAGATTTGTTAAATGAAAGCTGAAAAATTCCTTCTAAAAGAACTGTTTTAAGAAATGAGGATATTCTTGCCAAAGTGAGAACAAGAACAATAAAACTTAAATTTTAGACTATTTGAGTGTGTGTGTGTTATCTATAGTATTCTCTTATATTGCCACTACCTTAAGTCCTTTCCCCCAAAATCCCCACAACCTCAGATCATAGTTAAGAGGTTTTTGCAGGAGTACTGGTAAAAGATGATGACAACTGGGGTTTGTGTGGAGGTGAAAGAAGTGGTAGCATTTGGAATGTATTTTGGAGAGTCTATTGATGTGCTGATGGATGGATGTAAGGGATGAAGAAAAGGAATGAATCATGATCCCTTGATTATCCACTCATTTTTTTAACCTGATCAACTTGGTGGTGCTATTTATTTGGTGTGGGGAAGACTTAGACGAATTGGAAGAGCTACACAGTGGAGGAATGGAAATCAGATAGAAGCTGTTAAAGCCCTCTTAAAAATTTTTTTTAACTTAAAAAATTTTTTTAAATTAATTTTTATTGGAATGTAGTTGCTTTACAATGTTGTGTTAGTTTCTGCTGTACAGCAAAGTAAATCAGTTATACGTATATATATAGCCCCTCTTTTTTAGGTTTCCTTCCCAGTTAGGTCACCACAGAGCATTGAGTAGAGTTCCCTATGCTATACAGTAGGTTCTCATTAGTTACCTATTTTATACATAGTAGTGTATATATGTCAATCCCAATCTCCCAATTCATCCCACCCCCCTCTTCCCCCTTGGTATCTGTAAGTTTGTTCCCTACATTTGTGTCTCTATTTCTGCTTTGCAAGTAAGTTCATCTGTACCATTTTTCTAGATTCCACATACAAGTGATATTATACGATATTTTTCTCTTTCTGACATACCTCACTCTGGATGACAGTCTCTAGGTCTGTCCACATCTCTGCAAATAGCACTAGTTCGTTCCTTTTTATGGCTGAGTAATATTCCATTGTGTATGCATACCACATCTTCTTTATCCATTCCTCTGTTGATGGACATTTTGGTTGCTTCCATGTCCTGGCTATTGTAAATAGTGTATCTTTTTGAATTATGGTTTTCTCCAGGTATATGCCCAGGAATGGGATTGCTGGGTCATATGGTAGTTCTATTTTTAAAATTCGGTTTTTATAGAAAGTAATATCACATCTCAGACTGAGAAGGTAGAGACAAGATGAAATTACTTATGATCTTATCTTTCTAACAGTCATTTAAAGTGTTTTGGTGTGTGTGTGTTTACAGTCTTGTATAGAAGCTGGCAAACTTTCTATAAAAGCATCTACTCAACTCTGTTGTAGCATGAAAGCAGCCATAGACAATATATAATAATTGGGTGTGCTTGTGTTCCAATAAAACTTTATTTATGGACACTGAAACATGAATTTCAATTAATTTTCACATATTGCAAAATATCCTGGTATTGAGTTTTCTTGCAAACATTTAAACATGTAACAATTATTCTTAGCTCACAGGCCATACAAAAACCACTGGCAGACCAGATTTGTCTTATGCATTTGTTTTGTGATTGCAGTAATATAAGCCTTGATAAACCTAGAGTTTATGAAGTACTTTTATATTATTTCTTTTAATTCTTGCAATAACTGTAAATATTTACCATGGAAAATTACCAGGAAATATTTACCATGCTTAACATAAATTACACATTGTGTACATAATTGAGGGCAAGGATGTGCATTTTCATTGGAATTCTTTGTCTCTTACCTCCGCTTCTCTGTACGTATTGATTTTGTTCTTTGAAATAAGCTTTATTCAGCAGCAGGGGTCATCCCAGTAGCTCTGCAACTGCATCCTCAAAGTTTCCTTCCCTTGGCACTAATTTGAAAAATCCAAGGACAGGACTTTGGTCCTGCTTACATCAAATTTTTATCCCACTGCTAATCATTATGTTTAGGAAGGGCAAGGTCATCATGTAGGAGGGTAACAGTTCTCTTTTGGAACCAATGTTTAGAATAAT
This sequence comes from Balaenoptera physalus, assembly GCF_965194825.1. Classification (NCBI taxonomy): domain Eukaryota; kingdom Metazoa; phylum Chordata; class Mammalia; order Artiodactyla; family Balaenopteridae; genus Balaenoptera; species Balaenoptera physalus. The sequence continues at coordinate 63,457,182 of NC_138894.1, read as the reverse complement.
AAGAGGGGGATTTAGTAGTTTCTCAAATGAAGGTCTAAAGGGTAGCACACACGTGGCCACCTGGAGGAATTATGATTTGGACAGCCATGCCAAAATCGTGTGTATTTACAATCATTGTTTAATTTTCTGATTTAATTTTGTTCTTTTCATTTACTTGTTTGTATCACACTCAATTCTCTTTCCTACACTCTAGTTTTCATTGCCACTTTCTTGTTTATGTATTATTAACACCATCTCAAACTGAATTTTAAAAATCCCTAGTTTTGAATGTCTCTTTCTCAAGATTCTAGGTCTTTTTTTAAAATTATTTTTTATTTTTTTAAATTTATTTTTATTTTTGGCTGCGTTGGGTTTTCGTTGCTGTGTGCGGGCTTTCTCTAGTTGCGACGAGCAGGGGCTACTCTTCGTTGCGGTGCGCGGGCTTCTCATTGCGGTGGCTTCTCTTGTTGCGGAGCACGGGCTCTAGGTGCGTGGGCTTCAGTAGTTGTGGCTCACGGGCTCAGTAGTTGTGGCTCGTGGGCTCTAGAGCGCAGGCTCAGTAGTTGTGGCACACGGGCTTAGTTGCTCTGTGGCATGTGGGATCTTCCTGGGCCAGGGATTGAACCCGTGTCCCCTGCATTGGCAGGTGGATTCTTAACCCCTGCACCACCAGGAAAGTCCCAAGATTCTAGGTCTTATACCTCAGTGAAAATTACTCTTTTCTTTTAAAAAGTTTGTACTCTTTCCGTTGTTTCCTGACCACTCCAGTCCCTCAAATACTAATACGCTTTTATGGCAAAGATCTTGGTCCAATCTCTTGTCACTTCTGTAACAACAGTGATAGATGAGAAATAAGTGAGGATCATTTGGAAACTTAAGACACTAAAATATGAGTATATTTAGGTAGAATAATTGGCTTACTCTAGAATTCAAAAACCCCCAAAGCAGTTGCTGCTGTCTTAGAGTTTTCAGAATAATTGATTCCACTCTCACTTTCAGTTTTCTCCAGTCCTTATCTAGAGAACCTGAGATTCTTGATACATCTGTACAAAGCATTCAGGGTTTTGCTAATCTAGAGGAGTGATAGGTGAAGCCCAACAGTAGTAAAATTGTTTTGCAGGATCTGAGATTGTAGAAAGTTATGGCTGGGAGGCTGTGGAAATTGACATGTTTCGTCTGGTTGGATCCATTAGCTAAACATTGGTCTTTAGCTGCATCACAGCATGCTTCATAGTAAATACTACATGGTGTGCAGACAGTTTATTCTACTGAAAGAAAAAGTAATAAAAGGTGGTTTGAGGATGAAGAATTAAAAGAGGAAAATCATTTAGAGTTATGTCTGTTGTATAATTGTTTAAACGGTCAGTGGAAAAATTTCTTAGGAAAGAAATTACTGTCGAGGTTTTATTTCTTAGGGCCAAACCCAAACTAATGCTGTAATGAGGACTAAAACGATTTAAATTCATTTAAGTTTTGGCCGTTTTTCATCTCAGATTTCTTAAAGGGACATTTTTATATACTTTGTTTTAGTTTTTTCATTTCTGTTAATTTTTAAGAGTTATATACATTCTTATTTTTAAATGTGTTGATATTACTTTATTGTCAGATGGTTGTAAGATTTCCCTTTTATCATTTTTAGGGCAATTCGTGTTTTGCTTATTTTAAATCATATTTGTAATATATTATTTTTTATAGCCTGTACATAAAATACATATAAAGACGTGGTTACCATAAACTTTTCACTTCTAATGTTAAGGGTTTATTTACTTATTTATTTATTTTGGGGTGAAGTAGAAAAGAACAGCTTTATTGCTTTGCCAGGCAAATGGGGACATGTGGGCTAGTACCCTCAAAACTGTGTGTCCCAAGCTGGGGGGGGGCGGATTTGGTGAGGAGTTTTGTAGTAATGGTTCAAGGGCAGGGTTGCTGATAAGGATCAGGGTGTGTACAGGGCCTGCATTCCTTTAATCTGGCCTCAGGTGGTCTCTGGATGAGCTTCTGTGGTTCTCCAGGTTATGAAATGGTGACCTTCTCTCTGGAATGAAGAATGCTTCATCAAGTCTTCCATTTGTTGGAGGGTTTTACTTCTGGTTTCAGGATTTAATGAACCTCAGGTTCTTGATGTCTCATCGCAGAAAGAATTCAGTGAGAGACAAAGTGATAGGTAAGAAGTGGATTTATTTAGAGAGAAACACGCTCCGCAGACAGCGTGTGGGCCATCTCAGAAGGTGAGAAAGGCCGAGGGTTTATTTAAAAATTAGAATATCCTACAGTATTTGTTGAAGAAAATCAAGTCTTTTAAAATAAGATTGACAAAATATATATGTATATATTTCAATTATTTTATCTTTCACTTCATATGCTTTCTATTTGATTATTTATATTTTTATTGTGGATTTGTTGTACTTATGTACTCTTAATACAAGTCCTTTGTTAGCTATATGTGCTATTAATATTTCTCTCCACACTGTGGCTTGTGTAGTTATTTTCTTAATGGTGTCTTCTGATTAGTAGGAATTTTTAAACTTTTGGTGAAGTCTAATTTGTCATTTGTTCCCTATGACTAGTGCTTTTACTTTTAGGTCAGTGACAAATTAATTATACTTCAGATTAATTTCTGTATGTGGTATGAGATAAGGGATAAAGATAATTTTTCCTTATGCTCAATAACAAACAGCACTGTTTGTTAAAGACCTTGCTTAACTTTCCTATTAGGCTTGAATATTACATTATAAAATAATTCTTCAAGCAGTTACATAGTTAGCTAGCTCATTGGTTATAGAAACTGTGCTTCTAAGTTCAGTATTACAGGTTCATTCCTTCAGGATCCAGTTAACTTGGCCTTGTTTTGTGGCCATAGATATATTTCTAATCTGCTTTAGCCATTTGGTAGACTTGTATTGTTCTGAAGTAAGAGGGTATAGCCTAACTCCGTTGTGCTACCAGATAAAACATTAGAGCATATCCCCTAATGATAATTCACTAATTTGATTTTGTGTGAAAGACAGTACATTATTACATTTTTTAAGGATGTAGTATGCATAGTAATATAGTGCCTAATGTGGCATGCTCAGTTTTTGTGCCTTACTAAATAAGCAGAAATACATTAATTCTAGTAAACATTAGGTAATAATTTTCCAGAGTTTTGTATAGAGTGGAAAATAGAGACATGACATTATAAAGTCCATTCGTTGTTAGGTTTTGTGGGTAAATGATAATTATTATTAAAAAATTAAGACACAGAAAATTTTAAATGTAGTTCTACATGTACTTGTGTCAATATATAGACACATTACATAGACCCAATCATTGATTTACATTTTTGAGATACCAGCGTTAAACATGAGTTATCTTTTAAGAGGCTGAATTTGAATTATATTACTCTGGTAGGGTTTGTGCCAACCTTTGGTTAATCATTATCTTGTTGATTATGTTTGGTTGAAGATGACTCATTTTTCAAGGAGCTTTATTGCAACATTACATATTTACTACAGGAAGCCTGGACGGAAATGGAGCATCAGGTCATTGGAGATTTTTTTCTCTAATCTTTATTGTACCAGGTGTTATTAAAGTTAATTATGTGTCAATAACTGAATTCTCTGTAGAGCCTAGTATTTCATTAACCAAATGGTATAGGATTAGTTATTCCTTTTTCATGGCAAACAGGTGTATGTTTGATGATTGTTTAAATATTGATCATACTTCATATCATACTTTTGACTACATTTAGATAAAATATTTTATTTTCATTAAGTTGAGTATTATAATTGACTGAGAGTTTTGAAATCATACAGATTTGAGTTGATGAAGATGTGAATATATTTATATGCTGAGGGCAGATGACCAGTAGATAGGTCAGATGTGAGGGAAGGGGGCCATGTCTGATGGACATAAGCTTTCCACAGATAGTAGTAGGGGATGTACTACGGAGCACTGGGGGAAGGATTAGTTTTTAACCAAAGAGACAGCTGTTTCACTGAGTTGAGAGAAAAGGAGGTAAGGATACTAATTTGGGGAGGGGTATTTCTACCTGAGGTCTGCTCTTTTCTCTTTAAAAGAAGAGGTGAGGACACTTTCAGAGTGTACGTATGAGGTAGAAATGGTGGAGTTGAAAGCTGGAATAGAATTGTAAGAATTTGAGGTAGTTACTGAGGCTAATGGGAGTGGAGTTTACTTGAGAAATGTAGAGAGACTCAGATGAGTTTGATGGCCATGGATTTTGTGGTGTCCTCTGTGGTGTGTATCTCCCCCCCCACCCCCCCCCAGCAGTACTCTGGTAAACGTGGGGGACAGAATTTGAGAAAGAAGGAGAATGGTGTAAGAAGAACCAGGGACCAAAAATTAAAGATATTGTAGTGAGAGTGGTTGAAAGGATATATCTTGGATGTCTAGGCGGGATAGGGAAAGAAGTGAAGCCAAAACAAGGCTGATAGGGAGAAAATGGAGGAGCGTAACACCAGAAGTTTCCATGAAGCTAGAGTAAAGTGTGACGGGGGGAAAAGTGTGAAAGAGCTGCAGGATAAGGATAAGAACTGGTGGTTATAGGTCAAAGCCATGAATTTTAAGATTTCAGGTGAATAATTGTTCTGGGTGATAAGGTCTAGAGTGGTCATAGAGGTAGATTATTCAGTTGAGTATTGGAAGTGAAGACCACTGTAGTTGGATATCTCCTCACTCCTTAAGGAGGAGAGCAGCTAGGATGTTCACATGGATTTGGAAGTCACCAGGTTGATGATATCTGAAAAGGCAAGTGAGGTAGTGAGACAGGTATTAAAACTTCTCTGTTAAGTTGGGGAGTGACTGGGAAGTTGGTTGATGATAATGATGAAGTTTAAGTAGAGCCTAATTACAAATATGGGAGAAAGGTTGTAACAGTAGACTTTTGGAGTAATCATCTGTGTGTCACAATAGGAAGAAGATAAGAAAATGCTGATATCTCCTGGTGTCTTGTATGAGAGGTACAGAGAAAGATAGGTGGAATGAGGTTCTGTAAAGGGTCTAGGAAAGTTTACTCATGAAAGACAGAGCATTGCAAACGACATAATGAAAAGCTTTGGAAAGGAAGGCAACCTATCAGGAGAGAGGATGGGTAAGAGAGAGAAGGAACCAAACCTTACAGAAATTTGAGGTCTGTCATTTACTAGTCAGATGGTGGATGTGTTAGGGAAACAAAAATGATTTATGTGTTATTGTGGAAGCATGGAAGGAGACCATTTGCTATGAGATGGTGATATGATACATGGCACATCATTTATGCCAGTATCTGAAAACAATTTTGTATGGTATCATTCCTTAATGAGATGAACAGTGGTTGGTTAAATAAGGTTGCTAATATTTAGAATAGAAATACCAGTGCTCTGTACACATGAGTAAGGAAGTAAGAATTTCATTGGTAATTACTTAGTGACCTTTGCTATATATACATATGGCTACAGACAGCAATCTTTTGTGAATTCAGTGTAAATGCTTATATGGATAAATATTAATTTGTGGTTGTCAAGCAAATCGATTAGTTCATTTAACAAATACATATATTGAGTTCTTATTTGCTGGTCATTGGGATCAAAAGCTGTCTTTTGCTTGAACGCTCTCTAGTTGAAAAGATAGTTTCAGGGGGACTTCCCTGGTGGCCCAGGGGTTAAGAATCCGCCTGCCAATGCAGGGGACACGGGTTCGAGCCCTAGCCCGGGAAGATCCCACATGCCGCGGAGCAACTAAGCCCGTGCGCCACAACTACTGAGGCTGTGCTCTAGAGCCCGTGAGCCACAACTACTGAGCCTGCGTGCCACAACTACTGAAGCCCACGTGCCTAGAGCCCTTGCTCCGCAACAAGAGAAGCCACTGCAATGAGAAGCCCGTGCACCACAATGAAGACCCAACACAGCCAAAAATAAATAAATAAAAATAAATTAAAAAAAAAAAAAAAGATAGTTTCAGAAATTATGGCACTAAGACTCAAAAACTTTCTTTGTAGAGACAGTAATCCTCAGGTTCAGCAGTTTGGCTCTAAACATCATAACAATTCTGAATACCTAAAGGAATACCTAACTTTTGGGTAGGACTGTGATAAAACTTTACTTAAATGGGTGAGACTGTGATAAAACTTTACTTATAGTCACTGAATGTCATGTAATTTTCATGGGTCCTTTAATACTGTTCTTCTTTGAATTCATTTTTCAGGTGTTTAAAAATATGAAAAATCATTCTTGGTTAGCTGGCCCTACGAAAGCAGGTTGTGGGATCAGATTTGGCTTGTGGGCAGTAGTTTGTTGACCCCTGCAGAATGGCTTGATGTAATTGTTCTTTACCCTACCAAGGATAACAGAAATGGAGAATTCTTCTTAACAGTTCTTTAGAATAAACTGGTATTGTTAGGTACAGTTACAAGTTAGAAGTGAATCTAGGTAAATGTTCCTTTGAGCAGATATTCATGAAATGCTAAGATTATGAGACTCTTTAGTATTTTATTTCTTATTACCATACCATATGCTTTTAGAAATCATAAATATTCAACTCTTAGTCATTCCTATTAAATTGCCAGTTTGTTCTATAACCATCAAAATATTTTGATTCTGGGCCTTTTCTTTTTGTAATTTGTTTCTTCTGTTAAGGGGAAAGGGGTGTTGGAAATATAATGAAGGATTCTCAAAAAAGATGATTCGTGCAGAGTTTACAAAATTGGCATCTTAGATTACAATTTGTTATTGACCTTGTAGAATGAATTTAGTGTAAGATTGGTTTATGTGCAACAAAAAATACTTCCAGATGTGATCACTGATATATGAGTCTGAATTAAAATGCTTAATGAAACTTTTAGTGTTGACACATCGACACTGATAAAAATCTGTCCCTACACATGGTGAAGTTTATCAGCAAAAGTTTACTTTTTTATGTTTGGCAAGGAAAAGAGATATACAAAAACTAAATTAGTTTCAGTTTCACCAATAACAATTATAAGTATCGACGGTGTTAAATGGCCATTTATAGGGACTATATGGTTGGTGCTGAGTCAGCTTCCCTGGCCTGCCTAACCCACAATAAGCATTCATTATATGTGTGATACTAAATTCTGTGTCAGCAGGCACTCAAGTGGAGGAATCAAAAGATCTGTTAGTACAAAAGGAAAGGTTCTTTTAGGAATTGTTAAGTTGATTGAATCAGTCAGATTCTAGACAGAAATGGGGAAATTACTTGTATTAATAATACTATGTCAGAATCATTTAGTGGTTGGCTATTACATATAGTATGATATCCAATTTTCTTTAGGGTAGGATTCAAAGCGCTCCATAATTTGGCCCTAGCCTTTCTTTCCAGCCTTGATTTTCATTCGCTGGTGTTAACAAACTGTGCAGTCAATCGCTGTTACTCATTTGTCCACAAATATTCTCTCTGGAATTTTCTTCTTTTTTCTGCCTAGCCAGGTTTTGCTTAAACTTCAAGACCTGAATCCAATCTCTTTTCTTCCAGTAGGACCACTTTATCCATCGTGATCTTTTTTTCCTCTAAATTTCTAGCACTTACTGCTTCTCTCACACATTTGACAGTTACAGCTTTGTGACATTGCTTGTAAAAATATTATGTATTTGCTTTGTCATCCCAGCCAGATGGAAAACTCCTTGAGAATAGAGACCATATCTTGTACTTGTTTTGATGTATTTTAGAACTTGGGAGGAAAGTAAAAACTTCATGAATTCCATGTTTGTGGGTATGAAATTTTTTTTCTAAAGTGTATTATTTCTCCTTTCTTTTTCTTCTTTAACTTTTATTTTGAAATAGTTTCAAATATATGGAAAAGTTACAAGAATAGTTCAAACAACTGAATGTTCTTCACTCCGATATCCACAATTACTAACATTTTGCTGTGTATGCTTTATTGTTCTTTCTCTACATACATTTTTTTCCTACTGAACCATTTGAGGATAAGTTGCAAGTATTATGCCCCTTTATCCCTAAATATCACAGTGTACATTTCCTAAGAGTAAGGGCATTATACAACCATAGTACAGTGATCAAAATCAGGAAATAAACATTTGTACAATACTAGTTTTAAATCTGTAGACATTATTTATACTTCACTGATTTGTTCCATGTAGCATTTTTTTCCCTCTGTTCTAGCCCAGGATCATGCATTGCATTTAGTTGTTGTTTCTTTAGTCTTGTTGCTTTCTTTAATCTGGGACTGAACCATTCCTCAGTCTTTTTTTTTTTTTTAATGAGATAAACATTTTTGAAGATTAACAGCCATTTATTTTGTAGGATGTCTCTCAATTTGGGTTTGTCTTATGGTTCATCATGATTAGATTTAGAATATGCATTTTTGGCACATGTATACTCTATAAGTGATGTTGTGTCCTTAGAGTGCATCATATAAGGGGCACATGATAGATGTTTTTTCTGTTATTTGTGATGTTTTCTTTGATCACTTGGTTAAAGTGGTTCTCTTTTTTCTTAACAGGACCTAAGTGCTCTCCTACAGTGGAGCTAGTTAATATAAGAAATAGTTGAGGGCATTACCTACATTAACTTGAGGGATATCAACTTCTGTTTAATTTGGTAAATAATAAAATTTGAATCATCACAGTGAATTTTAATAGTCACTAGGGAATTTGAATAATACAGCAATCAAGAGAGGCCTGGGCATTTATCCAAACACATATTAAAGATTACTGTAAAGCTGTGGTAATGAAAAAAGTATAGTGTTGGTAGTCGAATAAACAGGAAAAATATTTTGAAAACAGACTCAAGCATATAAAGTATTTGGCATATGATGAAGGTTACATTTCAGATTAGTGGGGAAGAGGATTGATTCATTAATGAATTATATTTGGGAAAAATAGAACCATTATCTATCTGTTACATTCAGTTGCAAAAACCCAGAGTCTTCTCTAGCTAGTTTGAGCAGAAAGGAATTTATTAAGTGGTACTAAATGGCTTACAGAATCATTAAGAGGACTGAAAAAAAACAGACTATAAGCTAAATCTCCAGGAATTAAAAAAAAAAAAAAAAAAGACAAGCCTGAGTTCAAATTCTGGACCTCCAGTGATTGGTTATGTAACCTTTAGCTTAACCTCTCTTTGCTTAATTTCTACATCTGTAATATGCAGATAATTTAAATCTTTTTGTAGGTCAAAAAAACAGTTGCATATTGACAGTTTCATATGGCTCTGTCTAATATTTCTGGATTTGTGAAGATTAAATGAGACAGTGCATGGAGGACTGAATACATCTTCAATACACATGAGTAATGTAACTGTTGTTATTTTCAATATATTTCTATAAAAATACTATTAAAATATGTCAACATGATTATTGATTGCATTCTAAAATGAAGTCATTTTTGTATTGGATATACAGCACCTCTATCTGGTATTATCATTTATAGTTTTACATAAGTGATTTTCAAACATAACCAAAATTTTAATAAATATGTGTATAACTAAATATATATATGTGTATATGTGTACAATCTCCAAATACATGGTAATATAATAATATCAGGTATAACTAATTTTCACATAAAATAATTTTAAAAATACAACTAATACCTCAAGAGTGATTGAAAATGTCTTAGGGTAGTTTGCCTCTGCACTGAATGATCTTGGACCCTAGGCCTTTGATTTCTTGTGTATTTTTAAAAATAGTTGTGTTCTTATTGGTGAGTTGTTCTTGCTTACCTTAGCAGCTTCACCTGAACCACTTTTTAATTTATTGCTTTTCATTTGCTGTGAGTTGGAAAACCAGATTACTTTGGTTTGTACACAGTTCTAATAAACTTAGTTAAGAGGTAAATTATGAGGGCCAGAGGGAACTTCCTGAAAATAAATGAAGTGGTTTTCAAACTTAGTATTTTAACTTCATGGTTTCAGTTTTAACTGTTTTAGGCTCCTTTTTTTGGTTACTTCCTGGTTCTTGGCTCAGTTCTGGTTGGTTGGAGTTGAAAAATAAATGACTTCTCTCTGAATTTGGCATAAAAGACAATGTTAATTCACCTTTGCTTTCCTGATGAGTCATTAATTTCCTGATTGTTCTATATTTTAGGCAGTCATATTTGATCTGCAGTTATATTTGTGGGACGTTTTCCCCTAACTTAAATGTTGCAATACAGGTTTGTAATGGAGAGTCCTCTGAAAATGGTAGTATTTGGAGATGAGCATGTTTATAGTATTGACACCTCGTGGAGTCAGACGTGAATGAGTATTTGAGATCCTGCTTTGTGATGGCCACTCAGATTTTTGTCTCATCTCTTCTTCTTTACTGGACAGATACAAATTACATTTGTCTACCACGTTGGTTTTCAACCCCGTTTGTGTATTTATTCCACTTATTCTTCCCACTTACCCTGGAAGAGAAGTCTTATTTTTATCTTCTGAGTAGAGAGGTTAGTGACTTGTTTAAGAATATTTGTTACGCTCATAAGTATTCAGATTTTGAGGTGAACTTCCATTCTCATACCTGCTTTGAAGCTTAAGCAGTTTTGCCTCACATCATTTAGAACCAGAATTTTTTAAGGTACCAATTTTGTATATATGTTTATAATCAAATAACTAAGATAGACTTATATTTAAGATTTTGTGTTCGCAGTGGTTAAATGTTGTTTTACAATATATATTTTTGGAAGCCTATTTCCTTTCTCTTTTTTACCTTTTATTGTAAAACTAAAACAGATACAGAAAGCCCGACAAATGTATAGCTTAGTAAACTACAATACTATGAAGTGAACACCCTTGTAACCACAATTCAGAAGAAGAAGTAGCCCTTCGTCAGCCACTCCAGAAGCTCCTACATATGCCCCTTCCAATCACAGTGTCTTCTATCCAAAATTATCTACCAGTCCTGACTTTTGTAGTAATTACTTCATTTTTTCCATATGGTTTTTATCCCCTATAAGTGTCCATCACTGGGCACTAGAGTTTAGTCACACTCTTTTTTTTTTTTTTATTAAAGTACTTACAAATGCGTCTTTTTTTTTTATCAGATTATAAAAGGAGTGAGAAATTATAATAATAAAAAATATAAATCACTAATATTATAGTACTAAAAGCAGTTATTTGGAAACTCAAGGCTCCACATAACCAAAAATGCGATTTCAAAACATGAAGTAATTTTTTTAGACACTTATATTTTACCTTCTGTGTGTGTGTGTGTGTGTGTGTGTGTGTGTGTTTTCTCTTACACACAAGTACCACAAAGCAGAATAGTATTTTAACTTTACTTCATTCAACATGCATCTTTCTTTCCAGGAGAATATGTTATATTCCTTTGTACATTGAATAACATATCTACAGGGCTTTAACAGCTTATAAAGCAGATATTCATGATCTGATTTAATCCTCACAACAGTCTTATGATGTCTGCATATTCTTCTTTCCATTTTATGGGTAAGGAAGTGGTATAAGTAGTAGGTGGTAGAGCCTTGATTGGATCTTGTGATTGAAAAGGCTTTCTTTCCTCTTAAGTGTTTTCTGAACTTCAGTCATCTGAGTACTACCTTCATAATTTTTCCCAGTCTCTTATAACTGGTACTGTTTTACTTAATCATTTTATTTGGCATGACCTTTTTTTTAAATAGGCTATTTAGAACAGTTTTAAATTTACAGAAAAATTGAGTAGATAGCACAGAGAGTTTCCACATTAACCCCCTGCACACAGACACACACACGTGCATGCGCACACACGCACACATATGCACACACACACAAAGCTTCCTCTGTTATTAACGTCTTACATTAGTATGATACATTTGTTACAACTAACAAACCAATATTGATACATTATTATTAACCAAAGTCCATAGTTTATTCAGATTTCTTTAGTTTTTACCTGGTGTTCTTTTTCTGTTACAAGTTCCCACCAGTTATCATTTCTACTTAGCTCTTCTTGGCTGTGACAGTTCCTTAAATTTTCCTTGTTTCTGATGACCTTGACAATTTTGAGGAGTATTGGTTGAGTACAGCGTAGGATATCCCTCTACTAGAATTTGTCTGATGTTCCTCATGATTAGACTGGGGTTATGGGTTTTGGGGGATGAAGACCACAGAGATAAAGTACCATTCTCATCACATCTTATAAAGGTACATAGTAGCAACATGATTTATGACTCTTTTTTTTTTTTTAATTTATTTTTGGCTGCGTTGGGTCTTCCTTGCTGTGCGCAGTCTTTCTCTAGTTGTGGCTAAGTGGGGACTGTTCTTCATTGCCGTGCGCGGGCTTCTCATTGTGGTGGCTTCTCTTGTTGCGGAGCACGGGCTCTAGGCGCGTGGGCTCGGTAGTTGTGGCTCGCAGGCTCTAGAGCGCAGGCTCAGTAGTTGTGGCACACAAGCTTAGTTGCTCCGCAGCACATGGGATCTTCCCGGACAAGGGCTCGAACTTGTGTCCCCTGCATTGGCAAGTGGATTCTTAACTACTGTGCCACCAGAGAAGTCTGATTTATGACTCTTGATATTGACCTCTATTACTTGGCTAAGGTGTTTATCAGATTTCTCCACTGTAAAGTTACTCCCCCCCTTTTTCCATAACTGTACTCTTTCGAAGGTACAACCCACACCTAAGGAATAGGGAGTTATGCTCTACCTCCTTGAAGGCAGTGTACCTTCTTAATTTATTTGAAATTCTTCTACATGGGGTATTTATCTCTTCTCCCCCATTAGTTAATTTATTCATTTATTTCTATCAGTATGGACTCATGGATATTTTATACTTTGGGTTATAATTCCTAACTACTTCATTTGGTGCTTAGATTGTTCAGCCTTTTTTTTTTTTTTTTTGAGAACTTCATTACTTTCTAGCACTATAAATTGACTTAGTTTTTAGACAAGTTTTTTTAAAAATGAAATTTTAGGGAATTCCTGACGGTCCAGGGGTTAGGACTCCGCACTTTCACTACCAAGGGCCCAGGTTTGATTGCTGGTTGGGGAACTAAGATCCCACAAGCTGTGCAGCTGGCCAAAAAAAATAAAATAAAATAAAATTTTATATCCCTCAAAATTATATCCATAAAAAATTATGGAAAATTCTTATGTTTATCTTAAAAATCAGTTATGTTTAAGTATTAGGAGAGTGTTAGAGAGTTATTAAAAACTGAGACTTTCTTCTTGAAGTAATCAGAAAGAAGCCTGTGTAAACTTCTGTCTCTCATCTCTCATACACTTCACTGGAGCAGGCCACTTCCTATGCAATTATAACTCTTTTTTTAGTATTTGCTTCAACATTTATTAAAATGCCTATAATGTGGTGGGTACTGTGGGAGATTTAAAAGTAGGAAATATGGTCTCCTATCGTGAAGGGGCTTGCAGTTGGATCTGGTTGACAGTCTATAAGCACAGTTGAGAAAAATCAATCATATACTGCTGGGTAGAGAGTACTAAATGATAGAGGTGAGGCTTATGAGAGTTTAGGAAAGAAGGGGTTCAATGTTGAATAGAATAAAAGCAGGAACTTCTTGGAGGCGAGAAGGGAGTGGGTCCTGAAGGTAGGATATGTGAGATGGGCAGAGTTGTTTTAGACCAGAAAGTGAATTGAGTGAGCATTATTATCTGTAGAACAATGAAGAAATTGGCTTAGGTGGATGTATGCTGGATATATACTTGGGATATATACTGGAGTAGTTGAAAAGTATCTGAACCAATGGATTCCCTCTGTCTTTTGTAATGAAGTTTAAGGTCACTGCTTTAAAGTATGACATGCCTAAAGGGGTCTGTTCTAATTATTAAAGGACTTGGATATTTAAAATCTGCAAATACAGTGTTATTAGAGACATTGAAATCTATCCTTCCAGGAAGGTTATATACTTCCTGATTGAAATAATGGAATTTAAATTGTATAACTTTGCTCCTGTTACTGCATAGTGTGTTGTCAATGTTCTGATTAGGGTAAGAATTACCCTTTGTCTGGTGGGTAAATATAAACTTAGGCTGGCAGCAAACAGTAATATTTTCTTCCCAGACATGCAGTAGCCCACTTAAAAATGGTATGTAAACATGTATGATGGCATTCTTTAGTCATCATGGTACTTGACTACTTTGGGCCTTTTGATCATCTGTTAAGATTATAAAGTTTTTGTTGGTTTTAATTTCTTAATGAAAAGTTTCTCATTTATTGCATTTTTTTTACTTACAAAGTAGTATATGGTGTTTGAAATTTGAACTAGTGTGTATTTAAAGTCACTTTTAATAAATTAAATATTAGACTTCGAGGTTTACCTTTCAGTATCCATTTAAAATTTTTATTTAACTGCTTCAGCATTTTAAAGAGAAGGAAGGGAGATATATTTTAAAAATGACTGCAGTAAATGTTTTTAGCTACATAAATTTTATCACAAGAAATCAGAATGCTTTATAAATGTTTGAGACTATTTTGGGGGGTCATTTTTAGAAGCTTCCCTTCCCCAACAAGTCACTACTAAAATTCTATCTTAGTTTTCTTCTCATTAGAACTTTTTTCTATCCAATTAACAGATATATTGACATGACACTGACAGATACATTTTCTGTATGTGTGTTATTTGGTACCATAGTAAGGCAGATTATTATCTCTTTCTTGCATTTCTGTATCTTCGTAACATTTTCCAGTGTTTCTTCTAGGGCAGCATTGTACCACAGTACATTGATCAGGACTTGGGAATTAGGAAAGCATATCTGCAGATATTGTAAAAGCAGCTACTAGAGAAAGAATTTGACAGTATTGTGTAGTAGTAAAGCACTGGAATAGGAGTTTGGAGGCCTGTGTTCTAGTCCTGGTTCTGCTCTGTGTTATGTAAACTTGGAAGTCAGTTTCTGCATTCTCATTTGGCTTATGTGATCTCCAAGCCACCCTCAATAATTATATCATTTTACACCATGGTTCTGCAGATAAATGAGCATACAGTGTAAAGTATCAAGAATAAAATGTTGGAATGAGGTACCACCTCACACCAGTCAGAATGGCCATCATCCAAAGCTCTACAAACAACAAATGCTGGAGAGGGTGTGGAGAAAAGGGAATCCTCTCGCACTGTTGGTGGGAATGTAAACTGATACAGCCACTGTGGAGAACAGTATGGAGGTTCCTTAAAAAACTAAAAATAGAACTACCAGAGGACCCAGCAATCTCACTACTGGGCATATACCCTGAGAAAACCATAATTCAAAAAGAGTCATGTACCACAATGTTCATTGCAGCTCTGTTTACAATAGCCAGGACATGGAAGCAGCATAAGTGTCCATCGACAGATGAATGGATAAAGAAGATGTGGCACATATATACAATGGAATATTACTCAGCCATAAAAAGAAACGAAATTGAGTTATTTGTAGTGAGGTGGTTGGACCTAGAGTCTGTCATACAGAGTGAAGTAAGTCAGAAAGAGAAAAACAAATACCGTATGCTAACACATATGTATGGAGTCTTAAAAAAAAAAAAAAAGGGTTATGAAGAACCTAGGGGCAGGACAGGAATAAAGACACAGATGTAGAGAATGGACTTGAGGACACGGGGAGGGGGAAGGGTAAGCTGGGACGAAGTGAGAGAGTGGCATGGACTTATATATACTACCAAATGTAAAATAGATAACTAGTGGGAAGCAGCTGCATAGCACAGGGAGATCAGCTCCGTGCTTTGTGACCACCTAGAGGGGTGGGATAGGGAGGGTGGGAGGGAGACGCAAGAGGGAGGAGATATGGGGATATATGTATATGTGTATAGCTGATTCACTTCGTTATACAGCAGAAAGGAACACACCATTGTAAAGCAATTATACTCCAATAAAGATGTTTAAAAAAAAAAAAAGAGGAATAAAATGTTGGGGACTTCCCTGGTGGCAGTGTTTAAGAATCCACCTGCCAGTGCAGGGGACATGGGTATGAGCCCTAGTTCGGGAAGATCCCACATGCTGCGGAGCAGCTAAGCCCGTGTGCCACAACTGCTGAAGCCTGCGCACCTAGAGCCCATGCTCTGCAACAAGAGAAGCCACTGCAATGAGAAGCCCGCACACCGCCACAAAGAGTAGCCCCTGCTCACCACAACTAGAGAAAGCCCGTGCGAAGCAACGAAGACCCAATGCAGCCATAAATAAATAAATAAATTAATTAATTAATTAATTTTAAAAAAAGAAAAAAGAATAAAGTGTTGGAGGGACTTCCCTGGTAGTCCAGTGGGTAAGACTCCGTGCTCCTAACGCAGGGGGCCCGGGTTTGACCCCTAGTTAGGGAACTAGATCCTGCATGAATGCTGCAACTAAGAGTCCACATGCTGCAGCTAAGAAGCCCGCATGCTGCAACTAAAGATCCTGCACGCCACAACGAAGATCCCGTGTGCCGCCACTAAGACCCGGTGCAGCCAAAATAAATAAATTAATTAATTAAAAAAAAAGAATAAAATGTTGGCATACCTCTGCTTCAGGTGTAAAAAGATAAAAATCTTGTAGCTTTGCCCACCCTCCACCCAAGTAAGCTTTAAATTAAAGTATAGCATACATACAAAAAAAGTACACAGATCATAACAACACAGAACATGGATTACAAAACATTACCAGAGTCTCAGAAGCCCCTTGGTAATTCCTAGTCACTTCTTTTCCTCCCCTGTCAAAGGATAACTGTTGTCTTGACTTCTAACATCATAGATTAATTTTGGCTTTGTTTTGAAATCATTCAGTATGGCTTCTTGTGTCTGGCTTCTTTCTCTCAGCATTGTATTTGCAAGATAAGTAGAGTTGTCGTTTGTTCACTTTCTTTTTTTAAATTTATATTTAAAATTGAGGTATAGTTGATTTACAATACTATATAAGTTTCAGGTGTATAACAGTACCTTGTTCATTTTCATTGTTGTGTAGAGTTCTTAGTATAAATATACATTGATTTATTCAGTCCTCTGTTGGACTAATCATAAAGAAAGAAAATAAATTGAACTACCTTAAAGTTAAGAACTTCTGATAGTTTTTTAATCTTCAGGGATTGAATCTTTCCAATTTATACTTTTATATACTGTTTAAATGAGACTTCAAGTTGCGAATGGGTTCTTCAACTTAAAGTAGCCTAATGTCTCCCTTTTTTGCTTTTTTCTAGCAGCCACTTGAATCTTGCTCTGCTGCCTTTACCGGAAGAAAGGAATACTTTGATTATTATTTTAATAGCATGAAAAAACTCTAGAAGCATACATATTAAAGAAGTAAAAGATTAATAAGGGCAGTCATTTAATGTCTTCTGAATTTTCACTTCTAGAACAGATATAAGAATTATAGTTTTAATTCATATTTTATAACTATTTAGAAGGTACTTTTGTGTTTTCTTAAAAGAAGTATAAAATTAAGGGTATTAATGACTGTGTTATTTAGATGCATCAACTTATGGTTCTCTCACAATTATAATTTATAAGCTGAATGTGTAGACTTTTTATATTCGTTCCATCAACATTTGTCAAGCACCTATTACATGTATAGTCATAAACTTTGTTTTATTGCCTGTATCAAGTGTTGTGTTAATTGGTGGATAACATATACGAGTTTGTGATCCCTAAAATTTTTCTCAACAAATCACTGAATACCAAATTTCACTGGTAGAGGCTTAAGACATTTTATCATTACAGATGCAGTCAATTCTCTATTAACTCTTTTTTTTTTTACTTTTTATTTATTTTTGGTTGAGTTGGGTCTTCGTTGCTGTGCGGGCTTTCTTCTAGTTGTGGTGAATGGGGGCTACTCTTCATTGCAGTGCACGGGCTTCTCATTGCGGTGGCTTCTCTTGTTGTGGAGCACGGGCTCTAGGCACACGGGCTTCAGTAGTTGTGGCTCGCGGGCTCTAGAGCACAGGCTCAGTAGTTGTGGCGCACGGGCTTAGTTGCTTTGCGGCATGTGGGATCTTCCCGGACCAGGGATCAAACCCGTGTCCCCTGCATTGGCAGGCGGATTCTTAACCACTGAGCCACCAGGGAAGTCCCATCTATTTTTTTTTTATAAGCAGGTTCTTATTAGTAATCTATTTTATACATATTGGTATATATATGTCAGTCCCAATCTCCCAATTCATCCCACCCCCACCCACCCCCAGCCTCCGCCCCCCGCTTCCCCCTTGTTTGTTCTCTAGAAGGTGCCATCTATTAACTCTTTATTAAGGTAGCAACTTGTATGGGAGTCTCAGATCACTGACAGTGTCAGTTGGTGGATTCAGTATGAACTTAAATAGCAAAAATTACATGTAACACGTTTGCTCTTCTGTACATATCACCCAATATGTAAAAATTTAATGGTTTAAGAAATAGCCTGCTATTTGTTGCTTAGCTGAGTTTTTATTTTACAGTGAGTGGGGTGTTTATATTTGAATAGGCTAGACAGTGATATTTCTAACTATCTAGCCCTTTTCCTTATTTTTTTATTCTCACTTGCTTTGCCTAGAGATTACAGGGTTCTTCTTTATTTTTCAGTACATTGAGAATGGATCATTTTATAAAAATGAAGGATTTGTACTAAATATTTACTGTGTAAGGTACCTTATTTATGTATTCTGGTTTTTAAAAAGCACCCCAAAACTTAGCAGCTTAGGGGCTTCCCTGGCGGCACAGTGGTTAAGAGTCTGCCTGCCAATGCAGGGGACACGAGTTTGAGCCCTGGTCTGGGAGGATCCCACATGCTGCGGCGCAGCTGAGCCCGTGCGCCACAGCTAGCGGCGCCACAACTGCTGAGCCCACGTGCCATAACTACTGAAACCCATGCTCTGCAACAAGAGAAGCCGCCGCCATGAGAAGCCCGCACACTGCAACAAGGAGTAGACCCCGCTCACCTCAACTAGAGAAAGCCCATGCGCAGCAACAAAGACCCAACGCAGCCAAAAATAAATAAATAAATTTTAAAAAAAAACTTAGCTTAAAACAACAATTACGTTATTATGTATCATATTATTGTGGGTCAGAAATTTGGGCAGAGCTTAACTAGGCAGTTCTACATTAAGGTCACTCGGTGATATTTGACTAGAAGGTCAGACAGTTTCATTTACATGTCTGGTACACGTCTGAATGGCTGGCAGGCTGGGCTTAGATGAAACTGTCAAACTGAGTACGTATATGTGGCCTCTCTGGCATGGTGTCTCAGACTAGTTAGACTTCTTAAATGGCAGCTCAGTACTCCTGAAGAAAGAAACCAGAATCTTAGAATATGCAAGGCTTATTAATATCTAGTCTTGAAAGTTACGCAACTTCTGTTAGTCAAAAAGCAAGTCACAGGGCCATCCCAGATTCCAAGAGGACTGTGGAAGGGCATGAATACTGGGAGGCATGGTTTATTGGGGCTGTCACCTTTGGAGACTAGCAGTACTACAGGATCCTAAGGATCTATAACTCTGCATAGTATATATAGAAAACTTACTTTTTTTTTTAACAGGATGGTATTCAAATCCTATAGCCCAACTACCTTAATATTTTTATTTCCCTATAAAATCTTCCAGAGTACTCTGCAATTTATTTTTTCCCCTAGAAATGTATGTACCTCAGATATAATTCTTTTCTGTTTTATTATGAAAACTGTTTAATGTACAAAAAGATGAAGTAATTTACAGTGAACATCCATATAACCACCATTTAGATTCTGTAATTAACATTTTGCTATACTTGGGTTATCACATGTCTGTCTGTCATCAGCCTGTCTTATTTTCTGATGACTTCAAGAGATGCAGGTACTCAGATGTAGATATAAGGTACTTTTTCCTTCTGATCCTTTTACCTTGGAGGATAGTCAGAATATATAAAGAATCTCTAGTGCTATATCTTCTCTCTTTGAGAACTTATCTGTTGGGAACTTTTCAGCCTGCCTTATTCATCGCATATCCAGCCAAACTTTGGTTTAGTTTTTGACAACTCTTAAGCCTGAGAGTCTCACTAAGATCTTTGAGGGAAAAGAAGAAATCATTTTTTAAGTTATAAAAACAATTACCCACAATCCCAGCATAAGCACAACTACTCTCATTAATGTGTTCCTGTTCTTTTTCCATTTCTAGTATTTTTATAGTTATTTCTGGTGTGTTGCACAGTAGACCCTTGAACAACGTGGGGATCAGGGGCACCAACCCTCCACGGAGTCGAAAATCTGTGGATAACTTTACAGTCGGCCCTCTGTATCTTTGGTTCCTCTGTATCTGGGTTCCGCATACACAGATTACACCAACATTGGACTGTGTATTACTGTAGTAGGTATCTGTTGAAAAAAATCCGGGTGTAAGTGGACCCATGCTGTTCAAGGGTCAACAATATGTAGTTTTTAAATCTTTTTTTTTTTAAATATGGGAAGTTTTTAGATTATTGTATTATAGCCTGATAATTAATGAGTGTTTGATATTTCATTGGCTAGATCACTGTTATTAACCCTGCCACTTTTGGACAATTAAGTTGCTTTCCAATTGAGAAAAGCTATTGAACCCAATGAAATATTACTACTTATTGTGTGAAATTGGTTACATACAAAGTTTATCCCACCCCTCTGACTTGCACAACCTTAAGGGTTGAAGCTGATGAAATGGCAGAGAAACAAAGAAGTTAGAAGGAACAAAGATGAACTTCAGTTCTGATTGACTTTGTAACTGCATCAGGAGCAAATAAGGAAGTTAGAAAAAAATTATACTTTCAACTTTGATGGGACATTTTTGTCAATTAAGAAATTTTCATTTTTACCAGTATTCTCAGAGTTAGGCTGAGTAAATTTCCTATTTAAAGTCTACCTTCAAGTTTAAGCATATTAGAAATCTTTGGTGTCAGAGTATAAGGACTAGATATGTATATTGTATTTTCAGTGAATTTTATTCCTGTTGTGGAACTCCTCTATGAACTCTGAGAAGCAGTAACCAGTTAACTACCACTTGCTAATGTACACTTTCATAAGTGGTGGTTTCAAAATTTTCTCCCAGCTTGAGCATAATTAGCTAATTAGAGATATTCAAACAAATTGAATTCTGTAATCTTAGGGGTAACAGAGTCTTGTAGAAGATAATTTATGAGTTCTCCTACAATGATATAGGATTATACTTACCCCATCAAAGCAGTTAAATCTTGTTTTATTAAAAGATTTTTCAGAGAAAGCAGTTCTTATTTGTCAAGAGTTATTCTTCCTAGAATTAACCTTTACCAGTAAAGAAAAAAAATTTTTTTTGTATCTGAGTCCTATGTTCTTCATGTTATGTACTGAGTATACTTCATCTTGTTTGACCCTCTGTGGAAACAGATGATTACTGTTTTTCATATAGTAACTTTAGATACTTGAAACCTAACATTTGTCTTTTAGGCTTCAGTGTGCTTGAATTAAGTTATTTACATAATACAGACCTAAACAGAGCTTTCTGCCCATGAAAAAGATGCACCTCTTAAAATATGCTTCTGGACTACGTTTGGTCATGTTTGTGTGCGCATATATTCATTGTCTTAATGAGTATGTAATTTGTTATGTAGTTTGAACTACACTGCTTGATTGCTGGGGCTTTTAGAACATATGCCCAAGTATCAGAATCTATCAGCAAATATTATAGCAGATTGCCTCACTAGAGAAAATGGTCTGGATTTGATCTGAATTTTGAATGTGTAGATTTACTTTGGGGAAGACATGGGGAATTTGATCTGGGTTCTGATCATCTCACTTTTGGAAAATTCCTAGGATGTAGGATTGATCCTGGGGTTAATTTATGGGTCTGAGTCAGATCTGGGGTAATCCCATAAGATTGCACCGTCCTCTACAAAGTGGGCTCTAGGACATCCCATGTGTTCTCCACTTGAGAATTACTACTTGGATCTCTCGTTTATATGTATCCTCCAGAGCCCATCTGAAGAGAATAGAGGGTGGAGGAAAGAAGAATTAAATTTGTCCCATCATATTTACTTTGATGTCAGCCTTTCATACTTGGTTCCTACCTGGACCACCCAATACAATTCCGTACTAGGAGTATATGGGTACTCCTTTAAATTTTGAGGGTGCTTTACTTTGACAATAAGAATATTTGGGCTTTGGGGATTTCAGCCAGTAGTATGGTAGTGGCTTCTCCTTTGTTTTTTTCAAAATCAGTGAAAACTTTTAGTATAGGTATAATGTAGTTGAGTAATTTGTTATGCATTTTCCTAAAAATTTAACTGGGACACATTTGCCTTGTTCATCAGACACATTTGCCAGTTCATCAGTTCATCATTTAAACAATTATGACTCTTGGCAATGAGGAGCTCACAGTGAACATAGAAACAAGTGAATTCTGAAGCCAGGAATAAGTTTAGTTGTAGACCTTGAATTGATTAATTATTGCAGAAACAGCATCAATTGAAGAAGAGCCCCTTTTCAAAGGAAATATCAGATGTCTTTGAAAAGGACTACCTTATAAATTTCCAAGTTCTGCAAATCTTTAGATTGCTTTAGTTTTTACATTGATTCTTCTTTTTCTTTTCACAAATTAAAAAATGACAGATTGTGCTTAACATAAGCTTTAAAAAGTTAAGTTTGTTAATGTGTTTGGGGGTTTGTTTTGGTGCAGGAGCATTTGAAACCCTTTTGCAGCCATGAGTAGCTTCTTTGAAATTTCTGTGTAAGAAGGGGCTAGGAGTGTCAATTTGTGAGTGTGTGTGGGATTTGTTTTTAAGCTACTTTTTAATAATAAGTGCATTATTTTCACTCATACTGTACATTATAGATCATTCAAAGCAGCAAAGTTCTCCAGAAATGATCTTATTTACATATAATGCATACATAAAATAGAGGTAAAGGGAAGGGGGAGGGTAAAGCCACCCATTAACTCCACCACTGACAGGGCACTCCACCTCTGCCCCTTTATTTAGGTTGCCACTGCCTTATTTAGATGACTGTTACCTCTAATAACCTGCATGGTTCTAGCAGCCTCTTTCTTATCTGTTGCCTAGTCTCATCTCTCTCAAACCTGTCCTTTGCCTCTCATCCTCCATTTAGCTGCCAGGGGGATGAGCTACTTAAATTGTGATTTTGATCTGGCCACTCTCCTGGTGTTCTCCAAGACAGTGGTTTTAAGAGTGAGGTGTAAGATGGTTTCTTGGTGGTACAGGAAAAAATATTAGAATTTTTAAATTTACCTTTTAAACCTAAAATAAAGAAATTATGCCTTACCAATATTGAATAGAACAATTAACATGCTCCCTCATTCAGTCTGTCAGATAATCCTCTATCACATAAGCAGGAGTGGAAGTTCCGCACTGCACAGGGATTGACGGTGGAGCTGTCTTTCATATACTGTCCATGTATTGCAGTATATTGCTATTTACCTGTACTTTATTAAGTGCATTTACTTGTCATATTATCTAAATCTCACAAAATAGATAAGTGACTTTAAAAGATTTCTTCGAAGAAACCATAGGTTTAAGATAATGTTAGTAAGTCAGGCACAGGAGAATAATAAGAAAATGGCACAGCTGATCCTTCTAGTCTTAGTTCAGGCTCTTTGTCAGCCACGTTACAGTTTTAACACCAGTGATCTAATCATGTCTGATAAATCATCTTGCCAAAGTCAATATTATTGAGAAGACTTGTTTGAACCCTAAGTGTATGTATTGTGCCTTAAAGTATTAGCTAATGATTGAAAAACCAAAAAGTAGTTTGTTTGTCATGTCTTAATATTATTCACCACTCCAGGTCTGCATAAAATTTAAATATTATATGCATCTTGGGGATTAAGTCCTATTGGGAGAATAAGGCAATGTATTGGAGTGTGTGAAAGTAGTAAAAAAAAAAAAAAAAAAAAAAATTGCAACCACAAGATTAAAATATTGGCTTCACTTGGAGGAAGTAAGTATGCTGTTTTCCAGCATACACACAGAAACAAACTAATGAAAGTATGAAGCTATTAATGCTAACAAGACATTTAAGATATCATTTATTTTATCTTTATTCCATAATTTTCACGTTTTTATTTTTTAATATATGTTTTGTAGAGTTCATAACATATTACCACGGTAGTACATGTATAAAAATATATGTATATTGGGGGTCTGAGCCCAATATTTAAAAACCTTTTTATAGCTGTATAACATATGTAATCATAATCCAGGTCACTAAAGAGAATATATCCAAAATCCCAAAAGACCCCCCCTCTTCTTATGCTTCTACCAATTACTACCCCCTCTCACATCTCTAATAATAACTTCTGTCTTGATTTCTGACAATATGGTATAGTTTTGCACTTTAATATAAGTGGAATCATAAAGCATATATATATATACTTTTTAAATTTATTTATTTTATTTTTGGCTGCGTTGGGTCTTTGTTGCTGTGCGCAGGCTTTCTCTAGTTGCGATGAGTGGGGGCTACTCTTTCGTTGCGGTGCGCAGGTTTCTCATTGCGGTGGCTTCTCTTGTTGCGGAGCACGGGCTCTAGGCTCATAGTTGTGGCACATGGGCTCCAGTAGTTGTGGCTCGCAGGCTCTAGAGCGCAGGCTCAGTAGCTGTGGCGCACGGGCTTAGTTGCTCCGCGGCATGTGAGATCTTCCCCGACCAGGGCTCGAACCCATGTCCTCTGCATGGGCAGGCAGATTCTCAGCCACTGCGCCACCAGCAAAGCCCTAAAGCATATATTCTTTTATGTCTGGTTTCCTTTGCTCAATATTATGTTTGTGAGATTCATTTGTGTTCTATGTAGCTGTAGTTCATTCAGTGTCATGGTTATATGGATATGCCATAGTTTATTTGTCGATTCTAATATTGATGGATATTTAGTTTGTTTCCAGTGTCTATTATGAATAATTCTGCTCTGATTCCTGTATATATTTCTTGGTTACACATGTGTACACATTTCTGTTGGGTATAATCATAGAACTGGAATTGTTGGGTCGTGGGAAATGTTTTTATTCCACTTTAATTGATCATGCCAAATAGTTTTCCATAGTGGTTGTACCAGTACATAGTCCTACCAGCAGTTCCAAGAGTTCCTGTTGTCCCACATCTTCACCAGCACTAGATATTGTTAGTCTTTAAGCCATTCAGTGAGTGTGCAGTGGTATTTTAATGTGGTTTCAAATTGTATTTTTTGATTACTAATAAGGTTGAGCACCTTTTTGTATATTTACTATTGGCTATTTGGCTGCCCTCTTTTGTAAAGTTCGTATTCAAGTCACCTGCACAGTTCTCTATCAGACTGTCTTTTTCTAATTGATTTGTGGGTATTCTTTGTATGTTCAGGATATGAGCCCTTTGTTAGTTATATATTCCAACCTCTTTCTCCTATTCTGGCTTGCCTTTTTACTGTTTGTTTTTTGGGTTTTTGGGGGGGTTTTTTTGTTTGTTTGTTTGTTTTGACTGTGCCCAGCTTCATGTGGCATCTCAGTTCCCTGGCCAGGAATCAAACCCACGCCCCTTGCATCGGAAGCCCAGAGTCTTAACCGCTGAACCTCCAGGGAAGTCCTGCCTTTTTACTCTTAATGGTTTTTTTTTTATGGATAGACATTCTCAGTTTTAAGACTGATCCCACTATCAATCTTTTCATTTATCAATAGTGATTTTCATGTCTTATTTAAGTATCTTCTAGAAGCTTTATTGTTTTGTCATTCACATTTAGATCTACAGTCTACCTGAAATTGATATTTTGGATA
Organism: Balaenoptera physalus; assembly: GCF_965194825.1. NCBI lineage: Eukaryota > Metazoa > Chordata > Mammalia > Artiodactyla > Balaenopteridae > Balaenoptera > Balaenoptera physalus. The sequence goes on along the minus strand of NC_138894.1, from coordinate 63,431,667 downwards.
TGTTGTGAGGTAAGGGTCAGGTTTCTTTTTTTTTTCCCTCATATGGAGATCCATGTGACCCAGTATTACTTATTGGCCTGATTCTTGTTTCCCCAGATCTCTAAAGTGCTGCCTTTGGTCTGTATATGAGTGTGTTTATTTTTGGATTCTCTTTTCAGTTCCATGGGTCCATTTGTCTACCTATGTCTTAATTACTATAGTTTCATAATGAGTCTTGATATCTAATAGAACAAGTGCTCCTGCCATTTTCCTTTTCTTAAAGAGGGTTTTAGTTATTCTTGACCCTTTGCTTTTCTGTATAAACTTTAGAATAGGCTTATCAAATTCCATGCGCACAAGCACACACGGATGTGCACACACAGATTATTGGAGTTTTTTCTGTATTGCATTAAATTTCCGGGTCAGTTTGGGTAAAAGTGGTATATTTTCATTGAGTCTTCAATCCATGAACATGGTTTATTTATCTAATTATTTAGGTTTTTAATTTCTCTCAACAAAATTTACTAGTTTTTTATGCAGAGGTCTTGAACATCATTTATTATTTTTATTCCTAGGTATTATTTTTTAGTACTACTGTAAATGATGTCTTCAATTTTTTTTCTTTTCCTGTTTGTTGCTAGGATGTAGAAATGCAGTCGGTTTTGTGTATTGATCTGTATCCATCAATGTTGCTAAACTTGCTGTTAATTCTAATAAGTTATTAGAATTCTTTAGGATTTTTATATACCTAATCATATTGTCTGTGAAGGATAATTTAATTTCTTCTTTTCTAATCTTTATTTCTCTTGTCTTATTGAACTGAGTAGGATTGCAGTACAGAATAGAAGTGGTGAAAGTAGGTATCCTTGTTTTTTTTTTGTTCCCTATCTCAAAAGGAAATCTTTCAGTATTTCAACATTAAATATGATGCTGTAGCTATTCGATTTCTGGTATATGCCTGTTCTGGTTACTATGGCTGCATAACCAATTAAAAACTTAGTGGCGTAAAACAACCATTTATTTCATACATGGATCCTTTGGATTAGGAATTTAGATAGGGCATACCATGGAAGGCTGTCTCTGCTCTGTGTTGTCTCATGCCTTGGCTGCAAGGTGCAAAGTAGTGGGAAGGAATGATCTGAAAGCTAATTTACTCATATGTCCTGTTGTTGACACTGGCTCTTGGCAGGGAACCTCATTTCCTCTCCACCTGAGGTCTTCCATGTGGTCTCTCCCAGTGGGCTAGTGTGAGCTTCCTCACTGCATGGTGGCAAACATTCCCAGAGAGAGAAAGCTAGGTCGAAGCTGTATCCTTTTACAACCCGGTCTCAAAAGTCATATAAGCATCACTTTTGCATACTCTGATTGAGTAGTCACAGGCCCCTACCCAGATAAAAGAGGAAGGAATATAGACCCTGCTTTTTGTTTAAAGGAATGTCTGTCAGTCACATTGTAAGACGAGCACTAGGGATGGCATATGTACATACTTACATACACATTTATGTGTGTGTGTGTCTAGCTAGAGAGAAATGCAGAAAATATGATCTGCCACAGTGCCTTTTCATCAGATTAAGAATGTTCCTTTCTATTCATAGTTATCAGATTAAGAATGTTTCCTTCTATTCATAGTATTTTAATATTTTTGTTTTGAATGGATATTAAATTTTACGAAATGTCTTTGTTGAAATGAACATGATCTTATTTTCTGTTAATGTGATAAATTTCATCAGTTGATTGCAATACATTCAACTTGACTGTGATTTATTATCCTTTTAATATATTATTGCGTTCGGTTTGCTAATATTTTCTTTAGGATTTTTGCATCTTTGAAAGCTCCTTGAGGGTAAGGACTATCTCTTACGTCACTTTAATATCCTACCATAGACTCAATACAGTGGTGAGCATATGATAGAAGCTTGGAAAATAACTTTTTTTATGTCTCTCAGTCAGTTCCTTATTCACAATATCAAATCCTTTGAATACTACGTGTTGGTGATTTTTTTAAAATATGCTCTATTATGGGAAGCCTAGGAAGGTTTTTCTGAAAATGTGAGCATATTTATCCTCTCATAGAACTCTGGTTGAGTAGTCTCATATTTTTCCTCAGATACTATGTTTCTGTTCTTTGTTGTAGAACTTTATCATTTCTACCAGCTTAAGAACCCTCACTATAAATAAGCAAAGATTTTATTCTCTGAAGCAAGAAGTACCATGAAATGCCAAATTCTCTAATTTGGGGCTAAAAAAAATTTAAAGTTACCTTCTTTATTTTCTCCTTATTCTTCTCTCTCTATAGCCATGGAGTAATAGAGTCATAAATTAATATGCCACCTACTTTGATTATGGAGAAGACATTTCTTAGTCTTATTAATAAAAATTACTTTGTCAATAAAACTGATTACTGTCCTTTGAGAAGAGAGATACTTTTTAAATTATTTTATATATTTTTGAATTATAAATATATACTTGCTCATTTTAACAAGTCAGACTTTGCACAAGATAACTCTTGTTAACAGTTTAGTTTGTATTCTTCTGCATCGGGGATTGACAAACTATGGCTCTTGCACCAAATCTGTTATTTTTGTATGTACATCCTTGTAAGCCAGGAATATTTTTTGTATTTTTAAATGGTTGAAAAAACCAAAAGAATAATATTTCATGACACATGAAAGTTATATGAAATTCTAATTTCAATGTTCATAAATACAGTTTTATTGGAACATATTTCATTTGTAGAGATACTGTCTATGGCTGCTTTTGTTCTGCAATGGCAGACTGCGATGATTGGATTAGGGATCTTTGACCTTCAAAGCCTAAAGTATTTACCTTCTGGTCCTTTACAGAAAAAGTTAGCTGACCCCTGTAATACATAAACAGGTTTTGTCATTTGTTTTTTTCAAAAGCAGGACATAAAATACAGTGTGTGTGCAATGGATATGCATTATATTATACTTATCGGTAACTAACCTTTTCCGCTTATCCACTGCTGATCGATAGCTGTCCATACTACACTGATATATGGTGCACAGTATTCCATATTTAGATACCATATTTCATTCACCTGATCTCATTTAGGTAGACCTTTAGGTCTGTTTATATATACTACATACGTTGTTGCTTCAGAGTATGTATGTGTAATTCTAATTATTTAATTTAAGTAGCTATTACTAGATTACTTTTCAGAAAATTCGTAGCAGTTCACAAGTGCACCAGTACAACTGCCTGTGTCCTAACACTCTGGCCACTATTTGTTGTCATTTAAAAAAAAATTTGCCCCTAAGATCAGTAAAAATTATTTTAGTTTTAAATCTCCTGCTGACTGAAGAAGCTAAGCCATTTGCACTTATAAAGACATGCTTTAAAGGAGCTGAAGTTTCATCATCTCAACATTTCATGTTTCTTTCTGTTTTTGAAGAGATCTTAAATGTCCGCAGCCACAACTTACAAATTTTACTCTAGCCAGTCATCTTTCCTTTTCTTGCTTACAAGTCTGTCCCTATTACAAGAGTACCATTTGAGAGGTTTTGACCTACTTAGCCCAGATCTCTCTCAGTATATGAAAAACATCCTCACTAAAACACATCTAGTTACAGTGAGTAACATCTTTGTTTACAGAGGCCATTAAATTTTTGTTAATCTTTGGACAATTTAGTAAATAGAGATAACAGTCTTCTAAGCAATGCTGGCTGTAAGCTACATTATTGAAAAAATTGAAGTTGTTCTTACAACTCCAGCTTCTCTTTTTCCCCTCATTTGTACCCTTATTTAGGTGATTCCTGTACCCTTTTTGCATACTCAGTAATGCCCCAGTGTGCTCTTCTGCCAGTCATTTATACTTTTGGGAAAATGTCAACTCTACTTATACCTTCTAAGGGAATTTACAATTTAAATTATGAAATGAAAGTTTTTGTTGCTTATTGAATGAAGGGTTTGTTTTTGGTTTGGTAATAGCTTTTTTGCACTATAATTCATATACCACACATTTAAAGTATACAACACTGTGGTTTTTAGTATTTCCCAGGGTTGTACAACCTTCATTACAATCGATTTTAGACCATTTTCATCACCCCAGGAAGAAATTCTTTGTTTTTCAGCCGTCACTCCCCATTTCCCCCATCTCCTATAATCTATAGGCAACCATGAGTCTACTTTCTGTTACACATTTGCCTGTTCTGGACATTTTATATAAATGGAATCATACAATATGTGACTGACTTATTTAACTTAGCATGTTTTCAGGATTCATCTGTGTTACAGCATATATCAGTATTTCATTCCTTTTCATGGCTGAAAATAAATAATATTCCATTGTATGGTTATACCACATGAGTGAATATCCATTCATCATTCAGTGGACATTTGGGTTATTTTTACTTTTTGGCTCTTACGAGTAATGCTGCCATGAACATTCACGTGCAAGTTTTCGTGTGGACATATCTTTTTGTTTCTCTTGGGTATATATCTAGGAGGGAATTGCTGGGTCATACGGTAACTCTATGTTTAACTTTTTGAGGAGCTGCCAGACTGTTTTCCAAAGCAGTTGCACCATTTACATTCCACGCAGCAGTGTGCGAGGGTTCAGCTTCTCCACAGCCTCACCAACACCAATTGTCATTTTGACTGCAACCGTCCTGGTGGGTGTGAAGTGATACCACACTGTGATTGTTTTCTGTGTGGTGTAATTTTTTTTTTGTGGTGTGAATTTTTTTTTAATTGTGATAAAATATACATAACATAAAGTTTACTATTTTAACCATTTTTAGGTATATAATTCACAGTGTTGTGTAACCATCACCACTGTCCATTTTCATAACATTTTTTGTCATTCTAAACAGAAACTTCATACTCATTGAATAATATTTCAACATTCCCCTCCTTTCCCAGCCCTGGTAACCTCTGTTCTACTTTTTGTCTCTATGAATTTGCCTATTCTAGATACCTCATTTAAATGTAATCATACAATATTTGTCCTTTCGTGTCCGACTTATTTAGCATAATAATTACAAGCCATGTTGTAGCTCGTGTCAATTTTATTCCTTTTTAAGGTCGAATAATATTCCATTGTATGTATACACCACGTTTTGTTTATTAATTCATCTGTGGGTAGTCATTTGGGTGGTTTCACCTTTTGGCTATTGTGAATAATCTGGTATGAACATTGGTGCACACGTATCTGTTTGAGTCCCTGCTTTCAATTCTTTTGGGTATATATCCCTAGAAGTGGAATTGCTGAATATATGTTTAACTTTTTGAGGAACTGCCGGGGTGTTTTGCACAGCAGTTACATGATTTTACATTTCCACCAGCAGTGCACAGAGTTTTAATTTCTCCACATTCTTTCATGTACTTATTGGCAATTTATATATCTTCTTTGGAGAAATGTCTATTCAAGGCCATGGCCTATTTTTGAGAGTGGGGTTGCTGGCTTGTAGAGTAAGTGTACCTTCAAATTCAGTAAATCTTGCTCCCAAGTAGTTTATTAATGTATACTTTCCTTCAAAATGTATAAAAGTTCTGATGCCAACATTTGGTGTTGCCAGAATTTGCAGTTTTTGTTTATCTAATGGATATGAAATAGTAGCTTGTGATTTTAATTTGTATGTCCCTAATTAGCAGTGAGGTTGATCCATCTTCCCTACAAACAGAAGTTTGCCTATTCATATCTTTTTCACATTTTTTCTCTTAGGTTGTCTTTTCTTATTGATCTGTAGGCAATATTTACATATTTCTTATATGCATTATAATGTCTGTTTTTAATTTTTGCCTTTAAAATTTTTTTCTTTTCAAAGTGGGAAGAACTGAATTTGAATTTGTGTCCTTGGGATTTAATATGGTGCCTGACAAATTAGTCACTCAGTAAAATGTAGAATGAATAAATATTTTGTGGAAATCTAAAAATTTGTTTTATTTTATTTTATTTTTTAATGTTTATTTTAATTTGTTTTAAATTTATTTATTTTATTTATTTTTGGCTGTGTTGGGTCCTTGTTGCTGTGTGCGGGCTTTGTCTAGTTGCAGCGAGCGGGGGCTACTCTTTGTTGCGGTGCGCGGGCTTCTCGTTGCAGTGGCTTCTCTTGTTGCGGAGCACGGGCTCTAGGCGGGCGGGCTTCAGTAGTTGTGGCACGTGGGCTCAGTAGTTGTGACGCACGGGCTTAGTTGCTCCACAGCATGTGGGATCTTCTCAGACCAGGGCTCGAACCCGTGTCCCCTGCATTGGCAGGCAGATTCCCAACCACTGCACCACCAGGGAAGCCCCTGTTTTATTTTTAAAGAAATAACGCTACCTAAATTAAGTGACAAATGAGTGCTAATGATTTGCACCGCCATGTGTAAAGTGTACCTTTATGGTTATCTAATAGTGTATTGGGTCTCCCATTGTTTGAGTGCCCTAGGTACATTTATTTGCAAGTGGATTAGAAAGAGAGTTCTTGTCAGTTTGGGCTTGGTCTGAAGGTCATTTAAAGAAGAGTTAATCTGTTAGATCTTCCAGATACACTTAAATTCTGAATAAAGATGCACCTACTGCAGATAATTCTCAGGCCTGTGATGGACGGCAGTTGTATAAAAATACAGTTTTGATTGTGGTAGCAGGATCCCACACAATTTCTCTGAGGTTCAGCAAAGGGAATCCCCTCAGAAAGCAGGATTTTCTTGGGCCTTGTACTGTACTTGTTTAATCCTGTCTTTTTCCACTTTTAGTTTTATATAATATGTAAAATAGTGTCCCTTCTCCTTTTCAGTTTTAAAGAATTACATCCTACCTGCTTTCAAAATTGATATGGGCCTGTTCAGGCTATTCCTTTGACTACCCCTCCCCAACAAAGAAAAACCCTAAACGTGCTCATAGTCAAAGAATTCAATTTTGTGTGACACACTGCAATACATATGCCCTTCAATTACATAGTTTTAGGAATGAAATTGATGAGTTTCGTAGATACAACTGGTGGTTGTTAATTGATATGTTTCCTCTGGGTTTCTTCCTCTCCCTTCCTCCTCCTCCTCTTTTTTTATTTTTATATTTTTTTAAGTAGGTAAAAGTATCATGTACTCAGTTTATCATTTAATATTTGATATTCAGTACTAATAATCATATCATTTGGGTTATGTCTGTAATCTTATTATTTAGAAGTTATATTTTTGCCTTATGTTTAATAGGCTTACATAGTAAGCTCTCCAGTTGCATTGCTTTTAAAAAAATTCTCATTGGTATTTTTCTTTTAACAGAAAAATAACTTGTTCCAGAGACTAGACCTTCTCCACCATTAAAAATTGGCTAACTTCCTTTTTTGGGTCCCACTATTTTCTGTATATATTTATCAGGACAACTGTTGTATTATACTCTATTGTATTTATTTGTTTACAGTTTCTCTCTCCTCCACTCATCCATGCTTCTTAGGTTTGGAGACCGTCTTATTCAAACTCTTAACAATGAATGGCATATAATTACAAGTTCACTGAATGTTAAAAGTGATTATCAAATAAATAACACATGTTTTTGTGTTGTATTTAATCTTTTCTGCTAATTCCAATTTAGTCTTTTTAACTTTCTGATGATGAAATGGAATTTAGTGAATAAATAATTAGTAAAATAATGTAGCATCTCTTTCTGCTGATGTTTGAGACTGTTTCAGGAAATCTTTGACCTATCTGGGTACCTGACCCCACAAATCTTACTAATCATTAAGAATTAAGGCAATCTAGGTGTGGGTTTACCAGGCCTTTATTTTAGAATCTTAATAATTATTTTAGTTCTTACTGTCATTTTTTTAAAATGGCCTTTGGTGATTTATCTATTAAATTTTCTATAATTTTATATGTTAGGTGCTCTTAGCCTCATTTTAAAGATGAAGAAGCTGGGGCATGGAGAAGTTTAAAAATTTGCCCAGGGTTATACATTTATTTTTTAAATTATTATTATTATTATTTATTTTTGGCTGTGTTGGGTCTTCGTTGCTGCGCACAGGCTTTCTATAGTTGTGGCGAGCGGGGGCTACTCTTCGTTGTGGTGCCTGGGCTTCTCATTGCGGTGGCTTCTCTTGTTGCAGAGCATGGGCTCTAGGCATGCAGGCTTCAGTAGTTGTGGCACGTGGGCTCCAGTAGTTGTGGCTCGCAGGCTCTAGAGCTCAGGCTCAGTAGTTGTGGTGCACAGGCTTAGTTGCTCCGCAGCATGTGGGATCTTCCCGAATCAGGGCTCGAACCCGTGTCCCCTGCATTGGCAGGTGGATTCTCAACCACTGCGCCACCTGAGAAGCCCACAGGGTTATATATTTATTTAGTAAACGGCGAGGCCAGTTTTTGAATTCAGATAGTCTAAACCCAGCATTATATTCTTAACCAGTGTATGCATATTAAATAAGTTTTCAGTTACACATGAACTTTGTGTTCCAGGAACAGTTTTTTTAACAGAAACTAATATGGTAGAATATTTTTCTTAAAAGCAAGACATGCTATATTTTCTACCAAGGGCCAGTGATTTACCAGGACTGTGTGTGTGTGTGTGTGTGTGTGTGTGTGTGCTTGAGAGAGAGAAAATGTGAGTAAATTTAGGACTAAATACCTGTAGAAAGCTATGAGTTTGTGAGAGGAGTTAGGGAGGGGAATAAAGTAGATTTTTTTTTTAAGAGAAATATAAGCATTTGAGCTCATTGACTTATGAAAATAAGAAAAAAAAACATCTAGTGGTGAAATAATAAATAAGTCTGGGTTGAGGCACAGTAGTGCAAAAATATCTAACCTTTTGATTAGGCTAAATCTCTAAAACTGAGACAGCAGTAACAAAAATGTACTTCATTTTAAGCATGTTGCGGCAGAGAGAGGAGGGGGAGGAAAGGCAGCGAGATAGGTAGGTAGGTAGGTAGGTAGGTAGATGGTCTCAGAGTCCAGTTACAAAAGAGGAAAGGGGGTATTCAGAAAAAGAAGCTGAAAAAGGAAGAAGTATTTAAGGTAGTGAAGAAAATAGGAGAGAGATACCTGTCTTTTCTATCATGTAGTCATTGGCTGAAATTGTTTCTTCTAGATCCTCCTCCCAGCTCAATGAAACTTCTCATGTGGGGGGTTTTGTTCTTCTAAAGCAACCTCAGTCCTCTGCATGTCACTAAGGTAATAGGGGTTTCTATCTCGTCCTTTGTTTTATCCTGTCTTTGCTGCTGGTTCTAAAGTACAGCCACAATAAATCAACCACTATTTGGAGAGTTACTGCTACATGTGGTACTTCCAGGTGTAGAGGAAAACAAAAAAGAAATAGCTTCTTCTCTAGAGGACTTTACAATCTAATTAGGGATTTAAAATGTAACTTTGTTAAAAGATGATTATAATGTCCTACATTGTGATGAGTCAGATGGTATAAACAATTCCACACTTAGCCACTCAGCTTAAGCTTTAACCAGCTCTGTTTAGCAGGTGACCTTGTCTCCTGCCTCACAAGATAAAAAATTTAGGTATAAAAACAAATATGTGGGCCTGCTCTCATCTTCTTCCCTTCATTCTTAGATAAAACAGTGTCCCTTCTTTTTTTTTTTTTTTGCATTTTTTAAACATCTTTATTGGAGTATAATTGCTTTACAATGGTGTGTTAGTTTCTGCTTTATAACAAAGTGAATCAGTTATACATATGTCCCCATATCTCTTCCTTCTTGCGTCTCCCTCCCTCCCACCTTCCCTATCCCACCCCTCTACGTGGTCACAAAGCACTGAGCTGATCTCCCTGTGCTATGTGGCTGCTTCCCACTAGCTATCTATTTTACGTTTGGTAGTGTATATATGTCTATGCCACTCTCTCACTTTGTCCCAGCTTACCCTTCCCCCTCCACGTATCCTCAAGTCCATTCTCTGTGTCTTTATTCCCGTCTTGCCCCTAGGTCCTTCTGAATTTTTTTTTTTTATTCCATATATGTGTGTTAGCATACGGTATTTGTTTTTCTCTTTCTGACTTACTTCACTCTGTATGACAGACTCTAGGTCCATCCACCTCACTATAAATAACTCAATTTTGTTTCTTTTTATGGCTGAGTAATATACCATTGTATATATGTGCCACATCTTCTTTATCCATTCATCTGTTGATGGACACATAGGATGCTTCCATGTCTTGGCTATTGTAAATAGAGCTGCAGTGAACATTTTGGTACATGACTCTTTTTTTTTTTTTTTTAAACCTATTTATTTATTTATGGCTGTGTTGGGTCTTCGTTTCTGTGCGAGGGCTTTCTCTAGTTGCGGCAAGTGGGGGCCACTTTTCATCACGGTGCAAGGGCCTCTCACTATCGCAGCCTCTCTTGTTGCGGAGCACAGGCTCCAGACGCGCAGGATCAGTAATGGTGGCTCACGGGCCTAGTTGCTCTGCAGCATGTGGGATCTTCCCAGACCAGGGCTCGAACCCGTGTCCCCTGCATTGGCAGGCAGATTCTCAACCACTGCGCCACCAGGGAAGCCCCATGACTTTTTTTGAATTATGGTTTTCTCAGGGTATGTGCCCAGTAGTGGGATTGCTGGGTCGTATGGTAGTTTATTTTTAGTTTTTTAAGGAACCTCCCTACTGTTCTCCATAGTGGCTGTATCAATTTACATTCCCACCAACAGTGCAAGAGGGTTCCCTTTTCTCCACACCCTCTTCAGCATTTATTGTTTGTAGATTTTTTGATGATGGCCATTCTGACTGGTGTGAGATGATATCTCATTGTAATTTTGATTTGCATTTCTCTAATGATTAATGATGTTAAGCATCCTTTCATGTGTTTGTTGGCGATCTGTATATCTTCTTTGGAGAAATATCTATTTAGGTCTTCTGACCATTTTTGGATTGGGTTGTTTGTTTGTTTTGATACTGAGCTGCATGAGCTGCTTATAAATTTTGGAGATTAATCCTTTGTCAGCTGCTTCATTTGCAAATATTTTCTCCCATTCTGAGGGTTGTCATTTCGTCTTGTTTATGGTTTCCTTTGCTGTGTGAAAGGTTTTAAGTTTCGTTAGGTCCCATTTGTTTATTTTTGTTTTTATTTCCATTTCTCTAGGAGGTGGGTCAAAAAGGATCTTGCTGTGATTTATGTCATAGAGTATTCTGCCTATGTTTTCCTCTAAGAGTTTGATAGTGTCTGGCCTTACATTTAGGTTTTAATCCATTTTGAGTTTATTTTTGTGTATGGTGTTAGGGAGTGTTCTAATTTCATTCTTTTACATGTAGCTGTCCAGTTTTCCCAGCACCAATTATTGAAGAGGCTGTCTTTTCTCCACTGTATATTCTTGCCTCTTTTATCAAAGATCAGGTGACCATATGTGAGTGGGTTTATCTCTGGGCTTTCTATCCTGTTCCAGTGATCTATATTTCTGTTTTTGTGCCAGTACCATACTGTCTTGATTACTGTAGCTTTGTAGTATAGTCTGAAGTCAGGGAGCCTGATTCCTCCAGCTCCGTTTTGCTTTCTCAAGATTGCTTTGGCTATTCGGGGTCTTTTGTGTTTCCATACAAATTGTGAAATTTTTTGTTCTAGTTCTGTGAAAAATGCCAGTGGTAGTTTGGTAGGGATTGCATTGAATCTGTAGATTGCTTTGGGTAGTAGAGTCATTTTCACAAAGTTGATTCTTCCCATCCAAGAACATGGTATATCTCTCCATCTACTTGTATCATCTTTAATTTCTTTCATCAGTGTCTTATAATTTTCTGCATACAGGTCTTTTGTCTCCTTAGGTAAGTTTATTCCTAGATATTTTATTCTGTTTGTTGCAATGGTAAATGGGAGTGTTTTCTTAATTTCTCTTTCAGATTTTTCATCATTGGTGTATAGGAATGCAAGAGATTTCTGTGCATTAATTTTGTATCCTGCTACTTTACTAAATTCATTGATTAGCTCTAGTAGTTTTCTGGTAGCATCTTTAGGATTCTCTATGTACAGTATCATGTCATCTGCAAACAGTGACAGCTTTACTTCTTCTTTTCCGATTTGGCTTCCTTTTATTTCTTTTTCTTCTCTGATTGCTGTGGCCAAAACTTCCAAAACTATGTTGAATAATAGTGGTGAGAGTGGGCAACCTTGTCTTGTTCCTGATCTTAGTGGAAATGGTTTCAGTTTTTCACCATTGAGGACAGTGTTGGCTGTCCCTTCGTAAGGCTCGTCCTTTGGTCTGTGTTTTCTGCTTTAGTCCTTCACATCGTCTCTAACACAAGAGCTTTGCTGCATGCCCTCTCGTGTTAGTACAGCTCACTTTCTCATCCGTTCCTTCCCCAAACCCTGTAAATGTTGAACAAAAACCCCTTCAGCAACCTTGCACAACTCATTCCCCACCTCATTCCATTTTCCCCCTTTCCATCTTCAACCAGATTCCTTAAAAAGACTTCTTTACCTCCAAGTCACAATTCAGTACATTGCAGTCATGCTTCTTTCCCCATCACTCCACTGAAACTTCTCTGGTAAACGTCTCCTTATAATTGCCAAATCCAGTGGACCATTTTCAGTCCTTGTCTTTTGATGTCCTTTCAGTCTTAGAAATTATTATTCTTTTCCTGAATCTATTACTACCTTTCTGACAGTTTTTATTATTGTTATTTGCACATTCCTTTCCTTCTGGCTGCCCTAAAAATAACCTTGGCCCTATTCTCTTCTCACTCCCAGTCATCAATTCTAGTGACTCTAGCTATCTATTATATCCCAGTACAGTTTTCAAAAGTACGTCTCTAGTTTAGGCCTTTGTCTTAAGCCCAAGACCTGGTTATACTTTTGTTGCAGTGACCTCAAACTCAGCAGGTCCAAAAGCGCTCATCATTCTACTCCCTCATTCCCCCCAAGCTTGTTTCTTTTCCTTTATTCCTAGCTCAGTGAATGTTACCTAACCATTTACTCACTATTCCAAATAGAACAAGGGGACCCTCCCCTACTTTTCATCCCCTCATCCAGTCAGTGACCGTATTCCATCAATCCTGTGTCTTGAGTAGCATCTCTTAAGTGCGTCCTTTAATTTCTAATTTCTAGTAGGTAAAATTCCTTTTAATTCACCTCAGTGTCTCGAAGAGTTTCTGTACATCATAGTACTCAAATACTTGAATGTATGAATAAGCGTTTTGGAAAGATTGACTGTAATAGTAAAGAGAGAAGATGATTCTTGAGCAAAGAAACTAAGCTGAGATTAGGAACCACATACTTTCTGGCCTGACATCAAATTTTGATTTGAGAAGAAAGGAATGCCCAAGGTATATAATCTACAAATTAGTAGCAGTTTACAGATGGGAGGTGGTAAAAAGAAGCCCATGTACTGTAGTGTATGTGTAAGGGGAGCCTTTTTGTTATGTACTAGTTAGAAAGCACTAGGTTACAGAACTTCTTGACAGTCCTTCTATAACCTTAGGAGTCTGTGAGCAGTCATTTAATTGGGCTGCATTTGTTGTAAAGAAGAGTAGTTGAGACCTAAATTATAAAACTACAGTCTTACATTTGTCTGTTGATTGAAGAGAAACATAATAAAGCACAATCTGCTTCAGAGCTTCTCACCAATCAATATCAAGAATTTGAACTCTGTCCTAGTCTGTGCCTGGCATTACATTTCCTTTGTATCATTATATTTCCCATTCTGTCTGCTTTTATTCATCCTACTTGGTATCCCCTAAATGTACTTTGTTTCAGACACATTACACACACCCCAGCCCGTTTAATTCCTGTTAATCTTCCAAGTAGCTCCTGTATTTTGGTGAATCTGTACCAGGTATTAATCTATAGAGAAGAACTTTCCCAAGTCTCACTTTAGGAAACACTCTTGATGGTTCCCACTTTCTTCTGTAAATATTAATCTAGGTCATTTTGCTTCATTCCTCTGTCTTTTATCAGCTTTGCTTTTAGTTTATCCTCATCTCAATCTTTGTAGCATAGCTCTTAATGTTCAGTTTGGTTTAGGTTTTATCCATTTCGCAGTATTGTGTGTGTGTGGGTGTGTGTGTTTACAGTAGTCCTGTTGTTTCTGTTTTACTTTGGTTTGGTTTGGTTTAAATTTGCTTTTCTTAATTATAAAGCTTAAAAGCAACAAACTGAAGAGATGATCTGTCAGTAGTTTTGTTTTGACACTTATCTCCATGAATTTGTTCTTTAATTAGCTTTAGAAGTAGTTATCAAAAGAATAAATACACGTTTCATTCATTAACTTTCACCTGCTTTTACATGGTTTTATAAGAGAGACTAAAGATATTTATAATTTCAGTTCCCTATACTTTTACATTATTGTAAGCATATGTGGTTTGAAATCAGAATATCTGACCAGATGTAAATCATTATAGGTTACTACTAATGCAGTTGTATTATTTTAAAATAATTTGGAAAATTAGTGAATTAAGAAAAGGGACTATTCTCATTGTTAATTGTATTCATTATCTTACTCTAGTGAAATGGTTGTAATAAATCAGCCATGTTACACTTAGGTTTTAAAAATTAATGAAAAGTGATCATTCTTTTAGTTTCTTTACAGTTCATGTGGATTTCATTTTATTTTAAACAAAAGCAAAAGGAAAAAGGAAATGTGACTTGCCACTTTGCACACACATTGTTTATTTAATTTCCTAGTAGAGAAAAATACTCATTTGGGGGGCTTTAACTCTGTTACTTATAGAAACTATTTAATATGTTTTATGTTTTAGTTTCAGAAGGCAGAACTGGGTTTTGCATTTGAAGCAGTTGTACCTTACTCTTAACCAATTGAAAGAAGATCAGAAAAATAGTGCCTGAGGACAACCAAATAATTGTAGTGAATATTCATGTGTTGCATTAAAAATGTGTTTCTGCCTGTGCCTGGAATTTAGCCACTCCCCAAAGCAGCCCAAGTTTTTTTTTTCTGTATCTTTACCCTCCTTTTGCCTGCGTGCTCTGTTTGCTCTCTCTCCTTCAGTTTCTTTGTCTCTCTTTATAAATAAGTAGAAAACTTTTCTTTAGATCAGAGAGCAAAGGGGCAGGAGAACTATCTTAAGTTTTTATTTGTGCCAACATAGAAGTGCTTGGTGGTAGGCCATCTGGATCGGGAGGATTTCCTCAGAATGTAAAGTATGTCGTGAGATTTAGAGAGCTGGGATTTGCTCTGGAACTATCTGGGAAGGCAGCAGGAAACGTAGACAGAACTGGTTTATACTGCTTGTAACGTAGGTGGCAAGAATGGAAGACCGCTTGCCTGGTCTCGCTTCAGTGTGTGCTTCCTCTACACTTAGGAGCTTCTGCACTGGTAACGTATCTTTCCTTTCCTCGGAATTGAGACTTGTGTCACAAACTTTACTACTCGTGACAAAAGAAATCTGAGGATGTGGGAATGCATCTAGGTCTCTTCCGTCCCTCCCCTCCTCCTTCCTTTAAATATGTGTCAGTAATGGCATAAATATTTACCTACCTACTTTTGTAAAGTACTTAAGACTGTACCCCCTTTATAAGCAAATATATTCCTGTTGTAAGGGCAGGATGGGCTTTGTTCAACTTGTTCTTTCCCTGTGCCCCGCCCCCCCAAAAGATGGTCATTATGTTATTTGTGAGGAAAAAAATTAAAACAGCTTTTAGTGGAAAATAGTAAAAAAATAAAAAAATAAAAGCGCCTCTCAATAAGAAATCAGAATTGTGTAATTAAGCTTGACTTCTGCTTCTGTGAAGTCTAACCAAAAAACATCAAAAGCAGAATTATCTGATTATCTGTTTTTAATTCTGTGTTAAGTGAGACTTTGAAAAAAGTCTTAATTGTGCATGAATCCTAGCGATAGAACAAAGTAAAGTCCTTCCCTGGGACTAGCCTTCATGTCCGGAGTGCTGTAGCAAAAGTGGTTTATTTTATTTAACACAATTTCTTATATAATTTATGCCAGCAGGGGAAATTTTAGTAAGAATATCTTACAAGGAAAGACAAACTTAAGTTTTTAAAAGTAGAAAATATAAGTCAACATTGTTTGTGTTATTCAATTGAAGACAGATAGTGTTAATTTCATATAATATCGCTAGGTGGAGGTAATTAATATTGTCATTTATTAGAGAAATAAAATATCCAAGCTTTAACAGTTAAAATGCCTTATTTAATTAAAACTTCTTTGAGAGAAAGCTTTGACTTTTAGAAGTAGAATATTAAGATAAATAGGAAACATTAATTCCTGCATAAATATATCTTTTTATGAGCTGTTTTTATGAATATATTTTCTTATGTTTATTTCCAAAAGTAAATTTTAGCTGTTGTAGAATACATAGTGCATAACTTTTTGATATAATACTTAAATATTTGTCTTGATGCGACAATATTTGAAGACAACTAATTCCATTTTAAAACAAAGAAAAAACCATTTAAGTTGCTAAATGCTTTCTGATGGGAATTTACTAATGTGACAAATCAGTTGTGATTTTGTTTTGTTCTTTTGAAGAAATGATATTTAAAGACCCGGTTTTCCTTTGGATGTATTGTTTTGATTTTTGTGTCTCTTATTAGCCTGAGAATATTTCTTTCAAACATTATGAGATGTATACTTTTACAGAAATGTTTTCATTCACTATGCATAAAAATCTACACATTAACCAAACTTGTATTGAAAATTTGGGTGCATTACTAAGTAGGTTTACATCACAGCCTGAATTAGCTTTGCTTTTCTTTACTGAGAAAATAGTTTAAGTTTTTTTTTTTTGTTATTTATTTATTTATTTTTATTTTTGGCTGCCTTGGGTCTTTGTTGCTGCGTGCAGGCTTTTCTCTATTTGCAGCAAGCGGGGGCTACTCTTCCTTGCGGTGTGCGGGCTTCTCATTGGGTGGCTTCTCTTGTTGCAGAGCACGGGCTCTAGGCGTGCGGGCTTCAGTAGTTGTGGCACTTGGGCTCAGTAGTTGTGGCTCACGGACTCTAGAGCGCAGGCTTAGTAATTGTGGTGCATGGGCTTAGTTGCTCCGCGGCAGGTGGGCTGTTCCTGGACAAGGGCTCGAACCCGTGTCCCCTGCATTGACAGGCAGATTCTTAACCACTGCACCACCAGGGAAGCCCCAATAGTTTAAGTTTTGTCTACAAAGAATTTTTCTTTTTTTGTAGAAAATTCATCTAAAATAAAAGAGTATAAGTAAGCAAAAACCTCCGAAATCCCACTTGCCAGAGACATACCTCCAGTCTCTCTATACGTCTGTAGGTGTATGTATGCCTGTGGATATACAGTTCTACACAGATACAACTACACTATAAATGTTGCCTGCAGTTTTTTTCTTTATAGTATGTTGTTACTCCTAGTAAACTTTCTTGTTTATGATTTTAAATATATACCATCCTTTTTAAGAGCTCCGTAGTGTACCGTAATACAACTATTTATTTAATCAGTTCCCCATTGATAGTCCTTTAGGTTATAGTGCCTTCACTTTTTTAAACTGTAAACAATGCATGGTGTTGTTACTGGTTTCTCATGGTTCTTCACCCATATTAGCTCTTCTAATCCTCGCCACTACCATTCTACCCATTAAGGCCTGCCCAGTGTCTTAACATAAGTGCTTTAGGAAGGGGAGATCAGAGACTGTTTTTAATTTTTTTAAAATATTTGTTCTTTGGATGGTATTATATCTCATATCATATACCTTTTTGAGATGGACTTTTTTTTCCCCAAAGATTCATAGGTAACAACTAATCTTATGGTCATTCCATTAGCCCTCAAAGCAGTCATAAAAACCACCTGGTTTAGTTGTTTTCATGACACAGAACCTCAGGGTTCTTTGGAAGTACAACTCTATCTGTTTTATCTGTTTTGGGATTTAATTTGCAAAAATGGTTTCATTGTTCTTAAAAAAAAAAAAGTGAATAGTTATATAGTCTAGTCATCCACGTTCCCCATCCTCTCTCAGAAGAGAAAAATCACTAACTTCCACCTCAAAAAAGTATAATACAATATATGTTTAATTGTCTTTATGACATAGATGTTCTATTACCTGTGGACGCCTCCCTATACTATCCCCTGCCCTACACCATTAGAAGTAACTATTGTCATAAATTTTGTATATATCATTCCCTTGCTCTGTGGTTTTGTTCTAAGCAATATATTATTTACTTTTGTATTTTTTGAACTTTATGTAAAGTCCGACTTGCTTTTTACACTCATTATTATATTCTTGAGATTTATACATGATGTTTCATGTAGCCGTAGTTTATTTTTACCACTTTGTAGTATTCTGTTGAATGTTTATATCACAATTTATTTACACATTTTATAGTTAATGGACATTTAAGTTGTTTCCAGTTTGTTTCTATTGTGAACTTTGCTGTTGTGAACATTATTGAACATTTCTCTTGGTGTATGTATGCAAGAGCAGAGGTTGGGAAACTATGCCTGGCAGGCCACCTGTTTTATAAAAAAAGTTTTATTGGAACATAGCCACACAATCATTTACGTATTTATAGCTGTTTTTGTGTTACAAAGGCAGATTTGAGTAGTTGCTACAGAGATGATGTGGTCTGCAGAGCCTAAAACATTTACTGTCTGGCCCTCACAGAAAAAGATTGCCAACCCTGCTGTAGGTCAGGGTCTATACACCCAGGAGTGGAATTGCTGGGTCATAGGATGTATGCATCTTCAGTTTTACCAGATGATGCCAAAGTTGGTGTTATTTTTGTTTTTGTTTTTTAATCTCAAAGTCTTGAAACAGTTTACCGCCTACCAGTAATGTATGAGAATTCACATTACTCTATATCCTAGGGAATACTTGATATTGTCACGCTTAAAATTTTTTGCCGGTTTGGTGAGCATAAAATAGTGTTTCATATGGTTTTAATTTAATTTTCCTTTTCAAGATTATTAATGAGGTGCTTGAGCCTCATTTCATATGTTCATTGGCCATTTATGTTTTCTTTTCCATGAGGTGTTTAGTCAAGGCTTTTGTCAATTTTTCTGTCGGATTGTCTTTCTGATTGATTTGTAGGAATTCTGTATAAAGGATCCTAATCCTTTATCACTTGTAAGTGTTAGAACTATTCCTCGTTTGTGAATTGCTTTTTCTCTTGCTTGTGTCTTTTAGTGGACATGTATTCTGAATTCTAATGTAGTTTCAATATTTACTTTTATGGATCGTGCTTTTTGTATCCTGTTTAGGAACCTCCTCTCTACTTGCAGGATATGAAAATATTCTCTATTATTTTTCTAAAGGTTTTATAATTTTGCCCTTAATTCTTTAATCTGCTTGGATTTGATTTTCATGTGTGGTGGAGATAGGGACTTCAATATACTGAATTTTAATGAATTTGTGAATTTTAATTTAACTTGGGAAGTTCCACCATTATTTCTTCACATACTTTTTTCATCTAGAATCTTTTTCTCCTCTTCCTCTGGGACTCCAGTGACACGAATATTAGGCCTGAGGCTGTGTCCATTTTTTTCCTGTGTTTAAATTGTATACATCATATATATAATGTATGTGCATATAATATATATACATAATATAATTTTTTTAAATAGAAGAGGTCCTAATTTCAGAGATTATTTTTTCTTCTTATAAACAGTTCAAAAGGCTTGGTTATCCAATATCCCATAATGTAGGAAATTAGATTGGAAAGGAGTATTGCTATAGACTGGCATACTTAATACTAACTGCAAAGAAAGAAGCAGAAAAGGTATGAAGAAAGACTACAGGTTTGAAAATGTACTTTAAATTATTTAATTAGAAATATAATAGCCTCCAGGGTGTCATTTTATCACAGTGCTTGCAGCACAGAGTAATTAATATTTTCAGTGAAGACTGAGTCATCTAGAAGTTGCTACGTTATAATTATATGCCCTTGTTAAGAAGACAGGAAAATAAGTGATCCATTTTAGAAAGATTTACATAAAACCATTGACATTGAAAAGGTGCTAGAATGTATAGGCATGCCTCGTTCTGATGTGATGCTGGGTTGCCAACTTTTAGATATTTAGAATACCTCTGCAAAGGTAACATGTATTTCTTGACAGTTTAGAAGACAAATTAACTATGATTCACTGTAGTAAAAGCATGAGTGGCTACCGTTGCAGTTTTAAAACTGTCATATTGGATATTAAAGTTTACTAGTTACTTTTTTTTTTTTTGCTTGCATCTCTAATAAAAGAGACCTTACTTATGCCAATAAATAGATTAGACTGATGGAAAAGAGGTTTATGGACCTTCTTTCTCTTTTCTCTCTTTCTTTCTCTTTTTATTTCCCCCCCTTAGTGAGTTTAAGAACCCTTGGGAATTTATTTGTAGTTCATATTTTAACCCTCAAGGCTAGAAACTATTTTGAGAGGGAGCAAGGAAATAAGAGACTACCACAGTATAAGGAAAAGGAATCAGTGTACTTGTGTTAAGAAAGGGGAGTGGAATTAAGCCCCCAGAAAATAGATATATTTACTGAACATATGTATTCTTAAAATGTTTATTGTGAGTGCACGTGTGGTACATCATAGATTGGGAGAGAAAAAAATAAGAACAAAGTTTTGAAAATGGAAAGAGCAAGAGCGATGGGTTCTATCGAGTCATCTGAGGAAGGAGCTCTAACTCCAGTTTGCTGTGTGCCCAAGAGTAACTCACCTAATTTCACAGTCTTAGTTTACTTATCTATAAAATGACAGTAGGTGCTGTTGATCTTTAAGATAGTCTCTGTTCTAGCTTTTATAATCAATGAGTACAAATTTAAGTTAATTGCCTTATGCTCTGATATGTTCCTTTATGAAATTGGAATACTGTGTCTGAAGGAAACTTGCTTTAAGAAATTAAGCTTCAGAAGCACTGTATATTAGCTTAAATATAAGTTTAAATAACATATGAAAAGTAACATATGATACATTTTTGTGAAATTCAAATAATATAGAAATGCTTACACTAAAAAGCAAAAATTTCCCTTTACCCTTACCCTTCTAATCTCACTCTCCGAGTCAAAAGTAACCCAATTACCAGTTTGATGTGTATGCTTCTAGACTTTTTTCTATGTGTACATTATATACATATATAAATATGAAGTTTTTTGTTTATTTTTTAGAAGTATGTTTCGGTGTGTGTGTGTTTCAATAAATTATTTAGTACATGTTGTTCCCCAATTTGCTTATTTACTCCACTTGAGTTGTCTTATACATCTTTCAAATTTCTGGTTTATATACTTATCTTATTGTTTTTAATTGCATGGCTTTCTGTGGTGTGAACATATAGCTTATTAACTCCATCCAGGGACTTAAGGTCATTTCCAACTTTGTAGCAATAATAAACAGTGTTGGGCTTCCCTGGTGGCGCAGTGGTTGAGAATCTGCCTGCTAATGCATGGGACATGGGTTCGAGCCCTGGTCTGGGAAGATCCCACATGCCACGGAGCAACTAGGCCTGTGAGCCACAACTACTGAGCCTATGCGTCTGGAGCCTGTGCTCCGCAATAAGAGAGGCCGCGAAAGTGAGAGGCCCACGCACCGCGATGAAGACTGGCCCCCACTTGCCACAACTAGAGAAAGCCCTCTCACAGAAACGAAGACCCAACACAGCCAAAAATAAATAAATAAATTTATATTAAATAATAATAATAATAAATAGTGTAGTAAAGAATACCACTATACAAAATAGTAACTTACTGAACCCTCACTGTATGGCAGTGCTGTGCATTATTTCACCTAATAATCTCAAACCTGAGATAAGTACTAATTAGCATGAAAAAATTACATGAGGAAACCAGTCACAGAGCTGGTAAGTAGCAAACAGATTTATTCAGGCAGTGTAACACCAGAATTTATGCACAGTTCTACTTGCCTCTGAAAAGGTGAAGGGCTAAGATATAAGGAAGATGTTATAGGGTTTCAGGACTATAATCAACTACTATGCCACTTTGCATCTCTGTTGTTGCTGTTGCCTTAGCTTGAGTGACCCTGTAATTGATCATTCAAACTGGGAAACTTTAGAGAGAAAGAAGGAACGTTATGATAATATTTTTACTGAGATAGCAGACATGTTTGTCCTGGACAAATCGAGACACATGAACACCTTACTCCTAGCCTAGGCCACCTTCACCTTTCACACGGGTTACTGCATTTGCCTCCTGCCTGCTCTCCTTACATTTACTCTTATTCTGTTCCAATCCATTCTCTCACAGAAACCAAAATAACCTTTTTAAAACAGAAATCTGATTATATCACTTCATAGTTTAAACCCTGTCTGGCTTTGTGAAAGAATATATTTGTTCGGTCCTCCTGTGATTATTGTTAAGATGCAGCATGAAATAGAGTAAAGGGCACTTAAACTGTGAGTCGAGTCCTCTGTTTGAGTTTCAGATATCAAGACTAGTTTGGTGACCTTGAGCAAGCTATTTAACTTCTCAAGCTGTTTCCTCAAATACAAAATACAGATAGACTGAGGAGAAGGATGAGGTAATAAACAGGAAAGGTACTATATAAATGCAGGACATTGTTAATAGTTAACTTTTTGCTTGTTATGTCCTTTGAAAAATTGTCCTTGTATCTTATCACAGTATCTAGCAGGTCGTGGTAGGATTTTTACAAGCTGAACCACCTTTCATGTGACTGTCCCAAGTTTCACAAAATAAAAACCTTAGTCATTTTTTTAAAAAATCAGTGTCTGTAAAAGTTAAGTGACTTACCAAAAGTAAAAGCTAGTTACCGTGCTGGTACTAAAACCCAGGACTATACCCTTGGCATTATAGTCTGATAATCTTTCCACTAGCCTTGGCTGCTTTCTCAAAAGAATTAAGGAGATCATGTGTTTATAAAAATCACATAAATATTTTACCTGTGATTATAATTTAGATATATAACCCATCTTTCATAAATTAAGAACAATTTAGAAAGGCATATCTATAATTTACTGACTTAATCAGGACCTTTGGCTTACAAGTGATGGCTTGTAAAAAGAGAGTTTATTAGGTTACATAATTAGCTAAAAGAAATATTAGAGTAGCTCTCAGAATTGAAGGTCCAGGGCTTCAGAGACTAGAACTGGAACTCAGGGCAGACAAGACTCTTTATCACTGACAGCCCTAGGTCTATGTGTCCTTATAGTTGATAAACCAAGAAGGATGGGCTACACCTCTCTCTCTCTCTCTCTCTCTCTCTCTCTCTCTGAAATTTGGGAGGACTCCATTTGGCCTAACCCATATCGCACAACCATTTTATGCTAGTATTAGGTTGAACCATATGAAATTACCAATAGTCCTATTTTTACCAACTAAAAAGGTCACTTCGTATGCTTCAACCTATTAATAGTGCAGGGTGGTAGAGAGGAGAATGAGGCATCATAGATTGACAGCCCTAATGGAACCTCAAAAACTGGTGGAGTTCCACAAAACAGCTGGTGTTCTCCTACCAGAAGAAGGAAAATAGGAAAGTATTCTGGGCAGACAAATATAATAGTAACCATAGTGTAACACACATACAGAGTATGGATCAGCTAGAATTCAGCTAGAACACTCTGGAAATGAAAAAGACCTCAAATATAAAAATTTCTAAAACAAGAAGCTGAATTGTTCTTATTAGTCCTTTTCTTAAGCATCTCAAAGTTTGACATATCTGCCTTTTATGTAATACATGGGCCCAAAGCTCTCAAATGATATCTTTTGTACTTTGCTGTTGTATGTTAAACATTTATTGAATGTCAAACATGTCCTGGGTACCTTCCTCACAACAATATTTAAAGACGAAGAAACTGAGGTTCAAAGAGGTAAAATAACTTCCCTAAGACTACACAACTGATTAACTATGGTACTAGAATTTGAAGTCTAAATTGAAGATAAAACCCAACTTTTCCTTCCATTCCAGTACTTCTCCAAAGATTGTCATTGAAATACCTCTAAAGACAGAAGAGAGTACATATGTATGCCTGAGCTGTCTGTAGGCATATAAGGTCTTAAATATGAATATGTTTACTGCTCCATAATAAAGGGTGATAACTTTGGTTTTAAAATGCTGAGGGTTTTGTTGTTGTTATTATTAACTCAAACTTTGAGTTAAATTGTCTGCTTAAGATGTCTGGCACATTATCTCAGTATGAGAAAAATGGCACACCACGGCTTAGTGTGCGAATGACTGACCCAGTCAGTGTATCTCACTCAGGTCAAACCGTTCTTCTGTGAGAACCTAATTTCCCCCCTGAATTTTCCTGCTTATAGTGAATTAGCCAATAGCAATTGATCTTTTATAAACATTTGGATTCAGATTGATCCAACAAAGTAGTGTACTCTCAAGTTACGTAGCTTTGGAAGTAGTTTGTAATTGCTATGTTACAGCCAAACTTTATTTTTTGTTGTTGTTCTTGTTACATACCTAAGGCAGATATTAGCTATGTGCTGTATAGAAACCACCTTTTTTTTTTTTTTTTTTTTGAGAGAGGTTGAGGCATTGGGGAGAGAGAAGGAGCAGCAACAAGTCTTTTACTAATTATGTAGCCATATTTGCGGGGGGGAGATTGGGAGTGTAATAATAAAGATAGAAGTAAAGAATGCTTTCTGATCATTGATGCTGAATCTGATACATAAAGCAAAATTGAAGTGATTTGTACTCCTTATTTTCATAAATAATTATGGTAATGATATAATAAGTAAGAAGGATGCTTTGAATAGTTTACAGTCTTGCAAGTTTCCAAATGTCTACAGAGTGATATATTTAGGGAACATTTTGGTGAAAAAACTATTAAGGTGATGGTATAATATATGGAAAATTTGACCACAGGAAAATTTTCAAAATTTTAATTATATGTCAGCTGTATTAACTTTTACTATTTTAAATTAGTTCAAGTAGCTATGAAAATCTTTACAGAAATTAATCTGTGGAAAAAAATTTTTTTTTCAATTTTTCTCATCTTTTAAAAGACTTATCTGGTATAGTTTTTCTTATATGTCATTAGATTCTTTCTTAAGTTTACTTTAAAAATATTCCATATTTTCTTTTCTTTATAGATGATAGTATTTCTGCTGCAAGTACTTCTGATGTGCAAGATCGCCTCTCAGCCCTTGAGTTACGAGTTCAGCAACAAGAAGATGAAATCACTGTGCTGAAGGCAGCTTTGGCTGATGTTTTGAGGCGTCTTACAATCTCTGAAGATCATGTAGCCTCAGTGAAAAAATCAGTCCCAAGTAAAGGTAATTAAGTGTGTTGTAAGTAGGAAGAGTTTTGCTTTTTGCAACATTTTCTTTGAAATAATATATTAAACGTGTATTTTTTCAGTGACATTAAGATTGGGAATATAAAACTATAGTTTCTCTTTTGGATTACTTATGACTATAGTTTATTTGCCATTGCCTTTTTCTTTATTCCTAAGAAATTCTGCAAGTTTATTATTTTAAATTGGGAATTTTGGGGTAATGCCACTGATTGTACTTACTGGCTTTTATGTCATAGTGTTTGTGAATTTAGTCTCTTTCAACTACATAACAAACTTACTGAGTGCAGAGGGGGTGGGATGAACTGGGAGATTTGGATTGACATATATACACTAATATGTATAAAATTGATAACTAATAAGAACCTGCTGGACTTCCCTGGTGGCGCCGTGGTTAAGAATCCGCCTGCCAATGCAGGGGACACAGGTTAGAGCCCTGGTTTGGGAAGATCCCACATGCCGCAGAGCAACTAAGCCCGTGCGCCACAGCTACTGAGCCTGTGTGCTCTAGAGCCTGTGAGCCACAACTACTGAAGCTCGTGCACCTAGAGCCCATGCTCCTCAACAAGAGAAGCCACCACAATGAGAAGCCCGTGCACTGCAACAAAGACCCAACACAGCCAAAAAATAAATTGATTAATTAAAAAGAAAAAGAGAACCTGCTGTATAAAATAAAATTAAATTAAAAAAAAATTTACTGAGGGCAGGAACTGAATCATCTTTTTGTGTCTCCCATAGACTTCACATTGTATGTTGAACATAGCAGGTGGGCACTCATACTTTTTAAATGAACTCTCTTAATCATTACAGAAAGGATTTAAAGCATTATAGTTCATATAGCTTCATTCTAAGCCTTCTGTGGTCATTAGTCAGCAGAATCATGAAGAATTTAATTTAAACTCTGAAACTTACTGCCAACCCCAGTTCAATGGAAATTTTAACCTCTAGACATTGGGGATTTTCAGACTGAAATAAACTGTTATCAGGACCTTTGTTACTCAGATGTCATGTAGCCTTTCTCTTCTTCCAACTACCCAGAAGGAATCTTAAATTCTTTCACATTAATCAAACAGTCAAACATATCATTTCATATATCTCACTGATTTCTTGGTAAAGTAGATGGACATAGGCATGATTATCCCCATTTGGCAATGGGAAAAGGAAAACATTCATCAGCTTACCTCTCTACTGTAATATGTCAACGCAGATGATTAACCTAGGGAGGAGTCTTACATAACTCCTAGGTTTTAGCTAGAGATTAGATAGTTAACCAGAATATGAGGAGCAGATGTGGAAGAAAGATTATGAATTCAGTTTCCGAATGTTGAGTTTGAGGTACGTATGGTGTATAGATAGATACATATTGATAGCTGAATTATAGGTCTAGTGCTCAGGCTAGTCTTGGTTAGGAATAAAAATTTGGGAATGTTCAGCTTATGGATGATAGTTGAAGCCATAGAAGGAGGATGTAAAACAAGAAAGTGGCTCAGGATAGTTCTTTCAGGAGCTCCAGTATTTCAGCATAGCAAGGAAAGAGTGATTCATGTTGCCGGCTGCTACAAAGAGGTCAAGTAAAACAAAGACTGAGAGGTGACCATTGGATTTGACATTTGTGAGAATATTAGAAACCTCTCCAAAAGGAATTTTAGTGGACTGATAGGATTACAAATCTAACTGCAGTATTTTGAGAAGCAGGAATTGAGGAGAACTCTGGAATTAAGAGCAGCAACTGTAGCCAGCCACTTTTTTCAGAAAATTAACCTGAGAGGGGAAGGGGTAGTAAAAAAGGATGCTAAATTGAAGACCAGTTTTAATTATTTTTATTTTTTAAGACGTTATAGACTGGAGCAGAAAAATACATTGAGGACAAAAAGGCAGCAGAGTGGAAGGTGATGTTGGTGGGGAAGGGGTAGTGGTAATTGAGGCAAGTTTCCTGAGAGTTTGAGAAGGGATGTTAGAGCAAGTTAAAAACTATTAGTCTTAGATGGAAAAAAGACTACTTCCGAATACTGAGATTCCATTCCAATAGAATGGAAAGAGATAAAAAAAACTAAGTGGAGGTTGATATATATTCACAGTTGTCAGGGCTGGAAGTTTCATTCCTTATCACTTTCTCCCCAGGAGATAGTTATGCCGTTTAGGAAAGTAAGGCAGTTCCTGGCTGGTGAAAAAAAAAAAGGGAGTTGACATTTGGAATGGTTAGAGAGCAGAGAATGGAAGGCCACAGACATGAAAGAAATGCTCAGGGACCCTGAGGGTACCAGCTACCGAGGTGTGAAACTTTGAGGGAGGGACATTCATTCTGCCTGGTTTTCTGATTCCCATTCTCATACCTCCCACCCTCCAGCACTCCAGGCCTTTGTGTTAATAGTGGAGAGTTAGATAGCAGGATGGTTCTTTTCCATTACTGGTTAGTAAGATAAATGTGTCAGTGGCATGGGATAAGTAAGGGACCTGAGAGTTTGGCAAAAGACTTGATTGAAACCACTTGGGTTAATAATGGTATAAGTGGGTTTTTAATTTTTTGAGAACCAACTTTGAGGATTGCCAAGATCAAGCCAGGAAAAAAAAAACTTATTTGGTTATAAATTGATTTTTCTAAGAGGATTCTAGAGTTGTTAGAGTATTAATGTATAAGGGCTTTACAGGGAAGGTAAACTGTGCATAAAGAGAGAAGAACAGGTTTCTCTTCTATAATTAATATGTGTACCCTCAGCTTCTGGATCTATTAAAGTATTTTTAAATCCTATAAGACAAAATGACATAGTATTTGGTTATCTCATTTTAAAAGCTTATTTTAAATAATTTGTATTGACCTACAATTTTTAAAAAAATTTATTACGCTAAAACAATAGTACATTATAATCTTGTGTTGAGAAAAAATTAAACGTTTTCTCTCATTGTTTATTTACTAAGGTATTTCAGTAAAGAAATATTTATAGAGAAATTTAAAGACTGCTCTTTTTTTAATTTGGCATACAGACGATATTTTGTATGACACATCAGTTCCTTAGCACCTACCTGTTTCAGTTTCATGAAATACAAATACAGTTTAAATAGCTGGAGTTCCTATCCCCTGGGAACATACTTTCTGTAAGTTGTCCTTTATAATTCCTTTGTCTGTAAAGTGAATTTAGAATCAGTTTTTTTACAGGCTCTTTAGTGGAGATTTATCCAGTTCTGGAGCCACCTGCAGCTTCTACATTGGAACTTTTTCTTTCCACATAGTACCGGCTCTTACTTCTTATAAATAACTTTATTAATTAGAGAGATACTAAGTTCCTTTCCATTAATTCTACATCGTAAGTTTACTTCGACTGCCGTTCTTATAATATGCTGATGTGGTTCACATTTTGAAGTGGAGTCCACTAGTGAATATTCTTTAAGTTACTTTGTTACCTTAGACACAGGCTTTGAATTGCTGGATATAAAATGGATTGCTGGGGAGAAGATTGATTATATAATAATTTGGGGAAATATTATTTAAGAAATGAGCATAATTCATTAAGGATTAACCACTGTATTTCCCATTAGTGAAAAAACTTGCCTGACCAGTTATGTTCTCTAATATTGATACTAACACATCAAGAGAAATACATATTTAAAGTTTTGTTAATTTTATTATTTGCAATTCTAAACAGCTTTATCTTGAAATTTATATATAATATACTACAGAAAGTAATTGGAAAAGAAATATTAAGTGATTCTTCACTATTGTCATTTGTATGTAACCTTAAAAAGATCATCAGTTTTGACAAAACAGGATTAATATATTAATGGTATAAATATTTGGAATAAATACTTTAAGCAAAGTATTTTCTAACAAATGAAAAAAATTTTTTTTGAAAAAATTTTTTAAAAAACAATGAAATTATTTTGCAGGGATTTTGTATTTTCTCCTTCAATTAAAAAGTAAATTAAGGGCTTCCCTGGTGGCACAGTGGTTGAGAATCTGCCTGCCAATGCAGGGGACACGGGTTCGAGCCCTGGTCTGGGAAGATCCCACATGCCGCTGAGCAACTGGGCCCGTGAGCCACAACTACTGAGCCTGAGCGTCTGGAGCCTGTGCTCCGCAACAAGAGAGGCCGCGATAGTGACAGGCCCACGCACCGCGATGAAGAGTGGCCCCCACTCGCCGCAACTGGAGAAAACCCTCACACAGAAACGAAGACCCAACACAGCCAAAAATAAACATAATAAATAAATAATAAATAAAAAATTAAAAAAAAAAGTAAATTAATATAATGTTATATGTCAATTATACCTCAATTTTTAAAAAAAAAAGTAAAATCATTTCTGATACTGTAGAAAAATTTTATATGGAAATGTTTTAGTCCCTTGTGAAATTAGAATTTGTAGTATTCACTTTCACACAAATTACTGACAGGACAGTAATCACTACCATCTTCTTAAGATATTTAGAATTTCTAGAGGATTTTTCTTTAGAGGGGAGACTAAACTACCATGGATGAATAGGTGGAAACCTTTTATGAAGCTGTGGTTAAAGTATAGGTCAGCTTCCTTATTGATGTAGACAACTATTACATAGTTTTGCTAGGTGCTGGTGATATGGAAACATGACCTGGCTTCAGGTATGGCTAAAACTAAATGTGTATGCTAATGGATTAAGGACATTCTCTGTCATTTCATAGTAGTATTGCCATTCAGTAAATGCCAAAATCAGAAACACACCTAACTAGTCATTTCAGTATTTTTAGTTCTGTTCTTTTAGTTTGTCCTCTCCAGTGTGCCAGCGGTATTAAAAGCTAAACCCCATTTTTTCTTGAATATATTATGTCAGACACTTAGGTAGAAAGTTTTCCCAATAGTTTTTAAGGTGGCCAGTCATTTAAATTTCTCATGTACCTTCTCTTCTGTTGGAGAATTCTTTCCTTTTGACGGCATATGTTCATAATATATGCACCAGTTGCAGCTGAATCCTTGCCAAAAGAAAAAAAATTACCTGTACTTCGGAGCAAAAGGGAAGGCCCAGGGAACACTCTGGCAGTTTTAACTGCCAGGAAGACAAATTATGTCACAGCTGGTGCCTGGGAAACCCATTAAGACCTCTTGGGGTGACCAAATGAATGTAATTTGAGAATACAACCCAGTGGCAATATGTGAAGACAAGCTGTTAGTACACAGAGGTATAAAAGCACAGGAGTCAAATTATCTGAAGGTGGGAAACTGTCATTTTAAACCAGGAAGCTGCTGGTAAACCAGAAATACCAAGCACTATGACTGCTACTTGAGAAATGAGAGAGCCCAGAGGCAAAATTGAAATTTAGAGGATGTCAGTTCTCCCAAAAAAAACATTCCTAATTATGTAGACTATGGGACAGTGTATAGGCACAGATCTGTATCATTTGGCTCTTACTCCAAATAACATTTGGGAGAAGACAGGGATTGTCATGAGTTTGCTGTAAATGTTGTTAATAAGTAAATTACATTAATCAGGTTGGAAGGTGTGAATTTCCTTGGTGGGGCCCTTAGGCTAAAATGATTCATACTATGGTAGGGGGTGGGAGAATGTCTTATTATTTTGACAGCAGATCAAAGACTTCTAAGCTGCTCTTTGTATATGACAGTAAATGGGTGGATATTGCCTCAGACCAGGCAGCAATTACCATTTACAGAGCTCCATTCCTCTATGAGAGTCAAATGCTCTTTGGTCATTTCTTCTCAAAATATACTTTAAAAAAATGAGTCAAGAGGACTAAAGTACACCTTCCTGTGAAACAAGAGGAATGGAGAAAAGTACACATAAAACTCTAAATGGAAAAGATAAAATTTGATGAAGTACATGTAGTCCTCAATCTTTTCAAAGAATGAAGCAAAGTAATTGACAGATTGCAAAAGGTGGCACGGAGCTTGAAAATGTGAAGAGAGTGGAAGAGGTATGCAGTTGGAGCTCTGGGCCATATGATAGGGAATCTGAGAAAAAAGATTTTGAGTGTTAACTAAAGTTCTTCCTTCATAGACCATCTTTACCCTTCTCCTGATAAAAAATTTTCCCATTCTTTAGGGCCTCAAATTAATTCCTGAAAATGATCTATTTTTTGTCTCTTGTTAGAATTGTTTTAAAATTTTATTATATGTTTCTTTTGGTATATATATTTGTTGCTCCCGCTGGATTATAAACTATTTGGAGGCAGGGACAGTTTCTTACATAACTTGCCTTAGAATGACTCAATAAATGTTTGTTAAATGTGGGAAAAAGAAAGTTATAGAAGTAGGAAGTTATTTTAAAAATTGCTCTTTGGATGGAGGGATTGGGATAGATGCAAAAATAAGAGGATATTACAGATGAGGGTAGCAAGATGGATTTCAGATTTGCAACATATGCAACAGTCCCTAGTGGTAACTTTACTGTGTGACTCTAGAGTTCAGTGAAATTCATTAGCCTTTAGGAACTGTCAGGCTAAGGTATCAGAAAGTTCATCTGCTTAGGTCTACCATCAAGGAATATAAACAATAATGATTAGTATTCTTATGTCATGATAAAGTAAGATAAAGTATAAAATTTATCATTAGCCTTCAACCCTGGCATTATGATGGTTAAAACTGAAACTGTGATTAAAACTAAATTAGTACCTTCCTGGTTTATAGACTTTTAGCCTAAATTTCTCTTATTTCAGTTGGGTTGCTGCTCAGAAGTTGAACTACTTTTGTACCTTTGGTTACTAGAGGTCACTGTTACTTCCAGTCTTGCAGGCTAATCTTTGAGAGCGTTGTGGCTCAGACTTTATAATGTCCAAGGCTTGGGGGAGAGGGATGTATATGTACAAACATACATACATGTGATGTATATAGCTAATGATGCATTCTAGTTATAAATTTGTGTACTGCAATAATCATTTTTATGCTCCTTTCTTCCAGTTAGGTTCCTAATATTCTAAATTTCAAAGAATATACTTTAGACTTCTCAGGTGACAAACAATCATTCACCCACGTTCCTTTTTGTTTTCTGCACCTGCTTTACTTAACTCATTGCCTCTACCTTGGGAGATCATTCACTCCTTATTCACTCTTTTATCCAAATACTAAGGATTCCCAGTACTGAGAGTTATCTGAAATTAAACTGTAGGATGGAAAATGACCATGAAAATCTTATTTTGGTCTTTTCTTGCTATTTATGTAAATATCTGGGGACCTTGATGATTTAGTACTGTTCTCTGCTTAGAATTTGCTTTCCTCCTACTCCATCTGGTGAATTCCTATCTGTTATCCCGGCAAAGCTCAAAATGTCACTCTCCACAAGGCAGAATTATTTCTTTCCACTTACTTACCATTCCTTCTTCCTGGACTCAAATCTTGATTTCACTACCTATTACAGTATAACCTTGAGCATGTTAATAATCTCTCTAGGCTTCAGTTTTTTTCATCAGCAAAACTGGAATGATAATAGTAAATCCCTTTCAGGATTATAGTGAAGATTAAAGGACTTAATTATAAAGTACTTAGGATAACAATGCTTAGCACTCAGCAAGTGCTTGATAATTAATATTACTTCACACCACTTACTGTATTGACAGTTGTCTCTTTCCTTCATCTTTTCGTGCACTAGGCACTGTTTTAGGTGCTGGAGATTAAAGAAATAAAAGATACTGACTTTTGCCTCCACAGGGCCTTAGGTAAAGTGAGAAGACAGCTAAGTCAGTAATTATAAAACTATATAATACTTGGTATTAAAAAAGTAAATTTAGGGTGTTGTGGGAGCTCCTAACTGAAACTGGAGTTGAAGGTTCCTTGCAGGAGATGAAATCAGCGTTCATCTTCCTTCATGGTCTTAACATCCACTTATTGGTGCCAGTTCCCAAATTGTTAATCTATTTTCTAGACTTGAGCACTTAAGAATTATCTTTCTACTTATTAGATTGTACTGCTTGTATGTCCCTCAGAATTCATAAATGTAAAATTTCCCCAAACTGAAATCATCTTTTAAGACCTAAATATTTCTTAAAACTGCCCCCTACTTTCCATTTGTGCTACCTAGCTCTTGTTTCAGGTACCCATCGTGCTATGCTTAGACCACTGCCCTGAAATCTGCTCTTCACATAGCCACTAGGATTTCTCTAAATGTAAACTGAAGTCTTTTTTTCAGCTTAAAACCCTTTGGTGGTCTCTATTTCCTATAGATAAAATCTCCATGATCTAACTCCTGCTTACCTCTACCATCTGGACTTTCCTCTACCATCTGGACTCTGCCCTTTCTTGTTCTACGTTCTCACCACATAAAGAGCTTTTTGTCTACCCCGCCCCCATGCCATACACACTTACATACCCCACTTTGCTGTTACCTTCTTTCTGTTCCTTTACACACACTGGAATAAGATCCCAGTATTTCATCACCTCCCTTTTACCTGGCTATCTCTTACTTATTCCTTAAGACTTTGTTCTGCATTTTTTTCTAGGAAGGCTTTCTTGAGCTCTGTGTCTCTAATCATCCTTACAGAATTATGTGTCTTTGTACTTTTATGGTCACTTTGTTATTGTACTTACATGTTTTCATTGCTAGTGTGATTCTCTTGCAAGATTTTAATTCCTTGATGCCCTGGTTCCCTTATATTCTCTTGAAAACAAAAGGCTAGGATAATAATAGGCCCTGAGTAAATATTTGATAGGTAGATGGATGATGAATATATGTTAATTTAGGCAAGCAGGGGTGACTAGCATATACCAGAGAGAAGGACCATCCAGGTGCAGAGCACAGGGGAGTAAAAGTACTTAGTTTAGGAGTTCAGAATAAACTGAAGCATGAGGTGTGAGGTTGGGAGTGTCAAACAATGAGCCTCAACTGGTGGAGAGGACCCATAGTGAAAGGTTTTCTTATGCCTTGCTAAGGAATTTAGTTTTTATCCTGAGGGGACTGGAGATCCATTAAAGGATTTTAAGTTGAAGAATGACAGGTAGAGTTACAGTAATCCATTAATTTTAAGATGGCTGTATTTCTTGCATTTTAACATCTCTGGAATTACAGTGCATCTTACTGTTGATTGTGTCTTACAGTTCTCATAAGTGATACTTCTTTCTAGTGCTGTTCGTGATAATGGTACATATTACAATTGATGGCATATTAATTCAAAGATAATACAGCTTGTTTTAGAAAGATATTCTGGCATGGTGTACAGAATGCATTAAGAGCAAGGTAATAGTACTGCTAGAAGGGAGAATAGAGAAACTGAACATAATCTGGAAGAGAAATTTGAGGCAGTAGTGGCAAAGATGCATTCATTTAGTCATTTAGATACTGATGAAGTGCTTTCTAGGATTCAAGCACAGTGCTAAGCATGGGGATATATGCAAGGATCACAAAACAGGTAAGGTTTCCAGGTAGATTACAGATAATTATAAACGGTTAAGTCAAAATGGATCGTAGACCTCAATGTGAGGACTAAAACCATTAAAAATTGCACTTCCCTGGTGGCACAGTGGTTAAGAATCCATCTGCCAATGCAGGGGACGTGGGTTTGATCCCTGGTCCGGGAAGATCCCGCATGCCGCGGAGCAACTAAGCCCGTGCACCACAACTACTGAGCCTGTGCTCTAGAGCCCGTGAGCCACAACTATTGAGCCTGCGTGCCACAACTACTGAAGCCCGCGTGCCTAGTGCCCGTGCTCCGCAACAAGAGAAGCCACCACCTTGAGAAGCCCGCACACCGCAACAAAGAGTAGCCCCCACTCGTCGCAGCTAGAGAAAGCACGCGCGCAGCAACGAAGACCCAACGCAGCCAAAAAAAATAAATAAATTTATTTTTAAAAAAGCATTAAAAATTCTGTAAGAAAATACATATAGGAGAAAATCTTAGTGTCCTTGAGTTTGGCAAAGATGTCTTAAATAGGACACAAACAAATAACAAATAATAAGAGAAAAATCAATTAACTAAACTTGCTCAAAATCTTAAAATCTATTCTTCCAAAGATTATCTTGAAAATAAAAGGGCTAGCTATATAATGGTAGACAGTATTTGCCAAACATATATTTGTCAAAGGAGTTTAACTAGAATATATTAAAAAATCTTAAAAGTCAGTTATTAAGAAGACAACCCATTTGGGAATTCCCTGGTGGTCCAGAGGTTGGGACTCAGTGCTTTCACTGCAGAGGCCCGGGTTCGATCCCTGGTCGGGGAACTAAGATCCCGCAAGCCATGCAGCGCAGCTAAAAAAATTTAAAAATAAAAAAGAAGACAACCCATTTTTAAAAAGGCAAAAGATTTGAATAGACAATTCACCAAAAAATATATTTGTGGAAGTCAAATAAGTACATTAAAAGGTATTTAACACCTTTAGAATTAAGAAAATGCAAATTGGGGACTTCCCTGGTAGCGCAGTGGTTAAGAATCTGCCTGCCAATGCAGGGGACACAGGTTCAATCCCTGGTCCGGGAAGATCCCACGTGAGGTGGAGCAGCTAAGCCCATGCGCCACAACTACTGAAGCCACCGCAATGAGAAGCCCGTGCACCGCAATAAAGTGTAGCCCCCGCTTGCTGGGACTAGAGAAAGCCTGCGTGCAGCCACCAAGACCCAACACAGCTATAAATAAACAAATAAAGACAAATATATCTATCTCTATATATACTGTATTATTCCATTTATATAAAATTTTAGAAAATGCAAACTATAGTGATAGGAAGTAGATCAGTGATTGCCTGGGGACAAGAGTGAGGGAGGGAGAGATGGATTACAGAGGGGCTCAAGGAAACTTTAGAGACTTATGGCCATGTTCACTATCCTGATTGTGGTGATTGTTTCACAGGCATATATGTATGTCAAAACTTAGTAAATTGTACACTTTATGTATGTGCAACTTTTTGTCGGTTTTTTTTTTCTTTTTTTCTTTTTTTTCTTTTTTATTTAAACCTCAACCTATTTGTACTGTGGGATTACCTGTGCCTTTTCTTTATTTTTAAATTTATTTATTTTATTTATTTATTTTTGGCTGCATTGGATCTTTGGTGCGGTGCGCGGGCTTCTCATCGCAGTGGCTTCTCGTGCTGCGGAGCATGGGCTCTAGGCACGCGGGCTCAGTAGTCGTGGTGCACGGGCCCAGTTGCTCCACAGCATGTGGGATCTTCCCAGACCAAGGCTTGAACCCACGTCCCCTGCATTGGCAGGCAGATTCCTAACCACTGGGCCACAAGGGAAGCCCCTGTATGTCGGTTTTATCTCAGCAGAACTGGGGGGAATATTTTTTTAAAGAGTTACAGATGCAACAGAGCACTTAGTCACCCACTGAATGTTGGCAGTAAGGAAATGGAGGAATCAAACTTGATTTCTTGTTTTCTGGTTCGTACAGTGAATGGGTGGTAACATCTTTCACCATGAATAAAGTATATCACAGTACCAGTTTTTGTTTTGTTTGGTGGGAGAAGGGACACATACATTGATGGGGAGATGTTCAGTAGCAGTTAGATATAAAAAATTATGAGAAGGGTATGATGGTAACAAGATAACTGAAGAGTCAAGATATAAAATCTGAGCAAGAAAAGAATATCCAGCAAATGAGAGAAGAAATGGTCAGAGCTAAGAAGAAATTCAGGCAAGGGCAGTGTCCTAGAAACTAAGGACATTGTCCTTACCTAAATTCTGTCCTTGCCTGAATAGTCAGCAATATTAGATGCTGAAGAGAAGTTGAGCAAGATAAGGACTGAAAAATACCCATTGAATTTAGTGGGAAAAAAGTCATTGATGATCTTGGCAAGAAAAGTTTCTGTGAAGTGGTTAGATGATAACCAGATTGCAGAAGGTTGAGGTACAGATAGGAAAGTGTAGACCACTGACTCTTTTCCAAATACTGTATTAGACTTGGAATGGGGGTGGGTGGGTGCATATGTCAGGGGTGGGATGATTAGGGGGAATACAGAATCGAGGAGTTATTTTGAGTGTACAGTCACCATTAGGGTCCACAGGGTATTGGTTCCAGGACCCCTGAGGGCGGATGCTCAAAATCCTAGGATGCTCAAGTCCCTGATATAAAGTGGCATAGTATAGTTGGCCCACGACTTGAGCATCTGTGGATTTTAGTATCCATGTGGGAGGGGGGTGTCCTGGAACCAATCCCCCATGGATGCCGAGGGACAACTGTATGTATTTATAAATTATACATATATACAGAATTATGTATATATATGTTGAACAATGCCAATAATCTTGCTGGTGTTTAGCAGATAGAATACCTACAGGTTATTAAATTCTAAATGAGTTACAGAGGACTTATTACTCCTCATGCAAATTGTGACCATAATCAGAATATTTAGAAACTGAAGAGAGTATCCCATTTATACTAACTGGGAGAACGTGTTTGTTTTTCTGTTGGAGACAATTGCTAGCTTGGTGTGTATGAAATATAAGCTCTTCTTTCTCCTTGAAGTAAAAGAACATGAAGTAACTTTTCTCTATTTACATATTTGTTTATAAGAGAGGATCTAAAATAATTTAAAACAGAAAATTCAGAAGTAACTGTTGATCCACAGCCTATCTCACTGCTACACTCCAGTTCTTCAGAAAGAGAACATTAAAGCATAATTCATTCCTGAAAGGCTTACATCATGTGTGTATGTTCGGGGGGGTTCTGATAAAGAAAATAAAATATAATAAAATTATTTGTACTTCTGTCTGTGGTGTAGCTCCAGAATTTCTTCAGTGCTGTTTTTAATTTTGTTTTCTTTCACAAGTGTCTATACAGTCAACCAAATTCAATGAGAATTCAGTTTTGGCTAAAGGTTTGTCGTTTTCAACATATAGTACTTGATAATTTTCAATCATATATTATGTTTTGAGACCTACCTTTTTATTCACATCAGCATCTTCATTTTTCTATTTTTCCATTTATTTTACATAATAAAGATAATAAAATAACTAGATAATTGCACAAACATTTCAATTTTTTTAATTGTTACTACTCTATAGAGTAAATTTTGTAACTGGCTCAGTAGTTGGAAACCTTTATATTGAATAATAAAAAGGAAGCCATTATATATAGGCCTTGAAATGGCCAAGACATCAAAAGATATCTTGTCTCTTTTTTTTTTTTTTTTTTAGGTTGGGGAGATTTTATTTTATTTTATTTTATTTATTTTTAACGTTTTTATTGGAGTATAATTGCTTTACAATGGTGTGTTAGTTTCTGGTTTATAACAAAGTAGTTGGGGAGATTTTTTTTTTTTTCTTTAAATTTATTTTTTATTTTTGGCTGTGTCGGGTCTTCGTTTCTTTGCGAGGGCTTTCTCTAGTTGCGGCAAGCGGCGGCCACTCTTCATCGCGGTGCGCGGGCCTCTCACTATTGCGGCCTCTCTTGTTGCGGAGCACAGGCTCCAGACGCGCAGGCTCAGTGGTTGTGGCGCACGGGCCCAGTTGCTCCGTGGCATGTGGGATCTTCCCAGACCAGGGCTCGAACCCATGTCCCCTGCATTGGCAGGCAGATTCTCAACCACTGCGCCACCAAGGAAGCCCTTGTCTTTTTTTGAGTAAGTATTTAGGATGAGCCTAGAATAGAGAATAGAGGGCCTCCTGAGACTGATCAAAACTGTGAGGCATAACACTGCCATCTAATCCTGTGAAGATGAATGGTAGTTTCACGGGATACCTTGAAAGCCTTTGAAGACTTCAACAGTAAACTGTAGGACTTAGAAACATTGGTGATATGTTGATTTTTTTTAACATTTTTTATAGTGGTAAAACATACAGAACATAAAATTTACCCCTTTAACCATTTTTAGGTGTACAGTTCAGTGGCATTAAACACATTCGCATTGTTGTGCAACCATCGCCACCATCCATCTCTAGAACTCTTTCATGTTTCCAAACTGAAAGTGTGTATCCATCCAATCCTCTCCCTTGCCCCACCCCCCTGACCCCTGCCCCTAGCAACTGCCATTCTGTTTTCTGTTTGTATGAATTTGACTACTCTAGGTACCTTAAGTAATTGAAATCATATAATATTTGCCCTTTTCTTCTCATCTGGCTTATTTCACTAAGAATAATGTCTTCAAGGTTCATCCGTGTTGTAGCATGTTTCACAATTTCATTCCTTTTTTAAGCTGAGTAATATTCCATTGTATATATGTACCATTCGTTTGTCAATGGACATTTGGGTGGTTTCCACCTTTTGGCTATCGTGAATAATGCTGCTATGAATATGAGTATACAGATATCTGCTTGACTCCCTGCTTTCAATTTTTTGGGTTGTATATACCTAGAATTGGAATTGCCAGATCAAAAGGTACTTCCATGTTTAATTTTTTGAGAAACAGCGAATACTGTTTTCTACACCACGTGTACCATTTTACATTCCTACCAGGAATACACAAGGATTCCAATTTCTACACATCCTTGCTAACACTTGTTATTTTTGTTTGTTTTTTTTATTGGAGTATAGTTGCTTTACAATGTTGTGTTAGTTTCTGCTGTACAACGAAGTGAATCAGCTGTATATATACATATATCGCCTCTCGGACCTCCCTCCCACCCCCTCGACCCATCCCACCCATCTGGGTCCTCACAGAGCACCGAGCTGAGCTACCTGTGCTATATGTTTGTTTTCATAATAGCCATCCTAATGGGTATAATTGATCTCTTTTTTTGAGATGAAGTTTGGAACATTGGAAGAGAGCATGGGCAGTGGGCTTTAGATTATATATGTTTTTAATATAGTGGCTAATGGGTTTTTTGTGTAACAAAATGTTTTAAAAATTATATTTCAGAAATCAGCTGTTGATACAGCAAAAGCGGTGCTCAGAGGAAAATGTATAGCTGTAAATGCCTGCATTAAAAAAGAAGAAAGATCTCAAATCAATAACATAAATTTAATCTTAAGGAAATAGGAAAAAAAAAAAAAAAAAAGCCAAAGCTAGCAATAAAGACCTGGGCAGTGGTGGTGGTTGCCTAACGTTGTGAATATACTAAATGCCACGGAGTTGCACATTTTTAAATGGTTAAAATGGTAGGGCTTTCCTGGTGGCGCAGTGGTTGAGAATCTGCCTGCCAATGCAGGGGACACGGGTTCGAGCCCTGGTCTGGGAAGATCCCACATGCCGCGGAGCAACTGGGCCCGTGCGCCACAACCACTGAGCCTGCGTGTCTGGAGCCTGTGCTCCGCAACAAGAGAGGCCGCGATAGTGAGAGGCCCGCGCACCGCGATGAAGAGTGGCCGCCGCTTGCCGCAACTAGAGAAAGCCCTCGCACAGAAACGAAGACCCAACACAGCCTAAATAAATAAATAATAATTAAAGGTGCTAATAATTAAAAAAAAAAAAAGGTAAATTTTATGAGTATTTTACCAGAGTAAAAAGAGTCAATATAACAAGAAGTCACCTATTTGGCAGACTAGCACTACATCTGATGACCAGTGATATTAGCGTAATTTAGGGGTTATTGTACCTTATTGTTTGTGAAAAATTTCCTAGGAAGTTTGAAAAATAAATATAGTAGGTCTCTTCCTTCCTCTCTTCTGATTCATTCTGTCTGAGGAAGGGTCTAGGAATCTCAATATTAAAGAAGCACTTTAGATGATTATGATATAAGTGGCTCCCAACAGCATATTATTGTCAGAAATGCAGTGCTATACTATCATATATGTAACATTCTAGGGTGCAAAATATTTTAGGCTCTATACATAAATGTTTTTGCTTTCTGTACTTTTATGAAGTAAAGCAAACAAAGAAACATGAAAGCCAGATGTAAAAGTTAGGTTTTCTTGTGTGCATGTGAGAAAACTGAGTCCAAAAATTCAAAATTATTCTTTATTCCCAAATTTTTAGATAAACTTGCCCCTTAGTAGATGTGGCTGTTTTATCTTGTGACTGTGAGTCTTCCTGACCATAGCAGCATATCCGTCACATGGATTATTGGAGTACTGGAATAAATGTTCCAAACCTTCTACTGTATAAATTAAGATAACAGGTTATTTTATATAATTATGCTTTATTTATATGGAACAATATTCTAAGATTCAACATTTATGATTTCTAGGATTTCTAATTAAATTTAAACAGAACCTGAGCTATTTCTGAAAATTGTTGATATGTGGGGAGTTGTGGTTTACTTGAGGCATAGCTTTGAATCATGCACTTTAAAGCTGCTATGTGTGAATAGCAAACCGTTTAGCTAGAGAATGACTCTAGTTGCTATTTAGCAATTTAATTTAGCATGGCTTTTCTATAGATCTATTTTGATGAGATTAAATCTTCAGACAGTAATATTGTATGCTGCGTGATGGATTCCTCTGAGACCTCTAGATCTTATTCATTTCCTTTTGAACTATAGACCATACTGGAGATGTAGCTAATTAAAGTTGGGTGTACAAGTCAGCAAAGTTCATTATTCTATAGAGGAAATAAGTATTTCATTGTCTTTTTATTTACTTTTTCCAAATAAGTTATAACTTTATATATACCACATAGAATTGTCTCAGTTTACAAATGTTTATCTTAATGAGCTCATTCCTTTCTTATCTATATACTCAATAAACACTTATTGAAAAATAATAATATTGTATGCTGCATATGGGGGGGACAGTCTGCTTACTAGCGGACTTAATGGACTTAACCACTAATGGACTTAATTTTTTAAGCTCCAATCTTTGAGGAATATTTTGAAGTTTGATTTTTAAAGTTTTTTCTTAACCATATCTAGGCCAGCCAGGCATTCGAGAAGCTATTTCCATGTCCTGTATAACCAATGGGAGTGGTGCAAGTAGAAAACCAAGTCACACCAGCTCTGTTTCAATCGCAAGAAAAGAAACTCTTTCATCTGCTGCTAAAAGGTATGCATTTGTAAAAAAAGCTAACATTGCAAAATTGAATGTGATAACTCAGTCTGCTTTTGAAAAGAATGTGAAATAGAGCTGTATGGAATTCAGGTGAGCATGTCCTTTGAATTCTTTGTCTCTGAATGCAGAGATATCCAGCCTGTACTTGCTGAGTTTACATTCATCACACCTATGGAGTAGTGTGAGGAAGCTTTTGGTTCTTACTAAAGACAGCAAGCAGTTTCATTTCCTGGTTTGGTTTTGTTTCTTTTTAATAGGCATTTGTTGATGCGATAAACATCACTATATTTAATGTAATTATATAAGTGAATTTTCCATGGCAAGTGATACATTTGATATAGCATTTTTAAAGGAGTAGAATTTTCAGTATATATGTATATTAGTGGGAGGTTAAATGCTATAACTTTTATTTTTTAATCATGACTATAAAATTGAGGCTTAATTCAAAATGTTATATTACTGTGTTGTGTGTTTGTGTGTGTATGTTAGGGGTGGTGGGCAGGAGGGCAGTGGAACTATTGTAATATAAAAGTTTCAGTGGACTACGTTCTCTGTGTTCTTTTCATCAATTAGTTAATTCAATGTATTCCAATGAAATTGCTTACTGGATTTTTCTGCTTTTGTGTAATACCCAGCAAATTATTCCATATAGAGTTTGGAGAGACCATAAGAGATCAGCCACATAATCTTATAGCTGTTTTCTTCAAAGAATGATTGGAGAAAAACTTTCAGTAATAGAATAATATTTAAAATGTGCTGATGGAAAATGGTTGCCTCAATAAACTAATGCCAGTGACTGAATTATTTAACAGTGTGTATTTACAAATGTTAACCAGACATTTGACTACAGGAATGGTGAAGAAATGACAAGATATTTAGGCCTCTTAAAAATCCCCTTCTAGAATTCAGTCATTAAAGTCATTGTTGTTACAGAATCTAGACTTTCTCCTCCAAAGCATGCCAAAATTTATTACCTTTGCTGCAGTTTCAGGAGAAAAGGACAAATTATGGAAAAACTAACATGTAGTGGAAAATTTTAATACAGTTTTTAATAATAAACTTCCTTGTGTCCAGTAATTGTTTGGATTCAGCCCATTTTTCTTACATAGCTGCAGTTATGTGCAGTGGTCAGTATTATGTACAGTGGTCAGTATTATGTACAGTAGTGACTCAACAATCTAAAACCAGATAAGTTTGTTAATTTATGATGCAGGGGCTTTGTGTTTTGCTTCTAAATAACCCAGAAGAGAAATCTACTGGGCCCACATAAGACTACTGGCCTAATACTATGCATTCAGGATAGTTTGAAGACCAACAAGAAAGAAGTAATTTCTAACTCAGTTTTAAGTTGCAAAGTTAATCTGATATTTTTCAGGTAGAATTGTATTTCTCAGCACATAATTAAAAAACTGAATATGAACAAGACAGTCTAAAGTCAGTCTGAAGTCAGAAGGTATCAGAATGAATCATATTAAGAAATGTTACTGTCAAAATTGTATTTTAAGATTATTCACTATTATCATGTGATTAAATTGTATGTACTACTTATATTTGTTTAGAATGTTCTTAAACATACTTCTTTGTAGCTTATGTACCTTATAGTCAAATTAAAAAATGTCCTTTGGTTAAGAAGTGTAGGGACTTCCCTGGTGGCGCAGTGGTTAAGACTCTGCATTCCCAGTGCGGTTCCCTGGTCAGGGAACTAGATCCCACGTGCATGGCGCAACTAAGGGTTCGCATGCCACAACTAAGGGTTCGCATGCCACAACTAAGGAGCCCACGAGCCGCAACTAAGGAGCCTGTCAGCCGCAACTAAGACCCGGCACAACCAAATTAAAAAAAAAAAAAAAAAGAAGTGTAGATATTTGATAGTTTTATACCTTTTCAACCCTGGAATCATTGATTCCATCTGCTTTGTAATACTGTCATAAGTGTTTGTGCAATATAAGGATTCTTATCCAGTGTGATCAGGAATAGGAGATGCTTCATTAATCAAGAGTCAAAGTGTGGAATCATAAGAATTAATACATATATATCTTAAATATTTTAACTTAAAATATGTTCACATATGTTCATTTGTCAATTTTTTAATGAAAGGCTGAGTCTCCCCCTTCTTTCTTTCTAAGTATGCATCTCTGATTAGATTGCTTGTTGACTGTCTTGCATAAAATACACCCATAAA
Source organism: Balaenoptera physalus (assembly GCF_965194825.1). Classification (NCBI taxonomy): domain Eukaryota; kingdom Metazoa; phylum Chordata; class Mammalia; order Artiodactyla; family Balaenopteridae; genus Balaenoptera; species Balaenoptera physalus. Next base: position 63,387,690 of record NC_138894.1, on the reverse strand, counting down.
TCATTTTTTATAATTTTTAGTTTCATTCTTTAAGACAGAGTAAGAAATTTACAACTTGCAAAACAATATGAATTAGAACCCATCTCTTTCTGTGATTTTTTTTCATAATCTTTTATAATTGTGTCACCTACACAATTTAACAGCAGTTTTTTTAGTAACTCATTTTTATGGAGTCTTTCCAAAGCATTCAGCTTAGTTTACATAGAAATTATCATTCTCTTTCCTATGTACATTTTGTCAATTTTCTTTGTATTTTATTAACTTAATCATTAAAATAACAAGTACAACTGGCATAAACAGGTTCGGGGGAGAAAACACAGTTGACTCTTGGTAAGTGTGAAACTCAACTGGCGGAAGCAGAAGTATACAGAAGAAACAGGAGTTAAAGAATAACCTACAAAACATGAACATTTAGTGTTCCTTGGGCATCAGTATGCTTTACAGAGGTAAAGTGTCACTAATGCTCTGATTTGGGTAAATTGAAGTCAGTTAAGAGAGCTTCTACTGTCCTTCCAAATTTGCCAAGATGGCAAAATGCATTAGAGGCCAATTTGGTCCAAAGGGGCAATCTTCCTAGGATATGTTGCCTTAGAATTATAATAAGTTCTTTGCTGAAGATTTTAATCTTTACTGAAGATTTTTTTTTAAAGAAATATTTTTATTATTGAATGAAAGCAGTATAAATTGTATTAGCTGTATGATTTAGGATTTTGAATTATATAATAGTAACTTTTTCCATCGTTTGATATATCTTTTTTATTTGTTTAAATATGTGTTGTTCCATGTTATACTTTATTTTACAGTGGTACAGAAAAAAAGAAAGAAAAACCACAAGGACAGAGAGAAAAAAAAGAGGACTCTCACTCTAATGATCAAAGTCCACAAATTCGAGCATCACCTTCTCCCCAGCCCTCTTCACAGCCTCTCCAAATACACAGACAAACTCAAGAAAGCAAGAATTCTACTCCCACCAAAAGGTTTTAACTGACCCCAAGTACAGAGCTAGGGAATGGTTGTAACGATACCTAAATTCTGTGACTTGAGAAAAAAAATGGCTACCCATGGATTCCAAGAGAAAAGCCTGGTGGCTTTTTTTCCCCCACTTCTTTGTTGCTGTAATCTGTATGTTAACACATTGGGGAATGAAAATTTGAGGTCTAATTTATCAGTTAAAACTGGAGGAAAAAAATTAAGTTATAAACAATTTGATGAAAGGAAGGCAAAAGTAACCTACTCTAAAACCAAAACAACATTTTTATAGTAAAATTATAGACTATTTTAAAATTTATATATAACTGTGCATAAATTTATAGCCATGGATAGAAAAGTGCCGTATGTTGTTATCCTCACCATATTTTGGCATCATTACAACCTTCAACTTGCAAGGGCCCTTCTCAACAAATGGCTCTTCATTGTGACTGCATCTCAGTTTCAGTTTTGGGTTTTGGGAGGATAAGTTCTTGCTTGAGTAGAGAATTGAATTCATTTCACCTAATCTTTTCTATGCTAAAGGCTTGCTTGAGGGCTTCTCTCTGTGTCTATAAGAATTAATATTTTAAAGTTATGAGAAGGGGAGAAGGGAGAAACATTCTAACAATGTGTGTGAGCCTAAATTGGGGATCTAAACCTGCATGCTGGGAGTTCAACACTACAGCTGCCTTGTAATTAAATATTTAGACCAACTTAATGAAATTTGCCTGCTTTAGGGATGTTGATTCAGGCTTTATGATTAGGTATAGATGTATTTTATCATCATACTTCCTCTTGGAAATCTTAGGAAAATATTAAACCATTCCCAGAACTGGCTAGGATTTTAATAAAAATAAATGACATCCATTCCTAAAAGATTTATAATATATTTTTATTTGATTAGCTTAATATTTTGCCTCAAATCTCTAATGGAAATTTGGGAAAACACAACACCCTTCACTTGATTGATGCATGTTTAACATTTTAAAAATGCTTTGTGTGTCTCATGCAGATTCTTATGCTATCTAAATGGTTTGTAATTCTTTTGCCTGGTCTGATGTGGAGTGTTTCTTGGATATAGCTTATTAATGTTTTGCAACTTTGGATTGTATGTGGTTAAAGGTGGCTTTTTTTATAATCAAATCTCTTTAAGGTTCTGATTTGACTTGGCATCTTCTTTGTCCCAGATCTTTTTTTCAGCTTCTTAAGGTCTCTTGGAAATGTGCTTGCCATTCTGAATTGCTCTTTGGATATACTATTACAAGAAGTATTGAAGGCTGGATGAGTTGTAGGACAGTTAGCAGAGCAGCCAAAAAATCGTTTATAAGTGAAAAAATTTCAGTTATGAATATGTGGAAGCAGTTTTGATAATATAACATTCTTGTGTTAAATTGTTTTTACTTCATGGATAAAATTGACTCTAAAAGATATAAACAAGAGTTTTACTTTTAGTCCCACAATTATTTAGAAATTGTCATTTGTACCATGTATAATTTAATTACATGAGGACATAAAAAATGAAAATAGCAGCCTTGTAATGATTTTGAATAAGTATAGGTTTTTTCACAAATTCACGCAATTTCATAAATTCTGAGAGATAGTAATTATTCAGATTTAAGCAAATGGGTTTTTTTTTTTTTTTAAATCAAGTAATATTTGTTCTAGTGAATCTTATGAATAATAGTGAAAATTAAAAAACAGACTTGGTAATTGCCTTGTTTAACTCCTTGACTCATCCAGGCACAGAACCTTTCAACTAATCCTTCCTTCTCTTTTCTGGATTAGCTTTAAGAAAATGTTAATTACTGCTTTTATGTTCTAGTCAAACTGTCAATTGCTACTCATAGAATTTTTTTCTAAGAAACTAATATGTTTCTTCCAGCATAAAACGACCACCAACAGCTGAAAAGTCACATAATTCATGGGAAAATTCAGACGATACCCGTAATAAATTACTGAGGGCAGTTTCAACATCAAAATTAATATCAAAAGTTATAAAAAATGCAGACAAGTAAGTATTATACTTTAAGTTATATCTGAAAATTATTAATTATTTGACTATCACGTTTGCATGTACAATTATATGCCACATTTGAATCATTTCTAAAAATCTGTATTTATATCTTTTTTTCTTCTAAGTGCATTTTTCCTTTTGTGTCTTTAAATAAGGCTGTCTTCCTGTTAATGCTTTTGAACTCATAATATATTTCAATAATCTCGTAAAATTTGAGTATTTTTCATAAATTCTTTCTATGCTTTTATTGTTTAAGTGATCCTAATGGAATATTCCTTCTTTTATGAAACAGTATATTAGTAGTTTAGACCAGTGAGAAACTTTAAAAAATACTGATGCCTGAATTTCACGTCTGGAGATTTATCTGGGGTGTAGCCTAGACATTGAATCTTTTGCAATTTCTTCAGGTGATTATAACGGTCAGCCAAATAAAATTATAAAATAAATGTCTTTGAATTCCTTTTGTAGGCATAAAGATGTCATCATCAACCAAGGTAAGTTAAAAATCCTTTTTAAAAAATGTTTATCATTTCTACGTCAGTTAAATTTTTTCTTTTGATAAGAACATTGACTTACTTTCATTCAGTGTACTTTATTTATTAGCTCACAGTGATAAAAAAGAAGTGTGTTGTTATAGTCATTTAAGAAAAGATCTAATTTTTATTGTAAGATATGTCATTTTTGTCTCAACCAGCAAAAATGTCAACCCGTGAAAAAAACAGCCAAGGTAAGAATAAGCTACACAGTTGGTCGCCTTCTTAGTTAATTTCTTCCTGGATCTCTTATTTGGCTTTTCATTATTTATACTACCCGACTTTCCTCTTAATAAAGGAAATATAGTAATTTGAACTAGTGAATCCAACCACTTTTCTATTTCTCTGAGCTCTGAAGATTGAAGGTCAACAGTAGGAATAAAGATATCATTACAAAGAGGTATAATACCAAGGGGAATTTCCCCCTTTTTTAAAAAAATAAAAGTTGTACTTAGAAAAGCCATTTAAAAGATTGATAAATTTTAACTCAATTTCCTGTCTTGCCAACTTCATTGCAAATAATCACTCATTTCTTGAAGCTAAGACTTAAAATATAATAAGTCTAGCAAATCCATTTCCTCTTAAATTTTTCTTTTATATTAATTGTAATTTCTGGCTACTTGCTGTTGTTGGCTTGTTCTGACCCAAAAAGGAGAGAAGACTTTCTGTAAATGTGTATTTAATTTAATTGCAAAGTAGGTAAGATTTATACATCAGTTTTACATTCTCCTTCAATTGCCTGCAAATTTAATTGAAGCATGCTGTTCTAAATAAAAGCATGTCCTTCCCGTGCATGCTTTTTACAGCTCATTTCTATGTGTCATAGTTATCTTTATTTTCTGGGTTATTTATTATATTAACGATATACAATGTGGTTAAAATTTTTGTTAGAGATTTAACTTGATTTCTGTAGATTTTCACTTTTGATTCTGATAAGAAAAGTATTTGCAGTCTTCTTTGGATCATTTGTTTTTACGTAGAAATTCTCAATAAAGCTGATGATTGCTGCTGTGCTCCTTCAGTTAGGTCTTACTCCCTCTTTTATAATTTATAGTTAAGTATAGATTAAGTAATAGTTGAAATACCTTAAAGACAAATGAAATTTTATTTACAAAGACAATTCTTATTATGTGTCAAAACATTTTAAAAAGAGAGAGATAGTGATATATAGTGGCAAGAGCAGTGAATGGAGAGTCTCTGTTTAGCGTTTGGCTCTACTGTATAACAACCTTGTGACCCAGGCAAAATGGCAACATCTCTGGGTAGTTTTCTAATCTGAGAATATAACTATAAAGCTTACTTCACAAGACTGCTGAAGGATGAAATAATATGTATGAAAGTACTTTAAAAACAGAAAACACTGTACCTATAAAAAGGTGCTCCTATTATTACATGTTTTGCCAAAGAGCTTACATTTTATAAAAATCCTTAGAAAGTAAATGAGAAAAGGGCTACCTTTCTCTTTGTCGTGCTGTGGTATGTCCTTTGGAAGGAAAAGGGATCTAACTTATGATTAGTATATAAGTGAGTGCTCTGTGTTGGTGACAATTTTCAAAACCATTCAAATAGGCAGGTAAGTAAATGTATTTAAAAGGGAAGGGTTTTGCTAGAGAAGCATCACTAAAGTGGGGAAGAAGGATGGAATGAAAAACTGGAAAAGTCAGTTAAATTCTGTTACAAGAATTGTTAACTGAAGAAGATTGTTCCAGATGTTGGAATTTTAAAATGTCAAATGTTGCTTGCATTAAGCCTCATTTTTGGAATTTGAACCTGTTCCTTTGCCATTTTAATCAGCTATATTTATCATTAGAGTGTATCTTGAAGGAAAACTCTGGTGCCTCAGCCTGTTATATAATTCAGGCCTGCCTGTGAGGCAGAGCCTATGGAAAGAAGTAGATGGATTCTAGATGGTTTAGGAGATTACAGGTAGGGTATGAGAGGTAAGGAACAGAGGGAATCTATGAAGGCTAACTTGAAAGTAGGTAAGAGGCATCTACTAAAATAAGGAACATTTGAGGAGGAGTAGATGTGTAGAAAAGAATAGTTTGGTTTTGGACAGTTACACTTGAGTTGTCTATAAATCTTAATTCACTCATAGAGGTGTGTAACAAACAACATAGTGTAGATGTTTAAACATGTGTAATTGAAGTCAAGACTGGTTTCACCATTTACTTAGCTTGTGACCATAAGCAGGTTAATTCACCTTCTTAAGTCTTTGTTTTCTCATCTGTAATTGAGACAATAATAAACCCTCAAAGGGTTATTATAAAAATTAAAGATAATAAAGTGTTTAAACATAGGACCTGGCACATAGCACCAAATAAATTTTAGTTATTAATATAAGTGTGACAGTACTCAACCTTGTACTCAAATACGTGGAGTTAAGATGAAAAGATGACCATTAAATAGGTGATCTTCACTTGATGTAAGTTGTGGATAAATTTAAGTTTGGTATTCATTTTGCATAACATATTTTACAGCACATTTTCTTACACTTTAGGTATTAATCTAAAATATCTGTCATTTTTTTAAAAATCTGTCATTTTTGGACAGTCTTTTTAAAATGTGATTTTATTCTTTAGCTCTTTTTTTTGACAGTGACAAGTGTGACTTGCTCTAAGTCATCTGCTTTGTTTTGGGAAAAAGCCGATTTATATTTGGTACATATAAGTGAGTGGCAGCAGAGAAAACTTTACCTGAAATGACTGTGTCCTTCAGACACAGCAGAGTAGAAGAGCATAAATCTGTGTATTCTGATAAGCACTTAGACAGAAGGAAGGAAATCACGGTTGAACGCAGTGGGAGGTGAAATGAGATGTGTACACAGGACAATCTCCGAGGCTAGATGTGGGGGGAAGGACATGTTACACCATGTCCTATAAAAAGAGGCTCTTACTGAATTAGATCCTTATCTACACTCAAATCCTTGAAACTTAAGCCCCTTTTCATTACTCTTCTCCCTAGTTCTGTTGGATCCTCTCCCATCACAAGAGAAATGTACTAGGTAAATTTTGTAATAAAATGAGTACAGCTCATAAGCTCATCCTTATAATCATTATCTAGTACATTACACTTTTAAAATATGGAAAATAAGTGTCACATGTTCTCATTTCTAGAGCAGAACCTGAATGTCTTCAAATTATTGCATGTTAACTGTCCTTTTCAGGCTCGAGTAATCCTAAATCACTTTTCTCTTGTTACATCTTAAACTCTTTTAATTGTCTGGTCATGTTGAGAACCTGAATGATTCAGGTTCCTACTGGAGAGAAATCTGCTTAATTGAGGAAAAGAGAACTCCTCAGTCACCAAATCACACTTTTACTTCCTCTTATAGAGCTGCCTCACTGCTCTATGATTAAATTCATTCTTGCTTAACTACCAAACCAGTGCAGTAGTAGCTTAACTACAGGTGTATTTAGATAGAAGAACTATTACTGTAACATCTTAGAAAATTGAGAGGTGACTAATTCTTACTAGCTGCCTAGCTATCTGTCCAAAATGGCTTCAGATGAAAAATACTTTAAAAGTCATTTTGAAATACATACTGTCTAAAATCCTTCAGTAGTTTGTTTTAGCCAAACAGTCATTCAAATAATCTAAAAATATACAATATAAACTCATTTACAAAATTGGAGAAAGAAAAAAAACTCTGAATAATCTTGTCATTTTAACAACTATTACAGTTCTGATGTGTTTCTTTATTGTTTCTTTATCAGATACACATTTTTAAAATTTTAAAGATTCATTCAACAAATATTTATTGAGTGTGTTTTGTCAGGACCTGTCCCAGAAACAGGAGTTTCTGTCCCAGAAACAGGGATACAGCAGTTACATTGTCTGAACTCTGTGGAACTTATATTCTACCTGTAAGAAACAGACAGTAAATGCTTAATATGTCAGTAGGTAATACATATTGGGAAAGAATAAGGAGAGTAGACAATTGCTATTTTTTATAGAGTGGTTAGGGGAGACATCTCTGATAAAGTGATAAAGTGACATTTGAGCCACCTGAATGAAGTGAGTGAACAATTTGGGTGTCTGGAGAAAAGAATTTCATGAACAGAGAAAACTGGAAGTACAAAAGCCCTGAGGCAAGAGCTTTCTTGTTGTGTTAGGAGTAGCAAGGAGGTCCTTGATCATAGTGTGCACACAATTTTGTATTTGTTAACCGTTGCGTTTATAAAATATAGATTCATTCTAAGCAGCAGAAGAGTCATTGGACACCTCACTTAGGAAAGGGAAGCAAAGTTGTTTAGTGGAAAGAGCGTAAGAATAATAATAAGCATGAGACCTAGTTAGGGGTGAATCACAGAAGTTTAAAGAATCAGAATCCTACAATGACTAAAATTATGAGTGTTGGTTGGGGAGGAACTAAAAATTTCATTTGCCAAAGGAAATTATGAAAAAAAAAATAAAACATCCTTCATCTGATAATAAATTTTTCCCTATGACTCTTGAGACCTTGGACCTCAGGTTCCTTACATATACTTAGGCTTAGACTAGACGTTGCCAAGAGTCTCTTTAATAACTTTCTGAAAGCTCTTTCTTGCAGCAAATAGAAAATGGAAGGCAGCCCCCATACCTTCACTAACTCATGTTTAATCTACCTTTAAAAAACTTGAATACAGGTGCTTTTGTTTAGTGCCTTGTATTGTTTTCTGACCTGTTGGCTCCAGGCATGTTCTGTCCTAAAACCTGATCACATCTGTGTAAACTAAGCATTGTATCTGAAAGAATAACTAAAATTTACCTGTAAGAATATAGGATAGCAGTCCTACTGAGACTGTCTGTATATTGTGTTACCTACTGAGAGGAAGTATATTGTCCCCTGCTGAGGGGTACAGTTTGAAACAAACCAAAGAAATCAAAAGCCCTTAATTGCACTACAGATAGAATCTTTCCTTGCTGTTTCTGAGATGATATCCAAAACTTTGCAGTTCCAGAATTTGGAAAGAAGGGTGCTAGCTTTAAGTCTATTTTAAATGTGAATAAGCAGGAAGGGCAGGAAACCAAATATTGCACCTCCAAAAAAATACACTCACTTCTAAAATTTACCTATTGGCATATGTTAAGTAGGATATATAATCATTACTTGGATCCCTAGGTCTGGGCTTTGTCCAGGTATTCTCTGTATTTAAAAGGAGACCAAAAAGGGGGAACCTCTTCTCTCTTGGAGATTTTTTTAAGCAGAGATCTGATACCTTGTTGGTAACAGTCTTATAGATTAAAATGTATTTAAATGCTGTCCAATTTTTTTAGTATAAATTATCCCAACTTCTAAGAGTATGTGTTCTTGACATCCTCTTTCCTTATTTTCAGCTGAGAAAAAAGTCCCAAGTGCCCCCTTTGAACATGGAGAATATGACTTTTCATGAGAGTATCCTAGTCTTGTGCATATTTATTTTATTCCAGTTGAAGACTTTTCACCCATACTGAATTTTCACAACTGTAGGCATAAGTTTTTTTTTAAAAAAAATCTAAACTAGGGACTTCTCTGGTGGCGCAGTGGTTAAGAATCCACCTGCCAATGCAGGGGACACGGGTTCAAGCCCTAGTCCGGGAAGATTCCCACATGCCGCGGAGCAACTAAGCCCGTGAGCCACAACTACTGAGCCTGCGAGCCACAAGTACTGAGCCCTCGTGCCACAACTGCTGAAGCCGCACGCCTAGAGCCTGTGCTCCGCAACAAAGAGAAGCCACCCCAGAAGAGTAGTCCTGGCTCGCCGCAACTAGAGAAAGCCCCCGTGCAGCAACGAAGACCCAACACAGCCAAAAATAAATAAATTAATTTTTTAAAAAAATCTAAACTAGAAAATGCAATTAACTAGAAAATCTCCATTCCTTAAGCATGCCAGTTAACTGAGCTCGTATAGTTAGAAATCCGTTCTGTCCAGAAACCGCAGTTAGACTCCACAATGTGTTGCCCACTCTATCAATTGTTTACTGTGTTCCTGAAGCACTTTGAAAAGAATTCTGAAACTTGTGATTAGTGTAGCAGAAAAGAGGTACAAATGATCAGTGACATATACAAAACTGCAAGAAAAGGCATAGTGAATCACATTCCACATTCCTGAGCTATACTCATAGTTGATTCTCCAAGGAACAATTTCACCAAAAATATTCTATTGATTATTTCCTTAAGTAATGCTTTTTAAACTTTTTAAAGATTAAATATTTTAATCTTTCTAAAAATACATGCAAATAATATTTCAAGCACCTATATACTGACCACCCAGATTTATTAGATCTTTACATTTTGCTTTATTTGACTCAGGTTTTTGGGTTTTGGGGGTTTTTTTAATTAACTTTTTTTTTTTTTTTTTTTTTGGCCACGCCATGCGGCACGTGGGATCTTAGCTCCCCGACCAGGGATCGAACCCATGCTCCCTGCATTGAGAGCATGGAGTCTTAACCACTGGACTGCCAGGGAAGTCCCTTTTTTTTTTTTTTTTTTTTTTTAAAGAAATAAAACATTAAAGATGAGGTCTCTCAATACTCTTTAATTAGAATTTCATATATGGGTTTTTATTGTTCTCCTTGGGCCTCTTGATTTTCTTTCTGCTATAGTTAATTGAGAAAGACTTAGAGGGATAAATATTTCGATATCTGAAGTTTCTTTTTTTGATTTCTTATTTTTAAAAAATTAAATCCAACTTGGTGTATTCAGATAAAATGAAGAATTTTTTTCATTTAGTGTTTAAGATAACTTTTCCTGGGGATATAAATGAGTGATTTGAGGGACTTTGTAAAGTACAACCATGTTTTGCTTAGTTCAGAAATGTTTTCAGCAGTATAGCAAATCTTTCAGAAGTTTTATGTGCCTTATATTGTTGGAATAGCCGTATTTCCCATCTTTTACCAAAGAAAGCCTTTTTCACACAGTACAAATAATTAAAATGCTTACACAAACTCCCATGTCTGATATTTTCAAGTAATTTTATGGCAATCACAGTTGTAAAAAAAACCCAAAAAACAAAACAGCAAAGAAAAATCTGATTAAAGGAGGTTTAGATTCAAGAAAGTAATTAACTGCAAATTGGGTTTTTACTGTAATTAGATAAGTGTTGACCAGCAGATACATAAGACTTGGTTATGTCTGTCTTGTAAGCTCCTAAAGGCTAGGTTAACATCTTTTACATCTTCATTGTGTAACCTCACCCCACCCCCATGTAATTAAGAATTCAATAAAATTTACCAGCTAGTAGAACTCTACCTATAGAACAACGAAAATTAAGGTAGCATTTTAGTATTTGGTCAGATTTTTCAGACCTGTGTTCTTGTCCCAGCCAGTAAAACTAACTACATAATATTTGGCAAGCACAATTAGGAATTTTTTTTTTTTTTTTTAGGAATTTTTTAGATGAGCACAATAAGATTAGATTATATATCCTTCTAAATTCATGACTCCCCTTTTTATTTTGGAGTCTACATTTATGATCTATTTTTACAACTAGACCTTTGAAAAGGGGTGAAATTGAGACTTTATTATAGCACAAATCAATTTCTTTGTTCAAAAACCAAAGATCCTTACAGATTACATTGTTTCATTGGAATTTTTAAAAATTATTACTCGAGTGTAACTGGATCATTAACTGGGACTTGAAATATTTTGTTTAAAAATAAATGAGTTTTAAGAAAAGATTTTAACTTTCCTTAAATGGTCTTTGTCACTTTCTATCATAAAATTGTGAACAGTATTTCTAGCATCTTGTTTACCAGCCTGTTCTGTAGCTCTGTGGTTTTGGGGAATAGAACTGGTAGTGTCAGAGAAAAAGCTCAAATTAAGTAAAGATTCTTAAATTTTCTGTTTGTTTGCTGGAATTAGGTAGCATCTCACAGCTAGCTACATTTTAGTTAAATATAAAATTCAAATTCAGTTGTGGGGGGAGCTCTTTAGTTCTAAAGATCGTAAAATATAAAAATGAATTCCTAAAGTGAAAACTTTAGGAGAAAGATGCTTTAAATTGTAAGCATTCTAGAAGTTCAGAAGGCTTTCTACAAGCGGCACCCATTACATAAACAAGTACAAGTCATAGTCCAGACCCTTGAAGCTCTGCTGTTGCCTTTGAAAGGCTTTCTTTAAAATCTCTAGGTGCAGAAACAGAGCAAGCTATTTAAAAGAAAAAAAAAGCACAGGAGGAACCAATCTTGGAGCAGAGTATGCCCAGTACTAATTTTCTTCTACACTCTCCTTGAATTTTTCCTTTTGCTTTCTTATAATCTGTGAAAGATTAATAAATTTTGATAAGCATCTTTTAAACATGTAATGTTAATAACCAGTTATTTATATCAGTATGAATTATTTCAGCAATACTGCTTTTCTCAGAACACCTGAGAATAACTATGCCAAAAAGTTTGGATTAGGGAATATAATGATCATTTTGCAATTTGAAGCACTTTGGAGGATAGGACAGCCCAGGGGAGGTGCTAAAGTAGAAGCACATGAGGAGACTGAAGGGGAAGGACTAAGAGGTGTGCGAGAAGGACATGGAAATACAGTATTTCAAATTTTTGCCTAGCATTCACTCTTCCAAAAGATAATAGAGCAGAAACATCTTCCTCTTCTGTTGTACTCTCTGATTTCCTGTTGTTGGGATCCAGAGCTCAGGCTAATACTATTTGGATTATAAGGAAGCTGTACTGTCAGGTAATTGGACTTATGTGGACTAGCCTAAAGGTATCACCACGGTCTGAACAGTACTGTCCAATAGAAACATAATATATAACACACATATAATTTTAAATGTTGTAGTAGCAACATTTTAAACATAAAAAGACACAGGTAAGATTAAGTTTAGTATATTTAATGCAGTATATCCAGAATATCATTTCAATGTGTGATCAATATAAAAAAACATTAATGAGATGTTTTACTTTTTTTTTCATACTAAATCTTCAAAATCTGTTGTGTATTTTACACTTACAGCATGTCTCAGTTCACACTAGCTGCCTTCTAAGTGTTCTACCAGTGGCTATCATTTTGGATAGTGCAGATCTAGAACATAGTTTAGAATGAAAATATTTCCCAACAGAACACAGTCTAGGAACTCATTTGACCTCTCTGAGCCTTGGTTTCCCCTTCTGTAAAAGTAGCCGTTTGAACTAGGTGACCTCGAAGATTTCTTCCAGTTCCAGCATTATATGTGTCTAGAGAAATGAACTAATAAAATTTATGGTATTTATGGTATCAACAATATCCCACAGAATTTTCCTTCCTTCCTTCCTTCCTTCCTTCCTTCCTTCCTTCCTTCCTTCCTTCCTTCCTTCCTTCCTTCCTTCCTTCCTTCCTTCCTCCCTCCCTCCCTCCCTCCCTCCCTCTCTCTCTTTCTCTCTTTCCACACCACGCAGCTTGTGGGATCTTAGTTCCCCGACCAGGGATTGAACCTGGGCCCCAGCAATGAAAGCACCAAGTCCTAACCACTGGACCGCCAGGGAATTCCCTGAATTTCTTCTTTTATAATTAAGCATTGATCAGATTCAATGAAGAATATTTTATTTGAGCATAAGCTAGTAAGTGGTAGAGCTGAGATTCAAACAAGGTCTGTGTGTATCACAAAGCTTGTGTTCTCTCCACTATACTGTATAGCCTCCCTCTCAGTCCCAGGAATTTTCACAATGTCAAAATAGGAGATAAAATGTTGAGATTAATTCCATTTCAGGAAGCAGCAGCTTCACTATTGAATACAGATAACCCTATAGTGTGTTTACTAATTATTATGAGATAATTTAATCATTTCTTTCTCACATTCCTTTTCTGGACCACCAGACTTTATTAATGTATTAATTAATGTTACTGATCTCAAACTCTTCTTTGACCAGTCCCATGGCCCGTCTCTTCCCCTTGACTTTCATGCTGGTATACAGTGAGGACAGCCAGAAAGTAGCATTTGGGTAAAACAAATTGTTAAGTTGTTCGACTATAAGATCAATAAGCCTGACAGCCTCAAGAAAAGGTTTGCAGTGAGAATTTGACTCAACAGTGATTGAGGAGGAGAGAGGTTCTTCTTCATCTATATATTTTACCTAATTCCCAAGGTAAAGACTCTTCTTAGGTTGCAAACTAGTGAGCTACATGCAGGCCAAAGGTGTGTTTTCACATGGTATTCTCCCTTTTTTTGGCAAAGGAGTAAACGTTTAAAAATTGGGAGATTTCACAGTAAATTATAGATTTTCTGTTTCTCTTGAAAAATGGGAAGATCTAGCAGCACTGGGCTCACATCTTTCCTGAGGATGATTAACTGCTGCCTTCCTGAGATGGGGCCTGGTGTATGCAAGTGCCCGAACCCCAACTGGTCGTCCTGTATTCTCCCACTGCTCTCATTTTGCATTTCCTGCCTGGGCCTGTAGATATTTGAACTTGTGACCCATGTATTATAGTGTACCTGATAGAACCCTCAGAATTCTAACTTATTTGCTGCACTTGCTGTTCTGTGGACAGTCACTTTAAAGCTTATGAAGAGAGATTACAGTGTGTTAAATCATGTATTACAAGCAATTCCTAGACAGTGTTTAGAATGGTCATAAATCCTTCACAAAGGGAAGGGAATAAATATTTGTCAAAGACCTTACACTTTACAGTGTGATATTTACTCAGTCATAATTCTGAATGGTAAGTAGTATTATCATTTTATTTATTAGGAAAATGAAGCCAAAGTCACATAGCTAGGAAGGGGTAAAGCTGGGATTCAGATCCCAATCAGTCTTTTTCTCCAAAGCTCCTGCTTTTTCCTCTGTAATGTGGTGCCTCCCTCTCAGTCTCAGGAATTGTTCCCAGTGTCTAGATTATATTCTCTGCGTCCAGCATGCATACTGCCACTTTTTCGGCAGGAAAAGCATTTTCATTCTAACATGCACTGCCATTTTTATATTAGAAAAGTTCACAGGCGCTAGATACATAGTTCCTTTGCTTATAGTTAGTTGCTTGTGCTGCTTGACAGTTGCTAAAGGAATCAATGCAGTATTCTGAGCTGTCTCTACTAGCAAAGGAGAGGGCTTTCTTTTTCTTTGATGTTATCCCTAACCCATTCCCTTTGCTGGACATATAATCTCTTCTAACTGGCAATAGAAGCATCTATTAAATATTTTATTTTTTCCATTCAGAAAGCATTTATGCTGTACACCTCTGATCAGTGATCTTGGAAGAAATTCCAAAGGACAGGATATTTCCCTTTAAGAATTCATATTCTTTAAAAAAAAAAAAAAAAAAACAACTAGAGGGAAAAGTATGTAACAAATTGACACCTATAAGAAAGTGAACTATACAAAAAATGGCAAGGAGATACAGATAAAGATGATTGCTGAAGGGAAATCGTTACAGCTCATAACTAAATCATTTAGTTATCATCAAAGTCCAGCTATGCTACAACTCATCAGGAAGCAGAGCCCACTCTTAGATTCAGAAGTAATAGAGACATACATCATGTGGTATTAAAACTATGGCGTGGGAGGTCTTAGCCTGTTCTTAGATCAAACCCTGAGGCCGAACACACTATGAGTAATAATAATAAAAATAACTTGAACTTCTAACCCATAACAAGCACAGTTTTAAAATCTGACTCTGAAGAAATATTTACAGACATTCAGCAAATAATTTCTTTCCTTCTTCCATGGTTTGCATTACATAAGCTATTGGATTATCTACTCTTTTCCTTAGTAGCTTAGGTCATTATTAGAGGTCCTAAGGTTGTATCAGCCTCTGGTTGATGATCACATTTTCAGTCTGTTTTTAACATGATTTTCATATAACAGACAAGTTAGCAAGTTCTAGACATTGCCTATGCTTTTGTACTCAGTCCCTTATTTTCTCCTTCCCGCTTAGGTTCTTTTGTAAACATTTCACGACCACCATCAATATTTATTAAACCTGTCTGTATGTAGGTTGGGATGCTGGGGCCAGGGATCCCAACACAGTCTCACACACAGTCTCGTTTGTTCACTTAAGTATTGTTTTCATTTGTAAAAGGTGTACAATAAATTTTGATTTGATTCTGGAGTTGTCTTTTTAACATTTTTAGTTTTAGACTGTTGCACATCTTACAAACAGCTATTGGTTTATATAAATAAAAGATGTTTTTGCTGCTAACTAGAAAACTGTTTCCTTGCACTGTCTTTAAAATGTTAGTGTATTATAATTTAATTGCTTAGACTCAAGGCTGATTGTAGGCATGATTGTGAAGTAGGGGACCGTGGTCCTCTTTCCATCCAGCTCTGGTCACTGCCCTGTGTAGCAGAGTGCTTAGTCTCTCTCCCCGTCCTGACTTATGAGGGTGTCTGACTTCACTCCTCATGGTATATTCAGAGGCCATGTTTTGTATGCCATTAAACGTCAGTAGGTTGATCAGGTAGTGTGGTGGACATGGTTGTTGTCTACTCGGATAATCTCTTTTCAATTGTCAGAGAAACTGCCATCACAAAATTATTTTCTTTTCATTTTTGTACCTCAACTTTCCTGGCCATCTTGTTGAAATGTGTCAACTTATAGATAAATTATATTTTAATTATGAAAATAGTTATTCTTACTTAAGGAAATGACCAATGGTTTTTTTCCTACAATGTTTTGGACTAGGTCTTTATACAAAAGCAATCATGTATAATGAGACTAGAACTCTGAAGTAGCTATTTTTTATCTGTTTTTGTTGTATCCCATTAATAATACACTTTTCTATGAATATTCAGCAAATACATCTGTCTTAATTTTTTTCTTGTGTCTTAACAGAAGGAGAATATGTTAAAATGTTTATGCGAGGTCGACCAATTACAATGTTCATTCCTTCTGATGTTGACAACTATGATGACATCAGAACAGAGCTGCCTCCTGAGAAGCTCAAACTGGAGTGGGTGTATCCTTTTCTATTGTGACAGCAAATTTGTTTGCTTTGTCTTTAGTTTAAGAAAAATTAGTTTACTTGACCTCTATCAAAATTGTCTTTATGCCAAAAAAAGTAAATGTAATAAACATAGCAACCACTTGAGAAAGTAAGGAGATGTCATCTCTAATCCTTTCACATATTACATGTATTTTGCTATTCGCAATTTAAAGCCAGCAAAATTAATATTTTCAGATAGGGTAAACAGTATCCTACGAACATCGAGGCAGGTGCTTGTGGTGTGGTAGAAGAGACGTCAGATTAGGATTGGAAGGCTAGTGTTTGAGTCTTGGCTCTGCCACTTATCCCTAATGAACCTTACTTCCTTCACTTATAAAAAGATGTTAATAATCCCTATCTCACAGGTCCATTGTAAGAATTAAGTAAGAAAACATCAGTTAAGCATTTTGTAAGCTGTGAAATAATGTGAATTATTTTATTAAGAGCTCAGATTAGCAAGGTGGATTCTAATTTGAGAATTGACTTCTTCACCACCAGACTTTTTTAAAAAATGAGTATATAAAACAAAGTGCTCCTTATTTCACTTAGAAAGTCTCATTTCTCTTAGACACTCTAAGAAACTCTCAGTGAAGCAGAAGGAGCTAATAGTTTGAACTCTGCTTTCTGCCTTCATTCTCCTACATCCTCCTCCCCGACACCTTGAATCAGTTCCTCCTTTTGGCAGAAATTAGCTTGAGAAAACTCACCAATCCTGTTATTCTGTACAACTTCTTAGTGGACACTCTGCCTGTACCAGACTGTGCCTGGCTATCTCTTATTCATCATTTAGGTCAAGCATAAGTGTCACTTTGTCAGATAGCCCTTCTTCTGATCTCTCTCTTTTTCTCTCTCCATTTAAATTAGATACTCCTTTTATGCTTTCTCCTAGCATCCTGTTATTTTTCTTTCCACAATTTCTAATGATATATTTGGTGTTAATTTTTGTCACCTTGCAAAGCATAACCTCTAGAGACATAGGCCCACATTTGTTTTGTTCAGATGTGTGTGTTCAACTCTGTGCCTGACACATATTAGGAGCACAATATGTATTTGTTTGTTGAATGAGGAAACTAAGATTTAAGCATAATAAAAGTTCTTGGGGTTCCACAAGGGCTGATGGCAGGACATGAGTTTTCTAGTTCCATTCCAGTCCTCTTTTCTTATACCTTCCTGATTCCCTTAAGTATCCATGAAAAAATTGTTTATTTAAACTTTGAAAATTATGTTTATTAAAAACCTTGACTCTTTTAAGATATGGTTATCGAGGAAAGGACTGTCGAGCTAATGTTTACCTTCTTCCTACCGGGGAAATCGTTTATTTCATAGCATCAGTAGTAGTACTATTTAATTATGAGGAGAGAACTCAACGACACTACCTGGGTCATACAGACTGTGTGAAATGGTTGGTATTGTTTACATTTGTTCATTTTTTAATTTCATGCTCTTATTTTTTAAATCTGGATTTTTATTGGAAATGATTTCCTGTGGAAAACTAAGAACTTAAGGATATTATGGGCATTCTGTAGATAATTTCAGAAAGAAAAAAAAGACTTACAGGCCTCCAAAATGGTTGGTGTGACATCCACTGCAATAAAACGTATCATCTATAGATCTCAATTGGGACCTCTTCTTCTTTCCCACATCTTTTATGGTCTTTTTCTTCTGGCCTATAACATCAAATATATGTGGGGCATTCTAGACTTTTACATACTTCTGAGAGTGATTATTGGTTACTAAATATTGCTCAAGGATTTATTTTATGTAGGTAAATTTTGAACTTGATGCTTTTGGGGGGAGAGGGAATCATGGCTGAATAAGGATTAAAGTATCCCATAGGGTGTCAAACTGTAAAAAAGTGAGAACTCCTTTATATGCTTGGCATGTTTTTAAAGTACTCAATTAATTTTACTACTTCTTAGTTAACTTTAATTATCTATTGCTTAAATACATT
Organism: Balaenoptera physalus; assembly: GCF_965194825.1. Classification (NCBI taxonomy): domain Eukaryota; kingdom Metazoa; phylum Chordata; class Mammalia; order Artiodactyla; family Balaenopteridae; genus Balaenoptera; species Balaenoptera physalus. Next base: position 63,369,357 of record NC_138894.1, on the reverse strand, counting down.
ACTTTCCAACATTTAAAATCTTCTATGTCTGTACTATTCTGGCAACTATATCTTTATCTAGAAAAAAATTATGCTAATATATATTAGACTATTAAAATATTATATAGATTGTTAAACTTTTAGAGATGATTAAAATATTGCCTTTTTCACTAGAAGAATAATATGTGTACAGAATTACTTATTTATTACAACATCATTTGTGATAGGAAAGATTGGAAACAGCCTAAATATCTTTTAGCTGGGGACTAGTAACATTGTGGTGTACCTATAGGTTACCATGCAGCTATAAAGAAAGAATAAGGTTGGATGGACTTAGAGATTATCTTACTGAGTGAAGTAAGTCAGAAAGAGAAAGACAAATACCATATGATATCACTTATATGTGGAATCTAAAATACAACACAAATGAACATATCTACAAAACAGAAACAGACTCACAGACATAGAGAACAGACTTGGGGTTGCCAAGGGGAAGATGGGGTTGGGGAGGAAAGGATTGGGAGTTTGGGATTAGCAGACTCAAGCTATTATATAGAGGATGGATAAACAACAAGGTCCTATTGTATAGCACAGGGAATTATTCAATATCCTGTGATAGGGAGCTTCCCTGGTGGCGCAGTGGTTGAGAATCTGCCTGCCAATGCAGGGGACACGGGTTCGAGCCCTGGTCTGGGAAGATCCCACATGCCGTGGAGCAACTGGGCCCGTGAGCCACAATTACTGAGCCTGCGCGTCTGGAGCTTGTGCTCCGCAACAAGGGAGGAGGCCACGATAGTGAGAGGCCCGCGCACCGCGATGAAGAGTGGCCCCCACTTGCCACAACTAGAGAAAGCCCTCACACAGAAACGAAGACCCAACACAGCCATAAATAAATAAATAAATAAATTTAAAACACACCTCATAAAAAATTTTTAAAAATTAAAAAAATTTAAAAATAAAAAAAATCCTGTGATAAACTATAATGGAAATGAATATGAAAAAGAATATATATGTGTATAACTGAATCACTTTGCTCTGCAGCAGAAATTAACACAACATTGCAAATCAACTATACTTCAATAAAATTTTTTTAAAAAAGAAAGAATGAGGAAGGTCTTTGTGTATTAATATGGAAAGATCCCTAAGACATACTCCTAAGTATAAAATTTAAATAACAAGAAAATGTGTGTGTAGTGTTCTACCATTTGTGTAAAAAGGAAGTGGAAGATAAATATTTATGTTGGCTTCCACATATGTAAAATTTTTCCAGAATTATTAATAAAAAGAAACTGATTACAGTGATTACCTGGGGTTGCAGGGAGTAGGGATAATAGCGAGGTAGATGAGATTTTAGCAGAATTTCAATATGTGTTTTTATAGCTTTTGATATTTGAGCCATGCATATATATTACCTAATCCAGCAATTTCACTTTTTAAAATGTGTTTTAAAAGATTGGGTTTTTTTGTATTTAAATTCTTTCCACAACTTTTATTTATTTGTTATTATTTTTTTATTGGAGTATAGTCGCTTTCCAATGTTGTGTTAGTTTCTACTGTACAGCAAAGTGAATCAGCTATACGTATACATATATCCCCTCTTTTTTGGATTTTAATATGGCAAAATGTTAATGTTAGGGTTTTAATTACTTTTAATATAATTGACCGCAATAAAGGATGTGAACTATTTAAGTAAGAGAAAATAGAGTTAAAGAAACATTGATAAACTCTAGCCTCCTTAGTAATAAAAGAAAATAAAGTGATACCATTGGACTTCCCTGGTGGTGCAGTGGTTAAGAATTCGCCTGCCAATGCAGGGACACAGGTTCGATTCCTGGTCCAGGAAGATCCCACATGCTGCGGAGCACCTATGCCCGCGAGCCACAACTACTGAGCCTGCATGCCACAACTACTGAAGCCCACATGCTCTAGGACCCACATGCCGCAACTACTGAGCCCATGTGCTGCAACTACTGAAACCCGTGCTCTGCAACAAGAGAAGCCACCACAATGAGAAGCCTACATACTGCAACAAAGAGTAGCCCCCACTCACCACAACTAGAGAAAGCCCACGTGCAGCAAGAAAGACCCAGAGCGGCCCCCCCCAAAAAAAAAATTGATACCATTTATACCAATCAAATTATCAAGGCATTTTAAAAGGTATAATTCTTAATATGGGGAAGTTTTAGTGACACTTTTCAAACATTTTTATTTATGACAATTTAAATTGATACTACTCTTCCGGAAAGTAATGAGCAATACATACCAAGAACAAAAAAGTTATACTCTCAGTTGCGCTTACCCCTTGGTTGCAAGATGTAGAAGAATTCTAGATATGGATGTGAAGACGTCCTTTTAAAAATCTTGCTCATCACTCATATGTTTAGCATGAGAAATGTGGGCATATATTTTGCAGTATTTTTAATTTGTACTTAAAAGTTTCTGGCCCAAAGTTTAACTTAGAAGAGTTTAGTGTTAAGAACTAATTAAAAGGTTGGAGGCACTGTGTGTGAAGATGTTGACTGCCGTGTCCTTTGTAGAAAAATAGAAATGACGAAAGAGGTATTAAATCAATAATATGCATGAGGATTATGTGACAGTTGGGAAAGTACTTATGCTTTTTTTCTGTTTTTTAATTAATTTTTAAAATTTTATTTCTTATTTTTGGCTGCTTTTGGGTCTTCGTTGCTGCACGCGGGCTTCTCTCTGGTTGCGACAAGCAGGGGCTACTCTTCGTTGTGGTGTGCAGGCTTCTCACTGTGGTGGCTTCTCTTGTTGGGAGCACAGGCTCTAGGCACACGGGCTTCAGTAGTTGTGGCACACGCGCTCAGTAGTTGTGGCTCGCGGGCTGTAGAGCGCAGGCTCAGTAGTTGTGGCGCATGGGCTTAGTTGCTCCGCGGCATGTGGGATCTTCCCGGACCAGGGCTTGAATCCGTGTCCCCTGCATTGGCAGGCAGATTCTTAACCACTGCGCCACCAGGGAAGCCCATGCTTATGTTTTAATAAAGTAAAATTACACAGTGCAATATTGCATCTTCACTGTAATAAAACCATGTGAATATTTATTCCTAGGTGCAGGACTAGAAAGGAACTTGAACAAATGAGAACAGTTTAATTTATCATGCCACAATTATGAGTAAATATTTTCTTCAGATTTAGTGTTCTGATAATTTGTCCAGTTTAACAAAGAAGGAAGTAGTACAGCTGAAAACTTAGAAAAGAAATCCTTTAGGTAATTGATGTTTATTTGATTTGCTAAAGAAAATAAAACAAATGGGTCACGTTGAGATTTTTTTAATGATTAAAAACTATTTGTTTCAAAAATGTTGATACTTAGGCATATTTCTGCTGTTTTATGTCTTTCCTGTATTTAAATTTGTTGTTAATACTGCTTTTTAGCCTTGCTATACATCCTGACAAAATTAGGATTGCAACTGGACAGATAGCTGGAGTGGATAAGGATGGAAGGGTGAGTGGCACAGTTTTATGCATTCTGTACCTAGTGATATTGATATTAGAATGGAATTGATTGTAATTTTAACCATAACTTATTTATTTTATTCTCTTAAAATTTAACTATTAAGGGATTTCTAGTGTAAGCAGGGAAAAAAATATTAGGATGTAATAACATTCCAAAAAAAAGAGAGTCAAAGTAAAAATTTTTTTTCAAAAAAAAATAAGTGTTCTCCCTAAGGAAAACTATTTACTTGTAAAAATGGGAGAACTGATAAGCTTGTTAAAAAAATTTTTTTAAACATAGAATAATTTATCAATGTTTCCCTAAATTGATGAATCCCTTGATTTTATATATGACTAGAAATGATAACACTTAAAATTTTTCAGTTATTATTCAGTACTGTTAAATTGGCTTATATAACAAATCCCTTATTTGTAAGGATCAACAGTGAATATTAATGATGACTGATTAGCATGTATATGACTACTCATGACATTTTCTGACTTAAAGTTTCTTTAAAGAAAAAGGAGTTGGAGGGGTTATATTGGATGACTTTTAAGACCCCTTCCAGTTGTAAATTCTATTTAAGGACTGTTTGCTTAGCAATTTATTGGACACTGATTCTTTTAAAAAGTATTATTTTCTCAGGAATGAAAGTAATGCTAAAAGCAGGATTTCCAGAGCAAATTTGCTGGTGTTACAATCCTGACTCCACCTTTTAATAGCTGGATAACTGTAGACAAGTTATTATCTCCATTTCAATTTCCTCATCTGTTAAATGGTGGTTATAATAAATAGCACCTAACCCATAGGTCTGTGAGAATTAAATGAATTAATACATGTAATATACTTAGAATAGTATATAACACATAGTAAATACTCAAATCATTTGCTGCTACTGTTATCACTTTTGTTATTTCCTTATTTTCATGGTATGAGAAGAAAATACCTGCTCAAGATTCTTTGGGGGCATATGTTAGCAGTTCTTGTGGGAGCGGTATTTATTTTCATCTCCCTAAATACTAGTTATCTTGCTGTCTTGTGTTTTTCCCCTTGTTTCTGCAGCCCCTGCAACCCCATGTCAGAGTGTGGGATTCAGTTAGTCTATCTACACTGCAGATTATTGGACTTGGAACTTTTGAGCGTGGAGTAGGATGCCTGGATTTTTCAAAAGCAGTAAGTATTTAAGGGAGTTAGCCAGCTGCACAAAGACACAGACCAGCTGCACAAAGACACAGAAAAGAAGTTAAGCTCAGTTTTGTTTGTGTCTGTGTTCATAGAAAGTGATAATTGAATTGAAAAATTAGATGTTAGCTATTGCTTAACAATGGCCAGCATTTTAACCTAAGTGCTAAAGTACTTTGGTTTAGATAGGATCCAGGATATTTCGCTTAATTATACTTACTTTGTTCTGTCCTAAAATAGGATTCTAATGTAATAGCAGGAAATGGTTAAAGGAATGCATACATAGCATAGTAAAATTGAAACAAGCAATAAGATGTGCTTTTGCTTCAGCTTGAATCATGGAGATCTATTTTATTTAGAAAATGTACAGACGTGAAACTTGGCCAGTTCTGCCACAAGTATTGTCTTTTCTTAATGTCATATTGGAGTAAAGGAAACAATCAGACCTTTTGTGTTCACTAAAATCATGAATTGTTTTGGTTCTGAATTGATGACAGCATGATTTTTTTTAATTAATTAATTTATTTATGTATTTAATTTTGGCTGCGTTGGGTCTTCGTTGCTGCGTACGGGCTTTCTTTAGTGGCAACGAGCGGGGGCTACTCTTCCTTGCGGTGTGCGGGCTTCTCATTGCGGTGGCTTCTCTTGTTGGGGAGCACAGGCTCTAGGCGCTCAGGCTTCAGTAGTTGTGGCTCGTGGGCTCTAGAGTGCAGGCTCAGTAGTTGTGGTGCACGGGCTCAGTTGCTTTGCGGCATGTGGGATCTTCCCGGACCAGGACTCGAACCCGTGTCCCCTGCACTGGCAGGCAGATTGTTAACCACTGCGCCACCAGGGAAGCCCCGACAGCATGATTTTAAATTTAAGTTTAAAATTCAGTGTTCAGCCATCTTACCTAAGCCTTGAGACTTTATTTTGGGGAAAATAAAACAAGATGTTGCTCACTTAAACATTCTATTTATTCTTGAATTATATGTAATTATTATAGAGTATACAGGAAAACTTCTTTATTTTAGGATCATAATTTTTAATTTCAAATACAAATATCCCTCCAGATTTTATTGGGCCTCATTCATGCTTTAGAATATATTTATGTATTCATATTATCTCTTCAGTTCCTAACTGTCAGCAGCTATATTCTGGATTATGGGTGTTTTGTGGGACATGGAGGAGCAAGGGACATTTTTAGAGCAGAAAGGTCAATTTGGGTGGATATAGGAACTTTACTTGCAGGCCCTGAATGTCAAGGGGTATAATGAGTCAGGAATTGGGAGAAAGGCATTTAGAAAAGGAGATGAGAGGACAGAAGGGAAATACTTTTACTACCTTTTTTACCCCCCAAAATCTCTGTAACAGGAACTGTTGTCATCTTGTTGATACCATTGTTACAGTGTTAAGACTATCTTGGATTGCCTCACACTCTGACTTTTCCTCATTTAGATAATCATTCCAATACAGGATAAAAGAAAGATAAAGAGGAAAGTAAGCTCTGCCCTTCCTCGGTACCTCTCACTTATCACCACAATATTTCTTTGTTCCATAGACATCATAAGGCATATACTACAAATGCTACTAGAAAAAAAATAATCTTTTAGTATCATCCACAGTTCTTTTTCTTAAACTGGGAGGCATTAGTTATGTTTTTATCTTGTTTATTCATGTTAATGTAACTCAGGTATATCACGGAAAACAAATAGGAAAACTTTAAAATAGCCATTAATTTTAGCTTGTTCTATCAAACTACCAAAATTTAGGAGCAAAGTTATAAAGTTATATACATTTCACATCTACCTCAAAGGAAAATACTTTAAATGCAGTCAGACTACTTTAAAGCAGAAAATACTTGAAGATGCAGAAGGGACTAGGGTATCCTCCAAATTAATTATTTGCTATCTCTGAATAATAGAAGTGGCTAGATAGCAAGTGGAGATCAACCTAGGGGAAAAAATTAGAAATGGAAAAAAAAATTTTTAAGACTTTTTATTGTATTTCTGAAGAAAATACAGTCTTAGTAAATAGTATGTTCATTATATTTCAAGGAACCATGAGTTTAAAGGATTTTGGATTATCTTAAACTTGGCAGTTTTAATAATATGGTATTTCTTTTTAGAAAGTCAGCCTTATCTGAAAATTTTTAAATGCCTATTTAAATTGACTTTTCTTTAGGATTCAGGTGTTCATTTATGTGTTATCGATGACTCCAATGAACATATGCTTACTGTATGGGATTGGCAGAAGAAATCAAAAGGAGCAGAAATAAAGGTAAAAACATTTTAATTGGGTATTATCTTTTAGAATACATTATTTGTTTTGTAAATCCTTGGAAGTATATTGCATATCCTTAGGTTTCAAGAAAGCACCAGCTGGCCAAATTCATCAAATTTATTGATTTGTCATTATTCTTATGGTAGTCAGTTTTAAGATACAGTAGTCAAGCAGCTTCAGCCACTTTCAGTGATATTTCAGACACATTGTACTACTGAAATGCCAAAGTAGTTGGATGTGTAATCTCAAAGTTAAGACTGTATACTCTACTTGGCTTCTTCTTCTTTAACAAAATATGTTATTTTTTTCATTAACAAAATATGGTATTTTTTTCAATCTTTAAAGATTAGAAAATCTAAAGGAAAAATTCAACCTTTGGAATATGGCTGACATAACTGAAAAGCATATGTAACGATAAGTTTTTTGGTTTTAATTATGTTTATGGGATTATTAAATAAAATGCTACAGCCTTTATAGTTGCTATAGAATAGTGTTAATCCTTTCGTTTAGAGCAGGCTATAACTTGTAAGAGAGGAATGAGGTTAGCATTGCAACTGCATTCATATGGCTCAGGAGCGGCCTCCCTCTGACAGGCTTTCAAAGGGATTCAAAGTGAGAGGATGGCTTTAAAAAAACTTTTTTAAATTTATGTAATTAATTAATTTATTTTTGGCTGCATTAGGTCTTCGTTGCTGCGCGTGGGCTTTCTCTCGTTGCGGCGAGTGGGGGCTGTCTTCATTTCGGTGCGTGGGCTTCTCATTGTCGTGGCTTCTCTTGTTGCGGAGCACGGGCTCTAGGCACGCAGGCTTCAGTAGCTGTGGCTCGTGGGCTCTAGAGGGCAAGTTCAGTAGTTGTGGCACTCGGGCTTAGCTGCTCCACGGCATGTGGGATCTTCCCGGACCAGGGATCGAACCCGTGTCCCCTGCATTGGCAGGTGGATTCTTTTTTTTTTTTTTTTTTTTTTAAAGATTGATTGATTGATTGATTGATTGCTATGTTGGGTCTTTGTTTCTGTGCGAGGGCTTTCTCTAGTTGCGGCGAGTGGGGGCCACTCTTCATCGCAGTGCGCGGGCCTCTCACTATCGTGGCCTCTCTTGTTGCGGAGCACAGGCTCCAGACGCACAGGCTCAGCAGTTGTGGCTCACGGGCCTAGCTGCTCCGCGGCATGTGGGATCTTCCCAGACCAGGATGCAAACCCGTGTCCCCTGCATTAGCAGGCAGATTCTCAACCACTGCGCCACCAGGGAAGCCCGGCAGGTGGATTCTTAACCACTGCACCACGAGGGAAGCCCCGACAGGATGGCTTTTAAAAGCCTATGACATATTTGCTATACTCTTAAATAACGTCACATTCCTCTTCAATTGTGCTCTTTCTTAGTTTTGTGTAAGCTTCAAGCTTTCAGCTTGTTGGATGAAAAGAGGTTATTTCTTTTAAATAGTATAAGTTAATCTTTTGAAAGTAGTAGAGTAGATTTGATTGTACTTGAAAGGAATACAAGGTGTCAGGAAACCTCAGACTTTAAAAAACATAAATGAAGATAGATTGTCTTTTTCAGCCATCATTCAGAGTAATTTAACATTGAAACATAGGGAAGTTACACCGAAGTGAAATATGTGAATTTTGGTCCTTTGTAGGAAGGCTACCATATGAAGTCTTATGATTTTCCTCCTAGTGGCCACTCCTGGATCTCCTTTCCAGAACATTGGGTGTTGGTGTTCCTGAGAGTTACATCCCATGTCTTCTGTTGATATCATATGCTGCTCCTGTTGTTCCCATGGCCTTGGTTACTACCTGCCATGTCCCACATCAGCTAACTCCAGCCTAGAGTAGCAAGAGCAATTCTTGTTTGCCTGCTGGACATCTTTATTTGAATGCCTCATCCCGCAAGTCACAAGCAATGTGTCCAAATCTGTACTAATCATATTTGTTAGCCCCCAACCAGTTTGCCTCTCAGTGACTAACATCACATTCCACTTAGTTGCTAAAGCTGGAAACTTGGGCATCATTCATGATTCCTTTTCCCTCACTTTCACACCCAGTCAGTCAGCAAGTTCACTCAACTCTGTAACCCAAATATCTATATTAGAACTCTTTCATTGCAAACGACTTCAAAACAACTAAAGCAAATTTAACGAGGGTTTATTGATTCATGTTTAGGGAGTTAAAGAAAACCTCTAGTAAAGGTCAGAGGGAGATTTTGCCTCAGGAATGATTTGATTCAGGGACTAGATCACTGATTCTCTGTCACCCCTCTTAGCTTCTCCCTGTGTGTTAACTTTATTCTTCTGTAGATAAGCTCTGTCCTGGCTTATGTCACAAGGATTGGGGATTTAATACATTACTTGTTAATTTATGTAAATTTAAAATTCAGTAAGGCAACTCATAACCTTATTGACAGATATTAAAGAAGACCTAAATAATTGGAGGATTATACAGTAGTAATGGATAGAAGCCGGTATCGTAAAGATGTTAGTTCTCTGCATATTGGTCTATACATTCAACATAGTCAAAATCCCAGCATGATTTTTATAGACGTTGACAAGCTGAATATATGTGGAAATATGAATCAGTAAGAATAGACAAAATCACTAAGGTTGGTGAGGGTGTAAAGTAACTGGAACTCTCGTATACTGCTGCTAGTCATGTAAATTGGTGCAGCGCTTTTGGAAAACTGTTTGGTATTACCTAGTAAAGTTGAACACATGCATATACATACCTTCTGACCCATCCTGTTCCACTTCTAGGTATAAACCCAAAAGAAGTATATACATGTGTTGACCAAAAAACAAGTAATCAAAAATAAAAGAAAAAATTACTCAAATGCCCATCAATAAGAGAATAGATATATCAATAACGTGGTCTTTCCATACAAAGGAATACTATACAGCAATTAGAATGAACAAATTACAATATATGCACCAACATTTGTGGATCTCACAAATGTAATGTTGATAAAATGAGCTAGACACAGAGGAATACCTTCTGTATTATTCCATTTAAATAAAACAGACAAAGCTAATCTTTGCTGCTGCAAATCAGGATCATGGTTACTTCAGCAGTGGGAGGGGGTAGTGGGTAGAAAAGGGATCTGGGGTGTTTCTGGGATGTTAGTAATGTTCTGTTTCTTGCTTTAGATGCTGTACAGAGGTGTGTTCAATTTGTGAAAACTTATCAAGCTATGTACTCTGGATTTGTGAGCTTTTCTGATTATATAGTGTACATCAATAAAAAGTTAAAGTAAAATATCCTGTAAGGCCACACTCATACCCAAAGTGATTTATTTTCATAGATTATTCGGTTTATATCTTGAATATCTTACCACTGGAACCATGGGTTTGTATACTTGGGAATATTTATAGTTAGCTTTATAATCCTTGATTAATCAGTTTGGCATAAGATCCAACTGTCGAGTAGTTTTGATTTTTTCCAAGTGAAAACTAAGGACTGTTGAATCAGTTTTTAAAAGATTCCAATTCTGGAAGAGAGGTGACTAATTTTGCTTTGTTATCAACACATTATCTTTTCCTTTTTCTTCTTTTTTCCTTCCAGTTTTATTGAAATATAATTGACATACAGCCCTGTATAAGTGTAAGGTGTATAGCTTAATGATTTGGCTTATATTTGTTATGAACTGATTACCACAATAAGTTTTGTGAACATCCATCATCTCAGATAAATAGAAAATTAAAGAAATAGAAAAAAAATCTTTTTCCTTGTGATAAGAATTCTTGGGATTTACTCTTTACAAGTTTCATATATAACATTCAGCAGTGTTAATAATATTTATTATGTTGTACATTACATCCCTAATAGTGTACTTTTTTATATATTTATTTTTTTATTGAGGTATAGTTGATTTACAATGATGTGTTAGTTTCAGGTGTACAGCAAAGTGATTCAGTTATACATATGTATACACACACATACACATATATATACACACAATATGTATTCTTTTTCAAATTCTTTTCTCATATAGTTATTACAAAATATTGAGTATAGTTCCCTGTGCTATACAGTAGGTCCTTGTTGTTTATCTATTTTATATGTAGTAGTGTGTATATGTTACTCCCAAATTCCTAATTTGCCCCTCCCCCAACCTTTCCCCTTGGATAACCATAAGTTTGTTTTCTATGTCTGTGAGTGTTTATGTTTTGTAAATAAGTTCATTTGTATCATTTTTTTAGATTCCACAGATAAGTGATAGCATATGATATTTGTCTTTTTCTGTCTGACTTCACTTAGTATGATAACCTCTAGGTCCATCCATGTTGCTACAAATGGCATTATTTCATTTTTTTATGGCTGAGCAATATTCCATTGTATTTATGTACCACATCTTCTTTATCCACTCATCTGTTGATGGACATTAGGTTGCCTCCATGTCTTGGCTGTTGTAAATTGTGCTTCAGTGAACATTGGGGTGCATGTATCTTTTCAAATTATGGTTTTCTCTGGATATATGCCCAGGAGTGGGATTGCAGGATCGTATGGTAGTTCTATTTTTAATTTTTTAAGGAACCTCCATACTGTTCTCTGTAGTGGTTGTACCCATTTACATTCCCACCAACAGTGTAGGAGAGTTCCTTTTTCTCTACACCCTCTCCAACATTAATTATTTGTAGACTTTTTGATGATGACCATTGCAATTGGTGTGAGGTGATACCTCATTGTGGTTCTGATTTGCATTTCTCTAATAATTAGCGATGTTAAATGTCTTTTCATGTGGCTTTTGGCCATCTGTGTGTCTTCTTTGGAGAAACGTCTGTTTCTCTTTTGCCCATTTTTTGATTTGCTTGTTTGTTTTTTTGATACTGAGCTATATGGGCTATTTGTATATTTTGGAGACTAATACCTTGTCGGTTGCATCGTTTACTAATATTTTCTCCCATTCTGTGGGTTGTCTTCTCGTTTTGTTTATGGTTTCCTTTCTGTGCAAAAGCTTTTAAGTTTAATGAGTGAGGTCCCTTTCCTAGGTTTTTTTTGAGGAAAGAGCATAAAAGCTCTTTGTTTTTTGTTTTTTCATTCTGTAGGAATCAGTAGTGACCATTCTGTATCTACTTATTATGTCTTCAGCATGGGGATGAATCTCTAAATCAGTAATATTTTCCTGAATGAATGGTCAATAGTGTAGTACAAAGAAAGATAAGACTGGTTTGTTTTTTTTAAGACCAAAATGGCAATGTCTTTAAGACAGCATGTACATTGCTCTTTCATTTGCTAGTTTTAGCATACTTTTCCTTGAATGTGCAAGAAATTAAAACAACCTAAAACTAATTCGTGTAAATGTCTTCCTAGTGCAGAGTTATTATATATAGATAGCATAAAAGATGATATAATAGGATAAGGACATCAAATTTAAGTCATTATTCTAAAAATCTATTATTAAAATTTTTCAGGAAAATAGAACTTTGAAGGAAAGGCATTTCCTTAAAAATTTTCCCTATCTTTGATTATCAGTACCTGTAATTGGTACTTAATGGAGATAAGGATATACATTCATCTAAAGCTTTATTTCTCTTTCCACAGACAACAAATGAAGTTGTTTTGGCTGTGGAATTCCATCCAACAGATGCAAATACCATAATAACCTGTGGTAAATCTCACATTTTTTTCTGGACCTGGAGTGGCAATTCACTAACAAGAAAACAGGGAGTTTTTGGGGTAAGGACCAGAATGTTATAACTTCATTATAAAACTTTAATTTTTTAATTGTTGAGTAAGCTTAAAGTCATCATGCCAAAGGGAAAACTGAAAATTCTCATTGTTTCATTGTAGAAATATGAAAAACCAAAGTTTGTGCAGTGTTTGACATTCTTGGGGAATGGAGATGTTCTTACTGGAGACTCAGGTGGAGTCATACTTATATGGAGCAAAACTACTGTAGAACCCACACCTGGGAAAGGGCCTAAAGGTACAGTATTCTCATATTAAAGTCATTCCTTTCAGTTTGTGCATATTGCTATTGCAGTCCCATCTCTTACCCAGACCAGGAGAGAGAGAGCTGCAGGGAGACAGTATGAGAGTCACCAACATACATTTTGTTTTTAAGGTTCTTCATGACAGTCTTTTTTTAAATCTCAAATTATTTACTCATTTATTAAGCATATGTAACCTACATTTGACTACACTGTACCTTTCCTTTCAGGAGGTTAATACAAAATAATTAGAGATGATACAGATACACGTTAATTAAACACCGTAAAGATTAAGAGAGAAGTCATCCCAATCTTCAGTATTTTGTGAAGCCTTCACAGAAGAAATGATATTTCTGTTAAGCCATGATGAATGTGCAACACTACAAAAGATATGGAACTTTGATCCCAGTTAGGGATCAGTGTAAGTTAAGGGAGAAAGATGGTTATGAACGTGAAGCATCCAGGATAGTGTGAATAAACTTGTCATGTGTTAACAAAAACAAGAGACAGCTAGCATGAAGGAAATACAATTTTAAAAAATAGTAGTGAATTGCAGTTCCTCTTATCAATTAAAACTAATATATACTAAGCCGATGAAAATTCACATAGGGATTAAAGATACAGATTTTCCGAGTTATCCACAAGAATCCTAAAAACTGGTTGAGTTCACCATGGAAGAGAGAAGAGCTGTGAGGCCAAGGATCCTTAGTCCCACAGTTAGATGACCAGAAAAGAGCCTACAAGGGTTACAGAAGTGAGATTTAAAAAATAAAGTTAGCAAGATAGAACTTTTTATTTAGTGCCTGAACAAAGAAGGAGAGAATTCCCAGGAGTTTCAGTGCTATAGGGAGATAAAGAAGAATAAGAACCAAGAAAAGACCAAAGGAGCTTGCAATTTCAATAGAACATTAAGGCCGTAGAACAGCTAAGTATAGAATAGCCAGTTTTAAAATGGAGAATTTTGGGCTTCCCTGGTGGCACAGTGGTTAAGAATCCGCCTGCCAGTGCAGGGGACACGGGTTCGAGCCCTAGTCCGGGAAGATCCCACATGCTGCGGAGCAACTAAGCCAGTGCACCACAATTACTGAGCCTGCGCTCTAGAGCCCGTGAGCCACAACTACTGAAGCCTGCACACCTAGAGCCTGTGCTCTGCAACAAGAAAAGCCACCGCAATGAGAAGCCCGCGCACCACAACGAAGAGTAGCCCCCGCTCACCACAGCTAGAGAAAGCCCGTGCGCAGCAACAAAGATCCAACGCAGCCAAAAATAAATAAATGTATTAAAAAATAATAATAATGGAGAATTTTGAGAATCCCAGTTGAAAATGGAATGGAAGGCAAAGTTACTAGACTCAATCAGTAGTCTTTTTAAGGTTGCCTAAAACCTGAGAGTAAAATGGGTATTGTGGTGGAAAAAAGACTAAAAATCTTAGCGAGAGAGATGAGAATAACTGGTTTGGGCGTAAGAAGAAAGATTTTATCCTTGAAAAAGAGTAATAGCCTACATTCTATCCTGAGATCTTATGTGGCTAAATGGTGGAGGTCATGCAGGATGACATTGCTCTCAGTAGAAGTGGCTCCCTGTTAAAAACTTGAAGTTTTTATTGTTAATGGATAATATAAGAATAGTAATATAGTAAAATAGCACATAATCAGACTCCATTACTTCAGAATTCTACTTGTTGGAATGCAGCTGAAACCTTTGACTTGCCTATGGAATTGGATTTATTATAATAAATGAATACTAAAACCAAAGACCTACAAATTTAGAGGTATCATTTTCTAAATAATTAGTGATTAAAATTATCCATATCAACTCACAAAAGGATGGTTCCAATGACCTTTTCTTAACAGCTGTTGGTTAACATAGTTATCTGTAATATAGAAAGATAGTCCCAATTACTACATTTGTGGTACGTTTCCTCCCTTTCTCTTCTCCTTTTCCCAACATAGCAACAGACTTTTTGGTGTATGGACACCAAATTCCCTCCAGTACTGACACCTGGCCTGAGCACTGTAGCCAGTGTAAAGTAGATCACCAGTTTATGATAAAAGGAGATAACTCAGGAACAGCCAGATGGAAAAAATGCCCAGGGCAAGGCCTGGGAAAAGGGCCCGCCAAGAACCTACATGCCCTCCCCAGGCGTACCACTCTCCCCGAATCCCCTTGTGTTCACCAACCCAGAAGCTCCTGGTTGAGGATTCTTAAGAAAAAAGAAAGAACAGTACTATCAGTTGCCCTCCCCACTTACCTCTCTTTTCTTTTTCTTGGGCACATTTTTTTCAGTATCAGAAATGCCAGGAACAGTATTATCAAAACAGTGACTTAAATTGTTGACATATTATCCTACCACTCTGAGCAGAGTTTGGGTATAAATACACCCTTCATTAGCCTTAATGTGCGAGGTGAGAGGCAGGGAGGGGTTCAGAAGTTGTTTTTATTTTGGTTTTCATCTGAAAAACTTGTGGCTTAGCCTTTGTGCAGAGAAAATCTGCATATGCACGAACAGAAAACAGAAAATCTAATCTTATAAACTGCTGGGTGCATGAAATTTGCTACATGATTGACCCTATTTTGGGCAAACTTGCTGAGAATTGTGTTTCTTCCTTTATATTTGGGGTTTTGAGATATGTAAATATGGCTGGAAAGGATTTGGTGAGTTTAGTGAAATAAATGTGTAAGCCCAGATCAGAACAGATGTTCATAGTTTCCATTTTTAAATTCTTGCCCAAAATTTCAGTAGATTGATCCAGTTTGCATATTCCCTAATGATATTTCTGTGCCCATGGCAGTCTTTATCAACCAAAATTTGACTATACTGTGATATTGCATCTGAAAAAGGGACTTTGGGGGATTGCAGAAGTATAATTTCACAGCTAATGCTTTTATTCTAGTAAATAGGAGACAAACCAAAACTGTGTTTTATGCCTCATAAGGAGCTCTCTTGCTTCCAAACCATTTTTTCCTTACCTTAAGTGTAATTTAACAGGACTCTTCAAAGAATTATTTTCTGTTCTCTTTTTTTTCCAGTTTTATAACATTTTTAATGTATAACCTTGTCTAGCTTAAGGTGTACAACATAATGACTTGATATCTGTATATATTGCAAAATGATCACCAAAATAAGTTTAGTTAACATCCTCACCTTACAGTTTTTTTTTCTTGTGATGAGAATGTTTAAGATCTGCTCCCTTAGCAACTTTCAAATATACATTACAGTATTGTAAACAGTAGTCACCCTCTTTGCGTTAAATTTCTAAGTTTGTACCTTTTGACTACCTTTACCCATTTCTTCTACCCACCCCCCCCGCCTCTGACAACCACCAGTCTATTCTGTTTCTGTGAGTTTATTTTTTTTAGATGCTACATATAAGTTAGATCATATGTTGATAGCATTTGTCTTTCTCTGTCTGACTTTTTGCACTTAGCATAATGTCTTCACAGTCTATTCATGTTGCATATGGCAGGATTTCCTTCTTTTTTATTCCATTGTATATATATACCACATTTCCTTTATCCATTCATCCATCTGTGGACATTTAGGTTGTTTCAGTTTTTTCTATTTCTTATGTGGGTATAAGGTATTTATTGTTTCCTACATACAGGAAATAGTTCAGAATTTTTCTTATATGAAATAATTCATAATTCTTTAAGTGGGGGAGGGGAAGTTGAGAGTATCAACACCACCATTAAAATGTTCATTATTCTGAAATCTTTGCCAAGTTTCTTTAAGAAACTAAGAAACACTACCATTTTACCTGGTCTCCAAATAATCAACATGGACCCATTTGCGCGTTTCTAAGAATATAACATAAATTTCAAAGTCTCCCTGATATTTGATTCTATAGTTAAACAGGCACAGAAAGCCCTCCAAAGGATCTTTATTTGGCAGTCAAGGTAAACTTGCTTTTTACGGAAGCTTGTTTCTGCTAGAGTTGAGAAGAAAGGGGAGATTTGCAAGTAAGCTTGGATAGACTTGGCCATGATTGTGCCTGGAGGTACAATAGGTTTTTAATACAAGGATAATTATTTTTCTTGGCAGGTATTTCAGACATTATTTGGCTTAAATTAAAGTGTCAGAAATATAGACCCATGAGAAGGAAATCTTGGATTATAAATTATTTTGTGGGTAAATACTATCTAAAGCAAGCTTTGGTAACTTGTTTAAATTTAAAGCACAGACATATTTTTAGCTAAATTAATATAGGTCCTCCTCAGGAAATAACTATCCTGGGGTGGTGGGAGGTAGAAAGTGGGTATCTCACCGTGTTGATTACTTATATAGGGTATTTTTATTCTTGATGGAGCATTTGTTCTTCAGTTTTTCTATTTTCTAAGATTCCATTTTTCTAGGAAGATCTTAAGTGTTTAACAAGGTATTTGTCATGTTTAGAAGTAGGGAAAACAATTAAAAATAGAGAAACTGTATTTCACTTTCCTGCATTCTGATAGAGAGCTATGAAATGCCACACCTCTGCGTTTTGTAATTTCTTACATGGTACCGTGGTACTTTCAGATTACTCTTGTTAATTTGACCATGCATGAGAAAAATAAGCCCTTTGCCCCCACTTTTTTCCCCACTTTTAAATGCCCAAATAAAGCCAGCAGTACTCTCAGAAAATTCACATCTCTCAGATGTTCTTACTCTTTTTGTCACATCAGAGCTATGATAGATAATTGGCTGGCTGTCCTACTGGGCACAGTTGTGTTGTTCAATGTTTAAAGTATTTTTAGGTGATGAATGTTGATGTGAGCCGAGGCAGTTGACCTGAATAGCAAGTTAGTTGGAGTTCTGCTCCTAGCTTTGCTGAATCAGGCAAGCCCTACTCCAAAGTAGGCAAGCCCGTTCCTTTCTCCCTGCCAAATATACCCATCTATTAAGTATTTGTACCACTAGCAGCCTCACACTGAGTAATTCTGAGAGTCAGCTATAGCATAATTTTTTTTAGGATACCAAAACTCTACAAATTTTAATTTTAACAATGTAATGGCAGCTCAAATAGATGAGTAAAAATGAACAATCTCAATAACAGCTTTACTGAGATATACTTCACATACCATAAAATTCACCCTTCTAAAATGTACAATTAAATGATTTTTAATATAGTCACAGAGTTGTGCAATCATCACCACTAACTTCAGAATATTTTCATCATCCCAAAAGGAAACACTGTGCCCATTAGGAGTCACTTCCCATTCCTCTCTCTCCTCAGTCCCTAGCAACCGTTTGTCGCTTTTGGTCTCTGTGGATTTGCTTGTGTGGGACAGTTCATATAAATGGAATCATGGAATATGTAGTCTTTTGTGACTTTTAGTCAAAGCTTAATGTTTTCAAGGTTCATCCATGTTATAGCATGTATTAGTACCTCATTGCTTTTTGTGGCTGAATAATACCACATTTTGTTTATCCATTTAAAGTTGATGAACAATTTTATTAGAAAATGAACAATTTTTTTGCAGGTTTTTGAGGTATAATTGACATATAACATTGTGTAAGTTTAAGGTATACAACAAAATGATTTGATGTATATATTTTTAAATTTTTTTTTTTTACAATTCACATTTTATTTTTAAATACATTTATTTTTTTAAATTTAGTTTTGGCTGTGTTGGGTCTTCGTTGCGGTGTGTGGGCTTCTCATTGTGGTGGCTTCTCTTGTTGTGGAGCACAGGCTCTAGGCACACGGGCTTCAGTAGTTGTGGCACGTGGGCTCAGTAGTTGTGGCTCACAGGCTCTAGAGCGCGGGCTCAGTAGTTGTGGCGCTCGGGCTTAGTTGCTCCGCGGCATGTGGGATCTTCCCAGACCAGGGCTCGAACCCGTGTCCCCTGCACTGGCAGGCGGATTCTTAACCACTGCCCCACCAGGGAAGCCCCCGATATATGTATATATTTTAAAATGATTGCCACAATAAGTTTAGTTAACATCCATCACCTCATATAGTAGAGGTTTTTCTCTTGTTCTGAGAACTTTTACGATGCACTACCTTAGCAACGTTTTTCAAATACACAATACAGTATTGTTAACTGTAGTCACCATGCTGTACATTAAATTCCCAAAACTTATTTATCTTATAACTGGAAATTTGTACCTTTAACCACCTTCACCCATTTCCCCACTGAACTCTTCTTTTTTTTAATTTTTATTTATTTATTTATTTTTGGCTGCGTTGGGTCTTTGTTGCTGCTCGCGGGCTTTCTCTAGTTGCAGCGAGTGGGGGCTGCTCTTCGTTGCGTTGAGCGGGCTTCTCACTGGGGTGGCTTCTCTTGTTGCAGAGCACAGGCTCTAGGTGCGCAGGCTCAGTAGTTGTGGCGCACAGGCTTAGTTGCTCCGCGTCATGTGGGATCTTCCCGGGCCAGGGATTGAACCTTTGTCCCCTGCGTTGGCAGGCAGATTCTTATCCACTGCGCCACCGGGGAAGCCCCCCACTGAACAATTTTTAAACTTGTAATTTTTTCATTTCCAGTGGATCTAAGGTGTATTTATTAACTGACTTTGGTCATACTTAAACCAGGTTCTACCTTGCCATTTTGAACCTGGTAACTAATTCTGCAAGCTGTCATCTTCTAAAAAGTTTTTCTCTTACTCTAGCAGCTTCACTAGCTGAATGAAGAGTTTCTCTGAGTAAGGCATCATGAAATCTTATGTTCACCTTTAAGAAAGAGGCTCTGATTATATTTTCGTACCTGCCTTGTCCCTTCCTGGGTACTTGTGAAGTGCTGAGGGCATACAAGAAAACTGGGCTGTCATTCAGCTATCACATTGGTGTGGCTGGATCAGTTTTTAAAATACTTTTCTGGTTGGTCAAAAGCCACTGCTGCAAGCTGCCAGTGCCTCTTCTGCCCCACACCTTCCCCAGTATCTCAGCACATAAAAGGGGTTATTATCCCTGGCAGAGCAGAAGTCCTCCAGTTCAGCAGTGGTTAAATGTTAAATATTATGACTGTTGCCTCGAGAGGAAATGAAGACTTTTTTTGCAAACGTAAAAGAACATCGAGTAAAGAGACGTGAGTCCTAGTCACAGCTTTGTCACTAGCTAACTGTGTGGTATTGGCTAAGCCAATTCTATACCTATGTCCTTAGTTCTAAAATCAGAAGAGTAATAATACCTACCCTAACTACTATGTAAGATGATTATAAAAGGTAGTAAAGTTCTGAGGCTAATATACCCTCTGTTGTCTGTGGAATTATCACTGCTTTAGCCTACCTTTTTGTAAGAATGTATTTTGAAATATTTTCAGAGTAACTGATTATTGACATAAATGCAAAAGATTGTATTAAAGCTTTACTACCTGCCTTGCAGAAGACTTGCTGAAAATAGGTTTCTGATTGTTGAGTCATTCAGCAATCACTCTACAGTTCTGCTAAAGTTTTCTTCCAAAAAGACTCTAAAATCTGATGGAAAATGTTATCACTCATGTTTTTATTTTACTCCTCATCATATTAGGTGTTTATCAGATCAGCAAACAAATCAAAGCTCATGATGGCAGTGTGTTCACACTTTGTCAGATGAGAAATGGTATGTTATTAACTGGAGGCGGGAAAGACAGAAAAATAATTCTGTGGGATCATGATCTGAATCCTGAAAGAGAAATAGAGGTAAGGATGAAAATGGAACATAAAAATTTTTAAATATTAAACCCTTTAAACTCATGTCTTTTGTCCCACATTGAGATAACTTACACTTTTCTGGGAAATTTGGTGCACATTCTTGTCATTTCATTCCCTCAAAATAAACGAAAACAAAAAAGGACTATTCACTAAACAAAATAGTTTGAAAGAATAAGAAAAATCAGCAGAATAATTAACTTGCTTATTTATTTCTGAGATTTTTTTTTAGTGACCCAAAAATATAAGCATATAAATTTAAAATTTAACAGACATTCGTTGAAAACTATATCCTACTCCAAGGTATACAAAATGACCAGCTTAATTTTAAAACTTGAAAATAATAACAGTGGGCTTAATGATAATTGCTATTTATCTATGTATGTGTCTGCTTCATTGCATGAACCAAGTGTATCCATGAAACCTGACAGGTATTAGGTGCTCAGTGAAAGTTTGTTAATTGAACTGAGATCTCAGGAAGTGAAATGGGTTAAGAATAGTATTTTAGTCAATGATTGCCAGAGCAAAGGCAATTCACTCAGTTTAATATTGCTTCTGTTTGTTGGTGACTTAAATTTTGAATTTATGCTCAGTCTTTTCTACTCATAACATGCTTTGTAGACAAAATCTTCTCTAAAAAAGAGGATTCTGATAGTACCGCTCTTGGGTTTCATTTCCAAGAAGATATATCCCCCCATATTATAGATAAAGAAATTTGTCTCAGGCTAAATGACTTACCCAAAATAATATAACCAGTAAGTAGCAAAACCAGATCACAGTCTTCATGTGATCTATCAGAACTTATTCCTTTATCCCCTACTCCTAATCCTTAACTCTTGAAATCATATAAAAATATGAATTTAAAATTGAACCAAAGAATGTTGTTAATGCATTATAACTTCTGTGTAATAAAACGTAATTGTCTGAACAAATAATTTATTAGTATAAGATTACCTTATTACTTTCAAATTTGGAATTCTGTCATTTATTACCACATAATTGCATACAGCTATAACTACGGTCTTCAGGTAGTAATTAATGCATGTTAGCATGTGTATGGTGACTTTACAAATTTTTTTTTAGGTTCCTGATCAGTATGGAACAATCAGAGCTGTAGCAGAAGGAAAGGCAGATCAATTTTTGGTAGGCACATCACGAAACTTTATTTTACGGGGAACGTTTAATGATGGCTTCCAAATAGAAGTACAGGTAAGCTGTATGATTTTAACCATTAACTGAGTATTTTTGATGATACCCTTTGCTTCTTATACCAATGGGTGTATTTCATTTTCAGGGTCATACTGATGAGCTTTGGGGTCTTGCCACGCATCCCTTCAAAGATTTGCTCTTGACATGTGCTCAGGACAGACAGGTGTGCATGTGGAACTCGGTGGAACACAGGCTGGAATGGACCAGGCTCGTAGATGTGAGTAAAGCAGAATGTGATTATTATCTCTCCACAGACTCTCCCTAAAATGGAAGATGGTAGCCGCAAAGCAAATAGGACTCAGCATTGGTTAAAACCAAGTGTATTTCTATAGTTCAGTAAAGGGGAAGGGGCAGAGGGAGAGTGTTTAGTCACAAAGTACATGAACCCACTCCAAAGTAGCAAATTAACAGGACAGAAGCTCAGTTTTTCTGTCAGGTTCAGTAGTAAAAATAAAAAATATTTCACATCTTTATGGAGTATTAATTGTTATGGATATGTTTGGGTCTCTGGTGGTGGTGCAGTTGGGTTCAGTAAGTACTGCCCACTAACAGATTCTGCTCTCTTCTTTTTGAGTTGGTCTCTTACTGTGTTTTCTCCCTACCCCACCCAGATTTCCACCTTTTCTAGCCTAAAAGGTGTATACACGTTCTTTGCAGACTCTAAAGAACTGTACAAATGTTTGTTATTATCCTTATTATTGTTCCACTGCCTAGCCACAAGCTGGTGGTCCTTCCCCCTCACCACTCTGCCAGCATGTCCCCTTCCTGCTCTGAAATCCTTTTTCCTCTGAAGTCCATGTTGTATTACCATTGGCTACAGTAAAGTTGGTTGAGATTCCATGTTTATGTGAAACAAGTTATTTTCAAATATGTTTTGCCACTATTCCCATAGATCTAGGGAGACTTTCTCATGTACTCCCCAACAGTTGTCTGTCTCTCTTCTAGGAACCAGGACACTGTGCAGATTTTCATCCAAGTGGCACAGTGGTGGCCATAGGAACGCACTCAGGCAGGTAGGGTCTTTAAGGGAAATGTGAGCTGAGTAATCTAAGTGGTGGGATGTTTAACCATTATTCAGGAATGTTCTCTATCTGATCTGGAAAATTAATCTTTTAAGTGGCACAGTTTTATGCTTTTTGTTCTTTTCTGTTATGTATACCCATTTAATCATTCAGTAATAATTTGAGCACCTACCATTTGTTAGACACTATTGTGGGTGTTCAGGCTACATCAGAGTGCAAAGCAAAAATCCCTGCCCTTGTGGAGCCCACATTTTAGTGTGTGTCAGGGGTAGAGGCAGAATGAAAAATAAGCATTATAACTAATTAAGTTAGCAAATGAAGAGCTATGGTGGGGGAGGGTTGAGCATAGGAAGAGGGATCTGGAAGGGGTGCAGTTGCAAAACGATAAATAGGGAGGTCAGAATAGTCTTCATTAAGGAAGGTGACAGTTCAGCAGACTTGACCTCCTTTGTGAAATTTTCTGTGGTATCGAAAATTTCTCTCCTCGTTCGTTATCTTTTAGGGAAGGAAATTGAACCTGAAATAACCCAGTTGAGCTTTTGTTTGTGCTATAGCTTTTTTCTTTTTTAAATGCTACACAGGTAGATAATAAAGGTATGTTTCCTGAAATCATTATTAATTACTTATCTTTGCAGACATTGTATAGTACCTTTCCAAGGTTATTAGGTAATATATATTTATTATCTGTATTTTTTAATTGAGTCCTTTTTATTGCCTCTGCTGGTAAGTGGCCCTCATCACAAATAACTTAATTTCTTTTTTAAAGAGGCAGAGGAAAAAGATAAAGTCAATTTTCAAAAGTTAAACCCATAGAAAATATGGAATGCTGATTTCTAATAAGGTGAAAATATTGTGAACACACTTATATAAATATTTTTATTTATGTAACAAATATTTCAAATCAGCCAGTTTATTTAATTCTAACTAAATTTAACAATGTAGAGTTTTTTTGTAGCAAGTTTTCCCCTTTGGCTGTTGGATACAAATTAATACCTCTAGAAAGTCAAAACATATTCAAAATCCTCCTCATATATAGTGCTCAGAATCATGGAAAAACAGATCTTTAAGGTAAAGATAAACTTTGAAATGTGAACATGTAACCAGAGGTGCTATTTGAGTGGTTCTGAAATAGTGGAATTTTAGAATTAGGCTGCTTGGGAGAGTAATTGGTGATAACTTGCAAATATAGACGGCTTTACTATCTCAGATTTTCCCAAAATACATGTCAGTAATAGATTATTACTTGGACTAAACAGGCATATGGCAGGTCGGATCTATTTTGGGGGCAGCTGAACAAATATCACAAATGCTAAAATCAATGAAATAGTAAGAATAAGAGCTACCATGTATTCAGTATCTGATGACAGACCTTGTACTAAATTCTTTTCATATAGTACTTTAAGTCTTCACAAGAATGCAACAAAATGTTCATTAATATCTCCTTTGCACAAACAGGAAACCAAGATCCATAGAGGTTCGATCACTTGTGATTGAGCTGGGATTTAACTCAGGTTCTATATAGTTCCAAAGCTTGTCTCTTTCCACTACTCCACCAGTACTCTTTGAGATGTGCTTATCGTGTTCGTAGCATTACTTAGAAATATATAAGGAAAGTTTATCTTTGAAGGTTAAATCACTGGCTGACATAGTATTTTAAAAGCATTTACTGTGTATAAGAAGGAGTTAAACACCAAGTGGAGTAGTAAGGGCTAGAAGGACTTGAATCATTAAGACTCACCACTTCATTGGATGAATGTACAATATATACATACACATAAATACAGTTTGCCCCAATTTGTAAGGAAAAAACTGATCTGATTAAACGCACTGAAGTTACTTTCTAACATTTAGTGTTACTGTGAAGTCATCATTAACAAGCTTAACAGGAAAAGTCACTTAATTTAAGTGACTTAAGCTAAAGCTAAGCCAATTGTTTCCTCTTGGAGTTGTGAGTAGAAAACACCTTATGAATGAGAGTGATATGATAACTAAATAAAAAGTGGGAAAAAATCCTTTCTGGTGCGAAGTTGGGGATTATTTAAAATCTAGGGGAGATGTAGTTATCAGTGTTCATTTTATACTTAATTCCTGTCTTTGGTTTCACATCTGGTTAGTCTGTTGTTTCTTAGAGAACTTTCTCCTTTATTATTTTTTTACATGGATCTGTGAATATGTGGCTGTACTGTCTAAAACAGAAAATTCCTCAATGTAGCCATTCAGATTATTATCACTGAACCTAAGCCTGAAAAAAGTCACACTTAGGGCAAGGATTTTTGTTGTTGTTGTTGTTAGTTTAATACAACATGTGTCCAAATTGTTCATGATCCAGAAAAGGTGACTAGCAAAATGTTTAAAGATGTCTTCATGTCCATATGTAGAAATCTTCTACTTCTTGTAGTCAAGAAGTAAGGGCTTCCCTGGTGGCACAGTGGTTAAGAATCCTCCTGCCAATGCAGGGGACACGGGTTCGAGCCCTGGTCCGGGAAGATCCCACATGCCGCGGAGCAGCTAAGCCCGTGTGTCACAACTACTGAGCCTGTGCTCTAGAGCCCACGAGCCACAACTACTGAGCCCATGTACCACAACTACTGAAGCCCGTGTGCCTAGAGCCCATGTTCCGCAACAAGAGAAGCCACTGCAATGAGAAGCCCACGCACCGCAACGAAGAGTAGCCCCTGCTCGCCGCAACTAGAGAAAGCCCGCGTGCAGCAACGAAGACCCAATGCAGCCAAAAATAAATGAATAAATTAATTAATTTAAAAAAATTAAAAAGAAGTAAGCACAAGTGTGAATA
The DNA here is from genome assembly GCF_965194825.1 of Balaenoptera physalus. Taxonomy (NCBI): domain Eukaryota; kingdom Metazoa; phylum Chordata; class Mammalia; order Artiodactyla; family Balaenopteridae; genus Balaenoptera; species Balaenoptera physalus. Next base: position 63,343,927 of record NC_138894.1, on the reverse strand, counting down.
AATTATCACAGTGATTTAAAAAAATTATCATTTTAAAAGAATATGTTACTAATATTTCTAAGGGGAGAAAATTCAATGCATGGCCCTAAGTGGACATAGTACTTCCTTAACATTGCTAATCCTCATATAGTAAGGAGTCTTTTTAACAGCTTTATTGAGATATCATTCATGTATCATAAAATTGACCCATTTACAGTATACAATTCAGTAGTTTTTAAGACGTTCACAGAGTTGTGCAACCTTCATCACAAGCTAATTTCAGAACACTGTCATTAACCCAAAAAGAATTCCTGTACCCATTAGCAGTCACTCCTCATTGCTCCCACCCGCTTCCAGCCCTGAGTAACTGATCTACTTTCTGTTTCTATAGGTTTGCCTATTCTGGACATTTCATATAAATAGAATTATATAATATGTGGTCATTTGTGACTAGTTTCTTTCACTTAACATAATGTTTTGAAGGTTCATCCATGTTGTATAGCATGTGTCAGCATTTCATTCCCTTTGTCACCAAATATTCCATTGTGTGGATATACCTCGAATAACCACTTGAGTTATAGTCATACATAAGTTTTTGTATGGACATATGTCTTCAGTTCTCTTGGGTATATACCAAGGAGTAGAATTAACTATGTTTAACATTTGAGGAGCTTCCAAATTGTTTTCCACAACAGCTACACCATTTTACAATTCTACCAGTAAAGTATGAGGGTTCCAATTTCTCCACATCGTCGCCAACCCTTGTTATTGCCTGTGTTTTGATTATAGCCATCCTAGTGGCCGTGAAGCACTTTTTCATTGTGGTTTTGATTTGCATTTCTCTGATGGCTAATGATGTTGAGTATCTTTTTTATGTGTTTATTGGCCACTTGTGTAGCCTCTTTAGAGAAATGTCTATTCATATCCTGTGCTCATGTTTGAATTGATTTGTCTTTTTATTGTTGAGTTGTAAGAGCTCTTTATATATTCTGGGCACAGTACCTCATCAGATACATGATTTGCAAATATTTTCTCTCATTCCAAAGGTTGTCTTTTCACTTTCTTGATGGTGACATTTGTTGCACTAAAGTTTTAAATAAAAATTACATAATTTATATAAATTTACTGTATAAAAATATAGTCCCATTTATCTATTCTTCCTCTGTCTCTTGGTCTTCAGGATTTACTCCTATGGTTTTTTCTAAGAATTTTATAGTTTTAGCTCTTACGTTTAAGTCTGTGATTCATTTTGAGTTCATCTTTGTATATGATGTGAGCTAATCTTTGTATAGATATCCAGCGTCATTCTTTTGCACGTGGATATCCAGTTGTTACAACACTCTTTGTTGAAAAGACTTTTCTTTCTGCAGTGAATCGTATTGACACCCTTGTCAAAAATCAATTGACCATAAACATACAGGTTTCTATCTGGACTCTCAGTTATATTCCATTGATCTCTCTGTCCATCCTATGCCAGTACCACAGTCTTGATTATTATAGCTTTGCAGTACGTTTTGAAATCGGGAAATGTGAGTCCTCCAACTTTGTTCTTTTTCAAGGAGGTTTTGGCTATTCAGGATCCCTTGAATTCTACATGAATTTTAAGATCAACATGTCAATTTCTACAAAGAAGCCAGCTGGCATTTTGATAAGGATTGTTTTTTCTCTTTATAGATCAATTTGGGAATGTCACTATTTTAACAGTTTAAGCCTACCAGTTTATGAACAGGAGATGTTTTACATTTATTTAGGTCTTCAGTTTTTTTCAAAGATGTTTTTAGGGTACAAATTTGCACATTTGTTAAATTACACCTAAGTATTTCATTTTTTTGGTGCCATTTTAAATGAAATTGCTTTCTCATTTTCATTTTCAGAATATTCATTGCTGGTATATGTAAATACAACTACCTTTTATATATTGATCTTTTATCGTGCACCTTTGCTGACCTATTTTCTTAGTAATAGTTTTTTTAGTGGATTCCTCAGGATTTTCTGCATACAAGGTCATGTAATCTGCAATATAGTTTTCTTCCTTTCCAGTCTGAATTGTTTTTTCTTTTTCTTGCCTAATTGTCCTGACTAGAACCTCCAGTATAATATTGAATAGAAATGGCAAGAGTGGTCATCCTGATCTTGTTCTCTATTTTAGAGGGAAAGCATTCAGCCTTTCACCATTAAGTATAATGTTAGTTGTGGGTTTTTCATAGATGCCCTTTATCCTATTGACGAATTTTCTTTCTGTTGTTGAGAATTTTTAATCATGAAAGAGTGTTGGGTTTTTCAGCTGCCTTTTCCAGTCTATTGAAATAACATGGTTTTTGTCCTTTATTAATATGGAGTATTACATTAATTGATTTTCAAATGTCTAATCAACCTTGTGTTCCAGACATAAATCCTACTTGGTCATGGCATATAATTCTTTTTATATATTACTGGATTCAGTGTGTTAGTATTTTGTTGAAGATTTTTTTCATCTATATTGTTGAGGTACATTGGTCTGTAGTTTTCTTGTGATGTCTTTGGTTTTGCCAGAGTAATACTGGCACTTCAATAAGGCTTTAAATAAGACCTGATACCTCCTAAACCGAAATGAAGCCTTAAAGCATACAAATGGATAAAAATTAGTATACACTGGTAATTGTTAATCATTAGTTATCAAAATTTTAGATTTGTTGAACCACTGACTATATAAGCCATTTAATTAATAAATTGCACTTAGGCATACCACACATTTTCAAATATAACATTCTCCAATTTTTTTAAATTTGTGTTTCTTGATGGAATTTAAAGTTCTTCATGAAGCTCACAATACATGTGAACCTGAACCGTTATGAATTTGAAAGTTTATAATCTCTGAATTATTGGTAAAATACATTCTGCTTGATTTTTCCAAGACCTCAATTAATCATCCTTTCCCTTCCTTTTTTTAATAAATATTTATTTTTATTTTTTTTAATTAATTTATTTATTTTTTGGCTGCATTGGGTCCTTGTTGCTGCACATGGGCTTCCTCTAGTTGAGGCGAGCGGGGGCTACTCTTTGTTGCAGAACGTGGGCTTCTCATTGCTTTGGCTTCTCTTACTGTGGAGCACGGGCTTCAGTAGCTGTGGCATGCGGGCTCTAGAGCGCAGGCTCAGTAGTTGTGGCACACGGGCTTAGTTGCCCCGTGGCATGTGGGATCTTCCTGGACCAGGGATTGAACCCGTGTCCCCTGCATTGGCAGGCAGATTCTCAACCACTGCGCCACTAGGGAAGTCCCTCCCTTCCTTTTTTTTGAAACTAGTTTCTCAAAAGGCACTTAATCTTTATATCACTTGCAGGCCTTAGAGAAACCACAAATATATTTGCCATCCCATCAGGATGTCAGGTGTCAGCTCAGACAAAATTCCCCAAGCAGTTTGCACAGAACTTTACTCTTTTCCTGGTTGGACCCATTTCTATTTCTAAACCACCATACACTATTTAAGAAAGGAGTTTTTGCCATAGTCATTTTATAGGCTGGTAAATGGAGGTGAGACACCCAGAGTTAGGGAAATCAATAGACTTGAAATGATGGTAGGGAGAATAAAAAGCAAAGATTAAAGTTCAAATTGTTTCAAAGAAAGAAATCCGTGGACTTGAGTCAGTATATAAAACATACTATATATAACCATATTGGAATGGAAAGGGGAGAGGGCAGACTGAGAGAGGTGACTTCAAAAGAGACCCCCAAAGTTTCTGATTTATAGTGACAGCTTTGACAAGGAAGAGCAAGCTGGGAAAATGCACCTGGTGGGCAGGAAGGTAAAAAATTTGATTTAGTTTTCGATGTGGAATCACAGAACGTTAGACCTGGAGAGACTTAAGTGATCCAGCTCCACTCATCATTTTTTTTTAAATTTTTTATAAAATTTTTAAAGGTTAGTTTTGATGATGACTGTAACCTTGGCAAACCAGCAATGTAGCTGAAGTACTGTTATCAAATTCTACTGTTGACTAGAAAGGTTCTGAGTGTAAGAAATGCTCCTTTATCTCAAAAGGGAGATGTCGAAGACATATTAGCACTAGCTGAGACTTTATTCTTAGACATAATTAAAAGAGAAAACTTCTAATTAGAAAAGAATAGCTTGTTTCCCTCTGTAATTTGATGGTGCTGAACTTGGCCCATCAGTACTCCTGAGCTCATTTCCCAGGGTGTACAGTGTCTTTGAACTCTATCAGCATGAATCTCCCTGAGTTCTGCCTTGTTATAATTGCAGTTCGGAGTCACTCTGTGCTCCTACAAGTTGTAAAGCACTAGATGCAGTGAGTGGCACAAAGAAATATTATATAAGACATGGTCCCTACCCCAAGTAGCTTATAACCTAATTAGATACTACATAAAAAGATACAGAGCATGTCATATCAGTAGTTTAGTATTACTTGCATAAACAGGCAGTAATGCTTGAAGATCAACAGAGAAATTACTGTGAGCCTGAGTGGTCAGAGTACACTTCACAGAGGAGATGGGATTGGTCCTGCCTTGATGGAGTTCTGAGATTTCGAAGAGGCAGTGAAGAGTTAGGAGCTTATATCAATCAGGAGGAATGGATTGAGCAAACACAAGAAACTATGAGCTAACTGGACTAGAACGTTCCTAAAGGCCTGTTGATTGCTAAACAGTGGAATCCAAACTTGTTTAGCCTGGCCTTTAAAGCCCATTAAAAATCTTTCCCCTCACCATTCCAGCGAGAATGGTTAAGTCGTTGTCCTTCAGATACACCTCAGCCCTTTTTGTAGTTTCTTACCTATCCCTCTCCACCTGTTTATGTCCCACCTCTCCTTGCCACATTTGATGTGATGAAATCCAAGACCACCCACATCCTCAGTGATTACTCCCTGCTCTGAAACCTCATAATCCTTAACTTGTGTCATTCATTTTACTTTAAACTATTTACCACTTTATGAACTCACTCCGTCTCCCCGGTTGGGTTATAAACGCCAGTTCTGCCCCCTTTGCTGACTTCTTTCTTCTCTAGATCCTGAATGTTAGTGTATCTCAGGCAGAGAGAGCACTTTCCATGGGATCACACCCTTCCCTGGTGTGATGTAGTGAAAAGCACAAGGGCTAGAAGCTTTATCCCGGCTCTGCCACTAACTAGTTGGTTGATGACTGGCCAAGTGTTTTGACATCATGGGATTTCAGTGTTCTTATTTGTAAAATAAGAGGGTTGAATTGGGCTTTTCTTTCCCCTGATTTTGATTTTATGTTTTTCCGATTATAAAAGCCACATTCCTATTCTTATAAGGAGAAGCTTCATAAAAGCAGTTGGGAAAAAGTTACAAACCTGCCACCCAGAGGATACACTTTATATTATGATGAATATTTTTTAACTCATATTATGAACACATATATACTCATTTAGGGACTGTAAAGTATGATACTTTCCAGCTCTGAAATCTTATGATTCTCTTCTTGCCACTAAAGAAATCAGTAAGTGTCTTTTTTAAAAAGTCATCTAGTTAATGGTGGTACTGTGTGTGGGTACTTGACTCACAAGTCAGATTAGTTTAAATATATGGCTGAAGATTTCCCATCTCTGATGCTGAGCAGTTACATTTAGAAAGATTCTTTAAGTCCTTTAGGCCCTATAGAGCCCCATAATGATTCCAAATTACCTTAAAGCAGAAGCTTGGTTTCAATGTATATACTCTGGACTAGAATGAGAATGCAATTGAGCACAGTGAAAACTTAATACTTATTTCTAGAAAATTCCCTTTGCTAAAGGATTTGTTATCCTCTCCATACTTCTGTTAAGGATAGAGGTCCTGAGCCAGAAAGTCTTTTCTCAAGGTAGAACGTAATTCATGCAGTGAAAAGGGTGGGAGCTTTAAAATTATTGCTGGGGATCCATATGGAAGTTGTATACTTTTAACAGCAAAGTTATTATTACTAAAAATTACTTGCCAAAAGTGGAAGAATTAATCTCTGATATGTAATTAAAGAAATAGAAAAAGTAGGTAGGGTTTTGTTGTTGGTTTTTTTTTTTTCTTTTTTGAGAGCTGCCATCTCTAACCAGTAAATGACTCAGAGTTTTAGGTTTCTACATATTATACCAACAGACATTCTGGGTTTTTTCATTACTTTGTTTTTTTTTTTGGCTGACTGTGCGGTGTGCAGGATCTTAGTTCCCCAACCAGGGATTGAACCCGTGCCCCCTGCAGTGGAAGCACAGAGTCCTAACCACTGGACCTCCAGGGAATTCCCTTTTTTATTACTTTTGAAGGGAGTTTTCAAAGAGATAAAATTGTTTGCAGTTTCCCTAGGAAGATTAAACTGAACTGGAAATAGTATCAGTTGAGGCTTCTCCAAAATAAAAATAGGTAATTTTAAATGCCTAAGAAAGTATAGTAAAGTTTCTATAAACTCATTAAAAACTTGAAACCTCATACCTACAGAGCGGTGCTGTGTCTCAGTGTTCTTTAGGTATGTCTTTTCACTCCACGTTGGAATATTTTGTTCCCTTACTCTGAAAAGGTGGTTCACTTGGCATCAACTTTGGCATTTCTTGGCTCTAGGAGTTCCGTGGTGGCAGCCATAAAAATTGATTAATGAATTACATTCTCAGAAGAAACCTATGATCTGTGGGTGCTGTCCAGTTGCAATAAGATATGTTCTTTATGCACCTTTTGAAGTGGAAATGATCAAACATTCAGCGCAGGGCTTCAAAGTGCCAGTTACCTGCTGATTGGCTTTTTTTTTTTTTTTTTAATATTTCTCCTGGATTTTATTTATTTATTTATTTATTTATTTATTACTGTGTTGGGTCTTCATTTCTGTGCGAGGGCTTCCTCTAGTTGTGGCAAGTGGGGGCCACTCTTCATCGCGGTACGCGGGCCTCTCACTATCGCGGCCCCTCTTGTTGCGGAGCACAGGCTCCAGACGCGCAGGCTCAGTAGTGGTGGCTCACGGGCGCAGTTGCTCCGCGGCATGTGGGATCTTCCCAGATCAGGGCTCGAACCCGTGTCCCTGCATTGGCAGGCAGATTCTCAACCACTGCGCCACCAGGGAAGCCCTGATTGGCTTTTAATAAACTCAGGTATTCACAGATAGAAGCTATTTCTCTTACCCGAGTAAAAGACAGAATTTATGAATTAGGTTAGCTATGTAGAAGTTTCAACCCGTAACTCACAAATTACTAATTCATTCATGAACATGTTTAATTAGAAAGAGATTTCAGTGATAGATAAAGAGTCGGGATCCTTTAGTTTTTTATCTTCTACCTTGAATATACGAAGGCATGTTAAGCAACATCACTAAATATTCTTTTTTTAAAAAATTCTTTTAAGCCCTTTACTGTCTCCTAAAATTTCTTTTTTTTTAAATTTATTTATTTATTTTTGGCTGTGTTGGGTCTTCATTGCAGCGAGCGGGGGCTACTCTTCATTGTGGTGTGCAGGCTTCTCATTGCAGTGGCTTCTCTCGTTGCGGAGCACGGGCTCTAGGTGCACGGGCTTCAGTAGTTGTATTGCGCAGGCCAGTAGTTGTGGCTCGTGGACTTAGTTGCTCTGCGGCATGTGGGATCTTCCCGGACCAGGGCTCGAACCCGTGTCCCCTGCATTGGCAGGTGGATTCTTAACCACTGCGCCACCAGGGAAGCCCTAATACTTCTTTTTATCTGAAGGGATAGTGGTCTCTGTCCAGATATTAGTTATAAAGCTTCAAAATTAAAAGGAACTGTTGTTATGATTGCTGTTACTGAATTTAGTGGTGGAATTTTTCCCATCTGAATAATTAGAAACAAAACTTGCTGCTCTTTTGTCCCATCCAGTTCCATGAGATTAAGAGTGATTTTATTTTTCTACTCTTGTTCCATTCTTGCCACCCCAACCACTTCTTCCTACACACTGCACTGCTGCCACGTAATTCTTGCTAAACCTTTGCATTTGTCACGTTCGAGATTATCTTCTATTTGTTCATTTGTACGTTCTATAAATGTTTATTTTAGTGCCTGATCTGAGCCAGGCAGTGCTCACCTCCAGACTCCTCCAACTAACTGCGTGTGCTGTCCATAACCTGCCCTCCTCTCCCTTATCTATCCTTTAGTTGTCCTTCCTTAATTCCCAGTCTTTGCTTTGTACCCAGTATCTCACCCTACTCTCCTGAAGCACCCACCATCTCTTCCTTCAGGTGCTCTTAGAACAGGGTCTGATAAGAGTCACTTATTCTGTAGTTGGATTTAAGTCATTGTTTTACCTGTCAAGAGGCTTTTTACATTTTGACTTTTCCTGTAAGTGTGAATGAAGAACTGTTTTTCAAAGAACTTAGAGCTTGCATGTGCAGGTGTTGGGGGTACTGGAGAGGAGGAGTGCCCCCCTGCTGGTCCCTTTGAACTCTCACCAGATGAATGGCCCTCTGCCTTTCCCTCCCACCATCATTCTGTCCGTGCTCCTTCCCACCTCCGTGGCAGTGCAGCTGTCACTCCTCCTGCCTCAACTGCCTCTACTTCTTTCCCTCAACATTCAGCTCAACTCATATTCTACATCCTCCCTAAAGGTTTTTCTCTGTCTGCTATTCATTTCCCTTCTGTGAGTTCTTCTGCTATATGTAGTCACCATCAGTGAGATTGGCACTTAATCGTTCTTTGTTTTAATTGGCTCATTTCCTTTTTCCTGGCTGTAGTGTAATCTTCAAGAACACTGATAATCCTGTCATTTTCTATTTGGACAGTGCCTCGCAAAGAGACACCATTGGCATTCAGTGAATACCTAAATAGAAATGAGAACATGCCTAGGCCCGTATAAGTATATTTATATTGTATCTCGCAACATTTTGCACTCATCCTTCGTTAGAAAAGGGAAACATGTCCAGCTTAAGGGCATTATTAGAATTTCTTTATTAAAAGGAAGAAAAAGTCAGCAACCTTTTTTTTTTTCTATAAATGCTAATATCTGAGAAAATTTTTGATTTTTTACTTCTTAACAGGTGGTTTGTTCTGGATGCAGAAACCAGAGATCTAGTTTCTATCCACACAGACGGGAATGAACAGCTCTCTGTGATGCGCTACTCATTAGGTAGGCAGATTTACTCCCACTCCTGGCATTGACAGCATTTCTCTGTAATTGCATACTTTCACTTCCAGTAAAGCTGACTACTTTTTTCTCTACTTTCTGGAGTTGTTAAGTATTGAATATGTTTCCCCCAACATTAGATTAAATTCTGCTGCAGGAAACAGCAAAAGATCTGCTAAAGTTAAACAACATTCTAAATCATCAAGCAAACATAAATTTAGAACAAACTGTTACAACTGCATTTGCAATTGAAAACAGAATACAGTGCAATCAAATCCCATTTTTTTGGAACTACAAATACTTAGAACTTTGAATAGGTACTGTACTAGGCTGAATGTTAATCTATTTAGCAACCTTTTCTTTGTATATAAGATAATAGAAAATAAATAATAATAATATTCAAAATATACAAATTTTATAGGCCCTTCAAGTGCTTTAAAATCTAGTTTGATTTTTACTGGTTACATAGCAATGATTGGTCTGTTAATTAGATAAAATACTCAGCAACTGATGAATTTGATCAATTCGTTTAGCTACTTCTTTTCATACTTTATTCAAAATGTTAATTAAGTTTCCATGATAGTTGGTTCCTTTTTCCTGCTATTAATATGGTTTTGAGCCACATAATTCTTCCCTGGAGTTAGTTCGAGTGACATTTTCTTATATTCAAAAATATATTCCAGTAGTTGTTGGATCAGTGTGGAGTCCAAATGATCTTTTTGATTTCTTCTAAGTCATTTCAGAGGAAGCTCAGAATGCTATTCTCTGTGTTGAACAAGGAAGGAAAAGTATTTGCTTCAAGCTGTAAGCTTGGCAAGAGTTGTCTTGAAGCAGAAAAGGTTTTCTCTCTTGGTTTGGCTTTTTTCAATGCTGTAATAGCAAATAACTACTGTAGATGTAGCATTTAAAACCCAAAGATCAAATGGACTTTATTGACCATCTGTTACGTGGTGAGTACAGTGGTCCTTTGTGAGAGAACATGGTCCTTTCCCAAGAGAGTGGACCCTGTAGTTGGAGAGATCATATGTCCTCAGCTGAAATGAGCAATTGTACACTCAGCTTGCCATATGAATACTGTATACTTAGACCCATAAAAGTAGGTTAACCTCCCTAGGGCCAGTCTGTCGCTAACTAGGAGGAGATGAGACTAAGGGAAGAGTCCAAGACCCGTGAGCATTTCCAAGAAGGGATTGTGTACTCAACCAGATGACCATTTGGTTTTCAAGTATGTTTAGTGATGGAAGGAGTCATTCATTAAACACCGAAGAATAATTAAGTTGATGAGATTTAACAACATTTGTAAAATATCATTTGGTGTAGGTCCAGTAAAGTGACAGTAAATAAACCTATCGATGTATTTCTATAATCAACATTTTTTCCTGTTTCATTCCAGATGGCACCTTCCTGGCTGTGGGATCTCATGACAACTTTATTTACCTCTATGTAGTCTCAGAAAATGGAAGAAAGTACAGCAGACATGGAAAGTGCACTGTAAGTAGTGAAGTAAATCTATAAAATTGTTGGAAAATTTTACTTCTGTAAAAAGAGAGTTAAATGTTTACATTGATGTATCACCTTTAAACTTAGCAGATTTAAAATTTAATCTCTATCTTTGAAACTGAAATTACCTGACAGTAGAATCTTGCAGTTCCCTGTATGCTCTAGAAAGGTTTCTCCTTTGATGAGAGTTTAATATTGTTACCTCTCTCTCTCTGACTACTAGTTTTAATGCAGTTTCTTAAATCAAAGCTATTTCCTTAGGAAATCCTTAGAAAATAACGCTTTTTTAAAATGGAGTGAGTCAGAAATGGAAGGGTATCTCTAACATTTTAATCTCAGTGTCCCATGATCCTGCCCATCCTTGACACTCCGCAATTTCCTAGGTGACCTCTCTAGCACTAAACATAATTTATATGGAGATTTGTCTGTATTAAGAGAATTAATAGAAGCATATTTCCTTTAATTTACTGCATTTCTGATTGATTAGTTTATCATTTTAAGATGAAGATTAGATTCAATTCTAGACATAGTGAGTACTTATCTTATGGCAGGCAGTCTGCTAACTAGGGTAATGTTCTAGGCACTGGGGATATACATAAGATTTGCTCATTGTCCTCAAAAAGTACACATTCAAGCTGATAACAGGATGAGAAAGGCAGGAGATATAGCATAGTGGTTAAGGGCATAAACTTGGGATCAGACTACCTGGATTTTAACTCTTGTTTCACCACCCACAAATGTGACCTTGGGCAAGTTATTTAAACCTTCTACTTCAGTCTTCTCATCTGTAAAGTGAAGATAGTAGTACTTTCTACTTCACTGGATTAAAACAAGTTAAGGCATATAAAATACTTACAGTAGTGCTTGGCAAGTAAGAAGTACTCAGTATATGTTAACTATGAATTTACAGAAAATGAGGTAGTTTGGTATCTATATTACCAGTCAATTTAGGATTAGCAAATTACTTGATGAATTAGTGGCACAGATCCTTTAACAGTCTTTTTTTAAAAAATATTTATTTATTTATTTATTTTTTTTTTGGCTGCGTCGGGTCTTGGTTGCAGTGTGCGGGCTTCTCTCTAGTTGCGGTACGCAGGCTTCTCTCTGGTTGTGGTGTGCAGGCTTCTCTCTAGTTGTGGCACGTGGGCTCTGTAGTTGCGGCACACGGGCTCTGTAGTTGTGGCACGTGGGCTCAGTTACCCTGCAGCATGTAAGTTCTTAGTTCCCCTACCAGGGATTGAACCAGCATCCCCAGCATTGGAAGATGGATTCTTAACCACTGGACCACCAGGGAAATCCCCCTTTAACAGTTTTTATCACAAAAGAGTTTTAGGGGAATGAATAAAAGAATGAATTTTTAAAAGTATATACATAAGTAAAACCCAGGCCATTTTCTATTCAGAGAAGAGACTTACTGCTTTTTTTTTGTTTATTTGCTTTTTGCTTTTTTGGGGGGGGGGGTGTATTTTGTACCATGTGCTAAAACCAGCCTATAAACTGATCTACAAGCAACCTTATAGTTTTATAATTTATCCAAAATATTTTTATTTACTTTGACAAAAATTATGAATCAGTATCCATTAATTTATTTAAATACATCTTTTAATCGATTTATTATCTTAATATTTGGGAATAGTAGTATAATAGTGCCTCATTGTACAACATGATCAAATGAAATATTCCACTGAAAGGAATTTTCAGATTACTTAAGTTTACCCTACCAGGCACCAAATTTTTCTTAATTATTTTTTACCCCAACCTTTTTAAAAAGTCCATGTCTTAATAAACAGAGCATTATCAAATATAATTTAATCTTGTGGAATCATAAAATTTTACAGGTCGCACTATAGCACTTAACTTAGCTCAGCTCTCATTTTACGGATGAAGAGACTGAGTTTCAGAGAAGATAAATGGCTTGTCCTTGGTCACATCTTGACATAGTGGCAGATCTGGGGCCTGAACCCTGTTCTCCTAACTCTTAGTAGAGCAGACTTCCCAAGATACAAAAAGGCCTCAGATTTTTCAATGTGTATATCAGTGTACTGTGCTTTTAGAGTACAGCAACTGATGCAGAAAGGAAAGAGCAGTGTTGGACACTGGATAATGAGACGACCTTGGAAGTGTTGAGAATTGCCAAGTTTATCAATTTCATGACACTTTGCCTTCTCCAGTTAGGCAGCTTTTATCTTTAGAGCATATGAAGTATTATTATGAAATATCTTCAGGAACTGTTAAAGCTTATAGTACTCTTTGCGGCTGTAATGAAAGGCTCAGCTACTCTGCTTTTCTAATTATCTTCTGTTCTGTGCTTTGCTTCCAGCTCTCACTTCTCCTTGCTGTCTGCTTCCACCAGCTGGTCTTATAGTCTCATATTAACTCCTTTTATCTGTTGTCTGCTATGATACAGGACAGACAAAACTGGGTTAATGCTGGCTCTGCTGCTTACTAGTTTGCAACTTTAGGCAAGTTAATTAACTTCTCTGAGTCTTAATTTTATTATCTTAAAACTGGAGATTATAATAGTTCCTACTTTTATAGGATTGTTGTAAAGATTAAAATGTGGCAACTGGACCTACTCTCAGAGTTCCAGATACAAATGCTGTTTTCTATTTTGTTTCCAATATTTCCTGTTACTAGTTAACATTTAAGTGACGCTATAGCTTCAGAAACATACTGGGCTTAGAACTTTAGGAAGTGTCCCTCTAATAAAGTGTAACCAAGCAGTTGAAACTGTCCCTGAGTGCCAGCGTAATAGCTTTGTGTTTGACTCCAATTCCTGTATACCTTTTAACACTGCTACTCAAAGATCTTAGCCCAGGAGATGGAGTGTAATGAAGTTGCAGTGGTATACTAAAAAGCATTACAAAGTCTGTTAGAATAGGCAAGAAGTGCTGGTAAAATAAGTGTTTTTTGGTCAGGATTTTGGTGAATGAAAATATATATAAAGAAGAGAAGAGTAAAAGACTTTTAAAACTGTCTACCTAGAAATCTCCAAGAAAATTACCCATAAAACTAATGCAGTAGGTATTTCAATATTACCATAACAGTTAGGAATTATATTGCAATACTTGGTGGCTTCAACAAATGAGGGATGTGTTCCCATTTAAAAGAAGTCATCAGGGACTCCGGGTCCTTCTTTCTTGCTACTCCATCATCCTCAATAAGGTGCTGCTGGAATTCCAGTCATCCCGTCCTAGTTCTAGGGGGACAGAGCAAGGGGGAAAAAGACACTCTTCCTCCTAAGTCGATTTTTAAAGTTTTCTTGGAAGCCCCACTCAGTGACTTCTGCCACCCATAGCTGCAAAAGAGATTAGGAAATAACAGTGTTTTAGCTGGGCACTTAAGAGAATGTGGAATGGATAAACTATGCTCTACAGATCTACAGTCTAAAGATCGCATTGGGTAGGCTACACTCTACAGTCTACACTCTAAAGGTCAGCTTTCTCTCACACCAGCAAAGCACGTCAAAAATGTGATGGGAAAAAAATCCTAATTGCAGTAGTAACAAAAAACTGTAGATGCTTTGAGAATAGACCTAGCAAGAAAAGCACAGGAAGCTATGTGAAACATGGCTGAAACACAAACTAAGAAATGAAAAAATAGACATAACATATTTCTAGAAGAAAAGACTTCATAAACATGTCTGTTCTCTACAAACTATTCTCTAAATTTGATGCACTTACTTAAATTTTCAGCACAATGTTTATGAGCTTGATAAAATGGTTCTAAAGTTCATCTGAAATTTTCCTCATACCACGAACTATCACAGTTGGCTGGGAATAGGCAGATAGACTAATGGAACAGAAAAGAGAGTCCAAAAACAAATCTCTGTTTATATGGAAATTTACTAGATAATAAAAGGTATTTCAAATCAGTAGAGAGACAATGGACTCTTCTCAGCCTGCATTGTCCAGCATCACAGCTACTAACCACAACTTTGTTTACGAAATTAAATACAATTCAGTTTCCTGGGAGCACTGGCCACATTTTGAGTACTCAGAAGCCACAGGTGGCTAGTTACTTCTGCATTGGACTGTGCAGATACACATTTTCATCACTGCAGAAAGGTCCATTGGATGTCACTGCCCTAGAGGGTGAGGGGACACCCGGATACCTACTTAGGAAAAAAGTTAGTGCCCTAACTCAAGGCCTCGGTACTTGTTTGAAAACTCCTCAGGTAATATTAATATACAGCCACGGTTGCAAACCACTGAGGCACATGATGACCTTCCATGTGATTAACAAAGATTCAGCTGAGATATTTCTTATTTTTCCAGAGTTATTCTTAGGCACCATCACTTGTGATTGTTATTGTGGTTACACCATTCAGCTGCTTAAAGGCAGTGATGAAAGTACCAGCTTAAGAGTACTCTCCTGTTTCTGTTCAGCGAGGTGTACTTTTTGCTCCCAACTGTGTCTGTGCCTGTGGGGTGACGTTTGAGGGTGTTTCCCCCCAAGTTTTGTATGTACCCTTCGTGGCCTAAGAGTTGGGTGAGACAAGGACACTCTGAGGTGGTTCTGGGAAGGCGCACCATAGACTCCCGACAGACAGTTGCATCTAATCTTTTCTTTGCTTATTTATTGGACTCCGTATCAGCGAAAAAATACTCACTTTGTATTCCAATATAAATTGATAACTTCCCCCAAGGTCTTTGCTAAATTTGGGGGCTTTTCCTACTCGAGTTCTTTTTGAGAATACTTTATATTGATTTACCATCTAAATATGTTGTGTCCAACACAGATACGAATTACATCAATGTTATGTATCCATACATTGCTTTTGATGCTTTTCTAAATAATGCTATTAAAGTCTTTTCACAAAGATTCAAACACTTTGCCATGATTAATCTGGTTAAATCCTTCATTCATGTAGCACCAGTTTTCTTACCTTAGAAGCCTGGCTTCTCTAGATTCCAGAGCCAGGCATCAGATCCATGAACACTATGAAAAAGATCTGTGTGAACCCCACCCTCCTGCCATATTCAGAAAATACCCAAGAACCGCATGTGTCTTTCTGGCATTGAAATTGATTTCTTGTTAAGTTGGGAGGTCTCCCACATGCCTAGCAAGTGACTCCCAACCTGTTTGCTGACATACCCAGCTAATCTCCAGTGACTTCAGGAAGTTTTACAGGGTCTCAAATTCACATAATTTAAATTCATTTAAATGTATAAATGTGGGTATTTGCCATGCAGCACTTTGGTGGAGATATAGCTCCAGAGAGGTTTTAGGATATGTCATTTGATTTCAGAAGGCTACTGGAATGATTAAAATACTTTGTGAAAATCATTGAAAACTATACCTAAGGTATTCTGAATTTATTAACTTTAAAAATAAAAACGATGTGAGCAGAAAGCTAGTAATTCAAAAAGTACAATTGAAATTAAATGTTTTAATACAGAGTGCAGGAGATAAAAGTGATTTTTGAGGCTCTGTCAGCTTTGGTGTAAACTGTAAGACCTGTGTGATTTATCTGCAGTAGTTTATTGGAAATAATCAAATGCTTACATGTGAAGCCAACAAAATATGGCATTTGGTAATTTTTTGTTTGAATTCCCGGTGTTAGTAAAACCTAAGCAGAAAAAGATCACTGTCCTCTTGTTTAAGGAGTCAGATGATTATTGGATCCAGCTGTTTGGAGGGAGTATGATGTTGGATAACTTTTCCCCAAAAATATTCTTTGGAGATAGGAGTTTTTTTAGGAGACCTCCATGTGCCATGGGTACTGAAGAAGCAGCCCAGGAAAACTGTGCTCTTTTTGTACACAACATGGAACCAATACTTCATTATCAGAAAGGAAGTCACTCTAATTAGGGACACTAGTGACTTGAAATAAGGCCCGAGGTTGTGGTATCTGTTTCAGTGTCTTTTAAGAGACTGTCTTTCTTGGAAGTGTAGCACAGGTAGTACTTGGTGCTGGTATCAAAATGGAGAGACCAGCAGGATACTCTCACGTTCCAAGTGCTTATCGTTTCCGCTGTGGTCAGACCTCTTTAGTTCCACAGTTCTAGCTCCCAACAAGATAGTGTGAAAAAGAACCAAAGACCTGTTCTGAGCCCTGTTCAGTTCCAGAGGCCGTGGTACTGCTCTCTCTACTTCAGGAATTCCCAGTGAATGGCTACTCAGAAGACAGGACTGGCTACTATGAGACTATTTATCATTCAGAACTCTAAATGCTTTCTAATAGTTGATGTGTTCCTTCCTAGGGACATTCCAGCTATATCACACACCTTGACTGGTCTCCAGACAACAAGTACATAATGTCTAACTCGGGAGACTATGAGATCCTGTACTGTAAGTATGAATGCTCACATACGGCTGAGATGTGCCCGTCAGGGGCAGTAAAGAGCAGGCTGCGTGGCATCTGAATTGCGCAGCTACTGCACGCTGGCCCCTCTGACCTGAAGAAGCACGTGCCACTCGGAGCTGGCTAAGGAATGAGAATCTCACAGTAATGAGTTCACTTAAATGTCATGAGAAATTATTCAGGGGGACTGATCCTGCTCTGAATGGTTCTGTATTTAACAGCTTTTCCTGGAGGCAGGAAGGAGTACAATGCATGGGCATTTATGCTTTTTAAAGAAAAAACAACTTCAGTGGGAAACAGTTTATAGTTCTATAAACCGTGTTAAACACTTCCTTTTCAACTGTGTCTTAATATTTTCAGTGTATGGATTATAAATACAAGTAAACGTGGCTAGTTTGAGTCAAGGTGCATTTTCAAATACATTTGTACACAAGCACTATGATTATACTTCCTGTTTCTAAATTTAAAGGGGACATTCCAAATGGCTGCAAACTAATCAGGAATCGATCAGATTGTAAGGACATCGATTGGACGACATACACCTGTGTGCTAGGCTTTCAAGTCTTTGGTAAGGACATTGCACTTGATGGGAAAAGGCAATTTGTGGTGTTTTTATGTATAATACTTAAATTTCTAAATGAAAAATAGTCTACATGTGTTTTTTTTTTTTTTTTAAAGATTTATTTATTGATTGATTGATTGATTGATTGTTATGTTGGGTCTTCGTTTCTGTGCTAGGGCTTTCTCTAGTTGCGGCAAGTGGGGGCCACTCTTCATCGCAGTGCGCGGGCCTCTCACTATCGTGGCCTCTCTTGTTGCGGAGCACAGGCTCCAGACGCGCAGGCTCAGTAGTTGTGGCTCACGGGCCTAGTTGCTCCGTGGCATGTGGGATCTTCCCGGACCAGGGCTCGAACCCGTGTCCCCTGCATTGGCAGGCAGATTCTCAACCACTGCGCCACCAGGGAAGCCCCTACATGTGTTTTTTTCAATTTATTTTTTATTGAAGTATAGTTGAATTACGATGTTGTGTTAATTTCTGCTGTACAGCAAAGTGATTCAGTTATACATACATATACATACTTTTTCATATTCTTTTCCATTATGGTTTATCACAGGACATTGAATATAGTTCCCTGTGCTATAGGACCTTGTAGTTTATCCATTCTGTATATACCAGTTTGCATCTGCTAACCCCAAACTCCCAATCCAACCCTCCCCCACCCTCCTCCCCCTTGGCAACCACCAGTCTGTTCTCTATGTCCCTGATTCTGTTTTTTTGTTTTTTTTTTTTAATAAAGATGCAGAGTGTATTTTTTTTTAAATATCTTTTTTGGAGTATAATTGCTTTACAATGTTGTGTTAGTTTCTGCTGTATAACAAAGTGAATCACCTATACGTACACATATATCCCCGGATCTCCTCCCTCTTGCGTCTCCCTCCCACCCTCCCTATCCCACCCCTCTAGGTGGTCACAAAGTACCCAGCTGATCTCCCTGTGCTGTGTGGCTGCTTCCCACTAGCTATTTTACATTTGGTAGTGTATATATGTCTATGCCACTCTCTCACTCCTGTTTCATAGATAAGTTCATTTGTGTCATATTTTAGATTCCACATATAAGTGCTATCATATAGTATGTCTTTCTGACTCACTTCACTTAGTACTCTTTAGTGTTATCACTATTAATGCACAGTTCAGAGAAGCTGAATGTATTAGGATTGAACCAATATGAGGTTTGTTCTCTGCAGAATTCAGCAGACTTTTGGTCCCCAATAAATATGAAAGACAATTAAAAAGGAAAGGCATTTACATAATAGTATAGATTGCCTTTCAGTTTTTTCCTCCAAGTGAAAATTGAAGCTTTCAAATTTGTAAAGGCATTTTCAAAATAACAGCTTTATTGAGATACCATTCACATACCATATAATTCACCTATTTAAAGTGCACAATTTGGTGGTTTTAGCATATTCATAGGATTGTGCACCCGTCATCACTATCTAATTTTAGAACATTTTCATTACCCCAAAAAGAAGCTCTGCCCATTAGCAGTCACTCCCTCCCTCCCCCTTCCACAACCTCCCAGCAACCACTGATCTTCTTTCTTTTTCTAATGATTTGCATATTCAGGACAGTTCATATAAATGGAATCATGTACTATGTGATCCATCGAAACTGACTTCTTTCCTTTAGCACCGGATGTTCAAGGTTCATCATGTTGTAGCACGTATCAGTACTTCACTTTATGGCTGAGTAACATCCTTTTGTATGGCTATACCACGTTCTGTTTATCATCAGTTGATGGACACTTAGGTTGTTTCCACTTTTATTATAAATAATGCTGCTATGAACAGTTTTCGTGTAGACATGTTTTCATTCTCTTGGGTTATACCTAGGAGTGGAATTGCAGGGTCAAATGGTAACTCTGTGTATAACCTTTTGAGGAACTGCCAGACTGTTTTCCTAAGTGGCTGCACCATTTACATTGCCACCAGCAGTGTATGAGGGTTCTGTTTTTCCACATCATTGTCAACAGTTGTTATTCTTTTGCATGTGGGTGTCCAATTATCCCAGTACCATTTATTGACATATAAAGACATTTTTAGTAGACATTATTTAAAGATAAAGTGTGGAGATCATTCCTAATCTTATGTTTTGGACATTTCTAGAACTCTGTCCTTTGACAGTTTTCTCAGTCTTTGCCAATCTGTAGGAATCCTTCTGAGAAAGTTAGGATTAAAAAGAGATGTTATACTCAGTAATTAGAATATTGGATAGGGATGTGGCACCAGTACCTAAAGCAATTCCCAAAATATTAGGTATTTTTCCTTTAACAGTGTATCTCTGCCTTCTGAAAAGTTGGACTCTCTCCTCCACTCTCATGGTAGATCTGAACATTTCTTTATGCTGTGTGCATTAGAAAAATAATCCATTATGGGTACTTGTTCTAAATACAGCTGCTGCTGAGATGAAGAAGCCTACCAGGCTTGGAAGAAATTAAAACAAAATAACCCTGACTAGTCCATAAACAAATTCATTATTCTGGGTGAAGCTGAAGCAGTGGCCAATAGCTAGTAACTTACCTTGTTATTTTAGTGAAACAAACAATATTTAATTTACTTATTAAGAGATGTCAGTCAAGAAGTGTTTCATCTTTAGTGAATTTACCAAAAAAAAATTGTTCTCTAGAGCAGTACTGAACTACAGGAGGCCAGCATCTCAACTGTTACATATTGTATATTTTTAGTCTAGTAGAGGTTTGTGCTAATTATGTTGAACATGACCACCAGTGCCTCATAATGATTCAGAATAATTAAATTTGCTGTGTCGATCTTTGGACATAAGTAATAGTTTATGGAAACTCCTATGGATAACATGATAGACCTAGTGGATGGCCTGTACATTTCCATTAAGAAAGAATCTCTATGAGGTTTTTTTTTAAGTGCCTGCCTGAAAGGGAACAGAGTCCACTCTGAAGAATTAATGCTGTGGCATTGTTTCTGCACTTTGCTACAGAAATAACTGAGAATTTCCCCTCCAACTAGAAACTTTAAACAGGAGGAGCTTATTGTCAAGGTGAGACAAGCTGAAACTAAAATTATTTATTAGCACCACCTGCTGGTTACTAGTGAGTATTTTTGAATCTTAAAGTTTTAAGTCTTAAATTTTCCATCTTGAGGTTATTTCAGTTTATTATTAGATTATGGATAAAATTTCATCATTTGAATGAAGTATTAAGCCACTAAGAAATCTTTAAGGGAAATTTAGCAGCTAAGAGTTTGAACAGGGATGAAAATTAAGATTCTAAAATAAACACACGTAGCATGGCAGTTGTATTTTTCAGGCTAATTTTTCTACACCCCCCATGTTTCCATATCAAAGGTGTCTGGCCAGAAGGATCTGATGGGACAGATATCAATGCACTCGTGCGATCCCACAATAGAAAGGTGATAGCTGTTGCTGATGACTTTTGCAAAGTCCATCTGTTTCAGTATCCCTGCTCCAAAGCAAAGGTAAAATCAACTTAATAAAAACTAGTGTTTGTTATAGGGCCTTTTGTTTGGGGATAATTTTTGTTTGGGGATATATTGTGTCAATGGTGGGAAGATACTCATAGGGTTACTAATTACTGCCTGTGATACTACAGTGCATGGGCGGAGGGAATAGGGCCATCTGTAAGCATCCAAGCAGGCAGTGCTTGTCTTTTCCTTCCTCATTAAGGTAAAGGAGAAGACAGAGAAGCCACTTGATGGTGTTTTATTCATTTTTGTTTATTGTCCTTTTTTTTTTTCATTTTGATACCTTGGCAGTTTTAAATTTCTTCTAAACATATTAAAATATTTTATTTTTGGTACATGATCAACATTATGACTCCTAAATCATGTATAATCTTTCCAACCTAGTAAATTCTCCCCTAGCCATCTCAGTAGAATAGTCACTAATAAACTCTAACAAGTATGCAGAAGACATTTTTTTTACAGTCTGAAAGTACAGCTGTCCAATTACTTTGTTTCTCCCATATAAATAGGTATTAAAAGGAAATCACTGCTAGCTTTATTCCTCAGAGTCAATGACTTGTGGTTTTGATCTGAATTACCTGTTTCACAAACTGAATGAGCTCCCTAACCTAGTCACCTCCATTGCTGTAAGTAGGCATGTGAAGAATGAGTTTAATTTTCCTATCTGATTTATTTCATGTAGGCTCCCAGTCACAAGTACAGTGCCCACAGCAGCCATGTCACCAATGTCAGTTTTACTCATAATGACAGTCACCTGATTTCAACTGGTGGAAAAGACATGAGCATCATTCAGTGGAAACTTGTGGAAAAGTTATCTTTGCCTCAAAATGAGATTGTAGCTGATACCGCGCTCACCAAAGCCCCCGTCTCTTCCACTGAAAGTGTCATGCAGTCAGATGCTCCCACACCACCTCCTTCCCAGCCCGGGAACGAGACAGCTGAAGAAGAGAGCAGGATAAGCAGCTCTCCCACGCTTCTGGAGAACAGCCTGGGGCAGACTGCGGGGCCCAGCGAAGACCACAGTGAGGAGCAGAGTGAGGGGGGCAGCGAAGACCTCGGTGAGCCTGCTTGTGAAGAGCCAGCGCCCGAGATGAGCGAGGGGCGGAGCGCAGGCGCTCTTCCCGGGGACCAGCGAGACCCTTCACCCCTGCCCTAACGCCAGGACTTCAGTGCGGCTCGCTTTTTCCTTCAACTGCATGATGTGCTCTTGCGATAAAGTTCAGATAACAGGCCAGAAGTGATGGAGAATCACTATTGATGGAGATTTTGGTTTCCACGTAATCTGTTTTCAATAGTCTTATCTTCCGTCTCTTAAATGCAGTCGACCTAAAGGTTCGGTTTGATGTGTGCTGAAAATTAACCAAACTTAATAGTAGGAAAAGACTGAAACATTAATTGTGTCTCAGAAATTACTGTGTACGTGAGTGGTATGATGTTAATACTGGAAACAAAAACAGCGGTCGTATAGATTTTAAATAAACCCCTCATTATCTGAGCAGGTTTTCTTCAGGAACAACCAGAGGCATCACAAACACTGTTACTCATCTGCTGGCTCAGACTGCTACCTTTTTTTTTTTTTTCCCTGATGCTGAAAATCAGAAAAACAAAACAAAAACCAAAAAAAAACCTTCTCTTACTGAGATTCCCTCCCACCCCAAATGTCTAGTGGAAATTTTTTAGTCAAGAAAAACTTCATTAGTGCCATGAGCAGTGGTGTTGCCTTCTTAAATAATAACACCCTTTTCTTACATAGCCAGCAGATATCCAGATGTGCTTGTTAGTCTACCATGTAGGTGCTGCCTTTTCTAAGTCAGAGTGAGGAACAGTCCCTTAATTTCCTGTGCGCAAATCTATTTTATCTTAGAACTAAGAAAGCAGTGGTTTGTTAAAGAGCTTTTAATGTATATTAAACCATTGATACTCCGAAATAATGGATTCCTCCAAGGATTCCTTTACTGGCCTAAACATTTTCAAATGTTTGGCGTTCAAGTGAGTGAACAGAAGAAACCGCACGCCTATAAAATTAAACTTGGCTAATCTTAGCTTAGCCTTCATCATAATTTGCTCCTTCAATAACAGAAATATTAATAAAGTTTAAATGATTGAATTGGTGCTTGAAATTCACTGGTTTAGTTGTAATTTTTATACAGATTATTGAGGGATAAAATACTCAACAAATTGCAAATTCTTTTTTATGTAAGTGTGAATAACAGTCAGGCATTTTTTATAAATTGCATACTTAACAGACCTGCTACACACAGTGATTTTTCTCTGGTGGAGTTGCTTTAAGCCTTGCAATTCTGATGTGGCTATCCTCTGCTGTTTGGGGGCAGTGCATGTGTTATTATGCATTGGATAGTTGTTTTTTTAAGTTTTGTCAGATTATGTTTTTCTTAAGTATGTGTTTCCTATTTTCAAAATAATTACTGACAAATATGCATTTCCTATATATTTGTTTATACTTTGATTATAAAAAGACTTATTTTTTAACTTGCAATGTTTTGATATCTTTTTTTTTTTTTTTTTTGGTTAGATCATGTTTAGAAACTTTGGATGAGTTCAAAAGTCTTAAGTATGCAAGTGTTTACGTGACTGTGCCATTCCAAAGTGCATCAGAACTGTCATTCCCTTCTACTGTCTTCTCAGGAGTAATACAAATCAGGTATTTCATCATCATTTGGTAATACACAAACTTCAGTGAACTCCCAAGGACACTCACAACATTTGTATTCACATGCTGTATGTAAGGGTGTGGGTATGTGTGAAGGGGTGAGTGTAGACACTCACTCTGTGTGTGTATCTCTATATAAGAAGATATGCGCCACATTGAAAATACTCAGTGTGTTATCTCTGTGTATAGATATATGTCCATGTATTTCTCTTTCCTCTTGTTTACAACTGTTCAAAAAAAAAAAAACCTCAAAGTAGTTCTCTTCAAAAGAAGGGAGGTAGACTCCAAGCAACCCATCATTTTTCAGTATGTTTGTACATAAATTATCAGAGAGCAGCAGTAGTATCAGGCATATATATTTGCCTATTAGCTGTGGTGACTGAATCATCAGGTCGGCATGTGCTATATACCCTGCAAGAAAAATACTATGAGATGAACAAGTAATTCTAGGAGAAGAAAAAGCATTTCGTTAAGTACCTGGGGGATACCACTCTCCATGATAAGCAGGGAGTTTATTTGGGGACATCAGTCACCTTTGGGGTTGCTGTGTACCATGAAATTTATATTCGTGATATCTTGGGTGGTAGTTTCAAAAGACACTACTAATACGCAGAAAGCGTTCCAGCTCTCTATTGCTGGCAACTACTGTTTAACAGTCAATTAAATCTGTGATAATGGTTGGAAGTGGGTGGGATTATGAAATTGTAGATGTTTTTAGAAAAACTTGTGAATGAAAATGAATCCAAGTGTTTCATGTGAAGATGTTGAGCCATTTCTATCATGCATTCCTGTCTTATGGCAGAAAATTTTGAAGATTAAAAAATAAAATAAGATGTTTCATTTGTCTCTCTAAATGTGTCTTGGGTCTTTTTTCATTTATGCTGCTAGTGTCCGTGACTGTCCAATCATCAGAAGACATGACAGTTCAGAAGGACACATTTATCAGCTGACCACTGCCACTGCTATGGATACAGCTATTCTGGAGTGACAGACACCATCTCATGATGTTAGAGGAAATTACTTCTGATTTATGCTTCCATTTAATAGGGAACAGCTTTGTTTTAATTTATTTCATGTCTACACTCTCTCCAGTGTTTAACGTTAGGTAATCCTGGTGATCCTGGTTACCTGCCTGACCCGCCTCCACTGCCTGCCTCCCCGGTGTAGCCTGCCGGAAGCCCTTGAACTCAGCGTCCCGCTTTCGCCATCTCTCCCGTGTTGCTTAGTGACACATCCTCTGTACACCGCAACCAAAAATTAGCTGCTACAAATTTTTCTTGATGAAGCATTAGACTAAGAGTATTCCATACATTCCCAGTTTTACAGTCATGGAAATAATGATGGGGTTTTCATCAGCATCTTACTCATCCTTGTTGACTATGAATATATGTTCACAGCCACTCGCATATACTAACCTGTGACAGGCTGGCTTGGGGCAGAAATTCCTCTTTCAAGAATTCAGAGACAAAACGGCTGACAGACACCAGAACCACCCCACTAAACAATGTGATTTTTCTTAATAAAAAAGGAGATCCAAAAAAGGAACCTCTATGGGGAAATAATGATGAATTAGATCTTGGACATATTGAGGTGTTTGTTTGTTAGTGTAACTTCTAGAAGGAACTAGGTTTCTAGCTTAAAGGTGGAACTACAACGAGAGTTTAGGACAAGGACATGTTTTTAGGACAAAGGAGACAGGCTGAAGAGCAGGTGTGCAGGACTTGGGCGGAGCAGAGCAGAGCTGTCGCTGGAGGAGTCCCCGTGCAGCCAGTGCACCCCCAGACACCCCAGCTCGCAGGGATACAGGGCGTGGTGCCCTGTGGGCAAGGGGCGGGCTGGGGAGGTTCAGGAGCAGGCCTGCGTTCACTTACCCAGATAACTGCCACACCAGGACTTCGTGTGTTATAACTGGAAAGCTGGAGCCTCTTCCACTTACACGAGGAGAAAGACGTTCTTTATAAATGGAGGAAGAAGGAAAAGATGTGGGTGAAGATTCAGAGAGTTTTGGAAAGGAGACGGGGAAACAGCAGAGGACCTATGTCATCTCAGTCCTCAGTTCAGGAGAGGGTGAGGGCACTGCCCTTTGTAAAGGGGCAACTCCTGCTCTCCTCAGGGACTCTGATAATATTACATATTTGTGCTAATCAGTTCATCTTTTCCAAAGGAAACCTGAATTTCGACTCCACCCTCATTAACAGACCCCTACAGTAACCTCTGATACAAAGTAGACAAAAGAACTAAAAGAGAAAGAATCCCAAATGGAGAAAAAAAAGTTGCATTGTCTCTAGAAATGTCAGTGTGTTTCATTTCTATATCCATGGGTGACATCCTCAGGAGACCATAGCTTACGGAACTGAACACATTTGTGTTTTTTGTTTTAATTTTACCAATCCAGAAGTCTAGCAGAAAAACTTAAGGGTGCCACTTCTGTATCTCAAAGGACAAAAACATCAAGAAATGTGGAAAATAAGAAACTGAGTGCTCAATGATTACAATATGGCACACATCCATAGAACGAAATGCTACTCAGCCGTAACAGCTAACACATAATGTAACACTTAAGTGCTTTCCACGTACTAACTCATTCAATTCTTCCAACAATCCTGAATTCGATTATCTCCATTTTACAGACGAGTAAACTTACAGATGAGAAGGCAGGTTACCCTAGTAGCAAGTGCCTGAGCCAAGATTTGAAGGCAGGTCCCCCTGCCCCCAGAGTTCCTGGGGCCAGCCCCGTGCTCTGCTGTGTGGCACTGCAGGAGATGCTCACTGCAGAACAGTAATTTAGTGATTACTAGTAACAAAAAGAATGAAATGGGTTGAGCTTCTGGTAGGAAGGATTTGAGACCAGTATATGGAAAAACCACAGAAAGTGATTAGGCTTTGGAAAAGGCATCTTTGGGCTCTGAACAGTGTCACAAAGTTGGAGGGACCCTTCCCTTGCACAAGTCCCCTCCTGTCATCCCTACAACTGGAGTGCGGGGCAGAGCTTCCAGGCGTGCTGCGGCACCTGCTGCCAGCGACTCCCTGCCTTTCCTGCCTTTCTTGGCTCCTGTGTCCTCAGTCCCTGATGTTCAATTTAAACCTATTTGTGTGGAGAAGCTGCTCCCTTATTTTCCAACCTTTGAGCAATTTCCATTTCACCAAGAAAGCAGCATAGTAGCTGCTTCCTTCACCGGTCAAGTGCTTCTTCCCCTTAATCCTCCAGCCCAGGCTCAGCCAGAGGGCTTTGATCCTGCCTCTCTTCTCCCTCAGCAATGTAAACACGCAGTCCTGAAAATAGATTTTCCTAGGGAGCCACCCAGGGACACGCATGAATATGCATAATTGCCAGTGTTGACTCAATATCTCAGTGGGATTATGCAGATTTCAACCCCTGGCGGAGTTCATTTTTGCCAGATCTCACTAAAGGAGCTGGAGACAAAGTGCTAAAAGGGCCTCAGGGAAGAAAAATAACTTTTTAATAAAAAGCAAAGCCCTCATACCTGGTCATCCCGTTTCATTCCTGATGTTCCACCAAGCCAGAGTGCATCCTGGGAAGGGTCAAAGCGTACTCTGGAGCCCATCTCAGCACACCGATGCCCATTCAGCCAACACTGGGTCGGGCTGACTTGGAGACCTGGTTGGAAGCAGGGAAACCAGAAGCTGGCGTTCTCTTACCGTGTCAGCTGCAGAACTCTCGCTCGGTTAACGCAACTGTGTAAGTCGGATGTCCAGGAAGGGCAGGGCCTCTTCCTTCTACAGACTTCAGTCTCTCTACGGTAAAAACGTATTGTGCTGCCGACACCTTCAAAGTGGTAGCCAGCCTGAACCCGGCGAGTCTGTATGAGACTAGGATCCACAGGAGTCACTGTTTCATCGGGTACATGTGCAAACTGTACCGGGCTCGGCGTGGAATCCAGAGATGGGAAGATGCAGGCCCTACCCTCACGGCACATGGATCCTGGAAAGCCAATCTGGAAAGTTTACCAACTGTACCTTTCCATTTATAACATTCTTGAAAGAGCAACACTACAGAGAACAGACTAGTGGTTGCCAGGGGACAGGGACGGAGGGGAGGGGATGTCACTACAGAGGGGCAGCACGGGGGTTCTGCTGCGATGATGAACAGCCTGCATCTTGGTTGTGGTGGTGATTACACAAACCTGTAAGCGGGACTAAATCGCACAACTGCACACGCGCACACAGGAATGCAGGCAGAACTGGTGGATACTGATTAAGGTCTGTGGTCTGCAGGGCTCTGTTGTACCCATGAACATTTCCTGGACTTAAAACTACACATTATGTAAGATGTCACCACCGAGGGAAGCTGAGGGAAGGGTTCACCAGACTCTTTTTTTAAACTTCCTCTAAGTCTATAATTATTTCCAAATAAGTTTTTTTCAAATAATGATATAGAAACTCCCTTCTCTTTATACTTCTGAAAGGAATATGGAAACAAAAATGGGCCTTAAAACAACAAAAATTTTTAAATAAAATTTGTCCTCGTGCACTTGAGGTACTCCGTCTGCGATCAAATAAAACACTGCTGATGTGAAACGGCACTCCCTGCAGCTTTCCCTGCCACTTCTCTGCCCCGACAGGGTCTGTGCGAGACTTCCTAGCTGAGTGTGGGCCTGGAGGAGCCCCAGGCAAGGAAGGGGCGCTGGTCAGAGGTGTGTCTGGGAACACAGAGGCTTTACCTGCTTGCCCCCCCCAGAAGCAGCCAGTGCATTACCCCTGCAGCCAGAGGAGTCCCCCCCTTCGCTGGGTATTCTGCACCCCTTCTCCCTCCTCCTGGGTCCTCACTGGCTTCCCCTTCTGACTGCTTTGAGTGTCACTGATGCTCACTCCCTTTCTTGGAAACGCTCTCCTGAAGCCGCCCCACGGCTGCCTTCCCTCAGGTGCTTGGGCCGAATCACCTTCCCTTACTCAGAAGTAATAAAATGACAAGAAAAAGAAGAATTCCACTATATAGCAGGCCCTGGTGAAACTGCGGCAGAATTGAGATTAGGTGATCAGGCTTTCTCCTTTGAGAGTGATAGCCCTCTCTGGTTTCACTGGCAAAATCCATTTTCCTGTGGCCTACTGTTTGCTGCCCATGAATATCTCAGCACCAGAATCATGAGCAGGAGTGCTTGCCAGGCTTTGACATTTCCATTTAGAAGATGAATTAATTCTGAGCTGAGCCAAGAGTCCCTTTTCTCTTGAAAGAATGTGTTAGCTTCAAGCCCTCAGACCCCTGGAGCATCGGTGAGGTCTCTCTCACACCAGCCCCACTTGAAGGTGAGTCAGCCCTTCCGTGGGGGCAAGTGAGGGATCTGACATAAAAAACCTAAGGCTGCAATGAACAGGGCATGTTTCACTGTGGGTTTAGGTAAATTTAGGCCCCGTCTCCCTGGTCTCCATCTGAAAGAGAGAGTAAGGGTTTGCCCACCGGGAGCATCTGATTCTCAGGGGAGAGACCTCCTGGCGAGCTTGAGGGCTCTGCCCCCAGCTGCTCCGCGAGGGCCCCGCGTCCAAGGGGCTTGAGGGAAGCAGATGAGCTGTTCTCCCCTCGGGTGACGGGTGACGGGCTGAGGCCGCCATCACAATAAACAATGTTTGCACCGGAAGCGATGAGCAGGGCGACAGATTGTCAGGACAGCCTGCAGATGGCTCTGCTAATAAAGCCGCCATTCACAGCCGCCCAGGCTGAAGTGGTTTCTATGGGAAACCCTCACATTGAAACAGAAGGAAGTTCTTTTAAATTATAGTAGATAATAACATTTTTTATTAAACGCTATCAAATTTCAACACCGGGATTTGCCTGGGAGGACACTCAGGAAACCACAGAGTGGCCATCTGCGCTGCTGGGAACTGTGACCCAAGCACGGGAGATTTCTCAGGTATGCCCTTGACCGGAGGATCCTCGCACCTCCCTGTTCTGATTCAGCGTTAGGGTCTGTTCCGTGCCACTCATTCAGCAGTGCTGGGGACGCACTAGTGACCATGGGAGGGCTGGGAGGGCAGCCTCCAGGTCCCTCTACGGAGCTCGCCCAGGGCTTCATCTCTGCGCGTGTGAGCGACACTCGTCATCACCCTCTTTCTTGAAAACCCTATCCTCTCCTGCCAGGCACCACCGGCTTCAGGTTTCTTTCTTTCTTCCCTCCATCCACCCTTCCTCCTTCCTTATTTCCCCTTTCCTTCCTTCCATCTTCCTTCTGAAGGGCAGCAGAATATGCCAGCCCCAAATACGCCACTTTGGTATGTTGATTATTTTGAGCTGTAGGCACCTGAAAAACAGCCAATCCAATGAGAGGCTTTCTCTGAACTCCCCATCTGCCTAAAGACAGATGCTCCAAAAGGAACTCAATTGTCAAAGATCCCCTCCCAGGAGCTTCATCAACCAAGGGAGATTGACTCTCATCCCAGGAGAGGAGACTGGAGTCCACACCACACCCAGACACACTTGTCACAAACCATCACACCTCCCATCCACTCTTCTAAGGGTCCTTCATCTTCCCTAAAAATCATGCACTCTCCCCTAGGAGGCCTCCCTCCCTCCCTTTTCCCTACTAAGATGGTATTTAAGCCTGAATTTTAAGCCCGATTGGGGAGTTGCTCATTTTTCCCTGAGTACCTCCCATGTACACATGAGGTATGTGTTCGTAAACTTCTGTTTGTTTTTCTCTTGTTAATCTGTCTTTTACTACAGGGGTCTCAGCCAAGAACTCAGAGGGTGGAAGGAAAATTATTTTTCCTCCCCTACACTTCCATCTTCCCTTTCTTTCTTAAGTTTTTAAAGATTTTTTTTTTTTAGGTATAACTTACAGTAAAGTGCAGACATCTCAGGGTATCTGCCTATCTGCCTACACATGTACACACCCACCCACATGAAGAGCTGGCACGTTTCCGGCACAGAAGCCTGCCCTGTGATGCCCTCCCGTCAGTACTCCCTCTCTGTTCTGACCTCTGTCACCATAGATTGGTTCTGCCCGGCTTTGACTTCTATCTAAATGCAATCACAGGGTATGCTCTCTTTTGTGTCCGGCTTCTTTCACGCAGCATGATGTCTGTGTTCCTTATGTTCTTAGACCCTAGGAGCCATCACAAGCTCTTGTCCTCTCCACCTGCTCCTGAAATACTGGTATTTCCCCCATTCTATTTCCTCACCTTCATATACTTCCTAACAACGTAGCAGACCCCAGGCTTCCACTGCCCCTGCGTCCTGCCACCTCTCAAATTCCTACCTCCAGTCCAGACCCCTGGGCTTACCTCCAGACACAGCTGCTGACTGGAATTCCTTGCCTAGAGGGCTCACAGGCAATCCACTGTTTCCGACACATGCCCTGCCCTGTTGACCCCCCAGTCCTGCACCTCCACTCACCCAGGAGCCAGGATGAGTCATCCCGGAAGCCTGCCTCACCCTGACCTCCGATGTCCAACTAAGCGTCAGGTTGTGTTCACTCTGCCTTCTTAACATCCCTGGGCTTCACGCCTCTCTCTCCATGCCCACTGCCACTGGTCCCCAGGCTCTCATCATCTCTCAAATGAACTGTTCTAATAACTCTTAACTAGTCCAATGCTGTGAGTCTTTTTCCCCTCTAATCTGTCCTCCATATTGGCACCATGGATTCAAAAGAACCAAAAGAACAGTGGATTCTGTGGCCATCCCAACACACACCCTTCTTGCTTACCGACTTAGAGTCCAAGCCTGCTCTGGCCCGGCCCCTGGCCTGAGCCTGCCTCTCCCCCACCTCCTCTCACACATCAGCAGGTACCCTTCCCTCAGGCCAAATGCCCTTCCCCACTGTATTTAGCAGGAAACTCCTGACGCATCACTACGCAATTTCCACAGTGTCCCCTCTGAGGGTGTCCCTGCCACTCCTTGGCCTTCCTGGACCCTGGCCCTGCCTCTGGACAGTTCTGTTGCACTTTGGTTGTGCCCATCATTCTCTGACCTCGGGGACCAGGGACGGCATCACCTCTCTCTGGTCTTTACTGCCCAACACAGAATCTGGCACGCAGCAATTACGGAATGAATGGTACGTGCTGTTAAGGCTTCCTGACGGTGAAGATGGGGCAAGTCCCCAGTCTGCTAGGGAGACGGAGTGCCAATCCTCAGGTAACCCCAGATCTGCTCACGGAAAAGCCCTATGGGAAAAGACAACAGAGCACCTGATGGCCCTTAAGAGAAGGCCAGAAAACTCGTCAGGAGTCAGAGACAGCCTAGGGAGCTGGGGCACCAGGAAAGAGAAGAGCCAACTTGACTTCAAGCCCCAGCTCAGAAGTGGCCAGGTCACCTGGCACCACTAGGAAACCCCAGACCCAAGCCGCTCCTGGGTCTGAATCCTGAGGCATGACCATCTTCCCAAGTGGAGTCAGGCTGCCCCTTCTGTTTTTAACAGCATCTGGTCCAGATCCCAGACCACTATGAGCTTCTTCTAGGCCCAGAGCACAGCACAAGCTCAGCAAAGACCAGCAAGCAACCCCCACCCCACATTACCATTCCCAAGATACACAAATAAGGGTACAGTCAGCACCTCTGACCTCTGTCCGGACCTGAAGCTGAAGAAAGCAGATCTCCTCTCCCTGCCTCCTGAGTTCTGGGGGCCTGGAGTGAGTGATCCACCTTGAGAAATCCTGGGTTGGCTTAGAGACTCTTGGTCATAACACCTCACATCCACAATCAGGCAGGGAAATATGCTGCATGACAAGGTATAGGTAAGTCCTGGAGCAGAGACACAGAGCTTTTATCTCCCCGCCCCCCTCCCCTCTGCTGCAGTCACGAGCCCGGAGTCCGAGTGTGCGGACTCCTTCAGGACACTGAGGCTGCAGACAGGCCCGGACGAGTACTCTGAGCCATCACTCAGCAGGAACGAAGCCACCCACACCCAAAGCACAGAGGGCCGGGGAGAGCTAGGTCACAGTATGGCAGGACACCCTCTCCCAACCCACAAGGCCCTCCTGGGAAGACCTTCCCTGGGGCCTGCCCCTGCCCAAGTTAGCATGAACTGGGCAGGCGACCTTAACTA
Organism: Balaenoptera physalus; assembly: GCF_965194825.1. Classification (NCBI taxonomy): domain Eukaryota; kingdom Metazoa; phylum Chordata; class Mammalia; order Artiodactyla; family Balaenopteridae; genus Balaenoptera; species Balaenoptera physalus. Next base: position 63,311,430 of record NC_138894.1, on the reverse strand, counting down.
GTCCTTCGACCTTAACTAGTCCTTCGTTTTATCTCCCGTGGCCGCAGGACATGTTTTTGCAAATTACACACCTCAGCCCAAGCACCGGCAGTGATTACTTACCCCAGCCCTCCTCTGCAGCTGCGGCCTACTTCCCCTGGTGCAATTCCTTCTGATGCTCAGTGAACAGGACCCGACTAAGGGAGGGATGGGCAGACACATAAAGTTATGAACCGATTTTCCAAATGACCATTTCTTCAAGGACATAATTCCAGAGAAGAAAAGGGAACAGACACCAAGTATAAACAAGGCTCTTCTGTGTGATTCTACTTTAATTAGAATAACTAATTGAAAGCAATTTAATGTTGGTTCACGAAAGGTTAATGGAATTCATGTTTTGTAGATGCCGAATGCAATAGAGACTTAGCCAGAAACACAAATCTAACCTTTATTCTCTTTAATTATTCGCTCAGAATAATTTCCTGGGAGCAGGTTGAGTCTCTGGATGGCTTTAATTAAACACAACTGAACTCTGAAGTTGACATCAACTCATCCAGCTGCAGCTCAATTTTCAAATTAATCTGCTGTCTAACAAGGTTTTGTGGCCTAAGCTGGGGAGGTGTCGGGATGCGGAAGATGGGCTTGGAGCCTGACAGGTATTAACCAATTCCAGAGCTTCTTACATCTTTGCCCCACCCTCTCCAGTGGCAAGGCACTTCCGTAACCCCTGCCAGGACGTCCCTGAGGGGAGGGGCCCAGGCTGAGCTCAGCGACCAGGCTGCCTCCTTCCTTGGCGTCTCCCACAGTCCTGGGCTCAGGCTCCACTCTCTCAACACCTTCAGCATAAGCCCGGTACAGCCACAGCCTGAAGCGGACCCTGGGGCCAGCAGGCCCCCACAGGCGCCTCCTCTCTACCTTGCCCACCTGCCCCCCACCGCCTGTCTCTCCCCGTCCTTCAGAGTGCACAAATGTGTGAAAAGCTGGGGCGTGGCCTTCCTGCCTGGCGAGGTGCCCTCAGGAAACACCCTTATTTCAAGACGACTTCCCTTACAGCACCGACCACCACCCCCACCACCACCCCCGCCCCAGTACCAGCCTCTCCTTTTCTGCCTTTGAAAACCCAGGCCCCTAATTTTGTCAGCTGCAGTTTATAGCCATATCAAGGCCCTTTCGCAGTGAGCTTCTGCTTCTTTCTAAAACTTTTTCCCTGCCGACTGGGAGGCAACCCCACCACTTCTTACAGCCTAGGGCACTTCAGCCGACTTCCACTGTAATGCTATTTGGAGTAGACAAGGATTCCAATCTGGCTGGTACATGCTGGACAGTGTGAAGGACCTGTGCTTGGGCCCTGAGGTACAACCATGCGACCATGACAAAGCTCAGTGTCATGGACAAGGTCAGGGCATGATGTCCTAGGAGGGCTGTGACAGAACTCAAGAAAAAAAAAAAAAAAGTATCTAAAGAATGCTATTCCAGCCACGCCGCTTGCCCTGTTTCCATTAGGATTTTGCAGCAGCTTCCTTAGAAAAGAGCTCTAACAGACTCTGGACCCTGAGCAAACAGCATCTGATCTCAATCTGGCCATCCCAACACATCCTGCAGCAGCACGGCACCGCGCCACACAAAGGTCAGGATTCTTGATTCGAGCTTATGCAAGTGCAAATGACCCATCCCCTCTAATCTTCCCCCAGGAGGTGGCTGGGCCACCCCAGTTGCTCTGTTCATGTAATGAGAGCCAGGGTCAGCTGATGCTCCCCTCATAACTATGGGGCCGACCCACTAAGCCAAGGTGCAACATGGGTCCCGGAACAGAAGCCACAGCCAGGCTTCCTCTACCTGCACCCAGCCAGGGGGCAACCTGTCCGCAAGCGACCAAACCCCACCAGTCTTATGGAGCTCCCAGATCAGGACAGGTGAAGGATAACAGCAGAATTCCTTCATAACAGAGTTTCTTGACCATATGGTTTACCAACCCTAAGCGATTGAGAGACAACCTGAAAAGGACCTAAAAATAATTCTTGTAACAGTTTCCTTAAATATAATCACAGTGTTTGCTTACAAAGGCAAAGTATCTGATTCATCTTGGGGTCCCAGGCTTTTGCACACTAATTAAATATCTGGAAGAAGCAGATTAGTGGAACTCCTTAATGACTGACTGTGGGTCAGAGGCAGCCCTGGATGACCAAGGTTGACAGCCACCGAATCTGACAAGAGGAGCACTAAGGACAGGGTCCCACTTCTCAACCCCGACACGGGCGGTCTTTGGTGCTAGATTAAAGAGTGCTCCAATCCAGGATATGTGCAGTCAAAATGTCAAATAAATGTATTAAATCACTGGAACCAGACAGTATCAGAATTTCTAAGCAGTCAATCATTATTGTCCCTGGTATAACCTCTAGCTACTGAATATCAACAGGCCAGAAAGTGAAAGGTTTGCACAGCTTCCAGCCATAAGAAAAGTCCGAAAGAAGACTTGGGCATTAGGAACCTCAACATCAGACAAGCCTGAGAAGCCAGCCCAGGGCCACACACATAACGGAGAGGAAAAGTATATAAACCAAAGAAAGCCAGCCAGTGTTGTAACAGCCAATCCCACCCTCACCAGGCCACTGACAGCTTCACACTGGAGTCACAGGATATGAGAGGCCAGGAAGGAGAGGGAAAGCTAGCTGGACCCAGAAAGGGACTCTGGCTGAGAGAGAAAACAGAGAAGGGGTAAATGGGCACTTCTTTGAAAGGAAAAGTATAAAGCTGCCATTTCAACCTTTCTTGCTCTTGTTTACCCTAGAAGGATTTTGAAAATCTATGTATTCCCCTTTGTATTATGTAAGCTTAACATCTAAAGTTTTTCATTATAATTTTAAATAGTTGCAAAAGAGAGTTTCTGGTGTATTGTACATAATGGCGTAAACTATTAAGTCACTCTTATAAATGTATCCAGTGGACTGTAAATACCATCACAATTAGACACCTACCTTCATCTAGTTAAAAATACAAATGTCTATTTAAGTCGGAAATTTCTTCTTGAATTGGGAGCTCCATTACTCTCCTCCATCTAGAATTTTACCCCCCACATTTTACCCTAATGTAACACATTTTTAGGCTTGAAAGTCTCTTATTGACCATACTTATAATTCCCTGTAACATACCAAATTTCCTGTGACCTCATAAGCTCTAAGTGTTCAAAAATATTTTATTCTGGATTGCATGATTATGATTGCTATTAGCACATATTTCAAAACAACAGAATATAAATACTGATCATTATTAAATATGAGCAAAATTTCACTAGAAATGCATCCTGATAGAGAGAGTAAGAAGGTTCATGCTTCCAGGGATGAATCTTGCTTACTATTAAGACAGTTTCAGCACCAATTCCATTCCTGTTTTTCATTTTTATAGACATTAAGCCCTGAGACACCTTGTTCTCATAAATAAATAGATGGCAATGGAAGTTCTGTAATAGCAACATCTCTGAATTCCTTGAACTCCCGAGTTATACACCAAAGTCATGCAGTGATCTATTATCAAAATTATTTTTAATGATCAACTGACAACTCAATTGGTTCCTCCAATTTTGTTAAAAGTAGACTCAGAGAACTTGTAACTTGTAAAAGGATTGTTCCCTAGTCTTTAGACTCATATTCTCAACATTTATATTTAGAATTATCCCCATGGCACCCCAGAGAGCAGGGCAACACACCATGGTCCTGACTAGAATGGGTGAGGGTTTGCTTTCCTTTTGCAGAATGGAAAAGGTGATAAGGGACCCCTTATGCTAGGCGTGTTCTCAGACGGCTCAACTTTAGAAGTATAACAGAAGTTGAGGACCTAAAAATTGATTCCCTTAAAACTATCCTTGCCTGGGTACCCCATGGAGTCTTCCTACCCCCAGAGCTACATGAGTTCAGACCACTGTTGTGAAGACTAACCACATGGCCTGGAAGAGGTGAAGAGAGTAACTGTCCCTCTGTTGACAGCATCTCATCGAGACAGCACTGACAAGGAGGGTGGCCCCCCTCTAAGTAAACAATCCAACCTGGCAAGGGTTCAAAGTACCATGCTTAGAAGGAATAATCCTAACTGAGAACACGGTGAAAGGCTTGGAGCCTTCAGTTAAGACCCAACAAGAGGACACCCTGAGCTCCTTCACTGCATCCCCCCATAGGCTGGCACCAAACAGTTGACTGGCCCAGTGGGAGACACCTGACCCACAAGGGGCCAATGATATTCTCTCTCCTGGAATTTGGAGCTAGACAACCATTTCCTACCATGTGCAACAAGAAACAGAGATAAAGCTGGTCCACAGAAACAGAGTTAAACAGCTGCACAGCCAAGAGAATAACAGAAAGGACAACCACCTTGGTCCCAAAGGTAGGCCTTGTGGCCCAGCTCCACTCAGGTTCTAGAAAATCCCCCTTTCTGCATTGGCTGGTTTTAATGAATTTCTGAGACCTGCAATCAGAAGACGTTTGGCTCAGACGAGTCAGTAGAGTGTTTCTGAGGAATTCGGCCTGATGGACCAATAACATTTACAGCATTATCAAAAAGTACCTGGAAACAAGGAGGCCAAGTACATGATTAGATAGTTCACAAAAAAGGAAATATATTTTACCTTTAAAAATAAAAAGATTTTTTAAATTTTAAATATAAATTTTAAATTAAAGAAAGATATTCAACATCACTAATTACAATGGAAAGACAATTTAAACCAAAGACATTTTATCATTACCAGATTGGCAAAGATGAAAAAGTGTGACAATGCATTCGGCTGACACAGGTGGGGAGGAACAGGCACCCTAATCATGGCTAAATAGGATTGTACATCTACACAATCTCTCACAGTGAGGAATAGCTATTGAAGTTGGAGAGACACATTCTCTCTGCCTTAAAAGTCTCACTTCTAGAAATTATTCTACAAATACATTCAGCAATATGTAAAATGACATGTAAAGATTATATGTTTAAGGCAGTGTTTGTAAAAGCAAAAAATTTAAGACTAAATAACCATCAAAAGGAGACTAGTTAGGGGCTTCCCTGGTGGTGCAGTGGTTAAGAATCTGCCTGCCAATGCAGGGGACACGGGTTCGAGCCCTGGTCCGGGAAGATCCCACATGCCGCGGAGCAACTAAGCCCGTGAGCTACAACTACTGAGCCTGCGCTCTAGAGCCCACGCGCCACAACCACTGAAGCCCGCGCACCTAGAGCCTGTGCTCTGCAACAAGAGAAGCCACAGCAATGAGAAGCCGGCGCACCACAACGAAGAGTAGCCCCCGCTCGCCGCAACTAGAGAAAGACTGCACGCAGCAACGAAGACCCAACACAGCCAAAAATTTAAAAAAAAAAAAAAAATTAATTAAATAAATTAATTTAAAAAAATTTTTTTAAATTAAAAAAAAAAAGGAGACTAGTTAAACTATGGGGTATTCATAAAATAGAATACAATGCAGAAAAATGAGATAGAGAACAATCTCCAAACTATGAGTAGTAGGAATGTACAGTATCAGTTAGGCAAAAATAAAACAGACAGAGAAGGAAAATGCATCTATATATACGAACAGAACATACCAAAAAGTGAACAGAAGAAACTGGGGTAGAGAAAATACAAGGTAAACGTGGACAGCATTCTGTGTGTCAGAAAGTAAGAAATTGCTCAAAGACTGATAGGGGCATATCAGTGGGACATAGAAGCCAAATTTGGGCCAAATTTGAGCATCAGCATGAACAATGGCATGGGTGGTTATTACCTTGAATGAGAAAATTACACTAAAACCTCTTAAAAGGGGAGTACTCCTCTTCACTGAGATACATCAACAATAATAATTAGAAAATCACTTTTTTACAACCACCTTAGTAATAAATGATTCCATCAAGAATCACCAAGGAACACTAACACTGGGTGCAAAACCACTGAGGACATGATATTCCCAGTCTCAAATATCACCCCACAGATTACTTATTAATTACAAAGGGGAAAGGGTATCTTTACAAGGCAGACAACATCTTAATTAAGTTAACCAACTTCAACTCTCCAATAATGGGACAAACTGGTATCAAGTGCCACCTGATACAATAAGAACACCACACCATATACAAAGAATTCCTGACTAAACTCCTTAACCTGAATCCAATCATGAGACAGTAAGACAAATCCAAATTGAAGGATGTTCTACAAAACACTACCTGAATTCTTCAAATAGGTCAATGTCATGAAGGACAGTGGGGACTTTTCTTGATAAAAGGAGACTAAAGGGACATGACAACTAAACGTCCTTATTTTTAGGAGATACTGGCTAAAGTATTTATGGCTGAATTACAATTCCATAGCTTAATCTTAAATGATTCAGCAAAAACCAAATGTGTGTGTGTGTGTGTGTGTGTGTGTGTGTGTGTGTGTATTATGTATATACATTCGTTATGTGTGCCTGTGTTTGAGAGAGCAAGAAAAAGCAAAGTGGACAATATATTGATAACTGGTGATCTAAGTGAAGAACATACAGGTGTATATTGTTCTATTCTTACAATCTTTCTGCATTCTGAAGTTTTTCAAAATAAAAACTTGGGGGAAATACCAAGGAAGTTTAGACTTGTACAGACAAATAAGGGCTTCCTAGCCTGTGAGAATGATACTGTTTTCACATGCCATATTTTATCTTCAGTAAGAGGTTACTGTTCTTTGCTATGGCAAAATACAGACCACCACTTTATATAATAAAATTCCACCTTTTTCCAGCATTAATACAGGGTATGTGAAGTCTACCAATTGTGACAGCACAGGAAATTACTGTCTAAATGAACTGTGTGTTACATGCACATTTCACTAAAGGGTAAGGCAGTTTCTTATAAGGAACCATATGGTAATCATCAGTATGCCATTCGCCTCCTATTACTTGACTTTGAGGAACCGTTTTGTAAAGATTATCTGGTGTCTAATTAAAAAGAAAGAAATTAGACTCGGGTTTAAGATGCCTCTGGTATGTTCTGAAATTATTTTGAAAGCTTATTTAAAAGGACTTCAAACTTGAGATTTTTTCATTCATGTATTTATTCCACAATTAAAATAAATCATAATTTAAAGCCATAACATTTTTTAAAGGTAAAGGAGAATTTGTGTCACAGCTGTATTAATAAAACAGACATTGGTCTAAAGTGCAACACTAAACAGGTGTTCTCTGTTCCCATGGTGGAATAAATACATAACAATTACACATAAAATTTCACTAAAGATCTGAGATGACGCAAATAACCCTTCAAAACAAACTGCCCAATGAACAGAGGCAGACTGCAAATAATTTCTATTAACATTTTACTGCAAGATGGAAAAATCCCCAAGGTGACTACTAACTCAAAATCTCTCATCTCATGTGCCTGGCCTTAGCTTGTTTTCCTTCCTCAGTCACATCCAAATCCAAAAGGGCTTCTCCATCCCAAGCTCAAAACTCCACCATAAGTCCCCAAGGACCTCAGCACAGACTGCCATAATGGGCCTGTGTGCAACCTTCATTCAGAACCTCCAGGGAAATCAGAAGCCCAAATGCAGAGAGCAGCAGCATTTCTTTAAACAATAATTTTAACTGTCAGATGAGCTCTGCCAGGCCATGTGCATTTCATAACAAACCAAAATACTGTCTTAATTTCTGTTTTCTTGAAGAATGTTAAGTAGGCCATTCAAGTAAAAAAAAAAAAAAAAAATTTTACAGAAATAATGAAAAATGAAAATTCAAAGGATTTATGTTAAAAAGCAAACCAGTCCTCTGCAGCCTAACTCATTTGTTTCTGGGCTGTGATGCCATGTAGAGGGCGATCAGGCAGTAGATGGTCCCTCCCACAGTCAGCGCCATGGTTGTCCGGTAAAGCATTTGGTCAGGCAAGCCTCGTTTCAGGTGGATGGGCACACCGTCGGATTTCTTGAAAGAAAGAATTATCAAGGATATGGCTGATAAGAAAAAGATTTTACAATTTAGGCTAATATAGAACAAATGCCTCTACTTTATAACTAATCCATCAACCCACCGCAGTGGAAAAAGCCCAAATCTACTAGAATGCTAACTGAAATACTGGTATATTTCTTACTAATGTAGCTAAAGTTTGTAAGTCCAAAGTCATTCTCCAAAATGCAGATTCAGGAACATGTGTGCAACAAATTCCAAATTTCTAAGGAATTTATCATATATTGCTTAATTACAAAAGGAGCACTGGTGAATTTTTTTTAAAGGCAAAGGTAATCAGCAGCTAATCAAAGACCTGTAGGCACAAGAAATACTCTACATTTAGTCTGACTTCTGATCATTAGTGGATAAAGTCTAAGCACACCAGGTCAGTTAACAGGTTCATGTCCATTTTGTACTCAACTACCTTCTTTCTATTAAGCTGCTAAACCCCTATTTAATAATGAGACTCCATAAAATGTTTAATCCATTATCTTGCACAGTCTCCAAAATCCCTCCCCACGGCAACTCAAGACCCCAAATGCCCACTCAAGTCTGAGTTACCAGATTAAAAGAGATTAAATTGATCCAAAGTCCCCAAGCTGGTCCTAAATCTGGACATATTTTTGAGGAGGGGGAAGCTATCTTCCAGCAACAGCAGTAACAGCTATTGCCACTCCCACGATACCTGAGATATAGTCGAGTCACTGACCTCTCAATTATCTGTAGGTAGATTAACATTAATAATATTTTTAAGTCCAATCCTAGCTTCTCTGCTAATCAGCAAACCCAACAGAGCCTCCTCCACTTCTAGCCAACAGTTCAGTGAATTTTAATATAAAGCAAGCAAAAAACAACTAGAAGAAAACTTATTGCCAAAAGTCACCTCATGTGTCACAAAGCCTAATATATACTGGATTATTCACAGTGTTATTATATATTATATATGCTATTGCTTCCTCCATCCAATGGATGATCAACAGCTACATATGCAATTTAAAAATCTGCATAACCTTAAATACTGATGGGAAATTAATCACCCTCTCTTCTTTTATCAGTTTCTACCTACATGAAGTTCTACCAGTTTATGGCTTAAACTAAAATCGAGAGAATTCTATTTAAGGAAAAACAGGGAAGTGAGTCGCAAACTAGATTAAGACTCCGTTTTGTAGGGGTTTTTAGGTCTATTTACTTCACAGCCTTCACTGTTCTAGTGTCTTCTCTCACCTGGAAAAACATCTGCAGCTCTGGAACTTTATTTTTCCCAGCATAATCATATGCAGTAGAATTGGAACTCAGTTTAGTTGGTGTGGCAAATATGATAGGCGGTGCTTCTGTGGAAACCACAGGCCTTAATCCCTGCAGGAAAAAAGGAAAAGGTCAAGTTGAAAGTATGTCTGGGCATGTGAACAAGCCTTTCCAGGAGAAGGCTGTCCGCAAGAGTGGAGGCAGTGATTCCACCACACAAGAGAGAAGGCAAGTCCCCAACTCTGCATTACAAAGCATTTAGGTTTAAAGTCCCTAAACTTCCAACAAAACACCCTAGCACCCATTCCCAGAGCAAACACAGTCAAGAACTCTCTTGCCTGTTAAGGTGGGAGAGGGGGAGGGGGAGGGGGAGAAGCAAACCACAACCAAGGCCCAATCTAAGCTTCCAGATAAACCCATTGTGTCTATCTTCTCATCAAACCAGTAAAACATTTATCATCTATATGAACTTTGTGTTAAATTTCAAAAGAAACCTGGCTGTGCCTTTTCTCCTCTGGGTGAGTAGGTGTACCAACATGGAATCTCGAACCCTGAAGTGGACTTCAGAAACTTTCCAGACACACAGTAAAGAAATATCTCAGTCTGGAAGAGCCTGTAATGGGAAGAGAGCTGTCTTTCAGGACCAGAAAACAAAACAATTACAGCAGAGCAACTGAATTTTCTGGCATTAATGGACCAGAAAACAAAACAATTACAGCAGAGCAACTGAACTTTCTGGCATTAATAAACCTGTAAGTTAAAAAACATATATTGTAAAAATAAAAAAGGAAAACTCAGCGTTCTCATTGTGACGTGTGTACAACAATACACATGTACTACATACACAGAGTGTCTACCACTGAAAGGACTGCGTGCAGTAGCATGTGCCTAAAGCAGTGTCTGGTACACAGCAGGCATTCAATAAACATAAGCTGAATGAGGTTCGGGGGCTCAGCAGCCGCCTCAGCCACATGTGACAGAGAAAGGAAGAACAAACACACAGCCTTAAAAAGAACCTAAGGGGGGAGAAAAATGGAGTGTCGATACATGCTACAATATGGATAAACCTTAAAAACAGTATGCTGAGTAGAAGCAGTCAGTCACAAAAGACCACAAATATATGAAAGTCCAGAATAGGGATATTTACAGAGACAGAAAGTAAATTAGTGGTTGCTTAGGGATGGGGGAGGCGGGGGGGGGGGGGGGGGGGCAGGGGGGTGTTAAGGAAGAGGAAGGTGATAGCTGAAAGGTATAGCTTTCTTTCTGAGGTGATAAAAAATGCTCTAAAATTAACATGGTAATGGTTGCACATTATCTGTGAATACACTAAAAACCATTTAATTGTACATTTTAAATGAGTAAATGTATGGTATGTGAATTACATCTCAACAAAGCTGTTTAAAAAAAAAAAGAACCTAAAGGGAACTCTGGGTTTCTGATGGAGTAAACCTACAGTGGCAGATAGATAAATGATTCTCCAAAATAACCTACAGATCACACTAAGGAACTTAGAGTTACAAATCAATAAAATCACATCCTTTTATACTAAATTCTAACTCAGAAAAATAAAATCTTAAAGTTAGAAAGCAAAGTTCAAGCTCAGCCTCTTCTATTTTTACAGATGAAAAAGGAAATCCTTTGCTCAAATTAATAAGAGTTATCAGATTGTACTTGATCTCTTCAAAAATATCTAACTTTGGGGCTTCCCTGGTGGCGCAGTGGTTGAGAATCTGCCTGCCAATGCAGGGGACACAGGTTCGTGCCCTGGTCTGGGAAGATCCCACATGCCACGGAGCAGCTAGGCCCGTGAGCCACAATTACTGAGCCTGCGCGTCTGGAGCCTGTGCTCCGCAACAAGAGAGGCCACGACAGTGAGAGGTCCGCGCACCGCGATGAAGAGTGGCCCCCGCTCGCCGCAACTAGAGAAAGCCCTCGCACAGAAACGAAGACCCAACACAAGCCATAAATAAATAAACAAAAAAAAAAAAAAAAAAAAAAAAATATCTAACTTTACCTATAATTGACAAGAGACCTATTCTAAAGATCACATATTGAAAACCTCAATGTTACTCCCACCAGGCAGGCACTGGGATCAACAGAGCAACAAAAAGGCATTAAAGTAATTTTGGCTTCTATTTCTTCTGACACACTCCCATAAATGGGAATGAATCACAGCCTTTTTTTCTGTTCTTTCACTCATACAACATATTTTACTGAGTACTTACTCTATACTGAAAATACATAATGAATAAGACACATTCAATCTCTGCCATTATGGATATCAGTGTTATGGAATAATAGCAGCTAATATCTACCAAGCTCTTGTTATGTGCCCAGCATCATGTTAAGCATTTCATACGCATCATTACAGCAATCCTAGGGAGATGTTACCTTTCCCTTTTTTTACAGAGGAGAAAACTGGATCAGAGAGGGTGACTTGCCTGAGACCCCATAACAAAAAGAGCCAAGTGTGGGAACTCAAGCCTCTCTCAAGTCCAGAACCCTGGCATTTAAGTACCTACCTGCCCCTGATACCTCCCGTCAACTACTGCTCAAAATCAACAATCCATTTGAAGAGAAAGTCTGCTTAGTAAGCTGTTAGTCTACATTTGGAATATAACACACTCAGAGACTTAGGAGTCAGAGACAGAACAGGGGCTCCAACTACTGAGATAACAAGGCTATAAAAAAGTCCTCTCTTTAAACTGGAGAATTTTAGACACTCCCTTATCATTCTGTGAGCTCTTTGTTATTTTCTCCTTATGATCATTTCCCCTTGAATGCAAAAATTTAAAAACCCTTCCTACCAAGCAACTCCAAAACTGGTTTGAAATTAAATTCATGTTTTGACAGGACTAATGTGAGAGCATTTTTAGATGGGATTATACCTAGCTGCTTTGTATTTGTTTACCTGTCAAGTGATTCAAAACTATAGCAAAGTTTTTGAACAAGATCATCTCAAAACTGGAGTTATCAACCATCTTAACAGTTTAAAATAATTCCATATTTCCATTTATAATACTGTAAAAGTTTAGAATATCGAATTTTAAAGTTACCTATAATCCCATTATCTTATCCCATCAATTATTATGAATTGTATATTCTCCTCCAATCTTTTCATAGGCATATTTTAATCTTCATAGTCACAGGGCAAAACCCCACATTCTACTTTTTTCACTTATAATAAACATTTTTTTTCAGGTTCCTACACAATCTTCATAACTAAATCTACTCTTCACATCAACCCCATAAATTAAGTATTACCAGCCCATGTTACAGATGATTAAAACAAAGCTCGGAAATGTCATAAGTGTGCTCTCTTCAGCAGCACATATACTAAAACTGGAACGATACAGAGATTAGCATGGCCCCTGCGCAAGGATGACACGCAAATTCGCGAAGCGTTCCATATTTTTAAACAACTACCGTATGCTAACACATATATATGGAATCTAAAAAAAAAAAAAAAAGGTTCTGGGGAACCTAGGGGCAGGATAGGAATAAAGACGCAGACATAGAGAATGGACTTGAGGACACGGGGAGGGGGAAGGGTAAGCTGGGACGAAGTAAGAGAGTGGCACTGATATATATACACTACCAAATGTAAAACAGATAGCTAGTGGGAAGCAGACGCATCGCACAGGGAGATCAGATCAGTGCTGTGTGACCACCTAGAGGGGTGGGATAGGGAGGGTGGGAGGAAGACGCCAAGAGGGAGGGGATATCGGGATATATGTATACATATAGCTGATTCACTTTGTTATAAAGCAGAAACTAACCCACCATTGTAAAGCAATTATACTTACGACAGTAAAGATGTTAAAAAAAAGTAAAGCAGTAAAGATGTTTAAAAAAAAAAGTCACAAGTAAGATGGGATTCAAACCCACACATGTTTATTACACCACCCCATCAGTAATCAGCTGTCTCGGTCCCACAGGTAAAAAGAATCCAAATGGTGCTAAGGTACTTCACCCTACCCATCATTAAACCTCCTAACAATATAAGAGCAGTCAAGGTTTCCAGTGTTTCAAGGCAGCTAGATAAGACTAGCACTAGTGTTCTCAAGAGTAGACCAGGAAGCTATATTTACAGGAAGGGATCTAGAGCAAATCCCTTCGCCTAGGCCTCTTCCAGGGCTACGGCTGCCCCAACCTAGAAGAATTATGAGCCTCAAATATGCCCCTCCTCATCGCAATAAATGATAACGCCACCTTTCCAGGTACTTGGGCCAAAAACCTTGAAATTGTTCTTAATACCTCTCACTCACACATTTGAAAATCCTTTTGGCTCTACCTTCAAACTATATTTAGAATCTGACCACTTCTCACCTATCTTCACCAATCCACATTCTGCTCCAAACTCCTGGATTTTTAAAACAGCCTCCTAACTGGTCATCCTGATTTTATTCCATCCTTGCTGCCCTACAGTCTACTCTTAATGCAGCAACCAGTAATTGTGTTAAAAACAGAGGATGTCAGGAACTTCCCTGGTGGTGCAGTGGTTAAGAATCCGCCTGCCAATGCAGGGGAGACAGGTTCTAACCCTGGTCCAGGAAGATCCCACATGCTGCAGAGCAACTAAGCCCGTGCGCCACAACTACTGAGCCCATGTGCCACAACTACTGAAGCCCGCACACCCTAGAGCCCGTACTCCGCAACAAGAGAAGCCACCACAATGAGAAGCTCATGCACCGCATCGAAGAGTTGCCCCTGCTCGCCACAACTAGAGAAAGCCCACGCGCAGCAACGAAGATCCAATGCAACCATACATACATACATAAATTTTTCTTAAAAAAACAAAAAACAGAGGATGTCACTACTCAGCTCAAACCCTCCTAAAGGCCTCCTATCCCCCTGAGCAAAACTCAATGTACTTAAATGGCTTTCAGAACCCTACGAGATGCACCCCTCACCGCCCCCACCCTTTACATCATCCTCTTTCTCTGTCCCAGTCTACTGGACTAGCCCCTTAAAACTCTCAAGCACCAGGCATGTTCCCTCTGTCTAGAATGCTCTTCTCCAGGTATCTACATGGCTTGCACCCTAACCTCATGTCGCCTTCTCAGTGAGACATCCCCTTACCACCTTTTTTAAAACTGCATGTCCTCCTCCATACTGCTAACCACCTCTTCCCCCGCCTTCCCTGTCTTATTTTTCTCCATAGCACCTGTGACTATCTAACATACCATATTCAGCTTTGTATACTGCATCTCTCCCTACTGCAATGGAAGCTCCAGGAGGTCAGGATTTAGACACATTTTGTTCACTGTTCTTATTTCCCAAGACTTAGAAAAGCAACTGGCACAGAGCACATTTAGTAAATATTTGTTGAATGTATAAATAAGCTAAGGAAGTCTACAGCTTCACCAGTGTAGACTTGAATATTTCAGAACCAAAGCCATGAAAATTAGCACTTGATGGCAGAGCCTCCCACACAGCCCACAGCAACGTGAAAACTGAAAGCTGTTCTTAAAATAAGTGGACTGTAGACCACGTGGAAATCACAGGTTTTGCTGAGTATCAAATCTCTTAGCTGTTTACACAATCACTACCACTACAATTGATTAGGAGACATTCAACTGTTTTACCACGTTTAGTAACTGAGTTCTTCATAGTCTACTTTAGCTGCTCCAAATTTTAAGAGAGAAAAGTAAACATGATTTTTTTTAACCTCAAAATTAACTGGCCCAAAGTTTCCCCTTTCCTTCTACCTTTTAACTTTGGGGAGGAGGAAGAAGGGTGGAGAAATAAGAAAATTATCCCAAAAATGTTTTAATTTTTAAATGATAGAAACTTACGAGCTCTTCCATTCTGATTCAGGACTACAAACAAGTTTCAATCCGCAGTGATCAAGTCCTTCATTTCCAATTGCCAGCTAGGTACCACCACCTCCATGTTTCCCTGACATTTCACACTCAGTGCATCCAAAATTCACCCAGTTTCTCACAAGCCTACTCAGGAGCTCCCTGTTTCTGGGGAAAGCACCACCATCCTCCCATTACCCAGTCATCTTGGAGTCCTCCTTCCTCATTTCCAAAATCTCCTCCACCGGGCGCTAAGTACTCATCTCCAGCCTCTGACTCTTTCTCCATTCTTACTGAGAAGACCCTGAACTCTTTTATGGGTATAACAGGCATCCCTGGCACTGGTCTCTCCCAATCAGATTATCTTTTCAAAGCATAGCTCTGGTTATGATACGTACTCCTCCATCATAAACCTTTCATGAAACTAAAGGGAAGAGGCCATACCCTTGTTTCAACCTCTGGACAAGACTCTACCACAACTTTCAGCATCAAGTTGCTTTGTAAATTCCTATTCATTTCTCACAAAATTAAGTCCTACCATCCTAGGCCCTTCATGATCTACCTCCATCCACCACAGCCAAACTTACCTACTCAATGATTCCCCTGCAGCGCCCCCTCTCCTCCTTCAGTCTCACAGTTCCCTTAATCTAGAATATCCTGCCATCTTAACTAGGAGAGGAACTGCTGGATCATATGATAAAATTATGTTTCACTTTTTTAGAAAATGCCAAACTGTTTTTCAAAGAGGCTGTACCATTTTACATTCCCCCCACAATGTAGTAGGGTTCCAGTTTCTCCACATTCTCACCAACACCTGTTGTCTTTTTTATTTTAGCAGGTGTGAAGTGGTATCTCCTTGTGGTTTTGATGAGTATTTCCCTAATGACTTATGATGTCAAACATCTTTTCATATGCTTATTGGCCTCAATTTATTTTTGACAAAGGACACAGAAAGGTAAGCAAAATGCTCTTCACTCAACCACTGGAAAATACCCTCCCGACAATTACTTGCCATCAGATTGATTTATAAATCTCTACCTGTACTGTTAGAGAACTAGCTTTTCCATACAAGGTTACTCAATGCATGTTAGATTATTCACTTTACATAATACTGAAAGTTACAAACACCTACATTTTACAGTGTGCTAACATTTTAAATGTTTCCAAGAAAGGAAAAACTGAAGTACTCCTGATTACCAAAGTCAGAACCCTTGGTTTGGGGATACCTGTCACAATCACTCTGAAATCTGCAATTCATATAAAGCCTACAATATTCATATAAAGCCTACATAATATCACTTCTTTCAACATAACTTAAGAAATCCTTAAGTAATTAAGAAGCCCAAATTCTCAAGAGAAACACAATTCAAGTGGAGCTAGAAATCTTTAATCCCTCCCTGCACCAAATGCACCTTGGGGTAATATCTGCTCTAAGTGCCAATTTATTTCAAGATGTGTCAGTTTTAGTTTAAAATTTCACTTTTTCTTACTAGATAACAAAATCTAGATTATTTTAAAACTCTATTAAAAGAAATTCTACAACCACCAATGGAATAGATCAATTGTGATATATTCATACAATGAAATCCTATACTGCAATAAAAGGAACCAACTACTAATACACATAACATGAATGAACCTCAAAAATATTGAGAAATAGAAGGCTAATACAAAACAGTACTGTGTGGTTCCATTTATATGAAATTCAAAAACAGGCAAAACTATCTATTTATAGTGATAAAAATAAGAATAGGAAGATGGACATGGATTGACAGGGCAATAGTAAAAAGGAACTTCCTAGGAGTGATGTAATATTGTATATGTTAATAAGGGGGTGGATTACACAATGTGTTTGTCAAAAATGTGCTGAAGAGCTTCCCTGGTGGCGCAGTGGTTGAGAGTCTGCCTGCCAATGCAGGGGACACGGGTTCGTGCCCTGATCTGGGAGGATCCCACATGCCGCAGAGCAACTAGGCCCGTGAGCCACAATTACTGAGCCTGCGCGTCTGGAGCCTGTGCTCCACAACAAGAGAGGCCACCATAGTGAGAGGCCCCCGCTCTCCGCAACTAGAGAAAGCCCTCGCACAGAAACGAAGACCCAACACAGCCAAAAATTTAAAAAAATAATAAATAAATAAATTTAAAAATAAAAAATGTGCTGAAAAATACACATCTTTATATTATAAGAATATTTGCTTCTTTATAGAAACAAATATAATAGAAATAGCTATTTCTTATAATCTGTAAGATAAGTCACTGTTGTCAATTCCTTCTTTAGACCTCACTACCAATTTGGTTTCAATGACACCATGCTGCTTTCCCTTCTAATCCTGGATTGTTCTTATGATAAATTTTCCTCCTCCACTCTCCCTTCCTGTTTCTGTAATCTAATCGTAACTCCATCTTTCTTCCCCATGTGCTCCCTGGATGATCTCCCCCACCACAGCTTCTACTACCACCTACGGGCTGAAGACACCTAGATCTATTAAACTCCATATTCATAAATCCAGCTGCAATCAGACATGACATCTCATCACGAACTCAATATCTATAAACCTGGACCCTTCCTCCCCAACCCCACACCCCCAAAAAACTTGCTCTTTTTCTTGCCCTCCCTATCCTAATTAACAGCACATCTAATCTTAGATTGAAATCATTCTTAAACATCCTTCCCCTTGAGCAAGTTGCGGTGTTCCACAGAAGAAAGAGGAGGTAACAACAATGGAGCATTCTATACACCCCACCTGGGGCCCTTACTGTTCCAGTACAGTTTTCCAACTGCATATCTCATCAACCCTTCCCTACCTACCCTGAGGATTGACAATGAAAATGATGGTATCTCAGACTTAGCTTCTCGAGAATAGCTACCACTTATCCAGTAACAGCCACCTGTCAACGATCGCTAGTCACATGACACACACCTCTTTTAATCTGTACTCCACCCGCCCTAAAGGAAACTGAGCTCACAATGAATTAACTTGGTCAAGGTCATAAAATTAAAGCACCGAAACCAGGATTTGAGCCCAAATTAAGAGTCTGGGACTCTAAAGTTTTTCATCTCTACACTACAAGCTGGAGACTGATACTCCAATTGGCAAAATCTGAGTGAAGTCGCAATACTTTTCAGACCACTCAAGGGCAACCATCAACCATTTTACAGCTGGAAAAATGTCAGCTCTTTGCACGTTAACTGCGAAGACTCACCCAAACATTTGAATTAATTCTTTTAAGTCTCCTAATTCTGATCACACAGCCCCTTCTGCCCCTATGGCTTCCGCTGGTACCGTCACCCCAACTCCCAAATCTGGTGCTTGGATGAGGCTGTCTTTTGGGCTGCGGCAGAAGGATGACAATGGAGCACTGAGGAGACTGAAAGCTAGACCTCCTTAAAAAAAGGACTGGGCCAACTTCGGACTCGGTCGGGTCACATTCTGGGACCTGCCGACCCCACGAGCCACAGGCAACGACCTCGGGGGTCACCTTGACCGCTGCTGAGTGCCAGGCCCAACTTCCACACCAGGCCAGCCTCGCCGGGGAGCAGCTACAGAATTAGGAGCCTCCATGGCCACGGCAAGTGCGTGACAAGAGGTGAGGGACCAACTAAACCGAAGCTCGGGCAGAAGCCTCGCCTGGCTCCGGCGCTGAGACTGCCAGGCGCAGACTCGGGCCGCCGCTTCTCCTGTCCGAACCGGCGCGGCGCTACCCGTACCTGAGGGCTATAGGCGTCGGAAGCCCACGCTCCCGTCAGTTTCTGCGTGAAGCTACTAAACTTATAATACATGCTGCCCGGTGTCTACTTCCTGCAGCCACTGCCCGCGCGACCTCCACAGAGAAGGACCCCGCCTTCCCGGGTGTCTGCCGAAGGCACAGCCCAAGGACCCTGCGCCAAAAGGCGGGCTGCCCGGGGATCGCCTAATTTAAAACGTGCCCTCTTAAGCCACATAAGGGAATGAGAAGCCAGGTTCTCCGGGCCAAAAAGGCAAAACAAGTTCTGGGGCAGCGCGGAAAGCCGCTGTAGCGCGGTGTGTAGGGAATAAGAGCCTTCCTCTTTCCTTCACGTTTAGATTCGGGCAGTACCAAGACGCCCTAAGAATTGCGCAAGCGCCCCGCCGATCATGCGGGAGGCTGAGGGACTTGCCGGGGTTGAGGGGGCGGGCTCGGGGCGGGGCCTAGGGCGGGAGGGGAGGGGCTGGGCGGGGTGAGTACGCTCCTTCCCTCCCAGAGATCCCGTGCTGCGAGGCCGCCACCTGGTAGTTGTCTTGAAGGCGTCTCTCCCTTTCCTAAACTTAACTCCTCCCAAACCTAGGTCACCTGGTGAAGGGTCCCGCTCTCGCTCAGTGGGCTCAGGTGTATGGATCCGTCGGCCAGGCTTCTCTGGCAATCTAGGAGTGGGGGGAGCAAATAAAAAAAATTGGAAACACCTGCTGCAAGCTCTTTGGTACTGAGGGCTGTTAGGATTTTCACCCCAGTAATATATTAAGATAGCCTCCTGGGCTTTTTGTAGAGGAAATACATCGTGCCCTTTGAACTTCAGGCACCGGGACATAAATTTTGCACAGTTCTCAGAACTGATTTTTACTCTTACCTGAGCTTTGTGGGAACTGATTGCCCATCCTTTTCCTGGTCTCTGCCCTTCGAGATAGATGAGGTGGGGAGTGGAGGGGAGGTGGACTAGAAATACTTGAAAAATCTGGACGTTGAGCCTGAAAGATCAGGACTCCCACTTTCAGTTATGGTACTATCCACTTCAGTTCAATTTTAAAATGTTTTTTGAATCTCCACTATGTGCAAGGTACTGTGTAAAAGGAGTATACTAGTTTCCTACCTCCTGGAATGGAGCAAAGCTTTTTTTGACTTTATCATCTAACCAGAGGTTTTCATAAGCATATTACAGGTGCATTTATAGTTCATTATTTAAAAAAAATTTTTTTAGAAAGAAAGCACTGGCTCTTTTTTTTTTAAAAAAAGATTTATTATTTATTCATTTATTTTAGGCTGCGTCGGGTCTTAGTTGCGGCACCCAGGATCTTTTTTCGTTGCAATGCTCGGGCTCTTCCTTGTGGTGCATGGGCTTCTCTCTAGTTGTGGCGTGTGGGTTTTCTCTTCTCTAGTTGTGGCATGTGGGTTTTCTCTTCTCTAGTTGTGGTGCGCGGGCTTTAGTTGCCCGTCGGCATGTGGGATCTTAGTTCCCTGACCAGGGATTGGACCTGCGTCCCCTGCATTGTAAGGCGGATCCTTTACCGTTGGACCACCAGGGAAGTCCCTGTAGTGCATTTATGAAAGCATGTGGCAAACAGATGGGTGATTCTAACCTGTACATAGCATTTTACATAAATTCATTTAATCTTTACAACAATCCTATGAGATAGGCGCTGTTATCATCTCCATCTTACTGTACAGGAAAATGAGGCCCAGAAAAGTAGCTTGCCCAGGTCAGCTATTAGTGAGTGGCAGAGCCAGTCACCTGGCTCAAGAGTCTATATTCTGGGGCTTCCCTGGTGGCGCAGTGGTTGAGAATCTGCCTGCCAATGCAGGGGACACGGGTTCGAGCCCTGGTCTGGGAAGATCACACATGCCGCGGAGCAACTAGGCCCGTGAGCCACGATTACTGAGCCTGCGCATCTGGAGCCTGTGCTCCGCAACAAGAGAGGCCGCGATAGTGAGAGGCCCGCGCACCGCAATGAAGAGGGGCCCCCGCTTGCCGCAACTAGAGAAAGCCCTCGCACAGAAACGAAGACCCAACACAGCCATAAATAAATTTAAAAAAAAAAAAAAGAGTCTATATTCTGAAGCACTACATAATGGATAAGTAGATATAACTCCACTCGGAGGATGGAGGCTGAGTACTCCAGAGTTAGGGTGTACACCAGCATCCTGGCTTTGACAGGTGTAAGCCCGAGAACGCCAAGTGTTCAGCACTGCCAAAACTCAAGAGCAAAGGTCTTAGCATATTCATGTGATCGACCAATTCAAGGTCGCTACTTTTACAAAGCAGCACTGTGATATAATGGAAAGAACCTTTGATTTGGGTTTGAGTCGCAATTTCTTCAAGGCTGAGTGATTTGTAGCTAGTTACTTACATTTTCTGGGCCTCGCTTTCTCTTCTGTAAAGTAGGAATCGTCATCATCGGACTATCTTCTCTCCCTAGTGTTCTGAGAATCAACAGTTCGGTAGGTTATGAAGCTTAGACAAACGTTACATTGCTGATCTTACTTTTGAGTCATTTTACTTTTCCATGGTTCTTGGCTACATATAAGAATGTCAGTTAATTTTTCTTTGTTACTCTAATTTAATTAATTAATTAAATGCTGGAGTCACTCATACCACGAAAGGAGAATGAGCTTGTTAGCAGATATTGGATGGAAAGAAAGGTCTTTCACAGAGTTTAGATTGAAAAGAGAAATCAAATGATTTAGGACAGCTCCCTATCTCCATCCCACTGTCTTCTAGACATATTTTGGAAGAAAAAGGTAGAGAACATTCCCCAACTTTTAGCAGCACTAAGGTGTACCAGCTTCTTGAAGTATAAAGGTGCCTGTCAACACTGGTTATTTTCTTAAAGTTCCTGCCAACTGATTTTAGATTCTGCAAGACATAAATTAAGAATCCTGAAAATGTTACAACAGCCGGGCTGTTCAGTGGGAGATAAAATGTCAGTAGCAGAGTGTGGGTTGGGATGTCACATGGAGTGGCTGATCATAGGAAGATTTTGTCTCATTTCCCAAATAAAACACAGCACACTCTTGACAGCACTGAAGCACCCTATTCTCATTCTTATTTGCATAATCCCACCCAACATCAAAGCATGATCTTTCTTTAGATCATGATCCCTTCAGGTTGTTTCCTAGATCCTGTTCTGAGGGGAAGTGACCACAATTCCTAGTGCAGAGAAGCTTGTTAATCGCCAAGTGATTTGAGTGAGTGCAAATGCCAGTCTGGCTCCGAGTGAGTCAGAATGCTGCTGGCTCTCCATTTGTGAGGGCTGTGCACTAATGGCCTCTGGCAGGTCGCTCTGTGAAAGCACTCGGGAATGGATGGAAGACCAATATAAATTTTAAATGGCTGTGCTGGATGTAGATAGGAATGACTCCTTGTGAAATAGTTCTTAATTTTTTTAATTCTCCAATTTTCTCAGAATTGACTTCTAAAAATTTGACGCTAGTGAGTCTGGCAGAGTTAAAGTGTGCAAGCCCTCTAGTTGTTGAGGTCATTGTGGGCCCTTCTTACTGATTCCTTCAGTCCCTCCCTGTCTTCAGCCATCTATCACCTGGCTTTGGTGTCACCAGTTGGGAGCAGAAATGTGAATGATGAACATTTGTTCCAGGCTGATTTACCACGGGGAGGGCATCTCCTGGATATGGATGTCCAGAAGGTGCTGCTTTCCCCCACTTTACTGTTTCTTTGCTGCCAAATCTGCAAACTGTAGAAACTTTCTAACCTGGAGAAGCACGTTTGTGCATGTAGATTTTGCCCATTCTAAGGTAGTTTCCCTGGTGGAAAACAGACTATAATAGTGTCATGTTATAGTGTAGTGTTACCTTTCTTATTGTGGCTTGTGTCTGCCCTCTCTTTGGCAAAAAAAGAAGGTAGAGGGAAAGCACTTTCCTAACATTTAAAACTGCTAGTGATATCCCAAGGAAAACATCCCCAGTAAAATACTGGAAAACAAAATGGAAAGCTACATGCACTTTGTGATTCTCAGAACGATGACACCATTTGTGCCATTATTCAGTAATTTTCATGTGGCAGAATTAGAAATCATAGCTGTCATCTCTTAGTCTTTTTGTCAAGTAAAGCCCTATCTGGTGTGGAAATTTTAAGTTTGTCTTTGAAACCTGAAATCTAGATTATATCGATATGATTGAAAAACAATTAAACCATCGTTAAAGCATGATGTTTTCATAGCAAAGGAGTTGAGGGTCTGAATGGTGCCTTTCTCACCCAAAGGAGGGGAATGGCAGCTGAGATTACAGTTGCCGGGACAGCTTTATTGCAGTTTGGGATGAACATATTGACATCAACTCCCTGCTCTGACCTTCTCATTGTTGGATATCAATATGGTGTGTGAGCTGCCTCACTTTTGCCTGCCTGATTTTCGTTATGTGCAAGTCAAAAGCACATCCACCGAGATTATGGATTTAACTCAATTTTGACACATCACATTTCATTTCACTGGTTAAGAAAGGCTGAGGTATGACTCATAATTTATTTTAAATCATCTTAAATACACTTAATTATGCATAGAAAAAAGTTGAGATCCAGAACAAGATTCATGCAATTTTACTTGAACATCATCTATAAAAATATAGTAGATGTAATGTTGTCCCGTACATAGAATGAAAGGATTAGCAGTGGCCTTGTCCAGTTTGGGGTCGGAGGGTTGTTCCTAATGACTGGAGATTCTCACTCTCTGCATCACAAGTGTCTTCAGCGTTGGAATATTTTACAGTGGGCATGTATGACTCTTGTAAGCCCATATACACACTGATAAATAATACAAAATCCCCAAAAGGCATAAAAATTAGAATTTTTAAATGTTTCCATGTACTTCTACCCTAAACTACCAATTCATTTAGAATATTCTTTAATCATCCCTTGTGTAGATGTGAGGAGCCTATTGAGTGACAGTCTCCAAGTATTAAGCCACAGGAAGTGTCACTCGAGGGCCATTCTGACCATTACAGTTAATACTCTGGTGGTTCTTCTCCACAAAGCTTTTGGAGAAAAGAATGAATGAGTGAATAAACAAATGCGAGTTAACACTGTAGTGGTTCTTCACAGGGCTGCTGGAGAAAAGAAGGGAAGGGAGGAAGGAAAGAAGGAGGGAAGGAAGGAAGGAAGGAAGGAAGGAAGAAAGGACATCATCTCCACACATTGCCATGAAAAACGAGCAACCATACCGGGCTGTTACTAACATGAGTGCCCTGATTACATGAAAATTGGTGATCAAGTAGAAGAGGAGATTAAGAACCATACACCCTGGTCTCAAGAAGGTGAATGTTGATGGATTATTTTCTTTTGAAATAGTAGAACTTTTTGTCTTCAGGAAAATGTGACTCTATCCAGTATCAAAACAAACATGGGGTGCAGATTTTTGATGATGGCCATTCTGACCGGTGTGAGGTGATACCTCATTGTGGTTTTGATTTGCGTTTCTCTAATGATTAGTGATGTTGAGCATCTTTTCATGCATTTGTTGGCCATCTGTATGTCTTCTTTGGAGAAATGTCTATTTAGGTCTTCCCACCCATTTTTGGATTGGGTTGTTTGTTTTTGTGATATTGAGCTGCATGAGCTGCTTGTATATTTTGGAGATTAATCCTTTGTCAGTTGCTTCATTTGCAAATATTTTCTCCCATTCTGAGGGTTGTCTTTTCGTCTTGCTTATGGTTTCCTTTGCCATGCAAAATCTACAAACAATAAATGCTAGAGAGGGTGTGGCGAAAAGGGAACCCTCTTACACTGTTGGTGGGAATGTAAATTGATACAGCCACTATGGAGAACAGTATGGGGGTTCCTTAAAAAACTAAAAATAGAACTACCATATGACCCAGCAATCCCACTACTGAGCATATACCCTGAGAAAACCATAATTCAAAAAGATACATGTACCACAATGTTCATTGCAGCACTATTTACAATAGCCAGGACATGGAAGCAACCTAAATGTCCATCAACAGATGATTGGAGAAAGAAGATGTAGCACATATATACAATGGAATATTACTCAGCCATAAAAAGGAATGAAATTGAGTTATTTGTAGTGAGGTGGATGGACCTAGAATCTGTCATACAGAGTGAAGTAAGTCAGAAAGAGAAGAACAAATACCGTATGCTAACGCATATATATGGAATTGAAAAAAGCGGTACTGATGAACCTAGTGGCAGGGCAGGAATAAAGATGCAGACATAGAGAATGGACTTGAGGGCATGGGAGGGGGAAGGGGAAGCTGGGAGGAAGTGAGAGAGTAGCACTGACATATATACACTACCAAGTGTAAAATGGATGGCTAGTGGGAAGCAGACGCCTAGCACAGGGAGATCAGCTCGGTGCTTTGTGACCACCTAGAGGGGTGGGATAGGGAGGGTGGGAGAGAGGCTCAAGAAGGAGGGGATATGGGGATATATGTATACATGTAGCTGATTCAATTTGTTGTACAGCAGAAACTAACACAACATTGTAAAATATTTATACTCCAATAAAGGTGTGGGGAAAAAAGAAAAACAAAAAACATGGGGTGCTCCATAGACATTGAAACCTATATATCCAGATCCCAGCCCTGCACTAGATTTGCAACCTTAGGCTAGTTCCTTAACCACTCTTGGCCACAGAGCAAAAATTTCAAATTAACAGGGTGTATGCAAGGATTACATTAGATGATATGTGCTGAAAAAGTTTTTAAAAATATGTAAATATATGAAAGCCTATATGGGAAATAATATTGAGTAAAAATAATACAACTGAACACTCTTGCACTGTCGGTGGGAATGTAAATTGATACAGCCACTATGGAGAACAGTATGGAGGTTCCTTAAAAAACTACAAATAGAACTACCATACGACCCAGCAATCCCACTACTGGGCATATACCCTGAGAAAACCATAGGTCAAAAAGAGTCATGTACCAAAATGTTCATTGCAGCTCTATTTACAATAGCCAGAACATGGAAGCAATCTAAATGTCCATCGACAGATGACTGGATAAAGAAGATGTGGCACATATATACAATGGAATATTACTCAGCCATAAAAAGAAATGAAATGGAGGTATTT
The DNA here is from genome assembly GCF_965194825.1 of Balaenoptera physalus. Taxonomy (NCBI): domain Eukaryota; kingdom Metazoa; phylum Chordata; class Mammalia; order Artiodactyla; family Balaenopteridae; genus Balaenoptera; species Balaenoptera physalus. The sequence continues at coordinate 63,285,696 of NC_138894.1, read as the reverse complement.
GTAATGAGGTGGATGGAGTTAGAGTCTGTCATACAGAGTGAAGTAAGTCAGAAAGAGAAAAACAAATACAGTATGCTAACACATATATACGGAATCTAAGGGGGAAAAAAAAAAAAAAAAAAAAAGGCCATGAAGAACCTAGTGGCAAGACGGGAATAAAGACACAGACCTACTAGAGAATGGACTTGAGGATATGGGGAGGGGGTGGGGTGAGATGTGACAGGGTAAGAGAGTGTCATGGACATATATACACTACCAAATGTAAAATAGATAACTAGTGGGAAGCAGCCGCATAGCACAGGGAGATCAGCTCGGTGCTTTGTGACCACCTAGAGGGATGGGATGGGGAGGGTGGGAGGGAGGGAGATGCAAGAGGGAAGAGAAATGGGAACATATTGTATATGTATAACTGATTCACTTTGTTATAAAGCAGAAGCTAACACACCATTGTAAGGCAATTATACTTCAATAAAGATGTTTAAAAAAAAAAAAATAATAATACAACTGGATCTGTAGTCACCAATACATGCCAAAAATAAATTTTGCGTGATATAAAGCATTAGAATTTTTAAGTCTAATGGGTTTTGTGTTTGGTAAAGTCACAGTACTTGGTTATAATAAAAACTGTAAGCTAAAAATCTTTCCATGTCCTCAGCCCCCATCCCCTTCTCTCTTTTGTTTTTCCCTCTTCCTTTCTCCTTTCCCCAAGAATAGCAAAGGCCATGGGACAACCAGACTAGAGCTGTCAGGTGGAACCCAGTATGAAAACAGCCTGCAAAGACATGAAATCTATCTTTAAAGTCTGAAGGCCAAAGAGAGGAGTCAGGTGTCCCACTAAAATATAGCCAACCTTTCAGCATCGGCATTAAAATAAAATATCACATCATTTTCAAATGCCAAATCCATTATTTTACTCGCCTCCCCTTCCACCACAGATTCTGAAATAGTGGAGATTTGGCATGAAACCCAAAGTCATAGCCCTAACTTAAGATCACCTTCTAAGGTGGCTGATGGGTACATGAGCTGTAACACCAGACCAGCCTAGGTTTGAATCCCAGCTCTTCCTACTGACAAGTTCTGTTACCTTGGGAAAGTTACCTCCCCACTCTGAATCTCAGAGGTGAAATGAAGGTTCTAAATCACAGGATTATCAGTGCATTATGAGGTAGCAAAAGTACCAGCCTGTGTTCACTGCTACCTGGGTGCAGCTTGCCAGGTGATTCCAGAATTCCAGAATAACTTGGGGAAGAGGGCCAGGGAGGTCAGCCTGGGTCTTCTTCTAAGAAATGGACAGGCCTCTTACTATCACCTTGATAGTCTGGGAAGCAAGGCCACGAAAAAAAAGTAGGAGAAAGTTATAAATCTGAGGAAAGTGTCTAATGGAAAGCAAATCTTCCCCTTAAAAGAAAGGGGGCTGGAGAGAGTATGACATTCCCAAAACCCCAGCTGAGAAACTCAGAAAGCCCAAGTCAAGAGGCCCCGGCCCTGGGCCTGGAACTCCCAGCCACACCCCTGCCCTCCGAACCAGTAGAGGAATTTGCTAAAGCACCAATCTAAACAAACCAAAGATTTCCACCTTAAGTCCGGCTTTCTAACAGTAGGGCGAGCCAGAAGAAGACGTGATTGTTGGCGTGAAACTGTGTGATCTTCACGTCTCATTCAACCCCCAAACTTCAAGGCTATACTGTCCTCTTTCCTGACACCCATTCTTAGATCCCAACAGCCCACGGATGCAAACATAATAAAAGTAAAAATCGAATCAAGGTGTTTGTGTTTTCTCCCCCAAGCAGAAGCAAGCGCTCTGCAAACACACACAGCCTTGTTTCGGCGCAGATGTCAGGAATGTCGAGCCTGTAAATCTGCCCAGGCAGTTCTGTTCTTGAATCATTAAGAACAACCGAGTGGGTGGAATGAGAACATGAAATTGCTGTGTGCACTCATGTTTTGTTTATGGAGCAATCGTCTCTAGACGTGTTTTCTTTTTTTATGGAGAATCTTTTCTATGTTAGCCTTTGAATACCCCACGTTCCTTCCTCTCCCCAGCTCTCCCACACCCACTAAAAAGAAACATTGAGAGCATTACGAAAATCTCCGCAAATTTAAAGAATAGGTTAAATAAAGCTTCTCTCTAAACCAATTCCATTTACTCAGTCAAAATAAATGATTTATGAATAACACATGTAACAACTGAATTTGAACATTGCGTATTATTTACCAAGCTCATAACAACTGCTCCCAAATCATAAAAATCACTTTCCCTTCTCCATCATTGTACAAGGAGGATCTTGTTAGCCCAGTAAATTGCAAGTCCTGTGATGCTAATTATCAGCAGGGTTTAATTGGTGGTTTATGCATCTACCACAGGATTCTTCACTTAACTTCACTGTGCCTCAGTTTATCTATAAAATGGGCATTATATCTAATTTGTGGAGCTTGCATGCCTAGAACATAGTGAGCACTTGCTATTCAACTATAGCAGTTACTGTTGTTACTGGGCAGACAGGATGGAGTAGGCTTTCGCCAGATCCTAGGAATCTTTTTCTCTGAGTCACCCCTCCGCCAACGTTGGCACAGAGCAGACACACAACAAAGGGCGCCTCTCAGACTTAGCATGGTGATAACAACCCCAGTCAGTGCCCCAGTCTTCCTGGACCCCCAGCAGTTTCTGTCCCTCTCTACACTGTCCTGCCTGGCGGCTCCCCCCTACTCCCTCACCCTCGAAGGGGTGTGTGCGTTTGTTGAACTCTGGTGCTGTGTTTACCTTCGGGGTGGGTCTCACTTTATTGTTTCTTCTCTTGTTGTTTTTGGCTTCTCGGCATTGTCCTTCCTGGTACCCGCCCCCAGCCACGTTCTCAGTGGCACGTCGCTGTGATGTTCCCTTGTTTTTGGCAGCAGGCTTGCTGCTAGAGGCAGAGAATAGTGGCATCAGGTGCTTTAAAGGAGGGAGAGATTGCATTACATTTTCCCTCAGGAAAACGATCTTGGGTTTTAAAAAATGTTCCGTGGAACGGATCTAATAACTTAGTTCGATAATAATTTCTCCTCTGCTGGCTCTAACTGCAAGGATTCTTTCAGAAACAATAGAGCATTACTGCTTTTCAATAGGCTAATGGGACTGAATTTTCAGAGGGCTTTCATCTAGAGGAGGGCTTTTCAGACTATCCACAACACCAACAGGTACAGGGAAGCCTCGCCAGCCTGGAAATGGGTAAAGGCAGGGCAGTAAGGCCAGGGCCAGTCCTGGAGAAAACCCAAGGAGCCCTCTGGGGTGCCATGGGCTCTCCAAATCCCTCTCTCCCTGAGGCTCCACAGAGGTACTTTGCCTTATGAGCTGAAAGCCTGTCCAGCCAACGTTCAGTCCCAGGACAACATCTTAGCCACAGGAGTGCTAACCAGGCCAGCAGGCCTACTTCCTTCAAGCTCTGGAAATGCTGGAGGCTGTCTGTCCCCAGCCGAGCCCACTCCAGAAGCTGATCAAATTAGAGAACTGAGAGCAGCGGCCACAGACTTTTCCAAGAGAGCTGTAATGCTGTCAGTCAACTAGCACTTAATTTCTGGTGGGTTGTAAAAGCGTCATTTATCCTGCAAGCTTCAAGGTGAACAGCCCAGTAGGATTCTAAGTTAAATGATGCAAAAACAGCTACTCTCGGTGATGATTTTGTGCTTCGGAATTAAAAACAAAGCAGAAAAGACCGAACGTACTTTTATAGTGATTGCAAATATTGTAGTGAAGAAATCTCTCTCTGTTAAATTCCCTTGGTGAAGCCACATGTAACCTGTGTTGACAGCCACTGGAGGCCCACAGCTATGTAGCAGCACCTCATGGGCACAAGTGGAGTTTTGCCCTTATGGCCTCAGGCCAAGTTTTCACCACTATGACATTGTCCAAACAATTACGGGATGGCCCCCAGGGAAAATGGGTGGAGCCAGGCTGATTAGGATCTTGGGGGGCTCTGGGGGGCAGCTGGAGGCGGGATAGCAACAGTGGCCCTGACACAGTGAAGCCGTTGGCTGAGGGATGTCCGGATGCTGGTCTGAGACCACTGGACATTTATGTCCTTTCCTGGGCTTGCAGACCTAGGATTTAGAAAATCATGGAGAAGTTTTCATTTCTGAGAAGGGCCAAGTGAAAAAGAATTTCGTGTAGCCATGAGGCCAGAGCGTTGGGGTGGTGGGGTCTGCGTCTGTGGTGGGGTTTGGGGAGGAGGAGATTTAGGGGGACAAAAAGACAAAGTGTTTCACTGACTCGTTATTTAAATTACTTATAGGATACAAAAATGCTATTCAATAAATATTACCCCAAAAGGCACAGTTAACTCTGGTAATAGAGATAGATTAGCAGCCCAATAGAACATTCCGTGGTGACGGCAATGTTCTTCGTCTGGGCTGGCCAGATGTAGCTGCTGAGCACTTGAAAGGTGGCTAGTACAACTTCATTTGTAATTTTACGTCCTTTTAATTTTAATTTGGATAGACACCTACAGCTAGTGGAGATGGTGTTGGATAGCACAGGTTTAAGGGGTTCAGTGTGGGAAAGAGAAAGGAGACATAAGAACAACCTCCCTGGGCTTCCCTGGTGGCGCAGTGGTTGAGAATCTGCCTGCCGGTGCAGGGGACACGGGTTCGAGCCCTGGTCTGGGAAGATCCCACATGCCGCGGAGCATCTAGGCCCGTGAGCCACAACTACTGAGCCTGCGCGTCTGGAGCCTGTGCTCCGCAACAAGAGAGGCCGCGATAGTGAGAGGCCTGCGCACCGCGATGAAGAGTGGCTCCCACTTGCCGCAACTGGGGAAGGCCCTCGCACAGAAACGAAGACCCAACACAGCCATAAATAAATAAATAAATAAATAAATATTAAAAAAAAAAAAAAAAAAGAACAACCTCCCTGTCAACTATATTTCAATTAAAAAAAAAAAACAACCTCCCCGTTTGTCCAAGTCCTGAAAGAAGGAAATCCAACCCATTTGCTAATAAATTCAGGCCACAGGAGTAAAAAATAATTTCAACTTGTACTGAAAGTGTGCTTTAATGCCTGTCTAAATGTTGAACCATAATAGCTTCTCTTTTTCACAGTTTCGGTGGGAAAAATACCATTATATGCTTCTGGAAAATAGAAGTGTCATTCTCAGCATGTGCCCACCATTAATATCTCCGTCTTCCAGCCCCGTAGAGCTTTGTCTCTGCAGGCTTCTAACGTCATGTTATGATTTTTACAGTCAGAAGCACAAACAAGTTCTATTGCTAATGACAGGTCAGGTTTCCCACCCTGATTTAGACAACCGCTCCATCCAAGAATTCACTGCCTTTCAACATTTCTGCTTGCGAAGTGACAACTTATTCCTCTGAGAAACGTTTCACACGTACTGATTGTTGTTCAGCAGCCAGCTCACGTCAGCAGCTCTGAGCGCTAGCCCTGGGCCTGGGCAAATCCCGAGAGGGGAAGTGGCCTCTTCCCACAGACAGCGGGCACCAGGGAAGGGGCAGGACACCTGCTGCCTACCCACAGCTCAAGCCCCCAGTGGTCCTTTTGGTGCCAGCCCTGAGCCCAGGCCTCCCCTTTTGCAAGGGACAAAGGTCAAGCATGAGTGAGATGGAAAAACGGCATCTCAAGCAAGGCACAGGCTGGGAAGCCTGGGGGAGGGGGGTGGGGGCGGTGTGTATTGGTTTGAGGCTCTTCTGGTTAAAAACAAACAACTGAAAGAACCAGTCAGCCAGCAGCTTGGAGCCGCGTGTCTGAGCCAGACAATAAGCTTTTAAAATTCCATAAAGTGCAAGCACCGCACAAGAACACTCTGATGTCAGAGTTCTGCCCTGGTCTTGTGAAAAGCACCAGGGCCCCTAAGTGGCAGGGGGGCCCCTCAGTGGCGGGGAAGAGTGGGGGATGTCCCAGCCAGCGCTCGGGTGGGAAGCGCACAGATACACCAGGCCAGGAGATGCAGCCCTGGAGAGGCAGCTCGGCCAGGCCTGCTTAATTGATACAGGCTCCTAATGAGCAGGAAAAACACCATTTGGGGCCATTTGCTGTGAAATGGACTGGGGTGTATGAGAAATCGGACTTGTAAGGGCAGAAAACACACACGTCGGCAGAAAATAATGTGTTGGAAAAGTTTTAAATTGAAGACGTGCTGTTCTGAGTGTGCAGAGGTGTTAATGCTTATGTAATCAATCATCTCATATTTGAAGATTGGGATTTTTTTCCCCTTTTAATTAATTAGCCAGTAGACTCATTATAGTACATTTTTCATGTCAAATAAGCAATGGGTTCTAAGAGAAGGGGAGGGGGGCACCGCAGGGGAAAAATAGTGGCAGCAGTAGTGATACAGTGTACTGTGAAAAGTTCAGGGAACCACCATCATCTCTGCCTGAAAATTCTGGGAACCCAGAACTGCTCCAAATGCATGGGATTTATCCAAGTCCCATGAATGCAAGACTCCACTGGTGCTCACTTTTTCATAACCTGCATTTAGCCCCTTACCAAGAGTTATGGCCTATTTGGATGATGGATTTGTCTTTTACTAGAAAGAGGGTATATCATGAAGGCTAACGATCGGGCTCTGCAGCCACCCACCCAGGGTTCCATTTCTGACTGTACCTTCTTAGCTGGAGACTTTGCACAAATCACTTAGACCTCTTCGTGCCTCAGTTTCCTGCTCTGTACAATGAAGATAATAGTTGTACCTACCTCAGGTTTGTTGAGAGAAGAAAATAAAAGAATACATATAAACTGCTGACTTAGGTACCTGGCACACACTGACGACTGAAAAGTGGTAGGTTTTATTACTAGAACAGTTGCGCTTCTTTGTGGAACAGACCACCCTTGACTTCCTCTTCACAAAGCTTTGCGTGTGGCCGGGGGGTGGGAGGAGGGGGAGGATAAACTATACACAACATAAATTTTAACGTTTTAACCATTTTTAAGTGTACAGTTATGTAGCATTAAGTACATTCATGTTTTTGGACAACCATCACCACCATCCATCTCTGGAACTTTTTCATCTTCCCCAATTGAAACTCTGTACTCATTAAACGATAATTTCCCATTCCCCTTGGCAACCACCTTTCTGCTTTCTGCGACCATGAATTTGACTACTGTGGGTACCTCATAGGAGAGGAATTGTACAATATTTGTCCTTTATGACAGGCTTATTTCACTTAGAACAATGTCTTCAAGGCTCATCCATGTTGTAGCATGTGTCAAAATGTCCTTCCTTTTTAAGGCTGAATAATATTCCATTGTACGTACATATCACATTTAGTTTATCAATTCACCCATCAATGGATACTCCTGTCTTTTGCTTATTGTGAATAGTGTTGCTATGAACAAGGTGTACAACTATTTCTTCAAAACCCAGCTTCCTGGGGCTTCCCTGGTGGCACAGTGGTTAAGAATCCGCAAGCCAATGCAGGGGACGCGGGTTCGAGCCCTGGTCCAGGAAGATCCCACATGCCGCGGAGCAACTAAGCCCATGTGCCACAACTACTGAGCCTGAGCTCTAGAGCCCGCATGTCACAACTACTGAAGCCCACGTGCCTAGAGCCCATGCTCCGCAACAAGAGAAGCCACCACAAGGAGAAGCCCGCACACCACAAGGAAGAGTAGCCCCTGCTCGCCGCAACTAGAGAAAAGCCTGCACACAGCAACGAAGACCCAGTACAGCCAAAAATAAATAAATAAAATAAATAAAAATTTAAAAACAAAAAAACCTGGCTTCCAATTCTTCTGAGTATATACCCAGAAGTGGAATTGCTGGATCATATGGTAATTCCATTTAATTTCTTGAGGCATTGTCATATTGTTTTCCACAGTGACTGCACTATTTTACAATCCCACCAGCAATGTACAGGGTTTCAATTACTCCACATACTCACCAACACCTGTTTTCTGGTTTTTTTGTTGTTTTTTTTTAATAGCCATCCTAATGAGTATGAAGTGGTATCCCATTGTGGTTTTGATATGCATTTTCCTAATGACTAGTGATATTGAGCATCTTTTCATGTTCCACAGAGCTTTCTGACAGCAAATATAAAGGAGAGAGCATAGCAGAAACTCCTTGGGTTCCGGGCATAAGACCTGCTAAGAGTGAGGGAATACAAGCTTCCTGTCTATCAGGATGATAGGTAGAAAGATAGTTAGGTAGATACATAGGTAGATAGATAGATGAATATGGAGAGAGATTACATTTAGTATAAACATAGAAACAAAAGTCTTGCCTGGTTTGTGTCAAAATCTAACTCACAGGGTTTAGCTCTGGGACAGTGGGAGGATCTTTTCTATTTCTATTTTACTTTATATGTTCCATGAGAAGGGAGGATGGAGGGGGTGTGAAATCACAAGTGTTCTACTTTTGTGTTTTTCTGTATTTTTCAATATTTCTATAATGTGTTGCTTTTGTAACAAGAAAAAAATTTGTTTCACATTTTTTTCTTTTGTTTGGCTCTGCCGCACGGAATTCAGGAAGCTAGTTCCCCGACCAGGGATCAAACTCCTGTCCCCTGCAGTGGAAGCACAGAGTCCTAACTACTGGACCACCAGGGAAGTCCCCAGATATTTTTTATTAACCTGATGTATTAGTTTCCTATTGCTGCTGTAGAAAATTATCACAACTTTAGTGGCTTAAAACAATACAAATTTACTCTCTTATAATTCTGCAGGCCAGAGTCCAAAATCAGTTTCACTGGACTAAAGACAATGTGTTGGCAGGACTGGTTCCTTTTCCAGATTCTCGAAGATGCCTTCATTCCTGGGTTCATGGCCCCTTCCTTTGTCTTCAAAGCTAGCAGTGAGGCATCTTTAAATCCCTCTCTGACTCTGACATTTCTGTCTCCCTCTTACAAGGATCCTTGTGATTATATGGGACCCACTTGGACAATCCAGGATAAATCTCCCCCTCTCAAGAGCTATAATTTAATCGCATCTGCAGTCTCTTTTACGATATGAAGTAACATATTCACAGGTTCTGGGCATTAGGATGTGGACATCTTTGGGGAACCCTTATTCAACCTACTACACCTGCCTGACACACATCACACATTACATTGTTTCTATTGCAAAAGACATTCTGAGTTCCTAACTCCAACACCTCTTTCTTCACCCATCTGTATGATAGCACTTGGCATTCAATATCGTAGCTATTTCACAAAGGTCTGTCTCCCTACTCCCCTGCTTTGAGGATAGAGACAACAGCTATTCACCTCAAGTCCGCCCTGTGCTTGACACAATGATGATTAACACATGTGCTTGAGCAAATGCTGATTGAATACATATTGAATTGTAAATTAAGGTGTCCCTCTAACAATGTGTTTATATTATGGAAATAAACAAGAAAAGGTGGGTTAGGTGAGAATGTGACTCGGTGGGAAGAGAAATGGCCTCTGGACCAGAATTCTGAGCAGCAAAAGGAGCAGAGCGGAGAGGCTTGGGTAGGAGAGAAAAGAGTGAGGTGGAAGGGCAGGAGGGCCCCAAACCATGGCCCCTCCCTGAGTCCTGGGTGCAGACAGTATAAGTCTAGGAGGTAGTTGTGAGTGTGGCAGGGTTCCCCAAGCACACCCTAAGGCAAGGATTTGGGTGCAAGAACATTATTTGGGAGACGATCCCAGGAAGCACAGAGAAGGAGTGGAGTAATGAGATTGGATGGCATAAAGCCAAGTAAGAGTGTGTTGATGGGCAGTGCGGGCACCTGGGTCCCAACCTCCTGGGGGCCCCTCAGAATTGTCCCACAGAGATGCGTCTACAGGGACATTCACTGCCCTTGCTTGGACTGTACATATGAGAGCTGTGTACAGGTGACCTGAAGGGGGCCCTAAAGGGATGTGGCAGGACCAATGCTGTCTGTTCAACATGGTTATTACTATGAGGTGAGATTACATGGATGTACACCTTTGACTTTATTTACTTTTGTAATATTTTTATTTTTTTAAATATCTTTATTTGTTTATGTATGTTGCATCGGGTCTTAGTTGCAGGCGCACGGGATCATCGTTGAGGCATGCGGGATCTTTTCATTGTGGCTTGTGGGCTCTTCGTTGCAGCACTCGGGCTTCTCTCTAGTTGTGGCGCACTGACTCCAGGGTGCGTGGGCTCTGTAGTTTGCAGTATGCGGGCTCTCTAGTTGCACACGAGCTCAGTACTTGTGGTGCATGGGCTTAGTTGCCCCACGGCATGTGGGATCTTAGTTCACCGGGGCAGGGATTGAACCTGCGTCCCCTGCATTAGAAGGAGGATTCTTTACCACTGGACCACTAGGGAAGTCCCTGTAATATTTTTAAATTTTACAAAATTTTATTAAAAAGAGGAATATTGGGACTTCCCTGGTGGCGCAATGGTTGCAGTCCGCCTGCCAATGCAGGGGACACGGGTTCGAGCCCTGGTCTGGGAAGATCCCACATGCCGCGGAGCAACTAAGGCTGTGCGTCACAACTACTGAGCCTGCGTGCCTAGAGCCCATGCTCTGAAACAAGACAAGCCACCGCAATGAGAAGCCCATGCACCGCAATGAAGAGTAGCCCTGCTCGCCGCAACTAGAGAAAGCCCGCGTGCAGCAACGAAGACCCAACATAGTCAAAAATAAATAAATAAATTAATTAATTTTTTTAAAAAAAGAGGAATATTTCCACACCAGTCAGAATGACCGTCATTAAAAAGTCTACAAATATCAAATGCTGGAGAGGATGTGGAGAAAAGGGAGCCTCCTACACTATTGGTGGGGATGTAAGTTGGTGCAGCCACTGTGGAAAACAGTATGGAGGTTCCTAAGAAAACTAAAAATAGAATTACCATATGATTCAGCAATCCCACTCCTGGGCATATATCCAGACAAAACCATAATTCAAAAAGATACATGTACCCCAAAATAATGCAACATGGATGCAACAGAGATTATCATAGTAAGTGAAGTAAGTCAGAAAGAGAAAGACAAATACTGTATGATATCATTTATATGTGGAATCTAAAATATGACACAAATGAACTTATCTACAAAACAGAAACAGAATCATGGACATAGAGGACAGACTGGTGGTTGCCAAGGCGGAGGGGTTGGGGGAGGGTTGGAGTGGGAAGTTGGGGTTAGCAGATGTAAGCTTTTATGTATAGAATGGATAAACAACAAGGTCCTACTGTATAGCACAGAGAACTATATTCAATATCCTATGATAAACCATAATGACAAAGAATATTTTAAAAAAAGAATGTAGGGGCTTCCCTGGTGGCACAGTGGTTAAGAATCCGCCTGCCAATGCAGGAGACACGGGTTCGAGCCCTGGTCCGGGAAGATCCCACATGCCGCGGAGCAACTAAGCCCGTGTGCCACAACTACTGAGCCTGTGCTCTAGAGCCCGCAAGCCACAACTACTGAGGCCCATGGGCCTAGAGCCCATGCTCCGCAACAAGAGAAGCCACCGCAGTGAGAAGCCCATGCACCACAATGAAGGGTAGCTCCCGCTCGCCACCACCTAGAGAAAGCCCACACGCAGCAATGAAGACCCAATGCAGCCAAAAATAAATAAATAATTTTAAAAAAAAATGTATATATGTATAACTGAATCACTTTACTGTACAGCAGTAATTAACACATTGTAGATCAACTGTACTTCAATAAAAAACAAATTTAAAAAAATTTTTAATAAATTAAATTTAAAAAGAGGAATATTTCCATTTTGTAAAAAATATAGATAATTATAGGAAATATGTATTCTCCACCCCTCAAGATCCTACTCTACAGTTGGGTCCTTCGAGAATGATCAGTTTTCAGCTTCTAAGAAAGCTGCCACCTTGATTTTCCTAGTGTGATATACATGTACAGAAAACATCCCTCTGGCATTTCTGACTTTAACTAAAATTCTCTCTCACTCCCCTTGTTTGCCACGATCTTTATACAGTTATCATTTTCCCATCACAGTTCCTCAGAGTCCATCTCTCATCATCAATAGGCTCTTCTCAAAAGAAAATAAATATGGGACTTCCCTGGTGGCGCAGTGGTTAAGAATCCGCCTGCCAATGCAGGGGACATGGGTTCAAGCCCTGGTCCGGGAAGATCCCACATGCTGTGTAGCAACTAAGCCCGTGCACAACTACTGAGCCTGCGCTCTTGAGCCCGCAAGCCACAACTACTGAAGCCTGCGTGCCTAGAGCCCGTGCTCCACACCAAAGAGTAGCCCCCGCTCGCTGCAACTAGAGAAAGGCCCCCCCACCCCGTGTAGCAACAAAGACCCAAAGCAGCCAAAAATAAATTAAAAAAAAAAAAGAAAAGAAATATCAGTAATTATAAATTCATCTAGTTCATTCCGTTAGGATAAACTGTTTTCTTTTATTTTCTTGATATAATTAATTTTGTTTTTATCTGACTGTTTTCAGACGATACCCCACCCTGGGACCTGTCTACATGAATACCTACATTCAACTCCTTGATTCTGGAGTGTTGGGCTATGAAGAAAAAGACCATATAACTAGCTGTCATAAGTGACAGGACCTTCTGAGTGTGAAGAACTCGAGTGAACTGCCAGGCTCTGTGGGTGCCCTTGGGGTCCACGGTGACAACATAGCAGGTCCCTACCAGCAGTCCCTGTGGTCACTCCCAGGTGCAGATCATAATAACAGCTCTTCCAGGGGACACCTGGGTTTGGGTGGATAAGGGTCAAACCAGAAGCATCACAGCCTAAAGGCACTGGAGTCACCTCTCCTGTCTAGCTTCTTTCTTTCTTTCTTTCTTTCTTTTTTTTTTTTCTGGCCGCGCTGCACAGCTTGCGGGATCTTAGTTCCCCGACCAGGGATCGAACCCGTGCCCTCTGCAGTGGAAGCATGCAGTCTTAACCACTGGACCACCAGGGAAGTCCTCCTGTCTAGTTTCTTGAAGAGAAAGAGAAAGAATACGAAAAACTTTTTTTCACTTATTCACCCCACAAATTCTTGTAGGGTATCTCCTATGGTCCAGGCACTGTGCTAAGTATTCAATCAAAGGTTAAATGGGAATTACTTTTCCCAAGAGGAATAAAATGTGTGATGCCTGGGATGCTATCTGGTCAGCTCTGAAATGGAACAAATAAGGGTGGGGAGGCAACAGAAAGGGGAGAGGGAGCAAATAATTCCTACCCAAGAGAAGCACTGGAGTCATAGCAAATTGCCCACTGCTGGCAGCTGGTGACTGACCAAGTTTACAAAGACAGGGTATCACATCCTATCTAAAACCTTAAAGAACACAGTGCTTCCATAAATAAGCATCACACACACACACACATTCCAGAATGCTCTACTGGCATGTCACATACAGTGGAGAAGGAGGGCTGCATTTTTGTTTACTTTGGCAAATCTAAATTTGGATCTACAGTCTCAGCACAAAGCCTGCCTCACAGACCCTGGTCCCTATCAGGCCTGTGTCCCTCATACAGCAGGCCCTGGCAGCCAGGGGACCAGGCCAACCCACTAACACAGCCTAGACCCCAGGCCTGGGGTCGCCTGCCTGCGGTCCCCTGATTGCCCACCGTTCTGCCCATCCACTGTGCAATCTGTCTTGCAAAACAACTGGCATTCAGTTTTCAGGGGATGAGCACCAACTGCAAAATATTTAGCATCCAGAAGTTAAGCTTCATCACAAACTTGGTTGCCTCCTTAGTGAATTAAATTCAATTAGCTGCCTCCTTATCTTAACTGTGTCCCCCTCTTCCCACATCCATGTAAGGGAGTTCAAGGGAGGGGGTCAGATGGGCACTTGGTAGGAAACGCCGTAGGCAGAATATTGGTGCAAGGGAATAGTTGGCTCTTCCTCCAAATTTACTTCCACTAAGGGATTGACTCCCCCCGCCCTCCTGGCATATACACTCAGCACTCTGAGAGCGGCAGGAGACCACCCTGCTCTGACAACTTTCTCTGCCACTGACATTATCTCCTGATTTTCTTCGCAACAGTGATGGTTGGGTACCAGTCCTCAACTTGTGCAAGATGACTATAATACCCGATCTGATTGGGAGGAAAGGAAATTCTGCTGTTCTTTGAGTTTCTTGGGGCTGTTACTATTTTTCCAAAGGAGCCTAAGTAATATTCACAATAATCAGATGGGAAAAAACACACACATGAACTTCAAACGACCATTACTCAGAAAACAATAACACACATTTTTTTAGCCAGATGAATGTTTATGTAACAGGGTGACTCTTGTCCTCAGCAGAGATTCCAAGAACCAGAGCCATTAAGTAAATGGCCTGAAACAGAGACCAAGAGACCCGTGTTTGTTCCATGACACACGCCCTGGGTGGTGGGATGCACTGCAGTCTTCAAAAAAGGATTTTTATTTTTTTTTAAGAACAAATGACTTTTTCCAATAGCCTTGAGCTATGCAGCTGCAGTCTGTGGTAAGCTTTGCAAGGGGAAGAGGTCGGTGTGGCCTGGAAATCAAGAGATGGCATTCAAAGGTCAACTTCAATGGGTCTGTCATTGCCCTGTATCTGTCCTTAGAGAAGGAAGGCTGGAAATCATACCCCACATCCTTTCCCCAGCCTCTAGCCCTGTCTCTGGTCTCTGGTCACCTCTTGGTGACCTAAGACAGTTTCTGTGACCTAAGCCCATTTCTTTTCTCCAGCGTAGAGCCAATTGTTTAGATAAACAGGGCCTGCCACCTGAGCCTGAGCTAACTCCCTGGGTTTCAGAAGCCGGTCAAGCTGTGGTACAAGGGAAACCAGTAAAGGGCCGGGAACGGACTGTGCTTCCACAGCAATGGAAACACCACCCAAAGTGTTCACAGGCCTGACACCTTGCCGTGAGGCCCACACACGGAGTTCCGCTGCAGGTCAGTAAGCCACCTCCTAGACTTTTCCTCCTCAGGGACTCTCTGGAGAACAGCAAAGGCCTGAGAATTTGGTACAAGGCCCACCGCAGTACTTCTTAGTTCTTAAATATATGGACGACAGCTCCGAGACTTCCAGACCAGAGCAGCCGTGTGGGTTTACTGAAACTGGGAGCTGGGGTTGGATCTCCAGTTCTGAACCTACTGTGCAGTTATCTGAACACCACCTAGTTCGTTGGGGCCATTTTCTTTCATTTTGCGTAAATAAAGTTATTAGAGCAACCTCCCAAGCCATCAGCATACTGGTCATCAAACCCTAGAATTGCTCAGGTGAAAGGGACTGTCTAAATTAAAAACCAGCATTAATGATTCTATTACTGGCTTTATGAGAGGAAATGTTGGAAGAGTATGTCACGGTGCTCAAGCTTCCTTTCCCCTCTCCTGCCCATCTGTCTCCCCCAAGCTCTGCAGGGCGCCAGCCTCGCGGGTTTCTTGAGCGCGGTCATTAGCAAGGCTGCCGCTGCCGCTCCAGGAAGCTGGGACACGTGGACCATCAGCAGGGCTGCCAGTGTCATTTATAACTTCAGGCCTGGGCTATTTCTTGTAAATAACTGGAGAAACAAATGCCTGTCTCGCGCTAGTCTTCCCTCAGTCCCTCCTCAAATCAATTCAACAAAGATTTGCTGGCCAGTTACTAAGCTTCAAACGGAGGAGGAGAGAAAACTGCAATCCCACTGAAGAAATATTTATCATTACCGAGGATATGCAAGGCGCTGAGGTTGGCCCTGAGGATGCCGAAATGAATGCCACAAGTGCCGCCCACCTTTGAGATGCTGACAGAAGACGCAGTCCTTACCCTTAAGGAACGTATGGCCCCAGAGACAAATGGTTAGGTGCCAGTCAACCGGCTGGGACACAAGGCTGAACAGCGGGCCGTGGCCAAGTGCTTCGAGGCGGCAGAGGGGCCCTTCCCAAGGCAGGGACGGGGGTAAGCTTCCCGGAGGCTGAGGCATCTGAGCGGGACTGAGAAAGAGGCACAGGATTTCATCAGGGGAAAGAAGGTGACCCGGGAACGGGATGCAGAAAGTCCCGGTGGCAGCAAAGCGCAGAAGGGCTTCAAGGAAAGCCGCTGGAGTGTGCAGAGGAGCAGGGAGAGATGTGCTGCCACGGGGGTAGGGCTGGCGGTGGGGGTATCTTGGAGGCCAAGCTGGAGAGTCTGAACCTGACTTGAACATGTTGGGAGCCATGGGGAGTTTCAGAGGGGAGGGCCTCCATCCCATATTCTTGCTTTCTCTGACTCGAGTCCCCTCACCACCACCACCCCACCCCATTCCCATTTAGGGCCTTCTCACCTTCCGGGCATGAACGTAGAGTAGGGAAGGGGCCAGGGCCCAGCCTCCCCCTCTCTCCTCACCTGTGGGACCGTGTGGGGAGGCAGGGGCTGGGATTCAAACATATGGGTCCGTCCCAACTCTGATCACACTGCCCGGCTGTGTGACATCAGGCTGCTCCCTCTCTGGTATGAATTTCCTCTTCTGGAGTAGAGAGTGTTGAGCAAGCTGACTCTGAGGTTTGTCCCACTCTGAGCGCTCCAACCTGATGGCCCATTTGGGAACAGGAGTGGGTCTGGGCTCCGGCTTAGCCTCTTCTAGCCCCCCAGTGGGAAGGAAGGTCAAGGGGAAAAGACCAGAACTGTTCCTCTCATAACCCCTAACACACCTGTGGGCCAAGACACACCAGTTTGCACATCTATGGTCAGCTTTACCGGCCAGTAGCTGGTAGTGGTAGCAGCAGGAACCAATCAACCCAAAACCACAAACAGTAACAACCACTGTTTACTGGGCTCGTGCAACGTGTGCTGGGCACTTCACGTACATTATGTCTGTTTAATTAAACCTTACGACAATTTGCAGATGAGAAAACCCAGGCCAAGAGAGGTGAAGTAAGGCTGCCCAGAGTCACAGACTCCAGACGTCGTGGAGCGGACTTCTCCACCCCGTCCCATACACTGGGCCCAGATTCAACCTTCCTAAGCGCGGTTTTGCTCTTGTTCCTGTCTCATTCATGAACTTCTTTCCAGAGCCTACTCACTCCTCAGAAAATAAAATCCAGATTTCTTGGCATGGCACTTCATGACCTAGTATATGTTTCCAGTCTTATTTCTACTCCCCAAACCCTGAACTGTCATTCTGAGACTATGCCCTGTGTGTTCTTGGCCTTGGCTCACCTTTCTCCTCTGAATAAAATATCCCTGTGCCCATCTGTGCCTGTCAGAACCCCACCTGTCTGTAAGTATCACCTCAGTGGCCTCTCCCCAGAAGCTTCAGCCTCTCCACCTAGCTCTGTGCTTGTCCTTTTTCCAGATCCTCACTCAAAGCACTCTCAACCTTTTGAGCCAGACAACTCTTTGTTATATGGAATTCTTCCCAAGATTGCAGGACGTTCAGCATCTCTGGACCTGCCTCCATGATGACCTCTAGTGATTATAATAATTAAAATAATACCTCTCACCTGACACCATAAAACTCCAGAAGAAACATAGGCAATAAGCTCCTTGACATCAGTCTTGGTGATGATTTTTTGGATTTGACAAAAAAAAGCAAAAATAAATGAGACTACATCAAGCTAAAAAGTTTGTACACAGCAAAGGAAACCATCAACAAATGAAAAGGCAACCTACCTAATGGGAAAAAAATATTTGCAAATCATATAGCTGGTAAGGGGTTAATATCCAAAATACATAAAAAACTCATGCAATTCAATAGCAAAACAAACAAACAATCCAATTTAAAAATGAGCAGAAGATCTGAATAGACATTTTTAAAAAGAAGACATGCAGATGGCCAACAGATACATGAAAAGGTGCTCAACATCACTAATCACCGGGGAAATGCAAATCAAAACCACAATGAGATATCACCTCACACCTGTTTGAATGGCTATTATCAAAAAGACAGGAAATAACAAGTGTTGATGAGGATGAGGAGAAAAGGGATCCCTCATGCACTGTTGGTGGGAATATAAATTAGTGCAGCCTCTGTGGAACACAGTACGGAGGTTCCTCAAAAAATTAAAAATACAACTGCCATATGATCCAACAATCCCACTTCTGGGTATTTATCAGAAGAAAATGAAAACACTAACTCGAAAAGATATATGTACACCCATGTTCACAGTAGCATTATTTATAATAGCCAAGATATGGAAACAACCTAAGTGTCCATCAATGGATAAATGGATAAAGAAACTGTGAGATATACACAATGGAATAGTATTCAGCCATAAAAAAGAATGAAATCTTGCCATTTGCAACAACATGGATGAACCTTGAGGATATTATGCTAAGTGAAATAAGTCAGAGAAAGACAAATACCATATGATCTCATTTCTATGTGGAATCTAAAAACAAACAAACAAACAAACAAAAAACTCCACAAGCTCATAGATACAGAGAACAGATTGGTGGCTGCCAGAGATGGGGGGAGGGGAGGCACGGTGAGTAAGGGGATTGGCAAAATGGATGAAGGGGATCAAAAGGTACAAACAATGCACAATATGGTGACTATAGTTAATAACACAGTACTGCGTATTTGAAAGTTTCTATGAGAGTAAAATCTTAAAAGTTATCATTGCAAAAAAAATTTTTGTGACTACATAATGTGACTGATATTAACTATTAACTAGATTTATTATGGTAATCACTTTACAATATATACAAATATCGAATCACTATGTTGTACACCTGAAACAAATATATGTCGATTATACCTCAATTTTTAAAAATCTCATTAAAAAACAATGAAATGATTCCTAATCTAAATCTAAAATATGAATCTAAAATGTGGAATCTAAAATATGACACAAATGAACCTATCTACAAAGCAGAAACAGACTCACAGAGATAGAGAACAGACTTGTGGTTGCCAAGGGGAAGAGAGGGTTGGGGATGGAAGGACTGAGAGTTTGGGGTTAGTAGATGCAAACTATTACATATAGAATGGATGGACAACAGGTCCTACTGTATAGCACAGGGAACTATATTCAATGTCCTGGGATAAACCATAATGGAAAAGAATATGAAAAAGAATGGACATATATGTAAAACTGAATCACTTTGCTGTACAGCAGGAATTAACACATTGTAAATCAACTATACTTCAATTAAAAAACGTATAATAAACTAAAATTAAAATTAAGTTTATAAAAATTAAAAAATAAAATGATCCCCTTCACATTTCCAACCACCTTCTGGGATTGAAAACACTACTGCCTTGGATAACAATGATGTGTGTAGATGTCTATCTCCCCAGTGGGCTGCATGTACCTTGAGAGCAGGTATTACTTTTGAGTGCAGCTTTTTTTCCTATAAGCCTAGCACAATGCCTTGCACATTTCAAGCACCGATATGTCTGCTGAATGCACATATAGTACGATGCTCTTTTTATTTTCCTACTTAATAAGTAAACTCATTTTTTAAGTTCCATAGTCAAAGAGAGCAATAGCAATCCCCATGCCAAAATAATCTCTTCCTGGTTCTTCCATTTAGTCATCAAATTTTTTACTTAACTTTAAGAAATCTAGCAAAGAGTGCCAATGTCTGCAACTGCTCTCACTCACTAATGCAAAAACTGCAAAATCCCTAAGAGGATTTAAAGATGGTTACCCAAGCTCATACTTGCCAGTGCAGAACAAATACATAAATAGATAGATATTGAGCTAGATCCCAACACTGACAGATCCTGGCTTTTCCTTCTCTAGCAGAGCCATTTTCAGTAAGTGCCACCTTCCTTCTGGGGCCCAGGGTCCAGGCTTCACCTTGCAGCCAGGTGGATGCACAGGGTAAATCAAGGCTGGCTGTTCGAGACTCTATCAAAACCTTCACAGCCTTTGAGGTTCTGGAAAACACACGACCCAGAAATAGCTCGTGGTTGGCATGGAAGTGGGAGAACCTAACATCTTTCTATTTCCAATATGAAATGTATGAAGACCAGAATTTGCCTAGGGATTTGGGGGTTGGGGGGACTCAGGAGGACTGAGCCAGCTCTCTGAATTCTACTCATGAGATGGCCCAGGGCTGCTGCAAAAGAAAGAGCTAGACAGTCAGTAACTGATAGCAGAGACAGGCAATGGTCTTGGAGTCAAGAGGCCCTGTTCCTGGTCCTAGTTCCATTATCACTAGGCAGGTGACCTTGGGCAAGTCATGCAACCTTCCCAAACCTCACTCATGAGGAGAGATATTACCTGCCTTGCTTACTGCTTACTGCTGTAGCAGTCAACTAAGTTAATATATATTGATGTGCATTTTAAAAATTATTTATTTATTTATTTTTGGCTGCGTTGGGTCTTCGTTGCTGCTGCCGGGCTTTCTCTAGTTGCGGCAAGCGGGGGCTACTCTTCGTTGTGGTGCGCGGGCTTTTCATTGCGGTGGCTTATCTTGTTGTGGAGCACGGGCTTTAGGCGCGTGGGCTTCAGTACTTGTGGCACGTGGGCTCAGTAGTCGTGGCTCGCAGGCTCTAGAGCGCAGGCTCAGTAGTTGTGGTGCACAAGCTTAGTTGCTCCACTGCCTGTGGGATCTTCCCAGACCAGGGCTCGAACCAGAGTCCCCTGCATTGGTAGGTGGATTCTTAACCACTGCGCCACCAGGGAAGTCCCGGCATCGCTTTTTAAAGCTTACTCTTTATCAGCCGCAGAAAAGTCCCGTGGTGTTTTGGGAGCATGCTGTCTCTAATGTTAACTAGTGGTTATCGTTCATTGCTTCGGGGTATGACTTGTTCCAGCTTATGCTTGTTCCATCAGCCAAGTTACTATGGTACAAGGCAGTGAGGGTGGATTTCTTCCCCAAACTTTGTAAAGAGCCAAAGGGGAGGCTCCTTATGTGGGCGAGGACATGTGTGCGTTCCCGAGGGGTCTCTCATGTCAGTGCTATGCAGGAAACATAAACAACTGCACCACAATTGGATTTTACTCTATGTTTGGAAAATGTGTCCCTTCATTACAAATTTGATGCTAGCTTATTTAGTTCATTCTTTCATTCATCTCCTGTAATCATTAAATTACAGAGCCATATTTCCAAAGGTCTGGGGTGGGGTGTGGGGGAATGGATTAGGAATAAAATCTTTTAAGCTCCTGTAGAAAAGCTCTGGATTCGCTTATGAATGGTGGGTGCAGAGCCCAGGGAATGATCTATTCTGAGCCGTCCTAGGTGAATGATTGGCTTCATTTTCCATGGCTCTACGATGTTCTGTCTTTAATGCAGGACAAAGATGGTACCCTTAACATCCTGTCCTTGGATGTATCCCTGATTTCTCCACAGCTCTGTCCCCAGGGATTAAAGTGAATGAAGGAAGAAGTCATGAAGTACATGAATGATCACGAGGGAGAAAAGAAAAGCTGAGAAGAAAAGGCTGCTGCGTTGTTTATCAGACTCCTCTGAATAAGGCCATTTTGATCTGTGAAGCAGCTCTGTGCCTTTCTCAAAACTGTCTATTTGAGAGACTTTGTTCTCTCCTTAGAAAGGCCTGTCTCTCTGAGGTGACTCGAAAACTTAACAAATATTTAGTGAGCTATTAGAGCAATCCTCGGCCCAGCATTCATAGCCTGAGTTATCATCCCAGCTCCAAATATGTCTGAAGCCATGATTGATTCACTCATATTTTCATTTTCTCTCATTTTCTGTGAGAGTCCAATTTGGACTCTTCAGCAAGATTCCTTGGGGACACACATTTGTTTCTCCAGGCAGGCCAGCTTTGGCTTCTGATTTCCTCCAGGCCATCGCCATCCCCCTCCCTCAGAGGGAAAGTGCTGTGGCCCGAGCTCGGGGTTCTCCTGGGGAACCTTCTAGAAGGACTCTTCTGGTGAGAGCTTCTGTGACTAGTTTCCTCCCAGGGCAGCTAGCTCTGCCAGAATGTGGCTCTGCAGGCCAGATTTGCTTTCCAAATGCAGGGCCCATTTGCCTCATTGTATTTTGTGTCTTTATTAAGAATGAGGGGGAAAATCAGAGCAGAAGAGCATGTCTAAGATCCTTCAGCCTCCTCATGGAGCCCCCAAAGAAGTCTGCCCTCCTCTACTCTCCTCACTTCTGTGACCAGGAGACAAGCCCCTGAGAGCTGCCTGACGACCCGGGGCAAACTGGCACCTGCTTAGCCCCCTTGCAACTAATTAGCATGAGCTCAAACTCTGCCCCAAGCACCTGCTAGCTTGCAAAGGGTGTCCTTGAAGTTGGCCTATTTACAATCAGCTTCGACTGGAACTTATGCCCCTGGGTATTGGAAGTATCAGAGAGAGAAGGCAGCACAGGAACAGCCTAAATTTCTCACTACAGCCTCCTGAGAAAGCTGGGCATTCATCCAAGGAGTGATGTCTAGCAAACACTGATCTCTCTTTTAATGATTTATATCTCTTGTTTTTGATTAATTCAATCAATAAAGATGGTTTTATGGTGTCAAGTGCTCTTATTAGTATCTTAAAATTTGGCCCCTAATTTTACCTACCAGGGATATAGCAGAATCTGTGGTGATCACTATATTTATAACAAATAGAGCATCTGAAATTGGCTAAAGAATTCTTCCATCAATTCGATTCAAATGAAGTCAAGATGTACCAAAGCCCATGCCTGGGAAGTAGTCCTGAGGAAATGAAGCTAAATGTTGGAAATGCTTTTTAGGCGTGAATACAAGCATCTTTCTCGGCCACCTTCCTCTAATATATTTGGGGAAATCTGTTCTTGGTCCCCCTGCAGCCCACATTCCCCTGCCCTTTCAGGTCACCTGGTTCCTTCCTACAGTCTCTGCTTCTCCTTGGGCCTTTGCTTACACCACTACTGGTCACAAACTAAAACTTCGGGATCTCTTTTCTTCACATTAGTGTCAGGGGACAGGTGACTTGGGGGTACTGGGGGTGGTGGGCCTTGTGTCTTGTAAATCACTCACCAGGAATACTGAAAATTCACTGAGAATATATGGCTGTGGTGGGTGGCAGATTCTGGGGTGGCACTGCACAATTGTATCAATGAGGATTGGGTTTGGCCACAGTTATGCAGTATAACATAGTGCTTACAAGCCCAGACTGCCTAGTTACTAGTCTTTACTAGCTGTGACTATAGGCAAGTCAATCTCTCTGTTCCTTATTTCTCATCTGTAAAACAGAGATAATTATAGTACCTACCTCATAGGGTTGGCAGTGTAAAGATTAGATTAGCATGTAAGCCAAGCATTTAGAACACTACTTGTCATGTGATAAGTGGTTATTACAATAAAACAGGGGGGAAAACCCAAAGAACTGTATTTCTCTTTTACATTAAAAAAAAAAAAAGTTCAGAGGTAAGCAGTCCAGAGCTGGTATTGCTGGCAGCTTCGTGGTACTATTAGACCCATACTCCTGTCTTTCTGTTCCCTCCTCAGTGTTATCCCATGACACAAGATAACTGCTGGAGCTCCAGCCATTGCATCCAAATCGCAGTCTAGAAGAAGGACAAAAGGCAGATGGGCAAAAAGAGATTTACCCAGCTGAATGAGCTCTCCTTTAATTATCCCTCTTGGGATTCCAACCTAACACTTCAGTTTACATTTATTGGCCTGAACTTAGTCACACTTCTTTTTTAAATTTATTTATTTATTTTTGGCTGCACTGGGTCTGCGTTGCTGTGCGCGGGCTTCCTCTAGTTGCAGCGAGCAGGGGCTGCTCTTCGTTGTGGTATGTGGGCTTCTCATTGCGGTGGCTTCTCTTGTTGTGGAGCATGGGCTCTAGGTGCATGGGCTTCAGTAGTTGTGGCTCGCAGGCTCTAGAGCGCAGGCTCAGTAGTTGTGGCGCACGGGCTTAGTTGCTCCGCAGCATGTGGGATCTTCCCGGACCAGGGATCAAACCCGTGACCCCGGCATTGGCAGGTGGATTCTTAACCACTGTGCCACCAGGGAAGCCCTCACACTTCTGATTATATCTTTTTAGCCAGAACTGTGTCACATGACCATGAGTTGCTGTAAGGGAAGCTTGGAAATGTGCTCTTTATTCCAGGTGATAACATGCCCAGCCAAGAACCATGAAAAAGAGAGGGAAGAATAAATGTAGGGAGAGAAAACAATCTCTGCCACTACATCACAGCATAGCACACAACCTAAAATTGGATATTAGGCATGTCTTCCAAAGCTCCTCAGCGAGCCCCTCCCACAGGAAAGTTTTCATCAGCTACCTTTCTTTCCTTGTGCGCTAACTTACCTGCATCATTTTAGCTCCTGTCTCTGTCTCTCTAGACCTCTGTCACATCTGCACCCTTCTCACACCTTCCCCTTTCTCCCTAGTCTCAGACACTTCCTTCTCTCCAGAAATTCAAAATTCTCCTCAGTGTGATGCTGGGCAATGTGGCTTCCCCCTGGCACTGCCCTCATCTATATCTGAATACCTGGACACATGTCTTTCTCAACCAACAAGTTCATCAGACCAATCAAAGCATTTTTCTAAATGAAAGAGGGGATAAAGCTGGTGGGTAAATACATGTATTACTCCTGCTCCCTCTTCACACTCCTCTAAAGCATCAGTAAAGGAATTTGTAAAGGATACACCAGGGAAGCCCGAGAATCTATTTTTAAGAAGACGTGGCCGACTGTGCTATATATTAGAAAACCTTGCATTTCTATGGCCCTTTTAGAGCCTACAGTTCACTCTTATGCATATCCCATCATTTAATTCTCACAACTCTAACAGGCAGACACTGTCTTTAAAATCAAGGCGAGAAGGCTTCCCTGGTGGTGCAGTGGTTAAGAATCTGCCTGCTAATGCAGGGGACATGGGTTCGAGTCCTGGTCCGGGAAGATCCCACATGCTGCAGAGCAACTAAGCCCGTGCGCCACAACTACTGAGCCTGCACTCTAGAGCCTGCGAGCCACAACTATTGAGCCCACGTACCGCAACTACTGAAGCCTGTGCGCCTAGAGCCCGTGCTCCGCAACAAGAGAAGCCACCGCAGTGAGACGCCCGTGCACCTCAACAAAGTGTAGCCCCCACTTGCCACAACTAGAGAAAGCCTGGCAGCAGCAACGAAGACCCAACGCAGCCAAAAATTAAATAAATGAATAAATTAATTAATTAAAAAGAAATCAGGGGCTTCCCTGGTGGCGCAGTGGTTGAGAATCTGCCTGCCAATGCAGGGGACACGGGTTCGAGCCCTGGTCTGGGAAGATCCCACATGCCGCGGAGCAACTAGGCCCGTGAGCCACAACTACTGAGCCTCCGCGTCTGGAGCCTGTGCTCCGCAACAAGAGAGGCCACAATAGTGAGAGGCCCGCACACCGCAATGAAGAGTGACCCACACTTGCCGCAACCAGAGAAAGCCCTCACACAGAAACGAAGATCCAACACAGCCATAAATAAAAAAATAAAAATAAATAAAAATTAAAAAAATCCATTCTGCACCCAGCAGCCAGAGGGAGCTTTAAAAAAAAAAAAAAAAATCAAGGCAAGATAATAACACTTTGTAGTTGGACCCTGAGATTAGTGCTCTTTGCCTTGCTGCCTCCAGCATTCACGTGGCCTTTGTTTCGCTCAGCCTGATCCTCCTAGCATCCAGCCTTCTCCTCTGGCTAGAGGGGAGACAACAGCCCCCCAGGAAATGCCTGGGGAACAGGGATTTGGCTCCACCACCTGTGACTAACCTAAGTTCTACAATGGGTTTTTGAGACACACATTATAGAAGACTCAGAATGGCTTTGATAACTATCATAACCTTCCAAATTAAATAAAAAATCTTCCAACAGAAGCCAATCCTTTAGAGACAAAGAACACAGAAAAAGAATCCGCAAAATGTAGCAGCTGCTTCCAAAGGAAACCCCATTACAATTTAAAGCAGTGGGTATTTTTGACACATGTAATATAATTATTAATTCTGAAATGGCCATGAAACAATACCATTTGCGACAGTAGGTATATCCCTTCTGCTCTGTAAATGAGGGGAATCACAAGATGACAACAAGCTGTGGACATGTGCACAAAGGTGAGAGATGGAGGGGGAAAAGGTTTCCAGGTGCCCTGGGGACAGGAGAGGGGACTTGTTCTAGGGACTCAGGGCCAACAGGACAGACCCCCTGGAGTCCTGCTTACACTAGGACCTGGACTAGATCCACAGCTCCAAGGATAATGCTCCCAAATAATGTATAATCTGGTTAATAAGTGTCTCCCTCTCTCTTATTTTTTACACATGTTCTAATTGGTTATTTTTCATGCAAAGAAATGTTATTGCTTTCTTTATGCTGACCTTGAATTCAGCCACCTCGCAAATACCCTTATTAGTTCTGCTACTTTCCTGGTTTCTTGGTTCTCTGGTAACATTGTGTGACTAGGACCACTAGCACAGTGCTGTATACTAGTAATAAGCACAGGCGTCCTTGTCATGTTCCTGACTTTGGTGGAACTGCTTCTACAGTTTAACCACTGAGAATGACATTTGCTGTGGGCTTTTGGTTTATCAAGCTAAGAAGGCCCTTATGATGCCTTGTTTGCCAAGAAATGTAATGAATGGGTGTTGAATCTTGCTAAATGCCTTTTCTGAATCTACTTAAATCATATGGTGTTTCTCTGTAAGGAAGACATTGAGCATATGGTCCAGGAAGCTGAAAAGTACAAAGCTAAAGATAAGCAATGGGACAAGGTATCTTCCAAGAATTTGCTTGAATCCTGTGCATTCAACGTGAAAGCAACTATTATTGGGACTTCCCTGGCGGTCCAGTGGTTAAGACTCCACGCTTCCACTGCAGGGGGCATGGGTTCAATCCCTGGTCGGAGAACTAAGATCCTGCATACCACGCAGTGCAGCCAAGAAATAAAGAAAATAAATAAACAAAACAAAACAGCAACAACAAAACACATGAAAGCAACTGTTGAAGATGAAAAACTTCAAGGAAAGATCAATGATGAGGATAAACAGAAGTGCCTTGACAAGTGTAATGAAATCATCAACTGGCTTGATGAGAACCAGGCTGCTGAGAAGGAAGAATCTGAACATCAGCAGAAAGAGCTGGAGAGTCTGCAAACCCCATCATAACTGAGCTGTACGGAGCGCAGGAGGCATGCCAGGAGGAATGCCTGGGGGCTTCCCTGGTGGTGGAGTTGCTCCATCTGGTGGTGTCTTCCCGGGGTCCATCATAGAAGAGGTCGATTAAGGCAACCTGAGCATAGATTGAGCATTGTTCCACACAAAGCATCGAAGGACCTAAATTTGTAGCAAATTCCATGGTAGCTTTAAAGTTGAGCTGCTATAGTAAATAACTGGGCCATCTTCATTTGCGACAACATGGATGGACCCTGAGGGCATTATACTAAGTGAAATAAGTCAGACAAAGACAAGTACTGGATGATCCAGTACTTATATGTGGAATCTTTTTTAAAAAAAAACAATTCATAGAAAAAGAGATTAGATTTGTGGTTATCAGACCAGAGGCAGGGGATAGGGGGAGGAGGCACTGGACAAAAGTGGTCAAAAGGTACAAACTTCCAGTTAGATAAATGAGTACTAGGGACGTAATGTACAGCATGATGATTATAGTTACCACTGCCATAAGCTTTCCTATATAGGAAAGCAATTAAGAGAGTAAATCCCAAGGGCTCTCATTACAAGGAGAAAAATTGTTTTCTTTATTTTCCTCATTTCTTTTCATTGTGTGTACATGAGATGACAGATATTAACTAAACTTATTGTGATACTCATTACACAAGTATATAAATCGAACCTTAATGCTGTACACCTGAAACTCATACAGTGGTGCACGTCAATTGTATCTCAGTAAAACTAGAAAAAAAAGAATAGGACATTCTTGATATGTGAATATTGAATATGACCACAGGGAAAGGAAGTAGCATTGCACTTTATGAGCACTGTATTGTAAGTGGAAAATGCAATGTCTTAAATACAACTGTATTTAAAATTGGCACCAGAAAAAGATCTGTTAATGTAATATAATGAATTAATTTAATATATTTTCTAATAACCTGAAATAAACCCTGTACGGTCCCGATGAATTTTTTAATACAATACTGGATTTAATGTGCTAATTTAATTAGAATTTTTGCATTTATGTTCTTGAGATTGGACTTTAATTTCCTTTTCTTGTCCTTTCTTTATCCAGTTTTGGTACTAAGGTTATATACAATATTCACAAAGTGAATTGAGTAACTTTCCCTATTTTTCTTGTCTCCAGAACAATTTGCATGATATATAAGGGTTATCTTTTCTTGGAAAACCAGCCCATAAAAATGTTGAGGCCTAGTAGCCTTTGTATGAGGTGGGAGGGGAGCTGGCAGTTTTGATTACCTATTCAGTTTTATTGTTATTGTCTATTCAGGTTTTCATATTCGTGGGTTCATTTTAGTAATTTGTATTTTCTGGGAAGTTATCCATTCACCCAAGTTTTCACATTTCTTGGCACAGAATCGTTGATAGTGTTCTTTTCATCAGTCGTGTCTGAGTGCAGGGAAGGGGAACTACTGATTTAACACAACAAACCAGCTGCTTACGAAATTGTTGAAAGGGCTGGAGGAGTGAGCTCTGGGTGGGGCCCCCAGGAATGACTCCCAGGAGAGTCTAGAACTGACCCTCCAGAGGAACTGCCAACTATGCCAACATCAGGAAGGTGGGGAGCCAGAGGCTGCCATGGCAACAGGTGAATTCAGGTACACACAGCAATGGCTGCAACCCAGAATCAGGAAGCCATGACTGACTCCAGCGTCCACCAGAGTGGCTACACCTACCGACACCTTCAAAGCTGGGTCCTGGACTCCGCGTCTCCACACCGTTGTCTGGCAGCCAAAGAAGTGAGTCAAAAGGATCATGGCCACTGCTTCTCTTCTGCCAACCAAATCTCACACAAGTGCAGCTACTGGCAAAATCTAATTCTCATCTAGAAAGCTCGTTGAAATACTGTTTTCAGCTTTGCAGCCTCTGTAGTCAGGAAGACACACTCGAAGCAGGTGCAAATAACTGCCAGCTGCCAGCCAACTATATCTAATCCATCTCGTGATTTTTTAAAAATCTACTTTATGTGCAGTTATGTGCACTCTGTTAGCCTAAGATTGTTTATCCCTGCCTCCTCTCTCTCTTTTCTCAATTGGTTTGCTAGATATCTGCCTATTTTGTCTTTTTAGAAAATCCTGCTTTTGGTTTTATTGATCCTCTTTTGTTTTGTTCCATCAATTCGTGCTTTCATCTTTATCCTTTTGTCCTTTCTGCATTCATTGGGTTCAGTCTCTAGCCTTTTTGTTCTCTAGCCTTAAGTTGAACCCTAAATAATATGTTTTCAATCTTCCTTTTTTCCTACTAAATGCACTGCTTTATCTGCATCCCTCAATGTTTGAGATTTTGTGTATTTTATAGGGTTTTGTTGTCAGTGTTTTCCCTTAATTTCTCATTTGTCTTTTGACTTTGATTTGCTTACTATGGTGGCTTCTTTCTTTTCTTCCCCCCCTCCTTTTTTTTCCTACTCAGAACTTTGTGGTCAAAGCTGAAAAGACTTTCTTCATGTCAGTTATGAAGGAATTCTCCTATGTTTCCTTCTACTTTTATGGTTTTATGTTGTACATTTATCTTTAATCGTTAACTATTTAGAGTTTTTCTGGTGTACGCTTTGTGGTAGGGATTCAACTTTTTTTTTTCCATATGGTAATCTTTTTTCCCATTGATTTGGGATAGTCCTTTAACATATATAAACATTTTCTTATGTATTTTAATCCTCTAAAAATTTTTATTCGGTTTCATTGCTTTGTCTTTATTCATTCATCAATACTCTGTTTTCATTTTTGAGAGTTTGTGTGTTTTCAGACCTGGAAGGGCTATTTGCCATTCACTGACCTACTTTTTCAGTTTTCCACACTGTTCTTATTTCCATATGAATCACAGCATCACCATTTCCAGTTGTAAATAAGAGTTAGCATTTTTATTGCTCCTGCATCACTTTTATAAATTAAGTGCGACGTTGAGCCTTCTGATCCAAGAACATGGAATGTTTTTCATTCATTCAGGTCTCCTATGGTGTCCTTCAGCGGTATTTTAAAGTTTTCTTCATAGGGGTCTTACACATTTCTTATTAGGTGGATTCTTAGGTATCTGTGCTTGATACAGTTAATTGGCACTTGACATTCATTCCCACCTAACTCTCTGTTCCCCTCTCAATTGCTGGGACTGAAAGGCAAATATTAAAAGAACAACAACAAAAAAAACACACATTTCCCAGACTGTAACAGCTGGAGTTCTGGATATAACTAGCTTTGACAAATCACACGTGTACCTACAAGAGCAGGAAGGTGGAGACCCTGTGGTGGCTGGATGTGAGGCTGGACTGACACGAGTGTTTCCAGGCCCTGGACTCGATATTCTCGTATCTAGTCACCACCTGTAAGGACATGAGGAAATTGTGGTGGCAGAAGCAGCAACAGCTTCCTGACCTCTGAATTACGGCTATGACGATTTGACTTTGAAATCGTTAATCCCATGACAGCCCTCAACTTCATATATCTTTTCAAATTTTATCTAATAAACACTCGTATAGCACATGCCATCTGCCAGAAGCTGGTATACGCAAATTTTTAAAATTATATCTGTGATTACTTACGCTACTTCCAGCCCTGGCAATGATTTTGGAAGCTCCAAATTCCTTGTATTCCTTTGTGCTTTGAAATATTTGGGAGTGGTTTTGGTTTCCTGAATGGAACCCTGATTCAGTATTTTATCTTTTGTGTGACTATTGAATAATAAGGTCTTCTTCTGGCATTATATCTTCTGTTTGTGTTTGTAAACACAAAGATCTACCAATTCTTTAGATAGCTACATTTAAATCTCCCATTATGATTGTAAATTTGTCAAATTCTATTAGGTTTGCTTTAAATATTTTAATGTTCTTTTGTAAGGTGTAAAATATATGGTTCTTATAATTTCTTGGTAGATTGTTTCTTTCAATAGCATAAAATAACCTTTGTGCATTTTAATTCCTTTGGTCTGATATTGTTATATTTGTTAGATATAATACTATATTGTTATATGCCAACTTTCTTTAGCCTACTAATTGAGGGGTTTTGCCTTCTTTTTTTTTTTGGAAGAAAGCAGAACATTCATATCATTCAAAATTTAAAAGGTTATCCAGTGATGTCTTCCATCCATGGCAGCTACCAGCTACCCAGTTCTCTCCCTCAGTGGAATCTGGAATGTCTTTTTCCATTCCTTTATTTTTAACCTTTCCATATCAAGTTTTTTAGAATTATTTCTTATAAGCAGTATGTAGCTGGATTTTTCAAAATCCAAAAAAAGAATCCCTGCTTTTAATAGAGGAATTTAATCTCATCATATTAATTATGATTACTGATATATTTGGGTGTATATTTGCCATCTTGTTTTTATTCTATTTACTATACTTTTTCTTTGCTTTTCTCTCTCTCTCCTGCTGTCTATTGACCTGATAAAATTTTTATTCCATTTTTCTTCTTCTAGTGATTAAGAAGCTATATTCTGTTTCTATTCTTCCAGTGAAGAATTGCTTGCCGTTAAACACACACACAAAAACCTGTTGTTATAATAATAATTATTGCATTCAAAGTTCACCAACATGGTTTACCAATTTCTTTTTTTTCCTCCTTTACTTCTGGGATCATGCCCTTTCTTTTTTTGATTCATTTTTATTCCTGCTGAAGCATAGTTTTTAGCTGTCCTTCCAGTGAGGGTCTGTAAATTCTTTTAATCTTGGTAGTAAGTTCTCTTAGCCTTTTCATGTCTTAAAAGATCTCTATTTTACACACACTATTGATAGGTTAGCTGAGTATAGAATTCTACATCCAAATTATTTTCCCTCAGTACTTTGAAGGTGTTATTTCATTGTCTTTCAGCAACTATTTGTGCTAAGAAGAAGCATACTGTTATTCTGATTGTCATTCTTTTCCAGATAATCTGTTCTTTCCCTCTGGTAGCTTTTAAGATGACTCTTTACTCCTAATATTTTGTAGTTTAACCGCAATGTTCTAAGTGTAGTTTGTTTACTTTTTCTTTTTTCTTTTGTTTTGTTCTTTATTTTTTTGTAATCTGCCTCAGCATTCAGTAAGTGTTTTCAATCTGATAACTTGAGCCCTTCTTAAATCTTGAAAAATTCTCACCTGTATTGTCTTCAAATATTGTCTCTTTGTCATTCTATCTAGTCTCTCCTTCTGGAACTTAAAGAGGTTTTCTCAGTTCCATTTTCCATTTTACTAATTCTCCTTTGAATGTGTCCAGCCTAGTAGTTTTTCATTTTGATGGCTATATTTTTTACATATACCTGTTCTTGTCTCATTGCCTCTAGATCTTACTCCACTGAATTATCCCTCTGTTATATCTAAGCATTTTAAAATATACTTATTTTAAAATCTTTTGAATTGGCCTATTATTTCTATTTCCTGATAGAAATTCTCCCATTTCTTGGAATTGTTGATTCTCTTCCATAGGGTTGGACCACAAGTGCTTTGTAATTTATGTTTGAGAGCTTATCTTGGGAATTTTATCCTGCTGTGCCCCTTCCTGTCAACTGGTTTCTCTGGTGCTATGATCCAGCCTAAGCAAGTACAGAGATCCGAGCTAGACCTCGCATTAGGGCTCAGGGCTTTTGCCCCATTTGGATAGTGTGACTCCAGACCCTTCACCAGCTCAGTGAGGTCTCACATGTACAGATGCCTTCTGTTCCTCCCATGGCCACAGACAAATGTCATATTTCTAGTTACAAACCTAAGGTAATTGTATTATTTCTCCCAAATATTCACTGCCCCTCCCTATAGGAGGATTATATTTTCTCACCCCAATAATGTCAGGCTGGGTCAAGTGACTAGCTTTGTCAATAAAAAATGTGGATTAAAATGAAGTGTGACACTTCTGAGTAGATGCTCTAAGGGTCTGAGTGCTTCCACCATCTTCTCTTTGTCCTCTGACACAAGAATAGCAACATCCCAGGCAGGGACCATGCCTTCATCCTGGATCCTGAAATGAAGAGGATATGGCATAGAATCATAGCCAACCTGTGAAAGACATGCAACATGAGCAAAAAACAAGCCTTTGTAGTGGTAAGAAATTAAGATTTGGGGGGTGTTGGTTATCACTGCATAACTTAGACCAAGGTGACAGATACAAACTTCAAGCTGTCAAGTATAACCACATTTTAAAAATATTTTGTATCACATTTTAAATAACTTCTAAGTGTTTAGAGTAGATGCAAAAATTACATAGTCACTGTGCTTTTCTTTTTTATCATAGTAAAATACACATAAAATTTACCATTTTAACCATTTTTTAAGTGTACAATTCAGTGGCATTAAGTACATTCAAAATGTTGTACAGTCATCACCACTATTTATTTCCAGAACTTTTTTCATCATTCCAAACAGAAACATATCTATACCCATTAAACAATAATTCCCCATTCTTCCACCCCCAGCTCCTGGTAACCTCGGCTCTATTTTCTGTCTCTATGAATTTGTGTATTCCAGGTACCTCACATAAGTGGAACCATACAATATATGTCCTTTTGCATCTGGCTTACTTCACTTAGTATAATGTTTTCAAGGTTCATCTATGTTGTAGCATATATCAGAATTTCATTCCTTTTTAAGCCTCAGTAATATTCCATTTGTGTGTGTCTCTGTGTGTGTATACACCCCACATTTTGTTTATCCATTTATCTGTTGATGGACATTTGAGTTGTGTCCATCTTTATGGCTATTGTCACTGTGTTTTTTGATCTAGTAGCAGCCAAAAACATGCTATCATAGAAAAAAGCCTGAAATATTACACAAAAACCACTATCAGTTGGTGCCTGTTGGGCTCAATATGGAATAGAGAAAACCTTTACTCTTCATTTTTTATATTCCAAAATTATTTAGTTACAATAATTTTTATGCAATTTAAAAAACTAATAAGGGGTTTTAAAAATAATTAGTTCCTTTTGATCAGAAGGGGGATTAACAAGAAACATAACGAATCACTACAAATGTGTTTTTAAAAATTATTAGTAAAAGCTCAGGGTGGTTCCACTAGTCAGTCAGCCGCAGAACATCCATAAATGAAGAAGAGCATTTATTAAAAATTAAAATCACACTGCTGGAAACCGTATATCACTAAATGAGACTCTTGCACATAATATTATCACTTTTTTCCTCGTATTCTTCTGGATCAGATTTTATGGCTCATAATGATGAATGATTATTAGTAATAACAGTCCCTTTGGAACAAAGCTGAAGCTTATTATAGTACCACACTCCCAGATTCTAAATGTGATTAAGAATATACCCAGTTTCAGCTACATCATTTGTAGTAAAATGCCACCCTTGTGGAACTGCCCTTTGTTTTTTAACTGAAAATGCTACTGTGATTTCCGCTGTTCAAACTGTGTTAACATTGCTCCTGACAGGCCCACAGGACATTCTCATGTGCTGTAATTTCCCAGGTGATTAGAATAAAGTTCAAATGGTGCTTCCTGATATCTTGGAAAAGGTTAGGCTCAGGGAAATGGAAACTTTGAATCAAAGGTTTGCTAAATCAGAGTTGGAAAGCCTGGGCTTAGTGCCCAACTACTTCCATATTCTACTCAATGCAACTTACACTTTCAGCCCTTTGACTAGCAGAAAGATCTCCCATTTAGTTCATGTGCCGGGCTTGTTGGATGCAGCTGCAATAGAATAAATAACTACTCACAACTAACCAATGATGGCACTGAAAAGACCAGACAGCAATCATGTGCTATGGGGCTAAATCCCAGAAGTGATTTCAAAGCCAGCTCAACTCCTAAGAGCTCAGGCTGCTGGTCAGTAGTAACTGGAGATCCCCTCACTACCATGGGGCAATCTATATAAAATGAGGATTTAGTCTGAGAAGACCTAGGATTAAATTTCAGCGGAGCCACCTAGAGCTCCGAGTTGCTGAATCCAATGACTACTTTTCAGTTCTCCACTCACCTGATTGTTGGGAGTCATTTAACATCCCCACCTCCCTGCTGGGCCCCTCAACCTCCTTTCCTCCTCTTGCCCCATTTGTCAGTCTCCGGGAGCAGAATCCAGGTTACTTCCTGTATTCCCATCAAAAGCTACTCACTCTTGCCCTGTGTCTTCCGTCTTTGCTACTGGGTCCTCTCTCATCACTTCCTCCTGCCTGGATGATGAGCACAATAGTTTCCTAATTGGTCCTACTGTTCCCAGGCTCTCTCCACCCTTGACTTACCTGAAAGAGCGATTCTCCTTTTTTTTTTTTTTCCCCCGGCCACGATGCACTTGTGGGATTTTAGTTCCCCTGTCCAGGGACTAAACCCGGGCACTTGGCAGTGAGAGCTCAGAGTCCTAACCACTGGACCACCAGGGAATTCCCAGCAATCCTCCTTAAGGACAAACCTTGCCATGCCATTCCCCTGACTTACATCCTTCAATGGCTCTGTGCCTGTAGGGTAAAGCTCACCTCCTTGGCTGGCACATAAAGACTTTCCTAATCTGGCCTCTACCCACCCAACTGTACCCCTCACACACTCCTCTGTGCGCTAGCTGACCGAGTGAAATGGCCAAAACAAGCCACGTTCTCTTGCTTTGGTGCGTTCTAAACCCTCTAAGCGTTGTAAATCCTTAAGGGCCTATCTCCCTTAACTGAATTTAAGAATCACTCCTCCAGGAAGCCTTCCTAGACTCCTGAGCTGAGTGAGGTGACCATCCTCCAGGATCCACAGCAGCCATTTCATAACCTTTATCCTACCCCTAGACCTCTTTAATGTTTTATTACTGGTCACTTTCCCCACTGGGAGCTCCTCAAGGCTGGGGCACATCTTCCACATGTGTGTCTAGAGCAGAGCACAGAGAGAAATCAGGCAAAAAGAAGAAAATAAAGCCAAGAAATGACAATAACTTGTTACACAGGGAACCATGTGCTTATTTCTTCTCTTCCTGTTTCCTATGTGTTCTAGTATGTGGATTATACTATTTTTATACATTTTAAAAAAAAATCAGGTCATTTTTAAGATGTATCCAGTCTCTCCTACAGAGCTCCAATAAGAGAACTTGCTGCCTAAGTAAAGTTTGTCTTTCCTCAGCTCCCTCTGGCTCAAGACCTCAAGCTCCACAAATTCTTCAGAACTGAGCAAAGTAGAAACAGTTACTTCAACATTTTCAGCAGACAGAAGGACCACCCACACACACATAAACTCCTTGGCCTTGAAAAGGTTACATTGCTCTAATAGCAGAGTGCCAAAACCCATTTTTGGCCAAAAATTCATCAGACCCTCACTGTATTCACAGCCTAACACAAATGAAGAGGTACATTCACAGACCCTGACTAAGATGTAAAGAGGATGGAGATGATGGAACTTCTGAGTGATATATCCACCACCTTGTCAACTTGAGACATCAATGAAAGATAGGGAAGAAAAAAAAAAAAAACTCTGAAAATTCTTCTGAAACATTGTCCTCTCAGACAGATATCAAAACTTTCAACCATGCACACTGGCTTGTAATTCTTTTAAATTTGTGAGGAATAAGCCAACCATATAATGTTCAGTCTGACATTTGCTATTATTTTCCCTTAGAAGAAAACAAAAACCTGATTAGTTCCAAAAATAAAACATAAAAGCTCAGTTGAGAAGCAAACCCTGTGGCTTAGAAATCATCACTCTGATTAACAACACATAAGTGTTACCTGATGAATGGATTCTTATCTCAGATGCAATTATCAACAAATTTCTCGTGATCCCCACTGTTTTTATAGTTTATGCCCAGCTCTTGAAGCAATAACTTTAATAGCAATAAAGCAAAGGAAACCTCACCTCAGCACTCAGGCTGACTAGACTGTTTCCTCCCTCAGTCAACAGAGACCATGGAACGAGGTGTTCAAACCAGGCTCAAGAGCTGTCCAGGAAGGTACCTATTTCTCTGCCCTCAGAAGTCCTTGCATCTGGCTCCTGGAGGGGTAAGCTTCACAATTAAGCCCATTGCTAGAGCCTGCTGAGACAATCAGGACAAGCAGGACCTCTGCCCTCAGGGAATCCTGGCCTGAGTCTTGGCTGGCCTCCATCCTTGGGAATGACTCCACCAAGCGTTGGCGGTACCAGAGCAAGGTGCTTCTGCCAGTGGGGCTAGAGCACCATCCAAGTCAAAGGGGCCACTGGAGTACAAGAAGGTCAAATCTGGACTCCCTTTTCTCCTGGAAGTTGTGGGTGTGGGGTGTGGGCAAGGATCACACAGAGGAGAGAGACATGGGGTAAGAGGGGAGCTGGAGGGGGTCATGTGGCCTTTTCACTAGGAAAACTGAAAGGGTCTGGCAGGCATCTGTATCACTGAGAACACACTCTAAACAAGTATGGCATTTAGAAGGTTCAATGTCCAAGACTTTTTATTCAACTCAACACATATTACGTGCCTACAGGTACCCATCATCATCGACTGGAAACGTACCTCACGTAGATTACTTATGTTCTTACCACAGAGAAGAGTAGTTAAAAGGGAGAAAGAGAGAATGTGAAAGCAGGTCAGAAGAAGATCAAATGATTGATTCAAAGCCTCACGACCATGAGAGGCACCGTCACAGCCAGGAGACACCTTTTGTGCTTCATCCACCATTGGTTTATTGCAAAGTGAAGTTTAGGTTCAAAACAAAAGGGAAATAAGTCTACCAAGAATGATTTACACTAATCAGTGAAGTCAACACACCAGACAGGAACATGTATTTAGTATCAGCTGTAGGTGGTTCTCAAAGTCAAAATTTATTAACTATTCAAATGGTCAAGCTGTACAGATTTTTTTCAGATGTACATACAACATATGTATATCATAACAAAGTTATTTTTTAATAAAATATTATTTCCTTAGGGACTAAAGGAGCCACTAATTAATTAAATATTTGATGCACATTTATAGGTACTATTAAAGATTTGACATAAATATGTAAGTCACATAGCCGATTCAGAAAAGCTATGACCCATATGATTGCATACTTTACTAATCCCATATTAAAGTAGAAAACAAAATTATGACACATAAATTGAGCTGATTTTAAGAATCTTTTTATTAGAAGATAAAAGTGATGTCCATTTAAACCATCATTCCTAGGAGAGCTTCTAAACAATAAAATTATTACCTTAAATTCCAAACTACGATACAATCTTCACTATCCAAATTACCCTCTCTGTTGGTTGATAGTACATCTGATCCCTCTACGATAAAGGCAATGGCCATTAACGATGACAATTAGCAGTAGTTATGTATACACAGCAGAAGTATAGACCATATGGTACAACTGACATACACACATTTTTGAATCACTACTCCTACTGAGAATAGGGTCAATGAAAATAATGATTAAAACGAACGGACATTTTATCTGTTCAGTCATTTGCTATCTTTAGGAGTAAACGCCACACAACACTCATATTATTTTTTCCCTAAAATCTTTACATGTCCAAGATACTTTTCAATCCAGGTTCAGATTATTAACAGTGAAAAGATATTCATCTTCTTTCCTACCTCCATGGACTTAAACAGGCCTGCATTCACCAGGCGCACAGAAATATTAGTAACTGGAAAGACGATTTGACTGTAGACTGTTTGCAAAACAGGAGTGCTCTATTTTAAGGCAAGTATCTTTATCACACACATACATAACAATTTATTCATTGGTGAACTTTATCATATGACAGTACAAAATTCAACAGAAAAACTGAGGTATAACTTTACTTAACATAAATACAAATGTCAGAAAGTGTAAGGACATTCTCAGTGTGCTTAACATATTTCACCAAAAACTAAATAGAGAACTCTTCTCAAAGTTCTTATATGTCCAGAAATACCCAAGATTCTGAATTCTAGAAAAAATACTAGAAATTAAATACTCTAAAATCTTTGCAATAAGGCTCTCCACATAAGGCTACCTTTGATATAAGGCTACTTCAAACTTGGTCTGAAAATAGCAAAAATGTGCACCAAAATTCAAGCTATTCTTAACTAAAGAGAGAGGACTTGGTTTCATGAGGGATAGTGAGGTGATGAGTTTATGGAGCAAAATTAAATTTAGGAAAAAGCAAATTTTAAAATACATCAAATAAAAAGTTTCCTATCATTTTTTTAACATAAAGCTGAACTATTGTGATATAAAAATGACTGAATGTGTAAGGTACTTTTTAGGGCAAAACAGACACACCTTTACATAAATAATTTAAATGGAATATAATCTATAACTTGGTATATATAATATATTTTTAAAAATCTACACTCTGTGACCTTTACAAAAGTAGATCTATTCTTTACTTTCAAGTTAGAAACAGTGTAACAGTTTATCTTTGGATATTTCCAGTCAATGGCTGTATAAAATGAGAGATAATACAAATCTGTCATAGGCCATTCGGTGCATTAACATGTAAGCCATCAGTTTGGGGCCCTAAAAGAGAAAAAATGATTAATACCACATAAAGTGGAAAAAATGTACCCCAGATTTCTGCTCTAGTCCAAAAACTTACAGTCCCTCAGTATTTTTAACTATTGAATAGTTTGATGCAATGACATTCAGTGAAAAAATCTGATTACTAACTGTATTCACGTTAAAATGTTTTCCTTAAAATGCAAATTGACCGTATTCATTATGCTTAAATACAAAGGTAAACTAATGACAAGGTGGGTTTTTTTTAAGTTTGACAATTACAGCATTCATTTCCTCTGTCAAAGTCCCGGTGATATTAACAAGAAAAAATATTCTAATTATTTTCACCTAATACTTTAACCAAATACTCTAGAAAAATATTGTTCTAAAGGAAGTGCAGCAGGAATTGCTTATTACATTTCCAAATTAGATCAACATAAGAAAAACAAAATGGGGTTCAAAAAATTAGACCATGTAACTGAATAAATAAAAACAATAATGACAAATAATATCCCAAATTTGGAAAATTTAAGAGCAAAACATTTTGGTAACCTCATTCTTGATGGCATATGAACAAAAAGGAATTTAAGACTGTGGATGGAAAAATGGAAGTTTCCATCAAAAGAGGAATACACAGAGTAACCAGAAAGATTCACAACCCCTAAATTCCACTTCCACAGTGATGTCAGGCATCATCTGGTTGTGGAGCCTCCTGCCAATTCCTACAGGAACAGGCACAAAGCACCCTCAAGTTTTCGATTCTTTGCAAAAATGTCCTGACATTGATTGGTTAACAGCAGAGGGTGGGAGGAAAGGAGTGGTAAGTGTAGATACCAAGTTAAGCGCTCCTTTGTTTGAAGGGATCTAGAAATCTGCTTATTTTGTAATTAACCCAACATACCACTGACTTCAAACACTTGCACCTCTAGAGACAGCCACAAACCAGCCACTGCTTCTTTTTCTCTTCAGTCCCACGCCCGCCTCAGCGCACTGCTCCCCGCTCTGCTCTACACGGGGCCTTCCTGTGTCACTCACACTCCTAACACCTCAACCAGCCACTGCTTCTGTCCACAGGACCATTCACTCTCATACCTGTGGCTAATCACAACCGCACCTGGAGCTCTGGCTGAGCTTTCTCCTTTGAGTACACCAGACAAGGCCAATCACTAAGTGCCTGCTACTACTGCCTGCTCATCACATCCAATCAGCAAAACCATAAACGTGGTGGCCCAGGGTGTGGTTCTGTGCAGCGGCTCTGCGGACCGTATCATGGTCCTTCCTATAGCTACCCTGCCCACGGCAACATCTCCACCTCAAAAAGACTGCTTTCCCCAAGCCTGGAAGACCACCCTCCAACCTGCGTATGACAGTAAGGCTAAGCTAATACTACTCTGGAATTTGAACAGGGAAAAAAGAATAGATTCAACCAGTGGAAATCAACAAGCAGAGAAGATACTGGAAGAGGTGCAGAGATGCCACACTGCTGAGAGTAATGCCAACCCTGAGAGGCAGGAGGAGAGACATCAGAACTGCCAGACTTGGTCAGGCAGCTGCTGCTGCATCTTTACAATTAATATCTACTACCTCGGTGCCCTGCGTGCTTCCCTGTATATACTGCTAGTTATACTTTTTTTTTTCTCTTAGCAAATTTTGTTTCTTGGGATGACCAACTAGGGTCTGAGATTTATTTTCAGAATACTTAATAAAAGTACTAAGGAAAAATAAAAGAATTATGAAACATTAGTACATTATTTCTTAAGAAAAAGTTGCCATAATTTACATTGCTCTATAAATTTTAGGAATTGTGGCTATTATTCAAGCATTTGATGACTAGTAATTGGAAATCCTATTATTTCTAAGAACAGCTGTTAAGCATAGTACTGAATACATTTGTAGGAAAGTACACCTCTCTTTGAAACCTTTTTTTCCCAAACATCTTTAGTAAACATGTAACATTACAGATGTAGCATGACCAAAATCTAGGATCATAACTCCACTAGGTTTGATATTTGCATTTCCATTGAAGATTATTAACATTCACCCAGCACATTCATGAGATTTATTAAAAATGTAGCCATTAACCAAAGGCCCTTGGGGCATATGTACAAAATTAGAGAACTGTAGTATTCAAATACTACATTAGCAATATTACTCATGAAAAAAAATGCCAGTGGAGCTCTGTCCATTAAAAGATAGTCAGACTTGAAAACTCGACCTTGCAGGTGATCTTCCAAACCATTTGGGGAAGCGTTGTTTACAAATAACATTGAACTTTTCACCAGTTATTTTACTGACATAATTTCCTAGAGGAATTTCAGAATGACTATATTCATGGCTAGGGTTACATTAAAAAATCTGGGCTTAGTATTTGTGTAAAGGAAGCGCAGAATAGGTCTTCTGAGCAGAATAGGAGGGTTTTTTCAAAGGGCATCTGCCAGGGCAAGGGCAGCTGATGGTCATCCCAGTGTGCCCCACAGGGCCCAGAACGGAAGTCAGGCAAAAGCTCCTACTACGTGCACACAAGGGATTAAAAATAAGAATAATAATTTTTTTGAAAGCCTTTCTTACAGCAATGCTGCAGGTTAATCAACTATCAAGTGTTGTTTTTGAGATGGCTTCTTCCCCATCCCAGTAATTCAGTGATACTTGCACTTCCTGTAAGTACTATGAAAAGATGCAGACAAACACACTAGGAAACCCAATTCCAGGAAGCTGGTTCTCAAGCTTTTCTACCAAGGTATCCCCAAGATAGGCAGAAGAAGAAAATTGCAACAGCTCTAATCCCGACTGTTCAGGGAGATGGAGTCCGCCTTTATCCACACCCTCTGGCATTCTCCTAGTACTCCTGTAATATCTAAGTCTGAGAAGCAAAAAGTCAGGTAATAAAAAGGCATTAAAATAAACCAACCAACAGAAACAAATTATCTCTCGTGTCTGTGTGTCTCTGTATCTTCAGGCAAGTGAACACAAACTCAAATTAACTTGGGTTAATGAAGAGAATCAGTTTAATAGTCTTAGAAACCATTAAATGTGTATCAATTGACAAACTGTAAAAACCATCAAGAAGCACTTCTATGGCTTCAACCTGATTAGCATCTTGTATAGATTTAGAAACTCACTTCAAGAAAATTATTTCCTGACATAAATAGTACGAGAACTCAACTCACAACAAAATCTGCCCATCTCTTCATTAAAACACATTGTTAGAATCCAACACCCTTTCATGATAAAAACACTCAAGAAACTAGGTATACAAGTTCCTCAACCTGATTGCAGGCATCTACGAAAAACCCACAGCTAACATTATACTTAATAGTGGAAGACTACAAGTTTTCCCCCTAAGATCAGGAATAAGAAAAGGATGTCCATTCTCACAACTCCTATTTGACATTGTACTAGAAGTTCTAGCCAGGGTAATTAGGCAAGAGAGGGAAAAAAAGGAAGTAAAAAGTAAAACTATCTCTCTTTGCAGATGACATTATCTTATATATAGAAAACAATAAAAAAATCCTCAAAAAACGATTAGAACTAACAAACAAGTTTGGCAAGGTTATAGGACACAAGATCAATATACAAAAATCAGTTGTATTTCTATACACTAGCAATGAACAATCTGAAAAAGAAATTAAGAACACAATTCCATTTACAATAGCATCAAAAAGAATAAACACAAGAATAAATTAAATCAAAGCACAAGACTTGTACACTGAAAGCTATAAAACATTGGAAGAAATTAAAGAAGACTTAAGTAAATGGAAAGACATCCTATGTCCATGGATCGGAAGACTTAGTATTGTCAGGATGGAAAAACTCCCCTAATTGATCTACAGATTCAATGCAATCCCTATCAAAATTCCAACTGCCTTTTTTGCAGAAATGGACAAGCTGAACCTAAAATTCATATGGAAATGCAAGAAACCCAGATAGCCAAAACAGTCTTGTAAAAGAAGAGGAACTCATATTTCCTGACCTCTATCTAAACTTACTATAAAGCTACAGTCTTCTATGTGGTTTTGGCATAAGAGTACACATGTAGATCAATGGAAAAGAACTGAGAATCCAGATAAACCCACAAATTTATGGTCATCCAGTTTTTGACAAGTATGCCAATACTACTCAATGGTGGAAAGAATGGTCTTTTCAACAAATGGTACAGGGACAACTGTATATCCACCTCCAAAAGAATGAAGTTGGACCCCTACCTCACACCATATATAAAAAATTAACTCAAAATGGATCAGAGACCTGAAAGTAAGAGCTAATACAATAAAAATTTTAGAAGGAAA
The DNA here is from genome assembly GCF_965194825.1 of Balaenoptera physalus. Taxonomy (NCBI): domain Eukaryota; kingdom Metazoa; phylum Chordata; class Mammalia; order Artiodactyla; family Balaenopteridae; genus Balaenoptera; species Balaenoptera physalus. Next base: position 63,242,269 of record NC_138894.1, on the reverse strand, counting down.
CAGAAGAGTAAATCTTCATTACCTTGAGTTCTTTAAGATACAATACCAAAAGCACAAAAGACAAGAGAAAAAATAAACTGGACTACATCAAAAGTTAAAACACTTGTATGCTGCAAATGATATCATTAAGAAAATGAAAAGACAACCCCTTCATCTGAGAGAAAATATTTGCAAATCATATATCTGATAAAGTTCAGTATCCAGAATATATAAAGAACTCCTAAAATTCAACAATTAAAAAAATCCATTTTTTAAAAATGGTCAAAGGATTTGAATAGACCTTTCTCCCTAGAGGGTATATAAATAATCAATAAGCACATGAAAAGATGCTCAACGTCATTAGTCATTAGGAAAATGCAAATCAAAATCACAGTGAGATATTAACTCACACCAACCAGAATGCTATTATTTAAAAAAAAAAAAAAAAAAAAAGGACAAGGAATAATTGTTGGGGAGGACGTGAAGAGATTGGAACCTTTATATATTGCCAGTGAGAATGCTAAATGGTTCACCTGCTTTGAAAAATAGTATGACAGTTCCTCAAAAAGTTAAACATTGTGTTACCATATGACCAGGAATTTCATTCCTAGGTATATACCCAAGAAAATGAAAAACCTATGTTCACACAAAAACTTGTACATGAATGTTCATAACAGCATTGTTCACAACAGTCAAAAAGTAAAAATAACACAAATGTCCATCAAAAGAGAAATAGATAAACAAAATGTGGTACATCCATACAATAGAATATTATTCGGCAATAAAAAGAATGAAGTATTGATCCATGTGACAATATAGATGAACCTTGAAACATTATGCTAAGTGAAAGAAGATGGACACAAGGGCCACATGTTTCCATTTAAATGAAATGTCCAGAATAGGCAAATCCCTAGATACAGAAAGTAGATTAATGGTTGTCAGGAGATGGGTAAGGGAGGAATGAGGAGTTACTGCAAATGAGTATGGGGTACATGAAAATGTTCTAGAATTCGAACATTTAGTGGTGATGGTTACATAGCTCTGTGAGTATACTAAAAACCACAGATTTATATACTTTAAAATGATACATTTTATGGTATGTGAATTATATCTCAATTTGTAAAAAATACATAAATATATTATTAAGACCACCTCATATTTATTTAGTTCCACTTTTTAACTCCCCTAACTAACCTTCCAAAATCACCTAAAGCTGACAAAACCACAATGCTTACAACTGATCCATCAGTTTAGTCAAATACCCAGTAACTACTTCTCACTCCCCTCCCTAGCCACTCACTTGCCTCTTGGCATGGTGAAGACATGTTTAACCTCACTTGTGAGGTTTTAAACAGAATAAGATGTGAATTACTAAACTGAGAAAGGGAAAGGCAGAAAAGATTTAGAAGAGGCAATAAAAAGAAGGTATCCACCCTTTCATCTTCAGCTACCCCTTAGAAAACTTTTGAGGGGATCAGGAAATCACATCCAAAAGCTAATAAAAATTAGCTGATAACAATTCTCATTAAGTTAAATGTTCTAATTCCTCAAATCTGATTTCACACATAGCAGCTTTTCAATAATTTGATATGAGTCTGATCCCCATGCAAGTATATTCTTCACAAGAGACCTCATTCTTACATACATGAAAAGTCAAATCTAAAAAACATACAGTTCAGGGAACAATAACACAACAGAAGGATGACTCACAGGTTAAAAGGATTCCCTAACCGAATTCCTATACACATCCATTATTGTGTACATGAAATATGATGAAATTTACAAAAATTTTTTTCATACTAATGTTTGGAAACTTATTTATTACAAAAAGGGGATGCACCTAATTATTTCTTGCATGCTACAATGCTCCTGTCTCTGCCATGCACTGCAGCACAGAAAAGTGCATAAATAAAAACTGTATTTAAGAAAAAGACACAAACATACATATGCTCAATTTCTTTCCGACCTTTTTAAACTAAGTGACTGGAAGAGCTAATTAAAGGTGATTTTCCTTATGTAAGCCAAAGCTTTCAAGAAGGGGACGATGGCCCATTATTCTAATTTTAAAACTATACTATTATTTATATAAAACTATACTATACTTATATAATTTGTATTTTTTTTTTTTAAAAAAACCTTCCAATGGTAAAGATTATCGAATGAATAAAAACACAGGTAAGAAGTTAGGCAGTTTATCTCAAAGCAAAAAAAAATCTAAACTTTCCACTTCTGTTCAATGAACAAAAATAAACAGCCTTTCACATGGACCTGAAAGCTAAGCCTTATATTGATTTCATAATTTTGCATTTTACTTCCAAATGTTTCATATGAAAGAGTGGTTATGGCTAAAAAAATGAGGAAAAAAAAATATGCACAGCTATGGCCACACACACAATTCTCTTGTATCAGAGTCGAGGATTTAAACTCAAATACTGCTCTCCACTAAGGCAGTAAAATTCTCCTGCCCTCTGCATTGTAGAGAAGGAAAGCATGGAATTCCACTGGAGCTCCAAGATCAAGTTTGTAACGTACAGTTAAAAAGCAATATGTTAAGTTGAATAAATCCCTGTATTTTATTTTATTTTTTAAAATATGGAACGCTTCATGAATTTGCGTGTCATCCTTGTGCAGGGGCCATGCTAATCTCTGTATTGCTCCAATTTTAGTATATGCGCTGCTGAAGCGAGCAAAAATCCCTGTATTTTAATACAGCAAAACACCTGTCATTACTAACACTTCTTTTCTCTAATGGAAAAAAAAAAAAACATTTTATAACAATAAACACTACAAATGGCCTCCACTCTGTCATGGGCAGAATTATAGAATTATTTCAAAACAATTAAAATAATTGAAGTCTAGGAGGGGAAAACCTACCAAGTACAAAGTCATGGTAAATTTTAGTTTTAGTTTCAATACAACATTGCATAAATTAAGTAAAAACACTACTCCAGACATAAATGATATAGCATTACTTAGTCCTGGTAGGTGAACTCCAAATAATATATACTCCCTCTGGCTTTCATCCACTAAGTGTATATTGGTATAGTGTTGATAGTTTAAAATATAAATCAAAGGATGCTCATCAAAGCTACGTAAAATTAATTTGTTCAAATTATAGCAAAAATGCAGATTATCCAATTCAATTCCGTAACAAATAATAAACTCACAATTGAGCTACACCAACAGTCAAAAGTTTAAGTGCTTATTGGGAATGTCTGGGAGAATTGGAAAAATCTGAAAGTTTAGGCGTAAGTGTGGAATTGCTAAAAGAAAAATAAAAGTTAATGACAGAATGGGACAATATAATCGTGCTTGTGGATGACATTTCACAAGTCTATGGAAGGCTCAACAGCATGGGGCAGCAAATTATTAGTTTACTTTTCAGGGGCAGAACTGATATGCCCAGTCCTCCAAGTACAGATGGGTCTGGAAAGGCAGGAAGCAAAACACCATATGAAAGCATGCTGAACAAACAGAGAAGTGTATGAAACCTTCCCTGACCAAAATGGAATTTTTCCAGAACATGCCATTAAAGCTTCAACCCATGTTACTTCCTCTTCAGCTATGACATTTCTCAACCTGGCCCTTCTAAATAATGCAATGATAAACTATGAAATAACTGCACTTATTTGCATGAATGTGAATGAGTGCACAACTGTGAAGTTTTGCAATTTAAAAACTCTGTTGAAGGGCTTCCCTGGTGACACAGTGGTTAAGAATCCGCCTGCCAATGCAGGGGACATGGGTTCAAGCCCTGGTCCGGGAAGATCCCACATGCTGCAGAGCAACTAAGCCCGTGCGCCACAACTACTGAGCCTGTGCTCTAGGGCCCGCGAGCCACAACTACTGAGTCCATGTGCCACAACTACTGAAGCCCACACACCTAGAGCCCGTGCTCCACAACAAGACAAGCCACCGTAATGAGAAGTCTGCACACCGCAACGAAGAGTAGCCCCCGCTCGCCGCAACTAGAGAAAGACCACGCGCAGCAACAAAGACCCAATGCAGCCAAAAATAAATAAATAAGATAAATTAATTTAAAAAAACCAACAACTCTATTGAAAATCTGAGTTCCCTGTACACTGGTCCCAAGTCCTCCTTTCTGACATCTAAAAGCAACATCTGATTTTTATATGACCTATAAAAAGGGGCCCCAAAGTCCCAAAGAAAATATTTTTAAGAGAAATCCTTCATGCCTTCTGAAGTTATAAAAAAAAAAAAAAAAAAGTATGTCCAAAGAGTACTGAATCAAAAGTCTGAAAACCAGGTTTCTGAGGTGTGCTCTGACACTAGGGTGACCAAGTGTCACAGTTCACCTGAGACTAAGGGATTTCCCAGGATGGGGGTGCGTTTAGTGCTAAAACCAAGAAAGTTCCAGGCAAACCAGGGTAAGCTGGTCTCCCTATGGGTGATGACAGCTAAATCACAACCCACTGGGAGCACAGTGGCCTGACTGCTAACGTGTGGATGGGATACAGGACATAGGAAGGGGCAAGGCAAACCAGAAGGTCTCCAGGGCCCTTTAGTTGTAATTTATTATGACCCTATGACATATTTATACCACATTTGATTGGAATGTATATTTCATACCATAAGTGAATGTACTTTTATGTAGGGTCAGAGGGCGCTGGAAATATTTTGTGAAGCTATGTGTTAAATTTGGAGTTATATATGCTTAATAGCAAAACAGAGCTAGGAGTTTTCAGTTTTTTATTTTTCATTTCTATAGTAAAGAGGAAAAATAAGCTGCTTCTAGAAAATATCAAGCCAACAGAGAAAATTCTTCCAATACCAACATCCAACTTAATCCCATCTCTCCTCCTCCCAGATCATTGGAGACCTAGGACATCTGGACAAAAGTTTAAAAACAGGAAATATTATTTTGACTTACTGCCACCATGAAAGAATACATTTCCACATTTTTAAGAAAGTAAGAACTTAGAAAGATGTGCTTACAAGTAACTACAAAACGCAAGAGAAAAAGCAAATGCAACTGTAGCAACCAGCAATAACATAAAAGTCATAAAGAGCCTGTGCTCTGCAACAAGAGAAGTGCACTGCAATGAAGAGTAGTCCCTGCTCACCGCAACTAGAGAAAGCCTGCACGCAGCAACGAAGACACAATGCAGCCAAAAATAAATAAATTAAATAAATAAATAAAAGATAAAGAAGACCTTGAATTGTTAGAGTATATTCACTTCCAAATATGTTTCCTAATTTTGGATCTTTAATTCTGAAAAATCCCACTTAAGAGGATACAAAACAAGTCATATATAAGATCAAGTCACATAAGCTCACGTGCGGTACAATGAGAACAAACATTCGGGATTCCTCTTTCCTCCTTGGGCATTCTAATTTAAGATACCTGACTTACTAAGACTAATATAGGCCCTAATGAAAGCATTTCTGCCATGAAGACTGAGTTATGAGAAATTTCTAGAAGTACAACTATGAAAGAAGTGCTACTCAATTATTATTTTTTAAGGCAGTAACATTCAGGGAAAGCTATAAGAAAATGCCTCTGTTCCTAAAAAACTACAACATCCATGATATATATTTTTTTCACTCATGAATGAACTATTCTATCAGGTCTCATCATCATCCTTACTACACGGGTGACTGAACTGCCATCAGCATTTATCTAACATGCTCCTTTATGAGAACTGGTCCTATGAAAACTTTGGCATCACCAACAAGAGATTTCTTACTAGTTACTTAAGGGCAGCCTCAAAGTCTGCTTGTGTATTTACATGTGTGACTCTACACATTCCCATACAGGTATACAGTTCTCCTTGTCTCTTCAAAAAGCAGCTTCTCTTCCCAAATCAGTCAACAGTTTGTACCCAAGTCTATGTCTATCACATATGCTGTGGGGACATGAAGGTGTGTGTGAGAGAGAGGATCCCAGCCCTCAAGATAGTTATACTTTACTTGGGGAGATAAGACATATATTCTCATGAAGAGTTCTCAGTGCCAGAAAAATTGCTGGCTGTCTTATTCTTGTTAGTAATGTAGGGGTGCTATCACCTGCCTATTATTTGCATAAATCACATAGCCTTAATCAAAATAGGTAAGAAAAAATAAATCCATGCTATTTATTTCAAATATATTAAAATACAATAAATATACAATACATAACAGAGCTTATTTTGAGTATGTAATAAGTAACATACCAGTGTGCAATAGTAGGCAAGATGGGGCGAGAGTCTTAATGGCCAAAATATCACCCAAACTCAGGAAAGGAAATTAGGGAAAAGGAATGGTTTCGCTATTATTACCTCAGCAGTGCCAACAGCAAAGAGTGTGGTTTCTCAAGGCTTTTCTTGAAACCCAGAGGTGTGTTAAGAATAAGCTGCTGGGCTAGGTTCCTAGAGATCTAGGTTTTAGCCCCAACTCCTTCACAATCATATCCTCTCTTGCCCTGGTTTTCTACCCATACTACTTGAGGTTTGAACTAGATGATGGCTAATATTCCTTTAATGAACACTTCTGGTAACCTTTTCTTTGATAAATATATCCAGGTCCCCTTTCCAACTCCCCTGCTCCCCCTCCCACCCCCACTAAATTACAGTGTATAACATTAAATTATTCACGAATCTATGACTTTAATTTTTTTGTGTTTCTATACTGACGGCTTTATGGCAACTGGTTAACAAAGCAAAATCCTAATTCAGATTGCTAAAATTCAGCACTAAACAATCATCAGTTTTACATTATCTAGTCCTAATAACCTAGCCAGATTAGTATGGCATATTATTCAATATTGTTACAAGAAGTTTTGGCATAGCTATAATTGACAATGGTGAAGATCAGCTCAAATAATTATGTATTTATTGTTTTTAGCTGACTTACAATTGGCTTGGCTACACAGCAACCAAGAGCAAGGAAATAATTTCTTCTTTTATGATAATCTAGTGACAACATCTAAGTATGACTTTGGTATAAAACGGCTACATAAATATCCTTTCATCTTAAGTCTTATTAAACCCATGGTGTTTTTGGCAAAAAAAATTAAGAGCAGAGAAGATAAATATGGGTTGTAATATCAAACTATTTCCATTATCATTTTAATGTTGGAAATCTTGTTTGGACATCCAAATCTTAGGATAATTATCACCTAGTAACAGCAATGAATTCAAATAGAATGAACTCCAATAAAATGCTAACCAATACAAATACCCTTTTGAGTCATATCAGGACAGAGAAAAAAGAAATCCAAAATGGAAAAGGAAGAACATACTCAACCTTCCATGAAGGTGTATGATAAGGTGAATAATAGAAACAAACATAAATCAGATAATTGAGAAATATGCTGGAGAAGTTTTTCAAATACTATTCTTGCTTCTATCTACTAGCTCCACTATACAGTTTAAAATCTGGCCAAATTTTTAAAGTAGTTGTTAAACACTTCCTGCATCTGACATATGTTTCCAGGGTACTTCTGACATTGATATGAGAGATTATAAAACATTTAGAAATGAAAATGTTACTCTCCAACAAAAAACACTATAACTTCCAAGCTTCTTCTGCATTCACAAGATGGAAAAACATTTGGAAAATAGTAGCTTTCGGTTTTAAAATGTTCAAATAATATACTTTAAAACAAACACAAAAAGTGTAATTGTTCAAGGCAAGGAAGAGACAAGTCTAAATAAAACAGGATCCTAAAATTTACTCTAGGAGTCATTCCTTTTCCTTTGCAGTCTCAATCATATTTACTCCATAATAAGTAAACTGCTTTACCCCTTCAGCTGGGAAGGACAATTTTTACTCTACCAAGGTGATGACAGTACCACTGCAGTGCTCACCCAACGAGAAATGCATGAATATGAAGTAGCGTCAACTCGATCAAATGAAGTGTATGCAAGAATTGATTTGCAATGTGTTAATTTAGGAACTCAGCGGAGAGGCTCCTACTATATCTAGCTGATCTAAACTTGAGCTCATGATAACACTGCACGAAGCTATGGTAGATAAAAGTGATAGGTAATGCCAATAAAACGATTCCACTGACAACACAAACTCCTCCAAGAATTCTTCCAGGCATTGTGATAGGATACATATCTCCATAGCCAACTGTAGTCATAGAGATAATCACCCACCAGCAGGCAGCAGGGATGCTGGCGAAGTCCTTGTTGGATGTTTCCAGGTCCAACCCATGTTCAAGAAGCTGAGAAAGTGCACTAAAGATTGCCATGGCAACACAAATGAAGACAAGCAACATAACCATCTCTCGGTAACATCGTTTGAGAGTCAAACCAAGTGTCTGAAGACCGATGAAGTGACGGGCAAGCTTAATCACCCAAAAAATCCTCATCATTCTAAGCACCCTCAAGGTGACTCCAGCCCTCTGGAGTTGAGAGTTCTCGCCCGTAAATACTGTCATTAACACGGAGATGTAATACGGCGTGATTGCCAGTAAATCAATGATGTTCAGGGGTCTCTTGACAAACTCACACTTGTTTTTGGAGACGATGAACCTCACAATGCATTCCGCAGTGAACCAACCTATGCAGATAGCTTCAATTATCCTGTCAGGAGAACAAAAGGAGAATTGATCATTTTATTTTTAAGCATTTTAATAGCTCTTAGATTTCTTCAGATAGTACTACACTGACATACAAATTTAGTTACCTTTCCAGAAAACATAAAAAACAGACAGCATTACCAACATCATCAGACCCACCGGGATGCAAGAGAACAACAAATACATCAACAAATGAAAACTGAACTTGATAAAGTTCTTATTTATATATGGCATGTAATAGTATTGAAAAAAACATTTGTTTGCCTGTTGTCACTAATGCTTAAAAAAAACTCTCTCTTACTTGGTGGCTTGAAATTAACTTATACTCAGCTCGCCACACTATGAAATGTTATTCCATGAGGACAGTGGTTCTCTACTGTGATGTAAGTTATTAGGTAGGTCAGAAGGGCTTGGTTCCTACAGACAGTGGACACACCCAAGTTTTCAATGATTTACTTCTTGGTAAATAAGAGTGAACTCAAGATCATTTCCGTAAATGTTACTGTATTTTTTTTTTCCTACAGGCTTGTGTGGGAGACACTGAATCTGAGCCTGCCTTTTGGGCTCTGCAGGAATGCCAGTGCCCTCACCAGGAGAGCACCAGGTCATGACCATCCTCATCACAAGCGTTACAGTGGAAAAAAGGCTGAGAAATCCTGCAATGGAGCAAAACAATCACTAAGATCCAACAAGTTTGTCTGTTTGTTTTCCATAGCTATTTTTATTCAACATGTATCTTTAAAATATAGGGCCATGGACTTCCCTGGTGGCGCAGTGGTTAAGAATCCTCCTGCCAATGCAGGGGACACGGGTTTGAGCCCTGGTCCGGGAAGATCTCACATGCCGTGGAGCAACTAAGCCCGTGAGCCCCAACTACTGAAGCCCGCGTGCCTAGAACCTGTGCTCCACAACAAGAGAAGCCACCGCAATGAGAAGCCCACACACCGCAGCGAAGAGTAGCCCCCGCTCGCCGCTCGCTGCAACTAGAGAAAGCCCGTGCGCAGCAACGAGGACCCAACGCAGCCATAAATAAATAAATAAGTAAATAAATAAGTAAATAAAATATAGGGCCACATTTAATCTAGAGCAGTGTTTACCAACCCTTCTAAGTCACTGCACACATTGAAAAGAATATTACCTACATAGCCTACTGGCGTCAAGGGGTAGCATTCCTGAAGTGGAAGCCACCAGCCTCGCCCCACACTCCCCAAGGCTGAGGAATTATTTTTATTTTATTTATTTATGGCTGTGTTGGGTCTTCGTTTCTGTGCGAGGGCTTTCTCTAGTTGTGGCAAGTGGGGGCCGCTCTTCATCACGGTACGCGGGCCTCTCACTATCGCGGCCTTTCTTGTTGCAGAGCACAGGCTCCAGACGCGCAGGCTCAGTAGTTGTGGCTCACGGGCCCAGCCGCTCCGCGGCATGTGGGATCTTCCCAGACCAGGGCTCGAACCCGTGTGCCCTGCATTGGCAGGCAGACTCTCAACCGCTGCGCCACCAGGGAAGCCCAAGGCTGAGGAATTAAATCTCAGCACAGTGGTTAGGAAGCCCTGACCCAGAGTGAGAGGTAATGCTAAGGTAATTTTTAATTAAATTACATTTTTTTATTTGTAAATATTTTCATTTCAGTTATTTCATGCAGTAGCTTTAGAAAAGAAGAAAATGCACTACAGTACATGTCTCTACAGTACAGTGCAAATATGACTGTAATAAAATGTTTTAAACATGGCATTTAAAAAAATTATAATTAAATTACATTTTAAAATTCAAATTTAAAGTTACAATCCTTATACCAACATTCATTTTTCTCCACATAATTCTGTCCTACTATTGACCTAGACCCAAACATGAGAAGTATGATGGCGAGAGAAGAAAATGTAGCAGGTGGGATGGTAAGGTCTGTGGGGCAACATTTTGAAAAGAAGTACCCAAAGTGCATGGCACAGAACACAGATTGCACTGGATGTTTCTCAGGGAAATGAATAAATAAAATTAACCATGTTCCCCTACTATGGAGGTTCCTAGGGCCATAGAGGTTAATTTGATTTATGTCTTGAATAGGTAGTACATTCACATGGTTTAAATTTCCAAGGTAAAAAAAAAGAGTACAGAAAGAAAATTCTCACTCTCACCCTATTCCCCAGTCACTTGGTTCCCCAGTATTCACTCCAGTCCCAATTCCTCACTGGTCAGAAGGGCAAGAACCACTGACCAACAAGAAAGTAGTAACTTGAGTATATTAGTTTCCTGTGGCTGCTGTAAAAAATTACCACAAACTTGGCGGCTTAAAGACAACAGAAATTTATTTTTTCACATACCCAGAGGTCAGAAGTGCAAAATCATTATCACTGGGCCAAAATCAAGTGTTAGTAGGGCCCACTCCCTTCGGAGGCTCTAGGGGAGAATCCGTTCCTTGCCTCTTCCAGCTCCTGGTTGGCATTCCTTGGCTTGGGGCCACATCACTCCTATCTCTGCCTCTGTGCTCACCGTGTCAAATCTCCCTCTGCTTCCACCTTGTAAGGATACACATGATAGCATTCAGAGCCCCTGGGATAATCCAGGACAATCCCCCATCTCAAGATTCTTAATTTAATCATATCTGCAACATCCCGTTTGATATATAAGGTAATATCCGCTGGTTCCCAAGGATTAGGACCTGATATCTTTTGTGGGGAGGGAGGGATTATTCTTCAGCCTACACACAAACTAAACAGGAAGATAAAGCCCACAGTGAAAGTAATCCAACCTACCGCCCAGTGAGGAAGGTCAGCAGATGAAGTCACAGCTGCCCCTATCTCTTTCTCTACTGTATTACCTGCTGCTCTGCACAGAGACCCCATTACTCTGTGGTTGGGAGCAGCTTCTCTATCCCCACCAGGCTATCAGTAAAAGCTGCTGCCATAATGACCTCTATGAACCTGGAGGCTTAGAAAACTGGGAGGGTAATGAAACTTGGTAGATCTGGAAGATAGGAGGCTGCATTTTTTCAATATTCAGTTTTAATAAACATAATACCAGGCATTCCTTCTCCCTGGTAATGCTCATCAAATACTCCATATGTTCCCCCATATTTCTAGCCCCTTGCAGTTAGGCAAGGTCACATGACCAGTTCTGATCTATGAGCTGTGAGCAAAATGACTACAGTTCTGGGCAGAGGCATGGAAGAGTAGGTGTGAATTCTCTTCCCTGCCGTGGCAACCTGAAAGGCATGTGTCCTAAGTGGCTCCAAGATGGTGGGGTCCCTACCAGCTCAAGTCACTGAGTATATGTTCAAAGAAAGACAGACATTCCCCATCCTGACTCTGATTGGACATGGTATGTGAGCAACCAATAAATCCTTGTTCTGTTAAGCCACCAGAATTTCTAAGTTGGTTGCTATCCTAAGTAATAAACTGGTAAATTCAGTAAGTAATAAGATACACACTCAAAAAGGATTGCAAGAGCACAAAGCAGTCACAGTAATAGTGTTCTTTGATCAGCTGTGGTTTTTACCAGTTCTCTAGCTAAAGTACTATGTCTCTTCTCTAGCCAGACATGAGGAAGAGCACTGGACCTGATGCCGGGAGCCCTGCTGCTCTTCTCACTCTGATCTTCTAAGGGCTCTCCCAGCAATAAAATCCTAAGATCCTATTAAATTAAGAAGAGTAGGGGCTTCCCTGGTGGCGCAGTGATTGAGAATCTGCCTGCCAATGCAGGGGACACGGGTTCGAGCCCTGGTCCGGGAAGATCCCACATGCCGTGGAGCAACTAAGCCCTTGCGCCACAACTACTGAGCCCACACCACGACTACTGAAGCCCGTGCGCCCAGAGCCCGTGCTCCGCAACAAGAGAAGCCACCACAGTGAGAAGCCCGCGCACCGCAACAAAGAGTAGTCCCCGCTCGCCGCAACTAGAGAAAGCACCCCGCATAGCAACGTAGACCCAACGCAGCCAAAATTTTTTTTTAATAAATTTATTTATTTATTTTTGGCTGTGCTTCAGTAGTCGTGGGGCAGGCTCAGTAGCTATGGAACACGGGCTTAGTTGCTCCGCGGCATGTGGGGTCTTCCCAGACCAGGGATCGAACCCGTGTTCCCTGCATTGGCAGGCGGATTCTCAATCACTGCGCCACCAGGGAAGCCCAAGAAGAGTAAAAATTTTAATTGTGCCAGAAACACCAGAACATTTTCAGCTAATTGCTTCCACCAGCAGCCAAACTGTTCAGATTAAAAAGGAGGAAATCCAAATGACACTAAATAATCTCTCAGTAAGGGAATTTCAAAGAGGTAAACTCATCTGTAATGAGGCCCACGGGGCTCCTCCTGCCCACCTCCCAAGTCAGCCACAATTTATCCAGAATTCCACACTAAGGAGATGAATAAGTGAGAAACCCCAGGCATCCCTCTTTCACCCAGGATTATGCCAAGGCATTCTCCAACAACAAACACCACTAAGCCTGCCAAAACTCCCCATGTTTCCAAATGGCACTCTTGCCAGTGCCACCTCCAGCAACTGCTGGAAAACTTGAGTGCTGTGTTTTACTGAGCACTACAGCAAATGACTGGGCACTCCGAGGGCTACTTCTATAAAAAACAAACTGAAAAAAAGAACGGAAGAAGATACTGAAGGATACCAGAATCCTTTGAAGCCCATTCTGATTTCTTCTGAGGCCCAAACATATAGAAGCTCATGAATTCACAGCTAAATATATATATATATATACATATATATATATAGAGAGAGAGAGTGAGTGAGAGAGAGAGGCCTTTCAGTTGGGCACTGTGCTAAGCACTTTGTAGACATCATCTCATTTAACCCATTTCAAGAACTTATGGAGTGTGTACTTCCCCTAATATCTCCATTTTACAGATGACAAAACTGAGGCTGAAAAATTAAACATCTCTTCTAAGATCACACAACTAAGAAACTGCAGTGGCATAGGTAATGAAACCCAGATCTACTGGGCTTTGAAGCACTAAGGAACATCTGAAAATGCTAATGATTTTTATGACAACGTTCATTGTTAATATTAAATTATATATGTCAATCTCTTGGTCTCCATGGTTGATGTATTAGAGCAGCATTTTTCACACTGCTGGTTCTTAGCCCATTAATGGATCAAAATTGATGGTGGTTTTTTTTTGGAAATTAAATAGAAATATTAGTGTGCATCAAAGTATAGTTTCATAAAACTTTTGTTTCAGTTACATATAATTGTGTACTAAGTTACGATGTAAAATGTACTCCCTTCCGCAGGCACTGGAGGACCTCAAAAATTGCTGGCAATCATCAGTCATTCTAATTCCCCTAACTGATCCGTCATGACAGAAGGCACTTCTGGCAATGACTCAGAGGTTTACAAACAGGCTCCACAGGAGAACAAATGCTTTTAGTGCTAACCATCCCCTCCTGCCTGCAAATAAGACTAGGACAGGACATAAAAAGCCATTAACTATGTTGTATGAGGTGTAGATCAGTCTCCCTCTGGGTGCTAACTTCTCATCTTTCTCCCTCAACATTTTATTGTGAAAAATTTCAAACATGGAACAAATTAATATTTTAAATATACTTGCTTATCACCTATTCATCCCTATATCCATCTATTAACCTTTTTTTCTTGAATGCATTTTAAAATAAATCCAGACATCGGTGCACTTCCATCTAAAAAATTCAGAGTGCATATTATTAACCAGAGTTCAATATTTCATTTTTTTCTTTTGATTTGAACTTTACATGCAATGGAATGCACAAACCTTATGTGCACACTCACTGAGGTTTGACAAATGCGTAACCTCTATAACTGAAACTCCTATCAAGATATAGAGCAGTCACATCACCTGAGAGTTCCCTGCCTTATTCATCTTTGTATCTCCTGCCCTTACTTCCCATCAGACATACAACAAGCGCTCAACAGCTTTTTGTCCAGTACAATGTAGTGACTTTGATAGAACTTGAAGGACTGGAATGGCTCTTTGGGGAGCTTTAAGGGATAACTGAAGCCTGTCATCAAAACATGGTGCTGAAGGGACTTCCCTGGTGGCACAGTGGTTAAGAATCTGCCTGCCAATGCAGGGGACACGGGTTCGATCCCTGGTCTGGGAAGATCCCCCATGCCGTGGAGCAACTAAGCCCGTGCGCCACAACTACTGAGCCTGCGCTCTAGAGCCCGTGAGCCACAACTACTGAAGCCCGTGTGCCACAACTACTGAAGCCCGTGCATCTAGAGCCCGTGCTCTGCAACAACAGAAGCCACCCAATGAGAAGCCCGCGCACCACAACGAAGAGTAGCCCCCACTCGCTGCAACTACAGAAAAGCCCGCGCGCAGCAACAAAGACCCAACGCAGCCAAAAAAAAAAAAAGAATCCGCCTGCCAATGCAGGGGACATGGGTTCAAGCCCTGGTCCAGGAAGATCCCACATGCCGTGGAGCAACTAAGCCCGTGAGCCACAACTACTGAGCCTGCGCTCTAGAGACCGCGAGCCACAACTGCTGAGCCCACGTGCCATGGCCCGTGCTCCGCAACAAGAGAAGCCACCACAATGGGAAGCCCGCGCACCGCGGCGAGGGGTGGCCCCCGCTTGCCGCAACTAGAGAAAAGCCCACACGCTGCAACCAAGACCCAGTGCAGCCAAAAATAAATAAATAAAAATTAGTTTATTTTTTAAAAAATCATGCTGAATTCAGTTGGACCCTTACCTTACACCAAGTACAAAAGTTAACTGAAGGGCTTCCCTGGTGGCGCAGTGGGTGGGAGTCTGCCTGCCAATGCAGGGGACACGGGTTCAAGCCCTGGTCTGGGAAGATCCCACATGCCGCGAAGCAACTAGGCCCGTGAGCCACAACTGCTGAGCCTGCGCGTCTGGAGCCTGTGCTCCGCAACGGGAGAGGCTGCGACAGTGAGACGCCCGCGCACCGCGATGAAGAGTGGCCCCCGCTCGCCGCAACTGGAGAAAGCCCTCGCACAGAAACGAAGACCCAACACAGCCAAAAATAAATAAATAAATAAATTTATTAAAAACAAAAAAGTTAACTCAACATGGATTAACTGCCTAAATGTAAGACCTAAAACAAGTTTTTAAAAAATTCCTAGAAAAAAACATAGGGGAAAAGCTTCATGACATTGGACTTGGCCAAGATTTCTTGGCTATGACACCAAAAGAACAAACAACAAAAACAAAAATAGACAAATAGGACTACATCGAACTTAAAAGTTTTTGTGCCTCAAAAGACACAAACAATAGAGTGAAAAGGCAAGTTACAGAATAGGGGAAAATATTTGCAAATCATATATCTGATAAGGGATTAATATCCAGAATACATATCGAACCCCTACAACTCAACAACAAAAAATCAAATAACCCAATTTAAAAATGAGCAAAGGACTTGCATAGACACTTCTCAAAGATGGTATACAAATGGCCGGCAAGCATTTGAAAAGATGCTCAACATCACTAATCATCTGAGAAATGCAAGTCAGAACCAGTCAGAAGGTATCACCTCACACACATCTAGATACCTACTATTAGAAACAAAAACCAGAAAACAAGTATTGATGAGGAAGTGGTGAAATTAAAATCTCTGTGTACTGTTGGTAGGATTGTAAAATAGTGCAGCGGCTGTGGAGACAGTAAGGAGGTTCCTCAAAAAATTAAAAACAGGGGCTTCCCTGGTGGCGCAGTGGTTGAGAATCTGCCTGCCAATGCAGGGGACACGGGTTCGAGCCCCGGTCTGGGAAGATCCCACGTGCCGCAGAGCGGCTGGGCCTGTGAGCCACAATTACTGAGCCTGCGCGCCTGGAGCCTGTGCTCCGCAACAAGAGAGGCCGCAATAGTGAGAGGCCCGCGCACCGCGATGAAGAGTGGCCCCCGCTTGCCACAACTAGAGAAAGCCCTCGCACAGAAACGAAGACCCAACACAGCCATAAATAGATAAATAAAAACAAATACTTTAAAAAAAAAAAAAAAAAAGAGAGAGTGAGCATATTTCTCTAAAAAAAAAAAAAAAAAAAAATTAAAAACAGAACTTCCATATCATCCAGCAATCCCACTTCTGGTTATATATCCAAAAGAACTGAAAGCAGGGTGTCAAAGAGATATTTACACACTTGTGTTCATAGCAGCACTATTCACAATAGCCAACAGGTGGAAGCAACCTAAATGTCCATTAATGAATGACTCCATAAATAGAATGTGTCACAGTCTTACAATGGAATATTATTCAGCTTTACAAAGGAAGAAAATCCTGTCACATGCTAATAAATGGATGAACCTTCAGGACGTTATACTAAGTGAAAGATACCCAGTCACACACACACACACACAAAGACAAACACTGTATGATTCTAGCTATAGGAGGTATCTAAAGTAGTCAAAATTCAGAGAAACAGAAAATAGAATGGTGGTTACCAGGGGCTGAGGGAAGAGGAAAAAGAGAAGTTGTTGTTTAATGGATATTTCCCCTAATATCTCCATATTACAGGTTACAAAACTGAGGTTAAAAAGTCAAACATCTTTTCCAAGATCACACAACTAAGAAATTGCAGTGGCACGGGTAATAAAACACGGATCTACTGGGCTTTGAAGCACTAAGGAACATCTGAAAATGCTAATGATTTTTATGACAATGTTAATTGTTAATATTAAATATGTCAATCTCTTAGTCTCCATGGTCTATGTGTTAGAGTAGCATTTTTCATACTGCTGGTTCTTAACACAGTTTCAGATTTGCAAGATGGTAAATTTTATGTTATGTACTTTTTGCCCAAAATAAAAATACGTACATGAAACTGTCCAACGAAGGGAAGAAGATAGGAGGCTCCTGAAGCAAGGAGCCCTTCTCCACTTGTAACTTGCTGTGAAACCATGGATAAGCTATTTAATCTCTCTTCCTGAATTTTCCTCAATGGTTAAATGATGAGAATAACAGTAAGACCTATCTCTCAGATTGTCTTAAGAATTAAATGACTTAATATGAAATAATAGTAAGTGCTCAATAAATCGTGTCTATAATTATCATTATTACAAACCATCTCTGGGCTTGCAGTCTTCCCTTCACACTCAAAAGGAGATCACTTCAGTGTTTTCCTGAGTGCAAAGAGAAGGCAAGAATGAAAGCTCCATCCTTTCATTCTCTCTTCTCCCAAGAATTCTGCCTATATTCTCACACACTGCTGGCTGTAGCATAAACTGGTAAAACCACTTAAAAGAGCAATTGGCAGAATCTATCAAGCTTTATACTGCACATGAAACCCAGCCACCTACTCTAGGAATTTATCCTACAAACACACTTGCATATTTACATAAGAATATGTACAATGAGATCCACTGTTTGTAATACCCAAGGATAAAAAAATATATAAACATCTATCCAGAGGAGATTGATTATATAAATGTATTTCCCAAAGTTATTAGGTTGAACCATATGCAATTGACATTGGAAATTTTATGACTCTACCTTATGCCATGTAGCCACGAAAAAGAGTTAAGGTGCATTCCTGAGCTTTGATGTGAAACAGTCTCCAAGATGTACAGGTGCAGAACAGTACATATATTATGCTTTAATTGTGTGCATGTGCGTGCGTGTGTGTGTGCGTGTGTATTGGAAGGATACTTAAGAAACTGTTAATACCAGTTGCTGACTCTAGGGAGGGAGCCTGACGCAGGATGGAAACTCACTTTCTACTTTATTACCTTTTGTGCTGTTAAATGATTTACCGTGTGCACATATTATTTTTCCAATTAAGAAAAATTTTAAAGAAAAAGTGAAAAGCATGCCCAACTAGAAGAGCAATCACCATGATGAAGTTGTCAGTGGCTTGAATCAACCAGCACACCCCCAGGAGTAGCACAAAAAGAAAAGTTGCACCCTTCCTACCCCAAGCTTTCAGGCTTGAACGTATGAGGCATTTCCAGCAGGCCTATACAGTGTGATGATGCATGGTGTAATAAACTGTACATCACCAACAAACTGTACAGCACCGTCCACCAAATTCTCTACAGTCTCTTTCATGTCCTTATAAAAGTTTTCTCCACAAGTTCAACGGGGGAAAAAGGCAGGAATCAAACAAACAAAAAAAACTTGATTTTTTTCTTATGTATTGTAATTACCTTACAGAAAGAAAAAATCCATACCACTCATATATTTTGTACTCTAGATCAGTAATGAAAATAAACAAAAACATACATTAGGTACTTACTCGAGTACCAAGCATTTTTCTGTAAATTTATACATATTAATTCATTTAATTCTCACAACTGAATGCACAGTACGCAGAGAACAGGGATCCTCACTGGGCTGCCAAGTGAGATGTGCAGTGGAGAGAGGCGTGATTGTAGGATTTATGGCTGGAAGCCTTATGGCAACACTGAAGCCTTATGGCAAAGCTGATGGATTTTCAAAGTCAAGTTATAGCTTTAAAGGCAAAGGGAAACCCTTAAAGATTTGGCAACAGGTGGATTCATTCGTTGAATAAGCATTTCTTAAGAGGTTACCGTGTGCTGGGCATATTGCCAGGCCTGTGAGCTGGGAAGAGGCCAGGTGTACTGTGGCAATATACATCGGGCAGATGTTTATGGGCTGACTGGAGGGTGCAGACAGTCAGGAGGCTGTGACACAGGCAAGAGAAATGGAAGGCCCAAACTGGCGGATGATGGGAATGAAATGAAATGAAATAATGAAATGAAATGAAATGGGGGATAGATGGCAGAAGACTTCAACAAGACCCTACCACTGGCTGGCTGTGAAGGGCACAAAGAGCTGCAGCTGCAAGGATATGAGCAGACGCCCAAGACTCAGCAGACCTTCACCACCATCCTGGACCTCGGAGAGACGCGTGGGTCAGAGGGAACCCGGCAGATGCCTCGAGGCAAGCGAAGAAAAGAAAACCACCCAGCAAAATCTTATTACAAGAGATGGCCACTCTGAACCAGTCTCTTGATTTTCCTAACAGATGAAAAGACAGAAATCATCTTTCCAGAGCCAAATTATGAAAAGCATTTCATCAACACCATGCTTCAGTGTTTGTGTTCATTACCCTGTAATCGAGGACTTGGCTCTGGGCTGACTCTGAAGAAACAATCCACATTTCTGTGTGTATCTCTACCAGATGCTCTCAAAGTCAGGGACACCAGGGCAGCTTTTCTTCACCAGATGCTGAGGAATGAGTTTTCAGTAAACCACCATGTTCTAGGTGAACATACACATAACAAGTGGAGAGACCCAAAATCTGTGGTCCTGGTTCTCACTACTAAAAAACTTCCCAGAGGTGAGAGCAACAGAAACCCAGACCCATCAACACCTGCCCATCCAGGCCACCAGCGTTCTCCACTCCAGGTGGGTGCCCTTCATCCTGCAGGTACAATAATCTCCCCCAGCACCTTCACCTCCACTCCAAAGAGACACTAATCCATCTAAATAATGATGCAAGAAGATCAACTCACTGCAAGAATTGATCTGTTCCCAATCCATATATAACTACCCGATGGGTTCTACTTTTTTTTTAAATTTCACTGGCAGTGCATTAGTAAAAGAATTTCTTAAAAAAGAAATGATATCAAGAGACCACCCTCCTCAGACACGATCATCTTATAAAAACTGATACCAATTCTTTTCTTTTTTTTTCTACTTTCTCTTTTTGTTTTTTTATTTATTTTTTGACATTCTTTTTTTAAATATTCTTTTCCATTATGGTTTATCACAGGATATTGAATATAATTCCCTGTGCTATACAGTAGGACCTTGTTGTTTATCCATCCTATATAAAATAGCTTACATCTGCTAATCCCAAGTCCTTCCCTCCCCCAATTCTTTTCTTTTTTTAAAATTAATTAATTTATTCATTCATTTATTATTATTTTTTGGGGCTGTGTTGGGTCTTCGTTGCTGCATGGGGGCTTTCTCTAGTTGCAGCGAGCGGGGGCTACTCCTCGTCACAGTGTGTGGGCTTCTCATTGCGGTGGCTTCTCTTGTTGCAGAGTGCAGGCTCTATGCGCATGGGCTTCAGTAGTTGTGGCATGTGGGCTCAGTAGTTGTGGTTCGCGGGCTCTAGAGCACAGGCTCAGTAGTTGTGGTGCACAGGTTTAGTTGCTCCACAGCATGTGGGATCTTCCCGGACCAGGGCTTGAACCCATGTCCCCTGCATTGGCAGGCGGATCCTTAACCACTGCACCAGGGAAGTCCCTAAAAATGGTTTTAAAAATGCAAAACAACGCTATATTTTATGTGTAAATACATACGTATGTACAAGCATATATTAAAAGTGTTTTTGATTCGCCCCTTTGCTTAGACCTGCTAGGCGTCCCTGCCGGGTGAGGAGGCTGAAACCATGGAAGCCCACGCATACTACACCTTGGAATAGCTGTCTTGGAGGAGGGCACTCCAGAGCCCCACATGCCACCAGGCCTGAACCTAGAACAGGCCTGGGCCTGGGCTCTGGATAACTTCCCTGCGCTGAGCTGCCCCTCCTGCCAAAGCCCCCACTTCTGTGGGAACGCACACTACTGTGCATGTGGGCTGCTGCGTCACGCCTGCACCGGACACACAGACGGTCCCCAGGTGGAGAGCGGCCAAAAACGCTGGTGAGACCCACACATCCAGGAGCCAGTGGCTAATCCAGGATGGAGCGACAGTCCCGTCAAGAAGAGGCCAAAGCCAAACACCGCAGGGCACAATAGGGCCTGAATAGCCAGGAGATGTCAGCAGCAGCAGAGGCCGAAAGACACGCGGCCAGATCGCCTCCAAGTGCCCAGGCCGCTCCCCACCCCACACCCCGGAGCTGCGGAAACCCTGTAGAGGCTTGAAGCCCTGTGGAACTCGGCAACGAGAAGAATCCCGGCCTTCTGCCTGGCCCACATCGCCCCTTCAACCCATGCCCTGGCCTGGGGCCTGGGTCATCCCAGTGGAGGGCTCGTTATGCCTGTCTGGACTCGTCCCCTGGGCCCCGCCTTGCTCTGGGATAAGCCTGGAAGACTGTGGGGCACAACATTCCGTATGTCTCTCCTTTCCTGGATTACTGACAGGTTTCTCAATTAGAAATCTCTTTTCAGGGAATCCATACTATCTTAAGGAACTTTTTTGTAGCTGTACTCAGAATTGTCATGTTTATGTTAATTCCAATTATGAGCAATGATTAAAACACGCTTCCTTAAAAAAAAAAGTGTGGGCTTCCCTGGTGGCGCAGTGGTTAAGAATCCACCTGTCAATTCAGGGGACACGGGTTCAAGCCCTGGCCCGGGAAGATCCCACATGCCACGGAGCAACTAAGCCCATGTGCCACAACTACTGCCTGCGCTCTAGAGCCCGCGAGCCACAACTACTGAGCCCGCGTGCCACAACTGCTGAAGCCCGTGCCCCTATAGCCCATGCTCTGCAACAAGGGAAGCCACTGCAATGAGAAGCCCACGCACCGCAATGAAGAGTAGCCCCCACTTGCCGCAACTAGAGAAAGCTCCCGCGCAGCAATGAAGACCCAAAGCAGCCAAAAAATAAATCAATTTTTTAAAAAATGTGTTTTTGTTTGTTTGTTTGTTTTGGCTGAGCTCTGCGGCATGCAGGATCTTAGTTCCCCGATCAGGGATCAAACCCACACCCCTTGCATTGGGAGCACAGAGTCTTAAGCACTGGACTGCCAGGGAAGTCCCTAAAAGTGTTTTTTTGTTTTTGTTTTTGTTTTTTAACCATGGGCAAAATATTTTAATGGATCATCATCAAAGAGAACATAAAATCCTCTGTTCTTCGAATACCTATTGCTGGGTTTTTTTTTTTTCTTTCTTTCTTTTTTTTTTTAATCAGTCATCAATTTTATACACATCACTTTATACACGTCAATCCCAATCTCCCAATTCAGCACGCCACCATCCCCACCCCACCACAGTTTTCCCCCCTTGGTGTCCATACGTTTGTTCTCTACATCTGTGTCTCAACTTCTGCTCTGCAACCCGGTTCATCTGTACCATTCCTAAAAGTGTTTTTAAATGCATAAAATAGTAACACCAAAGTCAGGAAAGTAGCTATATCTGTGGAAAAGGAAATGATTTCAATGGGCAAAAGGCACCTAGTAGACTTCAACTGTACTTTTTATGTTTTATTTCTTAAGATGGGTGGTAGGTACACAGGCGTTCGATGTACTATAATCTATACTTTTTTACATGCCTGAAAGACTTTATGATGGTTTTCTGCATAACTTCCTCTTCTGCCTTCGTAAAACATGCATTTCCTTTATTTCACAGATTGATTTGTTCTGCTTTTTAAGTTTTTGGTAATTGTATTCAAAGAAAACAAATTTTGATTGGCATAAAGAAATCTACATTTTAAAAAAATGCTTAAATTTTGCTTTATTTTCAGTAGTCTCCTAAGTTAAAAATAATTCTTTGGAGCATTCGCTGTAGAAATGTTGAAGCACCAACATCCACCATTTAAATAAACTATGCAGATTAAATGAGAAATAGGGACAATTTATTTTAAAAGCCCATTGCATAAGGTACTGTTTTTTTTGTTTGTTTATAAATTTATTTATTTATTTATTTATTTTGGGCTGTGTTGGGTCTTCGTTGCTGTGCGCGGGCTTTCTCTAGTTGCAGCGAGCGGGGGCTACTCTTTCGTTGCAGTGCACAGGCTTCTCATTGCGGTGGCTTCTCTTGTTGCGGATCACGGGCTCTAGGCACGCGGGCTTCAGTAGTTGTGGCACACGGGCTTCAGTAGTTATGGCTCACGGACTTAGTTGCTCCGCAGCATGTGGGATCTTCCTGGACCGGGGACCAAACCCATGTCCCCTGCATTGGCAGGCGGATTCTTAACCACTGCACCACCAGGGAAGTCCCCAGCTATTTTTCCACTTTGGAATTTATCCAACATATGTACTTATACCAATTTGCAAATAAACATGAAAAAGACTGTGTTCTGCACTGCTGTTTGCATTTTTTAAAAATTTTTATTTATTATTTATTTATTATGTTTATTTTTGGCTGTGTTGGGTCTTCGTTTCTGTGTGAGGGCTTTCTCCAGTTGCGGCGAGTGGGGGCCACTCTTCATTGCGGTGCGCGGGCCTCTCACTATCGCGGCCTCTCTTGTTGCGGAGCAGAGGCTCCAGACGCTCAGGCTCAGTAGTTGTGGCTCACGGGCCCAGTTGCTCCGCGGCATGTGGGATCTTCCCAGACCAGGGCTCGAACCCGTGTCCCCTGCATTGGCAGGCAGATTCTCAACCACTGCGCCACCAGGGAAGCCCTGCTGTTTGCATTTTTGAAAAACTACAGTCAAGCTAACCATTCCACAGCAGAGTAGAGCAGGGACCTGGGAATCAAATGCCAGGTCACGACTTAACCACTATGTGACTCTGACATACTACCTAATCTATCTAAATCTCAGTCATAAAATGGGGATAACAATGGTGCTACTTTGTAGGATTATTATGAGACTTAGATGATAAAATAATTGTAAAACCTTAACAAGTGACTAGCACATTATTAAGTATTCAATAAATATTGACTATTACAGCCATTACTATAATTGATAGGACAGACACTTGTAAATGAACTCTGGCCCATCTATACAATGGAATACTACACAAATTTTAAAAAGAAGGAGGAAGATTTATATTAACTGATGTGGAAAGAGTTCCTAGATGTTAAGTGAAAAAAGCAAATTGCTAAACAAGATTATAGAATGATCCCAGTTATAAATTTAAAAAGACACCTGTAAGGGGGCTTCCCTGGTGGTGCAGTGGTTAAGAATCCACCTGCCATTGCAGGGGACATGGGTTCAAGCCCTGGCCTGGGAAGATCCCACATGCCTCAGAGCAACTAAGCCCGTGAGCCACAACTACTGAGCCTGTGCTCTAGAGCCCGCATGCCACAACTACTGAAGCCCGTGTGCCTAGAGCCCATGCTCCGCAACAAGAGAAGCCACTACAATGAGAAGCCTGTGCACTGCAACAAAGAGTAGCCCCCGCTCGCCGCAACCAGAGAAAGCCCGCGCACAGCAACAAAGACCCAACACAGCCAAAAAATAAAATAAAAAATAAATAAATTTATTAAGAAATAAAAAATAAAAAGACACCTGTAGGGACTTCCCTGGTGATGCAGTGGATAAGACTCCATGCTCCCAATGCAGGGGGCCCAGGTTTGATCCCTGGTCAGGGAACTAGATCCCACATGCATGCCGCAACTAAGAGTTTGCATGCCACAACTAAGGAGGCCACGTGCTGCAACAAAGACCCAGTGCAATCAAATAAATAAATATATAAATAAATAAGAGACATCTGTACAATATGCATATATAATTATATATGCATGCATATGTGGATAGTATACATATACACATATATACACACATATATATGTGTGTGTATTTGTATATATGCAAAGAAAATTTCTGGAAGAATACTCAGAAACTGGGTAATAGGATGCAGGAGAAAGAGGCATGTTTACTCTTTACTCTGTAACACTTAGAACCATACTTTTTTCCAATGAGCAAAGTTTTCATTTGAAAAAAAAAAAGAATAATGTTTAAAATAACTTGCTTACCAAAAGGGAGGATAAAAGCACTTTGATTAAAGAAAAGGTATTAACAAAAGGAAGTTTCCACTGAATTCTAAAATTGGCAGCAGATAGAAAAACCCTGTACACATATTAAAAGAAACAGTCCACTGTGAAAGAACAGACTTTTAACTGAGGTTCTGGGTTATGTTCAATCCTATCAGAGATCTATTAATTACTGGCTTCCAAAAATATCCACCTTATCTGCAAAGTAAAAGCACTGAGACTTTCATCTTCAGTTTCAAATATTGCTTTTATTTTTAAAGTACTTTAAAAAACCTATTGCATTTATATAATACTGACCTAAAAGGCAATAGAAATAATACAATTGAGTTTTAAATTTCCATCACCTGCTGTTTCATTTTGATTTCATTTTTTAAACTTGGGCTTAAAATAACACCTAAAGAAATTTAAATATCTTTAAATCTCAAAGTCTTACAACACAAAGCAACTTTTAGAAATAATTTCTAAAGAACAGATTAAAATTACAGCAAGGCTTTGCATGCTAAAGAGATTTAAAGCTCAAAAGAGAACACTGCTGGGCTTCCCTGGTGGTGCAGTGGTTAAGAATCTGCCTGCCAATGCAGGGGACATGGGTTCAAGCCCTGGTCTGGGAAGATCCTACATGCCTACATGCCGTGGAGCAGCTAAGGCCGTGCGCCAAAACTACTGAGCCTGCAGTCTAGAGCCTGTGAGCCACAGCTACTGAGCCCACCCTCTGCAACTACTGAAGCCCGCACACCTAGCCCATGCTCCACAACAAGAGAAACCACCACAGTGAGAAGCCCACGCACCACACGAAGAGTAGCCCCTGCTCGCCGCAACTAGAGAAAGCCCGCGTGCAGCAACGAAGACCCAACACAGCCAAAAATAAAATTAACTAATTAATTTTTAAAAGTTTAAAAAAAAGAGAACACTGCTGCTGAGATAACTGAGGGACCAAAAAGTAAAAGGCACAACTTATTTATATCTGGTCCATCTTTTATTATTTATTTATTTATTTATTTATTTATTTTTAAACCCAAGCCCCCTGCATTGGGAGCACAGAGGCTTTTTTTTCTTTGCTTTATTTATTTATTTATTTTTTAGAAATTTATTTTATTTTTGGCTGCGTTGGGTCTTCGTTTCTGCACGCAGGCTTTCTCTAGTTGCAGTGAGCAGGGGCTTCTCATGGCAGTGGCTTCTCTTGTTGTGGAGCATGGGCTCTAGGCACGCGGGCTTCAGTAGTTGTGGCACTCGGGCTCAGAAGTTGTGGCTTGCAGGCTCTAGAGTGCAGGCTCAGTAGTTGTGGCACACGTGCTTAGTTGCTCCGCGGCATGTGGGATCTTCCCTGACCAGGGCTCGAACCCGTGTCCCCTGCATTGGCAGGTGGATGCTTAACCACTGTGCCACGAGGGAAGTCCCTGTAGTTTTCTTTGAATGGGGTCCTAAATTAGAGAATAAAATATTTGCAACTCATGTCATTAACAAAGAGCTAATTTCTTAATTCTTTCTAAAAATCTTCCAACTAAGAAAGTCATCGCCAAAATGGGCAAACAGTACACACAGCTCACTGAAAAGTAAAATAACTGAGTCCTAAATATATGTAAAGATGCACATTTTTACTCAAGGCAAAAGTAAATTAAAACTGTTAGACACCATTTTTCACCTTCCAGCATGATAAAAAATCAAAAGTATAGGTATAATGTTATAAGTCATAATTCTAGTTATTACTTTAAAATGTATAACTCAGAAATAACTAAAAAAAAAAATCAAAAGTTTAATAATGCTTTGTAGAGTATGAAAAAACATGGTCTCTCACATGCTGCTGGTGGGAGTATAAATTGATACAACTTTTTGTAGAGCAATTTGGAATTATCTATGAAAATGACAAGTACAAAATATGGAGCAGATAACCAACAAGGACTTACTGTAGCACAAGGAACTATATTCAATATCTTGTAATAATTATAAAGGAAAAGAATCTAAAAAAGAATACATATATATGTTACTGAATCACTTTGCTGTATACCTGAAAGTAACACAACATTGTAAATCAACTATATTTCAGTAAAAATTTTAAAAATTATATATATATATAATATATATATAATTTTTTAAAAGACAAGTACAAATGTCCTTTGACCCAATGACTTACTTTCAGGAATTTATCCTATGGATATACTTTCATGAAAGCAAAATAATGTACATGTACAAGGATATTCACTACAGCATTCCCTACAGACAAGAAACAATGTTAAGTGTCCAGAAATTATAGGACATTCATACAATGGAACGTCATGCAGCTGCATAAAAGAACTGAGCAGTTCTTGGGATTTTTTTGTTGTTGTTTTTTGGCTGCGCAGAGTGGCTTACGGGGTCTTAGTTCCCCGGATCTTAGCTCCCCACCAGGGACTGAACCCACCCTGGCAGTGAAAGCGTCAGGTCTTAACCACTGGACTGCCAGGGAAGTCCCCAAACCATATATTCTTATCTTTATTCCTTTTGCACAGTAAGTACTTGATAAATAATTATTCCCTGACTTACCAGACTTTTTTCTCATTCTAGCACAGGATCCCATTCTCCTCAACTAAGAGTTCCACCACCTGAATGCCTCAGCCTTAACCCACAGAGCTTTTCAATCTATGCAAGAGAAGATATATTCCTGGAAGGTTATGTTTTGAAATGTAAGATAAACAATAGATATTTATTGTGCCTGAATAATAGTTTTTTCTAAAAGATGCTATCATAATAAATAGTACAAGAGAATAAGAGAATTTAGATGCCTTCTAGGGCTTTTCATCTCATCTAGTTTGGGGGCTAAGACATGGTTATATAAAAAAATAACCACCATGCTAGGAAGAATATTACAGCTGCCAAATGAGTCACACAAGTAAGCAGTCTCTCAAGAAACTCAGGAGGAAATATCACATCTACTAGGGTAGTCAGGAAACGCTTCAAAAGGGAAACAGAATCAGAGTTGGGCTTGATGGATGATCTAATTTCAATAGGCAAGGGACTGACTGCACAGTAAGGGACATCCAGGTGGTTCAGGAACAAGTGAACAGGCTGGTCTGGACAAATGGAGCCTGCAGGTGGCAGGGAGTGCTCCTAGCTCCTGGAAATCCACTTATTCAGTCCCTGAGCCTGTATCCTTCCAATGCCCTGGATTTATTTTGATTCTTCCTACTATCTCCCAGAGTTGTCATTTCATCTCCATTCTCACCAACCTCAAAGCAATCCAAGCTCTCATTCCCTCCCTCTGCAAAAATCTCCAAATTAATCCTCTTATTTCCAGTCTCCACCATCTCCAATTTATGGTGTACAACTCATGACATTTGTTACTTTATACTCATGATCCACTCACCCCAAACCTGCCAACAGCTAACCACCGCCTGCAAAATAAAATTATTCTCCCTCTCATTCCAGGCCTTCTAACATTGCCCTGTCTCCATCTCTCACTCCATCACTGGACTCACACTCCCTAAACGTAATATACAAATGTCATGCCTAGGCCCTAGATGTTCCTATTACCCGGAAAATCTCCGTATTTTGTTCCCAGGTGGGGTACACATGGTTGTACAGGTTTCAAACACTGTAGTTTACATAAATGATACTGCCTGCTAGTGTTGGGCAGTGCACAACCTCTGCAACCTTCCAAAGACAGCTTGTTTCCATCCTCTCCCACCTTGAGACCTTCCCAGAACAACTCAACTCGATTGTTGATCAATTGTGCCTCTAATTCCTACATCAACTGCCAGCTTGACACGGTTTCCTCACCAAAAAATGTTACAATATGTGGAATACCAATAGTACCTTGAACACAGCGGATACTCAAAAGATGCTTGCAAGTTACAGTGGGTAAGTCAACAAAGGCAGATTGTGGTTAACGGGCAAAAAGCCTTGGGGAGGGACTTCCCTGGTGGCCCAGTGGTTAAGAATCCGTCTGCCAATGCAGGGGACACGGGTTCGAGCCCTGGTCCACATGCCACAGAGCAACTAAGCCCGGGCACCACAACTACTGAGCCTGTGCTCTAGAGCCCGCAAGCCACAACT
Source organism: Balaenoptera physalus (assembly GCF_965194825.1). NCBI lineage: Eukaryota > Metazoa > Chordata > Mammalia > Artiodactyla > Balaenopteridae > Balaenoptera > Balaenoptera physalus. The sequence continues at coordinate 63,213,222 of NC_138894.1, read as the reverse complement.
ACTGAGCCCACGAGCCACAACTACTGAAGCCTGCGTGCCTAGAGCCCGTGCTCCACAACAACAGAAGCCGCCGCAATGAGAAGCCCGCGCACCACAAAAAAGAGTAGACCCCGCTCGTCGCAACTAGAGAAAGCCTGAGTGCAGCAATGTAGACCCAATGCAGCCAAAAATAAATAAATTAAATAAATAATTTTTTAAAAAAAAGCCTTGGGGAATTCCCTGGCGTCCAGTGGTTAGGACTCCACACTCTCACTGCCAAGGGCCGGTATCCGATCCCTCGTCGGGGAACTAAAAATCCCATAAGCCACGCAGCGCGGCCAAACAAAACAAGACGAAACAAACCAAACCAAAGGTAAAGAGCCTTGAAGGCCAAGAGAGAAGTTCCGACTTCATTTGGGAGATGACAAATATGATCAGAAAGATGTTTTAGGAAGAAAGACTAATTTCAGCAACTACAAGCAAACAGGGTTTGAGACACTATTCTCAAAGTACCACCTTAGTTGTCTGTTGGAGGGGGCCTGTGGGAGGCTCTCTCTGTAATGTGCAGCCTCCTCAAGTCATTCAGTCATCCTTCAGTTTATCTGTTTGGGATTACAGATAATGGTTTTCATATACCTACACTCAGAGTGAAGCTTAAAACCGGGCCATTAAGCCAAGAAAAACATGTTTCTGCCTGAAATATCTGCGTATCTAGGAAACAGTTCTGACGTGAATAATTATATACATACATAAAATACATATACACAAATAAAACATTTATCTTCTTCCTTCACTTCTTTTGCAGTCTTCCTCTTTTCCATCTGTCTCTTCCCTTTTTGGTTTCTTTCTCTCTCTCCCCCTAAAATTATTATTCATGTCTCTCATTTCTTTCATAAGTACATAAATTAATTTCATTGTACTGATGGAATACCAAATAAGTAATTCTTATCTGTAAATTGAAAACTCAGAAACTAATACATTAAACAAAATGAGTTTTCTAATTAATTTCCTTTCAAAGCATGTGTCTTAGATTTCATGTCAAGATAACATATCAGTAATGGACTCCATGGTTCCAGACAGTTTATTTACTTCTTAGATTTAAATAAAAATCTTTACTCTCCAAAGGAAGAATATTATGTGGAAGTAATCCACTCCAGTATCAAGGCACATAGCACCAGTGGAACCATGCACATGTCTATCAGGAAAAGATTACCAGGCAAGCAACCAAATTTTTAAAATGAATGGAGAGTGAATCTTAAAAGAGGATCCAAGGTAAAATACATGATACAATTTTGTGTTTGTGCCCAAAGAGGCTGTCTCCCTTGAAAGTCCAACTTTACTGTTTATTCCTCCCACCAAATATGCAAAATAAACTCACTAGAACTAAAAACAGAAGTATGCTATCACTATTGAAAGGTAAGCAACATCAAAGGAAAGATCAAAATATTTTCCTTTCATCCTACTAAGGCGAAAAGAAAAACCATTAAATACTGGATACTGTTTCTGAATTTAGGGCAGTTTCCCATGGCTTTTTCCCTCCCCAGCCTGAAGATCTTCCGGAAGTCATAGTGTGAATCTTTGGTAACAAACGATGGACAGGTGCTTTGCTAACTCCATACTTGGTAGGAAAAGAAGAGAGAAGAGGGCACGGACATCCATTACTTAGAATCTATCGCTAAATTAATCTCCTTTGTAACAATTCCATTACAACTCATGTTATGCAGAGTGTATAGAGTGTGTGGGCAGTGTACAGCAGACCACACTCCATGATAACAAGACTTCATCTTTTCAAACACCATCAGAAATTGACAAATAATTCAAACTGCTCTTAGCCCAAGGTTAAATTGTTGAATACTAACGATGAAAGTTTAGAGAAATCTAATTAACCGGTTGCTAATTTGCTCAAAAGTAAACTACAAACATGGGAGGCTTGTTCATCTCTATCTGCGTCTCCCCAAGGCTGGCGATTCGCTCTCAGGAGGGGCGTCTAGTGGGCGGACCAGAGCCGGCTAGAGCTGGGGAAAGGGGCGGGGGGGTAGTGAGGACCAACCCACCCCTTGGCTGGCCTCGCCTGTGGCCGCGCTCGGCCCAGAACCCGGCCTGGCTTGGCCTCCCAGAGGCAAACAGGACGGAGACCGGACCGACGGACGGGACGGACAGACTCGACAGGACGGACAGGACGGGCAGAGAAGCAGTGCGTCCTACCCGGAGGGCTCCCTCCCAGGGCCGGCGGAGTACCTGCTCCGGTCATCCAGGCTGCGGTTGTCGGCCGCCGCGGCGCGCCAGTCGGGCAGTGTGCTGGCGCACAGCACCACCATGGACACGATCACGAACACCACCGACACGCTGGCCAGGATCTGCGCGGCCAGGGACGACGTGGGCTCCTCGAAGGTACGCCGCATGCGCTCCAGCCAGCGCCGGGAGGGGGCCGCCTCGGCACCGCCGGGTCGCGCCTCGTCGCGGCCCAGCGCGCCCGGCTCTTCGGCCGTGTAGAAGGTGTAGGTGTCGGACATGCGGTCGTCGAGGCGGCGCTGGCAGCAGTACTCGAGGTGCGCGCCCTCCAGGCCCCAGTAGATCATCTCATTGTAGAAGGACAGCTCGCACATCCGCGGCGCGAAGCGCAGCTTGCCGTGGCCGCGCACGTAGAGCAGGATGAAGCCGAAGGCCTCCGAGTGCCGGTCGAAGAAGTACTCGTTGCGCTCGCGGTCGTAGTCGTCGCACACCTCGAGCACGTCGCGCTCCGAGCGACAGCCGTGCAGCCGGCTCACGCGGCGCAGCGGGAAGTCCTTCAGTAGCTCCCGGGACAGCGAGTACCGGGCGCCGCCCACGTTCAGCACCACCGAGGCCGCCCCGCTGCGCCTGTAGGTCATGGCTGGCAGCCCAGAGGCCCCGAAGCCCGACGGCGCCGCCGCCGCCCCCCCGGCCGCCGCGCGGGGCCTGCCTGCTGTTGGCCGACCGGGGAGCGCGCCGTCGGGCCCCGCAGGCTATACCGCCGGCTCTCCCTCCGTGCTCCGCTGCTGCCCTTCGCTGGCCCGGGAGCCCCTCGGCTCTAGGCTCTTCGGCAGTTCGGCGTGGCTGCTAGCGACGCTCCCTCCGCACGGCCGTACCTGTAGGTGGCCGGGGAGTCCCCTCTGGCGCCAGCGCTGCGCCCCACGGGCCGAGAACGAAGCTGCCAGCGCCGCCGCCCCTCGCGTCTGAGGGATGCCCCCTCCGAGGCCGGGGTGCCCTTTCAAGGCGGCGGCGCTTTCCCCCCTGGGGGGCGTGCGTGCCGAGAGGAGGCGCCGGCGCTGGATGTCTCTGGGTCCCTGGCGCTCCCTCCGGCCGCGGCTGCAGCACGCGCCCCGCCACCGTCCAGAGGCAAGAGGTAAAGTGAGCGGGTTCGGAGGCGGCGAAGAGCCGGCTCTGAGAGGCGGGGGCGGGGCCTCCTCGCGGTTCCCCCTCCTTGCCTCCTGGCTCCGCTCCGCTCACCTCCCTCCACGCGCCGCCCTCCTCTTCCCATCCGCGCCCTCACCTCGCTCGGGCTGGGATTCCCCGGCGCCCCTCCCTGGACCTCGGGCTCCCCGCCTCGTGACGCCGTCCTCCCGCTCCGCTCCCGCCCCCAGTGGCCAGGAGGGGTCCGCGGAGCAAGGATGCGCCGAGCCTGGAGCCCCGGGTGGAAGGGGTAGCAAAGCCCCGCGGCCGGGGTCTCGGCTCCGGCGTCCCGCCCCGGACCATCGGGATGACTTGGGGAGTCTCCAAGGGCCCTTTTAACGGCCCCCAAAGGGAGGCGACAGGAAGGTAAGGAGGAGTGAGGACTGGGGTGCGGGATATGAGGGGCGGGGACAGACGGCGTTGGGAGAGCTTTTTCCAGAAGCTATTCGGAGCCCAGCTCGGTTTCTGAGACCGCCCCAAAGGATTTCTCAGAGAAGGCACCCCAGCAATTCTTTTCTTGCCGACTTTGTTCTTCCTCTCCCGGCGCGGAGACTTACGTACCGCGTGCTCCGAAGGCGGCCACACATCCCAGCACCCAGTCTCGGTGCCGCCTTCCCGCCTGCCCTGTCTCGGAGGGGAGCGGCTCCAGCCCCCGCTTTCTGGGGCGCGGGTCCTAAGAGAGCACCGAAGTGTAGCGCCGCTGGACCCTCTCGTGACGCTTCCTGCAGAGTGGCGTGAAAGTCTGGGGAGAATTGCCTTGCCACTGGCAAGAACAGAATTTCGCGTTGCCTTCGTCTGCCCCCTCCTTTTCATAATGTCTTGATTTCCCCCATGCACCTCCAAGTCGGCTGCAGCACCGGCCCTCGGAGCTTGAAGAGCCCTTTAAGGCTCTGCAGAGCGAATTGCCCGGGGCACTGCTCAATGCTCTGGGAGTGGGCTCCATTTGGCAGGGATTATTTTAAATTGCTCCCAGCAATTCACACGACACCCGATACAGGCAGCCCTGCCCGCGCAGTACCCGCCAGAGGCGAAACAGGTGAGTTGTAAGGCAAGCTATGTTAAATGTAAAACAAGTACTGGAAGAAAAAATAAGAGTGGGGTGGGATGTAGTGGATGCGGTCTTTTGACCTCAGAGTAAACCCAGCTGGTTACTTGGGAAAGGTTTTACTTTGCCCTTCACTTTTCATAATTTCGTAGGATTGTCCCCTGCCCACTAGAGGTCACCATCAAGAGTCGTTTTGCTCTTATTCTAATGTGGATTCCTAGCGAAAAGGCAGACACCAAAAAATTGGAGTGGTCTCTCCTCACAAAGTAAAATCACTCTGGGTGATTTTTTTGTGTGCCTTTTTTTTTAAACTGAAGTAAAGTTAATTTACAATGTTCCAAGTGTACAGCAAAGTGATTCAGTTATATATAGATATAGATAGATAATATGTCTATAATTTTTTCAGATTATTTTCCATTAAAGGTTTTTTCAAGATATTGAATATATTTTCTTGTTGGGTGATTTCTTAAAGAATGAAAATCTCTATAAGTTGTTTTTCCCTAGACTTGGATATTATCCCTAGACTTGGATAATTTATCTTAAATGCACTCAATGTGATTAAAAACTCAAAAACCGAAGTTGTTTACTTGCTAAATATCTACTAACCCAGGAAAACATCCTGAAAGAAATGTTTCAAGACAGAATCAAAGGAGGTGATGGTCATAAGCTGGTAGAGAGAAAGAGGAGAGCCTGCCGAGTAGCAAAATCTCAGGTGTGGAGGACTAAAGTCCGTAAAAAAGCTAATGCATTTGCTTGGCTGAAAGGATGGGGATCTCCACTGTAGAATTTAGATTTCATCCTACAAGCTAATGGGATCCCTGAAGGTTTTAATAATAGAACCAACTTTATCTCAGGAAGAGCCATTTGCCCTCAGGAGAAGGCCACTTCTGCAACCAAGGAATGGGAACCCCACCCCTAAATCTTTGTAGATGAGGAAGGATTATTTCTGAGAAACACTGAGACCAAGAACTCAGCAGGGCTTGGAAATGGATTTGTTATAGGATATGAGGGTGGAGAAAAGTTTGCAGTTGCTAGCAGAGTGAAGAGCCTGGCTTCTAGAAGCATCACAGGCAGCAGAACACAAAACAACTATTTTGTCGATTATTCATTTCAACACTGCTATATTTATTTCCTATGTTCTCTATCTAAAATCCCTTCAAAATCTGTTGATTGAACCAGCTGAAGAAATATCGTATTTTAAATTAAATTTGAGCTTAGAAAACAAACCCTCTTGCGCTGTTGGTGGGAATGTAAATTGATACAGCCAGTATGGAGAACAGTATGGAGGTTCCTCAAAAAACTAAAAATAGAACTACCATAGACCCAGCAATCCCACTACCGGGCATATACCCTGAGAAAACCATAATTCAAAAAGAATCATGTACCACAATGTTCACTGCAGCTCTATTTATAAGAGCCAGGACATGGAAGCAACCTAAATGTCCATTGACAGATGAATGGATAAAGAAGATGTGGCTCATATATACAATGGAATATTACTCAGCCATAAAAAGAAACGAAATTGAGTTATTTGTAGTGAGGTGGATGGACCTAGAGACTGTCATACAGAGTGAAGTAAGTCAGAAAGAGAAAAACAAATACTGTATGCTAACACATATATGTGGAATCTAAAAAAAAAAAAAAAGGTTCTGATGAACCTAGGGGCAGGACAGGAATAAAGACTCAGACATAGAGAATGGACTTGAGGACACGGGGAGGGGGAAGGGTAAGCTGGGATGAAGTGAGAGAGTGGTATGGACATATATACACTACCAAATGTAAAATAGATAAGTAGTGGGAAGCAGCCGCATAGCACAGGGAGATCAGCTCGGTGCTTTGTGACCACCTAGAGGAGTGGGATGCGGGGGTGGGAGGGAGATGCAAGAGGGAGGAGATATGGGGATGTATGTATATGTATAGCTGATTCACTTTGTTATACAGCAGAAACTAACACACCATTGTAAAGCAATTATACTCCAATAAAGATGTTAAAAAAAAAAGGAAAGCAAATTAATTAATTTGATGACAATTCAGTTTGTGTCTCCTAGGTATATTTTCATAAAATGACTTAGAGAGATAGGTTTAAATCATTTCATTTGTTTCAAGAGTAATATTCTTATTTGATTTTAATATCATCAACCACTACTGCAACAACAATACCCAAGTCATTTTTTTTTTAATAAATAAATTTATTCATTTATTTTTGGCTGTGTTGGGTCTTCGTTGCTGCGCATGGGCTTTTTCTAGTTGCGGCGAGTGGGGGCTACTCTTTCATTGTGGTGTGCGGGCTTCTCATTACGGTGGCTTCTACTGTTGTGGAGCACAGGCTCTAGGTGCGCAGCCTTCAGTAGTTGTGGCACGTGGGCTTCAGTAGCTGTGGCTCACAGGCTCTAGAGCACAGGCTCAGTAGTTGTGGTGCACGGGCTTAGTTGCTCCGTGGCATGTGGGATCTTCCCGGACCAGGGCTCGAACCCGTGTCCCCTGCATTGGTAGGCAGATTCTTAACCACTACGCCACCAGGGAAGTCCCCCCAAGTCATTTTTTTTAAACAAAGAAAACAATAAGATGCAGAGATGATTGGCTTGTGTCAATATAATCTGGTTTAAAAAGCATTCTTAAAAACAATTTTCTTCCTTTGAACTCTGAAAAAAGAGATTTATGTTGAGAATTACTACATTTAATTTCTTTTCTGGATTCTGGATGATATTTAGGGTCTTCAAATATAAATCTTTAAACTGCATTAAATTTTAAAGGCATCAGGCAGAATTTTAGAGTTTGAAAGAGATTTTCTTGTCTCAATTTATAAGCCCATTATTTGGGGAGGACTAACACGGCTTCAGAGATGTGGCTGTAACTTGCCCGAGGTTCCCCAACCAGCAGCATCACGGTAGAGACAAGGCTAGAACCAGATTTTCTAGTTCCAAACCCTAGTCACTCCGTCTCCAGGGCCTGCACTGCTGCCACAACCTCCTATCTGATCTCTGCACTCCAGTTCCTTCCTCTGTCTGTGAATCCTGTATTATGCCACTGGACAGCTCTTCCTTTCCTTCAATTTCATCAAGTCGTTCCCCAGTTCAAGAACCTAAAGTGGCTAAGGATCTACAATTACAAATTGTCCTTACAATAAAGTCCACAATGGTTCTAAGGGCTGTCTCTAGGTTCAAATCCTGGCTGTACAACTTATTTGCTAAGTGACTTGGAACAAGTTCCTTAACCTCTTTGGGCCTCCGTTTTCTCATCCCTAGAGTGGAGATAACATGGCTCCATCAAAGGGGTGATGTGAGGATTGAATGAGATGATGCAAGGGTGGTAGATGGCTCAAAGCATGACACTGGAAAAAAATCTCACTTCGTGTGTGCCTCCACCAGCCCAAGCAGGTCATGCTCATTCTCACTCCTGGGTTGTAAATCAATACAAATCAGACAAGTGAACTGATTCATCTAAAAATGTGACCAATCACAAAAAGTAACCTGAAACATCAAAAATTCAGTGAGAAGTTGTGACCCATGTACTGCTGAGTCTGGATTGAACATGGATTCCTCCATCACTTTGCACTGCACGACTGGATGTGTTCAGGGTCCTTCAGCAGCTCTAAACACTTTTTTTGTTTGTTTGTTAATTATTTATTTACTTATTTTTGGCTGCGTTGGGTCTTCGTTGCTGTGCTTGGGCTTTCTCTAGTTGTGGTGAGCAGGGGTTACTCTTCCTTGCGGTGCACAGGCTTCTCATTGCAGTGGCTTCTCTTGTTGCGGAGCACAGGCTCTAGGTGCATAGGCTTCAGTAGTCATGGCACGCGGGCTCAGTAGTTGTGGCGCACGGGCTTAGTTGCTCCGCAGCATGTGGGATCTTCCCGGACCAGGGCTCGAACCTGCGTCCCCTGCCTTGGCAGGCGGAGTCTTAACCACTGTGCCACCAGGGAAGCCCCCTAAATCCTTTTATACAAGGTTGAACATAGAGAGGCAACTGTAGAAAAGTAACTAAAATATATGGGGAGGCTAAAGGAAGATAAGAATTATTTTAACAAAGTCTGTTTATACAGAATTCTCTCAGCTTCGACTTCTGTCCTTGATGATAAGAATGGTACTTTCCTCCTGGTACAGGGAAGACATCTTTCAAATTGCGGTTTTATCTCCTGCTTTTAGAAAGAAAAGGGGGAGGTCAGAGCACCCTTTATGTACCTGATGTTTTTTAAGTGCTCAAAATAATCCTTATGCCAAAGTGACATATTTTAGGGTGCGACATTCTTCTACCCTTCATCATTAACAGCAAAATACATTTTTGGTGCCATTACAGAAAGACCCCTCCCCTTTACCTTCACCCAACCCTCACTCCCATCCTGCTGCTATATTGCATTATGATGTGACCACCCTTCTGCCCACCATCACTCCAGGTCTCTTGCTTCTTACAGTGACCAAGAGCCCTTTCTATGTGGCACCACAAGCTCAGCTTTCCACAAAAAGGCTCTAACTATTACCCTCATTTTCCAGATGAGGAAATGAGGCTTCAAAAGGTTAGACTTGGGATTCCCTGGTGGCGCAGTGGTTGAGAATCTGCCTGCTAATGCAGGAGACACGGGTTCGAGCCCTGGTCTGGGAAGATCCCACATGCCGCGGAGCAACTAGGCCCGTGAGCCACAATTACTGAGCCTGCGCATCTGGAGCCTGTGCTCCGCAACAAGAAAGGCCATGATAATGAGAAGCCCGCACACTGTGATGAAGAGTGGCCTCCACTTGCCGCAACTAGAGAAAGCCCTCGCACAGAAACGAAGACCCAACACAGCCATAAATAAATAAAAATAAAAATTAAAAAAAAAAAAAAAAAAGGTTAGACTTGCTCAAGAACCCACAGCTCCTAGTAAGTACCAGACCCAGTACTGAAACCCAAAGTCTCTGCAGGCTCTCATGCTTCACACCTGGCTCACCACCAACTCTCCTCTCTACCCAGCATCAAACACCCCTGGGAAGGGAGGAACAAGTTAGGCGATACCAGAGGAAGCAATCTGACAAATCTTGAATGTGGGTCATTCTGTAAGATAACTAATCTTCAATAAGTCGCTTTCATATCCTGAAATATTTAAGGAGGAGATGATATAATGTCTGCTATCTGCTTCAGAATAGTCAAGGGCAGGGGCAAGTGGATTGGAAGTATAGATGAAATAGATTGGCCCTGAGTTCATAATTGTTGAAGCTGGGTGTTAGGGTTCATTAAATTACTCTCTCCCCTTTTGTATTTATTTGAAATTGTCCATAATAAAAAAGTTTAAAAAAATTATTTTAAACCTTGAGCTTCATTTAAGCTTATTTTTTTTTAATCTTTTGTTTCTTCATCAGAATGTAACTTCTTTTTAAAAAAATATTTATTTATTTGTTTGGTTGCGCCGGGTCTTGGTTGCAGGCAGGCTGCTTAGTTGTGGCACGCGTGTGGGATCTAGTTCCCTGACCAGGGATCGAACCTGGGCCCCCTGCATTTGGAGCTCGAGTCTTATCCACTGCACCACCAGGGAAGTCCCTAAGCTTATTTTTGAATGTTGACAATTATTGCTTCAGACTGGACCTGAATGCACTATTTCATAGTATCTGTCATGATGAGTCCCTTCAATTTCTCCAGAGTGTAAAAAAGCTCAGTACATTTGACCGTGTCTATTAAAAATTTTAAATGCGATTTGCCTGGTGGCGCAGTGGTTAAGAACCCGCCTGCCAGTGCAGGCGACCCAGGTTTGAGCCCTGGTCCGGGAAGATCCCACATGCAGTGGAGCAACTAAGCCCGTGTGCCACAACTACTGAGCCCTCGTGCCACAACTACTGAAGCCCGCACGCCTAGAGCCTGTGCTCCGCAACAAGAGAAGCCACCGCAATGAGAAGCCCGTGCACCGCAACAAAGAGTAGCCCCCGCCTGCTGCAACTAGAGGAAGCCTGCGCACAGCAACGAAGACCCAACGCAGCCAAAGATAAAATAAATACATTTAAAATAAATAAATAAATAAATGTTCTCTGAGTGCTGAACTGGCAGTATCAGTGTGTGCGTATAGTGAGGCTGGAATTGACCAACTTGAGAAATCCAGGCTCTTTCTGAAAAACCACTTCAATTTTGTTAACTGGTTGGCATCCTGGCAGAGATCTTGGCACTGCTTTCCCCCTGTACTACAGTGTATGCCAGCTTCCTGCGGAAGCCCTACTCATTTAGCTGACCCCAACCCTGGGTCAGTGGGTGCCCCTATATTCCTTACCCAGCAGGTGCTTTAGTTAGAAAAGTTCTTAGAATCAGCTCCAGTCATGTCTGTGTTCCACCATCCACCCATTCCTGTCCCTGGAGGAAGGAGAGAGTGTGGAAGCAGAGCAGGGGCTGCAAGGAAAGAAGTGTCTGCCATTGAATTAAACACTTTAAATGGGCTAATTGTGAATTCTGTCTCAATAAAATTGTTTCCAAAAAAATAAACTGTCCAGAAAGGACTGGATGTGGATCTAGCAGTTCTGTGTGTCTTGGCTCACAAACTATAGGAAACAAGGAAAGAAATTTAAAAGGCTGTTGCCCTGGTGGTAGATGGACATCGCAGAGACGCAGCTGCTTGATTGGATGCTCAAGATTAATGAGGTGAAGCTTTCTAGCAAAGCAGGTCTTGAGCCCAGATGAGAAGGAAGTGGGAGAGCCAAGTAAGAGAGAGAGGAATTCCCGGGCTCTGCCCCTTATCACATCACAGGGCATGTTCAGACAGCCTGAGAGAGGGTTCTACTCACAAGAAAAATCAAAGACATTTTCAGAAGGAATGGAAAGTTCCCTGCTCTGTTCTATCCATTCTGCAAAGAGGAGAGCTGCCTTTATCAACATTAATGAACCAAAATTAACTGGTTTAGGAGTCAGCTTTCAAAAACACCTGCTGTTTTTATCCTTATGTCCCTATAACAATCTATTTCCCTGCCCCACAATCCAGCCCTCCTCCCCCTCTATGCTCAGCACTATTATTTCTGCCTCAGAGGAAAGACTGGGGTTGGGGTTGACTGAAGCGAAGCGTATGATATTCCTGGAAATGATCTTCTCATTGTAGATGCAACCAAAATAGCATTGGTTCCGCACTTAATAATTGATCTACTCTTCAACAGCAACTGCGTTTTTCTCCAGGGTACAGGATTTAGAATACAGACTATTTTTCTCCAGTTCTTAACTGGAGATAAAATAATTCAATTCTGGTGTATGTGATTCCCATTACCCTACTATGGCAAAAACCCCAGGCATTTGCCTCAGTTTTCCCTGAGATACATGTTCTCATGCTCTTAGTGGAAAGCTAAGAGGTATAGCAATCTGGAAGATTTGCAGTTTTAAAAGAAGGTTTGGAGCCAAAGCAATTAGGTTGGTATAAGCCTGTCTCAGGCCTGGGTCAGAGAACAGAGCCTATGGCTCAGCAAAAAATGCTGAAGTAAGTATCGGCTTTAACCCCATGTGCCTGTGTGGATGTGCAACCTCAGATCCTGTCCCCATAGGACCTTCCTCTGCCTGCAAGGAACCTTGCCCTCTGCTTAAGTTTTGCTAGTACCTTAGGTCTTCCAAGTAGGATTTTTCCTTTTCAGAAGAAAGTAATCACAAATAAAAATCTCTGTATCAAGACACTGAGAAGCTTTTTATATCCTTTCACTAGCTTCTATTGTGATGGATGAAATTGCAAGAACAATGGCAGCAGAGCAAATGTCCACGTAAATCTATAAAGAAAGAAGCAAATAGGTTTACCAGGTTTCCTTTGATGATGACAAGGCATTCTTTTCTCTAGATACAGTGCGCCTTTAACTTTGACAATGTGAATGACTGAACTAGTGGTCTATCTCAATAGTGACAGGTACTATGGGAAGGGAGAAATTGTGAGTACAACTTCCACTGAATCAATATTAGTCAAGACTTCCAATTTATAGCTCATTGTGATTTCACCCTAGTAACCAACTCAAGCATGACATTTATATTCTATATAGATTAAACATTACTGAGACGAGACATCCCCTTACTTATAGAACCCTTAAGAAAACTAGTTTTAATGGTGCCACGCAAGCAGTCAATTCTCTCAGACGGTGAAAATGTGAGGTATGCAAGTAATTTTGCCACTTAATTTGATTCAGTCACCATGAGATTCCCCCAGAAGAATGTTCACTCTGCCCTCACTTCTCACCTGCTAAGTAATCAACTAGGCACATAGGAGAGGCTAGCGTTTTCAGCTACCCCTTCAGTGGACACCCCATTTTATCTCTGTCTTAGCAAGCACCTTGTTAGATGTTTAAAGTATTTTTTGATGTTAAACTGCAGTGATTTATATTGCAAAAACCAACTGGGATTGGAGGGATTCTAAGGGATAAAATGAGAACTACTTGGAATACCTGGTCCCTATTCACAATTTGACTAAGAAAGGATTTGTAGTCATTGAACTTGAGTAGGTCAATCTTCTTGGTTTAACAAGTATCATTAGAACTGAGCATTTCAGAAGCTAAAAAAAGAACCTTCCTGAGAGAGCCACTAGAAGGCATGGGAAGGAAAGAGCAGTGGCAGCACCCCGGAAAAGGGATGGACTCCAAGTTAAGAAGTCAGCGGCCTCCAGAGGCCACGTGAACAGTGGTGACAATACACCTAAAGCTAGCCAGAGGGACTTCCCTGGTGGTCCAGTGAGTGGGTCTCTGTGCTCCCAATGCAGGGGGCCCGGGTTCTATTCGTGGTCGGGGAACTGGATCCCACATGCATGCTGTAGCTAAGAGTTCACATGCCACAAAATGAAGTCCTCATGCTGCAATGAAGATGCCGCGTGCCGCAACTAAGACACAGCACAGCCAAAATAAATAAATAAAAATAAAATAAAGGGACTTCCCTGGTGGCGTAGTGGTTAAGAATCCACCTGCCAATGCAGGGGACACGGGTTCGACCCCTGGTTCGGGAAGATCCCACATGCTGTGGAGCAACTAAGCCTGAGGGCCACAAGAGCCACAACTGAGCCTGCATGCCACAACTACTGAAGCCTGCACACCTAGAGCTTATGCTCTGCAACAAGACAAGCCACCGCAATGAGAAGCCCATGCAGTGCAACAGAGAGTAGCCCCCGCTCGCCACAACTAGAGAAAGCCTGTGCACAGCAACAAAGACCCAACACAGCCAAAAAAAATAAATTAAAAAACAAAACAAAACAAAAAATAATATTTAAAAATAAGTAAATAAATAAAGCTAGCCAGAGACTCAGCAATAAGGAAGAGTATAACCAGGCTTATCGGGACCTTCAGAAGTATTCTTTGGATAGTGATCACAGGATAGAGAAAAGGGTAGAACTTCCAGGGCAGAGAAGGAGGGCCACCTGGAGGGATATTTGGAAAATTAGACCCAGCTGACCTGAAGCCCAGACTGCTGGATTCAGGGAGCTGAGAATTAGGAGAACCAGAGAGGACCAGGTACCCAGGCTGTTCCGTGGGGCAAATGGGGACCCATGCCCAGGAAAGCCCTGGAAGGATCTCAGACTCCCATCAGACCCAGCAACACTGGTCCCCTTCCTTCACCTCAGGCTGAGAGGCAGAAGTGAGAGCTTGGAGAATCCCAGGTCTGCAATAATGACAATTGGGCAAATCATGGTTACCTTAGGATAAGAAAATTGTATTCTGCAATTACAAACAGTGCTGCTAAAATTTCCTTGCACATGTCTCTGAGGAAGTTTTTATAGATTATGTTCCTAGAAGTATTATTGGGTCATAGGACATGAACATATTTAATGGAACATAGTAATTTGGGGAGAATTAGCACCATCATGATATTGGGTCAATTGATGGGTATAATTTAACTATAGATTTATGCATTTTTATGTCCTTTAATAATATTTTATAATTTTTTAAATAAAAGAGTTGCACATTTCCATTGTGCTTAAAAAAAATTGTATTCTGTTAGCTCTCTATTTCTATGCTATTTGTAAAAAATCTATACTTTTACATTTTCATTTGTGTGTGCGTGGGGTGTGTGTGGGTGTGTGTGTGTATTTTAAAAAGCTCTTTATGTAAAAGCTCAGTCTGTGTTAAACTGAAGGGAGAGGGATTTTTGGCCATGCTTTGGTTTCAGGGTGGCAGCAGCAAAGATAAATTATTAAAAGCACCATAAATACTGCTCCCCTTTCCTTCAGTCCAGGCTTTTTATTAAGCACAGAAAATGGACATATCTTTGTGAAACTCAAACCTTTTCTAGTTCAGGGTCCCAACCCAACCCAGCGCTCTAGGTGTCCAGATGACTCCCTCCCTCCTTCCCCAACAAAGGTTTTATAGAATTCTAATTTTTACAGGTTTACAAACTCAAGGCAAATGTTAGAGTTTTATTTTACAAAATGGCAATACCTTTACATTAGGAAGGAAGAAAATGGCTTCAGGATCTTATGTCTAGACTTGAAACAGTAAATGTGATTGAAGAATTTAGTGGTGACAACCCATGGACATCAGTCTAGCCAAAGCCCATTTAAGTAGCTTTAAAATGTAGACAGATGGGAATTCCCTGGCGGTCCAGTGGTTAGGACTTGGCGCTTTCACTGCTGGGGCCCGGGTTCGATCCCTGGTCAGGGAACTAAGATCCCGAAAGCCATGCAGCGCAGCCAAAAATTTAAAAATAAATAAAATAAAATAAATGTAGAGAGAAAGCAAATGAGAGAATGGGTAGAAAAGTATACAAAGAAATTAGAAGCCAAAATGGAAACAAAAGTAGGCTTATGCAAACGTGTAGCACACTTTACCTTAAGTCAGGGAATAGTAAAGGATGAAAATACAGTTGAGCCCACCCACTGCCCAGATCTTAGTTTCTAATACCATTCTCCAATATATGGAACCAGGACTCCTCGGAGAAATGGCTGATTCTACGACTGGGGCAGGAAATATACACAAGAAACTGCCAGAAAGTAAGGAAGTACTATTATAAAAAACAAAAGCAAAAACAAACAAAAACTATCACAATATGGTGGTATGTCCAAGCAACAGAGAAGTCAACTGAAAGAGCATCCAATGGCCAGAGCTAGAACAATTGGAGTAAAAAAATAAAGCAGTATGGGATTATAACCCAGAGTATGAAATAAATATCCATAAGGCCATACTAATATAAATAAATGATTGATTAAATAAATAAATAAGGAGAAAAGACAAATCTCAGATGCAGAATAATCCTGAATAACTTGTGTAGGTGCTCTACCCTGAAAGGAGGTGGAGGACAACTCCTCATTCCTTAAGTGTAGGTTGCTCATAGTGACGTCTTTCCAAAGAGTACAGTATAGAAAGGTGGAAAAAAAGAGTAACTTCAGGAGGAGGAAACTGGCAAACAAGTTCAGCCGGTGATCAAGGTCAACATCACCAATGATACAAGGTGATGAGAATAGCACTTCACCTTTGTGGTCTTTCTCTCCAAAACCCACAACCTCACTCTAATCATGAGAAAAACATCAGACAAATCCCAACAGAGGGACATTCTAAAAATACCTGACTAGTATTCCTCAAAACTACAAGGTCACCAAAAACAAGGAAAGTCTGAGAAACTGTCACAGCCAAAGGAGCTTAAGGAGGCATGACAACTAAATGTAATGTGGTATCCTGGATGGGATCCAGGGCCAGCAAAAACGACATTAGGTTAAAAAACTAAGGAAATCTAAATAAACTATGGACTTATAGTCAATGATAATGTATCGTATTGGTTCATTAATTGTAACAAATGTACCATCCTGATGTAAGTTGTTAATTATAGGAGAAACTGAGTGTGGGGTATATGGAAACTTTCTGTACTACTTTCTCAATTTTTCTGTAAATCTAAAACTGTTCTAAAAATAAAGTTTATTCTTTTAAAAATTGCAGTGAGGGCTTCCCTGGTGGCGCAGTGGTTAAGAATCCACCTGCCAATACACGGGACACGGGTTTGAGCCCTGGTCCAGGAAGATTCCACATGCTGTGGAGCAACTAAGCCAGTGCACCACAACTACTGAGCCTACGATCTAGAGCCCGCAAGCCACAACTACTGAAGCCTGCACGCCTAGAGCTCGTGCTCCGCAACAAGAGAAGCCACCGCAATGAGAAGCCCACACACCACAACGAAGAATAGCCCTGCCCGCCGCAACTAGAGAAAGCCCGCATGCAGCAATGAAGACCCAACACAGCCAAAAATAAATAAAATAAATTTATTAAAAAAAAAAAAATGCAGTGGAATTCAAGAAAAATGTAGACACAAATCAGGGTAGTAGCAGGTTCATGACAGGTCTCAAAGGGGGAAGGTAAGTGTGTTAGAGACAGTTTTAGTAGTAGTTGCCCAAGGATCTGACTTTTCCTCAGTTTACCTTGATGGCCACTGCTCTTGCCTCTGTCCCCATATCTAACTGTGTTCCCAACCTTACACGTGCAGGCTCTTTCTAGATCTTCCATCCTTTTTCAGTTGCCCAGAGAACATCTCCACCTGGATGTTCCGTAGGCACTACAAAATCAGCTTGTCTCAGAACAAATCAGTGACCCTCATTATTTCCTAGCTTGTGTAACTGTACCACCACTCACCTGCATCTGTTCTGCCCAGCCTCATGCCTCAAGATTCTGCCCTATAAGCATAAGAGAACATCTGTGTGTTATGAGCAGGCTTCCCAAAACTGGTTTCTCAGTGCCCCATTGAATCATTTGTACTTTTTCCTATCTCAGGTTACTTCTATTATTGGCTCTCCCTCATTCTTTGGTTCTTTTTTGCCTGGCCTCTCCACCCAGGAATCTCAGCTCCTAGCTTTGACCTCCAGTCCTTGACTTCGATAAATATCTTCATTCCTCTGTCCTGGCATCTCCTAGAACTGACAGACCAGTGACAAACCCCTTATTGACATCACATCTCTGGGACTGGTTGTGGTAGGCTTCCTGGAAGATGATTCCCAATGATTTTTTGGGGTAATCCTCTCCCCTTCAGTGTAGACTGGGCATAGTGACTCACTTCTAACAAATAAAATACAGCAAAAATGATGGGGTGTCATTTCCAAGATTAGGTTACAAAAAGACTGTGGCTTCCATCTTCTGAGGGAAGTCAGCTGTCATGTTCTGAGTTGTTCTACGGAGAAGCCCACATGACAAGAAACTGATGTCTCTAGCCAACAGTCAGAGAGGACCCGAGGTCTGTTAATAGCCATGGGAGTGAGCTGGAAGGTAGATCCTACCCCTTGTAGGGCCTTGTAATGACTGCAGCCCCAGTCAACAAATACACTGCAGCCTCGTGAGAGATTCGGGACCATAGGCAGCTGGCTAAGCTATGCCCAGATTCCTGACCCCAGAAACTGAGATAACTGGGAATTCCCCAGCAGTCCAGCAGTCAGGACTCGGCAGGTCCCTGGTTGGGGTTTATTAGACCCTCAAGGTGCCTCCCAGAGTCTCCTGGGAAAGCTGTAAGGCGTAAAAGTGGCAAGCTGGGGCTCCGCCAAGATCACCACTGCCCAGTGTGTGTGCCGAACTCATCCACAGTCTCAAAACCACCTCCGAGGCTCAGCTACTTTGAGTGACTTGTCCTACCCTGGCTGCTGCAGCTCCCCTGCTGGGCATCAGCACTTCACAAACTGAAGCTTGTAAGGCTTCCTGAACCAGGATATGGTCAGGCATTTGGATAATAATTCATTTGACAGTTTTCCTTTCTCTGGAAACAGGTTCAATACATGGGTGGCACGCAGGGGTCATTTCTGTGTCTCTCCTCCCTGCTCCAGGCTGGGGCTTGCTGATAGCGTTTGACAGCTGGTCCAGCCTAGAGCAGTCACGTTCTCCTGCCTGTAAACCTGGAGCATTCAATGAATCAATATCAAGCCGGAGGGCTTGGGGAGCAGAATCCAGAGTATTGCCCTAGAGAAAGTGTCCATGACCTCTAGCTGCCCAGATTCCTGTAGCTATGCTAGTTCCTGTTCTTTCCGAGACTTGAGTACTTAGCTCCTGTATTTCAGTTCTAGAGGAGCTTTCCACTAAACTCCCAATAATATTTTCTTGTAACCAAAAGAAACTTAATTAACACAAACTTCAACAAATAGTTATTGGACACCCTTTATGTACAGTTACGGTGCTAGATTCTGGGAATTTGGGGATACAAAGATGAGTTTTTAATTAGTCTTTACCCTAAAGGGGTTCATAGTTCAACCTTTATTCTTTGAACTTGGCCTCAAAATGCTAAATGTTAAAAAAAAAAAAAAAAAAGGAAGGAAGGAAGAAAGAAAGAAAAAGGGAATTCCCTGGCAGTCCAGTGGTTAGGACTCTGCGCTTTCACAGCCGAGGGCATGGGTCAATCCCTGGTCAGGGAACCCGCAAGCCCCTCAGTATGGCCAAAAAAGAAAAAAAAAAAAAGATGTGGGCTGACACAGGGTCTTTTCCTCCCTCCCTGCTGCTGGAATCTGGACAAGGCAAAGACCCCGCTTCAACCAGGGAGATAAGGTAAGCCAGAGGGGATGGAGGAGCCACAGGGGGAAATAACCTGGCCCCTAAATGACCTCAAGAAGCAGAGTTACCTTAAAAAAAAAAAAAAAAGGCAGAGCTACCTGCTGACCTAAACAGTCATCTCTGAGGTTATATAAGAGGGAAATCAGCTTCTTTGATCTTTAAGCCATGGAATTTGGGGATTCTCTTTCGAGTTGTCATTTAGAAACCCCCTCTCCCACAACTAATACAATCACCTCTCCATTAACAGAGACACTGTGTTATCATGGCCTGAGGTGGCCATCCTAAGGTACTTCCTCAGCCAGGGCATGCTGCCTAGCAAAGATGATCATGGTTCTAGATTGGAAACTCTTGAAGGCATCAAAGACACAGAACAGTTCCTGGGTTTTGCAGACTATACCTCTGGTCTGATTCTTCTCTTTCTGACAACTTCCCTTTGATTGGTCTCCGGAAAAAAAAAAAAAGCTTTCTATTCACCTGGAATGGTTGCAACCATAATTTTGGGAAGTTTAAGACCCTCTTCACCCTGTTTCTGTCTGCACATACCCTCATCTACGATTTATACTAAAGATAGATGCATCCAGTCTTGAGGTGGTGCTACATTCTCTCAGAATCTGCAAGCACTGCGGCCCTAAAACCTTGTATTTTGGCACTGGTGGAAGAGAAAAAAAAATTTTTTTTTCTGGTTATTATTAAAAAAAAAGAGAGACACCTGCAGTAAGGCTACCTTCCAGGTCTGAAGGCCGACTTTCAACCTGAAGGTCCCAATACCCTAGGACATGCAATTGAATTACCAAAACCTGAACCCTCTTGGGTCTCTTGAGGGTGAGGCATGACAGGTGCATGGAGTCCTATTCCTTCTGCATTTCAATTTCAACCTCTCCTTTGCCACAGAGAAAGAACTGCCATGTCAGTCCATGCTTTCCCAGGTAGCCTGAGTACCCAGGACTCCAAATGCCACCTGAAGAAGTCCACTGCCAGATAACCCCACCCAGACCTAGAAATCATTGCTCAGAACCAACACCAGTCTGATACCCAGGAGCTCCATTGTCCAGACACAGCCCCAGAGAAAAGCAGGTGCAGGGGTGGCTGCCAACTCCTATAGCTGGTTGTTTGCCTTCTGGGTGAGGCCAGGATTCATGGTTCTGCCTGTGTCCCACAGTTCCCTGGAGGCCTCCAGGCTCCTGCCAAGATGACTAACGCAGTCCTTGGAATGTCTCTTGGCCCTGCCAATACTCAGTGTGCTCTGCCATGTGAATCCAGAGAAATGACAGGCACCCTGAGGACAGCCATATTCACCCTCATCTCTGGGCACCCTGGAAGATGGCCTGTGCTAGAATTTGTTCCCAAACCCCCATTATGTCTGTACGATGATTTGTTCATTTTGTTCGTTCTTCCATTTAACATTTATTCAGAAATTCCTATGTACTAGGCACTGTTCTATTGTCTGAAAATAGAACAAAAAGAAATCACTGAACAAAAGAACAAAATGAAGTTACTGTAGCTTGGGAGTTTACATTCTAGTGGAGAAAGGAAATGATACATTAAAAAGTAAGTAGAGGGAATTCCCTGGCGGTCCAGTGGTTAGGACTCCAGCAATTCACTTCTGGGGCCCAGGTTCAATCACTGGTTGGGGAACTAAGATCCCATAAGCCATGCGGTGCAGCCAAAAAAAAAAAAAAAAAGTAAATATACAAAATATCTGCCAGTACTCCTCACAACTGTGAAATAAAAATAATAATTTTCTTAAAGTAAGCATACAATATGTTAGATGCTGATGAGTGCTGCAAAGAAAAAGCAGGGTCACAGTGATAGGTGCTCTTTTAGTTAGGGTGGTCAAGGAAGGCCTCTGCATTCAGCAGAAACCTCAGTGAAGGAAAGGAGTAAGGTGTGAGGATTTCTGGAGAAGAGGGAAGGAGTGCAAAGGCCTTGAGGCAGCAACATGCTTAGCGTGTTGGAGGTATACAGAGACCTGCTTAACTATGTCTCCTGTTGGTCATTCCGTCTGTCCCTCCCTTCCTTCCTCCCTCCCTTCCCCTCTTCTCTTTCTCCCTCCCTTTCTTCCTTCCTTACCTTCTTTACTGAAAACATGTCCTAATGTTCAGAGTGGAAGGAGAATGGCTTGATGTGGTCCTGAGACCACACTCATGGGCAGCTACGAACCCTTTAAGGCGTAAGTCCTTTTGACCTCCAAGGTGTTGTAGGTCGACAGAGACAATACAGGCTTGAAGAGCCCAGAGAAGGTATGTTAACTCAAAGTTCAACCTTCTCACGTATTTCAAACAATTTTTCTTTTTTATAAAAAAGTGCTGTTTTTTGGGACTTCCCTGGCAGTCCAGTTGTTAAGACTCCGTGCTTCCACTGCAGGGGGCACATGTTCGATCCCTGGTCAGGGAACTAAGATCCCACGTGACGCACAGTGCAGCCAAAAGAAAAAAAAAAGTGCCTTTTCTTTTTTTAAGACAGATATTTAAAATATTTGTTTATTTGTTTATTTATTTATTTTGGCTGCACAGGTCTTAGTCGCGGCACGAGGGATCTTCCTTGCGGCATGAGGACTCTTAGTTGTGGCATGCATGCGGGATCTAGTTCCCCAACCAGGGACTGAACCTTGGCCCCCTGCACTGGGAGCATAGAGTTTTACCCACTGGATCACCAGGGAAGTCCCAAAGTGCTGTTTCTTGATAAATAAAATGTCAGTATTCTCTTGTGGAGTCCCAAGACTTCCTCTCCTCTGCTTGTTAGGGCCACATTCTCAGCAGGATTTTGTAATGCCCAATTACTATCACTACATGTTAAAGATCCATCCTTCCATGAGATAGCATGGGCCTTCTCCATGGTCCCATGACTCTCTAGGCAGCACATATCTTTACAGCCAGCCAAAGAAATTACCTATTTCTCTTGTGAAAAGAGTTTAGGATGAGGAGATAGACCTGGTCATTTGAATCCTGGCTTTCCCTATGATTGGCTGTGTGATATTAGGAAAATCACCTACCCTCTCTGAGCATCAGTTTTTTCATGCATCTCAGCCATTTTCTTTTTTTTCTTTTTTAAAAAAATTATTATTATTTATTTTATTTTTGGCTGCATTGGGTCTTCGTTGCTGTGTGCAGGCTTTCTCTGGTTGTGGCGAGCGGGGGCTATTCTTTGTTGCAGTGTGCGGGCTTCTCATTGTGGTGGCTTCTCTTGTTGCAGAGCATGGGCTTTAGGTGCGCAGGCTTCAGTAGTTGTGGCACATGGGCTTAGTAGTTGTGGCTCACAGGCTCTAGAGTGCAGGCTCAGTAGCTGTGGCACACGGGCTTAGTTGCTCCATGGCATGTGGGATCTTCCCGGACCAGGGCTCAAACCCATGTCGCCTGCATTGGCAGGCGGATTCTTAACCACTGTGCCACCAGGGAAGCCCTCTCAGCCATTTTCGATTGTTTTGTTTGGCTTTTTTAAGTAGTGAAGCCATTTAAAAAATGAAAGAGTATGTAAAACTTTAATGTTTAAATAGATAATAGAGGCCCCGGTTAGGTTGAGGCGGAGCTTGGAGAGCACAGAGTTCTACCCACTAGGCCTCCCCTTTTCTCCCCCTGTGTCTTTTCCCAGGCAGCCCCCAGAGATCTCTGCAAATGGGAACTTCACAGGGCACTGTTTGAAGATTACTGCTCTTGTGTTTTGTTGTTTGTATTTTTCTTTTTTAGGCTGCGCCACATGGCTTGTGGGATCTTTGTTCCCCGACTAGGGATTAAACCCCAGGCCTTGGCAGTGAAAGCACAGAGCCCTAACCACTGGACCTCCCAGGAATTCCCTGAAGATTACTGCTCTACCCACAGAAATTACAACTTCACCAGCCCCTGGTCTTGAGCCCTTATGCTCCAGGGCCTCACCTGTCTTTAGGGACCAAGGGCCATATGACAACCACCTGCCCATGGGCAACTGATGTCCAAAAGCGAGAAAGCCCTTTTGCCTTCACCTTGCCTGTATCCCAGTTTTTATTTCCAATCTGAGGACTTGTCAGTTTTCCAAGTGATTGACATGAAGAATAAGCTCACTCATCGGGTGATTTTTACCTCCCACTCTTTCTGTTTCCTTTTCAAGATCTTAACCCTTGGCATTAGGTAGCAGTAGTGTGAGACTGCCCATGTGAAGGATCAGCTGAGTATTTGAGAAGCACCTAAGGAACTTCACCCCTCTGAACTTCCCTTTCAAACAACTGGGCTTGTCGAGGCTATAGGAGAAGAATGGAGATGGGCTGGTCCATGACTATATGGGCTAGGAGGCAAAGAAGATCTAAAAGGTTTCAGGAGTCAGGCAGACAGACAATAACCTCACGATGAGATCACAACCAGAGACAAAACGGTGGAACTGGCTGGCTTGGAAGGAGAGAAGAGGCAGAGTCTAGACTTGCTCCATTCAATATGGTAGTGACCAACAACATGGGACTCCTGAGCACTTAAAATGTGGCTAGCCCAAATTGAGATGCACTGTAAGTGTAAAATATACACTGGATTTCAAAGACTTGGAACAAAAAAGGGAATGTAAAATATCTCATTAATAATTTTTATAGTGATTACATTTGATCCAATACAATTATAATCATTCTGTTTGTATTGATTACATTGCTTATGTCGAAAATGGTAATATTTTGTATATACAGGATAAGCAAACTATAGTATTAAAATTAATTTTACCTATCTCTTTTTACTTTTGTTAATGTGGCTACTAGAAAATTTTTAAATGCATATGTGGCTCACATTATTGGGTAGTGGGAGTCTAGACTCTGGGCCCTAGAGAGATCTCCTGAGGTGGGGAAACAAAGAAGCAGGGGCCTTTTTATAGGAAATCTGAAGTCTTGCCCTCAATAAGGAGACAAATTTTAAGAGAAACACCTGGAGACTTCCCTGGTGGTCCAGTGGTTAAGAATCTACCTTCCAGGGGCTTCCCTGGTGGTACAGTGGTTAAGAATCCGCCTGCCAATGCAGGGGACATGGGTTCGAGCCCTGGGCCGGGAAGATCCCACATGCTGCAGAGCAACTAAGCCCATGTGCCACAACTACTGAGCCTGCACTCTAGAGCCCGTGAGCCACAACTACTGAGCCCGCATGCCACAACTACTGAGCCTGTGCTCTAGAGCCCACAATCCACAACTACTGAGCCCACGAGCCACAACTACTGAAGCCCACGCGTCTAGAGCCTGTGCTCCACAACAAGAGAAGCCACCCAATGAGAAGCCCGCACACCGCCAGGAGGAGTAGCCCCTGCTTGCCACAACTAGAGAAAGCCCACGCGCAGTAACAAAGACCCAACACAGCCAAAAATAAATAAATAAATAAATAAATTAAAATAAAAAAAAAAAAGAATCTGCCTCCCTAATGCAGGAGACATGGGTTCAGTCCCTGGTCGGGGGACTGAGATCCCACATGCTGCGGGGCAACTAAGCCCGTGTGCTGCAACGAAAGATCCCGTGTGCCACAACTAAGACCCCACACAGCCGTAAATAAATAAATAAATATTTTAAAGAAAGAGCAACATCTCTCTCAGTCTTCTTCCTGTCACAAGGAGCTCAGATGGAGTCTATCTATTCGGTTTGCTTGGTGGAAGATTCTAGCAAATTTGGGAGGATTCTGAAGGTGGAGAGCAGATTCCCATGAGGCAGTACTTTTTTACTCACAGTCAGCCTAGAACTGAACCCATCACTGACTCCAGTACATTCCAGTGCCCACCCTAGTTTACTTGATGGAGGATTAGGTTCAGTTGCATATAACACACAAAGCTCAAAATAACAGTAGCATAAACAAGACAGAACGTTATCTCTCTCTCTCTTTTTTTTTTGGCTGTGCGGCGAGGCTTATGGGATCTTAGTTCCCCGACCAGGGGTTGAGCCCAGGCCCTTGGCAGTGAAAGTGCAGAGTCCCAACCACTGGACTGTCAGGGAATTCCCAGAACTTTATCTCTTAAGGAAAAAAATTTGAGACAAACCTTAATCTTGCTTATGCACTATTTTTTTTTTTTTGATTTTGTCTATTATGTGCAACTGGAAGTGTTGCATGGACTTCTTACAGCCATCTTGGACCTTGAGACAATGAGCTAATGAAGGTGAACAGCAAGGTAGAAGGAACCCAGGTCCTGGATGGTAGTGGAGCTATCATTGGTTTATTGTCTCATGATTCAAGATGGTATTAGAAATCCATGTTTGAAGCAGGAGAAAGGTGAAAAAGGAGGGAATAAGACATTTTCCTCCCTTTTAAGGAGACTCCCCAGAAGTACCGTACAACATTTCTACTTTCATGTCTTTGGCCAGAACTTGGTCACATGGTACACCTAGCTTCAAGAGAGGATGGGAAACACCTTTTTTTTTTTAATTGGAGTATAGTTGATTTACAATGTTGCATTAGTTTCAGATGTACAGCAAAGTGAATCAGTTATACATATATCGACTCTTTTAAGATTCTTTTCCCCATTACGTGAAATTTCTAAAAATCTTATATGTTCTGGTATAATGTTATAAATCATAATTCTAGTTATTACTTTAAAATGTATATCTCAGAAATAACTAAATTTCCTTGTCAATTGCATTATTATGAACTTTCATCAAATCTTTAACTGTGGTCATTTTTAAGTCTTTTGTCATTTACAGACAGTTCTGGGTGTACTCTGATGCTTTTGCAAAAATGTTCCTATAAAAGGGTTTCATCTTCAAGGAACTCATGGAAAAGACTCTGACAAGTACAGGTTTCTGGTAACTGACTATACTGATGAACTGAATGAATAAGCATTTTCAGAACTCTAATGGAAAACTGATGAATTCATAAAAGTGCTAACAAAAGATCAAGATAAAAAAAAATTAATTACATGGGACTGAGTGAACTGATGAGGATGATTATAATTTTTGTGACTTTCTGTTTGAATAAAAAAAAAAAATCCCACAAGGACTCAAATCAATTTTCACTGCAAAGTAAAGGAGCTGTTACAGTGGAGGATTACTGGACTGAATGTCAATATTATGACATAGTATGAGTGTGTTTCGTGTTTGGTAATTGCAATCATTGTTGCTTTTGTTGTGGTCATCCATTTACAATGCTTGTTGTCAGTTTATTTATCTCTTGTAAAAATAAAATACAGTGTGTGTGTGTGAAAAAATAAATAAAATAATAAAAGATTCTTTTCCCACGTAGGCCATTACAGAGTATTGAGTAGAGTTCCCTGTGCTATACAGTAGGTCCTTATTAGTTATCTATTTTATATATAGTGGTGTGAATATGTCAATCCCAATCTCCCAATTTATCCTTCCTCCTGGAAATACCTTTAGATAGGTGAATTGCTGCCTTGAATAAAATCAGAGCTCTGCAACTAAGAAGGAAGAGAAAATAAATGTTGGCATAAGCAATACATTTGTACCTTTTGGGTACATGTTGATGATCTGCATCCCTCTGAAAGGACCCACAGAGTGGTCCTGCAGCTTTCAGCATGAGCATGTAGACAAAAGATAAACCATAGGAGCATTGACCCTCCAAAGATCTCCCCCTGGGCCTCTTACAATAGAGAGGGCATAGAGTAAATCAAGCCTGTGCACAGAGGCAGGTTGTAGACCATCTCTACAGCACTTCTGCCTCAGAGGCAATTAGGTGATTAGGAATTTATAGTGGTCCCTCATGGCTCAGGTTTGACCAGAGCACAGATGTCCCAACCAGAGGCTTTATTGGCTCATGTAACCAAACTGTGAGAAGGGCAGGGGCAGCTGGCCTCAGAGACAACTGGAATCAGATACTCAAATGCCACTTTCTCTCTGCATTGTCTGCGTCTTTGCTTCCTGCTGAAGAATGGCTTCTTCTGCTCAACTGGAAATTTGTCTGTCATATCAGCCTCAGAGCCTCACATCTACCACTTTCCTCCCTTTCTCTGGCTGGAATTCAAAAAAAAAAAAAAAACACCAGGGGAGGGCTCTGGTGTACATCACATGCCGTATTCAGTCATCAAGGGTTGAGTCTGGTGAAGGAGGAAAAGGGGTCCAACTGTGGATAGACAAAGCAATATTACAGCCAATATTAGGTGTTAGCTTTGTAGAAATCTTTGCTAAACTGAGAGGTAAAAATGATATAGGTAGAAAAAGTCTTTTCCCTTTGTTGTGAGTTTTTTTCCCCAATTTGATGTTTGCCTTTTAGTTTTAGTCATTTAATAAACACTGCAAAGCACTCATTTTGCACAAGACTCCTGTGTCCTTCGGTATCCTTTCTTTGGTCATGGTAACAGTTGATTAGGTTACAGTTTTCACTAAATCCATTTCAGTCCTAAGGATATACTTCAGCCTCTTGATAGGATTTAGGTATTTCCAAAGTCTTCTCAGTAATATCTATTCTAGCCACTTCTCCCACTGAGGCCCTTACCCAGGACGTGTCAATTAATGATGGCTCCTTGCTTGTAAATAACAGAACCCTGCTCAGATCAACTTAGGCAAAAAGGAAGACAGAACTCATAAGTTATAAAAAGTGGGCTTAGGAGGGATTGAAATCTGGAAATGGGGGAACTGTGAGCTGCCAAGGCAGCCATTTTTTTCAGTTTTCCAGTGTGTGCTCCCTTTTTTTCTTTTTCTTTCTTTCTTTCTCTCTTTCCTTCTCTCTCTCTCTTCCTTCCTTCCTTCCTTCCTTCCTTCCTTCCTTCCTTCCTTCCTTCCTTCCTTTCTTTCTTTCTTTCTTTCTTTCTTCCTTTCTTTCTTTCTTGTCTTTCTTTCTTCTTTTCTTCCCTTCTACACTGATGACCCCTGCCTTATTCTGCTTTCCCTGCAGATGAACTTTCTCTGTGCTCATGGGGAAAATAGTTGCCCTCCACCCCATTATTCCAAAATGTGTATGTACTCCTCGATCAAGTACACAGACTCCCAAGTACCTGTCCCATCCACAGGTTCTTGAGTAACTGGCCCACCTGAGTCAGTGTTCTTCTCCCTACTCCAGTCATCTATGGTCAGGGGAACAGAGTCCCAAATGATAAACATGGCCCAGCTCTGTGTGGTGGCTGGGAATGTGAGTGGGTTCTCAGAGAATGCAGGTCTTGGGCTTACATTGTTAGAATCTTCCTGAGAACTTCCTGTTACAGATCCCCAAGTGTGAAGAGAGTAGCACTGAATACCAAGGACCACTCCCTCCATTTCTTGCCTAACTAGCTGGCAGCAGCCTATATTTGATGACCAACTGATATCTGACCTTGAACCACCCGTTCTCTGATCAGCAGAATGCTTTGTTTAAGTCTCACAGAGATTAGAGGCCTCTAGCACTCCAGGTCCCAGTGATGACAGCAACAGAAAACAGCTTGGTCATGAGACCATCAAGATTTTTAAGTGTAGGGCTTCCCTGGTGGCGCAGCGGTTGAGAATCTGCCTGCTAATGCAGGAGACACGGGTTTGAGCCCTGGTCTGGGAAGATCCCACATGCCGTGGAGCAACTAGGCCCGTGAGCCACAACTACTGAGCCTGCGCATCTGGAGCCTGTGCTCCGCAATAAGAGAGGCCACGACAGTGAAAGGCCTGCGCACCGCGATGAAGAGTGGCCCCCACTTGCCACAACTAGAGAAAGCCCTCGCACAGAAATGAAGACCCAACACAGCCATAAATAAATAAATTTAAAAATAAAAAATAAAAAAAAATTTAAAAAAAAAAAAAAGATTTTTAAGTGAATTCTCTAGTGTACTAAGTAATGGCACTTGATTTATGGATTTGTGACATAATAACAAGAAGAGATATAGGTGAAAAAGTGCTAGATTCTTATCTCACTCGACAATTTCCCCCTCAGTGATTCTCTCTATTCCTATGGTTTTAACTGTCATCTCCACAGAAAAGACTCGCAAATCTAAACCGTAGCCCTCCCCTCTAAACTTAGCTCTAGGTATTGTTTCCACCTGCACTGGATATTGCTATAAGTATTCCAAATTCATTAGGACCAAAACAAAACTATCTTTTCCCACAAATTTGCTCTTACCACATTACCAAACAAGCACTCAACGGCATTTCTTTCTTTCTTTCTTGCTTTTTTTTTTTGCCACACCATTCAGCCTGTGGGTCTTAGTTTCCTGACCAGGGATCAAACCCATGCCCCCTGCAGTGGAAGCTCAGAGTCTTAACCACTGGACGGCCAGGGAAGTCCCTCAGTGGCATTTCTTGTAACTACTGTCAAGCTAGAAACCTTCCTGCATCCTCTCCATCTCTCCCCTTTATCCAGCCCCAGAAGTGCCACCTTTGGTTAAGCACTATTGTGTCTTGTCTGGACAATTGCAATGGCTTCTTCATTAACTTCCTTACTTGTTCTCCCTCTTGTCCTCCAGTGCATTTTCCATGCTAGAATCAGATTATCTCATTAAAAAGATGAACCCAATGTTGCTCCCTGCATAAAAACATGATCACCTACAGAGTGAAACCCAAAGCTTCTGAACAATCAAGGCTCTTAAGATTTTCTAGCTTTTGCTTATCCAGCTTCATCTACCAGATGTGCCAGGCATTATACCTCACCTCCTCCTTACACCCTATGAATGTCAATTTCTCACCCTTCCCAAAACAAGAGTTTTCCAACCTAGATGCCAGAATGTATATTCCAGGGTAATGAAATGTAATGTGCCATAATAGAGCTATGCACAAGTGCTAAGGGACCCAGAGGAGGAGCGACCATCAGCCTCCGTGCTTGGGAAAGAAGTACTTCTAAGCCCAGAGCAGGAGTTACCACGTGGAGTCAAAGGGGGAGAAGATCAGCAGCAGATACTAAGATGGAAGGAACAAAAGGGGGCTTTCAGTGTTGAGCATCTTTGGAGAGTAGCAGAGTGTGTGTGTGTGGGGGGGAGGAAGGCAAGGGGCTGGTGATGGTTCTAGCCCAGCTAAACTGTAGACAAGACAATGGAGCATATTAGGGGAGTGGCTTCAAGAGATCTGCAGGACAAAGAGATCCCTCTAGAGAGGCAGAAGGAACCTAAGAAAATACAAGGCTTTTTCCTTAATTCCAGAGAGAAATGCTCTGGGTGAGATGAGAACTAGGGCATTGAAGGATATGCTCCTGGGATGGAGGGGAGAGTGGGGGTTCCCAGAGAGAATCAATTAATTAGAGTTAATAAAAAATGGGAGGGGGGAGCTCGTGCATGGGGAGTAGTGTCAAGGAGGAATCTAGCTTCCTATATGTAAGATAAGAATGCAATATAATTCCTCACTCATTCGATAAAATATGTCAGGCTTCTAGTTTTGTGGCTGGTGCTTGGCAGATTTTAGAGAGGGTTTAAAGTTGATAAACCATTTTCCAGAGACTGCATGATATGATCCTCAGAAGTGTTGAATACAAGGGCAGAGGACTTTCAGATATAAAAATAATAGAGGCCCAGAGGTTCCAGCTCCCCCAAGTCAGTGGTGGGTGGGCTTGAGATCCCAGATCAGGCCTTCTGCCTGAGACCTCTACACCTTTGGAAGTACTTTCAGCTGGAAATTCTGGTTTTTGAAATTCTTTTAAGCAGGGAATCTTGAACTTGCCTTCCCAGAAAGATTCCACGATATAAAAGAAGGGCTCAGTGTATAATGCTGATCACCATGATAATAGTACTAGTGATTGACTGTTTTGGAAATTCATTCTGTAGATAACCTGGTGGGGGGAAGGGAGGGAGAGAAGGAGGGTCTTAGAGTCTTAATAAAAAACCCTTAACTTCAGCTAATAGCAATGATAATAGAGGCACCTGGTGACTGCTTTGGGCACTTAAATGTAAATGAAAGTGGGAGGGCACCTTGGTTGTCTCCATTGTTATATGCTAACGAAGTGGCTTCACTCAAACAAAGGCCACAGGGAGATTAGTGGAGGGTGTGGCCTGGTCCCACTTTGGGTCAGAAGTCTGTGGCAGTCCTGGGCCCAGAGTTAGAATGTGTTCCTCTGTCCGACTCAGCTTTGTAACTCGGAGCGAGACCCTGCACTTTCCTGGACCTCTGTGGGTTTGTTTTTGTTTTTTTTTTTAAGTAAAAGGTATATAATCAACTCTAGGGGTGGCTGACGCCTACAGTCCAGCCTGGCAACCAGATTGTTGATCATGTTTTTTTCCTAGTCAAACGAGAAAGACTTGAAAACAATTGTTTGTAGTTTCTTACATGCGCTGTACTGTATTTAGAAGTTTTTCCTGCTTTTATTCCTTATGCGTATTGCAAGTCTTCCCCAAGCATCCATGTGCATGGAATCTGTGGTACCTGATGGGTTCCCTGCTGTCAAAGGCTCACGTTTGGATGGGAGATAGACTGTGTGGAAAGACAGGAGGCAGAAAGTAATCAGGGTGGGACATGGTAGACAAAGAAATATACAATACAGCAGAATGGGGCACGTGTCACATGGATCCCACAGCAAGAGCTGTACAAAAGTGGGAGCAAAGTGCTATGGGAGCCAGTGGGGTTGGTCTGGGAGGCTTCACAGTGTTGTGTTCTGTCAACTGAGAGGCTGCGTCCTGGGCTTAAGGCCTCAGTTTTGTCTGCCAAATAAAACATAATTTTCAACTTTTAGGTTGTGCATTTTTTTCAGTCGACAGTTTTATGAGCTGTAGAGACGCCCCCAACTGCCCGCCCCCCACTTCTCAGTGATGACTACAGTCAATGGAGGACTTTTAAAAAAAATACAGATTCTCTGGCCTCTCCCCCAGAAAATCAGATTTTTTAGTTCTAGGGTGGGCTCTGGAAGTCTACGGAAAAACAACAACACAACAACACCCTCACATGGGTCAGAATGGTCATCATTAAAAAAATCTACAGGGGGACTTCCCTGGTGGCTCAGTGGTTAAGAATCCACCTGCCAATGATAGAGACACGGGTTCGGATTCGAGCCCTGGGCCAGGAAGATCCCACATGCCGTGGAGCAACTAAGCCCGTGCACCACAACTACTGATCCTGTGCTCTAAAGCCCTTGAGCCACAACTACTGAAGCCCGTGCGCCTAGAGCCTGTGTTCCGCAACAAGAGAAGCCGCCACAATGAGAAGCCCCCGCACCGCAATGAAGAGTACCCCCACTCGCCACAACTAGAGAAAGCCCGCACACAGCAACAAAGACCCAACACAGCCAAAAATAAATTAAAAAAAAAAAAAAAATCTACAGGAAATTCCCTGGTGGTCCAGTGGTTAAGACTCCATGCTCCCAATGCAGGGAGCATGGGTTTGATCCCTGATCAGGGAACTAAGATCCCGTGTGCCACTTGGCACAGCTAAAAAAAAAAATTAAAAAAAAAAAAAAAACTACAGATAACAAATGTTGGAGAGGGTGTCAAGAAAAGGGAATCCTCCTGCATTATTGGTGGGAATGTAAATTGGTGCAGCCACTATGGAAAACAGTATGGAGGTTCCTCAAAAAACTAAAAAGTGAGTTGCTGTATGATCTAGCAATCCTACTCCTGGGACATGTATCCAGACAAAACTCTACTTCAAAAAGATACATGCACCCCTATGTTCATAGCAGCACTATTCACAATAGCCAAGACATGGAAACAACCTAAATGTTCATCAACAGTTGAATGGACAATAGAATACTACTCAGCCATAAAAAAGAATGAAATAATGCCATTTATAGCAACATGGATGGACCTAGAGATTATCATACTAAGTGAAGTAAGTCAGAAAGAGAAATTGATGTGAGATTACTTATATGTGGAATCTAAAATATGACACAAATGAACTTATTTACAAAACGGAAACAAACTCACAGCCATAGAGAACAGACTTGTGGTTGCCAAGTGGGAGGAAGGTCGGGGAGGGATGGTTAAGGAATTTGGGATTAGCAGATGCAAGCTATTATATACAGAATAAATAAACAACAAGGTCCTACTGTATAGCACAGGGAACTATGTTCAATATCCTGTGATAAACCATAATGGAAAAGAATATGAAAAAGAATGTATATATATATGTATAACTGACTTTGCTCTACAGCAGAAATTAACACATTGTAAATCAATTATACTTCAATAAAATAAATTTAAAAACAACAACAACACAACAACAAGAAAACAAACTGCCTTGTGCTTCTGATGATCAGCCATTGGAGCCCATTGGTACAGTGGGGGGACAGGCCCAAATAACCAAGGGGGGGGTTATAATAGAGGGGTGCTATGGGGGTGTTAGTGCTCTAGGGAGAAGCTTATATTTAAGCTAAGAGGTTCGCCCAGCAGAGCAGAAGGAAGGAAGGCCAGGTCATGGAAACACAGGTGCAGAAGTTGAAGCCAAGGCAAGCCTCTGCCCTGCTCATGGAGCTGACGGTGGCTCCAAGTTGGTGGAGTACACGGGGAGAAGGGTGGGACATAAGACTGAGAAAGGGGAGTTGGGACCAGATTGTAAAGGGCTAGCCTTGAATATTGTGCTAAGGAGTCTGGACTTGATTGTAGAGAGACTGGAGAACCAGAGAAGGTTATTTTATGCACACCCATACCTTGATAGAATAGTGTAAGTTCTTATAGCTGTTGTAGGGATTCAGTTATTCTTTCCTTCTCTCTCTTGGGTAAATTAATGACTAATTCAGAATGCAAGTGAATCTAAGTCAATCAGCAAGTTTAGAGCAGACTATGAAGAAGCCTGTCTTAAAACCATCTCTCACTTGGACTACTGAAAAAGCTTTTTGTAACTGGCCTCCTTGCTTCAGTCTGGCCCTTCTCAGATTGGTCCTCTTTAATGTTTCTGAGAGGTATTTTTAAAATGCGTGTCACATCCTTGCTTAAAACCCTTCGGTAGTTCCCTGTGGTCTCTACATAATAATTAAGTTTCATCTTAGCCTGGTGTACACAGGCGCTCATGATATGGCATCTTCTTAGTTATAGTAGTTTCTTTTTGTTTGTTTGTTTGTTTTTGGTTTATGTAAACTAAGTTAATTTAAGAAAAAAAAAGGAAAATTGATTTGGTGCAAAGGGGTACAGGCTGGACACCCAAGAGAACTGACTAATCAACTTGGCTTCAGAAAGTTCTACTGTATAATTTTCTGTCTGTGTCTTTAGTTTTTTAATTTTTTTTGTTAAATCAAAAAAATGTATTTCAGGACTTCCCTGGCGGTCCAGTAGTTAAGAACCCGTGCTTGCAATGCAGGGGGCACGGGTTCAATCCCACATGCCACGCAGCCACTAAATAAATAAATAAGTAAGTAAGTAAAAATTTAAAATGTATTTGATGAAAATGCATCTCATCGTAATGCATTCTCATCGTAAAAAACTTTGAACAGTATGGAAGTACACAGAAGAAAATCGAGTTATTTTCACATGCCTCCCACACTCTGTCCCCAGAGGTAACTACTGTTGGTTGCAGATCTTTCTAGCCAATCTTCTATACATTTATTTGCCTATGTATTTACACTACAAATATATAATTTTTGGTTTTTCCTAAATGCAATTGTACCATATGTATTTTAATCCAGCTTGCTTTTTTTCACTTAATATTATATATTTCTTACCTTTTTTTTTTGGTGGGGGGAGTAGGTATTTTCCTAAATTTCTTAGACATTTAAATTATCTTGGAAATGTCCAACCTTGTCTCTGTGAACAAATACATTTTAAAATGTGTGTTTCTATACTTGATTCAGGAAAGGGGATCAGGGCCCCTCTACCTGAAGGTGCAAACTCTTCCATCTTTAGTGCCCAGAGAGAGATGGCAAAGGGAACACAGGGCCATATCCTTGGGACTAGTGTAAATGTCGGTCACTCCTCAGCCAGCATTTCTTCTCAAGTTATTTAATACTTACCTTTCAAAAAATTGTTATAATTTGCCATCTGTTATCTCTTCAGTTAATTTTCCAAAGGCCTGGGCAAACTCTGTCTGCATACTTCTCAAATTTGAATGATTCCTGGTTCCTAAACATCTCCAAGTTCCTATCGTCTGAAGTCTCACCAGGCCTGAATAACCACCTCTCTCCAATTCTTAAACCTAAATAATCATTTCTCATAGGAGCCCCAAAACCTTCATCTGCTTCTCCCTGGCAAAAATTCTCTAGGGCATAGGTGACCTCATCCTCCAGGACTCCTGAGACCTCAGACAGCTGGGATTTTTGAAGTGGGAGCCAACACATAGGAAGGGTTTTCAGGCAATAATACCATTTCTCCTCATATATGGGTC
Source organism: Balaenoptera physalus (assembly GCF_965194825.1). Lineage (NCBI taxonomy): Eukaryota > Metazoa > Chordata > Mammalia > Artiodactyla > Balaenopteridae > Balaenoptera > Balaenoptera physalus. The sequence goes on along the minus strand of NC_138894.1, from coordinate 63,178,328 downwards.
ATTTTCACCTTTCCAAATTTTCTTAGATAGTTTGTGCTGCTATAACTGAATACCATAGACTGGAAGCTTATAAACAACTGAAATTTATTCCTCACAGTTCTGGAGGCTGGAAGTCGGAGATCATGGTGCCAGTAGGAACGGGTTCTGGTGAGGGCCCTCTTCTGGGTTGCACACTTGTAGCCTCACATGGCAGGAAGAGGGCTAGAGAGCTCTCTGGGGTCTCTTTTATAATCCCATTCATGAAGGCTCCACTCTGTGACCTAATTATCTCCCAAAGAGCCCCATCTCCTAACACCTTTACATTGTGGGTTAGGATTTCAACATATGAATTTTGCAGGGACAAAAATATTCAGTCCATAATACCAAGATAAAAGAGAATGGAACTCGCACGATGAGCTCTAATTTACCCCTTGTCTTTTCAAATACTTCTCTGTTGAATTTAAAGATAAGTCTTACAGGGAGCACGGCTGCCTATGCTCTATTGTCAGCTCTGCAGACCCAGAAATTTTATGTATTTATACTAACCGAACTCACATTTTATTTAGAAAAACTAAAAGGCCAATTTATGGGGAATTCCCTGGCCGTCCAGTGGTTAGGACTCTGTATGTCCACTGCAGGGGGCACAGGTTCGATCCCTGGTCGGGGAACTAAGATCCCGCAAGCCCCAAAATGTGGCCAAAAAATAAAATGCCAATTTATTAAATTTTAACCACTGCTATCCTTCTTACGTAATACAAATATAACAGTGTTAGCTCCCCATGGCCTCTAGGCCCTATAGGATTAGGTCAAACTCCTTAGCCTGGCATTTAAGGCCTTTACAATCTGGCTTTGAACCAAGTTTCTTGTTGGTTCTCATATGTCATGCATGTACTTCCTATATGCTCTTCCCTCTGTCTGGAATGTCCTTTTTGACTCTTTACCATGCAAAGTTTTTATTTTAATTGATGGTCCAGATCAAAATATCACCTTCTCTCAAAGCCTTCTCTGACCAGCCCTGCCCCTGCAGCAGGCCATACTAATTGCTACCAATTCTGAGCAATTATAGCTTTTATTTTATTAGATTGTAACTCCTCATATACGAATTGCCTGCCTCTTCCATCAGACAGTGAACTCCTTGAGGATCAGAAATCTATTTTCATCTATCAAGGTAACCCAGAGTACAGCACATCGACTAAACACACAATCTCAATAAACTTTGAACTGAACTTCTGCATTTGTACTTCCTGCAATTACTTCCTTTTCTTGCCTAAGTTCTTATAAAAGTTAATTTTGAAAATGTCAGCCGTCTCCGCTATCTTTAGAGGAAAGGAGGGTAAGGGTGTTTGTTCATGCAGGGACTGAGAAAAAGCACGTCCCTGGGAACCAGGAATGGTGACTGCTGTAGAAATACAAGTGAGGGAAACCCCCGGGAGGAAAAAACACAGCGGGAGAAGCCAGGCCAAATGACAACTGTTTCTTTCCACCAGGAAATCACCTTTTGAGATCCTTCTTTCCTCATATCTGGAGATTTCTGGATATTGTAAATAGAGGGCCCTGTTCCCCTGTGTCTTCTCTGTGTACGGTTTCCTCTGTGTTTGTGTGCAGCGGGTGGAGGTTGGCTTCCTAATTGGGACCTGTCTCAGGTGGAATAATAAGAATCAAGACAAGAGGGTTGGTCCATGTTTGCCCAACATCCCGTCATCCTCCTTCCAGCTAATCAAAAGGTAAGTGCGATCACGTGGGCAGATGCTGTAGCACAGATCGCTCCAGACCGGGAAGAACAGATATCGCGAGACAGGAATGGTGCAAAAGGGTATGACGCAGAGTCATGAATCCAGACGGAGTTTGTTCTGGTGTCTCCTAATTTCATTCCCACATTGGCTCTGGTGGGAATTCCTCTGCTCCTCCAACTCCCCTTTCCCTCTCGACTCCGAAGTTCCCTGCAAACCCTTTAGATCTGCCCTGGAGAGGGAACTGGGATCTGACGGCGGAGGAAAGCCATGAACCAGGGGCACCCAACCTTCCCCTATGATCTGCATGGTGTTTATAAAGTCCTCAGCCTTGAAATCATTTGTGGTGCTCTTTGCTTTACTGAAGAAAAATGGATTTTGCCTCAATTCCTGATTCCTGTTTAAATATTTAGTTTAATCAGCACAGGCCCAAGTGCCTTTTCCATTTCCCCTGGTGCCTGGGAGCCACGCTGACACCAGCATCATAAATAATGCATCAGATCCCAGTAACATGCCACTGGCTGGGAGTCGCTCCATCCCTCAAGTCTCAGGGCCTGCCCTCTGCTGCAGCTGCTTTGGGAGAAGCTGGGCTACCATGCAGAAGTCAGTGGAGCTTTGAAATCTTCACCTCAAATCTTCTCCTGGAGGCAGTGATTGTGACAGGCAAGCAGTCCCCACTCCAGCCCAGATCTGAGGGGCCTTGTGGAGGTGCGAGGGGGTGTGTGTTGGTGGGGAGAGTGGGAGGAAGAGGTGGGAACACCAAGGTCACAGAGTCTTCAGACTCTGCCTTTGAAGTTGCTCTGACCTGGTGAGAGACTTCAGGCCACCCCTAGAAAGGGTCCAACATAGGTTCTGTGTGAGTGTGGAGCAGAGACCGGGGACACCTGACGTGAGGAAGCAGCCAGGTTCAAGGGCACAGGAAGGAGACTCCGTGAAATGCTGGAGCCTTCCCTCTTCCCTCCGCTTCCAGAATTCTGGCTCCTAACGTGGGCTCCACCCTCTATTCCACGAACACAGTCTAAATTTCACCCACTAAACCAGAAGCCTGTCGGGGGCGGAGGGGAGTCAGGGCTTCCAGAAGATGGACACTTAGTCCCCTCTTACAGAAAACAACCAATGATAGGATTTGGCTGGATGGGTCCTGGGCATCCTTTACCAAAACCTCAAAAAGCTTATACTGCCTCCAGGTGCCCTTTCTTTGGCGCCAGGTCCTCAGCGCTCTGATCTGGGCAATTAAACGGGAAACATCGCGTCAGTTGCCACTAATAATATGGTCCTGTCCTGGCTTTGTAAAAGAAGCTCCTTGGGGCAGCTCTGTACTACTCATGTTTTTTCCTCCAAAACTTCGCAGAAATAAAAGGAAACATAAACAACGATTTATTTATCCGAGAGTTCAAAGTTTTGCTTTGAGCCCTCCAACATTTTCCGTCCTTTTTGAAATTAAGATGCAGATAACTTCCCTCAGTCTCTTTTAGAAAGGGCAGCAGCTACAAACCTATGGATAAAGATAAAAGGAGCTGATGAAAGGAGCAAATTCTAGTCTCCATCCCTCAGTCTGGGGGGGGGGCTGTAAGGCCCCCTCTGTGCTTTTGGAGTCATCTACACTGCAGAATGTCTAAGGCCAGAACCCTACCAATTTTTTTCCAGCTGCCTAGGATTTGGACAGTCAGAAACCACCAAAAGAAAAGATGGCAGGGGAGTCGGTCTCTGAAGACCACCATCTTGCCAAATCCAGTGGTCGATTGGTTGCTCTGGTTTATCACAATTGGGCCCCTCCTTTTGTCACATGGCTCCTGGAACCTGTACTCCTCAGGCTTTTTTCCTAGCTCCCTCATTGCTCCCTCAGTCCCCCTTTGCGGCTCTCCTCTCCTGATCACTACTTGAATAGTTCTCAGTCTTGGCTGCCCATTAAAATCACTTGAGGAGGGACTTCCCTGGTGGTGCAGTGGTTAAGAATCCGCCTGCCAATGCAGGGGACACAGGTTCGAGCCCTGGGCCGGGAAGATCCCACATGCCACAGAGCAACTAAGCCCGTGCGCCACAACTACTGAGCCTGCGCTCTGGAGCCCACGAGCCACAACTACTGAGCCCATGTGCCACAACTACTGAAGCCCGTGCGCCTAGAGCCCACGCTCTGCAACAAGAGAAGCCACCGCAATGAGAAGCCCCGTGCACCACAATGAAGAGTAGCCCCTGCTCGCCGCAATTAGAGAAAGCCCGCGCGCAGCAACGAAGACCCAACACAGCCAAAAATAAAAAATAAATAAAATAAAATAAATTTATTAAAAAAATCACCTGAGGATTTTTTTCTCTTAACTGAACATCATGGTCCACTGCAAACTAATTAAATCAGGATCTCTGGGGGTGGGGCCTGGGTATTATACTAGCAGTTTCCTTGGTGCAGCCAGGGTGCAGAACTGACCTCTGCCCTGAATGCTGGCTTGCCCCAGGGCTCAGGCTTCTGTGCTCTTTGCCATCTATACTCTCTCCCACGTGATCTGACCAGTCCCCAGCTTCACAGACTTTCTACATAGTGGTGACTCCCAGATCTGCATTTTTAGCCTGGGCCTCTCTGCTGAGCTCCAGAGCCCAGAACCAGTTGTCTATTCCAAACAGATATCTACAAGCATCTGAAAGTACTAATGTTCCTGGATTTTGCCCTCTCGTCTCCTACATCCAACCCTTCAGCCAGGGCTATTGGCTCTATCTCAAAAATATATCTTTATTAGCCACGACGGCTATCATTCTATTCCAAGCCTTTGTTACCTCTCTCTCGAAGTATGTTAGTTAGCCTCCTAACAAGCCTCTGTGTTTCCATTCCCCTCAGTCCATCCTCTGTACAGCAGCCCAAGTGACTTTTGGTGTCTTTGGGGTTTATTTTTTTGTGTGAACTTTTCAGGAGGCTTTATTTCAGGTCATGATATATGTAGCATGACTTATAACCAAGACACTTTATTTAACATGAAAAAATGCAGTAAGTGGCTCATATTCATGGAATTCACTGGTCTTACCATGTTCCCCATGACCAAGATGTAGTTCAGCTGAAAGAAAGGTGAATGGCCTAGGAAAAACTCAGTGACAGTATTGGGTGTAAGGGGAACTAACTACAGCCTACATGACTAGATGTTGTCCAACATGATTTGGTATAGGATTTAAAAAGGTAGCCAGTGTATGTTGCCATTACGTACAGGTCTCAGTACCACAGTTTGAGCTGGAAGGGGTCTCTCTCGCTATTATGTCAAATGAAACACAGGAGGAGTTTTGGTTTTCCATCACATAAACTTTGGATTGGTGAGTTTTGAATTCCTAGTGCCCAGAGGAGGTTTGATGCCTCCAGAGAACACAGTCATGCTTTTTTGTTTTTTTGGCCAAGGGAGCTTAGTTCCCTGACCAGGGATCAACCCGAGCCCCCTGCAGTGGAAGCACAGAGTCTTAACCACTGGACCATCATGGAAGTCCCCAGTCATGCTTTTTTGAATTGGAAGTCAAGACTGGCCCCTTTCTACTTTGTGTTCTTCATATTCCAGGTGATCTTTTTAAAACATAAATCAGATCCCTGTTATTCCTGTGTTAAAAACCTTTCCATTATACTTAGACCAAAATTCAAACACTTTACCATGGCCTCCTAGGCCCTACATGATTGGACCCTGCTCACTTCCCTGATCTCATCTCCTACCCACACTGGTCTTCCTAGGTCACGATCAGGTCAGGCTGAGTCTTGATTTGGGGAATTGGCACTTGCTGTTCCTTTGTCCTGGCATGTTGCTCCCCACGTGTCCCAGTGGTTCACTTCATCCTATCATTAGGTCTCTTTTGAGTTCTTACATCCAAGAGGCCTTCCCTGACCACCACCATAACTTTTTGTTTCTTTATCCAGATTTACTTTCTGTAGAACCTTTACCATCGTATACTAGCATATCTATTGATTGATTTACTTGGTCATTCTCTGTCTTCTCCACTAGAATATAAGCTCCAGGGAGACAGGTGCTTTGTCTATCTTGTTCACTGGTGTATCCTCAATGCCTTTAACAGCACTCATTATCTATTTGTTGAATGAAAAGGGCATTTTTGTAGACGAGACATATTCTTGGTAGCCTCCACCCTACTCCCCACCATAGAAGCATTGATTGGGATCTGAGGAGCCAGAGTGCTTCCTGACAAAGAAACACAATTAAGGGGTTAAAAGGTGCATTACCTTATTGGTAATCTGCTGTTGCTCATGGGAATGTGTGATAGCTCACAGGTGTGCTGGGGAAGAAAAAGATTGGGGGATGCTTCCACTGGCACTTAGCTGAGGGGCATTGCAACTGGGTGTTCTTTTCTCTTAGCACTACTAAGCCAACCATGTCAGCCAGAAGGAGAGACAAACCAATATGAGATAAATTGAGCTCTGTCTAAAGGATCTGAGCAGGACTTAAGTGGAGTGGTGCTGGGCCCTCTTCTCTCTATATATCTCTCTTTTATTCGGCTTCCATGTCCCTAAGTCTCTGTATATAGTGCTCAGTGTTTTCTGGCTGAATCTATGTTTACTTAAAATCAAGGGGTGGTTACCATCTGTATGAGTTTCCTAGGGCTGCCATAACAAATTACCACAACTTGGGTGGCTTCAAACAACAGATATTTATTCCCTCATGGTTCTGAAGGACAGAAGCCAGAAATGAAGGTGCCAGCAAACTTAGTTCCTTCTGGGGGCTTTGACGGAGAATCTATTCCATGCCTCTCCCCCAATATCTGTTGGTTGCTGGCAGTCTTTGGCATTGCCTTGGCTTATAGCTCATAACACCAGTCTTTGCCTCTACCTTCACATGCCTTCTCCTCTTCACTCTGTGTCCTCTCTTCTTCTGTTTCACACAAGGACACTTGTCATTGGATATAGGGCCAACCCTAATTCAGGATGATCTTACCTCCAGATCATTAATTTCATCTGCAAATACCTTTTTTCTAAATAAGGTCACATTCACAGATTCCAGGTGGACATATATTTTGGGGGACCACCATTCAACCCACTATACCATCTTAGAGGCAAGAGGGTTAAGTTAGGAAATAGGCAGATTTGCTTTTTTAGGCTGTGTCCCTTCCCTTCTCTTCCTGTTCTTTTCATCCCCGACTCCCACCCTCCCACCCCAGCTGCTTTTTTCATCCTGGGAGCAGAACTCTCTTTCTCCAGCTGAGAATTTTGCCTGTGGGAGAGGTCAGCCCTGGGCATTCCCCCTTGTCTTCACCATCTGTCTTGGTCAGTGACTTGCGTGGCTCTTTGCCCGTGCCCTGCCTGTTTGCACATTTGGACCTGGACCCTGATCTCCTGGACCTAGACCGGCTAAACCTGTTTTCTCCCAAGCTGAAGGACTCAGGGAACCTGCTTCTTCCCCTGGGGGCAGGGTTTGGTTTACTCCTCAGACAAGACAGACCTGGCTCTGAGCTGATGGTGACACAGAAGAGGGTATTTCTAGCCCAGATCTCTCAAACTCCAGGTCTGTTCATCCACCTCATTCTTAACAAGGAAACATACCTGCATGTTTCCAAAGGCACCTCTTTTTTTTTGGCTGTGCCGCACGGCATGTGGGTTCTTAGTTCCCCGACCAGGGATCAAACCCATGCCCCCTGCATTGGAAGCACGTTGGAAGTGTGGAGTCTTAACCACTGAACTGTCAGGGAAGTCCCTCAAAAGGCACCTTGCACACAACTTGTCTAAAACTGAACCTGTCAACCACCCCTCTTCCCCCCAACTTGCCTCCCCTCCTGTACTTTCTACTCACTGAATCACACCTCTCTCCACCCACTTGCTGATAACCAGATGCTACCCTTTTACTCCAAACCTCCCCAAAGGCACCAGATTCTGTAGCTCCCACCCCCTAAGTCTCTCTCAAACCCATCTACATCTCTCATATCCCACTGCCTCTACTCTAGGTCATCATCCCTTTGCACCAACCTGCCGACTGATCTCACAGCCTCGACTCTCCAGCCTCTCCAATCCACTCTCTTTGCTGCTATCTGAGTCATTCCTACAAACACTCCCTGTTGTATCCCTTCAACACTTCCCATTGCCTTTTAGGATTCTATTTCCTGACCCCACACCCTGTGCTGTCATCATCGCCAATTCAAATCCACAGCACTCCAGCACTTTATAGATTAAAAAAAAAAAAAGCACTTACGTCAATTAGGTTACCCTTCCAGGGGCTCATCCCTGTCTACGTTGTGATTTCCAGTCCCTTTTCCAGTATCTGGAGGCAATGTTGTCGCTAGAGAAGGAACCTCCTTGTGGATGCAACCAAATGGCTGAGCTAACTCCTCTTTGAGGGCATGAGAGAACCATGGAATCCTAAAACACACACTTCCAAAAATCAAGATCTGGGACTGGTCCTGGGTTTCATGTTTTTAGCACAGGGGATCAATGGAAGGAGAAGCTCCATGGCTAAAGAAGCTAGGAAACTCCAACTCTGGTTTCCTTTCCCTTAGGGGCTCCATTGCTTTGATTCTTGCTTTCTCCTGGAATACAGTCATCTGCTTGTAAAACCCAGGACCACCTTGGAATAGCTGAGAGAGACTGGCCTTTTTCCAAAGGAATTTTTACTAAATAACACATAAGTTAATGAAAGAAAAGGGAAAGAGAAAGAGAGAGAAATCAAAGAAAACACGAAGGACAAGATATGGTACTTATCTGAAGACTGGCATCTGGTTTCAGATTAATTACATTCTAGACCCCCAGGCTCCTTTCTTGAGTTCAATATCAGAAAGTTCCCAGACTCTGGCCAGCCCTTATTTTTTTTGCATGTATAAAAATTCCATCCTGATGTTGAGACAAAAACCAACCCTCTGTCTTATCTATAGCTTTCTTGCGGCATCCACTTTTTTTCAGCTAAGCTGCGGGATGCTGGGGACTGCACAGGGAAGATTCTGGGCCTTTTGGCAATCCCTTATCGTGGTTCTTTAATCACAACAGCCATGCCAGGAAATTTTACCCTTGCGGAGGCTGGATTTTCCCTGGGGTTTCTGGCATGATCTGAGAGACCCCTCTTTCTTAGTAATGAGGATGGCTGGAATAGAGAGAAATGACATATAAGTATGAAGCTTAACATGTGCCCAACACATTATATATTTCACTTTTTAGCATAAGCATTCACCATAGGTGTCAATCACTAGTCATGATTTGTAGAATTTGAGGATCTGAGGGGTTAAGCAACTTGCTCAAGGTGTTAAAGCTGAACAGTCAAACTAGGAGTGAAGTTTGGGCTGATTGATGACAAGTTTGTGATCTGAGCCATGCAGCCTGAGGAGGTAGAAGTGCCTTTGCTTTCTTTGAAGGCACAGGCTTTTCCACCCTTCTTTGTATGTTTTTTTTTTTTTCTCCAATCTAGAGACATTTGCTGAACTCTCTTATGTGCACACCTCTTTGATATTAGGAGGTATAAAAGTTTCATAGACAAAAGTCCCTGCATTCAACTCTGCATCTGGTTCTTTATGTTGAGCCTATCATTCACGGGCACTTATTCTTTCAGATATTGAGCACCTATTATGTAGAAGACACTGGTCCAGGATCTGGAGATGAAAGAGGTTAAACACACAGAATCTGGGCTTCCCTGGTGGCACAGTGGTTAAGAACCCACCTGCCAGTGCAGGGGACACAGGTTCGAGCCCTGGTCCGGGAAGATCCCACATGCTGCAGAGCAGCTAAGCTCATGCGCCACAACTACTGAGCCTGCGCTCTAGAGCCCATGAGCCACAACTACTGAGCCTGCATGCCACAACTACTGAAGCCCACGCACCTAGAGACCGTGCTCTACAACAAGAGAAGCCACCAAAACAAGAAGCCCGCGCGCCATAACGAAGAGTAGCCCCTGCTCGCCTCCACTAGAGAAAGACCACGCACAGCAATGAAGACCCAATGCAGCTAAAAATAAATACATAAATACATTTATAAAAAATAAATAAAAAGAATCCGCCTGCCAATGCAGGGGACACGGGTTTGAGCCCTGGTCTGGTAAGATCCCACATGCTGCAGAGCAACTAAGCCCGTGCACCACAACTACTGAGCCTGTGTGCCACAACTACTGAGCCTGAGCTCTAGAGCCAGTGCTTCCGCAACATGAGAAGCCACCGCAATGAGAGGCCTGCTCACCACAACGAAGAATAGCCCCCGCTCGCCACAACTAGAGAAAGCCCACACACAACAACAAAGACCCAAGCAGCCCAAAATAAATAAATAAATTAAAAAAAAAATACACAGAATCTAGAGGAAGGCAGAGCCTGGGTTCTGCCACCATCATTACCTCCTACTACTCATCCCCTGCCCCCCAAACTCTGAGCCCTTTCATGGGGGCGTGGGGTTGGGGCTTCTGGATAAGGTTGTTCCTAAGGGGAGGAGATAGGTACGGATGGAGGGAGTTCTCTTGGCACTTTTGCCCATTTATTGTGGTTAATACCTGGTAAGGTGCACAAAACTGTGGAAATGAGACAAGGAACTAACAGAAACAGAGAAATATTTTGAAGGGGAGAAATTGCTCATTTATTCAAAAATAATGGGAAAACCCTTTAGTAGAGCTTGCGATCTATTATTCCTTTGCAGTTTATGGTTTCCAGGTGGCCTTTTCACTTGCAGAAATTCTTCCTGGTTTAGAGATTTCTAGGCCAAAGGAAAGGGCTGAATTATCCCAATACTGCTGCCAGTTTATGGTTTGACTCCAGCTAAATTATTCAACCTATTTATGTGTCAGCTCAGAAACGGAGAGAGTGATGTCAGATACGTCACAATATGTTTTCTGTGGGATCTCCAGTAAAAGGGTTATGAGAAATAACAGTTATGCAGTGTGCATAACAAAACACTTCTGCTTTTTTCTCTAGGTCAAAAGAGCTGATGCAGGATCACAATTTGACTCATGGCATAAAACCTTTGGGAATGTGAAACTTTCTTGAGGTAAAAAAAAGCAACAGACACCTGTATTTGCATAGTGCTCTATGCTGGTTTACAAAGCATTTTAAGATATCACAACTGATCCTTACCCCATCTGTGAAGTGGAATTAGTGTGCCCCCATTTTATACTTAAAGAAACTTGGGTCACACAGTCAATCAAGGTAATTCAGGCAAAGGTGCTTTATTTTTTATTTTATTTTTTACTTTCCCTCAGCTATGTAGAAAATTATTTTTTTCACCTCAGTAATTTGTGATAATGGACCGTCACAAATGCCATCACCAGACAAACAAAACACAATCTTCTTTTCTGGGGACACTTCCCATCCCTGCACAGACCCCAAACCCAGAGTCAACAACACACAGCTGTAAAGCACCAGGAACTCCAAACAACCTACAACAGTAAGGGATCATCTTCATGTTTATTTTACAACAATGTCTGGGAGTAGTTTGGAATGGATTGGCTTCTCTAAAGAAAGTTGTTTGTGTTCATTTTGGGGGAGAGCCAGCTCAGATTCAACTCTACTTGGTTCTTTGTTTCTGTGAGGGTATGAAGGCTGAGAAAACAGGGGTTGTCTAGAGAATTCGCATGGGAAAATAATAACTTTAAAAGCTTTAGGTACATAACCAGTTAACAGTCCATTAACAGTAAGCTGATTGGCACGATCTCTTTTTTGAGGGGCTGTGGTGATGATGAACTGTAGGGCCCTGTTCCCGTAAGGGCAAAGGAAGCCCCCCTCGTCTAATGGTCTCTTCTCCCAGCCGGGCTGCACTGCAAGCCTGTCTAGAGGCAAGGCCTCCAGGTGTGGGGAAATAGGTTTTATTCAGCCCGGTTTTGGGGTGAACGCGGATAGACCTGACAACGTAGTTACGGTAGACTTGGAAGGGACCTGTTTTTCTAGCCTTGTCCCCAGATAAGTCTCTGCCCGGAGAAGCTGCAGGCACCTGGGGTCCTCTTGGCTCCAGGGCCTGCCAGCTCCAGGCCCGCCGCATTACCATCACCACGAGGAAGGCGCCCTGCTGCGAGCACTTATTTGCATCCAAGTGTTTGCACCGAGACAGGGGCTCACGTGCTCGAGGTCACACAGACGGGGGCTCTCCAGGGACAGAAGCGGGGAGGAAGCCCTGTCTCGGGGTGGGCAGGTGCCGGGGTACGCTGGTTGGGACGATAAGGGCTCCGGAGAGGCTGAGCCCCTGCCGCCACCCCGATTTTCTGATAGCCCCTGGCCCGCATTTGCGGGTGCAGGCCTCGGCTTGGGCCAGGACCCCTGTCCTAGGACCCTCCACTTCCAGTTAGGTCCCCCAAGCCGCCCCCCCTCCCCAATTCCCTGCTGGCCCCAAGTGCTCCGGCCTCCCGGGTGACCGGGAACTCTGCCTCGCTAGCCCGGCGCTGGGGGCGGGCACCTGCTCCCACCCCTCTGCGTCCCCTCCCCTTCACTTCCCCCTCCCCTTCACTTCCCCCTCCCCTTGTTCCCTCCCTCCCTTCCCCCCCGCGGCTAGGCGCGGCGTCGTCGGCGGCGGCGGCGGCGGCGGCCGGGGCTGAGGCGGCGGCGGCGGCGGCGGCGGCGGCGGCGGCGGCGGCGGCGGCGGCGGCGGCGGCGGCGGCAGCGGGCGGGGCTCGGCTCGGGCTCCGCGGGCGGGCGGGCGGACATGGCGGCCAACATGTACCGGGTCGGAGGTAGGAAGGCTCGGCCCGACCCGGCCCGTCTGGGAGCGGGCTCCGGGAGTGGGGGGTAGGGGCGAGTTCACCCTAACCGCTGGGAGCCGCGGGCGCCCGGGCTGAGGGCGCATGGGGCTGGGGGCCTGCGGAGGGGGCCGGGGCTGCCCCCCCTCCCCTCTCCCCTCCCCCACCGTGGCCCACAAGGGACCGGGGCCCATCCACACCCCCGCATCCCAACCAGGGTTTTAGGCCAGGCCTGTACTTGGGGGTATGAATTATCAGACGCCACCTCCCCCTCAGCCCGTGAAACCCCCATGGGGGTCAGGGGCCGTCGAGCCCCCTAAGAGGGTGGTCTTTCCTCGCGTGACTTCTAGGCGTTGGGGGTTTGGAGAGAGTGGAGGGACATCTCTCCTCTACTGCTCCCCTTCATTGGGGGTGTGGGTGGGGGCGATGGGGGCCCAGCCAGGGGCACAGCTGGATAGGCCTGTTTGCGGGGACAGGGCCCTGCACCTCTTCTTCGTCCCTCTCCCTTACGTTTCTTGTGCAGCCCCCCCCAGAAATGGGGCTTAGAGGGGCCGGGGCACCGCAGCCTTGGGTGGGGAGTGGAGCTTTGCCTGGACGTTTGCTCTGCTGTCTGCCTCCTTCCCAGCCTTCTGCAGAAGAGAGAAATAAGGTCAAACAAACTTTCTCCCTACTCACGACGCCCTCCTCCCTCTTTCCTGGTAAAATAATAATTCAGATAAGTGACGTGTTTGTGTGTGAGACTGGCTCTTCTCTGCTCATTAGCCGAGCTCCTTGATGGATGGTGGTGGGAACGGCCTGGCTAAATGAGGCCACTTTGCAGAAGGGAGACGGGAAAGAGCCACTAAGATAGACAATAACACTGCAGCCCAGCCTCTCAACTAAACACACAGTGGGAAGTTTCCAGTGAGCCTATTAGATGAGAGGAAAAACCACACTTGAAAATTTATATGCTTTTTGTTGAAAGGCTGCAGCAGTTGCTTTATAACGAGACCCTAAATGGATCTGGATTAAATATGGTAAATATGGTGTTAAAAAGGCTGGTATCACCTCCACAGAGCTCTGCCTCTCAAAAAGTGACCCCTCTCCTTTTTCGCCTCCTCATCTTCCTGGATAGAGCTGTGAAAAAGTTTGTCAATGTGCTTCTGCTCTGCTCACCTGATTTTTTTTTAAGTTGGTGATTGAAATGTACTTTGGGCTGCTAAGCCTTTCAAGATGCTCTGAATTTGTCTTAGGTCAATAGTTTTATGTGAGAAGCCTACTCCAGGGCAAATTGGATTGGAGTGAAAAGATGTGGAAGCAGTTATTGTATGAAAGACACATGTTTAGTCAGCTCTGACTACTCAATGATAAGAGGTGTCTTTTTGTTTATTATTAAAGAAATGACACATGTGGGACAGAAGTCTAGGAGAACTTGAATAAAACATTAATTGAAATGAAAATGCCAGGAAAATAAGGGTCTGTGAATGGTAAGCACATAAGAAAGATAATATATTAAGGCTGCATTACTCAGTTTGCTTTTACCAGGAAATGAATCACGGGCGTGCTTCATTTTGAATGTGAATTACCTGATATAAAAAGTCATGCTTCATTTTGAATGTGAATTACCTGATATAAAAAGTCATAAATTGACAAATGTGAACTTTCTGTTGAAAAGATTAAGCTCTTTACTTCCTTTAATTACAGATTATGTCTACTTTGAGAATTCCTCTAGCAATCCGTACCTCATCAGAAGGATAGAAGAACTCAACAAGGTATACACTGAGTGTTCTTGATTCTAATATTAAGAAATATTTGTTGCCCATTGAAGGGTAATTGGGTAAAGGGCATAAGAGATGATTTTACTTTAAGTTCCAGACTCTTTGAAAGTAGAGATTTCGGATTAGAGAATTATGCAGGATTCTGAATATTCTTTTGCTTTTTATAATTACCTCTGATATTAAATGTTGATATTGAATATGTAACATCTGTTAAGATTTCTTCAAATTGCTTGGAGCTTCTCAGAGCAGGTCACTCCTGTAACTCAGTCCCTTTTTATATTTGAAGTCATAATTTGTGTTTCTCCCTTTTTAGTGAATTAATTTTTTCTTCTTTCAGCTTGAGAAGGAGGAAGTTAGGGAATATGATATTTAAGAGAATTTGTAAAATTCTAGGCTAGGCTAACTAATAAGAATACAGTTTTGGTATAATTATAAAGTGACTTTTTGTCCCTTAGGCCCAAGTAAATAAAACTTTTACATCAAGGTTTGTCCCTGATCGCAGGTGTCCAGGACATCAGAAGCATTATGACTGTTGGCAGTAGCTGAGCTTTTACAGTGGAGGCACTCAAACAATCATAAATGACATGGACCATAGATTTCTGATGGTTGAGGGTTACTTGTGTAGCTGGTGAGAATTCACATTGTTAAAATGTTTGGGGGCTGTCTAGCTAATACCCTTCCCCCAAAATACCATCTGGAGACTGGTCCCGTTCTGAGTCCCAGGAAACCAGATCTGGCCAAGGGCGTGCCTGGCTTATGAGCGTTGAGGTCTTGGTTCACTTTTGGGGATACCCTGGGGACCTTGCATTTAAAAAATTTCCATAGTATTTGAGACCACCACCAAATGAAGAAAATGGCCTCAGGATTAGGTCAGTCTGTGGGTGGGAACTGTTGAGATGTCTTCCTGATGTGCTTCTCTTTTATATTACTGATGTAAGGTATAAGAATTTAGGCAATTCCAGGGAATTCCCTGGTGGTCCAGTGGTTAGGACTCGGTGCTTTCACTGCTGGGGCCCAGGTTCCATCCCTAGTTGGGGAAGTAAGATCCTGCAAGCCACACGCGGCATGGCCAAAAAAAAAAAAAAATAAATAAATAAATAAATAAAAGGCTTAAAAAAAAAAATTTAGGCAATTCCACACTGTTCACTGCATCAGCTTATTTAGAAAGTTAACTAGGATTCAAGGAGAAATATTGCCCTATGAGACCTGTATTCTCTGGCTGCTCCCTGCTTTGTTCATTCGGTTCTAAGTGCAGTAAGCTCTTTCTTGCCTGTTTCTCTCTCTCTTTTTTTTTTTTTGACTGCGCCGCCTGTCTTGCAGGATCTTAGTTCCCTGACCAGGGATTGAACCCAGGGCCATGGCAGTGAAGCGCCAAGTCCTAACCACTGGACCCTCTTGGCTATTTCTCATATGCACCCACCTTAGGACTGTCTGGTTGTTTCCAGCCCCCCATACCTTGCTTTTTTCCCCCACATCATTTATCACCTTCAAATATACTTAATTAATGTGTTTACAGGCATACCTCAGAGATATTGTGGGTTCAGTTCAGACCACTGCAATAAAGCAGATATTGCAGTAAAACGAGTCACATGAATTTTTTAGTTTCCCAGTGCATATAAAAGTTGTGTTTATACCATACTGTAGTCTATTCAGTGTACATTATGTCTAAAAAAAGATGTACATGCCTAATTGAAAAATACTTTATTGCTAAAAGTTGCTAGCTATCATCTGAGCCTTCAGTGGGTCATAAAATAATATTAAAAATCACTGATCATAGGTTGCCATAACAAATATCATAATAATGAAAAAGTTTGAAATACCGCAAGATTTACCAAAATGTGACAGACACGAAGTAAGCAAATGCTATTGGAAAAATGGCACTGATAGACTTGCTCCACCGAGTGTTGCCATAAACCATTGATTTGTAAAAAACACAATATCTGAGAAGTGCAGTGAACCGAAGTGCAATAAAATGAGTTGTGCCCATATTTTCATTGCCTGTTTTCCCAAACTAGAATGTAAGCTCTATGTGTGTAGTGATCTCTTCTGTTCACTAATGCATCCCAAGTGCCTTAGAGTAGTGGCTGGCACATAGTTAAGTGAACATTTTTTGAATTAATGAATTTCTCAGATGTCTGATGTTCATACTTGTACATGGCTTTACTGTTTACAAAGTACTCTGATTCATTCATTTTACAAATATTTCTAAGGACCTGCTACTTTTAGAGATGCACTTTTAGGAATTGAAGGATGAACAAGATAGGTCTAGTAGTGGAGACGGACATCAGCTAAATAATTCCACAAGCAGAAGGAAAATTGCATCTGTGCTAAATTTACAAACATCAGAGCATGGTGCTCTGGAAGCATATAATCTGGGGATTCACGTTTGTCACCTCTTTTGAGCCTCACAATACCTTAAACCTTGAAGGTAGATGCATCATGGATTGTTGTGAAGCACACTGTGGTTAAGTCACTTAAATGCCTGGGTTACACATCTAGCTGGAACCTGGATCATTTCACACTTCTTGATCATTATATTACTATTCACTTCAAAAGTCCCTCCCCTCCCCGACATTCTCCCCTTCTCCTTGCCCCTCTGCTTTCTCAAAGAGTCATTAATATACGAGCAGTCCTTACGGGACTGAGGGTGACTAAACTGTGAGAGATCAGAGTCTCTGTAATTTCAGAGAGTGGCAGTTTGGATGGAGTATTGATAAAAAGGAACTGCGATAAGCTAATTAATTACTAAATATTTACATAGGACCTTTATTTCTGAAGGGATGTGAGAGATCTCATTTTAAGTAATTAATTAAACAAATATTTCTTGAGCACTTGTTATGTAGCAGGCACTATGCTAGGCTCAGGTACAACAGTGACCAATATGGACATGGTCTCTGCCCACACAGGGTCTCCGTTCTCATGAGGGAGACACATGAAAAGATGAGTTAACAGGTGTAAAGAAAATAGCGATAAATGGTGTTAACGTCTAGAAAGGAAATAAGCAAGAGCCTTGACATAGAGAATAACAGAGGTTGCTTCCTTTGGATAGGGAGTGAAGGACTTTAAGGACATTGAAGTTGAGGCCTAAAGGATGAGAAGGAGGTAGCCTTGGGAAGAGGGGCCACAGGAGTTCCAGAAAGGCCTTGAGCGGGTCAGAGGTCAAGTTGGCTAAGTGGGGAAATTTAACATGATTAGAAAATCCAAAGAATGAATTTAAGAACACTTGATATATTATTATTTTTTAAAATTAATTAATTAATTTTTGGCTGCATTGGGTCTTTGCTGCTGCACGCAGGCTTACTCTAGTGGCGAACGAGGGGCTACCCTTCGCTGCGGTGTGCGGGCTTCTCATTGCGGTGGCCTCTCCTGTTGTGGAGCACGGGCTCTAGGCATGCGGGCTTCAGTAGTTGGGGCACACAGGCTCAGTAGTTGCAGCTCGCCGGCTCTAGAGTGCAGGCTCAGTAGTTGTGGCGCATGGGCTTAGCTGCTCTGCAGCATGTGGGATCTTCCCGGACCAGGGCTTGAACCCGTGTCCCCTGCACTGGCAGGCAGATTCCCAACCACTGCGCCACCAGGGAAGTCCCAACACTTGATATGTTCTAATTGATAAGCTAAGAGAAGGGATATTAACCTATTTTATTAACTTTCTTCTGAATACGTAGGCTGTGTTTTGGGATTCCCTAGTGTTCCAGTGGTTACGACTGGGTGCTTTCACTGCTGCGGCCCAGGGGCAATCCCTGGTCAGGGAACTTAAGATCCTGCAAGCCTCATAGCGAGGCCAAAAAAGAAAAAAAGAAACAGGATGTGTTTTTTTAACAAAATTCCTAGGATAAGGTATCAATCATTATTTTTATAGAAAATTCACTTTTATAGGATGAAGGTCCCTGTTTTTTTTTTTTTTAAATCCTATTTGAAATGTTACTTGCTCAGTTAGAAAGCAGAATTACAGTATTTTTTCTTTTTTTTTAAATTAAAGAAATAGATTAAAAAATATTTATTTGTTTATTTGGCTGTGTCCGGTCTTAGTTGTGGCATGTGGGATCTTTCAGTGCAGCGAGCGGGCTCTAGTGCGCATGGGTTCAGTAGTTGCAGCGAGCGGGCTCTCTAGTTGTGCCGCACAGGCTCAGTAGTGCGGCACGCAGGCTCTAGAGTGTGCAGGGTTAGTTGCCCTGTGGCATGTGGGATCTTAGTTCCCTGACCAGGGATCGAACCCACATCCCCTGCATTGGAAGGCAGGTTCTTAACCACTGGACCACTAGGGAAGTCCTGAAATAGATTTTTGTCTCAATTTTTTTTCCCCAGAACTTTTAGGTGCCAAACTGAATATCTTGGTTGATAAATACAGTTCGACATTGTTTTATCTCTCTCTCTTTTTTTTTGGAGGGACTGGTTCTTTATTTCAAAAAGACATTTATCAATGTTCAGTATCAAAACAGTTACACTATTGTTTTTTCTTTCCCCAATTGGCCCCCAAAGAGACCACACCAAAGGGGAGTACATTTTAAGCCAATTAAGCTGTAGGGTGCACACCTAACTGACCTCACTGAAACCTCACCAAAAAGGGGAGATTGGGTAGGGAAAGAAACTTTAAAAGATCAGCACACTGCCAGCCCAGACTGTAGAGGGCTCTCACAGCCAGATGGGGTGACCAGTGTGCCCCAACCCCAAAGAAGTAAAGTTTCAAAATAATATAAAATTTAAAAACAATTTTGTACATAAGCTATTCAAGATTTCTCCAGCACTAACTGATAACAACACACAATGAGATGGCAGTTTTAGAGACAGCAGCTTCAGACCCAGAAAAGGGTGATGAGATGAATTTCATATGGCTAAATCAGTGGTAGAACATAATTTTCTTTCCTTTCTTTCAAGGAGGCGGGAGAGCAAATAAGTGGTCACCTCAAAATAAGGGGCACATGATCCATTCTGTGAGCGGCTGGGAACGGGGTAGAGCTGGGACAAGGATTTGGTCTCAGAGGTCTCACCATCTTAATTTCATCTGGTCACTTCTGATGGAAAAAAAAAGTTGCCCAAAGATACCGTAAAGCTGAAAACCTGAACAGCACTTTCTTTTTTTTTTTTTTTGGCCAACCCCTTCTGGAATCACCTTTCTGGTTTGGCAGGTACTTTTTACAGAGCAATAAGGCTTCCGAAAATGGAGTCCTTCTCTGGGCTGTTTGGCTCTCAGCAAGGCAGGCCCATACCTTTTCCCCTCCTCTACGGAGAGGGCAATATGCATTAAGCTGAAAAGTTACCTTCCAAAAGTGAGAAAGGGATTAGACTGCTGCTTCAGAACTATGGAATTATCTGGAATGTTTTACAAATGGCTGCTACATCAACAACAACAGAAAAGGTAATTACAAAATGTGTCCATCACAGCATGCTTTTCAAGACACTTGACATTGTGCTCACATTCCCTTAAACGTTGTTCCCAAAGATGCTCAGCCTCTAGCCCAAATGGAATCTCTGGGGAGAGGCAGAGACAGTTTGGCGAAAAGGACACAGGGGTGGGGGTGGGAGACGTGGCGAAAGGAGAAAGCAGCCTTCCAGTTAAAGATCAGCCGTCAGTTTAAAGGTCAGCTTCGGGCAGGCTGGCCTCAGCGGAGTCGGGGTCAGAGGGAGGAGCAGCGGCAGGGTGGGCCTGGGGTGCCTGCATCTCATTCAGGTCAAGCAGAGTCTGGTCCAGCATCCTTTGTGTACAGAGGTGCTCCTCTTTGGTGCATTTCAGTTTATCTTCCAAATCATCGATTGTCTTTTCCAGCTTGGCTACCGATCTCTCAGCAAACTCAGCACGGGTCTCTGCCTCCTTGAGTTTTCAGTAAGAGTCTTTATCTCTTCCTCATATTTGTCTTCTTTTTGAGAGTACTTTTCTTCAGCAGCACTCAGACACTTCAGGTTCTGCCACATCAGTCTGATCTGCTCATCCATCTCCGCAGCGGGACTCTGCCAGCTCAGCTCACTCCTATGTGCCTTCCAAGTCTCCCTCAATAATCACCAGCTTACGAGCCACCTCTTCGTACTTCCTACCTGCTTCTTCTGCAGTGTGCTTAGCTTCTTTGAGTTGGATTTCCTGGGGCTCCATTTTTTCTTCCTCTTTTTTATTTATTTATTTATTTTTAAATTTTTATTTATTTTATTTATTTTTGGCTGTGTTGGGTCTTCGTTGCTGCACGCAGGCTTTCTCTAGTTGCGGCGTGTGGGGGCTACTCTTCGTTGTGGTGTGTGGGCTTCTCATTGCGGTGGCTTCTCTTGTTGCGGAGCACGGGCTCTAGGCGCGTGGGCTTCAGTAGCTGTGGCACACGGGCTCAGTAGTTGTGGCTCGCAGGCTCTAGAGCGCAGGCTCAGTAGATGTGGTGCACAGGCTTAGTTGCTCTGCGGCATGTGGTATCTTCCTGGACCAGGGCTTGAACCCGTGTCCCCTGCATTGGTAGGCAGATTCTTAACCACTGCACCACCAGGGAAGCCCCTCTTCCTCTTTTAAGGATTGGTTTTCAATAACCTTCATACCTCTCTCGCTGTCATCAGCAGCTTTCTCAGCTTCCTCCAGCTTTTGCAGGGCAGTGGCCAGGTGCTCTTGGGCACTGTCCAGCTCCTTTTCAACCAGCTGGATCCTGCGGTTCAAGGAGGCCGCCTCAGCCTGAGCCTGTTCCCGGACTGCCCTTCTCCCTCCACTTCCGCGGGAGGCGCTCGGCCCTCTCCTCCGCGTCACCGGCCTGCAGCTGCAGAACCTGGGTCTCAGCGCTTCACCGCCTCGGTGGTGGTGACCCCGGCCATGGTGCCCGCCCGGACCCTGCTCGCCTTCGGGTTCCTGCCTCCACTGCCCGGAGCTGCAGCCGCTTCTCACCGACATTGTTTATTTTACATACCCTTTTTTCCTCTCCTCTAAACTGTACTCAGATACAGTGATGATGATCTTTTGGAGGAAGAATATAAAGTTAAAATAGAAAACAGCTTCACGGTAAATTTTATTTAGTCACTATCTAGCTTGGGTGTCGCTCTTCTAAAGATTTAGTCTGCACACATGTTGAAAGAAGGCTTTGTGTGCATAGCAGTTATACAGTCTCAGGAAGTTTTAGAAGTTGTGCTTATGGATAAATTTAATGTTATTTGCTGTTGATTTTTTTTTGGTGTGTTACGTTGTATAATTTATATGTTTCTTCATATTCTGTATGTTTTATTAGCCATCCAATTTGTTCTGAGATTCATTTTAATGTTTAGGGTCTTTTTTTTGTGGGGAGAAGGGAGCCACTAACTTCTTTGAGCATCTAACCTTGTCCCCCACCCCAATCTATATTTGCACATACAAGATTTTGCATATAATTTCAGGAGATCCCTTCAAAGCCCTTTTATAGAACCCAAGTTAAGACCCCTCCTGACATTTAGGATCTGTTGGGAAGAAGGACAGAAATTGGGAAAAGGAAGTTCTTTTCCATTTGTTCTTTAGTTCGAGCAGACCATGGACTTTCCAAAATGGAAGGTGTTTGGTTTTTTGTTTTTTAATAATGTACTTACTTTTTAAGTCTGGGATAGAAATGGACGTGAGTATGAGGTTGACTTAAAGCCCCTTATTGCTGGAGGATGTTTTACTAAACGTGTTTGACAGAATAGAGATTTAAGAGGCTGCAACCTAAATGGAGAAAAGAACACAGGAAAGAAATTGCTGTTCATTGTAGGTTCTTCTTTATACCTGTCTCCACTTTTCCCACCTGTGGGTTTTGTTCAGGTCCTTCTTTTTTCTTAAGACTACTCAGTCCTCCAGGCTTCGCCTGTTGGACTCCTTTCCTTCTTTCCTAGCTAGCTAGGGACCTTCTGCCCCCTTTCCTCCTCCTTGAAGCTTTTTCTGTTCTTCCCTCAACAGGTGGTACTTCCTGCCTCCATGAGTGAGAAGTGAAGTCTGGAGGGGAAAAAGAAAGGAGTAAAGGACAGTAGTGCTGGGAATTTGTCAGGAATGTTTTACTCTTATGCTTCAGTTGTGGGGAACCGGTGAAGGTTTCTGGGTGAGGGACATGATTACAGCTGGGCTTTGGAAGATTGGAGACGAGATGACACGTGGACAGGCATCTTTGCTGGAGCGGAGGCTTGGTGAGGGCAGGCACCATGCATCCGTGGTGCTTAGCTTGTGCAGGGGCACATAGGAAGCCTTCGCACACAAGAAATTTGGTGACTCTGTATACACAAAATATTTAACTTAGGTCTTCAGAGCTATACTTCTTAAATTATTTGTGGTGGAGGATTTTTAAGAATTTTCAATATCTTAGACTGCTTTTGTAAAATTTAAAAATGAGAGTAGAAAGATGAAATTTAAAGTAGGCTTTTAAAAATGCAAGCCCCATTTTTCATTATTAGATTCAATAGATATAAAATTAACTCTCAAATACTATAATTCATTTAATTTCTGTACTCATTTCACTACATAGTAACAGCTGTGGACTGGGCCTTGGACCACAATTTTAGTAGCTCAACTTTAGAGGAATGCTCAAAGGGAGGGTGTGTGTGTGTACAGTAGAGAAGAGTAATACTGTAAACTACCTAATAGCCAAGTGTGTACATGTTTCAGAAGAGAATATTTATTTTGAACTATGCCCCTCCACCCCAAGCAGGTTTAAATAAGAATTTAATTAGCTTTACAGAGTATCCCTATTGGAGGAACTCACCAGTAAGGTAGAAAAAAAACACGTATGCCTTAAAACTCTTGCTTTGGGTTTTTAACATGCTTTTTTTTTTTTTTTTTAAATGTTTATTTATTTATTTATTTTCTTATTAGTCATCCATTAACATGCTTTTGTCTCAAGAAGACAAAAATGATAAAGCACTGATAATTGAAGTCATTGATAGATTTTATTTACATAGGAATATTGGCCTGTTCATTTAGCAGATTGCTGGATCATTACTTCTGGAGGATGTATTTGATCACAGTATTGTGAAGTATAGAAGCACTTTGGTTAGGATGTAATATGATTTCAGTTTTAAGGGGCAATATTTCTACAAGACGATTTCTCACTTTAAAATACTGCCACTGCTGAACTTCATAAGACTGACAAATTTACTGCAGCACATATACTTATTTCTTTTTGTCTGAGTGTATCTGTAAGCCCAGAGAAATTCTGAAAATTTGTTCTCAAGTTTGTTTGAAATTGGAAATCACAATAGCATTTTATTGTAATCTGTGTGTTTTTACAGTGAACTTTGTAGTGAACAATTGACCTTGAAAGCTCTCAGAATTCATAAAGAATAGGAGGGTGGGAGCCTGGGCCCCAGCTGCAGTAAATTACAGCCTAACTGAATATTGATTGTATTCTAGACTGTAGTCAAAAAGAAATAAGAGCTTCAGTGTTCATAACTCAAGGTTTTTAATACTTTCATATGCGAAGGTAAACTAAGTACTACTAAGAATGTTGACCGTTATGGATTCATGGACTCCCTTGGGCTGAGAATGCTTTTCCAAGTTATCTGGTCCACCTCACATGTTGACTGCCCTGCACCTGCAGAGCTTCACCATCAGTCGAACGTGAGGGTGTTTAGGATGGGGCTGGGTGATTTTGCACTTAGCCTGTGCCTAAGGAAGAGGGTTTGGAGGACTATGTTTAACTGTCTTTTAAGTTACGTTGTGGCTTTTTAAATTTTGGGGATTAGTTTCTTAAGGTTAATCAGAGTTAACTATGGCTTTAGTCATTAAAGCTCTCTGATCACTTTAGTTTAATTTTTAATTGATGCCAGTGAGTTATTTTATGTTTGACATTTGTTTCACTTAGAACTTTTACAAATGTTACTTGTCCTTATTTGAATTTTTAAGCTCTCTGATTATCCTGCAGTTGTGGTTGGCACAGTAAATGACAGTGATCTTACAATTATGCTGTCTCTAGTTTTGTTTTATAAACTACTTGAATCTAATGTTCAGTATAGATGACTTTTATTTTTCTTATTTCTTAGACTGCAACTGGCAACGTGGAAGCAAAAGTAGTGTGCTTTTATAGACGACGAGATATTTCCAACACGCTTATAATGCTTGCAGACAAGCATGCTAGTAAGTTAATTGTCTTTTTCTTGGAAAATTAAAATGTGTTTTGAGTCTTTTGTTTTCCATGATATGAGGAAAAGTACTTTATGTAACCTATAGCTTTTTGGTTTCCCATTTGTCTTCCTCTTAGTTTAGATGGGAGTAGGTTTTTGGGTGGTTCTTGGTTTTGGTATATATTTTTTAGGATGCAACATATGTTTATTAGTTAGTCAAAATGTTGAAATAGAAGTCTTTGCACATAGGCTTTAGCGGACAATTGGAGCAGTGTTTTGCCATCTCCAATTTTCCATGGTGGTTTGAAGGTTTGAATATGAGGAAATTTATACTTCACTGGTATTTTGGAGGACTTCTTTTTCCCTCCTCTCTAAAACAACTGGGTTGTATTTACAGTTTTTAAAATTCTGAGTATTTAGTATATATTTATAGTATTAGGTATGTGTGGAAAAAAAAGTGTGCTAAAGAAAGAAGTGCAGTGTGATAGATATGGAAAAAAATTCCTGCAGATAGCAACTCTGAGCATTTCTTTGTAGTTTAATCTTCATTGTGTGCTTCTCCCCACCCCCACAGTCAACAGCTTTGACATATTTTAGCCCCTTTGATTTTTTTTTTTAAACAAAAAACAATCAATAAAAAAGTGATCTAAATTTTAAGAAAGAAGTATAAGTACTTTATTTTGAAAGCCATTTTTGTCCTACAAAATATGTAATGAGACTAGGACCATATGTAAATGTATTTTTCAGTTTAATACCGTGGTGTCTCAAACTCTGGTCTTGGGGTTCCTGAAGCTTTTGAAATGTTTTGGTAATGGGGGAAGGGAGGCTCTTGGCACACAGGTTTGTTCTGTGTCTGCCTGAGAATGATTTCCCCACTGGTTGTCTGTCTCATAAGTTAAATTCCTACTATATTTTCTGCTGTAGTTCATAGAGTTTTTCAGTTTCTTTCCATTTTTGTAGAGAAAGTGTTAATTATGATATGGGTTATTCTGTAGTATTTACAAATTATATATTCACAGATTCAGGGTAATCATATTTGTTCCTCATGTATGAGACCAAAGTATTGCTTTTTAAAATGACATACTAATCAGTTATTTTAGCTATACCTGAAATCTAGAAATTCAGTGTGTTATTAAAGTATCTATGCAAAATTATTTGGATTTTATTCACCATTTGCAACATAAACTTAAGAAAGATAAAATGTCTCATTTATATTCATGTACTTTTGGATTTAATTTAGCTTCTAACGTAGCTTCTAAAGTTGTTGTTGCAAAGGTAGTGAGGTGTAAAGATGGTTGGGCGTCTGCTGACTGTTCATGGAGGGTCTCAGCATGGCTGCCTTTTTTGTGCTGTCTATTTTAGGCTTGTAAATGTAGAAAATCAGGCTGTTTAGAATTGATGAGGCTCTTAGTATTGACTCAGAGAAATGAAATTTTAAGAAACTTAAGAACCAATGAAATTATATAATGGTAGTCATGCAGTTTAAAGAAAGACCTGGGTTCAGATTCTGGTTGGTGACTTGCTGCTTGCCTTAGGAAAATGTCTTGACTTCTCACTCATCTGCATTTTCCTCATTTGTAAAATGAGGTTGAAAAAAATCACCTCTTTTTTAAAGTAAATATTTATTTATTTATTATTTATTCATTTTGGCTGCGCTGGGTCTTAGTTGTGGCACCCGGGATCTTCGTTGCGGCATGCGATATCTTTTTTAGTTGCAACGTGCAGGACCTGTGGACTTCTTAGTTGCACCATGCATGCAGGATGTAGTTTCCCGACCAGGGATCGAACCCGGGCTCCCTGCATTGGGAGTGCGGAGTCTTACCCCCTGGACCACCAGGGAAGTCCCCATTTGGAATCATATGTATTTTACCACAGTTAAAAAAGGTGGGAATTCCCTGGTGGTCCAGTGGTTAGGACTCTGTGTGTTCACTACCAAGGGCACAGGTTCGATCCCTGGTCAGGGAACTAAGAACCCACAGGCCACGAAGCGTGGCCAAAAATTTAAAAAAAAAAAAAAATCTAAAATTGTATACTTTAAGGAAAAAAATTAAAAACAAAATTAAGGGAAAAATTATGCAAGCATTGATGTGAAGCTTAAATGACCTAAGGAATGGCTTATAATGGGGTGCTTAACAAATGTCAGTTGGTTTTTCTCTCTCTGTGATTTGTAGATCATCTCTTTGGGTAGATTACTTCTATCTACGTTTACCTGTTTTCTTCCATTATTTATTGATTTTACTCTCAACGGTAACTATATGTCCATGTACAGTAGAGTTAGAGGTATCAACTGTGTTTCTGTTTTTGTATTGACTAAAACTTCACATGGGGCAAATAAAATTGCCTGAATGGTTCATGCTTTATAAAGAGGTTTTAAGGGGGGATTAAATGGAGAGCGTGTCATATATTAGGAACATTTCAAAACTAGAGTCCTGGATGTGGGTGGCTCTTATTTTTTTTTTTTTTAATAAATTTATTTTATCTTTTTATTTTTGGCTGCATTGGGTCTTCGTTGCTGTGTGCGGGCTTTCTCTAGTTGCAGAGAGCGGGGGCTACTCTTCCTTGCGGTGCGCGGGCTTCTCATTGAGGTGGCTTCTCTTGTTGCGAAGCATGGGCTCTATGTGTGTGGGCTTCAATAGTTGTGGCACACAGGCTCAGTAGTTGTGGCTCATGGGCTCAGTATTTGTGTCTCTCGGGCTCTAGAGCGCAGGCTCAGTAGTTGTGGCGCACGGGCTTAGTTGCTCCGCAGAATGTGGGATCTTTCAGACCAGGGCTCGAACCCGTGTCCCCTACGTTGGCAGGTGCATTCTCAACCACTGTGCCACCAGGGATGTCCCTCATTGTGGACTTCTTTACAACTTTTTATTGCAGAAAATTTCAAACATAGAAAAGTACAGAGAATAGTATAATACACCTGATGTTTCCATTATTCTACTTTAACAGTTATTACTACATGACCAATTATTTCATCTAGACCCCTACTTGTCCCATTATTTTGAAGCTCATCAGAGAAATCTTACTTTTTCATTTGTAAATATTTCAGAATGTATTTCTGAAAAATATGGTCTCATTCAAACTTACAGGAAATGCCAAGAATATACAAGGAACTCCAGTATGCCCTTTACCCAGGTTCAGCAATTAACATTTTGTCATTTTTTATATATATAATATATATATTCTTTATTATATATATATATTTTTCCTGAACCATTAGAGAGTAAATTGGAGACTTTAGAGTGGTTTTCCTAAATATACGAAAATTCTTTTACATAACCACAGTGTAGTAAACATCTCAGGAACCCTAATATTTACACAAAGCTATTGTCTCATTCACAATCCTTATTCAAATTTTATGTCTCAACAGTGTTCTGCGTAGCTGAGTATTTTTTCCTTAGCCTAGGATAAAATCCAGAATCACACGTTGTATTTTTTTTTTTAATTAATTAACTAATTTATTTTTGGCTGCGTTGGGTCTTCATTGCTGCACGTGGGCTTTCTCTGTTTGCGGCCAGTGGAGGCTCCTCTTTGTTGCAATGCGCGGGCTTCTCGTTGCGGTGGCTTCTTTTGTCACGGAGCACGGGCTCTAGGCACGTAGGCTTTAGTAGTTGCAGCACGCGGGCTCAGTAGTTGTGGCTCGCGAGCTCTAGAGCGTAGGCTCAGTAGTTGTGGCACATGGGCTTAGCTGCTCCATGGCATGTGGGATCTTCCCGGTCCAGGGCTCGAACCCGTGTCCCCTGTATTGGCAGGTGGATTCTTAACCACTGCGCCACCAGGAAAGTCCCCACACATTGTATTTTATTGTCATGTATCCTTGATATGGAACCAGCTCAGTCTTTGTGTTTGTTTTTTTTTTTTTTTTGGCCGCGCCATGCGGCATGCGGGATTAGTTCCCCGACCAGGGATCAAACCCGTGCCCCTGGAAGTGGAAGAGCGGAGTCTTAACCACTGGACTGCCAGGAAAGTCCCTTTGTGTTTTTTGACCTTAACATTTTTGAAGAAAACAGGCCAGTTATTTTGTTGAATGTGGCTTAGTTTGTGTTTGTGTAATGTTTCCTAATAATTAGATTCAGGTTATGTATTTTTTGTAGGGATGGTATACAGGTGATGATGTGTCCTTCTAAATCCGTTAGGACAAACCCATGTAATTGGGTTTGTCTTAATAATGGTGATATTAAGTTTGATGACTTGGTAAAGGTGGTGTTCCTTTGTATCCAGTAAGTTATTTTGGGGGAGGTACCTGGCAACTATGTAAATATCTTGTTTTTGGTCAAACATTAATGCATTTGTTTTAGCATCCATTGATCATTTAGGATTCTGTGTAAACATTACTGTCCTTGAATATCTAGTTTTCACATTTTTTCTTTTAGAATATTTTTTCTTTTTTATAGT
The DNA here is from genome assembly GCF_965194825.1 of Balaenoptera physalus. Taxonomy (NCBI): domain Eukaryota; kingdom Metazoa; phylum Chordata; class Mammalia; order Artiodactyla; family Balaenopteridae; genus Balaenoptera; species Balaenoptera physalus. The sequence goes on along the minus strand of NC_138894.1, from coordinate 63,149,876 downwards.
TTGTTTAAATTGGGATCCAAATAAGTTGAGTATGATTGGTTGGTAAGACTCTTGTCTTTTTTTTCTTGTCCATTTAAATAATTGATATATAATTCACATAGCATAAAATCCATGCTTTTAAATTGCACAATTTAGTGGTTTTCAGGATACTCACAAAGTTGTATAACCGTCGCCACTACTAATTTCAGATTATTTTCATCACCCCAAAAAGAGGCCAGTTACTCCCTATTCTCCCCTATTGCTATCAGGCAACCACTGATCTACTTTCTTTCTCTGTAGAGTTGCCTTTTCTGGACATTTCGTATAAATGGAATCATACAGTATGTGTTTTTTGGTGTCTGGCTTCTTTTTACTTAGCCTAATGTTTTCAAGTTTCTTCCATGTCATAGCATGAATTCTTTCATTCCTTTTTTTTTAATAGCTCTTTATTGGAGTATAATTGCTTCACAATACTGTGTTAGTTTCTGTTGCACAACAAAGCAAATCAGTCATATGCATACACATGTCCCTATATCCCCTCTCTCTTGCATCTCCCTCCCATCCTCCCTATCCCACCCCTCTAGGTGGACACAAAGCACCGAGCTGATCTCCCTGTGCTACGTGGCTGCTTCCCACTAGCTATCTGTTTTACATTTGGTAGTGTATATAAGTCCATGCCACTCTCTCACTTCATCCCAGCTTACCCTTCCCCCTCCCCGTGTCCTCAAGTCCATTCTCTATGTCTGCGTCTTTATTCCTGTCCTGCCCCTAGGTTCTTCAGAACCACTTTTTTTAGCTTCCATATATGTGTATTAGGATATGGTATTTGTTTTTCTCTTTCTGACTTACTTCACTCTGTATGACAGACTCTAGGTCCATCCACCTCACTACAAATAACTCAATTTTGTTTCTTTTTATGGCTGAGTAATATTCCATTGTATATATGTGCCACATCTTCTTTATCCATTCATCTGTTGATGGACGTTTAGGTTGGTTCCATGTCCTGGCTATTGTAAATACTGCTGCAGTGAACATTGTGGTACATGTCTCTTTTTGAATTATGGTTTTCTCAGGGTATATGCCCAGTAGTGGGATAGCTGGATCATATGGTAGTTCTATTTTTAGTTTTTTAAGGAACCTCCATGCTGTTTTCCATAGTGGTTGTATCAATTTACATTCCCACCAACAGTGCAGGAGGGTTCCCTTTTCACCACACCCTTTCCAGCATTTATTGTTTCTAGCTTTTTTGATAACGGCCATTTTGATCAGCGTGAGTTGATACCTCATTGTAGTTTTGATTTGCATTTCTCTAATAATTAGTGATGTTGAGCATCTTTTAAACAAGACCCATATATATGCCATCTACAAAAGATCTACTTCAGACCTAGGGACACATACAGACTGAAAGTGAAGGGATGGAAAAAGATATTCCATGCAAATGGAAATCAAAAGAAAGCTGGAGTAGCAATACTCGTATCAGATAAAATAGACTTTAAAGACTGTTGCAAGAGATAAAGAGGGACACTACATAATGCTCAAAGGATCAATCCAAGAAGATATAACAATTATAAATGTTTATGCACCCAACATAGGAGCACCTCAGTACATAAGGCAGATGCTAACTAACAGCCATGAAAGGAGAAATGGACAGTAACACAGTAATAGTGGGGGACTTTAACACCCCACTTACACCAATGGACAGATCATTCAAACAGAAAATAAATAAGGAAACACAAGCTGTAAATGACACAATAGACCAGATAGATCTAATTGATATTTATAGAACATTGCAGCCCAAAGTGGCAGAATACACTTTCTTCTCAAGTGCACATGGAACGTTCTTCAGGATAGATCACATGTTGGGTCACAAATCAAGCCTCAGAAAATTTAAGAAAACTGAAATCGTATCAAGCATGTTTTCTGATCATAACACTATGAGATTGGAAATCAGTTACAGGAAGAAAACTGTAAAAAACACAAATACATGGAGGCTAAACAGTGTATTACTTAATAACCAAGAGATCACTTCATTCCTTTTTATAGCTTAATGATGTCACTGGGTGGATGTACTACGTTTGTTTATCCGTTCATCAGTTGATGGACGTTTGGATTGTTTCCACTTTCTGGTTTTTATGAATAATGGTGTTATGAACATTCCTGTACAAGTTTTTGTGTGGACATCTTTCAGTCTTTTAATTTACAGATACATATTATTTCATATTCTCTCTCTCAGTATTTTGTTGAAGATAGCAGGTGGTTAATCCTGTTGAGTTTCTTTTGGCTTGGAGTTTGTTCATTGCATCTCTCTTGTGTCCTTTACCATGCTTCTCTGTAGATGGATAGTTATATGCAGATTCTAGAGGACCGAATCTAGGTTTATTTTTGTGGGGTGTGGGTACAAGATCACTTCATGGGTAGCATGGTGTACTTCTGTCATGAGGTCTGTAATGTATCGTTGCCTGTTTCTCTCTATTTATTTATTTTATTATTAAAAACATTTTTTTTTAGATTTAGTTTATTTTTGGCTGCGTTGGGTCTTTGTTGCTGCGCGTGGGCTTTCTCTAGTTGCGGCGAGCGGGGGCTACTCTTCGTTGCGGTCTGCGGGCTTCTCATTGCGGTGGCTTCTCTTGTTGCCGCGCATGGTCTCTATGCACGCGGGCTCAGTAGTTGTGGCTCACAGGCTGTAGAGCACAGGCTCAGTAGTTGTGGCACATGGGGTTAGTTGCTCCGTGGCACGTGGGATCTTCCCGGACCAGGGCTCGAACCCGTGTCCTCTGCACTGGCAGGTGGATTCTTAGCCACTGCACCACCAGGGAAGCCCAGTGTTAAGTTCTTTAACGTTGGTTTTGATCATCTTTACAGCCTTCGTGTGTCTCATTCATTATATATATATATAGTTGCTCCACAAGTGTTTGTAGCTTTAAATTTACCAAGGGAACAAATTTGAAGAACAGCCGGGCTACCAGTTGTTTTGTTTTAGCATCTTGGTTTGCTGAAAAGAGTCTGTGGTGTGTGTTTATCTATCTATCTATCTATCTATCTATCTATCTATCTATCTATCTATCTATCTATCTATGTATCTATCTGTTGTGTTTTAAAACATGGTCCTCAACTTCTTTGACATTCCTTCCATTGATAGATGAAGTCCATGTCTTCTCCGCTTGGATCTGGGTGGGGTTGTGACCAACACAGTATTGTGGAAGTAATGCTGTGTGACTCTTCAAGGCTAGGTCAGAAAAGGCCATGAAGCTTCTACCTGGTTTTCTTGGAATGTTTGCTCTCAGGATAGTTCTGCTTGGAACTCAGCCACTATACTGTGAGAAAACCAGGCTACGTGGAGAGGCCGTTTGTAGGTGCTAAGGCTGATGGTCCTATCTGAGCCCAAGTGCCAGACATATGCCTGAAGGAGCCACCAGCTGATCCAGCCTCAGCCATTTGAGTTCCTCTTGAGGCCCCAGTTATTGTGAAGCAAAAGCAAGAGTTCTGTGCTGTGCCCTGTCTGAATTCCTCACCCACTGAATCAGTGAGCAAAGTAGAATTGTTGTTTTGTGCCACTAAGTTTTGGGATGATTTGTAACTCAACAATAGACGATATAACTGGAATAGGATCATAATAGGTTTTTCTGTTAGGGAATATTTTCAGTGACAGTTTAAAATCAATATTTAAGCTTATGACTGCCAACTAAAAGTATTTAATGAACTATTAGTTTTCTTTAAGTAAACTTCATTTTCTTTTGACAGACTGATTAAATGAAGGGATTTTGCCCCAATGCCTTACTCCTTATAAATGATTTTTGGCCACTTTGAGCACAAGTCAGGAAAAATGCCCTCTTTATTATTCTGAAGTGAAATTTATTGATAGTATAACTTATACATATAATGGAAAAACAAAACTAAAACTCAGTATTATGTTCTAACTGCAATATAAAAGAGAAAAAATTTATAATATAATATAATATATATAATAGGATCATATATACTGTATTTCAATATGTGTAAATGCTGAGGCATGACAATAGTGGAAGCTGTAACGAAATTGTGAAATGTTTGCATGTATGCATAGAATCACTAGCAATGCAGCGGTTATAAATTAGACTGATATTTTGTACTAGGAACTCTAATATTTCCTGAGATATTTTTTCAAAATGGTACTATTGGTAAGTTTTGAACAAAACAAAATACAGTCTTTTCTCTTTTTATATGATGGCTACATTGCTGGAAAAGTCAGTTATATTAAAACCATACCCCAAATATTTTGTGTTCTCATACATAGAATGGAATTAGCTCTAGTCTCAGGTAACAGAATCATGTTTTTCACTTACATAAATGTCCAGAGGGACATTTCAAAGTCATATGAATCATGGACTGTCCTCTGCTTTATACCTATATATCTATGGGGTATCTAACATCCTTGTTTTCCATCTGTGAAATGTTAATTCTGCTCCCATTGTGGTAGTACTGCCACCACCTCACCCTTTCCAAAGGAGTCCTTGGGGTGTAGACTAGTACCCATTTAAGAACCAGGGCACTAAATGCAGTATAATAAAACAAAAACTATGTCTGTATTGTTGACTAACACATTTGCTGACATTCACTGTAACTTTGGGAACATGGAAGTTACTCGGTATGTACAAATTAAACAAAAAAAAAAGCTCTTAATAGTTTCCCTAATTCCTCCAAATTAGAGATTAAAGTTGCAAGTAATAAAAAAGTTAAAAGTTAAAGTTATTTATATTCAGCTAGGATTGATACGGGCTTTTTTAAAAAAGAAATTTATTTATTTATTTAGTCTATTTATTTTTGGCCGCGTTGGGTCTTCATTGCTGCGTGCGGGCTTTCTCCAGTTGTGGCGAGTGGGGGCTACTCCTCATTGCAGTGCGTGGGCTTCTCATTGCAGTGGCTTCTCTTGTTGTGGAGCACCGGCTCTAGGTGCACGGGCTTCAGTAGTTGTGGTGCACGGGCTTCAGTAGTTGTGGCGCGCAGGCCTAGTTCCTCCGCGGCATGTGGGATCTTCCCGGACCAGGGCTCAAACCTGTGTCCCCTGCATTGGCAGGCAGATTCTTTACCACTGCGCCACCAGGGAATTCCCAGGATATTTAATTCTTTTACATTTAATTATATTTTAATTCCTTTGTGTGTATGTATGTATGTATGTGTGTGTTTGTGTGTATGTGTTTTCTCCTTCCTTTCCTTGTGTTGGTTTTATCAGATTTTCTATTTGTCAGGAAGGTATCCATCCTATTTGTAGTCTTATAGTGGTCACCTTCACATTTTTATTTATTTTACTTAATTGTTAAAACTTTTTGTTTTTAGAAAGGTAATATTTGAATATGTCAACATTTAAAAGGTACAAAAGTATATATTCAGTGCAAAAACTCTCCACATCAGGTCTCCGAAGACCCAGTATTCCCCCCTAGATCATCATTGTTACTAGTCTCTAGTATCTTTTCCAGAGAAAATCAATGTACATAGAAGGAAATCATACATATGTGTATACACATATTTTCCCCCAACTTTTTTTTTTTTTTACAAAAATGATGGCGCAGTATGGTGGTTTTAATATTTTTTACTCTAGAATTTCCCATAATAACGTAAACAACTTTCACTCCCTTATACATTTTAAAAAATTTTATTTATTTATTTATTTATTTATTTTTGGCTGCGTTGGGTCTTCATTGCTGTGTGCGGGCTTTCTCTAGTTGCGGCGAGCAGGGGCTACTCTTCGTTGTAGTGCGCGGGCTTCTCATTCTGGTGGCTTCTCTTGGTGCGGAGCACGGGCTCTAGGCGCACGGGCTCAGTAGTTGTGTCTCGTGGGCTCTAGAGCGCAGGCTTAGTACCTGTGGCGCATGGGCTTAGTTGCTCCGCAGCATGTGGGATCTTCCCGGACCAGGGATCGAACCCATGTCACCTGCATTGTCAGGCGGATTGTTAACCCGTGCGCCACCAGGGAAGTCCCTCCCTTATACATTTGAAAGTTGACATCTAAAATTTTTCATCAAAAATTTAAATAGTTGCAAAGAGATAATATCTAGTGTGTTGCAAATAGTGACATTTAAAAATAAATGGCTATGTAGAGGACAAAACGTATGGACACCAAGGGGGAAAACGGCAGGGGTTGGGGATGGTGGTGTGATGAATTGGGCGATTGGGATTGACGTGTATACACTGATGCGTTTAAAATTGATGACTAATAAGAACCTACTGTATAAAAAAATAAATAAAATTCAAAAATTAAAAATAAATAAATAAATAAATAAATGGCTATGGAATTCCTTGGCCATCCAGTGGTTAGAACTCCACATTTCCACTACTGGGGGCCGGGGTTCATCCCTGGTCAGGGAACTAAGATCCAGAAAGCTGAGTGGTGCAGCACAGCCAGAAAAAAAAAAGAAATATTGTAACAATTTGCCCACCATCACAGGTTTAAAAAAAAAAAAGCATGAACAAGCTCCTGTTGAACAGTTTGAAATTTTAGGTGATCCTTTTGTCTCCTTGAGCTCTTTTCCATTTTGCTTTCTCTGCAGAATTCTAGCCTAATGTATTTTATGCTTGAAAAGTTTTATCATCATATTATTGTCTGCAACAAAAATTAAACATAAATTAAAATTTTAAAACACTTTGTATGTCTTGACTTCATAAGGCTCAGAGTCTTAATTTCTTTTGGATTTATTATAATTATAGTACACATACTGTAAAAATTTTGATAATTACTAAACATAAAAATACATTTTTACTGGAAATCATCTCTTAACGAGATGAGTGGGGATTCTTCTCACCTCATTTAGTTAACAAATCCTTGCATTAATGTAACTTGTTGCTAGAATGAGAGGGTTTGGTATTGATTCTGTTCCTGATTTTTGTGTATATAGGTGTAGTTTCTGACAAAATTTTTTCATCTAAGTAGATGAGAATGGTGGCGTTTTCCTCATTTATTCATTTATCAAATATATTTTGAGCTCCTACTGTGTTATGGAGACTCCTCTAAGTTCTGGTGATAAGCACTGAACAAGCAGAAATCCCTGCCCTCAGAGTTCACAAGTGTCTCTTTGTTCTTCTGAGTTGTATGTGAAAAATCATATAGCAGTTTTTCATCAAAAGTCATTTTTAATGATTTAGCAGCTGACAATTCAATTATGTCCTACTTCAGTCTTGTTGAAAGCAGAGAATTTGAAACCACCAGAGTTGGAAGAGGTTTGTTAACCAGTCATTAGTCATTCATGATCTCATTTTTTGAGAAGCAGAATAAAAAGGCTTTACCAAGACCTAACAAATGACTGTTAATTTTACTTCCTACTCTTTGACCTACATAGATTGTATCACTTAGGGGTCTACCAGATAAACAACTAGTTGGAGATTTTATGTATATATAAATACATAATATCCTATACACATATGTAATCTCCAACTGGTTTGTATAAATATATAAAGAGATTTATTTATTGCAAAACAAATAAATGATTGTGGGGCTGGCCAGGTGGGATTTCTTCTTCCTCAGGGAAATCTCAGTTTTGCTCCTGAGACCTTTCATTTGATTGGATGAGACCCACCCAGATTATTGAGGATAATCTCCTTTATTCAGAGTCAGCTGATGGTAATCACATCTACAAAATACTTTCACAGCAACACCTAGTTAATATTTGAATAACTAGGGATTATAGCCTAGCCAATTTGACAGACAAAACTAACCATCATAGGGACCTTATTTAAACCAGTATACTCAGAAAGGTTTGGGAAAGTTGAAATAATGTTCATTTAAATATACCTTTGTGGGACTTCCCTGGTGGTGCAGTGGGTCCCCTTGCCAATGCAGGGGACACGGATTCGAGCCCTGGTCCGGGAAGATCCCACATGCCGCGGAGCAACTAAGCCCGTGCACCACAACTACTGAGCCTGTGCTCTAGAGCCTGCGAGCCACAGCTACTGAAGCCCGCACGCCTAGAGCGCATGCTCTGCAACAAGAGAAGCCACCGCAATGAGAACCCCGCGCACCACAGCGAAGACCCAACACAGCCAAAAAATAAATAAATAAATAAACCTTTGCATTTTAAATTTAAGTCTGATAAAATGTTTGGCTCTTACACCATTTGTGTACTTATGTATTTAAATATATATGACATGTAAATTGATATATAATGTATAATATGAACTGTATTTAAATATATTTACATCAGATTGTTGGAACTGTGGATTTCATTTATTCAATGGAAAATGACTAACAGTAAAACTTTAATGACAAAGCCAGTCCTTATTGACAAAAACCAGGCAGCTAAATCATACTTTCTGTCAGTCTTTTTTTTCCAATTTTAATAAATGAGTACTGTGCATCCCCGAGGCAACCATCTCCTTCTGAATTCTAAGATAGATTCCTGGATAATGCTCAGAGCCTTGCTGTGATGGACTAAGGCCATCAGCATTTTTTGCAGACTCTGTTTTTTTTTTGTCTTGGGACTGTTTTCTCAGGAGTGTGTTTTGTTTTGTTTTTTTTTTCTTTTTTTTAATTTTTTTTTTTTTTTTTTAGAAATTCACGTTCTTTTATTTATTTATTTATGACTGTGTTGAGTCTTTGTTTCTGTGCGAGGGCTTTCTCTGTTGTGGCAAGTGGGGACCACTCTTCATCGCGGTGCGCGGGCCTCTCACCATCGCGGCCTCTCTTGTTGCGGAGCACAGGCTCCAGACGCGCAGGCTCGGTAATTGTGCTCATGGGCCCAGTTGCTCCGTGGCATGTGGGATCTTCCCAGACCAGGGCTCGAACCCGTGTCCCCTGCATTGGCAGGCAGATTCTCAACCACTGCGCCACCAGGGAAGCCCTGTTTTTTTGTTTTTTAATAAATTTATTTTATTTTATTTTTGACTGCGTTGGGTCTTCGTTGCTGCACGTGGGCTTTCTCTAGTTGTGGTGAGCAGGGGCTACTCTTCACTGCAGTGCACGGGCTTCTCATTGCAGTGGCTTCTTGTTGCGGAGCATGCGCTCTAGGCGTGCGGGCTTCAGTAGTTGTGGCTCACGGGCTCTAGAGCACAGGCTCAGTAGTTGTGGTGCATGGGCTTAGTTGCTCCGCAGCATGTGGGATCTTCCTGGACCAGGGCTTGAACCCGTGTTCCCTGCATTGGCAGGCGGATTCTTAACCACTGCGCCACCAGGGAAGCCCAGGAGTGGTGTATTTTTTGATTACCATCAAGGGGTTGGAAAAAGTGAATCTTTAAGTATAAATTGTTCATATATCTGTCAGTTGATCAACAGGTAGATATCTGATGCCACAGTCTCACATACTTCTGAATTCATAACATGCTAACATTGGCCAAAACACCCCAGTTCTAATACCACACTTTGCTGTGACTAAAGTATGTGTAAGACACAAAACCGTATTCTGTGAATTTCTGATATCTTTATCGTGTCCCTGTTTTGTCACCAGTGGTCTCCTTGTTTGGTGCTCTGGTGGTTTTTACTCCCTTGGGCTGTGCTGTACTTTAAGATTTAGAGTGGTGGAGAGGTAAGAGAAGAGTGGTGGAGATGAGAAAAGAAGGACCCTGTGCTAGTTCTCAGGCTAGTACATGTGGAATTTGATCTACAAGTTGTTTTCCTTAAACATGTGTTTCTGTGTATCCCTTACAATGTCTTCTGTACCCTTAGAAGTGTTCAGGCTCACCTTTTGAAGACTTCTGTTAACACTATACCACTTTTCCTGGGCCTTGCTTTTTTCTTATCTTGGAAATCCTTCCATATCTGCATGTACTTTGTTTTAATGGCTGCATTATATTCCACAGTTTGATGTTTTTACTATAATTTAACCAGTCTGTACTGGTGGAGGATTGCGTTTTTTATCTTTTGCTGTCAAATAGTTCTGCAGAGTACATTATCATTTAGCACATGTTATGAGCACAGCATCTATATTTAGGATAGATTCCTAGAATTGCAGTTGTGGGATCAAAAGATTACGCATTGTAATCTTGATAGATATTGCCAAATTGCCTGCCTCAGACAGGGTATCAGTTTAGACCTATCAGCAACAAATAAGTGTCTATTCCCTCCCACCCTTACCAATATAGTTTACTATCAGGCTTTTGATCTTTACTTAACCTAATAGGTAAAAAAATGATACCTTGGTATAGTTTTTTTTTTTTTTTTTTATAATAGTCTTTTAAAAATTTATTTATTTATTTATTTATTTATTTATTTAATTTATTTTTTGGGGCTGCACTGGGTCTTTGTTGCTGCATGCGGGTTTTCTCTAGTTGCGGCGAGCAGGGCTACTCTTCGTTGCGGTGAGCGGGCTTCTCATTGCTGTGGCTTCTCTTGTTGCAGAGCACAGGCTCTAGGCATGCGGGCTTCAGTAGTTGTGGCACGAGGGCTCAGTAGTTGTGGCTCGCAGGCTCTAGAGCACAGGCTCAGTAGTTGTGGCTCACGGGCTTAGCAGCTCCGCGGCATGTGGGATCTTCCCGGACCAGGGATCGAACCTGTGTCCCCTGCATTGGCAGGCAGATTCTTAACCACGGCGCCACCAGGGAAGTCCCCCTTGGTATAGTTTTATTTTACATTTCTTATGAAAATGTGGCTTTCTTATAAAAGCCACTTTTGTTTCCTTTTCTGTGAACTGTTTATATCATTTGCCTTTTTTATATTGAGTAACTTCTGCTAAATTAATGTGTAGTGGAAAAAATCTTCAGTTAACTCAATAAATATGGTTTTGTTTGTTTGTTTTTTTGGAATCCAAGCTATCTTTATTTTTGAACTACATTTATGTTTTGCTTTGCCCTTATCTAAATTTTTTTCACAAAGTGTCTGTGGGTGGTGAACTTTCTAAATCTTACCATCATACTTAATGCTAGTTTGTCTCTTTATAGAATTCTAGGTTCAAAATAGTTTCCTCTCAGAACTTTGAAACAATTAACTCCATTGTCTTCTGGAATCCAGTGTTGTTGATAACAACTCTGATGTCAATATAATTCTTATTCTTGATGTCAATATAATTCTTATTCTTGTAATTCTTCTTATTCTTAACATGTTTTTCCCTCTGGAAAAACACAGCTTTAGAATTGGCATTCTGAAATCTTGCCAGAATATGCCATGCCAGAATATGTCTGCATGTTGCACTTACTTCAGTAAACCATTCTATGTGTTTTTGGTGAATATGTTGGAATGAGGGAGGACCTGTAATTTGTTTTCAGCTCAGGGATGTTTTCTTCTAGGATTTCTGTTTCTTTGTTGTCCCTCTGTTGTCTCTCTTTCTGGAATTCCTAGTAACAAAAGTTGTGACTTCTGTTAACTGATCTCATTCTTTTCATTTCTTAGGCCTTTTATGTAGCTTACTGGAAGAATTCTTTGATTTAATACTCCAGCTCACTTATTTGATCAACAGCTGTATCTATTCTGGATTCATTCAGCTCAGTTGTTGAAACGGTAATACTTCCAAGAGTAATACTAAAGAGAGAAGGGGAAACACAAACAACAACAGAAAGTTACCCTGGTATTTGAAGAACCTTTTTTTGTGCTTTGACCACAAATTTTATTAGTAGGGAGAAGGCTAAACATACTTGATTTCTAGATATCTGTTGTGTATTCTTCTGAACTTTGACATTAGGAGAACATAGCCCATAGATCTGTTGTATCTTAGTCTATAAAGTATTTAGGTGCATAGACCTCAGCCTTTCTCTCTCTCTCTCTCTCTATTTTATTTTTAACATTTTATTTATTTTATTTTCTGGCTGCACCGCACAGCATGTGGGATCTTAGTTCCCCATCCAGGGAGCAAACCCACGCCCCTTGCAGTGGAAGCGTGGAGTTTTAACCACTAGACCACCAGGGAAGTCCCAACACTTTCCTTTTTTTGAATCCAGGTCCAAATCTGGCTAATCTGAGGCACTGAGCCCTAACTCTGCCCCTGGAGAAACTTCTCAGTCTTTTCCAGGCAGCTACTACCAGTTGATTGGAGTTGGCACAAAGATCTATTTTCTGTCACTGCATTAAAAGTAATAAACATTCATTTATAAGGACATTTTTCTCTTGCTATTTTATAATGTTTTTATTTTTGTGAATGACATTTTACAATTAGTAGTTATGGCAAGTTTGTGTCTCATTAATCAGATTATTATCAACTGTAAATATTACAGAGGTTTATTATTTGGCAAGTTAATTATGTTTTATGATATACATTTTCTTATTGATCTGTTACTTTGAATGTTAATGATTGCTATTATCTTTTTAAACAAAGCAAGTACTATATTACTACTTTAAAACTGATGTCACATTGCTTTTTGATTATTAAATGAGGCATTCCAATAATTAGATATTCTTAAGCTTCTTTAAAGGCTTTGTGTTAGCTTTACTTAATTTGTGGGATGGAACAATATAGACTTCATGTTTTATATTTTCATATGACTGGTTGAATGAATATCATTTTTGTAGTCAGAGTAGCTTATCTAAAATTTTCCACAGGTTATCATTAAAAAAATCTTTCCATTGAAGTATAGTATAGATATTGAATTCTGTAGCTTCCTACTACTACCTCTGTTTCTACTAGTGCTTTTACCTTTACATATTGTCTTTATTTAGAATAGCCCAAAGTATGTTTTCATTAGCATTTCAAACTCTAGAATTTTAAATCTGGAAGGACCCTATACATAATCTGTTTAAACTCTGTTTTATAGCTGAGTTCTTGACCCAAGGTTACCTAGCTGGACTAATGATCTGTCCTCTGATTCCTGTTTTTCTACACTTTGTTTTATTTATCTCTAAAATTTATTTTGGAGGAGATAAATATGACTATACTTCATTTTATGTTTGTCCAATTTGGCCTTGGGAAAAAAGGAGTTTTGGAGTCGGACCTGGTTATTAATGCTGGTTCTATCATTTAGTAGCCATGTAGCCTTGGGCACATTAGTTAACCTTGCTGAGCCTTAGTTTCTTCATCTGTACAAGGGGCTTACTAATACTTTCTACCTATTACCCTCCCTGTCTTGAGAGTTGTTGTAGGAATTAAGTGAATAAAGTGTCTGGTAGATCATGAGGTGTACAGAAAATGGTAGCTTTTTGAATCAGTGTCACTGAAAGAAACAGAAACCAATCTGGATTTGGTCTATTACTGGGAATTAAGTGCTTCCCAAATGGTGGAATGGTTGAAGGAACATATCCTAGGCTGGGCCCCTGGAGGACTCCCGTAACAGTACAAAGAACTGACCCACGTGCTAAGCTGGTCCCTCTGGAGCCAAGCTAGCAAGCACCATGCTTTTTTGATTGCCCCTCACAGCCAGGAAGTTGGAAAATGGTCACCTGAAGCCTCAGTCCAGGTTTTTAGAAGTCATATCAAGCAGCTGCTGATGCCTGCCGCATTCTTGACACCTAGGAACTTGGAGAATGGACATGGCTGCATAAAAGCCTCACTTTCAACTTTGCTGATGGCTAATAGTCTCAGGAAGATGGCCCCTGTCTCATAGCCTCCCAGTACATTGCATGCCAGTTCCCATGCACAACTCGGGGTGCATGGGAAGCTGGGAACTAATTTTAAGCTTTCTGATCTCTCCAAAGGGAAGGAAGGAGGTTGAGAAAATCCGAGTATTTACGGTAGTGGTATTAAGCTGGATGGTAGTGTTGGTGGTGGATAAGGATTATTGTTGCTGTGTTCAGTATACCTCATTCAGAATTATGTATCAAGTGGGTGATATTCTAGAACTAGAACTGGAAGTTCCAAATGCAGTTATTTTCAGTGGGCTGTACTCCTTCTAATACCTTATTCTTTTTTTTTTTTTTTTTTTTTAATATCTTATTCTTTATTCGTTAAGTAAGTAATTCACTGAGCATCTCAGTATGAGCAGATGGCTGTTCTGGATGCTCTGAATGTTTACAGTGACCAGACTCTGTCCCTGCTCTCAGAAAGGCTTAGTCCTGTGGGTTTACAGGCGTAGGCTGTTTTACTACAGTATAGTAAATGCTGTGGTAGAGGTGACATACCCAGGAAGGACTCCTGACCCCTAGCAGGGGGGCTTCTAAAGTGACACCAGATCCTTTTAGGAAGTGATCATTCACAAGTTAAAGTACCCCAATTGCCTATACATTTTATAAAAGAGTAAAGAGAACTGTTTTCATAACAAGTTTTGGTAAGAACAGGACAGTATAGATGGGAGATTCTTCTTGTAAAGAGATGGAGAGGATACTTAAGAGAAGAACATCCTCTTGGATCTGGCCAGTTTTGTTGTGGAGCTGAGGTAGGAGGCATCTTTGATGGCCCCCTCCATCACCCGTTTATCATCTTCACCTGGAGGACTTCCAGGGGCCCTATTCCTTCCCTGGAGATCCAAGCAGGCACCCACAGCATAACTCTCACTCTAGGCCTACAGTCCAGACGTTCAGATGTTCTCTGACCCTTTCCCCTATTATCTTCATTTTCTTTGTCCAAGATGTGAGAAAGGGGCTCCTTACTTTTATTCTATGTGTTTACTGCACGTATAGGATAAAAAGTCATAAAAATTTTAGGCACTGAAAAGGGCCTTACTTGTTCATTTTCCGTTTTTCTTAGCAGCCAGTTGTGGTTGTCTTCAAGTCTAGAGGACACAGGTAGGAAAAGAAGATCATAACTTGTGTCAAAATTGCCTCTGTATTAGAGAATGGATATAAATCATTATTTTTTAAAACGGACTTACAAATCCAGGAAGCATTAATAAATGTACATTTTTTTACAGTGTTTTATTTGATTTTAATTTTGTGCAGTCTTTTAAATTTTTTAAAAATTTTGCTGAAGCATAGTTGATTTACAGCGTTGTGTTAGTTTCTGGCGTACAGCAAAATGATTGTTATACATATATATGTAATATTCTTTTTCACATTCTTTTCCATTATGGTTGATTACAGGATGTTGAATGTAGTTCTAATTTTGTACAGTCTTTAAGCTTAATTAAGATATCTTTGCTCTGTTGGTTGTAAATCAGTATTATTTTATCTGGCCTTTTGTTCACAGACTTTGCTTTTCAGTAAATGTGATAATAACCTATATTGTATATCAGAAGAGATTTTAACACTTTCAACCCATCAATACTTTATCTTTGAGAAGGAAGGAAAACTAACAATTTTTAAAAATTATTTATTTATTTATTTATTTTTGGCTGCGTTGGGTCTTGGTTGCTGCGCACGGGCTTTCTCTGGTTGTGGTGAGCGGGGGCCACTCTTCGCTTTGGTGCATGGGCCTCTCATTGTGGTG
This sequence comes from Balaenoptera physalus, assembly GCF_965194825.1. Lineage (NCBI taxonomy): Eukaryota > Metazoa > Chordata > Mammalia > Artiodactyla > Balaenopteridae > Balaenoptera > Balaenoptera physalus. The sequence goes on along the minus strand of NC_138894.1, from coordinate 63,134,712 downwards.
GCTTCTCCTGTTGTGGAGCACAGGCTCTAGGTGTACAGGCTTCAGTAGTTGTGGCACATGGGCTCAGTAGTTGTGACGCACAGGCTTAGTTGCTCCGCGGCATGTGGGACCTTCCTGCACCAGGGATCGAACCCGTATCCCCTGCATTGGCAGGTGGATTCTCAACCACTGTGCCACCAGGGAAGCCCCCAATTTTTTAATACATTTTAAAAAATTAATAATTAATTAATTTGGCCGCGTTGGGCCTTAGTTGCTGCTCATGGGATATTCGTTGCGACACGGGATCTTTCGTTACAGCGCACGGGCTCTTCATTGTGGCACGCAGGTTTCTCTAGTTGCAGTGTGTGGGCTTCTCTGTAGTGTGGCACGTGGGCTCCAGAGCACACGGGCTCGTAGTTGCAGTGCACAGGCGGCTCTCTAGTTGTGGTGTGCGGGCTCAGCAGTTGTGACATGTGGGCTCTCCAGTTATGGCGTGCAGGCTTAGTTGCTCCACGGCATGTGGGATCTTAGTTCTCTGACCAGGGTTCGAACCCACATCCCCTGCGTTGGAAGGTGGATTCTTAACCACTGGACCACAAGGGAAGTCCTAAAAACTAACAATTTTGAACTCTGTGTTTCAGATGGTACACTAGACACATATTCATTTTGTTCTTTTAATCATCACTACTAGAATTTGTTAGTTTAGGTTGTTATTAGCTCTATTTCTACAGTGGCCCAAAGAGAATTCAGTAACTTACCAAAAGTCAGAGCAGCATTTAGTGGAATTAGAATATGAGCTCTTCCACCGCCGGTGAGGGCCTGTGCCATGCTGAGTACTCGCCGCCCCCGCCAAGCGGTTGGACGCCGACATTGACCGGGGACTGACAAGGAGTTCGATAGCTGTGGGGCTGGGTATTGCAGCTCTTGGATTTGCAGGTTGCTACACATTTCAAATCTGGAAACTTCTAGGACAAGTAATCACAGAAACTGCAAAGATTTCAACTCCTATAATTAAACTCAGGGTCAAAAGAACTGCAAGTGGAGACCTTCAAGATGGCGGAGGAGTAAGACGTGGAGATCACCTTCCTCCTCACAAATACATCAAAAATACATCTACACGTGGAACAACTCATACAGAATACCTACTGAACGCTGGCAGAAGACCTCAGACTTCCCAAAAGGCAAGAAACTCTCCCCGTACCTGGCCGTGTGGCTCACAGGATGTTGGTGCTCTGGCTGGGTGTCAGGCCTGAGCCTCTGAGGTGGGAGAGCCGAGTTCAGGACATTGGTCCACCAGAGACCTCCCGGCTCCACGTAATATCAATCGGCGAGAGGTCTCGCAGAGATCTCTGTCTCAATGCTAAGACCCAACTCCACTCAATGACCAGCAAGCTCCAGTTCTGGACACCCCATGCCAAACAACTAGCAAGATAGGAACACAACCCCACCCATTAGCAGAGAGGCTGCCTAAAATCATAATAAGTTCACAGACACCCCAAAACACACCACTGGACGCGGTCCTGCCCACTAGAAAGACAAGATCCAGCCTCATCCACCAGAATATAGGCACCAGTCCCCTCCACCAGGAAGCCTACATGACCCACTGAACCAACCGTACCTACTGGGGGCAGACACCAAAAACAATGGGAACTATGAACCTGCAGCCTGCGAAAAGGAAGACCCCAAACACAGTAAATTAAGCAAAATCAGAAGACAGAGAAATACACAGCAGATGAAGGAGCAAGGTAAAAACCCACCAGACCAAACAAATGCAGAGGAAATAGTCTACCCGAAAAAGAATTCAGAGTAATGATAGTAAAGGTGATCCAAAATCTTGGAAATAGAATGGAGAAAATACAAGAAACGTCTAACAAGGACCTAGAAGAACTAAAGAGCAAACAATGATGAACAACACAATAAATGAAATAAAAATTCTGTAGAAGGAACCAATAGCAGAATAGCTGAGGCAGAAGAACGGGTAAGTGACCTGGAAGATAAAATAGTGGAAATAACTACTGTGGAGCAGAATAAAGAAAAAAGAATGAACAGAATTGAGGACAGTCTCAGAGACTTCTGGGACAACATTAAATGCACCAGCATTTGAATTATATGGGTCCCAGAAGAAGAAGAGAAAAAGAAAGGGACTGAGAAAATATTTGAAGAGATTATAGTTGAAAACTTCCCTAATATGGGAAAGGAAATAGTTAATCAAGTCCAGGAAGCGCAGAGTGTCCCAGGCAGGATAAGTCCAAGGAGAAACACGCCAAGACTCATATTAATCAAACTATCAAAAATTAAATACAAAGAAAAAAGACTAAAAGCAGCAAGAGAAGAGCAACAAATAACATACAAGGGACTCCCCATAAGGTTAACAGCTGATCTTTCAGCAGAAACTCTGCAAGCCAGAAGGGAGTGGCAGGACATATTAAGGTGATGAAAGGGAAGAACCTACAACCAAGATTACTCTACCCAGCAAGGATCTCATTCAGATTTGACAGAGAAATTAAAACCTTTACAGACAAGCAAAAGCTAAGAGAATTCAGCACCACCAAACCAGCTGTACAACAAATGCTATAAAGGAACTTCTCTAGGCAGGAAACACAAGAGAAGGAAAAGACCTACAATAACAAACCCAAAACAATTAAGAAAATGGTAATAGGAACATACATATTGATAATTACCTTAAATGTAAATGGATTAAATGCTCCAACCAAAAGACACAGACTGGCTGAATGGATACAAAAACAAGACCCATCTATATGCTGTCTGCAAGAGACCCACTTCAGACCTAGGGACGCCTACAGACTGGAAGTGAGGGGATAGAAAAAGATATTCCATGCAAATGGAAATCAACAGAAAGCTGGAGTAGCAATTCTCATATCAGACAAAATAGACTTTAAAATAAAGACTATTACAAGAGATAAAGAAGGACACTACATAATGATCAAGGGACCAATCCAAGAAGAAGATATAACAATTATAAATATTTATGCACCCAACATAGGACCACCTCAATACATAAGGCAAATGCTAACAGCCATAAAAGGGGAAATCGACAGTAACACCATCATAGTAGGGGACTTTATAAGTTTACTTATTTTTTATTTTTATTTTTGGCTGCGTTGGGTCTTTGTAGCTGTGCGCGGGCTTTCTCTGGTTGTGGTGAGTGGAGGCTACTCTTCGTTGCGGTGCGCGGGCTTCTCATTGCGGTGGCTTCTCTTATCACAGAGCACAGGCTCTAGGTGTGCGGGCTTCAGTAGTTGTGCCTCACGGGCTCCAGAGCGCAGGCTCAGTAGTTGTGGCGCACGGGTGCAGTTGCTCCGTGGCATGTGGGACCTTCCCGAACCAGGGCGTGAACCCGTGTCTGCTGCATTGGTAGGTGGCTTCTGAATCACTGCGCCACCAGTGAAGTCCCGGCAGGTGGATTCTTAACCGCTGCGCCACCAGGGAAGTCCTACAATAGTCTTTAAAGCTGCATGAATATTTTCACATTGTGGGGATTTGTGAGTCTTTGTGTGGCAAGGCTATAAAAATAGCTGGTTAGCCCAACTTGCTTTATATTTAAGAGTATTGGTAATTCATGAGGGTGAAACTGCAATTCCTGCGAGGAATTAATTTCAACCTGGTAGAAAATTATTGAAGGTTAGGGTGTTAGAAAGACATCTCTTGTGATAATAAAGAAAAGATTTTATTTCCTGTTTTTTTTAATAATTGTTTTTGCCTTTAAGGTGTAATATGGTTGACTCCTTTGTTGCGTTTTCATAGTTCAAGGAGCAAATCCATTTTTTCTTTTGTTGAGGTCGTTTTCAGGTTACTCAGTCCTCTACAGTTGGAGAAATATTTTCCATATTCTTCCCTATTTAAAAAGACTTTTAAAAAGCTTGCTCAGGGTTGTATATCTTTTCATATAAATTACTATAAACAGGACAGCAAAGGATGACAGAATTAAATGAAATTTTTAGAAATTATGAAGCTCATTAGTGTAAGGCTCTCAGGAGTGAAGATACTGCAGAAAATGTGTGTAAGAAATGTAGTTGTAATCCTGTATTCTGTGATTCATTCTTATTTCTGTTTTGTCCATGCTAGACTATAAATTTTCTGACCCTTGGTTTCCTGAGTGTTTCAAGCTTTGAAAAAGATGATATCCTATAGTATGAGGTGACCCATGTTTCTTATATTGGTAATTCATATATCACATAATTCACAACTTTAAATAGCATGTACCGTTGTAGAATTATTTTAGATTATTTAGTAGTTTACAGGAAAAAAGTAGAAAAATGCTTCAGTTACTGTGTAGCAAATACATTTTCATGAATTTATCTGTCTTTTCTTAGTGTAATGATTAGATCAGAGCGCATGTACAATTTTTAAGATTTTTAATAAGTGTTCCTAAAGAGTCTTCCAGAAAGTATGAATCATTTTACTTTCATACTTTGCTATCATTTAGTCTTCTATATTTTCCTGTAGAAGTTTTATATTTAACATTTAAGTTATGACCCATTTTTAGTTACTCTTTGTGTTATGGTACAAGGTGTCCATGCTAAGTTCCTTTGGGGGGTGCATGCATATTCAGTTGCTCCAGCACTGTTTGTTGAAAAGACTATCCTTTCTCCATTGCATTGCTTTTGTGCCTTTGTCAAATCAGTTGGTCATATATGTGTGGCTCTATTCTGGCCTTTCTGTTCTGTTCCATTGATCCACTTGTCGCTCTTTTCACCATCAACACACTTTGGATTATTTTAGCTTTCTAATACTTCTTGAAATCAAGTAATGTTAGCCCTCCAACTTTGATTTCTCTTTGTTAGAGTTGTTTTGGCTATTCTAGATCTTATGCATTTTTATATAAATTTTAGAATTAGCTTGTCAGTTTTTACAAAAAGTCTGCTGGGATCTTGATTGGGATTGCATTAAATCCGTTGAACAATTTGGGGGAGAATTGACATCTTCACAATACTGAGTCTTCTAATCCTTGAACACATGGGTCACTGGTTTCTTCCTTTTTATTGTCGAGTAGTATCCCTTTGTGTGGATGTATCACAATTTGTCTACTCATCTGTTGATGGATATTTCAGTTGTTTGCAGTTTTTAGCTATTACAGACAAAGTTGCTTTGAACAGTTGGTGCAGGTCTTTGTACAGATATGCATTTCTTCTTGGTTTGTACTGGCGTGGCCTTATCATATGGTCTGGATATTTTTAGCCTTTTAGGAAACTGCAACTGTTTGCCAAAGTGATTGTACCATTTTACATTCTAATCTGCAGTGTAGGGGAGTTCTGATTTCCGCACATCATTGCCAACACTTCATAAGGTAAGTCTTTTTAATTTTAGGCCTCCTAATAGGTATGTAGCAGTTATTGTAAATTTTACCTTCTTGTGTCCTGGGTATTTTTATGCTATTGTAAATCTTCCTGAGCCTTGTTCTGTGATGCACTTAGGTTACTTGGAAACAGTTTGGTCTTTTTGGTTGTTGCATTTATGACTTAATGTACATTTGTTTGTTAAGTGGGTACAGAGCAGTCAGTGCTCAGTCTAGGGCTTTAATTGTTCCCCATTACTTAGGCAAGACCTTTCTGTGTACTCTACCCAATACACCGTGAATTATGAGTTTTACCAGTGTGGTTGTTTGCAAACAAGCACTGTTCATGGCCCCGTGTGAGCACTGGGCACTGTTCCCGCTGATTCTTTCCCTGTTTTATGGCAGTTTCCTCACATGCATTCACTGATGGGTGCTGTGCTCAAGGATCACCATCTGTGATCTCCAGGTTTTTTCACGCTGGTACTCTGGTACTCTTATCTTTTGAACTCTAGTTGCCTTGGTCTTCCTGGTCTCTCACCTTCGTCTCCTCACCTCTGGGAGTCTGCCAGGCTCTGCCTCAGTTTCCCCTCCTTCACTGTTGCCTGGAAACTCTGCCACGGCAATAAGTAAGGGCCAGTGTTAGGGCTCACCTTGTTTGTTTTCTGTCTCTCAGGGATCACTGTTCTTCATTGCCTGATGTGCCCGTGGCCTGATGCTTCATGTATTTTTTCTGCTTTTAAACTTATTTATTACGTTTTGATTTTGGGGAGTAAATTTGTAGAAACCAAAATTTGTAAATTTTGGTTGTTTCATACGGGAGGGTAGATCTGATCCCTATTACATTGTCTAGAAGGAGAAATCCTAATCCTTTTAAAAAATATCTAAAAATCAAGGTATAAAATACAGTGTAATAGGTAAAGTGTGCAGGTCAAGAGATTTTCACAGATGTATACATTTCTATTACTGCCACTCAGATTAAGATAGAAAAACTTTCTAGTACCTCAGCAGATTCCTTTGTGCCCATTAGTACCCTCTTCCTCCCCCCTCCCCAGATAACCACTGCTCTGATGTCTACTACCACCTGTTAGTTTTGCCTGGTTTCTGACTTCATCTCAGCGGAGTACCTATAGTATTTACCCTTTTGCCTGACTTTTTTCACTCAGCACCGTGTCTGTGGGATCCATCTATGTTATTGCTTGTATCACTTGTTCTTTTTTCTGGCCCAGCAGTATTTATTCTCCTGTTGATGGACATTCAAATGGTTTCCAGTTTGGGCTCCTGTGAATAAAACTGCTGAGAACATTCTTTTGGTATACTTAAGCTCTCATTCCTCTTGGATAAATACGAAGGATTGGGAATTGTTGGTTTATGGGGTGGGTATAAATATACTTTAGTAGAATATTGCAAACAGGTTTCCACAGTGGTTGACCAATTTTCACTTCTTCTGTCAATTTATGTGAATTCTAGTTGGGCTATATTCTTTGCTTTTAAAAAAATATTTATTTATTTTATTTGTTTATTCGGCTGCGTTGGGTCCTAGTTGCAGCACGCAGGATCTTTTGTTGTGGCGCATGGGCTTAGTTGCCCTGTGGCATGTGGGATCCTAGTTTCCCGACCAGGGCTCCAACCCAGGTCCCCTGCATTGGAAGGTGGATTCTCAACCACTGGACCACCAGGGAAGTCCCGGGCTATATTCTTTTCTTTAAAATAAATTTATTTATTTATTTACTTTGGCGGTGTTGGGTCTTCGTTGCTGCGCGCGGGCTTTCTCTAGTTGTGGAGAGCAGGGGCCGCTCTTTTTTTTTCCCCTGGGAATGGGGTGTAGTTGTGGGGGAAGTAGGTAAAACATATGGCAGGGCAGATCATTAGAAGATTTATAAACCATGAGACTCTTTATTAATCAAAGCAAGAGAAATGAGTTGCACTGTGGGAAAATGCTGGCTGCTGTGTCTGTAATGAATGGGAGAAGGGTGGTGGTCTTGTGGTGCCGGAAAATTTGGTTGCTTGTAAATCGTTTTGTTTCTTAAGTTTTAAAATTGATAGCAAATGGAAAAATGCATGGTGGCATGTTAAGGCTGCATAAAATTCCAGATGGACTTTGAATATATTATAAGATTGGGCAGCCTTTGCCAGATGCAGTGTTCTTTGAATAAATAAATGTAAAGCAGAAATAGCTTAAATTTCTGATGGGATCCTAACTTGCTATATAACAACTTATGAGTCATTGTATCTCACAATGTGAAGATAAAATTTCTGTGACAGGTTTCTTAAACCCAATAAAGTAAAAAAAATGTTGCTTTAGCCAGTTCTTGTTTTTCTTTTCAAGTTAGACTTTGAGTTAATATTTCTTTTGCATAAGTCAGTTTTTCCTGAATATCTTTCAGGGTGTCTGTGGTGAAAATTTTCTTGATAATATTAAGCTGTCATTTAATTGTCTTTCTGATTCTCTCAGGAGTATATAGCAGAGTTTTTCTAGGCTGTATGACATGTGATGACTTCATCACTCATGATAATGCATTGTGTGCTTGTGATTTCCAGTATTTTCAAAATTTATTTGTTTTAATTTCTAACACAATATTGGTAGATGTGTTACCAATGTAAGCAAAACTTCTTTGAAATCCTTGGTAGAATTGAAGAATATAAGGGGTCCTGAGACTAAAAAGCTTGAGAGTTGCTGGCATAGGTGTTCTGCCATAAAAATGTTTTAAAATTAGTGCTTTATAATAATGATTCTTAACTGAGGCTTAACTGGTGTGACTGTACCCTAGAATTTTTAAATCAGGATTTCCAGGGGTGGGGTCTGGATATCTGTTTTTGGTTGTTTATAAAAAGTGAAAGCAAATTTTTAATTTGTTTCAATTTTAACATGATTTGCTTTCTTAGTTAGGAACCATTGTCTTAGGAGATAAGAATTGTTTTCCAGATGTAAAAGAAAATTATATGAATTCATTAAAAAATAGTAATAGCAGTTTTTAAAATTTAGCACTGTGTTAGGCACTGTGCTAAGCAAATTATGTGCATTATCTTAATTCTCACAATAACCTTATAAGGGAGAAATTATGTCCACATTTTACAGATGACGAAACTGAGGATTACAGAGAGTAAATAATTTTGTCCCCAACTAGGAAGGGGTGGAACTAGACTTTGATTTCAAGTGTGACTCTGAAGCCTGGTATCCCATCCACCCTGTGTTAGATCTGGGAAGAATTGTGGAAAGCACTGGGATGAGATGTGACAGAGCCCTTGAACAGTAACCTTTTGATGGTTACTCTTTGCGGTGTTTTATGTCGTAACTCTGTGAGTCTGTCCTCGCAGCAGCTGATTTGAGTGTTACTGATAATTTTTACCTGGTCTGCTGTGAACGTTTCTTTTTTTTCTTTTTTTTTTTTAAAGACATGCCTAGTTGTTGTTTTTTAAAAAATTAATTTATTATTTATTTTTGGCTGTGTTGGGTCTTCGTTTCTGTGCGAGGGTTTTCTCCAGTTGGGGCGAGCGGGGGCCACTCTTTATCGCGGTGCGCGGGCCTCTCACTATCGCGGCCTCTCTTGTTGCGGAGCACAGGCTCCAGACGCGCAGGCTCAGTAGTTGTGGCTCACAGGCCTAGTTGCTCCGCGGCATGTGGGATCTTCCCAGACCAGGGCTCGAACCCGTGTCCCCTGCGTTGGCAGGCAGACTTTCAACCACTGCGCCACCAGGGAAGCCCCCTATTCACTCTTTATTTTGAGGTATTTTTAGGAAGCAGAAAAGAGAGAATAATGTGCTAATTATGAACCTACCAACCAACTTTGTCCTCCCTTATTGTGACATACATATTTGCTTCAGATTCTTTTAGTGCTGTGTGCATCCCTTCCCAACTCCATTGCTTTCCTGGTTTCCCCATAGGTGAATTGCTGTCTTAACTTTAGTGTGTGGTTATTTTTTTCCATTCGTGTATTTATACTTTTGTTACATATGTATGTATTTAGAGCATTGTTTTTGCATTTTAAAAAATGGTGTTTTACATATGTGTCCTTCTACAGATTGCTTTCTCGCTCAATATCAAGTTTTTGTGATCTGTCCATGTTGATATGTGGATTCACTCATTAACTTTTAGCTATTGAGTAGAATCCCATTCCATGACTATGCTGAAATTTACCCATTGTTCTTTTGACTTTTTGCATTTCATTTGCACCCTCCCCCACCTTTTTTAAGGTTTAGCTTGTTCTCTTTTTGATGTAATTCATATGCCATATATAACTTACCACTTTAAAAGGTGTACAATTCAGTGGGTTTTAGTATGTTCACAAATTTATGCAACTATAACTATTATTTGATTACAGGACATTTTTATCACTCCAAAAAGAAACCCCGTACCCATTAGCAGTCCCTGTATTTCCCCCCACTAATCCTCTGGCAACCCCCAAGCTACTTCCTGTCTCTGTGGATTTGTCTATTCTGTATTTTTCATATAAATGGCATCCTATAATATGTGACCTTTTGTGTCTTTCACTTTTGTAATATTTCATTTAGTATGGGGTTGGCCAGAAAGTTCCTTTGTTCGAACTAATACAATGTCTCAAGGTTTATCCACGTTGCAGCATGAATCAGCACTTCATTCCTCTTTATGGCTAAATGATAAATATCCCATTGTATGGATATACTACATTTATTTATCCATTTATCAGACGTTTGGGTTGCTTCCACTTTTTGGTAGTTATGAATAATGCTGTATAAACATTCATGTACAAGTTTTGTATTGACATGTTTTCTGTTCTCGTGGGTATATACCTAGGAATGGAATTGCTTGGTTACATGGTAACTCTGTTCAGCAATTTGAGGAACTGTTGAACTGTTTTACAATGCAGCTGCACCATCTGACATTTCTACTGATAATGTACAAAGATTACAATTTCTCCACATTTTTGCTTGTTATCTTTTTGATTATAGTCATTCTGGTCAATGTGAAATATGTCATGGTAGTTTTTAATTAATTAATTTTTAATTAAAAAAATTATTTCATTTATTTTTATTTTTGGCTGTGTTGGGTCTTTGCTGCTGCGTGTGGGCTTTCTCTAGTTGTGGTGAGCAGGGGCTACTCTTCGTCGCAGTGCGTGGGCTTCTCATTGCGGTGGCTTCTCTTTTTGCGGAGAACGGGTTCTAGGCACGTGGGCTTCAGTAGTTGGGGCATATGGGCTCTAGAGCACAGGCTCAGTAGTTGTGGCGCATGGGCTGTGGCACACGGGCTTTGTTACTCCACAGCATGTGGGATCTTCCCTCACCAGGGCTCGAACCCGTGTCCCCTGCGTAGGCAGGCGGATTCTTAACCACTGCGCCACCAGGGAAGTCCTCTCATGGTATTTTTGATTTGCATTTCCCTAGTGACTAATGATGTTGAAAATCTTTTCATGTACTAATTGGCTCTTTGTATATCTTTTGGAGAAATGTATTCAGATCCTTTGCCAATTATTTAATTGGGCTGTCTTTTTTTTTTTTTTTTGTGAATGGTTTTTTAAAAATTTATTTATTTTGATTTATTTTGCTTTTGGCTGCGTTGGGTCTTTGTTGCTGCGTGCGGGCTTTCTCTGTTGTGGCGAGCAGGGGCTACTCTTCCTTGCGGTGCACGGGCTTCTCACTGTGGTGGCTTCTCTTGTTGCGGAGCACGGGCTCTAGGTGCGCAGGCTTCAGTAGTTGCAGCAAGTGGGCTCAGTAGTTGTGGCTTACGGGCTCCAGAGTGCAGGCTCAGTAGTTGTGGCACATGGGCTTAGTTGCTCCGCAGCATGTGGGATCTTCCCAGACCAGGGCTCAAACCTGTGTCCCCTGCATTGGCAGGCGAATTCTTAACCACTGCGCCACCAGGGAAGCCCTGGGTTGTCTTTTTATTGTTTTAAGAGTTCTTTATGGGCTTCCGTGGTGGCGCAGTGGTTGAGAATGTGCCTGCCAATGCAGGGGACGCAGGTTCGAGCCCTGGTCTGGGAAGATCCCACATGCCGCGGAGCAACTAGGCCCGTGAGCCACAACTGCTGAGCCTGCGCGTCTGGAGCCTGTGCTCCGCAACAAGAGAGGCCACGATAGTGAGAGGCCTGCGCACTGCAATGAAGAGTGGCCCCCGCTTGCCGCAACTAGAGGAAGCCCTCGCACAGAAACGAAGACCCAACACAGCCAAATAAATAAATAAATAAATAAATAATAATTAAAGGTACTAATAATTAAAAAAAAAAAAAGAGTTTTTTATATATTCTGGATACTAGAACCTTATGAGTTACATGATTTGCAAACATTTTCTCCCATTCTATGGGTTGTCTCTTTGCTTTTTCAGAGTACCTTTTTTTTTTTTTTTTTAAACACGATTTTTTTATTTTATTTTTTTTAATTAATTAATTAATTTATATTTTTGGCTGTGTTGGGTCTTCGTTTCTGTGCGAGGACTTTCTCCAGTTGCAGCAAGCGGGGGCCACTCTTCATCGTGGTGCGTGGGCCTCTCACTATCGCGGCCTCTCGTTGCTGAGCACAGGCTCCAGACGCGCAGGCTCAGTAGTTGTGGCTCACGGGCCTAGTTGCTCCGCGGCATGTGGGATCTTCCCAGACCAGGGCTCGAACCCGTGTCCCCTGCATTGGCAGGCAGATTCTCAACCACTGCGCCACCAGGGAAGCCCCAGAGTACCTTTTTACGCACAAAAATTTTAATACTAATTCTAATTTACCTGTTTTTTCTTTGGTTGCTTGTGATTTATTTAGGGTGCCATAGTGAAGAAACTATTGCCTAGTCTAAGGTCATGAAGATTTACACTTGTGTTTTATTCTAAGTGTTTTATAAAAGTTTGAGGTCTTACGTTTAGGTCTTTGATCCATTTTGAATTAATTTTTGTATGTGGTGTGAGGGTCCAGCTTTATTCATTGTATGTGGATGTCCAGTTGTTCTCAGCACCATTCGTAGAAAAGACTATTCATTCCCCCAGTGAATTGTCTTGGCATCCTTATCCAAAATCATTTAACATAAGTGTACGGGCTTATTTCTGGACTCCCAGTTATATTCTAATTAATCTATGCCTATCCTTTTGCCAGTACCACAGTCTTGGTTGTTGTAGCTTTGAAGAATGCTTTGAAATCTGGAAGTGTGAGTACTCTTTTTTTTTTCTTTTTTTTTTTTTTTAAGTGTGAGTACTCTTAAATTTGTTCTTTTTCAAATTATTTTGGCTATTCTGGGTTGCTTACATGTCCATATGAATTTTAGGATTAGTTTGCTAATTTTTGTGAAAAAGACAGTTGGAATTTTGGTAGGGGTTGCATTGAATCTGTTGATCAATTTAGGCAGTACTGCCATCTTAACAATATTAAATCTTCCAATCTGTGAACATAGTTTTCCCATTTACTTAAGTCTTCTTTAATTTCTTTTTTTTTAAATTTTATTTTATTAAAAATTATTTTTATTTTTATTTTTGGTGGTGTTGGGTCTTTGTTGCTGCACGCGGGCTTTCTCTACTTGCAGCGAGAGGGGGCTACTCATTGTGGTGGCTTCTCTTGTTGTGGAGCACGGGCTCTAGGTGTGCGAGCTTCAGTAGTTGTGGCGTGAGGGCTCTAGAGCGCAGGCTCAGTAGTTGCGGCGCACGGGCTTAGCTGCTCCGCGGCATGTAGGATCTTCCCCGACCAGGGCTTGAACCTGTGTCCCCTGCATTGGCAGGCCGATTCTTAACCACTGTGCCACCAGGGAAGCCCCGTGATTTTTGATGATAGTTCTATTCTTTTAAATTTTTCATTGTCTAAATGCCAGTTTTTGCCATTGTGGTTAATGTTTTTAGGATGTTAATGGCATGGGAATCATTTCTTGTTCAGAAGCCAATAGAAATTTATACAAATATGTAAATGAAATTTAACTTGTAAATTTGAAAAAATGAGTTTCAGATGCTGTTTTGGTGATTTCTGTGTTTGGTTAGATTGAACTTGAGAGATTTTATTCCTTTTCACCCAGTATCAAGAGAATGTACAAGAAAATAAGATTTGCTGTTGTTACCATTATTTTTAGAGCTTGTTGCTGTTTTAGCTCTATAGGGTACACGTTAGAATTCAGTTAGCTGTGTTTTATGGAACAACAATTTATCAAATCCTAATTAGGTAAAGAGTATAATTTTGTATGTGATATTTGCTGGTGCTAATAGTGCCAATGCAGCAATAACTTCATTGATTTCCACTGGTGAGATGTTATTAGACTTGCAAGTAAATGGCTCTTTTAGTGCTTCATTTCTCTTTGAGTAGTTCATTATAAAGAACAATCAAAGAATTTTAAATCACATTATTCTGTTTTTGAGTTAGGTGGGTCTTTTTCTAAATCAGTTTCTAATTTTTACACGTTCATTTTCAATTCAGAGTTTTAAAAGTTTGAAGGTAGAAAGGATTTGATACTTAGCCTATTAATTGCCCTCATACAACTCAGAAGAACTACAACTAGGGGGTCACATATGATAAAATCTCTTGTGGTCCTGGGTCCGTACGTAAGAAATTTATAAGAAAGAATTGTGAGGAACAGAAATGTGTTGCTGTGTGCGTGTGTGTGTGTGTTTTGTCACTGTCCAAAAATTAAGGCTCTGAGGCCTAACCTTGGGCTTTACTTCCTGTGTGAGAATCCAGTCACCCCCCTCCCTGACTCTGAGTTCTTAATACTCCTGCTATTCCCATAGCTACACAGTCTGTTCTGGTCTGGTCCAGGTAAGGCTGCAGAGGATCTGTGAGCCTCTACAGGTATTATATTTAAAAATTTTTATATCTAAAATTATTTGGAATTATATCTGTAAATGACATCTAATAATTTTTTTCTTTAAAAAGAATATTAAATACAGCATTAAAAAAAAAATCTCAGGCAAAACTTTGTCTCCCCTTTCCGTCCTTTTCTTCCAACCCTGTTTCCCAGAGGCAAACACTTTGAATTATTTCTTCTTAGTAGCAACTTTTTTGCTCACTGATTGCCTCCAGCACCTTGATTAGTGCCTGTTTTTGGTGCCTAATACAGTTGACCCTCGAGCAATGCAGGGGTTAGGGACACCAACCCCCTGCACAGTTGAAAATCTTCATAAAACTTTTGACTCCCCTCAAAACTTAACTGATAGCCTACTGTTGACTGGAAGCCTTATGCGTAACATAAACAGTTGATTAACACATATTTTGTATGTCATACAGAATATATACTGTATTCTTAAAGTAAGCCAGAGAAAAGAAAATGTTAGGAAAATCACAAGGAAGAGAAAATACACTTACAGTACTATGCTGTATTTATTGATACCATAAGTTTGTTATCTGATTATAAGATGAATCGTCTGTCAGTACCTACATCAGTATTGTCTTATACAGTACAAAACACTGTAGATGTTATGTGTGTTACTAACACTAGACATCAAAAAGGAAAAAAAAAATGTGAAAAAGAAGTTCATGTTTATTTACAGGTATAGTGATCCATGCATTGATAATGAAGAATCAGCAATATGATTTTTTTAAAAATAAATTTTATTTATTTATTTATTTATTTATTTTTGGCTGTGTTGGGTCTTTGTCGTTGCACGCGGGCGTTCTCTAGTTGCGGTGAGTGGGGGCTACTCCGCGTTGCGGTGCGCGGGCTTCTCATTGCGGTGGCTACTCTTGTTGTGGAGCACGGGCTCTAGGCGCGCGGGCTTCAGTAGTTGTGGCACGTGGGCTCAGTAGTGTGGCTCACAGGCTCTAGAGCACAGGCTCAGTAGTTGTGGCACACGGGCTCAGTTGCTCTGCGGCATGTGGGATCTTCTAGGACCAGGGCTCGAACCCGTGTCCCCTGCATTGGCACGTGGATTCTTAACCACTGCGCCACCAAGGCAGCCCAGCAATATGATTCTTTATGGTAGCCTAGTGTAATTGATATGATTGCTTCACAGTAGCCTAGCCTATATGATAGTGAATGAATCATTTAAAAATTTTTATGGCATAGAGTGTTACAGTTATATTCATAATACACTATTGGAAACATTGATACAATTAAAAAATAAACCCACCTACCTGTGATAATATGCTGATAAGCAGTTTTTCCAGTTACTACAGAGAGAGGCAATATAATATAGTGAATGGTAATTAATTCTTTGAAAGGAAAGTTATGAAACAGTAAGAAAACTAATACAGTAGTTTTTATTAAATATCATTCACCTTATGCCTATATAAGGATAGACTAGTATGCACATGTTTTATGAATTCATGACATACCTTTTTTTTTAATAAACATTTAGGTGAAAAATCCCTTTTTTAAAAAATTTATTTTATTTATTTATTTTTGGCTGCGTTGGGTCTTCGTTGCTGCGCATGGGCTTTCTCTAGTTGTGGCAAGCGGGGCCTACTCTTTCTTGCGGTGCGCGGGCTTCTCATTGTGGAGGCTTCTCTTGTTGCAGAGCATGGGCTTTAGGCACGCGGGCTTGAGTAGTTGTAGCTCATGGGCACTAGAGCACAGGCTCAGTAGTTGTGGTGCACAAGCTTAGTTGCTCCGCGGCATGTGGGATCTTCCCGGACCAGAGATTGAACCCGTGTCCCCTGCATTGGCAGGTGGATTCTTAACCACTGTGCCACCAGGGAAGTCCCAACATACCTTTTCCTTAATTTTTTTGATATTTCTAAGCTACATGGTTCATCTGTGAATTTTTTGTCTTTTTTTTTTTTTTTGGCCGCGTAGCATGTGGGATCTCAGTTCCCTGACCAGAGTTCGAACCCGCGCCCCCTCCATTGGAAGCACAGAGTCTTAACTACTGGACTGGCAGGGAAGTCCGCATTTGTGAATTTTTTCAAATGGTTGCAAACCTCCAAAAAATTTTCCAGTGTACTGTATTTATTGAAAAAATACACATATAAGTGGACCCATGCAGTTCAAACTCACATTGTTCAAGGGTGAACTGTAAATCTTGGTTGAATGAATGCAAGAAGTTTGTCCTTACTCTCTTTTCAGACTTGATAGTTTACTATGCAATTCTAGGTTGAATGCCATTTTTCCTCTTGGATGGCATTGCTGTGCTGTCTTAGCACACAGTGTTGCTGTTCATCTGTGATTCCACTCGGATTCTGGTTTCTTTGCTTGTGCCTACACTTCTTTCCTGTAAATGGTTGCAATCTTCTCATGCTGTCACTTAAAAAAAGAAGTTAAGTATGACAGGAATTCAATCGGGACACTCAGTCTCACTGGACACTTAGGGGAAATTTTCTTGAATCATCTCTTTGATAGGTCTTCCCTCATCACCCCCCACCCCCAAACAAACAAACAAAGAGGTAAAAGAATCTGTTTTCTCTATTCTTTCTGGAACTTTTGTTAGTGGGATGTTGGACCGCATGCATTCTAATTTAATATTTTAATCTTTTGGTTTTCAGTTATCTCTTTGTTTTAATTTCTAGGAGATTTCATTAGCATTATCCTCTAATCCTTCTATTAGTTTTTTATTTGTGTTATCAAATTTGAAATGTGTTATACTATTTGTTTCTGATTGTACTCTTTTTAACTGGATTGTTGGGATTAAGTTACTGTGTTATAGATAGACTTTCAACCCCTTCCTCCTGCTTTTTTGCTCTCACCCTACTTTCTTTCTCATAATACTTGGTAGCTTCAAGGGATAAGTCAGTACACGCCCTGTGCCCGCCTTCTCCGTGGCATCCCTCTCTGTATGCACATAGATTGTCACTTCCTTCTCTTGACTACGTGCGTACTTTTCCTTTTTTTTAAAATCTACTTTCCATCTTTTTTTGTTGTTGTTGAAAATCTTTCTTCCATTGTTGCTTCATTTTTTATTGTCATTGAAATGTTAATACATTTTCATTGATATTTTGGTGTAGTTTCATGGGGGAAGAGGAGATAGATGCATATGTTCCATCTGGCATCTTAAAATTGGAGTTCTTCCTTTGAGGCCTGGCTAACTTAATTTTATGGTTGTAATTCAAATGACAAGTTAAATGTGTAAATTTAAAATCAATTCGTTTGAAAAAAATACTGAATGAAAGGCTGATTCAATCTATCTTAATAACCAAATAGGTAATGTACTTTGTAATAATGCATTTTTTGAATTTTATTTGTGTAGAAGAAATTGAGGAAGAATCAGAAACAACAATTGAGGCTGACCTGACTGATAAACAGAAACATCAGTTGAAACATAGGGAGCTCTTTTTGTCACGCCAGTACGAATCTCTGCCTGCAACACATATCAGGTAAGAACTTTTTAGAATTTGATCTGAAGTACTCAGTAATATTGTGACAATAGGGAAAAACAAACAAACAAACTAAAACAACCTTTTTGAAGCATTTTCCAAACTCTCCCCAACAATCTTGCTCAAATTAGTTCACTAAAGGCTTCATTATGTAGTCTTATCTTGGAAATTTATAGTGTATATTAGCATTTTAAAGCCCTGCAAATGTTCTGCAGTAAAGTAACCATGTTAGCTTTGTTTTAATCCAGACTTTTCCAGTTTATTTACGTATGTATTAGCATCTTGCAGAACAGTGTCCAGCAGATAGCATTTTGGGAAATGCTGGTCTTCTCCAGATTCCTAGAAAATAATACAGTCATTGGAGTCCAAGAACTAGAACCCAAGATCTGGTTCCCAGGCACTTGTCTCTTGACCTTGTAGGATACAAGGCTTTTGATTGATTGATTTATTTTTGAGGTCCTCTGGGATGAAAACTTTATATTCTTTATTACTCACTCACTTGCATCTGATCTGTGCAATGATGGGATGTAAAAGTGAAATCCAGTCCCTGGTTTGTAGCTTTGGGAGAATGGTGGTGGTCTTTTTGATCCGGTAGTGGTAAGATTTAAGCATAGATACAATTGAGCTCTTTCTGAGTGCTGTCTGTAATAGGTGCCTGTTGGAGGTATAACAAAATGTTTGAACTCAAAAACTTCAGAAGGAGTTGGCATTTACTCAGCCTTCGAGAGATTGGGGGGCATGTTTCAGGTAAAGGGAACAGGTAAGCATGGGTGTGTGCAGGGAACAGCCTGTGTCCAGGATGCAGTGTTTTTGTCCCCTAACGTTAAAGGAATTCCTTCAACTGTTGTTCACAGTCTTTACTTCTTTTATTCAACTCTTCACTAGTTATTATTGTCTTAAAAACTGTTTATATGTGGAAATAAAACGTATTAACTGTTTATTTAAAAAAAATTGGCCCCTCTTCTTTAGCTCTGAATGTTGGTATTGTATCTAAGTCTGTCTTTTTTGGGCTCAGACATGTTTGGAGACTTCCTGAAGCTCCAGTCTGGTCTTTGTAACACAAACACACATGCCCCAACTCCCCAGACCTTTGTGTATTCTTATACTTCTCTTTTCAGAAATGGACACAGAGATCTTCTAAGGCAAGAAGTGTATCACAAAGATACCAGAATCCCCTTTCTCCAAATCTTTTCAGAGATAACTTGATCCTCCTCAGTAGTTAACATCATATCATTGCTTTATTTAGGTTTTTTAGGGGACACTGTGTTTATCTTGTATTTATTTTTTGTTTCAGAATTGCCTTTAGTAGTATAAAATTGAAAGTAAATGTCCATTAGTAGGGAATTGGTTAAATGAATTATGATACAACAACTACAACAGAATATTAGATTTCTGTTGTTATAGAAAAATTCTATTGTATATTGATAACTAGAAAATAATCAGATTCAAGAAAGTATGTAAAAATGGGGACACTGTGTTTAGATTGGCTAGAGTTAGTATGTTCTGTGTGACTTAGGTCCTGTGTTAGAAAAGATAATCAGGCCAGATAATGTGGGAATAGTATTCAACCTAAAAATAGGGGTATTTCAAGAAATAGGAAAGTAAGTTAATTTTTGCTCAGAGAGATGAAACATGCAAACATATTTTGTAATTGTTTTAAAGATATAGGTAACTAATAAATGCTGAAGAGCCATATGCATTTATCACTTAATTGGAAGAAGCTAGAATATAAAGATTCATTTTAAGCTCAAGAAGTTATGTGGCCAGTCATAAGACTCTTGCCAGAACAAGAATCTGACAAATGGTTTTAAAAATGTATCCAAAACACGCAAGTATATTTTTAATTTACCCTCCTGATAGCTTGGAATCTGTTTATAAGTAATGTTGGTTTCCTTTAACAGATTGCTTGGAATGGAAGAACTAGTGAAGTATTTTTCATGTGTCATAAGGACTGAGAGAATATATTGAAATGTAATTATCAAGACACCCCTTTGTTGAACATAGAAATTATATAGAATATACGATCATTCAGTCATGTTGAACACATTTCCTGAGTATATTCTCAATTAGGGAGCTGGCTAACTGCTTGATAAATAAGACAGCGTTCCCCAGCTTGTAAACTTAAGGAGTTTACCTGGTGGCAATTCTTTTGAATTACGAGGAAGAGATATAGACATTTGAAGCATTTGTTTTTTTAATTTTTTTGTTCTCCAAGTTGAGAAGGAGTAGTGTGGAGCCATATTTTCTCATTTATGGCTCTCATTTTCAAACAGCTGAATGGATTTAGGGGCAGTCTCCAGCCAAAGCACAAAGCTGTGCTAACCAGCCCTCATGCTGATGTAGCACAAGTGCACGTTGGCGTGATCTTGACATTTTGCTAATGTTGAAGTCATGCCCTATTTATCTGTGCTTTAACAGGAGAAAATTACTTAAGTCCCATTGTTCTTTGGCAGCAAAGAGGGGTAATTTGATGAATACTGGTTTTTTATTCTTAGGGGCATTTTTAATTAATTAATTAATTTATTTATTTATTTAATTTATGGCTGTGTTGGGTCTTCGTTTCTGTGCGAGGGCCTTCTCCAGCTGCGGCGAGTGGGGGCCACTCTTCATCGCGGTGCGCGGGCCTCTCACTATCGCGGCCTCTCTTGTTGCGGAGCACAGGCTCCAGACTCGCAGGCTCAGTAATTGTGGCTCACGGGCCTAGTTGCTCCGCAGCATGTAGGAATCTTCCCAGACCAGGGCTCGAACCCGTGTCCCCTGCATTGGCAGGCAGATTCTCAACCACTGCGCCACCAGGGAAGCCCTTAGGGGCATTATTAAGTGCCCAGAATTTCCTTGGTGCTGTATGGAACAGAGGAGAAAACCTGACTGAGGCATTCCTGAGGTCCTTTGTAGTTTGTGAGCTATAATACTAACTGGGTGCTACAAGCTTCCCAAAGTGGCAGGGAGGCAACTCTTCCTTCCTTCTGATTTCATTGGAAGAGAATGAATAGGACCAGGACTTTTCTGGGTAGAGTTAGTGATTCACCTCTCTCTTGTTGAGGATTTGTTTGTATCTGTCTTGTTAGGATAGATAGGATTTGAACATGAGAATTCCTTTGGAACACTTTTTGGGGTGAAGGGGAGAGACAGCATGCTTCTTGCACAGTGCCTTAGGTCATTAATAATAGATTATATGCTGTGTGGGATATAAAGCACTATAAAATTTATTGTTATGCCAGCTGCTAGACCTGTCACTGTGTGTGTGTGTGTGTGTGTGTGTGTGTGTAGAATACTGTGTTCAGTTATATAGAGCCCATGTTTATTGAACTTGGCTTTTAAAAATTCTAACATTTATTGAACCTTTATGAGAGGTGTTATTTCAATTGCTTTACATGTATTTTGTTTGATCTTCCCAATGACTTTGTAATGTAGGTCCTGTTATTATCCTCATTTTACAGATGAGGAAACTGAAACACAAAAAGGTTAAATAACTTTTCAGTCTCACGGCTTTTAAATGGCAGATTCAGATCTTGAACTCAGATCATGTGGCTGCAAATATACAATATTATGATATATACATGACTCTAAGTGTTAAAAAACATCAGAGACAGAAAGACAGCTATTTAGAAGCTTGTTGAATAGATAGGCTCTTTGATTTTCTATTTTTTTCACATAATTTTTCTATTTACTCAAGTCAAATGGGCAGAACTAAATTAAAAACCGAGTCAAGCATACAAACTATACTATTTTACAGCGTTAGAGATATAAATAGCGACTGGGAACTGCCTACTTGATTGGGTGCTTAAGTTTATGGATGTGTCTTATATATGGTCCAATGCCATTTTTCCTTCATCTTGAACACACAAAGCTTGGCTTTTTAAAAGCTGCTAGTTACAGCATTGTATGTGTAGTGATTAATACCTCTTCCCTGCCTCTGGTGTAGCTAGTTAGTCGTATTTAAACAGAGCCCATCTTTTCCTGCTTGCCAACCTTGGGATCTGGATTACAGCCTTGGAAGTTATGCTTCATTGTGTCTTAAAAGCATTTCCTTAGGTACCTCTTGATTAGTGGCCTCAGTGTGTCCTATAGTAAGGGCTTTTGGACTGGATGATTTGATCTCCAAGTCTTGTCGCAAGGAGTGAGTGGTGATAGAGAAACCATTATATCCATGTCGTTAGACCTGGCCCTTGCTCAGAGCATCACTGTTGAGCGTCCTGTCTACCTCATTATTTCACCTCAAGAAAGTCCAAAGAAGCTCTTCCAGAACCTAAATTTAGTGTCAGTAGTAGAATAGGTCTTGAAGACCTAGGTGCACATAGTGTTCAAGCAGTCTCTTAATGGCAGTATGCTTCAGAGAAAGCCTTACGTTCTTTTCCTCTTAAACAGTTTTTAGGTTAGGATTCCAGAGTATGAACATCATCATCACCATAATCACCATTATTGCTTCATAGAAGACTGGCTGCAACCACAGTTTGTCGTGAACTTTTCTTGGTTTAAGTGATGCCATGTTGCTTCTACATTGTCTCCTGCCCTCCAAAATGAAGAGCTTTCTTAATTCAGTTGAAAAAGTATCTTTAGTGGCTGTTAGAAATCTTGGGTTTTATATATAATTTCATAGGTTCTTCATATATGTAATTTTTAGATTCTTCAAGTCAGACATCACCTTAGAGTGTGAGATTCTAGAAGCTCCTTAGTATGTCCTGTTTCTCCTTTTTCCTGCCTGCTGTGGAGCACAGTACTCAATGGCCAGTTAGACTTGGAAGCTTGCATAGTTTCCATTTTTAAAATTTTTGTTTGTTAAGGAAATAAAAGTCATCAACAGATAGTAGAATAATCTCCTCTCAATTACTGCTGACCTTAAATGAAGTTTTAGATTGTGTGCCTTTCTCTTTTCATGAAAATTAAAGATTGATACATGGAATCACAGGTTGCTTAGGACTCTGAGGGAGAGTGACTCAGAGTCAACATCAAGCGTTTACATGGAGGGCTAAGCAGAGGATAGGAAATCTGTTTTGTGTACATATTATTTGTCACCAAACAAAATGAATTTATAAACCATATATAGCAACCATGAGAAAGGGAGAAACGGAAAAGTTTCTAGCCAACAAGAGGTATTTGGGGGATGGAATACTGAAGTTCTTGTCTTAACACTCAGTGTTGATGAGGGTGGGGAAATAGATAACTCTTCTATATTCGAATGTTAATATAATCAGAGAAATCAAACTTTAATGTGTGAATATCCTTTGACCCAGCAATTCCACTTTTTTGATTTTATCTAACAGAGGTTCTCATGTAAGTGTGTAGAAATATATATACTGATATGTTTATTGCAGAATTGTTTTGTTTTATTTTTTTAGTTAAAGATCTTTTTGCAAATAAATGAGGTCATTTTCATTCATAAATATGAGTCAGCATCACAGATGTAAGTAGGAACTTGGTATTTGATAGATTTCAGGATTGCACTACTATCAGAAAATGCAAGCAACTTTCATATTTATGCTTTTCTATATTTCTACTTTGTCTGAAATGAAAACACATTAGATATATAATGGAAAAAGTATTATTTAAAAGTTTGTACATTTGGACATTAGAGAGGGAAAATGCCGTTTTGCATCCATTTTAATCCCCTGCCTTCTGTGACAACCTGGCTGTTTTTTTTTTTTTTTAAAATATTTATTTATTTATCCATTTTTGGCTGTGTTGGGTCTTCGTTTCTATGCAAGGGCTTTCTCCAGTTGCGGCAAGCGGGGGCCACTCTTCATCGCAGTGAGCGGGCCTCTCACTATCGCGGCCTCTCTTGTTGCGGAGCACAGGCTCCAGATGCGCAGGCTCAGTAATTGTGGCTCACGGGCCCAGTTGCTTCGCGGCACGTGGGATCTTCCCAGACTGGGGCACGAACCCGTGTCCCCTGCATTGGCAGGCAGATTCTCAACCTCTGTGCCACCAGGGAAGCCCACCTGGCTGGTTTTGATGAAGACAGAATAGATGGGAATCTACTAAAAACTAAACTCCTCTTTATTCTCCCTTCCCCAGTAGTAGTAAAGTACAATAGAAACGTTAGCTACTGTTACCATTTGATAGCAGACCTGTTTCTAATTTAGGGGTACATTTTCCAAATGTTTTTGTTGCAAAATGCTGTTTCCTTCAAGAATTATTCCGTCGGTTTATATTCCCACCACAGTATATTATGAATATGCCCATTTTGCTGTTTCCTCAACATCACTGCATATTAAAATTTAAAAGTAAACTTTTATTGTTTATTTTATGATAATGGAAGGATTATAATTTATTGTTGAAATGGGAAAAACACACAAAAAAGACACACACACCCCTGTAATCCCTCCACCCAGCAGCACTGACATTTTGGTGTATCTTCAGTGTATTTTCATTCCTAATCTTATGTGCATTCTTTGGATTTGGGCTGCACATTGTTGGAGTTTACTCAGAATGGCAGAGGAGCTACATTCCTTGTGTGCAGCTTCCTCCCGTTAAGCAGTGCTTATTCTTCAGTGCTGCTATTGTCATCTTTGCTCTTTCTAGGTTGGTTGGTTTGTTTTTAAATATGTGAGAAATTTGGTAGGAAAATGAATGATGGAACAGCAGGAGGAGGGGAGGAGGACAGTTAAATAAAGGCTGGAAAAATTCCATTCTTGAGACATTAATAGACATGCCTGATAGGTTTGATATATATGAAGGAGCAGAATGAATCTAGAGTAAGAATACTTTGGGGAACTCCCTGGCAGTCCAGTGGTTAGGACTTGATGGTTTCACTGCGGGGGGACGGGGTGGGGGAGGGGGACGGCACAGGACTTAAGATCCCGCAAGCTGCAAAAAACAAACAAACAAACCAAAAACCAAAAAAAGAATACTTTGTTACTCAGAAAGAGTGCTCATTCAAAAACCAATCCAAGTGTCACGATCTTATAATGGGCAGAGATTTCTTAATTAAGATCATGAAGATATTCTTCTATGTTTTCTTGAAGTTTCCACCTTTTATATTTAGGTCTGTTTTATGCATATGGTGTGAAGAGAGGTCAGTTAGAAAATTAAGTTTAAAAAGATACTATTTACAGTATCATCAAACAATATCAAACACCTAGGAATAAATCTAAAGAAAGACGTCTAGGGCTTCACTGGTGGCACAGTGGTTAAGAATCCGCCTGCCAACACAGGGGACACACGGGTTCGAGCCCTGGTCCGGGAAGATCCCATATGCCGCGGAGCAACTAAGCCCATGCACCACAACTACTGAGCCTGCACTCTAGAGCCCGCGAGCCACAACTACTGAAGCCCACGCGCCTAGAGCCCATGCTTCGCAACAAGAGAAGCCACTGCAGTGAGAAGCCAGTGCACCTCACCAAAGAGTAGCCCCCGCTCGCCGCAACTAGAGAATGCCCGTGTGCAGCAACAAAGACCCAATGTAGCCAAAAATAAATAAATAAAATAAATTAAAAAAAAAAAAAAAAAAAAAAAGTCCGCCTGCCAATGCAGGGGACACGGGTTTGAGCCCTGGTCCGGGAAGATCCAACATGCTGTGGAGCAACTAAGCCCGTGAGCCACAACTACTGAGCCTGCGTCCCACAACTACTGAAGCTCACGTGCCTAGAGCCCGTGCTCCGCAACAAGAGAAGCCACCTCAGTGAGAAGCTCGCATGCTGCAACGAAGCCCCAACGCAGCCAAAAATAAGATAAAAATAAATTAAAAAAAATAAAAGATGTCTAAAAAAAGGGAAAGATGTGTAAAAACTCCACACAGAAATTACAGAGTATTGCTAAAGGAATTAAAGATTAAGTAAATAAATGACAGTAAGTCTGTTTTTCCCGAATTGATCCAAAGATTCAATGTAATTCCAAAGAAAAGCTTAGCAGAGTTGTGTGTGTATGTGTGTGTGTGTCTGTGTATGTGTATTTGTGTATAAATTGAGAAGCTGAGTCCAAAATCTCTGGGAATCGAAAGGACCAAGAACATTTCAAAACATGTTTCGTGTACTTCTGGATGTCCCCATAGACCCATTCAAGAGGGCCTTTGTGAGATCAAAACTATTCTCATAACAACATAAGATGTTATTTGCCTTTTCTCCGTGTTGATTTTGCAAAAACAAAATCATGTGCAAAAGCAATGGTGGGTAAACTGCTGGCACCAAGTCAGCAGGAATCACGGCAGTGTCACCAAACTGTGCTATAGTCGTCACTGTATTGTATGCGTTTGCAATTAAAAAGAAAAGAAAAAAAAGACAAGTTCCACTTAAGAATGTTCTTGGCAAAACAGTACAATTTATTAATTTTAATAAGTCTCAAATGCCTTTTTTTTTAAATTGAGGAAAAATTCACACAACATGTTAACCACTGTACAGTATACAGGGTACAATTCAGTGGCATTCAGTATAAAAAATTCAGTATACTGACAACGTTGTGCAACCATCACTTCTCCCTTATTTCAGGAGATTACACATCTTCATTTTCCGATGTATGTAAGTCAAATCATTATGCTCTACCCCTTAAACTTATATGGTGCTGTATGTCAATTATACCTCAATAAAACTGGAAGAAAAAAAAGAGATTACACATCCTTTTAATGTTCCGTGTGCTGAAATGGGAAGTATGCATAAATAATTTCTGCTGCATATGAAAGTGTGATGATAATTTTGAGAAAAAACTCATGGGCTTGTTTGAAATATGAGCTAAACTAGCTACCTTTTTCACGGAACACCATTTTTGCCTGAAATAACCACTGAGAGACGAACTGTGGTTATTGAGACATGAGTATTTGATGGATGTTCTTTGAAAATGAAGTAAACTAGTTACTCATGTGAAAACCTAGTTGTCTATTAAGCCAGACATTGAAGAGATTTGCAAAAATGTAAAATAACGCCACTGTTCTCGTTAATTTTTTGGGGGGAATATAGTAATTATTAATAACAAATATTTGCTAATATGTTTATTTTTATTTTAAATTAATTAATTGATGTTAAATTTTTAGTTTTAATTTCTATCATGGTAAATATTGATAGATGTAACCCACAAAGGCAAAAGTTCATTGAGGTTCTCAATAATTTTTAGGAACTTAAAGAGATCTTGAGACCAAAAAGTTTGAGAACCATTGATAAAGTCAGTCTTGAAGAACAAAAATGTTAGAGGTTTATATCATTCGATATTAAGACACTTGTATAGCTACAGTAATTAATGTAGGGTAGTACGGGTAAGTGGATTGTGAAATAAACCAGTGGAACAGAATAGAAAAGCCAGAACAGACCAGCATATATAGTACAACTTGATATTTGATGAAGGTGCCTTTACAGTGTAGTGGAGAAAGGTATATGGTGCCAAATCAGTTGGGTGGCCCTAGGGGAAAATAAATGAAGGCTTCCCTTTGTCTCTCCCTATCTCGCTCCCCCCCCACACCCCCGCTATTTTTTTGTTGATGAATTGAGGATTTTGTTTCTCACCGTTTGGATTTTGCTGATTGTATCCCCCTGTGTTCAACCATGTTCTCCTCTCCCTCATATTTCTCGTGAATTGGTAATAGAGGACGTGGTTTCCTTCATTCCTCCTGCCCTGCCTCCTTCCTCTGTGGGGAAGAGTGAAGTACAAGAGACAAAAACTTCTTCATAGGTGGTGGTGTACATTAGGAGGTATATAATCTCTCATTTCTGGATGTTACTGGCATTTATTTGATGCTTATTGCCTGGAATTCCTTTAATCACAGTTGTTATAGAGTGGTGATATTCTAATTATACTGTTCTTCTTCATATACTAATTGGAAGGCTTCTGTGTTTTTTGGTTATGACTCTTAATTTTAGTTTTATGTTTTAGTGTATAACAACTTACAGCAGAGGCTATCAACTTTATCAGACTCAACCTCTCTTTTACATATTTTTTAATACTTCCTATGCTATTCTGGAATGAAATTCATAGATAATTTTTACTACACATGTGATACATAGTTTGGCTTGGAATTTAATTTTGGGTTGAGGATGACTAACCCCATTGTCCTCAAACATCTATTGTCATTGAAAGTAGTTTTATATCACATAGAGTCTCCATACTCTGCATATTACCTGTTTTTTCCAGCTTTTAAATCTTAGAATTCTCTAATCCATTGTATCCTGAAATTTCAGGGATGCCTCAATGGTGAGGATATTTGGTAGATCATTTTATTCTATTTTATTTATTTCTTTTTAAAGCTTAACGGTTAAAAAAAATATATTTATTCCTCCCTCCCTTCTTTCCTCCCTCCCTCTCCCCTTCCCTTCCCCCCTCCCTTCCCGAAGGCTTCTTAGTTGTGGCATGCTTGCAGGATCTAGTTCCCAGACTGGGGATCAAACCGGGGGGCCCCCTGCATTGGGGGCGCAGAGTCTTACCCACTAGACCACCAGGGAAGTCCGTGTTGAGGCCTTTTAAAAATCTTCAGAGAAAACCAATTTTTACAGATTTATGTTTATTGATAAATAAGTAGTAATGCTAAGTTTTAAGTATATAAGTAATAAAATAGAACTCCACTGTGGATTAGCAGTCTCTCTCCAGTTTGGCTACTAACGTTAAAGAAATTTACTTGGAATCTTTAAAACAAAATTCAAACAAAGGCAGTTTTCTTCCTGTACATTTCATTGTGCCAATATTTTTATTTTAAGATGTTAGATTTTTGCAGTTTTCTTCGTATCTGTAAACAAAATTTAAGTTAGCCAGAAGAGTGCTATTGAGACTATAAGTAGTGCTACTTAAGAGATGAATGTAACATAAAGATAGTTATTTACTTAGTATGCTTAGGCTCTTAGGATTGCTAAGGAGAAGGAGGACTAGAGGAAGAACACAGAAACTGGGGAAAAATCATATCACAATTTAACATTTTAAAGTCTACATGTTTAGCACACTTTTTCTTGAATGTTGTGTTTATACTATGTAATCTTTCCTTTGAAATGATCAACCCTATGGGTTGAAGTGTTTTCTTCTCCAACTAAAATCATAATGCAGAAATGCATTGGGCTGTATCACAGGATAGCCTACATATTGTCCCGAGTACTGGTGTTCCACATGGTTCTGGAAAGAAATGCTTGTGAGATTTTCCTAGTAATCAAAACAATTTGTTTGTCATCCTGTCATGGAGAAGAGGAGCTTCCTAATCCTAGCACCTTCTTTTGAACATTCTATTTTCTCCTAGTTATAAAAGGGAAAAGTGGCACCAAGAGAGGATTTTTTTTCCCCTTGAATTCCTCTTTGATAGTTTCTTTCATGTTTGTTACCAGATCTCCAGGATCATGGGTTAATAATAACTTGTTGCTTTGCTTCTTTCCACATGCCACAAACGGAAGGGGCTTTCCAAAACACTGCTTGTCATGTTTCTTCACAAAATCCATTGAGCTATCACATTAAGCTCAAACTTCTCTTCTTGGCTTTTCATTCTTCTGTCTTACCTACTCACACAGATGTTCCAGTTTCTGTTTTGTTTTGTTTCTTGGAGGCCTCCTTTAACTTCTGTTTGTAAACATCTGTTAAAGTATTCATCGTATTAACAGCAGAAAATGTATCTTTGAATAGAAATATTTGAAAGTTTCTAGATTTCTTTTTGCTCTTTGTCCTCTTCCTCCTTTTTATAATCTAAAAATTCATAAAATTATATTTTTTTGCTTATATAGGCAGTCCTTAAATACTTATTACTAAGATACAGTTAAGAAAACCATGGTTCATCAGCTCTGTAGTGTTCTCAACCAGGGGCAATTTTGTTTCCCAAGGGACATTTGGCAAAGTCTGGACCGTTTTGGCTGTCACACCTGGGTGTGGGGCTGCTCCTGCCATCCAGTGGCTGTAGGCCAGGGCTGCTGCTAAATGTCCTGTGCACGTAGGACAGCCCCTGCAGCAAAGAACTACCTGGCCCAGAAGGTCAGTAATGCCAAGGTTGAGAAAACTTGTTGTCGTGCCACCATAAATAATTATTGCTCCCTTGGTATGTATAATATTCGTGCAAATTTATGCACTTTATCTAATTAGGACCCCCCCCCCCTTCACTTCAAATTTAAATTTCAATATTTTTTGAAGTCGTACGTATGTATTGGGTTGGCCAAAAAGTTCGTTCGGGCTTTTGGTAACCTGTCCGGGAAAACCCGAACGAACTTTTTGGCCAACCCAATATATAGCTAGCTGGTAATATCCAAGGCAGTCATGTGCCTGGTTGCCACCTTGCAATCATTTTCAACTTCTCTGATTGACCTTGGCATTTATACTACTCTGATACTGCTACTGTTCATTTCTAAAAATTTTAGAAATCTCTTCACTTTCTCTTCTCCATTCCCTTTCCTTTGTATTTCCAGTATATCACAATTTTGTTTAACTTAATAATCAGTATTTGTATTTTATGAATGCATGAATATTCCTCACATAGTTCATTGTTGTACAATATTATGTTTCCTTGGAGTTAATAATTGTTTTGCCTTTTCCTTTTGATTAGTCTTCTAAAATGTAAAATATTTTAGTCCTTGCTTATCTGAAAATGTTTTTCACACTTGACTCATGATTTGTTTAGGCATATAATTCTGGTTTGGAAATAATTTCCCTCAGAATTTTGAATCTTTTCGTTTGACCTATCTTACACTGCTGCTGTTGAGAAATGTAAGCTTATGAAAGCATTTTGGATCTTTGAACTTCATTAATTTTTAAAAATTTGTTCATTGTATTCAGTGGATTAAATGCTGTATAAAACTGTTTGCTGAATTTCCAATCACAGAACCAGGCATGGTTCTTTACATGAAAAAATGCTCAGAATTCAGTTTGTGGCTAATATAAGACTCATAAGACCAATGACACAAATGCCCCTTTTTTTGTGGGGGGGGGTCTTAAAAAAAAGAAGCATTTTATTTTGGGATACTTTTAGATTTACAAACAAAGCTGCAAAGATGGTACAGAGAGTTCCCGTGTACTCTTCACTCAGTTTCCCCTAATGTTGATGATTTATATAATCATTACATCTTTATCAAAGCCAAGAAATTGACATAGATGTATTACTATTGACTAATAAGCTCCAGACTTTATTCAGATAGTGCCATTCTTTTTCTGATGTCCTTTTTCTGTTTCACGATTTACCCTGACATTTCATTTAGGCATCATGTCTCCATAGTTTCCTCTGGTGTGTATCCCAGTCTTTCCTTGTTTTTCATGACCTTGACAGTTTTGAAGAATAATATATATATATTATATATATTTTTAATAATAACTTTATTGAGATATTGTGATGGTTAATTTTATGTGTCAACTTGACTGGGGCTATGTGAGGCCCAGATATCTGGTTAAGCATTCTGAGTGTGTCCGTGAGGGTGTTTCCGGAAGAGATTATTAGAGTCAGTAGACTGAGTAAAGCAGATTGTCTCCCCCCGACCCCCGCGTGGGGGAAACCTCTTCTAATCAGTTGAAGATCTGAAAAGAGCAAAAAGGTAGAGGAAGGGAGAATTCTCTCTCTGTGTGACTGACTAAGCTGGGACCTCGGTCTCCTGCCCTCGGACTGGGATTTACAGCATCAGCACTCCTGGTTCTCAGGCCTTTGGACTTGGACCAGAACTACACATTTTGTTTACCCATTCATCAGCTGATGGAAATTTGGGTTGTTTCCACTTCTTGGCTGTTATGAATAATGCTGCTGTGAACATCCGTGCACAGGTTTTTGTGTGGATGTATGTTTTCTTTTCTCATGGTATTACGTACGCTTAGGAATGGAACTGCCGGGTCAGAGGGCAACTCTGTTTAACATTTTTTTTTTTTTTAAATTAATTAATTTATTTATTTTTGGCTGTGTTGGGTCTTTGTTGCTGCGTGTGGGCTTTCTTTAGTTGCAGCAAGCGGGGGCTACTCTTCATTGCGGTGGCTTCTCTTGTTGCATAGCACAGGCTCTAGGCGCGTGGGCTTCAGTAGTTGTGGCACGTGGGCTCATTAGTTGTGGCTCACGGGCTCTAGAGCGCAGGCTCAGTAGTTGTGGCGCACGGGCTTAGTTGCTCCGCGGCATGTGGGATCTCCCCGGACCAGGGCTTGAACCTGTGTCTCCTGCATTGGCAGGCGGATTCTTAACCGCTGTGCCACCAGGGAAGTCCCTCTGTTTAACAGTTTGAGGAATGGCCAAACTGCTTTCAGAAGTGACTGCACAGTTTTATATCCTCACCAGCAAAGTATTAGGGTTCCAATTTCTCCACATCCACGTCAACACTTCTTATCATCTGTGTTTTTCATTGTAGGCATCCTTGTGGTTTTCTGTGAAGTGTATCTCACTGTGGTTTTGAGTTTGCGTTTTCCTAATGGCTGAGAATGTTAAGCGTCTTCCCCCCGCCACACTGGCAAATAGTTTGTTTTTGCATATGTTAAAAATTGAAATATAGTTGACATACAACATTATGTTAGTTTCAGGTGTACTAAATAGTTACTTGACGTTTGCATACATTATGAAATGATCACAATAAGTCTAGTAATCATCTGTCCCCATACAAAGTTACAATTAGGTTCATTGCTTGAGGTTCAGGGTAAAACAATTGGGTTACCTATATTCAGAATTTGATAATAGTTCCTTTAGTTTGCCGTTAGCTTAAAATTTATCATGCTTTTTCCTGTGAGCCAAGATTTGTTCAGCATAAAGGAAGCCAACACTTTAAACCTCTTTTTAAACTACTTTTATCAACAACTCTTGGCGTGGTGGTACATGTGTTAATTACATATTCATATTTACTTCATAAAATAATTCTGACTCAACCTCTTACTTTGTTAGCTGTTAATATATGTACATGAAAATTTGTGTCACATTTTCATTTTTAATGGGGGAAAAGGTACAATATACTACATTAAAGAAAAATTGAGAACTAAAATTACCTATTATCCTTTCCTCTTTGCATAAAATCTACATTTCCAAAAATAATTTATATTTTAGATTGATTGGGATATCTATCCTTCTATTGGTTTTGTAATCATGTTGTGCCTCTAAAACAGTATAATCAATGTTTCCTTATCTCCTGATATAAATATGAAAATAATGGTTTAGTGATTAAATTCTTTTGTCATTTCAGACAGTATGGAGGCCACTTTATGCTATATTCTTTTTATGAATTTTCAGTGT
This sequence comes from Balaenoptera physalus, assembly GCF_965194825.1. Classification (NCBI taxonomy): domain Eukaryota; kingdom Metazoa; phylum Chordata; class Mammalia; order Artiodactyla; family Balaenopteridae; genus Balaenoptera; species Balaenoptera physalus. The sequence goes on along the minus strand of NC_138894.1, from coordinate 63,102,205 downwards.
CTGTTATCCTATAAAATTCAAGTGGTATCTATTAGAATAACATTTACAGCATCTGCTCCTCTCCATTTAAAAAAAAAAACCTGACTTTAGAGAACTTAAAAAATATATTTTTTCTAGGTGATTAAGTATTAAATGTTAGAAATACTGCTTTGTCAGCAGTTATTGAGGCAAGAGAAGTAAATGAAACTATTTTTGGAAATCCCGTTTGTTGCTTAAACACTCTTGGATGTGTGAGCATGTATTCACAGGTCATAAGAGGTTCTTCTATGGCAGCTGTAGATGCAGTAACAGCAACAGAGCAATTTCCCTGCTCGTAATTCTGTCCTTTGTAAGAGCTTGTCAGGTAATTGTTGACTTTATGTGTTGTTATATGCATTGAAGTAATAATGTTAATTTTTCTGCTTCAGTAATATGCATGAATAAAATATATTAGAGAATCAGAAAACCTTTATAGATCCTGGTAATCAAATTAGAGATTTCACAGGATAATATGGAATACCACATGCTCACAGAGAAATCTTTAATTTTTTTTAAATAAATAAATAAATTTATTTATTTATTTTTGGCTGCATTGGGTCTTCTTTGCTGCAAGCGGGCTTTCTCTAGTTGTGGTGAGCAGGGGCTACTCTTCGTTGTGGTGCACGATCTTCTCATTGTGGTGGCTTCTCTTGTTGCGGAGCACGGGCTCTAGGCGTGCAGGCTCAGTAGTTGTGGCGCATGGGCTTAGCTGCTCTGCAGCATGTGGGATCTTCCTGGACCAGGGCTCCAACCCATGTCCCCTGCACTGGCAGGTGGATTCTTAACCACAGCGCCACCAGGCAAGTCCCTGAGAGAAATCTTTTGAAGTGATAACAACCTAAGATGATTAACAGAGAAAGATGTTTTGATGAGAGGAAATCGTTTTTTAGATTTAAGGAATATACAGTTGCAAAACGTTTAGTAAACTATAATTTTTTACTTATGTGTTAATATTTTACTTTTACAAAAGTTTTGCTTTTGGTAATTTTTTCCTTTGAATTGTATTTCACTCTGATAATCCAACAACAAGCTTCCTATTTAATGTATATTTGATGCATTTGTTTTTACATGTTATTTCATGGGGAGCAAGTAGTGACTTCTGTTTAGATAATCAAATGACATTATGACATTTAAAAATATTTTGTGAGCCCTGACCAATATCTGTAACTTGAATAGTCTATCAAAATTCTGTCAAATTTGTAGCTATACTGAAGTTTTCAAGCTGGGAGGATAATTTTAAAAGTGGTAATAAGTACAACTACCTGAATAACCTTGCGTTTTCTCAGGTCTAGAAAAGCCTTTTTTACCTTACTTACTTACTTACTTACTTACTTACTTATTTATTTATTTATTTATTTATTTATTTATTTATCTTTATTGGAGTATACTTGCTTTTCAATGGTGTGTTAGTTTCTGCTTTATAACAAAGTGAATCAGTTATACATATACATATATCCCCATATCTCCTCCCTCTTGCATCTCCCTCCCATCCTCCCTATCCCACCTCTCTAGGTGGTCACAAAGCACCGAGCTGATCTCCCTGTGCTATGCAGCTGCTTCCCACTAGCTAGCTATTTTACATTTGGTAGTGTGTATATGTCCATGCCGCTCTCTCACTTCATCCCAGCTTACCCTTCCCCCTCCCCGTGTCCTCAGGTCCATTCTCTACGTCTGCGTCTTTATACCTGTCCTGCCCCTAGGTTCTTCAGAACCTTTTTTTTTTTTTTTTAGATTTCATATATATGTGTTAGCATACAGTATTTGTTTTTCTCTTTCTGACTTACTTCACTCTGTATGACAGTCTCTAGGTCCATCCACCTCACTACAAATAACTCAATTTCGTTTGTTTTTATGGCTGAGTAATATTCCATTGTATATATGTGCCACATCTTTATCCATTCATCTGTCGATGGACACCTAGGTTGCTTCCATGTCCTGTAAGCCTTTTTTAAAATAGACATTTCTTTTCCAAGCACACACCCAGCTATGATCAAAGGTAAATGCCATGAGACTTCAAGGTCCATGAATCTTATTTGCCCCTTGCTCTATAGGAGTTTCTTGTATTTAAATTTTAACTAGACTTTAGAGCAGTTTCAAAAAATGTAAGTTAGTTAATCCTGATGTGAATGTGTATTATTTTAGGTTCTCATATGCAGTGGCTACTTTAAAAATTTGAAGGTTATTTCAGGCACTGGTTTGTATGGTGATGTCTTTGAAAATCCCTTGTATAAAATTACCTCATATTAACTCTTTACAGATTCAGAAACTAGCTCTTAGTCTGAAGATTGCATTGTACTCTTCTTTTTTTTTTTCTTGAAAAATTAGGAAATACCTATAAAGTGTTTTATGTTACAAGGATTTTACTGCCTAATACTGTTCCTTTCCCAGATTAGCCTCTCAATAAATGTCTACAAACACAGCCTTATTTTTTAGGTTACACAAAACCAAGATGGTAGAGAGTCCAAGTATATACATACATAGATTTTCCTAAAAGCCATCTAGTTTCTCAATGCCACCTTTACATTTTGAATATTCCTAACTTTGTATATATCATCACTGTGAGGGTGAGGTGGCCTTTATTTATTCACTTTTCTCCTCTTTCAACAGGGGGAAATGCAGTGTTGCCCTTCTGAATGAGACAGAGTCTGTATTGTCATATCTTGATAAAGAGGTAATTCACAATTATACTTGTTTTTGTTTTTCCCTCTATTTCATACGAAGCCCATACTTCTGTATTATTTCTTCTTCTAACAAATTATTGCACAATGATAGCAGTATTATGGTAAAAGTATAATGACTGGACTGCATTCAGGTAATTTTATTTTTCTGGTTAACTGAGAGAAAAGTTGGCAAAAACTCCCATGTCTGTCTGTCTCTTTTGCTTGGTAATGAAAAGCTTGTAAAGTATAGCACATGATTTAGTTGGTAGTGGAAGAACTATTTTTGGCTTTATGAAATAAATGACTTCAGTATACTTGGTCCTCCTCCCTTTTTTTTCTTTTTAAATAAATAGCTTTTCTTTTAGACTGTTTGCAGATGAGATTTTACCATTGGTGGTCTGCTTTCTTTCCTTGAATCCTAATAAACTTTGTCAACTAAAAATATATTTTTCTGTAAACTTCAAGAAACATTTTAAACATTTTTAACAAGTTGAATTAGAGCAAGCACTTCATTGAAGGGAGGAAATTCTTATAAGCAAGACTATTCCACATTTTGCAGTTTTATGTGACTTTTATCATTTGTGTTGTGGGGAAAATATTTTACTATTGATAATGTTTCAGTATTTAACCTTTATAATTTCATAGTGTTTGTTTTCCCAAAATCTTTATTACACATAGGTTTTTTTTTTTTTACAGAATTAAAGGGACATATTTTCTTTTTAAAAAATATTTTAGTATGCTCAAAATTGTTGTTCCCTTATCTCAAATGAAGTAAACATTGCCGAAAAAGATTGATACAAACATGTAGAACTACTATGTATTAGAAGCCTAATAAAGAAAACTAAAATGAAAATAAGTATTCGAAGCAGAAAAAAGGGGTTAATAGACTCATGGAATTTGGAAAAGAAGGGTAGGGTTTGTCATCAGTCTGTCTAACAGAATGATGGATAATATGGGTAATGATGGTGCTCAGAAATTAGCTTTTGCTCACAGAAGCAGAAATAAAAAGAGGACATATTCAATATGTTTTAGTGTATTTTATTGTATTTGGCTGTTAAGAGAGTGGTTTGTTTTGTTTTGTTTTATTTTTGGCTGTGCTGCATGGCTTCTGGAATCTTCTTTCCCTGACCAGGGATTGAACCCAGGCCACTGCAGTGAAAGCACTGCGTCCTAACACTGGACTGCCAGGAAATTCCCTGAAATTTTTTTTAAAGGTGCTATTTATGCCTTCTAATTTATTAGCAATTTGTGTATGCTAAGGACTGTAGTAGATGCAAATTTGCAAAGGTCTTTAGGATTTTTTTCCTATCCACTTGCTTTTTGACCACTTAAGTCCTTTATCAATCTGCTGTTCTTAGGGATAGGCCCTTTCAGGATATAATACAGAGAATCCTGCAGTAGGTCACCCTCAGAACCATGGTGGGAAGCAGGGACAAGACTTTGCTGGTTCAGATGATCTCCAGTGGTTATGCAGAATTCAGCTAAGGATTTGTGGCTATAGGTCATTTTATCCATTAGGTCCAGTAACTAGGGTGTTTTGCTCTTTAAGGGTCCATGGAAAGTTAGGTGGGTATGCCAGTGGTGGTAGCATGTATAGTTATGTTTATATGCCTACCTATAGGTACATATGAGTGTTTCAGAATTTAAAGGAGAACTGCAGAATTATAATTAATAGATATTTACTTGAATGTATACAGTGTGACATATTAGTAAACGGCATATAAACTAAGTTCTTCTATAGTTTATTTAATGTGAGATGTGTGTGCATTTTAATATTTTTGATAAATGTGGGCTGGACACTAAGTAAGAGTGCCGGGTATCTATGAAGGCATCCTTACTGTTTGGTGGGGGCTTTACAGCTTTAAATGATTACTTGATTTCAGGGGTCTTCCTTTGACTTTTGCTTAACTTTGCTAGCTTTTAGTTTTAGAGCAGTTAATGGTTTTCTGTTAGACTAAAACAAATAATAATAACACTTTATTATCCACTTTTATTGTAAGCTATTTGTTTTGGTTTCATTTAATTTTATACTGTTTACCTGATGATAGTAACATCATGCTCTTCTTAAAGATATATGAATTTATTCACCAAAATGAAATTTTATACTCTGGAGTTTTATGGTTTCATTATTGTGACTTTGGATTTATTGCTTTATAAAAAGTAGAAGGAATTATGTTTACCTAGGTATTTTCTGTCATTTTTTTTTTCCAGGATACTTTTTTCTACTCATTGGTCTATGATCCTTCAGTGAAGACATTGTTAGCTGACAAAGGTGAAATCAGAGTGGGACCTAGATATCAAGCAGACATTCCAGAAATGCTCTTAGAAGGTATGTTTTCCTTTGGGTTGCAAATCCTATGAAAACAAATGTACCTTGAACTCAAATATTTTCCTCATATGGAAGAAACAACTTTCAGGCTAAAGTTTAAAAGTAACGGGCTCTTCCAACTTTAGAAATACAACAAACAGCAATGAAAAATAATTTAATCGATCAGTTATTCATTTTTTATTTCACACTTTCATGAGTTTTCTGCCTGTGTTTTTCTTTTAAATACAACTTTAAGAATGTTAGTGTTGTTGAACTTGTGTTTCAATGTGACACGCTCATGCCTTGAGATCCTGAGTGCCTTCATGTCATCTATCTATGGTAGCCTTGGAATCTAGTGAACATTTACATTTTGGTGGGGATTTTGACTGATCTGAGTAGTTTCTATACCAGAGAGATTCAGAACTTTGCATTTTAAAAACAGGTCTTCCTAGCAAGACTTTTCTTTCTTCTGTCATAATTATATACTTAAAACCTTTATTTTCTGATGTCAAAAGTAAAACATTCTTACCGTTAAAAAATGAAACACAAAGAAACGTGTAATACAGAAAATGAACACCAGCCCCTTTCCTTCTTTCCAAACCCATATTTAATTACTAATATTGTTCAGGGTATTTTTTTTTGGTACAGGCTCTGGCTCGTAATCCATTCTGGAGTGGTCTTTGTGGGATGGCAACTTGCACGTTGCTCTGCAGTTGCTTCTTTCAGTTAATAGTGTTTGTATCTTTAGCATCTTTCCTGATGAGTAGAGTGGCTTTATTCTTTTCAGTGACTGTAGAGTTCTTAAGTCTGCATGGATGTGCCACAATTTATTTCCTTTACCAGTACCCTATTGACAGACATTTAGGTGTTTACATTTTTTGATATTACAAATGATGCTTCCAGAAAAGCTTTACATATACTTATGCTGTGTAAATGTTTTTCAAGCATAGCTCCCTGGAAGATATTGAAAATGCTTCTTTGCCCTTCAAAAAAGCTGTTAATTTTCATATGAGTGAACCAGATGCTTCCACCAATAGATTATTAAAGAACCCCCCCTTGCCCATTTTGTGATATTATTGTCTTGGCTTTTCATTTTTTTTGGTGTTGCTGTTTGTTTTTTTTTTTTCTTTAATTTTTAAAAGTTACTTATGCTTTCCGTTACTGCTCTTCTGTAAATTTCTTGTGTATTTTCTATTTGGTTATTTATATGTATTGGCAAGAGTATTTTGCATATTAAAGGTAAACAAATATAAAAGTATCTGCCCTTTGCCTATGAGTGTTGCACATAGTGCCTCCTCACTTAAAAAATGTTAATGATTTTAAATTTGTTTTATTTATTTTTGTTATACAGAAATTGAGAATTTTTGTCATACAGAAGTTTAGAATTTATCCCTTAAGGTTTATATAATTTGCATTCTTTACCTTGCCTTACCTATAGGAAATATATGCAGAAAAGTTAAATCAACTCAGGATAGAGTTGTGTTGTCATTGTCAGTGGTGGGTAGGTGGGGTGGCTGTGAATAATAACAGGTTGCAGATTTCTGCATTTTCATGAATTCAGTACCAGGAAAGGTCAGTCAGTAATGACTAAGCTTTGAGAACAGAATGCCATGTCTGCACTCATCTGTGTTTAGAAGTTTTTTTTGAAGAAATTGTAAGTAGTGACTCAGTTTATTATAGGCTGAGAGATTGCATTTATTAGCATTCTGTTCTGTACAAACCATCTTTTCTTCCAGAAATAATTTTGGATGTTTTATAGTCCTTAATGTTTGATCTTAGACTTTTATCACTACATGTAAGTGTTCACTAAATATTTATTGTTTTATTTTTAAAAACACTTGATTTTTAAGTTGTACAAATAGTGCTGCATTGAGTATCCTTTATATAATGCATAATTTTGTACTCTGGATATAACTGGAAAATATGTTCCCAGAAATGAAATTGCTAAGTCATAAGGCATGTGTTTCTGAAATTTTATACAAAATGGTAATTGTCTTCCAAGTAATTATTTACAGGTGGTTTTTTTCCTGGTTTTAATTAAGGTATAATTTATATGTAGTACATTTCACCCTCTTTTGTGACAGTTCGTTGAGTTTTGGGCAAATGTATACACTCTTAGTGAGAGAGTTCAGCAAGTCCATCTATGCACAGGCCAAAAGCCAGGAGTGACCCTGGTGCTCATGTGTGCTTGTCGCCTGGCCCAAGTTCTACATCCCCTAAGCAGCCCTTTGTTACTCCTCCCTGAACTTTGATCTCTCTGCTTGTCAAACTCTGCAGACTGTGTCGTTCATGTAATCTTGTGTGCTATTTTTATTATTTGACTTTTAAATTTTGGACTGCCTGAGCTGTTGATTGTGTGGTCCTCTCTCTCTTTTTCATAAAAAAAAAATTTATATATATATATATTTTATTGAAGTATAGTTGATTTACAGTGTTGTGTTTTTTAATTTTTTTGATTTTTAAATTTATATATATATTTTATTGAAGTATTTTAATTTGTTTTTTAATTTTAATTTATTTTTTTTAATTTTGGGTGCGCCGTGGCTCGCATGATCTCAGTTGCCTGACCAGGGATTGAACCTGGGCCATGGCAGTGAAAGCTCCAAATCCTAACCACTAGACCACCGGGAACTCCCTAATTTTTTTTTATGTTTGGTTCTTTCTTGAGCACTGAAATAAGCCTAGGTGTATAGAAAGCCTAGAAAATTTTGTGTATTGCTCATGTAAAGATAAATGCTGAACCAAGTAATAAAGTTGGGATATTTCAAGTAACAGTGGGCATAAAAATCAGATCATGGAATCTCATGAGTTCCCACTTCTCTGCAAAACTTTTACGTATGATATTGCCCCTGAAAAGCATAAAGCTGGTTAGAGTTAGTAATTTGGAAAGCATATCTACCTAGCTTAGAATTTAAAAAATTATTTTAGGAAATGAAATCATATATAAAATGCAATAATTTATTCTACAGTACTTCTCAATAAGGATTTGAATTCTTGAGGGTAAGAACCTTGCAGTTCTTCTTCCAGGTAGAAGGAAAGATTCTTAACAGCTTGTGGCATTTGGGAAGTTACACCAGTTATCTGACAAAGGCATTCTTTGTATTTAGAAAATGTGACTAAATATTCATTAATATAATAGATCTTACAATTCATTAACAAGTATTAATTGCCTTTAACATTGCGTTTCTCTTAGTAGTCTTCCGGGTGGGTGGTTTACAGACTTTATTTAGGCAATAGAACCCTTTCTTATTACGCAGTATGACCTTAAATAAGGAAGTCAGGTTGTTGTGGGTGAAGTGGAAGAGAAGGCCCCGTTGAGTCTCTTGAGGTACCTTACTGAACCTTAGGATTCAGAGGATCAGCTTGAAGGCCACTGTGCCAATTAGAATCCTCTCTCTTCGTTGCACAGTCAGAACCCCCAGTCCTTGCAGTTAGCGCTTATGATGAAGTCCCTTTGTAACATAGTATATGAAGGGGCTCCACTGTTTTCCCTTTGCCTTTTCCCATTTTTTAAATCTTAAAATTTATTTTATTGCAAACAGTATGAATTGTGGTAGAAAATGTAATTATATTGGAAACAAAAAGTAGTAGTCCCTCATCATCCCTTCTAACCCACTATTAACCACTGTTATTAATTTAACATGTTCTCCCAGACTGCTTGTTATATAAATATGTATAGAGATCCATGAAATTATGTTCTGTAGTATTCCATCGTGTGATAGATCCAAGTTTATTTTATCTATTTCTTATGTGTTTAATGGTCGGGCAAGTTTTTCCTCAGTTCTTTAAAATTTCTTGGTTGTGGCGGGGTTCTCATGTCGATGAGATTTTTTTTTTCTTACTGTCAAAGTTTATCATCAATTTGTCAATTTCTTCCTTTCCAGATTTCATTAGGATTCTGATTGAAATTGTATTAATATTAAGATTACTTTGGGAGGCGATTGATTATTTTATAATATTGGGTCTGCTTCTGAGGTTTCTGTTCTATTCCCCTGGTCTGTTTGTCTGTTCATACTCTAGTAACCCATGTTTTAATTACAGAGGCTTTGTAGTATGTGTTAATATCTGGTGAGGGTAGTTACCCTCTTATTTTTCCAAGCTTGACTAACACCAGAAAAAAAAAAATCTTCCTTCCTGTTTTTATTGGGGTTGCAGTTAATTTTTAAGTTAATTTAGACAGACATTTTGATGATTTTTAAAAAATTATGTCTTTATATTTATTTATTTATTTAAATTTTTATTTATTTATTTATGGCTGCATTGGGTCTTCGTTGCTGCATGCGGGCTTTCTCTAGTTGTGACGAGCAGGGACTACTCTTTGTTGTGGTGCGTGGGCTTCTCATTGTGGTGGCTTCTCTTGTTGCAGAGCACAGGCTCTAGGTGTGCAGGCTTCAGTAGTTGCAGCACGTGGGCTCAGTAGTTGTGGCACACGGGCTCTATAACGCAGGCTCAGTAGTTGTGCTACATGGGCTTAGTTGCTCCGCGGCATATGGGATCCTCCCAGGATCGTACCCATGTCCCCTGCACTGGCCGGCGGATTCTTAACCACTGCACCACCAGGGAAGTCCCAAGTTTATAACTTGTTAGCTTTATTTATACGTGTTCATCTTTAACAATGAAAAACATTGTATTTTTCAACATAAATGAAAGTCACTTTGGGCTTTTATTTCAACTTAAAGCATTTAGCATATCCAAAATGTTTTTTTCACTTGTAATCAGGAAACCAACTAGATGTAAGATTTAAAGAACCCCCTTCTTCTAATTAGTGTATTTTCTGGGAAGAAGGAGTAGGGTGGCAGATAGATACTCCAGCAGTTAAACCACACTTGAAAAACACAGACACTGCCATCATAGAAACTTTCATACACAGCCAGTGCCTGTTTGCAGGGAAATTAAATCGTAGAAAACATCATGTTCAAGAACAGATATTTAGGACTTGATGCAGTCTGTGCTTACTAACCCTTTTGATACTCTTGAGTGGGTACGTTTAGACCAGTACCCACTCCAATTTGCATTGGCATGGGATGTAGAACTTGAATTAATATCCTGAGTAGGTGGAAGCATCAGCTCCATGCTAGAATATATTACAGGCTTGCTTTCTTTGTGAATGTGTCCTGATGAATTTAAGACATTGTTGTGGCATTTGTCTTGCTGGTGAATATTTCTTTTTTGTGGCTTTAGAATTTTAAAATTCAGTTATGGCTACCCACCATCTAGCAAACTCTTGAGATCTGGAAAGATCAGTATGTAGCTTGCAAGCAAAGGTGAAGGTTTGTTTTTTAGATTTTAAATCTTTATTGAGTTTGAATAACTACCTAGAGAATTTTCCGTAGAAAAAAGGTGTCATATGTAGTAAGTTTTGAATTATTATTTAGCTGTATTGTAACATTGGAATTTTAAGAAACAAATTATTTACATATTAAACTTTGTAACTGTTAAAAGTATTATAACATTAAATTATTAAACAAAAATGACTTTGGATTCACAGTTTTGGGTAAAATCTGGCTGTACTATGTTTTAGCTGAGTTACCTTGGAAAAATTATTTAACCTCTCCAAGTTCCCATTTCTTCCTCTTTAAAAAGTGAGTAATAGTGTATGTGCATACATCATAGTGTTGTGATGATCAAATGAAGTAATTCTTGTAAAGCATTTATTTTTTATTTTTTAAAATTTATTTTATTTTTATTTATTTATTTTTGGCTGCGTTGGGTCTTCGTTGCTACACGTGGGCTTTCTCTAGTTGCGGCGAGCGGGGACTACTCTTCGTTGCAGTGCACGTGCTTCTCATTGAGGTGGCTTCTCTTGTTGCGGAGCACAGGCTCTAGGCGTGCGGCAGGCTTCAGTAGTTGTGGCACGCAGGCTCAGTAGTTGTGGCTCACGGGCTGTAGAGTGCAGGCTCAGTAGTTGTGGCGCACGGGCTTAGTTGCTCCGTGGCATGTGGGATCTTCCCAGACCAGGGATCGAACCTGTGTCCCCTGCATTGGTAGGCGGATTCTTAACCACTGCGCCACCAGGGAAGTCCTTGTAAAGCATTTAGCACAGCACCTGCTGCTCAGTGTTCTCTATTACAGTTGCTTCTCCCGGGCCACCAACTGTCTACTGCTACTAATTAAGTAACTCTTGTCTGTATTTGGGTATTTAGGGTGTGTCTCTCTTTGAAAGTTAAAGAATTAAATTAGAATAGTCTCTAATGCTAAAATACATGCCTTTTAAACTTGAATTAGCTCATATACAGTCAATAGAAAAATGTCAGTATAGTGTGGAAATTGTCAGTTCATCTGAGGCTTTTCTAAGCACTTATTCTCACAGATGAAGAGCGTTTAAGAAAAAAAAACACCAGTATATGGCGCATCTTAGAGTTACAGATGAAGGAATGAAAAATGTCTTCCCCAGTGTTTATAAAAACCTATACCCTAGATTTTATTTTTAATTTTGTTGAAACTGTACACAGTGACCTACATCTCGGTGGAGGAAGCATAAGTCCAGGGTTTAAGAAGATAAAGGATTGACTGACCTTTGTGCTTGGTGCAAATGTCAGTGGAGATTTAACTGTGTTGGTATTTTTGTTATGATTTTTTTTTTTTTTTAAAGTGCTCTGGTTCTTAGGTTTTAAAATTTTTGTCCTATTTTTCCGTAGACACTATTATTTTCAAGTGTGTAATTTTGCAGAATGTGTTTTCTGCAATGTGGTGGATGTTAATCAACTTAAAAACACCAGACCGTAACGAGTAAGTGTAAGCAGATATCGGTCGCAACCATGTGAGCGCAGTAGTTCGTAACCCAGGGCAGTTTTGTCTTCCATGGGACGTTAGACAATGTCTATAGACATTTTTGGTAGTCACACCTGGGGGGAGGGGGCGATGCTACCGGCGTCTAGTGGGTAGAGATCAGGGCTGCTGCTGAGCATAGTACAATGCACGGGACAGCCCCCATGGCAAGGAGTTGTCGGCCCAAAGTGTCAACAGTGCACACTGTGTACAGAGGAACCCTACTGTAAAGGGTTTTGGGGACATAGTAAGCACTAAATAAATGTTATTTAATATTTACATAGTTATAGTAATATTTAAATTTTCAAATATGAATTATATTACCTGGTCTATTTCTGTGGTTTTGATTCTGTTTATTTTTGTGCCAGTACCACATTGTTTGATTACTGTTGCTATATATTATAATCCCACCCAGTTTAGAGGATCCTCTTATATTATTCTTTTAATAATGATAATATTCTTTGATTTGTAGAGATTAATATTTGAATTATTTTGTGGGCTTTCAGAACTAAATTTTGTTAAATTTAACTTGAAGTACTTGTACAAAAATGACAGCCTTAAGATTTAAAAATCTTCTTTATTCAAGTCATCTTATGTTCTCTGAAAGTTTTGTAATTTCTTTATATAAACATACTTCCAATTTTGTTTCTTAGTATTTTATATTTTTGTTGCCATAATATCGGATTTTTTTTTTTTTTTTACATTTTTGTTTTCATTCTCTTTGGAATGCCATTGGGTTTTATATATTCATTTTTTATTGTGCCTTTCTTGTAATTTATTTTTAAAATCTATTTTTATTGAGATATAATTGCCATATAACACTGTGTATGTTTAATTTGTTGGTTTGATTACATTCAGGTATTGCAGGTTGGTTACCACCATAGCATTAGCTATCTATTGTGTCATAATTATCACTTCTTTTTTGTGGTGGGAACAAAGATCATAGTCTCTTACCAACTTTGAAGTTTATAATAACAGTATTGTCTGTAATCACTGTGCTGTGCATTAGATCTCCAGAACTTACTTACCTAGCGGTTGGAAGTATGTACCCTTAAACAACCTCTCCCCATCCCCCTCCACCCCACCCCCTTTCCAGCCTCTGGCAACCACCATTCTACTCTGTTTTAATGAGTTTGGCTTTTTAAGATTCCACATAAAATGATATCATACAGTATTTGTTTCTAGTAACGTATTATTCCTTTGATGCATCACTTAAAACATTGCCCAGAACTTTCAGAACATTAATAAAAATGGTGATAAATGGCAGCCTTCTGTGTTTCTGAATTAAATATAATATACTCTGATGGTTGTTGCAGAGAAAATGAATTATATTTAGAACAAAGAATATTTCTAGTTGTCCAGCAAAGGGTCTATAGGATGACAGCTCCATCCAGCCTTAGTTCTTCAGTCTTTGAACAATGGTCTGTGCTCTTTGGGGGTATACTGAAGAAGTACTTTGCCATTATTTTCTAGAAATCTTAAAATATAGCTGAAGGGTTAGGGCTAACACATATAAAATCATTGTTGAATCTACATTTCTTCAAAATTATGAAGAGGAACGTATGAAGCAAAAAATTGGATGCCATATATAATCGTGTAGGTAGTTGGTAAATATATTTGGTAGGAATTCACAGAGAGAGAGAGCTTCATGGGCTGGTGTGGGACTAGAGCAGATTGTAATTGCCCAGATTATCATAAATGGAGGAGGAAAGTGAGATTATTGCAATGACTGGAATGAACATGACCAGAGCATAGAATTCTTCTTGGTTCAGTCTCTGGCTCATACCACATTTCCTAAGACCATTCTACAGATTGCTGATAGCTTAGTTGAGGATTTCATTATACAGATTCTAGAGCCTCTTAAAAGTTTTTCCCTTGTGAAAAAGTGATTAAACTGATATAAATGTAATTATATGATGAATCCAAAATGGGGAATTCCCTAGAGTGACTGTTTGAATAGAACATTCTATATTCTTTTTATGTTCTTGTTATTTTTGTTCTCATCCCATGGTATTGTATGTTTTAGTTGTTAGTAGAAATGCATTCAGGAGTGTTTTATTATTGTTTATAGCAAATTTATTTAGAATTCTTATACTGAATTATCTTTCCTCTGTATGCTGCAGAATGTATGGATAGGATTGAAGTTTATCAATTTAACTGACTTAAATTTGAAAAGTAAATATCAGTTTTACCCTTAGGTTCTAGAACATATAATAGAAGGGGCTTAATACCGAATAGCATCATCATTTCATCTTGTGTTATTTAAAAATGCAGATTTCAAATGTAGATTTATTATTATATTTCTTTCTTTACTACTTTACTATTTATCTTACTTAACATGTATTTCTTGGAGATACAGGGGAGTATAATTGTGTCATTTTCCTTTCAAAAGTTTCATGCAGTTTACAAACGTTTGGGTTTGTAAATGGTTTTTAAAAATGAACCAATTGAATTTTTTTTTAACATCTTTATTGGAGTATAATTGCTTTACAATGGTGTGTTAGTTTCTGCTTTATAACAAAGTGAATCAGCTATACATATACATATATCCCATATCTCCTCCCTCTTGTGTCTCCCTCCCATCCTCCCTATCCCACCCCTCTAGGTAGTCACATGCATTGTAAGCAAAAACAATGAAAAACAAAATCCTTTTAAACACTTGATATGTCTTTGGACTAGTACTCATTCTGGTCTGCTTGTGCTTCTTTATGTTGGGGGTGGCAATTGACTTTTTCGTTACCTACCTGTCTTTGAGCAAGGAGCAGGATGGGCAGGCCCCCTACCTGACAGCAGTGGCTGACTTAGGAGACTGCATATGGGGTGGCTGATTCTGCCCTCCCGCTTTCTCCTTTTGAGCCTTAATACCTGCTTGCTCCCATCCTAGGAGGGAACACATTAATAAGCCTATAGCCTGGATTCATCAGTCACCAAGGGATGTTCAGCCTCATAGTATGTCAGTCAGTGCAAGACACTCTGCCTGATGTTATAGATGCAGTGATCAAAACCAAAACATAGCCCAAACCAATTCCTAGCCTGATAGGAAATTCATAGCTGTAAATTGGAATCCAGTCAACTCCCAAGTCTGTTTTCCATTACCATCTTTTATCCTAACATTGAGTCTTGCCTGCTGGTTATATCTCCTCGTGAGACGTTCCTAAAACAAAACATCCTGTATTATCCTCAGTCTTTTCCTCAGCCTCTTGATTGTTTCCTTCTTTCTGTTAATGCCAACACTATCTATGTAGTTCTCAAGACTGGAAACCTACCCATTATACCAGTCTGTCACTGTCATTTCTAAATATTCTCTCTTAGCTCTTTATTGTCACTGTCAATACCATGTCTCCCTGTCTGTATCACGTATCTCTGTAGAGCAAATTATTCCATTGCTAAGTGTTGGATGTGAAATTTGTTTCTGGTTTTGTCACTCTACTGCTAAAAAGGCAAGGGCTTCTTATTACCTCCAAATAAAAATCTATTCAGAAAATCTGTGCAGAATCTTCAGTAATATTTTCATAACCCACTTCTTTTAGCTATCTTCTCATTCCCCTTGATGTACTCCTGACAAAATTAGCTACTTTTCTACCACATCTTAAAGCCCCATGACTTTGTTTACATTCTCATTTCTTTTTTTTTTAATCCTTTTATTATTTACAACAGTCTTTTGATAATTTCTGCTAAATTTGTTCTGATATATTCTTTTTTTTTTTAACATCTTTATTGGAGTATAATTGCTTTACAATGGTATGTTAGTTTCTGCTTTATAACAAAGTGAATCAGTTATAAATATGTCCCCATATCTCTTCCCTCTTGCGTCTCCCTCCCTCCCACCCTCCTTATCCCACCCCTCTAGGTGGTCACAAAAAAATATGGAATGCTTCACGAATTTGCGTGTCATCCTTGCGCAGGGGCCATGCTAATCTTCTCTGTATCGTTCCAATTTTAGTATATGTGCTACCGAAGCGAGCACCATTCTCATTTCTTACTTTAAGTTCTCTCCCCCTGCCAGTGCATTCATACCCTTCAGTTCTTAGCAGGAATGCCACCTCGTGCATGACATCGTTCCCTAACTAGCCTGAAATGATTTCTCTAATCTTCAGGATCTTACAGTCATATCTATACGTCTCTGTGACATCTGTTTCTTTTCATGTGTATCATAGTTATTTATGAGTAAGTTTTATCATAATTTGAGCATCTTTCTTTTCTGTCTCTATATCCCTTAGTGAGGCTTGGGGCCTCACGCATACAAATACACAGGAAAGACATGTTAATGACTAAGTGAAGACATCATATGGTCGGTTTGGTTGTGTTATCATCAGCGTTCACTTTACAGAGTGTTCTACATCTGCTGTCTGATAGAATGTATGCAAACCATGTACATTTACCTTATACTTTTAATGCTGTGGTGACCACAGTCATCAATCATATGTGACAACGTATGTGCCTTGTGAATAACAAGACTCCATTTTCTTTGTTCTTGGACAGGAGAATCAGATGAGAGGGAACAGTCTAAATTGGAAGTGAAAGTTTGGGACCCAAATAGCCCACTTACAGATCGACAGATTGACCAGTTTTTAGTTGTAGCACGGTGAGTATGGCACTGTGGAGTCAAGAGATGGCTTTTCTTTTTATAAAAGAATTTATAGAAAATTTATGAATTTTCCTTTTTTTGTGTTCTACTATTTTTCATTGGTTGTATTTTTCTTTTTCTAACTGTGTAAGAAAGCCGAATATATATCACACCTCTTCCTAAATAATATGGTTTATTATCATTAGTTTCTGTTTTAAAAGTGAAAATAGATTTATTAATTTTTACTGATTAAGAAAATAAATGCTCCTTGTAAAAATGTAGGCACTACAGAAAAGTATAAAGTAGAAACTCAACACCTGAAATCCCATATCTTTAATTAAAGCAGTGATCTCCTTTAAGCTAGTCAGGGATTATTCAGGTGTCAGTAATAATGTGCTCCTCTAATTGCACCCACGTGTGAGTAATGTCTGTTGGCTAGGTGTAAGGCTGTCCTTTGAGAGTTCTAAGCCTGGCTCCCTGGCTGCCTTGCCCACCCCCTCATCCCCCCCTCCCCCCATAACCCCTTTTCTTGAGAAAATGAGTGGACAGAAGTTTATTTTTATTTTTTCAATTATAAAAGTAAATGATGTTCATGGGGGAATTGCTGCAAAGCAGAAAGTAAATGAGATTATCATAGCATTGTAATAGCAGAAAAATTGGAAAAAACCTAAAAGTACATCAGCAAGCAGTTGATGAATGAATTGAGGTATATTTAGTAATGGAGTATTACTTTACAACAATGAAAATGAGTGAATTAGGGCTATATGTAGCAAAGAGGTAAACCTCAAAAACAATGTTGAGTAAATACATACAGTATGGTCACTGATAAAAAAATTTTACAACGTGCAAACAATGTCTTATTTTATTAATGGGCATATATATGCATATGCATATTATATATATATGTATGAGTTCTGGGAATGTGTATTGATAAAATTTATTTCCTTAAAAAAATGAACCAAGAGACTTCCTTGGTCCAGTGGTAAAGAATGCGCCTTCCCATGCAGGGGACATGGGCTTGATCCTGCTCGGGGAACTGAGATCCCACATGCCACGGGGCAGCTAAGCCCGAACGCCCCACAACTAATGAGCCCACGCACCTCAACTAGAGAGCCTACGTGCCGCAAACTACAGAGCCCGTGTGCTCTGGAGCCATGTGCCACAGCTAGAGAGAAGTCCATGCACCGCAACAAAGAGCCTGTGAGCCGCAACAAAAGATCCCTCGTGCCGCAACTAAGATCTGATGCAGCCAAAAAAAAAGAAAAAAACAAATGTGGCAAAATATTATCTTTTTAATTTTTTTTGATTTATTTATTTTATTGAAATATGGTTGATTTACAATAGTATATTAGTTTCAGGTATACAACATAGTGATTCAATATTTTTATAGATTATACTCCATTTAAAGTTATTACAAAATAATGGCTAAATTGCCCTGTGCTGTACAGTATATACTTGTTGCTTCAAACATGGCAAAATATTAGAATGAGGTAGATCTGGACATGATTACAAACGTCTTCATTATAGTCTCTAATTTTTTTTTTTTTTTTTTTTTTTTTTTTTATTTTTATTTATTTTTTTATTTATGGCTGTGTTGGGTCTTCGTTTCTGTCCGAGGGCTTTCTCTAGTTGTGGCAAGTGGGGGCCACTCTTCATCGCGGTGCGCGGGCCTCTCACTATCGCGGCCTCTCTTGTTGCGGAGCACAGGCTCCAGACGCGCAGGCTCACGGGCCCAGCCGCTCCACGGCATGTGGGATCTTCCCAGACCAGGGCTCGAACCCGTGTCCCCTGCATTGGCAGGCAGATTCTCAACCACTGCGCCACCAGGGAAGCCCTAGTCTCTAATTTTTTGTTGAATGTTTTTTATAATACAAAGGACAAAAGGGTCTTAGCCCATCCTTAACACTGTTCATAGTGCCAGTCACCGTGGAAGTCATACATCGTATCGGTGGGTAGGCATTTAGACTCCAGAGCCCACATGCCTAGCCACTAACTGATTAGATGAAGAGACTTGATATATATACATTGTTGGGGAGGAGCCAGTCAGTGGAATAGAGGAGACTGAAGATTCGGGAGTAGAAATGAATCATTGGTGGAACCTCTGCCCTAGAGACTCCAGACAGGTTATCTGGATTTTGTATTATTTAGTAGATTTTGCAGTTTCAGATTTGATTTTCATTTTTTTTTTTTCCTTTTCCTGATTACGATGGGCCATGTTTTCTTTTTTCTTGAAGCCAGCATGAGAGGCACCAAGGAGAAGCACCTAGTATCTTTTTCAATTTTTGTTTTTTTAAAAAAAAATCTAAATACAAATTAAACCCAGTTAAGCACCACTGCACATCCCACCAGAATGGTTAAAATTTAAAAGACTGGGCTTCCCTGGTGGTGCAGTGGTTAAGAATCCGCCTGCCAATGCAGGGGACATGGGTTCGAGCCGTGGTCCGGGAAGATCCCACATGCCTCTGAGCAACTAAGCCCCATGTGCCACAACTGCTGAGCCTGTGCTCTAGAGCCTGTGAGCCACAACTACTGAGCCCGCATGCCACAACTACTGAAGCCCACGCGCCTAGAGCCCGTGCTCTGCGACAAGAGAAGCGACTGCAGTGAGAAGCCTGCATGCCACAACGAAGAGTAGCACCCGCTCGCTGCAACTACAGAAAGCCCACGCGCAGCAATGAAGACCCAACGCAGCCAAAAATAAAATAAATAATAAAAATAAATACATAAAAAAAAAATTTAAAAGACTGACAGTGCCAAGCACTGGTAAAGATGTGGGACAACCAGCACTCTCATATTCTGCTGGTTGTAGTGCAAGTTGGTACAGCTGCCTTAGAAAACTGCTGTCATCTAACACACATATCCCTTAAGTTTCACTCCTAAATATATACGCAGCAGAAATGCATACACCTGTGTGCCAAAAAGATACATATACAGATGGCAGTAATGGCACTATCCATAGTAGCCCCAGCTTGGAAACACATGTCCGTCAACAATAGAGTGGGGGTGGGGCATCGTGCAAAGTAATGCTCACAGCAAGGAAATGAACGAACACAGCTCATTCACAGCCGGCAGCATGGGTGAATCCACAGACATAATTTTGAACAAAAGAAACTGGATATGAAAAGTGTGCGTAGCGTGTGATTCTGTTTAAGTTTTCAATTGAGCAAAACTAATCTTTGATGTTAGAATCTGGGATGCTGGTTCCCTTCCACTAGGAAGTAGTGATTGGGAAGGAACCGGAAGAGTCTTCTGGGTGCTGTCATGATCTGTGTCTTGACCTGGATGCTGGTGACATGGATGCATTGACTTTGTGGTAACTGAATAGCTGTACAATGTGTGCTTTTTGCATGTGTTTTATATTTTAATTAAAACCTTAAAAAAAAATCTCTTCCTCAGCTAACATGTTTAAAACACAGACAACAAGCGGGAAGCCTTACCTTCATTTCACGCTTTATTTCTTTTTTTAAAAAAATTATTTATTTATTTATTTAGTTTTATTTTTGGCTGCGTTGGGTCTTTGTTGCTGCACACGGGCTTTCTCTAGTTGCGGCAAGTGGGGGCTACTCTTCGTTGCAGTGTGCGGGCTTCTCATCGCGGTGGCTCCTCTTGTTGTGGAGCACGGGCTCTAGGCACGCGGGCTTCAGTAGTTGTGGCACGTGAGCTCCAGTAGTTGTGGCACGTGGGCTCAGTAGCTGTGGCTCACGGGCTCTAGAGCGCAGGCTTGGTAATCGTGGCGCACGGGCTTAAGTTGCTCCACGGCATGTGGGATCTTCCTGGACCAGGGCTCGAACCCGTGTCCCCTGCATTGGCAGGTGGATTCTTAACCACTGCGCCACCAGGGAAGCCCACACTTTATTTCTTGAAGTTAGGGTTCTCTGTGTATGGGAAGGCCTTCTAAATCATTAAATGAAAATCAGTGTTGTGGTAATTGTTTTTTTTTTTTTGGAAACTGTTATATATTGAGTCCTTGAAGGAAGAGGTTGCTGCAGTTGATGATATCTCATTTCAGGGAAAAATGTTATTGGGATTTCACCATTTGGGCTAAAAAAGTGGTCAGAACTTGCTTTGCAATAATAGTCAAATTCTGCATCAAATTTATTTCTCATTTTTGAAGCACATGTGGAAACCAACTTGTTTATTCCATGGCATTTCATTATAGATCTTCCCATTCTTTATGCCACACAAGCCTCTTTTTCTTAATTGTTTTAAAAAAATATATTTATTTATTTATTTTGGCTGCAGTGGTCTTAGTTGTGGCATGCGGACTTCTTAGTTGTGGCATGCGAACTCTGAGTTGCGGCATGTATGCGGGATCTAGTTCCCCAACCAGGGATCGAACCCAGGCCCCCTGCATTGGGAGCATGGAGTCTTACCCACTGGACCGCCAGGAAGTCCCTCTTTTTCTTAATTTAATTGTAATGACACATATGTGTAGTGAATTGGCTTGTCAATTCTTAAATCGCAAAGAAAATACTTTTTGTTTGATTTGATTCTTAAACATCAAAGAACTTGCTTGACTTTTACAACCATTCATTTACTACCCAAATGTGTTTTTTTTAAAGATAAAAAAACAACAGTGCCTTAATCGTTCCTCTTTGTTTGTGTGGTTTATCCAGTGCTGTCGGGACATTCGCTCGAGCCCTTGATTGCAGCAGTTCTGTAAGGCAGCCTAGTTTGCATATGAGTGCAGCTGCAGCTTCTCGAGACATCACCCTGGTAAGATGCTTTTTGAAATTTGGGAGTTATTATTTCTTCTGCTACTTGTTTAATTTAAAAGCCAATATAGCAGTGTTGTAGATGTGAGAACTTCCTGGCTCTAAGCCCTGCTGACTGTTAGGTTGATTAGGCTTGGCTGGTTGATTAACTCAACTCGGTGTCTCATTCCTAAGTCACCCCTTGTGTTTGTGAGCTGGGACAAGTAAGAATGACTATTCACAGAGTAGGTACAAAATTATAAAAAATATTTTGGGGAAAACAATTCAATATTCTGATTCATCTGTTTTCACTTTGGTGCTTTTTTGGTGTATTCCATCTACACCAAAGTACATAAATAGTTGTAGCTCACACATAGTGCTTTACAATTTTTTTAAGTGAAAGTAGCCATCTCTTGAAACCATTGCTATAGGAGTTATTCTTTTGTCATGCCATTAGTCAGTATTAAATATTTAAAGTTTTGTTTTGTCTGTTCATTAGAAAGAGGTTCTGTTTTCTTAAATTATTTCATTATATTATGGTTGCTATCTTTTAAGGCTATTTCCTTTCTTCCCTTGGTGATCAAATGAGGCTTCCCACGTTCAGCTTAATTATACCACTGATGCCTGCTGTGGCTGGGCATCGGGCTTGGCACTTGCTTCCTTGTCTGCACCCTCCAGAAGAGCAGACCTGCATGTTTTTGCCTGTTGAAGTTCCTTAACTGTATTGATTGCCACTCCCTCTGAGATAGGCATGGTAGGATGCTCATATTACATATGAGGAAACTGAGGTATGGCAAGGTTAAGTTGTTTGATATTCATTACTCGTAATAAAAGTTAGCATTTTGTTTTCTGATGGAATGGAATACAATGATAGGTTTTATTACTTTCTCATTATATTCCAATTTGAAATGTTTTCCACAAAATATTTATCACGATAATGTAAAAACTTGTACTAGAATGCACAACAAATTTGTTTCTTATAACTCTTTCTTGTATTTTTGTACAATTATAGATGATGATGAAAGCATTAATAGTCTATAGCCTTTAAGGAACCCTTTTCTCTATCCTTTCTCAAAGACTAGAATGTTGTTTGTAGAAACAAGTTTTGTTCTCTCCGTTGGTACATTAATATTTTATGAAAGTTTAGGGGTTTCAAAATACGTTTGTATTTTGGTTGTTTAGCACTTTTAGAGTGCTTTTTTTTTTTTTTTTTTAAGAGTGCTTTTTTGAAGATGCAAGAGTACACTTGTCACTTTGTAACAACCTTAAATCCTGTCAACAGATATTTGTGTGAACCAGAACTACATGGAATCTAATCACTACCTGTTTAAAAAATTTTTTTCCCAATTCTAAAATTAGTGTATTCTTATTATGAAAAAATTTTAAAAGTAAAGTAAAGTACAGCAGCAGCCAAAAAAAAAAGTTTTGTCCTCATTAGAATATTCTTACCATTTTATGTTTCCTTTCAGACACTTTTTGTGCATTGCAAACAATATACTAGCAAATTACAGAATAGTACAGAAGATAATATAATAAAATACTATGCAATGCCACCTAAAGCAGATGTTAACATTTTAGTTCTTTGGATTAAACAGATTTTCAACCACTATATTAATGATGAAATCTCTAATATTCTCTCCCTAATCCTATTCCCCATCCTCCATCTGTACCCCTGGCCCTGATCATCCCTGCCTCCTGACAAGAGGCAGCCACTATATCAAATCTGCTGTGTATCTAGTCTGTGTTTTTCTAGTTTTACTATGTATTGATATTTCCAAAAACAACATGAACATTGTTTTACATGTGTTTAAATCTACTTTGTAACATTTTGCTATTTGCTTATTAGTGAGATGTAGCCATGTTAATAAATATGTACCTCTTACACTCATTTTTAACTCCTTGGTAGTATTTGTAGTATTCTTTCATAGACTACTACACCACATTATTTATGTATTCTCTTACCAATGAACATCTGGAGTGCTTTAAAAACATTTTCCTTTGCTATTACCCATAATGCTGCATTGGCAATTCTAACACATGTCCTTTCTGAGCATGTGTGCGAGCTTTCTAGGCTGTAACTAGAATTGGAATAGTTATTCATAGCGATTCGTAGGGTGGTGCTCATTTTCAGTTGGACCACGTGCTGCCAAATTATTCTATTATACACCATACTAGAAATTTATAATCCCACAAGCAGTTAATGACTGTTTTTCTTTCTGCATCTATTTCCTTACGTTGTCGTCAACACTTGGACACTTGGTATGTTGAGACTAAAATTTTTTACTAACCTGATGCTGCCTCATTTTAATTTGTATTTCCCTGATTACTTAATGAGGCTAAGCATATTTTCATATTGGCTCTTCAGATTTTTTCTTCTTTGTATTTTAGATTCATGTATCCTTTGTCCATTCTTCACTTACATTATTATTCTATTTTTGTCTAATAGTTTTAAAGTTTTATTCATATTTAAGACTGTAAATATACCTGGACTTTATTTTTAAGAATGGAGTGAGGTAGGGGTCTAATTTTGTTTTTATCCATATGGAAAATTAATTATTCCAGCACCTTTTATTAATTTGTTGTTTCCTCATGATTCTGTAATGCCCCTTCTATCTTATTTCATGGTCCTAGATATGCTTAGGATTCTTAATCCATTCTCTTCTGTTTCATTGATCTATTTGTCCCTGTGAAAGCACCACAGTATAATAAATTCCAATAGCTGGTAAGACAAGTTCCATGTCACTTTATTTTTAACATATAGGTGAAGTTATTTAAAGTAGAGTTTTATATTTTGTCTCCCCTCTACCCCGTGTTTTTCCTAACAGTATAATATAAACACTCTTTCATATAAGAATCTGCAAAGTTTTTTTCTAATGTTGCATGATCTTGCCTTGTATATACTGTTACTTATGTAGCCAGTGTCTTGTGACTTAACACTGTTCTTAAGAGATAATGCTTCCCAGATTATAAAGGGGGGTGCTATCTCTGTTGTAGTCCAGCAAATTCCCTCTACACTGAGGGGCTAGAGTGCAAAGCCTGTTCCTGAGATGGGATAGAGCTCTTGTGACAATTGGGGCTGGGATTTGCCTGAAGATGGGCCTGACAGGTTAAGAGCAGGTGTGTTGGCTCTTGGTTCACAACTGCAGCGACTCTCTGCTTCCCACTGCTGGTGACTGCTGGGACAGCAGATGAATTTCTTTTGGAAGAGGGCAGAGTCTTCAAGAATCAGTGTTTGTTTTTGTCAGTGAAGGCCATTATAAAAGAAACATTTTAAAGGGCATACAACCTTTATACCTTAATTGGTTTAAATATCATTTTGTGTGTGTTGTTTGTAATACTTGCCTGTTATGCTCCTTCTAGTACTTTCACACCCTCCAGTGTTTCCGTCTCTTCTGTTTTATTTCCTTTCATACTTAGCAATTTGGAGTCACTTTTTAATTACATTATTATCTTAAATTATTTACTACATTTTAAATTTTTTTAAGCAAAAATATACTCAGAGGTTTAGGAAATTTTGTTTTGTCTTGTTTGTACAGATGGTTTCAGAGACAGGATTTGGATCTTGACTCCTGCTGAGGAGTTCTCTCCACTAGATTACCTCTTCTGTTTTATTCTTGTTAAAATGGCTTGGGTTTAAATATCATTGTTGTCTGTCTTGGATCAGGCAGCAGTGAAGATTTGTTTTTTAAATTTATTTTTGTTTTTTTAAATATTTATTTATTTATTTATTTATTTACTTTGGTTGTGCCGGGTCTTAGTTGAGGCATGCGGGATCTTTAATTGTGGCATGCAGGCTTCTTAGTTGCAGCATGTGGCATGAGAACTCTTAGTTGTGGCATGCACGTAGGATCTAGTTCCCCAACCAGGGATTGAACCCAGACCCCCTGCATTGGGAGCACGGAGTCTTACCCACCGGACCACCAGGGAAGTCCCTTATTCTTTTTTTTTTAATTTTTAAATTTAATTTTATTTATTTTTTTATACAGCAGGTTCTTATTAGTCATCCATTTTATACACATCAGTATATACATGTCAATCGCAATCGCCCAATTCATCACACCCCTACCCCCACCCCCCCGCCGCTTTCCCCCCTTGGTGTCCACACGTTTGTTCTCTACATCTGTGTCTCTATTTCTGCCTTGCAAACCAGTTTATCTGCACCATTTTTCTAGATTCCACATCTACGTGTTAATATAAGATATTTGTTTTTCTCCTTCTGACATACTTCACTCTGTATGATAGTCTCTAGATCCATCCATGTCTCTACAAATGACCCAGTTTCGTTCCTTTTTATGGCTGAGTAATATTCCATTGTATATATGTACCACATCTTCTTTATCCATTTGTCTGTCGATGGGCATTTAGGTTGCTTCCATGACCCGGCTATTGTAAATAGTGCTGCAATGAACATTGGGGTGCATGTGTCTTTCTGAATTATGGTTTTCTCTGGGTATATGCCCAGTAGTGGGATTGCTGGATCATATGGTAATTCTATTTTTAGTTTTTTAAGGAACCTCCATACTGTTCTCCATAGTGGCTGTATCAATTTACATTCCCACCAACAGTGCAAGAGGGTTCCCCTTTCTCCACACCCTCTCCAGTATTTGTTGTTTGTAGATTTTCTGATGATGCCCATTCTAACTGGTGTGAGGTGATACCTCATTGTAGTTTTGATTTGCATTTCTCTAATAATTAGTGATGTTGAGCAGCTTTTCATGTGCTTCTTGGCCATCTGTATGTCTTCTATGGAGAAATGTCTATTTAGGTCTTCTGCCCATTTTTGGATTGGGTTGTTTGTTTTTTAATATTGAGCTACATGAGCTGTTTATATATTTTGGAGATTAATCCTTTGTTCGTTGATTCGTTTGCAAATATTTTCTCCCATTCTGAGGGTTGTCTTTTCATCTTGTTTATGGTTTCCTTTGCTGTGCAGAAGCTTTTAACTTTCATTAGGTCCCATTTGTTTATTTTTGTTTTTATTTCCTTTACTCTAGGAGGTGGATCAAAAAAGATCTTGCTGTGATTTATGTCAAAGAGTGTTCTTCCTGTGTTTTCCTCTAAGAGTTTTATAGTGTCTGGTCTTACATTTAGGTCTCTAATCCATTTTGAGTTTATTTTTGTGTATGGTGTTAGGGAGTGTTCTAATTTCATTCATTTACATGTAGCTGTCCAGTTTTCCCAGGACCACTTATTGAAGAGACTGTCTTTTCCCCATTTGTATATCCTTGCCTCCTTTGTCATAGATTACTTGACCATAGGTGCATGGGTTTATCTCTGGGCTTTCTGTCTTGTTCCATTGATACATGTTTCTGTTTTTGTGCCACTACCATATTGTCTTAATTACTGTAGCTTTGTAGTATAGTTTGAAGTCAGGGAGTCTGAATCCTCCAGCTCCGTTTTTTTCCCTCAAGACAGCTTTGGCTACTTGGGGTCTTTTGTGTCTCCATATAAATTTTAAGATTTTTTGTTTTAGTTCCGTAAAAAATGCCATTGGTAATTTGATAGGAATTGCATTGAATCTGTAGATTGCTTTTTGGGTAGTATAGTCATTTTCACAATATTGATTCTTCTATTCCAAGAACATGGTATATCTCTCCATCTGTTTCTATCATCTTTAATTTCTTTCATCAGTGTCTTATAGTTTTCTGCATTACAGGTCTTCTGTCTCCCTAGCTAGGTTTATTCCTAGGTATTTTATTCTTTTTGTTGCAATGGTAAATGGGAGTGTTTCCTTAACTTCTCTTTCAGATTTTTCATCATTAGTGTATAGGAATGAAAGAGATTTCTGTGCATTAATTTTGTATCCTGCAACTTTACCAAATTCATGGATTAGCTCTAGTAGTTTTCTGGTGGCATCTTTAGGATTCTCTATGTACAGTATCATGTCATCTGCAAACAGTGACAGTTTTACTTCTTCTTTTCCAATTTGTATTCCTTTTATTTCTTTTTCTTCTCTGATTGCCATGGCTAGGACTTCCAAAACTATGTTGAATGATAGTGGTGAGAGTGGACATCCTTGTCTTGTTCCTGATCTTAGAGGAAATGCTTTCAGTTTTTCACCATTGAGAATGATGCTTGCTGTGGGGTTGTCATATATGGCCTTTATTATGTTGAGGTAGGTTCCCTCTGTGCCCACTTTCTGGAGGGTTTTTATCATAAATGGGTGTTGAATTTTGTCAAAAGCTTTTTCTGCATCTATTGAGATGATCATATGGTTTTTATTCTCCAATTTGTTAATATGGTTTATCGCATTGATTGATTTGTATATTTTGAAGAATCCTTGCATCCCTGGGATAAATCCCACTTGATCATGGTGTATGATCCTGTTAATGTGTTGTTGGATTCTGTTTGCTAATATTTTGTTGAGAATTTTTGCATCTATATTCATCAGTGATATTGGTCTGTAATTTTCTTTTTTTGTAGTATCTTTGTCTGATTTTGGTATCATGGTGATGGTGGCCTCATAGAATGAGTTTGGGAGTGTTCCTTCCTCCGCAATTTTTTGGAAGAGTTTGAGAAGAGTGGGTGTTAGCTCTTCTCTAAATGTTTGATAGAATTCACCTGTGAAGCCATCTGGTCCTGGACTTTTGTTTGTTGGAAGATTTTTAATCACAGTTTCAATTTCATTACTTGTGATTGGTCTGTTCATATTTTCTGTTTCTTCCTGGTTCAGTCTTGGAAGGTTATACCTTTCTAGGAATTTGTCCATTTCTTCCAGGTTGTCCATTTTGTTGGCATAGAGTTGCTTGTAGTAGTCTCTTAGGATGCTTTGTATTTCTGCAGTGTCTGTTGTAACTTCTCCTGTTTCATTTCTAATTTTATTGATTTCAGTCCTCTCCCTCTTTTTCTTGATGAGTCTGGCTAATGGTTTATCAATTTTGTTAATCTTCTCAAAGAACCAGCTTTTAGTTTTATTAATCTTTGCTATTGTTTTCTTTGTTTCTATTTCATTTATTTCTGCTCTGATCTTTGATTTCTTTCCTTCTGCTAACTTTGGGTTTTGTTTGTTCTTCTTTCTCTAGTTCCTTTAGGTGTAAGGTTAGATTGTTTATTTGAGATTTTTCTTGTTTCTTAAGGCAGGCTTGTCTATCTATAAACTTCCCTCTTAGAACTGCTTTTGCTGCATCCCATAGGTTTTGGATCGTCGTGTTTTCATTGTCATTTGTCTCCAGGTATTTTTTGATTTCCTCTTTGATTTCTTCAGTGATCTCTTGGTTATTTAGTAACATATTGTTTAGCCTCCACGTGTTTGTGTTTTTTACATTTTTTTCCCTGTAATTCATTTCTAATCTCATAGCGTGTGGTCACAAAAGATGTTTGATATGATTTCAGTTTTCTTAAATTTACTGTGGCTTGATTTGTGACCCAAGATGTGATCTATCCTGGAGGATGTTCCATGTGCACTTGAGAAGAAAGTGTAATCTGCTGTTTTTGGATGGAATGTCCTATAAATATCAATTAAATCTATCTGGTCTATTGTGTCATTTAAAGCTTGTGTTTCCTTATTTATTTTCATTTTGGATGATTTGTCCATTGGTGTAAGTGAGGTGTTAAAGTCCCCCACTATTATTGTGTTACCGTGGATTTCCTCTTTTAGAGCTCTTAGCAGTTGCCTTATGTATTGAGGTGCTCCTATGTTGGGTGCATGTATGTTAATAATTGTTGTATCTTCTTCTTGGATTGATCCCTTGATCATTATGTAGCATCCTTCCTTGTCTCTTTTAACATTCTTTATTTTAAAGTCTATGTTATCTGATATGAGTATTGCTATTCCCGCTTTCTTTTGATTTCCATTTGCATGGAATATCTTTTCCCATCCCCTCACTTTCAGTCTGTATGTGTCCCTAGGTCTGAAGTGGGTCTCTTGTAGACAGCATATAGATGGGTCTTGTTTTTGTATCCATTCAGCAAGCCTGTGTCTTTTGGTTGGAGCATTTAATCCATTCACGTTTAAGGTAATTCTCGATATGTATATTCCTATGACCATTTTCTTAATTGTTTTGGGTTTGTTTTTGTAGATCCTTTTCTTCCTTGTGTTTCCCACTTAGAGAAGTTCCTTTAGCAATTGTTGTAGGACTGGTTTGGTGCTGCTGAATTCTCTTAGCTTTTGCTTGTCTGTAAAGCTTTTGATTTCTCCATCGAATCTGAATGAGATCCTTGCCAGTTAGAATAATCTTGGTTGTAGGTTCTTCCCTTTCATCACTTTAAGTATATCATGCCACTCGCTTCTGGCTTGTAGTGTTTCTGCTGAGAAATCAGCTGTTAACCTTATGGGAGTTCCCTTGTATGTTATTTGTCATTTTTCCCTTGCTGCTTTCAATAATTTTTCTTTGTCTTTAATTTTTGCCAGTTTGATTACTATGTCTCGGCGTGTTTCTCCTTGGGTTTATCCTGTATGGGACTCTCTGCGCTTCCTGGACTTGGGTGCCTATTTCCTTTCCCATGTTAGGGAAGTTTTCGAGTGTAATCTCTTCAAATATTTTCTCGGGTCCTTTCTCTCTCTCTTCTCCTTCTGGGACCCCTGTAATGTGAATGTTGTTGCGTTTAATGTTGTCCCAGAGGTCTCTTAGGCTGTCTTCATTTCTTTTCATTCTTTTTTCTTTATTCTGTTCTGCAGCAGTGAACTCCACCATTCTGTCTTCCAGGTCACTTATCCGTTCTTCTGCCTCAGTTGTTCTGCTGTTGGTTCTTTCTAGTGTAGTTTTCATTTCAGTTATTGTATTGTTAATCTCTGTTTGTTTGTTCCTTAATTCTTCTAGGTCTTTGTTAAACATTTCTTGCATCTTCTCGATCTTTGCCTCCATTCTTATTCCGAGGTCCTGGATCATCTTGACTATCATTATTCTGAATTCTTTTTCTGGAAGGTTGCCTATCTCCACTTCATTTAGTTGTTCTTCTGGGGTTTTATCTTGTTCCTTCATCTGGTACATAGCCCTCTGCCTTTTCATCTTGTCCATCTTTCTGTGAATGTGGTTTTTGTTCCACAGGCTGCAGGATTTTAGTTCTTCTTGCTTCTGCTCTCTGTCCTCTGGTGGATGAGGTTATCTAAGAGGCTTGTGCCAGTTTCCTGATGGGAGGGACTGGTGGTGGGTAGAGCTGAATGTTGCTCTGGTGGGCAGAGCTCAGTAAAACTTTAATCCGCTTGACTGTTGATGGGTGGGGCTGGGTTCCCTCCCTGTTGCTTGTTTGGCCTAAGGTGACCCAACACTGGAGCCTACCTGGGCTCTTTTGTGGGGCTAATGGCGGACTCTGGGAGGGCTCACACCAAGGAGTACTTCCCAGAACTTCTGCTTCCAGTGTCCTTGTCTCCACGGTGAGCCACAGCCAACCCCTGCCTCTGCAGGACACCCTACAACACCAGCCAGTAGGTCTAGTTCAGTCTCCTATGGGGTCACTGCTCCTTCCCCTGGGTCCCAATGCACACACTACTTTGTGTGCGCCCTCCAAGAGTGGAGTCTCTGTTTACCCCAGTCCCGTCGAAGTCCTGCAATCAAATCCCACTAGACTTCAAATTCTGATTCTCTAGGAATTCCTCCTCCCGTTGCTGGACCCCCAGGTTGGGAAGCCTGATGTGGGGTTCAGAACCTTCACTCCAGTGGGTGGACTTCTGTGGTATAAGTGTTCTCCAGTCTGTGAGTCACCCACCCAGCAGTTATGGGATTTGATTTTAGTGTGATTGAGCCCCTCCTACCATCTCATTGTGGCTTCTCCTTTGTCTTTGGATGTGGGGTATCTTTTTTGGTGAGTTCCAGTTTCTTCCTGTTGATGATTGTCCAGCAGCTAGTTGTGATTCTGGTGTTCTCACAAGCGGGAGTGAGAGCACGTCCTTCTACTCTGCCGTCTTGGTTCCTAATCCCCTTATTCTTTTTTAAAAATTCATTTTATTTTATTTTATTTTGGCCACGCCGCGCGGCTTGCAGGATCTTAGTTCCCCGACCAGGGATCGAACCCACACCCCCTGCAGTGGAAGTGTGGATTTTTAACCACTGGACTGCCGGGGAAGTCCCCAAGATTTGTTCTTTTGTCTGCAACATTTATGTGTCCTTTTTTTTTTTTTTTTTTTAATATTATTTATTTGGTTGCACCAGCTCTTAGTTGTGGCCAGCGGGCTCCGCAGTTGTGGTATGTGAACTCTTAGTTGCAGCATGCATGTGGTATCTAGTTCCCTGACCAGGGATTGAACCCAGGCCCCCTGCATTGGGAGTGTGGAATCTTATCCACTGTGCCACCAGGGGAGTCACCATTTATGGGTCTTGGTTTCCTGCTCTAACTATTCTAGGTTCAACTTCACTTGGACTCTTTCTGTATGTTCTTGTGTTGAGATTATATTATTTTCAGTTGCAGAAAACTGACATCTTTTAGAAGTCAAAAGCAGGAAGAAGTCATTGTCTCTTGTTATTTCAGATGCCATGACCTGCACCTTTAATCCTGTTTGTCTGGTGGTATCATGACTTCTAATTTGATGTTAAAATATAAGATCTCGAGGCATTTCTGTAAAAATGAATGGAAGTGGTTAAAAATTAGTAATATGTTGATGAGTTTTGCAGAGTGTTTTCTAAGAGCAACATATGAAAGGCTGCTAAGTTGTTTTGTGCCATTAAATGAAAATGGATTCATTGTTTAGTTGAATTTGAAGAATTGGGCTCTTATTTTTCTTTCAGTGTTCACAGGCCTGCACAGGTCAGGTTAGTACTTTTCTCTATCAGGTGACCAGACCATGGATCTGGAGACCATGGAGAGGGCAGGGTTGTGGAACTGCTGGGACCTGGGTAGCTTGTTCAGGTGATTTTCTCTGTGGCTTGTCCTGTGAGGACTGCAGTTGGCTTTCATCATTCCTATCTGACACATCTGTTTATCCAAGACAATATATGCCACTTATCAAATCACCAGTAATATTTTGGGAGCAGGTACTGCAGGATTGTTGGATATAACTTCCTCATTTTCAGGTAGCTGGGCTGTGAATTTCAAACATGGCTAGTCTAAGACATATAATGAGATTTATAATTGTTAAAACATTAAAGCCACAGAGGCTTCATAGATTTCACCTTCGTTTCAGTAAAATGGGAAGTATACTTAGTGCAATTTGCAAAGAAAAAAAAAATTAGTGTGCAGTAATACTTACATTCACTCCCCTGTCCCCCTGCATTGTGGATACAAAATTACTTAGAACAAAGTAAACCCTGAAGTAGTTACTTAAGTAGTAGTTCTTGGCCTTTCTAGCCTGTTACTTCCTGTTCATGACTGGAAGGGCCAAGTGCCATGTGCACTGTTAGGGAGCTATTGCTGGAACAAAGCCTCTGTCTCGGAGAATAGGTAATTGCAGAGATACTGGATTTCTCTTTTGTCTGGACTCTGAGGACTAAAGCAGGTTGGAGGGTAGGATTCTAGATAAAAGCTTTTTGAGTTTTTGGGGGCCTTAGAAATCTTCTGGGATAGACTATATTAGAGATAATGGTTAAGTAACTTATATAAGACTAGAAACTTAGGTTTCCTCATGCTAAATTCTGGTTCTAAGAAAGGTCAGGCTATGTTGATTAGTAAGGAGGAAATTGCATGCTGGAACATCTCTAATTCTGTATTATATCCGGTCTTTTAAAAATGCCATTCTGATTTTGCTGTCCCCTATCTTATATCCTCTTAGTGGCTTTCAGTTGCACTTAGGGCAAAAACCCAGATCCTTAAAACAGTCCCCAGGTCTTGGCAGTCACCATTCTACTCTACATCTCTCTGGATTTGACTACTCTAGGTACCTCATATAAGTGGAACCATAAAATATTTGCCCCTTTGTGGCTTGCTTATTTCACTTAGCATAACATCTTCAAAGGCCATCCATGTTGCAGCATATGTCGGCATTTCCTTCCTTTTTAAGGCTGAATAATAATCCACTGTATGTGTATATTACATTTTGTTTATCCATTCATCTGTCAATAGAAACTTGGGTTGCTTCTACCTTTTGGCTATTGTGAATAATGCTGCTATGGACCTGGGTGTACCAATGGATTTACTTTTGTGATTCTGTTTTTCCCCTTAGATCTATAGCTTTTGATCCTTATAGCCTTATGCAAATTACATAACCTCCCTGTGTCTGAGTTTCCTCATCTGCAGTGGAAATAAAATCTATCTGCCCTGAGGTTATGGATTGACAAGAAGAGGGTATGCAGACATACCCCTATAAGTTGCTGATATATGTATCCAAGCATATAGAACTTGATGGAACTGCACTGGCTCCCCAGAGCATGCCTTGGGCCTGGGCCCCTGCGTTCTCTGGAGCGGCGTAGAGCTCCCTGTGCCATTGGCTGTCCAGGTTGGGTGGAAGACAACTGATTTACTGCTATGTCACAAGTCTTTTTGAGCTTCCATCAGTATTCTGGAAGAAATTACTTTCAGCAGTTTATGCACCTTCATTTAAGGTAATGTTTGCAAACACTGGGCTCTTCTGGCTCTTGAGGCCCCGTCCTCACTAGGAGAGGAAGTAGGTGGTGCCTCAGTGTCCTCCTCCAGCCTCTGGAAAAGTCTGTCTCTGACTTACCTTGTGATATCAACTTGAGGATTAAACAAGATAATACTTGTAGATCATTTGGAACAGTATCTGGCACAATGTAAGAGCTCAATAAATATTAGTTGTTATTGTTGAGCTGATGATAACAATGATGCATTCCCCGCCCCCCACATCTTTGCTGAGTCTCATTTACTTTCTTCTGATTTTATAGCATTATCGATTGTCTGAAAGTGGTTTTTTCATGCCATATTTATTATCATTGTAGTAGGTTATCAAGTTTGAATATGGTCATTAGGCTATAATTAACCACACATATTAATATAATTGTTACAAGGAAATCACTATACAGTTTAAAATTTTCCGCTTAAAACAAGCTATACTTTTTACAATAAAAATTTTCCCATCAAGAAGAACTTAGAAAAGATAATTAACTTATTTTTCTGATAAGAGAAAGTTGATTTAACCGACAATAGTTTTATTCTTCAGTTACTCTTTGTAAAAATGCCAGCTGTTGACCATGCATTTCACTCTCTTTATTTGTGATTCCTGTTCAAATCACACACTTCATTTAGGGCTTTGAGGAATTGAGAACAGTTTGGAAATCATAGTCATTACATCGTTTATAGAAATTGTACTCAGCAGAATATATGAATCTTTTGATTAACATTTTAGGCATCAACTTACATAAAAAAATCTAGTCTTCAAAATGAATATAAAATTGATTAAATGAGAATTCATATAATTTTTAAAACTCAGTTTGCTAAAACTTATGAGTACTATCCATGTTTCCAAGACTGTAAAATTAGAATTTGAACAAATGGACTACCACTGCAGTAAAAAATATGAAACGTGAAATTTTCCTTCCTTCTAAATACATCATTAAGGCAATAATATTCTACATTAGGCACATTTCCTTTTTGTCTGATGATGTATTGCAGATAAGAATTTTAAAATGATATTAAACGGGCTTAGAGACACTGCAGACTGTCTTAGGGGGAATTGTTTGCTTGTGTTAAGGTCTGTTTATCCATCTCTTTCTTTTAAATTTAAGCTTAAATTTGTTTTTGTTTTATTTTTTGTTTTGAGTGTATGTCGCCTTTTACTTTACTTTTCTCCCATGCATTTGACAACTAATACAAGAAACATTAGAAAGTCACTGTAGAATTGAACTATGGAGAAATGTAATGAAAATTGTTTTAACTTCTTTGTCTAGGGTGAAGAGATTTGGATTTTACAAGTGTGAGTTAATGAAGGCTTGTTATAATTTCTTAAAACTTGTTATTTTTGTATTTTGAGACAATACAAAAATAGTACTAAGACTTCCTGTATTCCTTTCACCCAGATTCCCCAAATGTTTACATCTACCACGTTTCCTTTATCATTCTTTCTCTGTATACATATTATTATTATTTCTGAACAGTTTGAGAGTAAGTTACAGAATGGATGTCCCTTTATCGCTAAGTATTATTTGAGGAGGTATTTCCTAAAAGAACAAGGATATTTTCTCACTTAACCACAATACAATTTGCAGATTCAGGAAATGAACATTGTTATAGTACTATAACAATAGTACTATAACGATTTAAAAGTACTAACAATTTATAGTACTATAAATCTGGCTTTAGTCAGATTCATAGTTGTCTCAGTAATGTCCTTTATAATAAGAGAAAAAAATTTTTTTTTCTCGTTCAAGATCTACTTGAGAATCACTTACTGCATTTACTTGTCATATCTCTTTAATTTCCTTCAATCCTGAACGGTTCTTCATTTTTTCTCTCTTCTGTGACCATGGCATTTTGAAGAGCACAGGCCATTTATTTTGTAGCATGTCCCTCCATTTGGGTTGTGGTTATAATTTGATTAATAATTAGAGTAAGTTTTTATTCTATTAAAGTCCCTTTTGGTCAGTTACATCAGGAGATTTTCCATTTTTCCTTGGGTTTTCCAATTTTTCATAGGTTTTTTTTTTTGGCCACATGGTGCAGCTTGTGGGATCTTAGTTCCCTGACCAGGGATTGAACCTGGGCTCCAGCAGTGAAAGCACAGAGTCCTGACCACTGGACCACCAGGGAATTCCCTGATAGTTTTTTTATTAGGAAATTTTTTGATGCCTGTAGTTATAAATAGCTTTTTATTCCTGTTATTGTTTATGTGTCATTTCCCATTTTTTCCTTGATAGTTTTGCCAGGAATTTCTCTTTTGTTGTCTAAAAGAATGAAATTTGAGTTTAGTTGATCTTCTTTATTGTATGTCTGTTTTCTATTTAATTTAGTTTTGCTCTTTATTATTTTCTTCCTTCTACCTTTCTTTGGCTTTACCCTGATATTAACTATACCAGCTTTACAAGACCAATTTTTAGCCCATTAATTTCATTTATCTACTTTTCTGTTATTAGTAATTAAGATTATAAATGTCCCTCTGTATCTCATATTTTTATATGTATTATTTTCTTTATCACTTGGTTCTAAGTATTTCCTAATTTACTTTATAATTTTGCATTTGACTGAGAGTTAATTTCCAAGGAAATGTGGTTCTATCTAAATAAATAAATCTAAATTGCTTTGGGGGTTGTGATCAGAGAACATGTATGACACCAATTATTTTAACATATCGTGATTTCCTTTAGGGCCTGGAATATAATCTTCCTGAGGCTTTTGCTCCCTAGGTCTTGCCCACTTTCACCTCAGCCTAGTCACAGCTAACTTTCTGTTTGGTCTGTTCTCTCTTGTAGCAGTTTAGAAAACACCTCAAAGTTAAAGCTCGGGTCAGTGTGGAAGCTCATCTCTCATACTTCCTCTTCCTGAACGATCTTAGCCTCTCCTTCTTGCCTGCATTGCTTATTCTCCAGTGTCTCCACATAGTTGTATTCCATATTTGCCTGGTTTGTGTCTGGAATCAGAGCTGGGGGGAAGAACCCACAGTTATGCTCAGGGTAGGTTTGGAAGTGACATTAGGGCCATGGGGCTACTATGGCCTGCCGCCCCTGGAGCTTTCTCGTGATAATAATCAAAAGGTATGAGTACACATAAGAACATAGCTCTTGGGTGTCTTATAGATTGATCTGAGTGAATGACAACCAAGTCTTAACAAATCTGATTAGGAGTGAGGGATTTTGCTTTGAGTACTGTGCATTGAAGCAAAAGTTGACTGGATGGCATACTTCTCATATATATAAATTTTTGCCTTGATCGTGGTTTGAGGTTTACTCATGAGAGTTTATATTTCTACTTGGAAGAAACCATATGCTCATTAATTTTAAAATAGATTTGATGGTCTGAATGCTATAATTTGTGCTGGAGTTATACATGTAAAATTTTTGTAAAACTCTTAACTGAGCAAATCAGTAGTATTGAATATATATGGGTATCAGTTAGCCATTGCCAAAATAATGTTACATGTTACAGATTGGGTTCCTGGGAAACAGATTCTGAGAGGAGATTTGCATGCTGGAAGTTTATTAGGGAGTACTCTTGGGATCAACACCTGTGGAAGAGAAGGGAAGGAGGCAGGATTGAACAGAGGGAGAAGGTGGGCTCTGATACAGTGTGAGTGAAGGCCTCACCCTTTACACTCCTGCATCATTGGAAGCTGGCTGCCCCAGGAAGAGGGCATGACCTTGGGCGATGAACCTTTCTTGTTTTTTTTTTTTTTTTTAGAAAGAAGGTTGTTCTTTTCCACTTTATTTTTATTATTATTATTTTTTAATTAATTTATTTATTTATTTTTGGCTGTGCTGGGTCTTCGTTTCTGTGCGAGGGCTTTCTCTAGTTGTGGCGAGCGGGGGCCACTCTTCATCACGGTGCGCGGGCCTCTCTCCATCGCGGCCTCTCTTGTTGCGGAGCACAGACTCCAGACGCGCAGGCTCAGTAACTGTGGCTCACGGGCCTAATTGCTCCGCGGCATGTGGGATCTTCCCAGACCAGGGCTCAAACCCGTGTCCCCTGCATTGGCAGGCAGATTCTCAACCGCTGCGCCACCAGGGAAGCCCGCGATGAACCTTTCTTAATTTGAGATCATTCCAAAGAGGAGCAGCAGCTGTAGGCTGTTTGCTCACAGCATTTCTAAGCATTGGGTGAATAAGCTCTTAATTCTCAAAAGGGAAAATGCAGTATCTTTTACAATGCCCAGAATTTCATTGGCTTATAAACAACAAACATTAATTTCTCATGCACCCCTGTACAGATTGTCTAGGATTCTGCTGAACTGTACTGTGCTGATTCGGGTGAGAAGCTGCAGGTTAGGTCCACATCTGGTCCATGTATCTCTCATCCTCTGTTGACAAAAGTCAGTAGCACAAGTCCAAATGCACGGACTCATGTCAGGGCTCTGTTATGTCACACATCTTAACAGCCAGTTGGCCACACAAGTCACATGGCCAGGCCCAACCTCAGCAGAGTGGAAGAATATGCTCCCTTGGAGGTCCAGGAGAGGGAGTGAATTTTTGCCAAACAATGGTCCAGTTTACCCAAGTGTGATTCTGCTTAATGAACAAAAGATGAGAATTCCACTGCCAAGATTTCATTGTCACTCTTTCTCCTAAAATACTTCTGTTTGTCATCTCCATCTGTTTTGAATGAGATGAAATGTGACAACACCTTCACCACTATTTGGCAGAGAGAACAGCTTGTGCTGAGTTCTTATGATTTTTAAAATTTAGATTTGAATGGATTTGTGTTTATCTATATCTCTATTGAAAAGATGGTATCTTTGCAAAGTATTTATCTGGAGGGAGGATTTTCAGTTTCAAGTTCTTTATCTTATTTTAAATTGAGGTATACATATAATAAAGTGTATTAAGTACACTTAGGTGCACAGCTTATAAATTTTTACCTATGTCTACATCCATATAACCACCACCCAGATGTAGATGATGAACAGGGTTCCCTCATGCTTCTTCCCAGTCAATGATCCCCTCTTCTGAGGTAATCATTATTCTGACTTTTCTCATCATAAATTAATTGTTATTTTTCTCAAAATTCATAAAAATGGAATCAGCCAGTATGTTCTCTTATATGTCTGGCTCTTTGAGTTTTTATCTTAACTGATAAACTATAAGTTGTTGGTTACATTGTCAAACTCCTATGTCTTTTCTTAGCTTATTTCTGTGAGTCTTCACTGGATGTTGTCTCTTTTGTTTTAGAAACTATATTTTGTGTTTTACTTACTTATTAGCTTTTTGTGGTTGGATTAGACTATACAAAAGTTCATTCAGAAGAAGCTTCTATGTATGTCAGAAAGATGGAGTTAATATGGACTCCTAGCAAACAATGTGATCCTCTGGTTTCCTTTGTAAAGCTGGTCATTGATTTTTAACAGGATTATTCCTTAGGCATTCCACAGTACCTGTGTCTCATGGGATGTTTATTTTCTACACATACTGATCATTACTGCACTTTCCCCTAGGCTGTGGTCTAAATGTGTGGGCTATGGAGGTTTCATAGCTGTGGTCAGCCTTAGTCCGACTCACTCTTTCCATTTGATTTGTGACACAATGCAGGAGCTAGTTTTCAAAAGCAAATGCTTACTTAAGTGTTCAGTAACACAAACACACTCTGTAAAGAACAGAACCTTTAAAAACAACCTGATCACTTGGGATTTTGGTCACAATCACTTATAGAGGCTAGGATATTACTTTGGTACTTGAAGCCTTATTAGATAATAGCCCATCGTCATTTTAAAAAGTGCCTATAAGGAAGGCATTTGCATTCATCTAACATGAACAAAAGACTGAAAATCCATTCATGCTTTGAGTGGTTGGTATAACAACAGCTGAGAAAAGCTCATTTAATTCTGTGACTTTTGGTTTCAGAGCACCTGTTCAATATAAAAATTACTTGTATCTCCTGAGGAATCTCAGCAGCAGTTAATTTGTATAATTATTGATTTTGAATACTATTTTGTTTTTAGTTATCCACTGTAAATTTAGGAGTTTTAAAAATAGTTGTTTATGGAAATATATTATTATTTGAAGGGACCCCTCAATGCTGTTGATCTTTGCATTTTCATAGATCAGGTATCTAGAAACAATAGTTTTTTAGTTTCAGGGATGGTGTTAAGAGTGTATAACTGTAACATGCAGTTAAAACTGCTGAATCTGTCAAGTGAGAGGTTAGCTAGAGAAGTGGAATTTAGTTGATTCTGAAGTTTGCAGAGCATAAGGGAAGAATCAAGATCAGTTCTAACATTTTTGTAACCCTTGCTGCAGAAGGGTGAGAAGAAATTCACTTGAAAGTTGAAGTTATTATTCCATGATTGTGACACATATAGCAAAAGACTGCACATGGTCAGTATGGTCTTAGCTGTGATTATAACTAGGAAATTGATAATGAAATCCCTACTTGCTTTTGTTTTGTGGAATCCAATGCTTTATTTTAGGGGAGATGTCAACCCTTGTTAAAGCAGTTAGTTACTGTTCCTAATCATGTCCTAAATCCTGCCTTTAGCTCTGTCAGCAAATTCATATTCAGCAGCTTTATGTATCACAGTATAAATACATACTTTTAATGTGTATTTTAGCTAATAATTTTTTTCTCTTTAATAGATGTTAGTTGATACTGGAGCCTATTTTATGCTTTTGTACCAGTAGGGAACTGTCCACTGTCCCCTACCAGATATTTTGGGATCACTTATAAGCTAAATTTTTAAGAAACAGATGTGACTCTATCCTCATTTATGAAATTTTTAATAATTATCAGAAGATACTTTGTGTAAAAGGTGTAAAACTTGGCTTTCACATGTTAGAAAGTTTAAACAGAACTAGTTCACACTTGGCAAGGATTTGATCACCAACCAAATCTGTACCACACCTATATGCTTATCCAGACACAACTGATTGTCCTGTTCAGCAGTTTTCCTGCTACACATACAAACACGCATGCATATTATGAATAGATCTTTTCAAAATAAGCTAGACCCAA
The DNA here is from genome assembly GCF_965194825.1 of Balaenoptera physalus. Classification (NCBI taxonomy): domain Eukaryota; kingdom Metazoa; phylum Chordata; class Mammalia; order Artiodactyla; family Balaenopteridae; genus Balaenoptera; species Balaenoptera physalus. The sequence goes on along the minus strand of NC_138894.1, from coordinate 63,061,774 downwards.
GGTACTTCTGAAAAAAGCCACTTATATTATCCTAATCTATCTTTCCTCCTTTCAAATCACTCACCCTTGAAATATATATGAAATCCACACTGGCCTAGGTAGCTGTTCCAAGCAAGCCTGGTCATCTGTTCTTGGTCTTACAGAATTTCAACCAAGTTACTGTTTTTACATGGATATATAATTTTGTTTGTTTTGTTTTGTTTAACATGGATGTGTAATTTTGTCTTAACCATCATTCTCAGTTTCATTGGTTTTTATCCATCTCTTGTTCTTAGTATATTATTCTCTTACTCCAACCTAAGAATATTTTTTCTCACTCTGATACATCCTCTGTCTACATATTTTTCCCTTGTCAAGGAAGGCTGTGCCAACCTTATACAATAGCTGAAGTGACTCTGGCACTTTTAACCAAAAGGATGATGGAACTTACTGGGTTCCCATTTTAATTTCTGGAGGTCCTAGATCTTCATAGTTAGGTTGCTGTAACAAACAAATGCATTTAAAAAAATACATACCTTAAAAGGTACAAATCAACATGTTCTTAAAAGCAATATGTGATGTTATAAATAACTGAATAAATCCATTGTTTAAATTTTTTTCTTAATTGTGTTACTAAAAAAGTAAATACTAAGTATATTGTTGCTAATTAAGTGCATCATGCATTTTAATATTTCTGTTCTTAAATAATCTAGCAAGTTTGCATTTCTGGCTGATCTTTTCTCTCCATTTTCTTTGTTTTTTTTTAGTTTCATGCTATGGATACATTGTATAGGCACAGCTATGATTTGAGCAGTGCAATTAGTGTCTTAGTACCACTTGGGGGACCTGTTTTATGCAGAGATGAAATGGAAGAATGGTCGGCCTCTGAAGCTAGTTTATTTGAAGAGGCACTGGAAAAGTATGGCAAAGACTTCAACGACATACGTCAAGACTTTGTAAGTAGAAAATTGTGAATTTAATAAAAGTTGGGATGGGAATATTTTATCTGTTTTAAAAATTTGGTAAATCTTAAACTATTCATATAGCAAGCCTGTGATGTAGTAATTTTCATCTGCTCAACGTAGAATGCAGGCCAGTGTTGTAGAGGGAGAAATTCACATTTGTCTTGAGCAGTAATTGTAAGACTCAGGGTCAGGAGGCCCTGAGTTCTTGCTATAAACCTTGGCAATATGAATTAATCCTCTTCACCTCTCTCTGAGTTCCAAGTTAAAAATATGCACAGCTTTTCTAACCATTTGCACTAAATATTTCTGATCTCTGCTTTTTAAGCTTGTTGTCCTCCTTTAGGCCTTCAGTATTTTTCTAGTTATCTTACTAATCATTGAGCCTGAATTTGATACAGACCTCTATTATAGAAACGACCTGTATCAAGCAGAGCAGAAGAATTTGCTTTATGGGTTTTCGATATTTACTCTTCTTGATGATATGCAGGATCTTACTTGCATTTTAAATACTAGGTAATCTTGTCTACTGTTATGTACTTCCTTTTTCTTTGTATTTATGGAATTGCTGGCTTTAATTAAGCTTACAATCTCTTTGAAATGGGGAAATTTCTATTTGAGAAGTTCATAAATAGCTTTCTATAGCAGCCATTCTTTTTTTAAAAAAATATTTATTTATTTATTCATTTATTTATTTGGCTGCCTCGGGTCTTAATTGTGGTGCATGGGATCTTAGTTGCGGCGTGTGGGATCTTAGTTGCAGCACGCAGGCTCTCTGTTGCAGTGCACAGGCTTCTCTCTAGTGGCTCACGGGCTTAGTAGTTGCAGTGCATGGTCTCTAGAGCGTGCGGGCTCAGTGGTTTTGGCACATGGGCTCTCTAGTTGTGGCAAGCGGGCTCTAGAGCACACAGCTTAGTTGCCCCACCTCATGCAGCATCTTAGTTCCCCGACCTGGGATCAAACCAGCATCCCCTGCATTGCAAGGCAATTCTTAACCACTGGACCACCAGGGAAGCCCCAGCAGCCATTCTTTTTTAAAAATTATGAAAATAGACTCATTATAGCCTATGAAGTATTTAATGTGAACTAGGATCCTGCCTTTTATGTTGTTGCATCTTTTTTTAATTATTTCTGAAGGAAAATTTTACTTATCTATATGAGTTGATATATTAAATCCTAAACATGATAATTAAAGCTGTTAGTGTCACTGGCATTTGTTTTGGCAAAACTTTACTGACACCCATAAGTCATGGTTTCAATTTACAGGGTGTGCAGCTGGGAATTTAAAATGCATTGGTGGCATTTAGCTTCAGGTGGTCAGAATAACACAACAGTGCAATGCTACTAATATAACATAGCTACACCACTAAATAGAAACCGCAAAAACAAAACCCCCTAAAGAACAAAGGCTGCAGGCCTGATAAAGGAGTAGAAGATGAGAAATACTAAAATGAAACTAGTTTTCCCTGCACTGAGTGTGACATGCTCATTTTATGCCCTGATCACCATTCTGAACTCAGTTCAATTCAACAAATGTTTATTGAGCATCTGCAACATACCAGGCCCTTAAGTGTGCACTAGACATGCATCAGAAATGTAATGTGGTCCTTACTTTAGGGAATGATTCATAGTCCAGATCAAGAGATTGAAAGATAAGCCCTCAAATAAAATATAATGTAATTATTTCTGTCAGTAGTAAGAACGAGTATTATGGAAGTGGTGGGAAGGGAACTATTAGTTGTGCCAGTCTACTCAGGAGTGTCTTCACGGAGTTAACTGGCATTTCAGCTGGACCTCTGATGGTAAAGGGAGAGAACAGCAGATTGACGGGTATACACTGAGCTGTGAAACTTTTAGACAGCCCTCCTGGGCACTTAATACAGGACTAGGAAATAACTCTGAACAGTAGCTTGGTGCAATATACTTGGACATAGAGGCTGGCATTCATAGAAGGTAAAATAACGGTGTGAAAATGAGTGTAACAGCCATAATGCTGTTAAATGGTTTTTTGTTACCTTCATGATCTAACAAAATTCTTGTAAATTTGTGGCATGATAAAGTTTTCTGAAGGTGGTTGGAATGCTTGTTGATGAGACAGTCCACATTAGGTTTGTTGTATTTTGGAGCTTGGTATTGGCCGCCAGTGTCAAAAAGCTTAGATAGACCATCAGGAGGCTAACTCTTCAGAGGGTTTGTGTTTTGTGTAGTTTTGGGTGTTTGTTTTTTTAGATCTTTAGGCTTTGTTTTATTTATTTATTTTTATTGAAATATAGTTGATTTACAGTGTTAATTTCAGCTATACAACAAAGTGATTCAGTCATACGTATATATATATATATATACACACACACACACACACACACACACACATACACACACATACATTTTTAAAAATATTCTTTTCCATTATGGTTTATCACAGAATATTGAATATGGTTCCTTGTGCTCTACAGTAGGACCTTGTTCATCCATTCTATATATAATAGTTTGCATTTGCTAACCCCGTTTTGGTATTTTTAACTTACTATCTCTCCCTTCCACCACCCTACACTTGTAAAGTAATGTATAAACCTAAAGGCCATATTTGACAAGCCTACAGCTAACATCATCCTCATTGGTGAAAAGCAGGTACATGAAAAGGTGTTCAAGGGACTTCCCTAGTGGTCCAGTGTTAAGACTCCTTGCTTGCACTGCAGGGGGTGAGGGTTTGATCCCTGGTCGGGGAACTAAGGTCCTGTATGCTGTGTGGTGTGGTCAAAACAAACAAACAAAAAAGGTGTTCAGCATCACTAATCATCAGAGAAAACCACCATGAGATATTGCCTCATACCTGTTAGGATGGCTATTATTTTTTTAAAAATGAGAGATAACAGACGTTGGTGAGGATGTGGAGAAGCATTGGCATTAATTCTTCTTTAAATGTTTGGTGAAGTCATCTGGTCCTGGGCTTTTCTTTGTTGGAAGGTTTTTGATTACTGATTCAGTCTTCTGTTCACATTTTCTATTTCTTCATGATTCAGTCTGGATAGGTTATATATTTCTAGGAATTTATCCATTTTTTCTAGATTATCCAATTCGTTGGCATGTAATTGTTCATAGCAGTCTCTTAGGATCCTTTTATGATTTCTGCGATATCATTTGTAATGTCTCTTCTTTCACTTCTGATTTTATTTATTTCAATCTTCTCTCTTTTTCTTAGTATAGCCAGTGGTTTGTCAATTTTGTTTATCTTTTCAAAAAACCGGCTCTTAGTCTATAGATCTTTTCTGTTGTTTTCCTTGTTTCTACTTCATTTATTTCTGCTGTGATCTTTTTCTGCTAATTGGAATCACTCTCTTTTCATTCTTTGTTTATCCTTTCCTCCTCTGACTGGATAATTTCTAATGACCTGTCTTTGAGTTCACAGATTTTTCTGCATGATCAGGTCTGTTGTTGATGATCTGCATTGTATTTTTCATTTAATTCATTGTATTCTTCAGCTTTAGAATTTGTTTGGGTTTTCTAAAATAATTTCTCTCTGTTGAACTTCTTGTTTTGTTTGTATATTGTTTTCCTAATTTCATTGAGTTTTCTATCTGCATTTTCTTGTAGCTCACTCAACTTCGTTAAAACAATTCTTCTGAATTCTTTGGGAAATCCTAGATCTCTATTTCTGTGGGGTCAGTTCCTGGAAAATTACTGTGTTCCTTTGCGGGTGTCAGGTTTCTTTAATTTTTCATGTTTCTCATAACCTCGTGTTAATCTCTGTGCATTTGGCTGAGCAGACATTGCAGATTTTACAGACTGGTTTTAGTGGGGAAAGACCTTCACCTGCAGGTGGGTGCAAGGGTACCAGGCAAGTGGAGTGCATTGGTTCTAGCTCCTGGGAAGGCCCATTGGCATAGCGCACATTCAGCTTTATCAGCTGAGGTCAGTGTCAGTAAAGATTGCAACGGCCAAGGGTGCAGGTGTCTGCTGCAACAGAGAGGGCTGTTGGGGTCTTCAGTGGCAAAGGCTGCTGGGGACCTCCTGATCTCTCTTTCTCCCACAGCGTATGTCATGGGCGAGGGGATGTCTCTTGGCTCTGGGTCTGGCTTGGAGTGCCCTCATGGTGGCAGTGGTGCCTGAGGCGTGGGCATGCTTGGATCAGCCCCTGAGCCGGGAGTGGAGTGTGTGCTCACACAGTGACTGAAGCATACGATCTGGTGCCTGTGATGTGAGTGCATGTCGAGCAGCCAGGGCTCTGGGGTCTGGGGTGTGCACATCTTCTGCAAGGAGTGCAGCAGCATCTCCTTCTCTAGGAGGCCAGCAGCAGCAGTGGCTCTTGGTTACCTCGGTGGCAGGAGCTGCCGGTTTCTTCTGCACAGGAGCCTGCTGAGGTCCACTCCAACAAACACTACAGAGTCCTCTACTGTGCGAGCTGTAGGGATTCTTCAGCAGCTGTCTCGGGTGCTGCTGAGGTCCTCAGTGACCAGGGCTGCCAGGCTCGTCTGCAGAGCAGGCCACTGGTGACTGCAGTGGTATCCAGTGTGTGGCTTATACTGGTAGCCTCCACCCTTCGTTGTTCTTAGCTGTTTCCAGATGTCTCAGCTACAGTCCGTGTCCTCAGTGATCCTCTCTGTGTACTCTCTGTGCAGTTACTCTCCATTTTTTGCTGCACTGTGTTGCTGTAGGTTCTTCTTTGACTCTTGCATCTTCCCAGGGCAATTTTCATTTGTTGATAGCTATCTAATTATTGTTTTTTGTGGGGTTACAAAGGCTGCTATGTCCTCCTCTCTCTTGCTGGCATATCTCTTCCTGTCCATTTTGTCTAGTTTGTTGTCATAAAGTTGTTCATAATTTCATTATACTTTTAAGTTCTGTGGGATGGATTTGTAGTGATGTCCCCTCAGATATTTCTGATACTGGTAATTTAGCTTTTCTTACTTTTTTCCTCATCAGTCTGGCTAGGGGTTTATCAGTTTTATTGATCTTTGCAAAGAACCAGTTTTTAAAAAATAACTAATTAATTAATTAATTTTTGCCTGCATTGGGTCTTCGTTGCTGCACGTCGGCTTTCTCTAGTTGTGGTGAGCGGGAGCTTCTCTTGTTGCGGAGCACAGGCTCTAGGCGCGCGGGCTTCAGTAGTTGTGGCACACGGGCTCAGTAGTTGTGGCACACGACCTCTAGAGCGCAGGCTCAGTAGTTGTGGCACACAGGCCTAGTTGCTCCGTGGCATGTGGGATCTTCCTGGACCAGGGATCGAACCCGTGTCCCCTGCGTTGGCAGGCGGATTCTTAACCACTGCGCCACCAGGGAATTCCCAAGAACCCCAATAATCCCAAGTTTTTGATTTGATTGATTTTTCTGTTTACTATTCCATTGATTTCTGCTTTTATGTTTATTATTTTTTTCCTTCAGCTTGCGCTGAGCTTATGTGCTTTTGTCTTTTCCTAGTATTTCTTTAAGGTTGGAGCTTAGATCATTAATTTGAAACTTTGCTTCTCATGTAACCATTTATTGTTAATACACTTTTGGCTGACAATGAATTCAGCTTTTGACTGAGAATGACTTCTGCCTTGTCCGAAAAACTTTACTGTCCCCTTTGAAGAGATATTTCATTCTTTATAGAATTCATTAAAAATTCTTTTCCTCTTTCAGTATTCTAAAGATGTCTCTCTATCTGGCTTACGTAGTTTCTGATGAGAAGTTCCTATGTATGTGCATGTTTCTTTTTCTTTGTGCTCAAGATTTTCTCTTTTGGTTTACTACTACAGTGTGAACCTGTAGTAGTAAACCAAAAGCCCTGGCAGGCTTTTCTTTATAATTATTCTACTTGTAGTTCACTGAGTTTCCTAGAGCTGAGATTTGCTGTTTGTGTGTTAGTTTGTATAATTTGTATTGATCTGTCTTCTAGTGCACTAACTCTTTTCTCGACTATGTCCAGTATACCGATAAACTTGTTAAAGAAATTCTTCAAATATGATAGCATATTTTCCTAACAGTCATATTTTATTTTTATGCTTTTTATCTCTATGTAAATTCCCCATCTATTCATGTGCATTGTCTACCTTTTCAACTAGATCCTTTAGTATATTAATATAGTCTCTAGTTGGCCAGGTTTGGATTTCATTGTTGTTCTGGTTACCTTCAGTGTACCACTCTACTGGAAGGCTTAATATTTCATGTATGACCTTTATATCTTTGAGCCTCACAGGGCCCCAAAAGCTTAACTGAATCTCCCCATTTTTGCCAGATATGCAAAATCCTTTCCTGCCTGGCTAATTCACCTACACCCCACCCAGCCTTGAACCTAATGGGTTTCACTTCCCTTGCTAGCAGGCAGAATTATTCTCACAAGCCAGTCACATCCTTCCTCCTGTGGGAACCTTTTTCCAGAACCAGGGCATACCTCACCCTCTTGTTACACAAAGCCACACTTCCACAGCCCCTACTGGGCTCACTATTCCCAAGTACAACCCCTGTGTGGCCCTACATGGTGTGTAGTGTCCTCTTTCCCCGGACCGTGAGTATAAGTGACTAATAAACTGCTGTCAGTCTCATCTGGTTTGTCTCCGGTGTCATGTGTTGTATGTCTGACCACCTTCCACTGTCTTGAGGGGCGGGTCCCTCCCTCTCTGGTGGGATGAATAGGAGGTGAAATGAGCATCCACAGACTTCATAGTCTTACCTATGCTTAATGTAGGGCCTGGAAAGCAGAAGGGTTTTTTTCTTGTGTTCCTGTCCCATCCTTATTAGCAGGCCTTGCACTGCAGAGCCTTTCTCCACATTTTGCCCTTCCGCCTGTGGTAGTATGGTGTTGCAGGTCCATGGTGAGGGCGCAGGGAGTTTCTTAGTTGTCCTGTTCCTGCCCAGACTTTGGTAGCCTTTGTGTGCCTGAGTCTCAGCGGTGGAGCTCCCACAGCAATTCTGTTCTTCCCCCAGCTCCTTTGTCGCAACCGGTCTCTGCTTTGTGTAGCCTTTTATTAGCAGGGCTTTTTGGATGTGAGCAAATTTCCAGTCCCCCTCCACTGGCCACTGCACTTTGCCTGGGACTTGGGGGTGGGATGGTTTCTAGTCCGTCTCCAGTGGCAGACACTTCTGCTTTGTATGAGAGAAGGATCTAAGAGAAGGATCTGGGAAGCGGTTTTCTGGCCTGGTCCCCAGTGGCAGCTGATCACCATTGTGCACACTCACACCACCACCAATGGGCAGGTTGCTTGCCCTGTCCCAGTTCTTTCTGCTGGACATCTGATGGAGGAAAGGGGGTGTGTCGATTCCCTCTGTGCACTGCTTTATTTAGCTTCATCTTCTTACCAAGGTTGATAAGTTGTGTGTTCATTTTCATTCCTTCATTTTTCCTTATGGTTTCCTTTTTGATCCATGGATTATTTAGAAGTAAGTTCCACATATTTGTAGGTTTTTTCCCCCATATATTTTTTGGTTATGAATTCTGGTTTAATTCTATTGTGTTCAGAAAACGTACTTTGTTAAATACACACACACACACACAGACATACACACACACACACAAATTTTACATTTTGAAGACTTGATTGATTCTACCGCAGTATATGGTTTGTTTTGGTGAATGCACCATGTGCTCTTGAAAAGAACAGATATTTTGCTGTTAGGTATAATATTCTATAAATGCTACTTGGGTCAAGTTTATTGATAATGTTGTTCAAGTCTTCTGGAGCCTTACTGATTTTCTGCCCACTTGTTGTGTTACTTGTTGAGAGAGCAGTATTAAAAGTCTCTAGCTTATAATTGTAGATTTTTCTATTTTTCTTTTCAATTGTATTAGGTTTTTGCTTTAAATATGTTGAATCTCTGTTGGTGGGCACGTACATACTTAGGATTGTTATACTCTTGTGATGATTCGACCTTTTTATCTTTACATCATGCTTCTTTATCCATGGGTAATATTCCTTGGGACAAAGTCTAATTTTTCTCCTATTAATATAATCACTCCGGATTTATTGTTTACATGATATATTTTATTTCCATCCTTTTACTTTTATCTTATTTATTTCCAAAGTGGGCTTTTTGTAAACAGAATACAGTTGAATCTTTTTTTCCCCCCCAACCAATCTAACAATCTCTGCCTTTTATTTAGAGTGTTTAGACCACTTGCCTTTAATATAATTATTAATAATATAATTATCAGTTTAAATCCATCATTTTACCATGAGTTTTCCATTTGTCCCATTGTTCTTTATTCCCCTCACACACTTTTTTAAAAAAATTTATTTGTTTTATTTTTTTGGCTGCGTTGGGTCTTTGTTGCTGCATGGGGGCTACTCTTCGTTGCGGTGCGCGGGCTTCTCCTTGCGGTGGCTTCTCTTGTTGCGGAGCATGGGCTCTAGGTGCACGGGCTTCAGTAGTTGTGGCACGCGGACTCAGTAGTTGTGGCTTGCAGGCTCTAGAGCGCAGGCTCAATAGTTGTGGCACACGGGCTTAGTTGGTCCGCGGCATGTGGAATCTTCCTGCACCAGGGCTCAAACTTGTGTCCCCTGCATTGGCAGGTGGATTCTTAACCACTGCATCACCAGGGAAGCCCCTCTTCCCCCTTTCTTGATTAATTTTTTATGACGCCCATTTCATCTCTCCTGGTGGCTTACTAATTAAACTTTTGTTTTGTTTAGTGGTTTACAATATATATCTTTAATGTACCACAGTTTACCTTCAATCAAATTCTGCTTAGATCACATAGATTATAAGAACCATGAAACAGTACACTTCTAGTTCTTCCTTCCCATTCTTGTGCTTTTGTTGTCATACATTTTATTTCTGTACATGTTCTAAGTCCCACAGTGCATTATACTATTTCTTGCTTTAGGCAATCAGTCATCTTTTAAAAAGATTAATGCCCCCCCATGTTTATTTACTTACTGTTACTTATTTTTAAAAATTTACCATTTCTGCCCCTCTTCATTTCTTTGTGTACGTTCAAATTTCCACCACCACCTATGGATTTCTCAGGTCTCCTCCACTGGCTCAGTTCTTTCTGATGAAGATCTGATAGAGATCTCTGGCAAATGTGTTTGGATTCCCCTTGTGTCTAGAGCTTCCACAGATGCTAAACAGTTGTCCTAGCCCACTGTTGACCTTTAATAATCTGGTAAATGTTTTGTTGTTCATCACCTGTTTTATGCTCTGCCAAAGTAAAAATACTTAGAGTCCTGTCTCTCCTTGGAGTGACTTGGGAATTTAGTTCAGTTGATTGTCTTGTAATCTTAGCTCTCTGATGGACTAAAGAGTTGGTGTGGGTTTATAAATTTTCTCTTTCCTCATCTTTAGAGTGGGGATGACATTCTCTTGTGGATTTCTACATCCTAAACAGGACCTGAAATATGCAGAGGAACCTGAAAAATTCAAAGTGCAAAATAGCAAAGTCTTTCCCCCTTCGTACAGTGGAGTCCTTTGCCATAGAAACTCCTTTCAGCAAAGGGTATTTCCTGGCTGTTGTATCATTTAGACTTCAGTTGCAGATAACAAAATATTGGAGCTGTTTTAAACAGAATGGGATTTAACTTTAGAAATTAGATGCTTAAACTCATTGATAGGGTTGGAGAAGTAGGCTCAAGCTGGACCTCAGAATAGTCCCACAGAAATGGTTCCACAAGTGAGCTCTTAACCTCTGCCCCATATGGAAATTGAGAAGCTGCTGGGTTAACTTCTGAGCCAGGATCACACTCCTTTAGCCGTGATCTTGAGATCAGGAAACCTCTAGCAACGTCATTGGCTCTAGAACAATTTTGTGCCTCCTACTTCTACTGCAGCAAAGTGGATCCCTTGTGCACCATCCACTCTATGCCTGCTTAATTCACTTCTGAATTTGTCTTATACACATACATCTGATTGGCAGAAGTAAATCCAAGGGGGTCTTGGAAATATGACGTTTGGATTTCTAGCCTTTGTAACATAAGCAAGTGAACTAGAGGGAAGTTGGAAAGGATACTGAGCAAGTCATAATTAGAGATGACAGAATCCATTCGAGTGAGCTATTATGAGGAGAAAGAAATTTATTAAAGAGTGTCAGAAGGCTAACAGACGTTAGCCAGGGATCCACGTTTCGATGCTTCACAGACAGGACTTGTGAAGCTAAGAGCAGTATCTAACCCCACAATGGCAGTGCTCTAGCAGGAACCCCACTACAACATCTGCTGCCTCTACTCAGCAATCTTGCATGATTCTGTTCTACCTTGACTCTGTCAGTAAGTGCCATGTATCTAGGGTCTATTCTTAGAATAGACCAATTTTTGTATTAGAGTACTTTTGATTATAAGTGAGAGAAACTCAACCTCATCTAGTTTAGAATAAAAGATAGATACTTTGGTTATATTAGTCAAGGTTCTTATTGGTAAGTACAGAATTCACTATAATTTAAACCGAAAGGCATATAGGATATTAGGTTCTCATAAAATCTCTGGGAAGACTAGAGAACCAGGTTTGGATGCTGCACTTCCAGAAACAGTGGAAAGACCCATGCCCTCTGCTGCTTGGAATCCATGATGTCAAACGTGGATGGCAGAAAAGTCAACACACATGCCCCAGAAGAACGTGATATCCCAGCCATTGTTCTTGCCAAACTATCCAGTCTCCCTGCATGCAGCCTTATTCTGATGTTGCTAACTCCTATATCTAAATGTCATTCACATTTGTCAGCTTGGCTAAACCTGGCCTGTATGTCTGCATCCTTGTTCAAGAGTATCTGGGGAAAATGTATTTAGAGCTTCAAGGAAGGTAAGCTGGAAGTAGGTTGGAAATGGGTGTACAGTTTCTGCCACCACCCACTTCTTTGACTACTTAACATCCATCCTTGCCGTCTCTACATGCTTCCTTTCCAGACATCAACTTTAAAACAATAGTAATTATCCCTGAATCATTAGAAAATATGGTACTATTTCCTTAAATGGGGAGGCTTAAATTTAATATCACGGCATCCATCTCTGGTTGCTGTTTATTCCTCTTCTGGTTTTAGCCACAGCCCTGTCTTTATAGCTTGTAACTTCTGCATTAAATTATAAAGGTGAAAACACCACCACCAACAGACCTTATATAAAAATAGAGAGGGAATTGGGTGCAGAAGGAAAATAATTACACTGAGCAAGGAAGAAAACATAGATAGCTTCGTTAGTCTTCCGTTCTCCCTTTGTGAATCTCTTCGTGATGCCTTCATTGTCATTCAGGATAGAACAGCGCGCGCACACACACGCGCGCACACACACACACACACACACACACACTCTCTCTCTCTCTCTCTCTCTCTCTCTCTCTCTCTCTCTCTCTCTCTCTTCTCCCTTCCGTATCTTAGATGACCAGAGTTCTTAGTCTGGTGGGGTGACCCAAACCTTCATTCTTGCAGGTTCTGGGCCCTGGGTTAGAAGCAACGTTTTGTGGGAGTAAGTCATTCATAAGTCTGTGTGTGCTATTGCTAGCCAATAGCACAGAAAAGGCAAATCATATCTAGAATAATTGTCCATTCAATAAAAACAGGTAACTGCTATTCCAGTATGCTGAGAGTCTAATCTAACTGACATGTTACCAGGAATGGTGCCATGTTGGAGGCCCAGTGTACTCTGTTCCTTGCAGATTAGACACTTGGAGTAATCAGATCAGAGTGGGTGAGAGGACATCCCTGTGGTGGCATCCACATGTGTGTCCCTTTTGTTTATGTGTCCTTTGAGCAGTCATTGGGTAACTAGGGAAAGAGGCTGGCTTATAGCCAGAGGGATCATCTTATCCAGCAGACGAGTGAAAAACCTCCTTTGTAGAGGAGACTTTGTGAACATGGGGGCTCAAATATCCTCACAGCCAGGCCCACCCTCAGATGTCTGTCCCACAAACCTCTTTTATAAGCCTCATTGTTACCAGTCCTCTAATCTCATTCCTTTCAAGTCCCTGATCACTGTGACAAGTAAATAACCATTGTCCACGGATGGGTATGGATTAGTACCTCTGGCCATCTCTCTTGCAACGCAAAGTAGAAAACCAGATGTCCACTCAAATGTTCTGCCCTCCAAAAGGATCTCCCGTCTTCACTGGGCTTCACAGTCACTCCTGCCTGGGGCTGAAATGCTGCAGCAGTATAATTCCAGTCGGTGCCAATACATCATGCGGAGCCATCTGCCACATTCGGATTTTTTCCTCTTCAGTTGACGTGTTGGAACTCCCATGAAGGCTGAGTGAGGGTTGAGGGAGAAATGATACTACATCAGGAGTAGACGCACTGAGATGTGACCTACACTACTCCTTGATGAGTGTGCTGGTGCTGAGGACAGCTGATTAGGACTTTATGGCTTAGATAAAATCTGGCTCGTGAGGAAGCTCAGGTTACAGGGTCACTTGGTTTTCTTTCCTCAGGCTTCCAGGTAAATTGCATGCCCGGGCCTCTTTCCCAGAAGAAGAATAATTAGGGGATAAGAGGTTTTGGCTTGCTTAAAACCCTGGGAGACTATGCCTCAGCTGTCCTGTGAGGTGTTGCCGTAGTTGGCTCCTTAACACCATCCCTCAGACACTTTCAGCTCCATTAGATTGCTTGTTAAATTGGAGAAAATTATATTTGCTTTAACTGCAATCCAAATGCCAGCTGTGCCAATCTGTTCCTGTAAGTGAGACCACATTTGTTGAAGTTGCCACCCAGTTAAGTTTTAAAATAACGTCCTTTTTCTAAACTCCATTTATTTTTCTCTTCAGACCAAACAGGTGAGTTAAATGTGGAGATGATAGGAATTGCATGGATGTTGTACATGTGGTCCATAAACAGACCCCTAGCTGCACTGGGGTCTGGGAAGAACTATTTTAACTCTAACCCCAGCAGTGCATTAGGGCAAGCTGGGAGTCAGAGGGTGCTGAGTCACGTATCAGTAAAATCTGCCACAACAGCTAAAAATCGAATGTGATCAGTCATTTTGTTTGATCTGCCCTGATTTACATATCTTGGAAGACTAACAGATCTCCCTTTACAGAGGGACATATTAAATATATTCTTTCATTGTGGGTCTCATAAGTAAAGGCTCATTTGGCCATTTTTGAATAATTGTATAAAATAGCAGACAAGCTTCCTATTTTTCTAATATGTACCGCACTTGGCTATGTTCTTTTTCAGAGATTTAGGTTTTCATTTTATTTACAACAAAATAGATCAGAATAGAGCAGTTTTGGAAAGGATGAGAAATATTATACCAGAGACCAATGACCCCCAGTTGTAGGTGGCATCTTTGGAAGTTGAAGAACTCAGTCCAGATTCTTTAAAATATCATTTCTAAAAATTGTACTTCCACCCCACCTATAGCCCGAGAAAAACTGAGTAAGTCATGAAATATTTTCAGTCGTAAGGTTTATAATTTTTAACAAAATGGGAGTTGAGAAATGGAATGTGTTGTATCAGCATCTCTGGCTGAATAGAACTTGTTTGGGGACCCTTTTGCTCAGAATTAATTTCAGTTTTTCAAACATTTCTTCTAGAATGCATCTTCCGTGTGGATTATTACCTGCTTATTTTTAAGAAGTGGTTTTAAAGGAAAAGAGTTTCTACGGTAGCTTGTTTTCATTATCATGTTAAATATTTTTTCAGCTCCCTTGGAAATCATTGACTAGCATCATTGAATATTATTACATGTGGAAAACTACTGACAGATATGTGCAGCAGGTAATTTTTTCATATTGCTACCAATACAATTGCATTAAAATGAACTTTCTATTTATACATTAATATTTCTTAGCAATATGCTTAGTTTTAAATTTGTTTTGTTTGCTTTATCTTTTCTAGACCATTTTAAAGTACGTGATTTCATATCTTTAACATATTATTTTAAGATTTTAGTCTCGATATTTTCTTTACTTCAGATTCCATTATGATAAATATTTTGGACAGACAACAGGGAAAGATACCAATAGAGAGGTATTATTTTCCTTGTAGGTGCCTGGTGCTTCATCTCTTTGTGAATATAGGTGACAGGAATGACTTAAAATGTGTAAAAGATCTTCTGAACCCTCCTAGACATTTTTGTGGTTATACCCCTTAAGTCTTTGACCTTAACTGTAGTAGTTAGTCTTTAACTAGTTTGATACTTCGTACATAAGCACACAACTTTTTTTCCCAAAATTATCTCTAAAAGCAGGGAATCACTTAATTTGTAAATTCTCCCCAGATGTCCCAAATTGAGGTAATTCTCTCAGTTACCTATTTTGAGTAATACTACTTTTGGGGGAAAGGTACATTTTCCTCAAGTGACCTCAGTCAGTATATTATATTCTTCTAGTTAACGTGTCAGAACTGGTAAGGAAAGGGGCAGGTATATTTAACACAGACATTATTTTTCCTAAGTATATGATCACCCAATGGCAAGTGTTAGATGCTATAAAAATTTAATTTAAAGATCACTTTAAAAATTACCATAGTGAGTTGTTGAGGTTGTGAACAGTGAATATATACCCATGGCTTGTTGAAAAATTCCCAGAATCACATCATATATAATTCAGAAAGTGCTCATTTCAAACTAGCATCCAAATCCAGGCAAGATGGTTCTTTAGGACATTAGTCTGCCATCTTCTCACCTGTTGGCTTTCCTAATAAAGTTGCTCTCCCGCCCCCCCGCCACCGCCCCCGCCACCGCCCCCCCAATACTTACTTCAGACAACTTAGGTATCGTGAAGACCATGTGCTCTGGAAAACCTGTGTTATTCAAAGTGAAAAGAGTCCCTAAAGATAGATGGTGGCGATGATGGCATCAAGGATGGTTGAAAGTGTTTGGATAAAATTATTTCCAAAAATTTGAACTCCTTCTTTAAAAGTTTTAAGTTGTCTCCTTAAATGTTTTTGTTTCCTTCTCATTGAGCAAATGGAGGGTTGTCTTATATTCTGATTTGTCTTCATTTTGAGTATCTACCATACATTATTTTCCTTCCCTACTGGCATTTATTATTGTGTTGATCACTCTCTGGATGTGATTATATAATCTTTTCCCCGTTCCTTTCCCTGCATTTGGCTCCTAATCGGTTCCTAAAAATCTCACATGAGTTCAGCCAAGCTTTAAAGCTTACTGCATGTCTCCCAACATTCGAGGGTACATGCTTATTTAACTGGACTTAGATTAGTTACTGTCTCCTTCTCTTTCATGGACTTTGGAAACTAATCGTCTCTGAATAATTTTCTAAAAGCAAAGGTTATGTATGGTTTTTTTCCCTCTGAGAAAGGCAAAAAAGAAATAAAATAGAAACTAAATGTGAAAAAGTAAAAATAGTTACTTACAAGTCCTGTTTATCTACTCATGGAGGAATAGGAAATGGAGTTGTTCATTGCTTTATTTTTAAAATTTGTGTCTAAAATGTTTTTAATACTTGTAGTTCTGTACCTCAGAATCTAGTGATTTTTTCCGTACAAATCACTGCAGTTGACATGCATGAAAGAAAAGCTCATCTTAAAAAGGCAATTTTTGAATTATACTTTAATGTTTTATTTTCTTGTGAATTTTTTAAGGCAGATGAAGTGGTAATAATTATTCGACATCGTGTGTAAAATATTTTATCTATCTTTTGAATTAGAAACGTCTAAAAGCAGCAGAAGCTGAGAGTAAGCTGAAACAAGTGTATATCCCAACTTAGTAAGTAATGGAAATCTTTTAAAATATTTGCCATGGTATTAATTCTCTTCAAAACGAAATATGTACATTTTGGTCAGTTTCAGCGAAATTTGAATTTCTTTATGTATCTTATTTTCTTCCACTACAAAGCACTGTTTGTTCGCTTTCCATTATGGTGCCACTTAAATGACCTTTTTTAGAAAGAAAAATGGCTGGGGGGGGGGAAACCCCAAGTCAGCTACCAAAAGGACCAGAGGAAACATGCCATCAAAGCTTCAGGGAGGATTTCCCTGGTGGTCCAGTGGTTAAGACTCCACGCTTCCACTGCACGGGGGTGCATGTTCGATCCCTAGTCAGGAATTAAGGATCCCACATGCCACGCAGCGTGGCAAAAAATAAAAATAAAAATAAATAAATAAATAAATAAAAAGCTTCAGGGAAAGTGTTAGAAAACTAACCTATGAAAATATTATTTGAAGCAAATGTGTTTCAGAAAGTTAGCAACTTTTGAAGCTTCTGTATTGTTTAATGTATTTTGTTTGGGTAATGTGCATTGCCCTTTTGAGGTATGTTGTTTATTTGCTTGAGGATTTTACGTTGTTTGCTTGGGGAAAGGGTTAGGGGTTGTAATTAGAACCAAACTTTGTAAATATTGGATAAATAATGAATAGGTTTCAGTTGTTTCAGATGCCTAGCATTCTATCATTATTGTCCTTTTGGTTTAGAAATAATTGTCATATCAAAGTGAATGCCAATTTTCTTTTCATTTGCTACATTTTAAATGAATTATCTTTTTTTGAGGTCATGAGTTTGACAGTTCATTGGTTCAGGAAAATTTATTGAGCACCATGTATATAGTGCTATCCTAGGTTCTTTCGGGATTAAAATGAAATTTACTACAGCGTTCTGTGTACTGATTCAAGCTTTTTCACTCTTTGAGCTCAGTACAGTTTTTTATACCTAGCCTTTTGTTTACTGAATTTTGATATATTAATACATATTTTTATATACAGGAGGCCTCATAGACACTGAATTGTTACATTTCTTATTAATCTTTTATCTCAAGATAGATAACATGTAATTTACAGGGTCCATAATTTTTATTCAGAGCTGTAATGTCCTTCCTGCAGAGTGGTTTCTAATATTTTAGAAAATTACATATTTTATTTGACTCGTCTATAAAAGAACAACTCCCCAAAGAAAACACTGCTGTGATTCACGTGTCTTAGGTTTTCAAAAACAGGCATACCAGCTTTCTTATACTTTGCAGTGCTGTCACATCAAAGGAAAAGTACATTTAGCCAGTTTTCAGCAAATAACCCAGATAATTGTTGCTATTCTGTTTTGCATTGACTTTGGGGTCTTGATCTAAGCCTTGATCTGAGTCAAAGACTAAGTCAAAGACCAGTATGTGGGCCAAATCTGACCTGCCACCGGTTTTTGTAAATAAAGTGTTATGGAATACAGCCATGTTCATTCATTTATGTATTGTCTCTGTCTGCTTTTGTGCTACAATGTCAGTGCTCAATGGTTGCAACAGAAATAATACCCACGAAGCTTAAAACATTTACTCTGCCAACCCCTGATCCAAGTGAATGATTTTTGAAGATCAAGACAGAGTTTCTAATCATACTTTTTAAAAACGTTACATAAATCATGTATATAAATAGAATATATGAATTCTATTTATTATGATTTTATTATTCATAATAAATTCTGTTATGAATCTGTACTGTTGAGTTGGATAAGAATCTGAGTTCTCTGAAGAATTTCCCAATTAACTCTGAAATATTATTTTAAAACAAATAATAGATTAAGTTTTTGGGGGGAGGGGATGCTGCACTACATGGCTTGTGGGATCTTAGTTCCCTGACCAGGGATCAAATCCAGGCCCATGGCAGTGAAAGCACCAAGTCCTAACCACTGGACCACCAGCAAATCCCCAAGAATTATTTTATACTGTCATTCTTTTGAGACTGGCAGTCTCCTATATATGCAAAGCACTCTGTTCAGTACTAGACGTAGATCAGTTAAGAAGACACGTTGTCTTCTGGAGCCTACATTCTGTTGTGGGGGAGACAGATGCCAAACAGCTAGTCACCCAGTGTGTTGAGTACTCTGATGAAGAGATGGTGTGACAGTTTGTTCTGGGGACCACACTCAGTTGATGCTGTCAGGAAAGATTCCTTGTGGAGGTGAGTTTGAGTGAACTGTAGAGGAGGGCTCAGTCAGGTGATGGAGGCTTTCCAGGCCAATGGGATTGTGAGATGGGAAGGGGCAGAACAGAGTCAAGGAGGTGAGAGAAAGGCAGTGTGGCTGGTATGAAGAGAGTGGTGAGCCGTGGGAGGCCAATAGGGTAGGCAAGGGCCAGGAGTTAGCCATCTGATAAACAGTGGAATTGGATTGTAAACAAGTAAGTGTCATGATTAAATTTCTACGTACTTTAAGATTACTGGCTACATTTTGGAAAATGGTATGGGGAAACAGGGGAGTGGATGTAAGAACACCAATTATGAAGTTCTTGGAGAAGAAAGATGATAGTAGCTTGACCTAGAGCTGTGGCCTGGAAATGGTATGCTACTTAGAGGTGATTGACTTGTATGGAGAGATAGAGGGGAGATGTCAAGCTGAGTCCCAGGTTTCTGGCCAGCTCAATTAACTAGGTGGATTGCTGTGCTGTTCACCATGATGAGAAACTGCGGCAGAGAGCCAGGTTGGGTCATTTTGAGTTTGTTTTCTCCAAAAAGAGGTGTTGAATATGCTGTCAGATATATTGGTCTTAAACTCAGGAGAAAGTTCTGGGCTAGAGGTCCATATTTGAACTTCATCAGCATATAATATTGTGGTTGAAACTATGGATGAGATTTCTTAGAGTAATAAGAAAAAAGAGCCTTGGACCAAACTTGAGGAAATCTGTTCAATATATCAGATAGAGTATGATAGCTGAAAAAGGGTAGCCAGGTGAGTGCATTATCACACAACCTGAGAGAGGAGTGTCTTTCAAGGAGGGAAAGAGGTTAACGGTGTCAAATGCTAATGAAAAACAGCCAGGGAATTTAGCAACATGGAGGTCGATGGTAATCTTTAATAGAGTGCTAAGGGCTGCAGACAGTGAAGATTAGCATCTCTCAGGAAAACTGGCTGGAAAAGGCAGTCGAGAGAGTTCTTGGCATTGAGGGGTGAGTTTGGATAGAGTAATGGGGGAGTTTTTTAAATATGGAGAAATGGAGAAATATGTTTCCATGGTAATGAGGAGGGTCCAGGAAAGAGAATCAAGTGTACAAAGTTCTCAAGAGGGCAGGAGGGCTGCAATCTGGAGCATAGATGAGGGGAGGAAAGGTTTGGGCATTAGATAAAGGAAGGGCAGTTTCATATAGTGCAGCTTTAAAAACTTTAAAAAAAATGTTTGTCTTTATTCAAATGGTCACATTGACATTAACCATTTGTCCCCTGAGAAGTAACCTGTAGGTACTTGGTTTTGCAAAACATGTTTTAAGTGGTTCACCTGTCTATATTCCATCTTTGCACACTCATTTTCCTTTTGTGATTATTAGAATTAAGGTCAGTGGTTTATTCAGTCAAATAACATTCTAGATTCAGTTGAACAACTGAAGTTGTGTTTATTACTCTCATTCTTTTTTCAGGCCGCTCAACTGTAAATTTGTATTAGCTCTCTTAACACATATATTTTGCCCTGTGTTAAATGTCAGAAATGTTCATATTTGGAGAAAGCCTTCTGACATTATCAGCCATTTGACTTCAAGGGGCTATCACTTCTTTCTGTGTATAGTAGATTTTAAAAATCAAATATTTTTACATACCCTTGGAAATCTTAGTCATTCTGAATCACCACTTTTAACTTTGTACTTTTCCAACTGAAAACTGTAAGAGGAGAAATACGTTCTGTCTGGTTTAAAATGTGTCTTTAAAACCAATTTGTCTTCAAAATACATTGCTGGCGCAGATTTGA
Organism: Balaenoptera physalus; assembly: GCF_965194825.1. Lineage (NCBI taxonomy): Eukaryota > Metazoa > Chordata > Mammalia > Artiodactyla > Balaenopteridae > Balaenoptera > Balaenoptera physalus. Next base: position 63,041,315 of record NC_138894.1, on the reverse strand, counting down.
AGTGTAAATAATAGCCCTGTTTATAGAATAGGGCCCTCAGTGCACACAGAGGTTAAATGATTTTTTCTGGGGTGGCGATGGGGCGTCAGCTAAGAATTACAGTAGCAATGCCAGAAAGAAATCTTATTTTTTAAAAAAATTTATTTATTTTTATTATTTTTGGCTGTGTTGGGTCTTTGTTGCTGCGCGCAGGCTTTCTGTAGTTGCGGCGAGTGGGGGCTAATCTTCGTTGTGGTGCGCGGGCTTCTCATTGCGGTGGCTTCTCTTGTTGTGAAGCATGGGCTCTAGGCGTGCGGGCTTCAGTAGTTGTGGCATGCGGGCTTCAGTAGTTGTGGCACGCGGGCTCGGTAGTTGTGTCTCGTGAGCTCTAGAGCGCAGGCTCAGTAGTTGTGGCGCACGGGCTTAGTTGCTCCGTGGCATGTGGAATCTTCCCGCACCAGGGATCAAACCCATGTCCCCTGCGTTGGCAGGTGGATTCTTAACCACTGCACCACCAGGGAAGCCCAGAAAGAAATCTTAATTTGTCGTCAGGCCAAGTTTACATATTAGGCTTTCACTGGTAAATGTAAGTGTGGGAATGAGAAACAGCAAAAAGGAAACTCATGAGCCTACTCTGTGCTGAAACTCCAGGTGTCTTAATAGTTGTGAACTCTCATTACTTCACAAGCCACAGGAAGCTAGAGTATGGTCTGCATTTAGTCATTCAGCATTCATTACTAACAAATAATTTGCTAATTTACTTTGCTTATTTTTTGCCCAGCAAATAGACATGAAAACTCCTCTAGAATGCAAGCTGCTTGATGTCGGCACTTTTGTTTACTGGGCACTGAATAAATATATGTTAAATGAATTATGAGTGTATTGAGGACATACTATGTACACCTGTACAGTATTCTTAGGCATGGCTGATAAGCAGGGGAGTTAGGCTACCCCAGATGGGAAAAAGTGAGCCATGTTTGCTCAGTGAATACCAAGACAATCTGGGTTGCATGTTTGTGAGGAATTATGGCCTCTGGAAATCTGATAGATATAACTTTTTCCTCTTAAACAGAAATGCCTCAAATACATTTATTGGTTTTTCTAATTTCAAGTGCTACTTAATCTTCGTCATAAAAATTCAAACATAATAGAAATCACGAGTGGTCACAATCTCCTGAAATGCTAACTTTTACCTCTCGAGATGTGCCTTGCTGATATCCACAGTGTCTCTGTTGGGCATGTGGCTTTCGTGTAGTTCCCTTGAGAGCCAATGTGTGGAGTCAGCAGCTGTCACACCAGCAGCAGGAATGGGACAGTGGTTTTCTCTAAACACAACACACTACCCTTGGCTTAATTATTTAATCCAAAAATTATATTCTCAGGAGAATTTATGATAGGTGATAAAGTTTAATAAGTTGTATCTTTCAAATTTATCAGAGGGTGTCCTAAGGAAATTGTATTTGGGTGGAGAAGAGATACGGTGTATTTATTTTGTGAGTGTCAGGCTTAAGAGATTGGTTTTTACATAACGTTGGTTTGTAAAGATAAATGGTTTGGGTTCATTTTAACACCTTACTTTTACCAGTTTATTTCTTCTTACCAAACATTCAAATGTTTATTTACGTGTAGTTAAGATAAATCAATAATGAAATATAGAGCCTTTACCTGGTTATGCAAGTCATTTTTATCACTTCACTTTATATTTCATTGAAAGCAGCAAACCAAATCCCAACCAAATATCCACCAGCAATGGCAAACCTGGTGCTGTGAATGGAGCCGTGGGAACCGCATTCCAGCCGCAGAACCCTCTCCTAGGGCGAGCCTGTGAGAGCTGCTATGGTAAGTTTTCTCCAGTAGGGCTTCCCCCGCTCCTTTGATGCCTGTTGTGGGTGAAGGGCAGGGAATTGTGGGTGAAGGGCAGGGAATTGTGCTGGCACTGCCGGGCAGGAGGTGCGAGAGGTCAGCACTGCGCAGAGGGCAGAATAACGTAGCCTCTGAGTGAACAGATGCCCATCCTTACCTTCCACCTGGACACTGAGTTTAGGTATTGGGTTTCCTTTGATTTGCTTCTGTGGTGTCCTGGGTTTGTCGAGCAGTGTGTGCTAAGCTGTATTCAGAGCTGTTACTAGCTTTGTGCAAACCATGGTCCCACGAAATATACCAAACCCCCTTTTGGTGTTTCTCAGTATGTTCTGACAAATTAAAGGCTCCAAATAATTCTGTAGGAAAGACCTGCGTGTGGATAAACTGCTATTTATAATCCTCAGACGAGGTTCCCTTAGAGCACTGGCTTGGGAGATGCTGTTTTATGATACTTTTGGCCTCAGGGCCCCAGTCTATTTATCAGTATTTATCCATGTAAAAAAACTACCCAGTGCCGGCAGTATTATATTTGCTCTGGATGTTAAATTGGGTTGGTGAGATGAACTGCTAGGTAGTCGACAATTTTTTTTTTGGCTACGCCTCGAGGCATGTGGGGTTCCCCAAACAGGGATTGAACCCATGCCCCCTGCAGTGGAAATGCTGAGTCTTAACCACTGGACCGCCAGGGAAGTCCCAGATGCATTTTTTATATTTATTTAAAACCTCAAACGATAGTATAATCTCTTAAATGGGACATTGGTGACACAGTCATCTATGTTTCCTTCCAATCAAAGTGGCCCGGGGTGGAAGAGGGAAGGACACTCATATTTATTAAAAGTCTACTTGGTGCCCAGTTTTTGTCTCTCAGCAGCTCTTGTGGGCGGGGGGCGGGTAGCCTGCTGCCCTAAGGACATAGGGATGAGGGGCGTTTTTGACTCTGCTCCATACTCCACACCAGGCTACAGCATTGGAAAAGGCTTTTAAAGCCAAATCATATAATTATCTTTCCTGCAACCAAGGAAGGTGTGAGCCAGGGAGATTGCTATCTTCGTAGAAATAGCACATGTCTAACCATTTTCTGCACTATGGGAGAACAAAGGGAAACACTCTGTGGAAAATTAGATTTTTTAAATAAATAAATAAATATGTATTTATTTATTTATTGCTGCGTTGGGTCTTCCTTGCTGTGCGCGGGCTTTCTCTAGTTGCAGCGAGCGGGGGCTACTCTTTGTTGCGGTGTGCAGGCTTCTCATTGTGGTGGATGGGAGCAGAGCAAGGGCTCTAGGCACGTGGGCTTCAGTAGTTGTGGCATGCGGGCTCAGCAGTTGTGCCTCTCGGGCTCTAGAGCTCAGGCTCAGTAATTGTGGCTCACGGGCCTAGTTGCTCTGCGGCATGTGGGATCTTCCCAGACCAGGGCTCGAACCCGTGTCCCCTGCATTGGCAGGCAGATTCTTAACCACTGTGCCACCACGGAAGCCCGAAAATTAGATTCTTTTGGTCAGAATTTTACATGGATTGCATAACTGTTTTTGAGTTGGCAATTAGATTTTGAACTTCATTTATATTTAAATGAAAATAAGAAGAATCCTGCAGGCAAGTGGTAGTGGCTTAATGTGTCTTATTTTTGCCTTACAAACCCCTTTCATGTTACATGTAGTCTCACATATCCCTTTAAATAATTATTTCACCATTTTTATGTGTGTGTGACAAATAAGCAATTTTAATTTTATAGTATTTTAGGTCCATGTATTAAATATCTATTATAAAGTGTATCTTACTATAATATACATATAAGATTTATCTTTATGGAAAGATAGAATTTGGTGTTTTCTATTTGTCACTTTAATTGAATTTGAGTTATTTGTATAAAGAGAAAGGCATTTGTTGACATACTAAAATGACATGTCATGATTAATTTGGGTGAAAATGTATATTTAAATATGAGTGAAATTTTTTATTCAGAATCCAAAATAAGCCCATGCCTAATATTTAGGATTCTTAAAACTTGTGTTTTAAAAAAAATCAACTTATTTTACTATTTGTTTTTAAATTACAAGAGGAAAGGTTTTTAGGCTGCTGTTTGCAAGGAGTCCTCCCAAAATAATACATGATGGGGTCACAGTATCATTTTCAACAAACTAAGAGATAGTTTGACTACAATGATCACTATATCTTCTCTTTTTGACATTGGTTTATGAAGTGTTAGTTGACACCCTGATGTGCTGTTTGAACGTTTTGGCCTGATAAAGGTAACGTACAGATCAAGGGAAGGATATTCCTAGGCAAACTTACAGAATCATAATTTCATGTACCTTATTAACTTAGTGTTCATCATCAGTGTTTTCTGTCTTAAACTTCAGATCCATTGTGGGAATACTTTTAAATGCTATATGGCAGTATTTTAAACTTCGGAGCAAAATAACACAGGTTGGTAGTGTTTAGCTCAGGAATCAATCAATCGAGCTATCAGGTCTTAAGCATGCCGTGATCTTGGCTACACATGCTCACTTGACGGGGACTTACAGTCTGGAAAAGGATTCTGTTTTTAAAGAGAGAAAAAGTAAAATAATTATTTTATCTATTGATTAAAATAAAGGAATGGGAAACAGATACCTGTTTCTGTCAGACTTCTACCTTTATCTGAGGGGTCCCTCTAAGCACTTTAAACCCTGAGGTAGTTTCTGAACCACAGGTTTGAAAACCTGGATTTAGTTTAATAATACCTTTCTGATAACTTATTTCCAGAAATGTACACAATATTTTTAATATTTAATACTGTACAAAATGTTTTTAATGAACCAACAAAAACTCCTTCAGCAGCACAATGTATAATATAGGGCACTTCACCTAATGGCCCCTCTTAGTAAGGGCCACAGGCACTTGATATCTGTAGAAATAAATGGTTTAATGAATTCTCACTTGAAAAATACATACATGTATTAGACTTTCCTGTTTGTCGGGTAAACTGGAAGAAGAAAAATAACATTGTAAACTAAAGATGGCTTTGGAATATTTTTGAAATATTTGACCATATGTGTATTGATATTACAAGTTATGTCGCATTCTTTGTTTTTTCTTATTTTTCCTCCATCTTTAGCTACACAGTCTCATCAGTGGTATTCTTGGGGCCCACCTAATATGCAGTGTAGGTTATGTGCAACTTGTTGGCTCTATTGGAAAAAATACGGAGGCCTGAAAATGCCCACCCAGTCGGAAGAGGAGAAGTTACCTCCCAGCCCAGCTACAGAGGTACACAAGCAATAGTCTTTTTAGTGTTGAGAAATGCAGTGTTTTTCAGCGCCTGGATCATTCCTTGGAAACAGAAGTACAGTATAGGATAAGTTAAAAACAAACAAAACGATTATAGCTAAACGTAGTACTGAAACGTTGAGGGTGGGTATGGAGAGAGGGGCAGGGACAAATCCAATTTTTTCAGGTATTCAAAATATCGGTCTTGAGAGATTACTCAGAAGAAGAATAATGTGTGTGGGAGGTGTTAGCATGAGTAGAGAGCTTACAAATTAAATACTGGTTTTAACGGCTTTTTTGGAAACAGTTTGCAACCTTTCAGTACTGTTGAAAATGTGTTTTATTGCATAAGGTAATAAGTACAAACTGAGCATTCTTTCTGTCCCTGGGCTATCATAGGAGAGACAAGAAGGCATGGACTCAATCTTGAGGTGAACAACAGTTAAAATATGATTTTGGTAAAATTCTCATAGGTGGCAGATATCAAGCACCTATGTCTACCAGAGGGAGGTTGTTCTTTTTGGAAGCTAACAAGATTTAAGGACCCCCTTCAATATTTTTTTTTTAAAAATAGTCTCTCCCCTGGCAATTTTTTACTGTTGTGAATGTGATTTTGGATTGTTAAGGTCAGTTTAGGAGAAGAAAAATATAGGATCACAGACACCCTTACTCCACCCAGTTTCCTTCTCTACTCCCCACCTCCTACTCCAAAGTACATACTTTTAAATTCTCTCCCCCGTAATAAGTTATCGATTCTTCACTGAAAGACTTAAAAACTGCGCTTTTCTTTGAACAGGATGCAAGGAGTATTGTATTTTGACAAGTTCTGTTCTTTACATGTTTGTTGGTATCTGATTTTATAGGACCCTCGAGTTCGAAGTCACATGTCTCGCCAGGCCATGCAGGGCATGCCGGTCCGAAACACTGGGAGCCCAAAGTCTGCAGTGAAGACCCGTCAAGCTTTCTTCCTTCACACTACATATTTCACAAAATTTGCTCGTCAGGTCTGCAAAAATACCCTCCGGCTGCGGCAGGCAGCAAGACGGCCGTTTGTTCCTATTAATTATGCTGCCATTAGGGCAGAATGTAAGATGCTTTTAAATTCTTAACCTTATATGTTGTGCTTCTGACCATTTCCTCTCTTTCCCTCTCTCTCTCTTTTTGTTTTTGTTTTTGTTTGCAATAAACATAAGTTCTTGTGTACAGCCTTTTATTTGGTTTATTTTTTTTTAACATTGTTTTGTCTGCTGCCATTTGTATAATGCCAACCTGAAAACATTGAAACTTCTGCAGTCTTTATGAGAAAGTAGTGCTCAGCAAAAGATTGGTGGGAGGTGATCCTATCCAGTGGGGTTTTGTGATGGAATTACCTGAAAGCCCTTATCAAAGAGGGATTTTTACCTATAAGGTAGAATAAAATTTGCCAATTTACACTAATGAGAAATTGTATGTCTTTGTAAACTTCTCAATTTCCCACAAACCTTTTACAATTATCATACAATATTCTGGAAATTCACAGTGTTTCATAACAAATTAGAAGATTTAGCAAATTATAAATGAATTTTAAAGTTTTCTGGGTGAATTTTCTGAAAAACACATTTAATTTTTGCAAGCTAGTGTCTGAATTTGTGGTTGAGCATTCTTTCTATTTGTCCAATTTGGTTTCCATTTCATAATCATATACATTACTACATAACATTTACATGACTTTATTACTCATTATCAACACATTCAGTCTTGCTTATGTTTTTTTGTTGTTGTTAGAACAAAGGTCATATGTACCGATGAATTGCAGGTTGTTCTGTTATTACCATGTACCCCTAAATGTGTCCATAATTTGTGTGTGAACTCTGATTCTAGTCTTGCTACTTTTAGTTACATTTCCTGTTTAGCATGTTAGAGCCATGCAACTTTTTTTCCCTATGGGATGAGAAAACTAGCTGTCTGGCTTAACAGGTAGGAAATCTTAAAGACATTCAGTAGGTAACTCTATCTGTGAGATAAGAAATTTCTTATTATGAGATGTTCCATTTTGATTTAAAGAGGGTATCTGTAAAAGGAGTGATGATTGAAAAGTGTTTTTTGTTCCTAAAGATAATTTTCAACAGAACAGTTGAAGGGCTTTAAAATTTACAGGTAAAAGCTTTATAAGAAGAAGAAAAGTGCTTTGTAAAGTGAGTAGAAATTGGAAGTAATCTCTGCGTCCCGTGGAGGGGAAACTTAGCTACATGAAACTCATGTATATGTGAGAACTTAGGCATGTATATTGAGGTTTTGTGCTAGCATTTCTGAGTTCATGGATTTATGTTATCACTTTCTTACCATTTTAAGGAACTAGAAAATATTTATATCCATGAATAAACGGCTTAGCTGATTTAAAACATACACGTTTATATATAATTTCTTAAATATAAAAAATAAAAAACATGAGAAATGAGAAAGAAAGTGAATGAAATTCTTCCGTTAAAATTGGCCAGGCTCCAGGATCATCTCTGTTGCTATGAATGGAAAAGAAACTATCACCAACTAAATTGGCTTCTGAGGAAGCTTCTGTTTCTCATTAAGCTTCTGTTAATTTCTCAGTTAATTTGCAAATTGTCTTTATTTTGATGATTCTTCAATGAAGTATGTTTTTGTGTCACCTTATTTTAATTTTTCTCAGTTAAAAGGCCATGCTACTAAAAAAGGGTCGAGATTAAATTACCTGTATTTTATTTCTACAAACATATAGCTATAATAATGATAATGATAATAAAAGAACAGACTCCTTTGTTGTGATGAGAGCCAAGGAGCATATTTTATTTTGTATTTAGCTTCATTGGTCAAGTTACACATAGAATCAGATTCTCAGAATAATTTTACCTTGAAATTTAAAACTATAAAGTTTCAGCAGCCACCTACTCAGTCCCAGTCCCTTCACCCAGCAAGCAGCTAATGAACTCTTTTCCTAGCATCTAATTGCTTCTTGCATTATCGTCTCCCTTCTTATATTTGTACCTTGTCACAACCTCTTTAGCAGATTCCTAGATCTTGGCTTGTTAGCAAGATTAGGTGTTAATAACCCAATGTCTGTATGCAACCGTGTTTATGGTCCAGGGGGAGGTTAAAGCTGTATTTGTTTTTTTGTTTGTTTTGTTTTGTTTTTTTTTGGTAAGCTTTCCTTGGTTTCTCAAAGGCAGTGGTGACCCTGTCCCTCCCCCAAAAAGTTGAGAATCACCGTGATGATGAATGACTTTCAGATCAGGTGAAAGTTTGTAATTCTAAAGATATTGATGGATCAAGAGCTCCAATTAATGCATTTAGAATAATTCTTTATAATATTGGAAAAGGAAACTAGTTTTGCCTGTGAACTTGAGACTCTTCCTCTTATAAGAAGTGTAGAAGTTGACCCCTTCCATGGCTCCTGGCCTTGGCAGCAACATCACAGCCAGTATCACAGCCAGAGTTGATGGGGTGTCAGACTACAGAAGAGTGAAGAAGTGGGGAGCTGAGAAGATAAATTCTCAGTTACATGGGGGAGAGCATAGTCATAACTTGTTTAGAGGAAGTTTTTTTTTTTAATTTGTTACAGCAGCACTCTCTGGCCTTTATTTTCATTAAGAAACTGGTGTTAAGGAATACAGTATAGTACGCAGGGGAATCTTTGTTTGCATATCCATAAAGTATCGCAGGAAAATGTAAGAAGTAATATCTTTGGGAAGGGAAACTGGGAGGCTGAGGGAAAAGGGTGGGAAGGAGACTTACCACTATTCATCCTTCTAAACTTTTTCAATTTTGAGTCATAGGAATATATTTCCTATTAAAAAGTCATGGGAATATATTTCCTATTAAAAAATTTTTTTAAACTTGAAATAACTATACACTATGACCAACATGTGTTTTATAGATACAGATGTAAAAAATGACTGTTAAAACCAAATCCCAAATACCTATTTATTTGAATGATATACCTTTATATGTAAATATGTAAGTCCATGCTAAAAATTGCTAACAGTACAGTGCCTGAGCCAGTTCTACCATGTAGATAGTGCTTAATAAAAATGGATTGCTAGACCAAAACCCAAAACGTTGCATAAAGAAAAGTATGATGTCCTTGACAAGATTTGCAGACCAATTGCATGGTTGTAACAGCATCAGGTTTCAGACAGCCTCCCCCTGCTTCCCCTTGACACCCCTCCCCTCATTAAAAACAGCCATAATATAATGATGGTTTTCCTCCTTTGTTACTATCATGAGACTTTACCACTGAGTTACTGGATGACTGACTTGTCAAAGATCTGTAAAATCACCCAACACCTGATGAGCACAGGGCTTCTATTTGAAACTCAAGATCCAGAGACTGAGGTTAAGTAGAAGTAGTATATTAGCAGCATTTCAGAGATGAAGCAAAAGTCCCCAGAGAAATGGATCCAAATGACTTACCTGCCCCCTCTGTAGCTTGCATGGATAATTAAGTAGTTTCTGAGTTGATAACACACGAGACTTGAATGACAGCACCATTCCCCAGTATGAATGTTTTCAAGGGATACCTGGAGCCCTTTTTTTCTGTTTGAAGATGCTAAATCGACTTCAGAAGTATTATCCCAAGGGCCCATATTCAAAGGAAACTTGCTATATATTTTATGAGTTTTCTAGAGGTTTCTCAGTGAAAGTTACTGTTAATAATTGTATAAAGTTTTGTGAAATTTTAAGTTCTAACATTAGGAGAACAGTTTTGGCTTGTTTATTTTGGTAGTTTATTATTTTAATAAAAATTTGTCTTTGAATGGATACTTAAAATGTTTTTAAAGGTACAAAAGTGGTTACAGATCTTAACGCCATTCCCATTCCTACCTCTTTTAGAGGTAACCATTGTCATCAGTGTCTAAAGTATCCAGAGACATCCTGTGTATCTCTAAGAAACTAAGTAGGTGTATTTTTTGTTTTTGTACAGACGTTAATGCCTACATTGTTCTGCACCTTGCCTTTTTTACTTAATGTATCTTGGAGGCCATTCCATACCAGTACATTGAGAGATACATCCTCTTTTTGTGTGGGTGATTTTCTTTCTTTTTTTTTTAAAGTATATGTATTTATTTTTGGCCACGTGGCATGCAGAATCTTAGTTCCCCGACCAGGGATTGAACCTGTGCTCCCTGCATTGGAAGCGCGGAGTCTTAACCACTGGACTGCCAGGGAAGTCCCACCTCCTTTTTTTATCAGCTGCATAATAGTCTATTTTGTACTTGAGCCAGTACTTCTCCTATTTAAAAAAAAATTAGGTTGTTTCCAATCCCTTTCTATTACAAGTAATGTTGCAACAAATATACAGGTATCATTTAAGACTGATGTATGAAATGTGCATGTAGCTTACAGGTTAAATCCCTAAAAGTAAAACATCTGTGTCAAGCAACTTCCATTCTGAATTTTGATAGTTACTGCCCAGTTGCCCTCAGAAAAACTATGATTTACACTCCTACCACAGTGTCTAGAGAGTGCCTGTTTCTCTAGAACCTTGCCAGCAGTGTTATCCATCTCTGAAACCCTTAACTAGTTGACAGGTGACATGTAAGTTATATTAGCTTGCATTTCTCATTTTGAATGAGGTAGAAAATTTTGCATATATTTGACAACCATTTGTATTTCCTCTTTTGTCAACTGTTTTTGCCCCTGGCCTGTTTTCTATTAAAAGTCTTACTGACTTGTGGGAACTTCTTATATTTTAAGGAAGTTAGCTCTTGATCTGTAATGCAGATATTTCCCCCATTTTGTCTTTGATTTTGTCGATGATGTATTTGCCAAGCAGATTTTTTTAAGTAGTTGAATTTATCTTTTTTTAAAAAATTTTTTAATGGCACATGCGTCTTATGTCTTGTTTAGAAATGCCTTTATAATTCCTATAAGAAAATTCTATGGATGGTTTTACTTTGATAGCAGTTTTGAAGGCCCATGTGAGATATTTTTATGAATTTTAATTCAGTATGTACTTTTTGCAAGTTTTCTGTTTTATTTTCCCCTCTAATATTTCCAAAACATTTTAGAAAGATAGCCATGAGTTGCAAAAAAAAGGTAACTTTTTCCAGGTTTACCTCAGGCTCATCCTCTGGGAGGCCAGGGAAATACGCCTCGTGCTCAGTCAAGCCATTCGAGTGAGGTGAAAATGCTCTCCCTCTGGCCAGATTTTGATTCCTTCTGGTTTCTTCGGGCATTTCTCAGGTTGCTTTATTTACCTGTGTGCTTTTAATGGGTACTAATTAATTATCTCTTTAAATATAGTTAGGTGAATAATTTGAGAGCAAGGTACCACTGGCCTGGTCTTGCGTACAGACCAGGATTCTTTTTAACCAACTCAAATGTGGACCTGATCATCTATGTTTATTATCATTTCCTCCGGACAGAAACTATTTTTTTCTATTTATATTCGGTATAATCACTGAAGGGATGCCATTTTTATTGTAAACAGTCATGCAGTAGTCTTAGCATCCACCTTTCATCCTAATTTATTCACAGTTGAGACTGATAGTTCTTGCCACCAACTACTTCCTAGAAAATATAATGAAGATTGATGAAGTACGGATCCTTCTAAAAAGCTTTGATCTCCCACTCAAGTGCTCTGTAAATTCTCACTTGGAACATTACATAATTAATCCTACTAATTTAGTGAGAAATTAAAAGCAGATTAATATAAAGTGAAATGTCTATGGGTATTGTGTTGGTGACTCCTTTGATGGGTTTGTTGATTATTGTCAAGGTAACAGTCATGTGGGAGTTCATCACTTGAAGTCACATTGGCAGTTTTCCTTTGGGCCTTATAGAGTGGAATAAAGAGCAAAGTTAATCTTATTACTAGTAATATAGTAATGGTTTTTGTCCAAAACATTGAGCAAATACTAAGATGAGTCACTCAAGCTTTATTTTATTAATAGAAAAGAAATTTCTTCTCTTGTCCTCTTCCTAAGTAGAACTTGAATTTTAGGTGAATTAGTAATATGAGGAAGGAATTATTACTGTTAGCACACAGTGATTTGACAGGTGTTTGATCCTTGCAGGGTTTGGGCTGCTTTTTAATGTTTGTTTAGATTGCTCCTCCAAAATATGCTTATTATATTTCTGACTGTATCTTCACTATTATTCAACAACAGGTGAAAAGCTTCATAGCTTAGTAATTTGTTTTGCTCAAAGGAAATCAGCTGAGTAGGCGGAAAAGAAACTGGACCATTTATAGTTGTCAGTGGTTGCATAGTAATTAGCCAGTGCTTGGGATATATATTCAGATTCCAGGCTGTCTGCAGTTTGTGCTTTGTCTATTTCAATATTTTTAAATGCTGCTTTCCCACCTTTTCCTGTTTAATAGTTATTGGAAAAGAGTTTCCTTGTTGAGAGGGCTAGAGCTAATGAAAAAGTTAATTTTTAATTTTAAATCATTTGAAGTTCCAGATTGAATTATACATTTTAACATTAATAGTGCAGAGAATCCCTGTGGATGTCAAAGAAAATTTCCTGTATGTAGGCCTAGAAATGTGGTCTCGGCCACAGAAAATCTGTAGGACATTTTTGTCAAAAATGTGAAGGTGGGAAAAGGCATAAACATAGCAGAATCATATCTGCTAAAGCTACTCTGTTAAGCTTTATGACAGTATCTGCAAATTTAAAACACATTTCAATACACATTGTTTCTGTTGCTTCAGACTCTGCAGCTTAACCCTTTGGTATGACAGGCAGCCATGTTTCACATCTACTCTTCCATCTAATGACAGCTAATTAAAACGCAGAGAGTGTTTGTGTTGTGTGCTTTATTTTTCTCTGTCTGAACTGTTTTATGGTAGGGTATGAGGAATGTGATGTGACCTCTATGAACTAATATCCATCACAGTATTTTACTGTTCTGACTATTGGATGAAATACCTGTCTGCATACAGGTAACCTTTTAAATCTCAGCACTAATGACATCATAGTAGGATATGAAGGATAGAAAACTAGTGATAAAACCAAATGACCCATTTTTACTTTTGGGAAGCTCTAATCTAATGGAATTGAATTTAATCGCGATAGATGAAGACTCCTCCACAGAGACCCACTCTCATCTAGGTCAGGGATGGTCAAGTGTGTTGCCTTTGTCAGCTGTCATTTTTGTCTTCCATGCCAGATTTATCTTCCATTAGGACTGATAACACCTCATACTTTATGGAAGTTTTTCTACTATAATGTAGAAATGCCATGGCTATTTTACAGATGATCTCACACAGAAAGAAAGCATGTGGGTGTAAGATGTGTGTTAGCTACATTCATAAGGGACTTTAAAGTGAGTATTCTCCAGGTAAAATCCCATTCAGTAATTTGAACCAGAGCTAAAAACGGTTTTCTTAAGCCCCAAAGGAAATTATGGAGGAATCTGGCGGATTTTTTGCACTGTTTTCCACTTGCACATTTTATTTCTGCGGTGTATGTAGCATAGGCAGAGAAATCAGCCTCATTGGTTGTCTCCGTGTTTCTCTCTCTCCTCAGATGCAGACAGACATGCGGACCTATCTGGAAGTCCACTGAAAAGCAAAAGCACTAGGAAACCTTTGGCATGTATCATTGGGTATTTAGGTGGGTATTTCCTAATAGAAGAAAAACTCAACAATTTCTGTATCTTATAATTGGCTATTCAAAATTGACATACCTAAATTAAATGCAAGCCTTTCAAGTAGCTGCAATTGGATACCTTCATATGTATAGTCAATTTATTTTATTTCAGAAACTTATTTTTATTACCAAAACACACACAAAACATACAGAGTTATAGATAGGTTTACTTTTTCCAAAAATATCATTGAATAAAAATGTAATGTATATTTATGGATATAAATACAGATTAAGCAAAAAGGAAAATAAGAATCACTAAATTATTAGAGGATGAATATTTTTTTTTAACTGAAGTATAATTGACTTACAATGTTATATTAGTTTCAGGATCACCACATAGTGATGTGCCATTTATACACATTACAGGATGATCACCGTGATAATTCTAATTACCATCTGTCACCATTCTAGGTTATTATAAAATTAAGGATGAATATTCTTATTATTTTTATTTAGATCCTTCCACTATTTCAGACCCACCTCACCCCTTCCCTTAAATAGAGAAAGATTGGTTTATTTACTTTTTTTTAAAAAAAAACAGATAAAACTGGCTTTTAACCCACCTTTAAACAATATTTATAGTTTTAATGTGCCAATTAAGGTTACTTGAAAGGAAAGCATTAGTATTGCTTTCTGGTTTTTATCATGTTATTTAACTTGGAAGTCGCCAAAGATGATGGTTCCATTTACATTTTGAAATATCATAATTAAGAATATAAAATTACTAGGCAATAACCTTTTTTTTTGGAAAGTTTTAAGATAAATAATTTACAAAATAATGACTTCTAAAATGGTTCCTACTATACCTAGAAGCTATAATGGCATGTTTTTATGCTTCTAATATTCTTGCTTTTTCATCTTCTCAGTAAAAGTGAAGTATGTTCTCAGAGTTGCATTGAACCTTATTACTCTGTCAGAAAGATTTATATTTGTGAAGTGTTCAGACTGAAGACATCCAGTCTTTTAAAAATCAAAGTGTAGCCTTAAAGTTGCTATATTATCTGGTCCTCATCAGAGCATCCTAGGAGTCAGAAGTTCATAGCTCCTTCTTTGATGTTACTTTGCCACCTTATTTCCTGTTTTATTCCTCAGGGCCTAAGGAGTTGCTTTGATAGCCCCGCAAAATATCACATGGTTATCACAGGGACGACCTAGCTTTTGGTGATCAAATCCTTGAAGTTTGCTATCTGTGTTCCCTTGCAGGGCCTAATCCTAGAAGCCCCTCCCACCTTGCAAGGGCAAGTTTATAATCATAAAAAATAGAATATAATTGCATATTAGTCAGCATTTCCATAGGTAATTATGGGTTCCTGCTATGGGCAAATTGGTTTCTGTCTCTACCAGATAAGCCCAAAGCAGTGCTGTCCTTACTAACTGAACCACTTCCCTATATAACATATTTCTGAGTATTTACTATGTACAAGACACTTCACTAAGTGATTCGGGGAACACCAAGATGAATACAACCTTGCCCTCAAAAATCTTCAGCTAGCAGGGAAGGCACACAGGTAAGAACAATTGAGCAAAGGATTAAATCCTATAAAAGAATTACAGGTAATAAGCATTGGGCACTTGGAGGAAGGGATAGTTATTTCTGATGGGAGTTAGGGCAACTTATGTGAAGAAAGTAATAGTTGACCTCAAGCTTGAAAAATAGGTAGTATTTGAATAGATAGAAAAAGAATGTTTTTCCCCTTATGAGGCCAAGAGAACTAGATGAACAAAGGCTCTTGAAAATTGGATCAGGGAAGGCAGGTTTTCTGGTCCCGATGGAGCATAGCATATGGAGGTTGTGATGAAATATGAGGTTGGCAAACCTTCAATACCATGTTGAAAAAAAAATCAGCACTGTATTTTGGTTAGTACCTGATCCATTCCTAAATTTCAGCAAGTGTAGGATTTTGACCAGACCAATACTCCTAACAGCCCTTCCTAAATTTCAGTAAATAAGGCTAATATCCTGGCCCTCACCTGGGAAGACAGGGTGGCTTGTGCATGATTGTCATGTTGGGTGGTGACTCAGAATCAGTGAGCAGGTTTAGCTTTAGCGAAGAGGTTGCCTGGTATTAGTAATAGACTGAGGTCCTTAAATCCGATTTCTATAGTGTTGCAATTTCTGTCCATCTACTGACAACATACTTCACATAAACACACATGTACCACATGCACATTACAGTTTTGTGATATATCCTCCGTCAAAGTTTTTCTTCTGCTGCTTTTTTTTTTTTTTTTTTTTTTTTTGCCATGCCACACGGGACCTTAGTTCCCTGACCAGGGATCAAACCCACGGCCCAGCAGTGGAAGTGCAGAGTCTTAAATCACTGGACCACCAGCGAAGTCCCATCTTCTGCTACTTCTTAACTCTAGTATTTGGAGTTTGGTGTCAGATTTCATCTATATCAAATTGTTTTTGGCTGGGAGTGATTGACCCTGGTCCTATATCCTAGTTGCAGAGCCAGAGGAATCCTGTTTTTTCAGAAAGCTCTCACACACCAGATGTGCTACATGTTATCTGTGTTCTTGGTTTGATGGAGCACAAGGGTAGTTTTCTTTGAGGCTACCTCTCCAGATAGCCTTTGAATATCTAATTCCTTGAAGAGTCAGATGCCTTATTCCCCTCATAAATCTCATGTTTAAGTGACCTTCTTAAGTGGCTTTTTTTTTTTTTTCTTCTTGTACTCACAACATGAAGCTCAGAGCTTCAGCTAGCAGGGGCAGAACCAGCTCCCTTTTGATAAATAAAGCCATGGTAACAGCACTTGAAGTTGATTCATTATGCAAGTCCTTGGGAAAATAAGCTGGTTCATAAGGAACTGGCTCTTAGCTCATTAAGAAGTAAAGATAAGATGTGTGCCTATTAGCCGATGTAAGTGCACACAGATTTTTAATACCATGTTCTGAGTTGAGAAACCTTTCTTCCCCCTGTCAGAGATCCATCCTTCGAAGAAACCTAATGTAATTCGATCTACACCAAGCCTACAAACCCCAACTACCAAGCGGATGCTAACCACCCCGAATCACACGTCTCTGAGCATTTTGGGGAAAAGAAACTACAGTCATCACAATGGCCTGGATGGTATGTAAGCCCAGGAATTCTGGGGGCTGATCCCATAGGCTAGGGCTTCTCTGCCCTTGCCTGCTCCGGAGTGTTGTCTGCCACATCCAGGAATGTGTAACAAACAGGTTCTTCTACGCCCTGATTGAACGGTGTGGGAAGGGAGATATGAGGGAAGGCTGCCATGGGCCACAGGGAAGACATGTTGCCAAGTGACATTTCTCCATCTCCTCAGAAGGGACCTTTTGGTTCACATTTCCTGTTAGGAGGCTTGTTTGGAAATGAAGTCTGTATTTAGCAGGTTGCCTCTTCTGGGTAATAATGCTCTTGCTGTGATGCACACTCACTGCTCATTTATGTTTTCTTGAGCAGAAGGGATTATTTCGCCTTATGTCTGAGACAGCAGTGCTGTCTGGGGGTTCTTCGGTGTTCTGTGGATCATTTTGAATTTGGCATTTGTCCCTGACTTCTTTCACCTTATAAATTTTCTTAATTGCTCAAGAGTACTACAAGTCATGAAAAGAATTGCATGGGTGATGTCTTAAATACAAAGATAATAATTTGTTTGAAATGGAAAAACTGAGAAATATCACCTCTTATCCAAAGTACTTCTCTTGGGCTTGGCCATGTAGTGGCTCTTCAGGTGGAACTGAATTATCTTCCCATTCAGACTATAAACACAAGTGTAACAAATCATCCAGGCAGTATATATTGTTGATTTCAATATTCAATATTGAATTTCAATATTCAATATTGATTTCAACTCCTGGAGTTTGAAGCTGTCTTGATTGTTTAAATGTTGGCATTTATTTATGAATCAAACTGTCTCCAGGCTTTTCATGCCTTGTGGGACTCTAAATTCCTTCAGTGACAGTAAATTATTTATAATGAAGCCCTAGAGCAAGGATGTGGAATAGACATTCTAGTAATAATTTCCCATGGTTATTTTCCTTCAGTATGACTTTTGATAGTCATGGTGATGTCAAAATGAATAAAAAATTGAGGGTGAAGAGTTTAGTTTGCATTTATAGGATACCAATGTGTTGTAGATTTAATTCCCCTCTCTAGGTCTCATTTTTCTTTTCACTTTCATTTATTCAACTAACATTTATTGAGCACCCACCATGTTCCAGGCACTGTGCTTTCAAGAATTTAGCTACACAGTAGTCTTGCAGAAATACTTCCTTGCTAATGAGAACATCGGCCATCCTTGCCTCAACATGCCTGATGTCTAGTCAGAAGAAGTCCAAGGAAGGATTGTGTCAAACTGTGGAGATTGGATTTCTTTCCAGCTTTTCCTTGCCCACAGCGTGGGACCTTTAGGTTCAGGCTTAAATGGAATAAAGAATCTTTCTTTTCCATCTTATCACCTCCCTGGACTGTCTAGATATATAGTCCTACTGCAGAAAGTAAGTTCTGGTTTATTTGATATTTATATATTCTTTATGGTAAAAAGACTCTCGCTGTGACTGATGTTGGAACAGCAGCTTTCTACTATCTTTCTCCACTCACACCCCATCGTCATGGTCATTCTGGGCCCCAGTCCTACTCCTGCATTGCAGCTCCTTTTGTTCTTTCCTTGTATCACAGGAACCTGTCTCTTTGGAATTTCTAAAAAATGCTACTATGTAGTGTTTCCTCTCTAGGGCTGTTTGTCCCATTTCCTTCTGAAAGAATGCTGTTGCGAGGTCATTGCTTCTCTGCTCTGAACAGGAGGAATGGACAGGGGGCACACAACGAATCCCTGGTGTTATGTTGACTGAGACCTTCAGCCTTGTTGAGGAAAAGACGCTTGTCTCATTTTCTGAAGAGACCTAGCTGTTACACTTTTTTCAAGACCCATTTGTCTTTGCTCCCCTGTCATGGTACAGAGAGGAAGGCTGATGACATGTGCCTTACCTGCATTATCTCATCTGATTCCGTTGACAGAAGGTTCCAGGTCAGGGGACTTAACTGTTTTGCATAACATGGTATCTCTACTGCCTGGCACAGTGCCTGGAACTTGGGGGGTGCTCAATAAATGTTAGTTGAATAAATGAAAGTGATTAAGAAAAATGAGACCCAGAGAGGTGAATTAAATCTTCCAGAGTTTACCAAGTACTGCGTAAATGGGTTGGGGGTTCCCATCCAGGTGTGACTGATTTCAGAGTCTGCTCTTTTAACCACTGTTGTAAATGAAGTTGAGGCTCTCAAACGTGCTGTATTAGTCAGCAAGGTAGAACCTACATAAGTTATTTTAACAGCTCTTGTAATATCAGAAATCAATATGACAGATATTGAAGGACAGAATAGGTAAATGGGGAGCATGGGCTGGGGGACAGGAAACAGCCACCATCACTAGAGCTGCGAGAGCAAAAGGGACAAGTTGGGGTTATCACAGCTAGAAGCCCAAGGAGCTGGAACTCAGACCCTCGAGGAAAGGGCGCCGCTCTGTCGGTGCTGGCATCACTCAGGAAGTGTGATGAGGCTGGTTCTGGGAGTGTGAAGTACAGCTGGGACCTGAAACACACTGCTGCTGCTCCTGGCAGGAACAGGAAGGAGCAAGTCTCTTGCCGTCCCCCAGCCTTGTAGGTGCCCTCTGGCACCCCCTGCTGGTGCAACGGGGATCTGGATGCAAAGTTGAAATGGATTTACGGAGTCCCAACCCCACCCAGAATCACAAAGCTGAGTTTAAGTGGCTGGACGTGGAGCTGAGAGGCAACAGTGGAACAGAAACACATATTTTAGAAAATGTCCCCATTTTTTGTATTCCCAGTGGACCTTTTCCTTGGGATAATGCATCTGTTTCTTGTTTCCTCAGGATATAAGATCCTGACTAGCGTGAGTTTCCAAGGTGAACTCAAAGTACTAGAAAAAAATGTTAGGCTAATAGTGCGTTTTCATGGGAGAGTTAATACCATTATACACTGGAATTGATAGGTACAAATTCATGGAAGAGCCTTGCCCTGTGTGATCCAATAATAAAATCAATTAGCACTGCTGTAATTATCAGCATGTCAGACAGATGGGCACACCAAACAGGATGTTGGTGGGCAGAACTAATCTAACTGGAAGCAAAGCCTGATTGTACTGAAATATCCAGGTCTCTCAGCTTTAGCTGTCCCCTTCTTAGCAGCTTGCCCCCTTTGCTCAGCCTCTACCCTCAGTTGGAGGTTCTTCATAATGGGGAAAGAGTCTCTGGATTTCTGCTGGTAGAAAGGATTTTACCTGACATTAAAAAAAAAAAAAAAAAAAAAGGACGGACAGCTACTTCTTATCTTCTGAAAGTCACTGTCTTTCACCTGGCCCTGGCCCTGGTCCTTTAAAGGCCCTGGTATGACTGGGGGCTGGAAGTCAGCACTCTGTGTCCTCTTAACCCGTGGCACCCAGCCACACACAGACCTCTGTGACTGTCCTAATGGAGCTTAAATTCCAAGGGTAAAAAACAAAACCTGCATACATAAGAAGCCTCATTTTTTGGAGTCAGTGTAGACTTACCCAGATCCGTATCAGTCCCCCTACTTTCAGCCTTTCCTGTCAGGCTGTAGGTCCAGTGGTGTGCCACATGCCATCGTGGTGCTTTCCAAATCCTGTCTCCTTTTCTGACTTACAGATGCTTTGATGACATTCCTAATGCCAGCAAACCAAGTATCTACCACATTTGGCTGACTTGGCTAGCACCAGGTGGCTGTGAAGAGAGAAGGCCCTGAGATCAGTGGGGATAGAAGAGGCATTACTTTGCATGTCTGAGAGCCCAAAAGGGAGGGCAGCAGGGGAGATGGAATTTGTGCCATGGAAAAAAGCACATCTGACTGTTCAGAGTCAGAAGGGATTAATTGCTGACTTCTCTGATTATTTCCTATGTGGCTTTGGGTAAATCACTTGGTTTCCTTAACTTTTTTTTTTTTTTTTTTCCTTCTGTGAAGTACAGATTTCATTTGCCTTAACGGTATTGTTATAATGATTAAAAATTTTCACCTACTTTATACCACTTGATCTTCCAAACACTTTATGAGGTAGGTGTTATAACCTGCATTTTAATAATGAGAAAAACTGAAGCTCAAAGAGGTGAAGGGATTTGCCCAAAGTCACACTGCTAGCAAGTAGCAGAGATGAGATATAAACTCCAAGTCTAAGGTTGTTTCCACCGGGTAAATAAGCACCGCTGATCTGTGTGTTGAGTGCAGCATGTACCTGGGAGATGTTTCTGTTTTGTGTGTATTGGAGACGGGTTTGTGTCTGCAAATATAGAGAGGAATGTAGAGGGTATTTTTCTTTGCTCAGACTGCGAAGCGTAAGCCATTATTGTCTAATCAAAGCCGTCACCTCCATCTCCTGCCTCTGTGAAGCTCCTCTGCCCATATCGTACCCCCTCCTTTTTCTGGAACTTAGGGGATAGGAGCTATATTAGTGTCAGAGAGAGGGGAGAAAAAAGAAATAGAGAAAAGCCACAATCACTTAAAGGTGAGATGTGTTTTAATTAAGTTATATGATATTCCCAGCATTGACTCTTGACACATAGTAGGTGTTCATTAAGTGTTAAGATTCCATCCCCTCTTTAACGAAGAACTATTATTAATGTTCTATTTTGAAAATTGTTAACAATATCAACCAAAGTTTTTGTAGTCATATGTGAATTGTATATAAATAAAATGTCAGTACTTTCCTTATAATTATATTGATTTCTTACCTAAAAGTATGATTCTCAAAAAAATGACTCTTGGATTTCCTTGAAGGTAAATGGGTATGTTCCAATGTATATTTGCACATAAAAGGGGCCAGTATCTATAAAGAAAAATTGCCCTTAAGTTATTTAGAAGAGTATTAAAGACAAAATTAGGTTTATAAAGAGGGTTCACTCAGCTTCCTGTAGGTTCCTGTGATGAGAGACCCTATAGCAAAGGGGATGGAACACCATCACCCTGAGGCAGCGAAATCTTTTTCAGAGTGAAGGCTGGGTCAGAAAAGACTCCAGAGAGGAGAGGGGCAGAGGGGCTGTACAGGCATCTCTCACCTTCTCCTGACCCCCTAAGGAGATGCCCTGGGACCCCCTCCCCACCCGGTGTCAAGATGCTTGAGTTTTGGTCAATCAGCGGATCTTCCATTGCACTGCACAGGGACAAGGGGACTTCCTGCTATGTCTCCATCTTTATCAAATGGGGACCCTTGAGAATAGCTTCTGCTGTGTAGTGATACAGACCAAGGGAGCATCAGCTGGAGGTGCTCTTAACCTTTCTCTGAGATGGCATGGCTTTTGTCCCAAGGGTACTACTGAAGCAGGACTCAGTGTGTCAGGAAAACCAAAGGAACAGGCTCAGAAGAGAGGTGAGTTTTCAGTGGGACAGAGTCAGGTCATCTGAGCGAGGAAGTTGATGAATTGTACAATAAACTTCTTTTCAATCTGCTCTCCTCTGGCTTATTTCCCCTGCGGTATGTGAGTATACTGCAGATCGTTATTTTTCTTATTCGTTTTCTGCATTGAGTAACATCATTTCTCAATGTCTTTATACCATGAAGAGGGTATCTAATGTGGACGCCTCTGAGTATAATATTATGATCTGGTGTGTGAAGACTGTCCTTTTGATGACTTGTTTCTGATATCAGTGATTCAGCAGCTCCAACTGTTTGTTTCCCACCCTGGGAAATGGGCGGTGGTGAGGGCCATTGTACCAGTGAGAGAGCTCTGGGAATGCATCTGCTGTCTTCACAAATCCCAATAAAAATAGACTGCCAGGAGCAGCTGATGGTGCTCCTAGGCATGCTTCGGCCCAGGCTGCCTTCTGTCAAAATTTTTATGTCATTTCAAAAGACTAAACCATTTTTTATGGAAGAACACTGAGTGCCCCTGGACTCACCTCTGGTCTCCTGTCCCAAGGTATAATGTTATAACCTGATTAAATATATCAAAGTACCTTGGAGTTTTTTTTTTTTTTTAATAAATTTATTTATTGGTTCTTATTTTTTTTATTTTTGGCT
Organism: Balaenoptera physalus; assembly: GCF_965194825.1. Taxonomy (NCBI): domain Eukaryota; kingdom Metazoa; phylum Chordata; class Mammalia; order Artiodactyla; family Balaenopteridae; genus Balaenoptera; species Balaenoptera physalus. The sequence goes on along the minus strand of NC_138894.1, from coordinate 63,018,607 downwards.
GCGTTGGGTCTTCGTTGCTGCGTGCAGGCTTTCTCTAGTTGCGGTGAGCGGGGGCTCCTCTTCGTTGCGGTGCGTGGGCTTCTCGTTGTGGCGCTTCTCTTGTTGCAGAGCACGGGCTCTAGGCATGCGGGCTTCAGTAGTTGTGGCAGACAGGCTTAGTTGCTCCGCGGCATGTGGGAGCGTCCCAGACCAGGACTCGAACCCGTGTCCCCTGCATGGGCAGGCAGATGCTTAACCACTGCACCACCAGGGAAGCCACTTACAGGTTTTTTTCAGTTTTTATAATGGATCGTTATGGCCCAGAGTTTATTGAATGTGAAGCAATTATAGAAGCTTATCTAATATATCTGGAGAGTTTAAGGACTGCTGAAGCATTTTCTGAGGGCAGCGGATGTTCTCTCACACTGTGAAGCCATAGGAGCAAGGGTTGTAGAGGAAGACAGGCCCAGGTACCTTAGGCGTGAATAATCAACACCTTGGTGTTTTTTTTTTTTTAAAGATATATTAATTTATTTATTTTTAATTTATTTCTTTTTGGCTGCGTTGGGTCTTTGCTGCTGCACGCAGCTCTCTCTAGTTGCGGTGAGCGGGGGCCACTCTCTGCTGCAGCGCATGGGCTTCTCATTGCGGTGGCTTCTCTCGTTGCAGAGCACGGGCTCCAGGCGCGCGGGCCTCAGCAGTTGTGGCCCATGGGCTCCAGAGCGCAGACTCAGCAGTTGTGGCACACGGGCCCAGCCGCTCCGCAGCATGTGGGATCCTCCCAGACCAGGGCTCGAACCCGCGTCCCCTGCATTGGCAGGCGGACTCCCAACCACTGTGCCACCAGGGAAGCCCCCACCTTGGTGTTTTGACACATTCTGGAAGGATGCCAAATTGGCCACCCCTGGGACCATTGCTGGGTTTACTGATAAATATCACAGTTTCTTCCAGAGAATACTCTTGTCCTGCCCCCTGAGGAAAATGCTAGTGTGTGAGCCTGTAAGAGGTCTAGGTTTGAGACCCTCTCAGCAATATGGAGGTCTTAGAAGAGTGACTGAAGTCCGTGGTAGTTACGCAAGGGCCGTCAACTGTGAGAGCCAGCTCTGGCCTCCTCAATAAGTGTCTCTGTTTACCTGCAAGGGTCATTACAGGAAACCTTTTTAACCAACCTATCCCTGTGTATTCCCATTCTCAGTGATGTAGAGGGTGAACCTCTGAGAAAGAAAGTGAACCTCTGACTTGATAGCTGGGTCCCAATTTTGGCAGGAAGGGTAGATGCTTGGGAAAGGAAAGGGAAGAAGACAGCAGAGGGAGGGAATTGGGTCCCTGAGAAACAATTCTTCCTCAGCAGAGGTTTGACTCATTCATCCAAAGAGCAGGCACAAATGTCTGAGAAAGCCATTGGGACATCAGTATTAGATCTTGATGCCCCAGGGAAGTAAAGACCAACTCCAGAAACCAATTGATTTAGGCATCTCCCTACACAGTCTCTTTATTTTTTATTTATTTTATTTTTAAAATAAATTTATTTATTTTCGGCTGCGTTGTGTCTTTGTTGCTGCGCGTGGGCTTTCTCTAGTTGCGGCGAGCGGGGGCTACTCTTCTGTGCAGTGAGGGGGCTTCTCATTGCGGTGGCTTCTCTCGTTGCGGAGCACAGGCTCTAGGCGCGCGGGCTTCAGTAGTTGTGGCTCACAGGCTCTGTAGTGCAGGCTCAGTAGTTGTGGCACACGGGCTTAGTTGCTCCGCAGCATGTGGGACCTTCCCCGGCCAGGGCTTGAACCTGTGTCCCCTGCATTGGCAGGCGGATTCTTTTTTTTTTTTTTGGCTGCGTTGGGTCTTCATTGCTGCGCTCGGGCTTTCTCTAGTCACAGCGAGCGGGGGCTAGTACTCTTCTTTGTGGTGTGCAGGCTTCTCATTGTGGTGGCTTCTCTTGTTGCAGAGCATGGGCTCTAGGGCACACGGGCTTCGGTAGTTGTGGCACACGGGCTCAGCAGTTGTGGCTCGCGGGCTCCAGAGCAGAGGCTCGGTAGTTCTGGCGCACGGGCTTAGTTGCTCTGCAGCATGTGGAATCTTCCCGGACCAGGGCTCGAACCCGTGTCCCCTGCATTGGCTGACAGATTCTTAACCACTGCGCCACCAGGGCAGTCCCTGCTGGTGGATTCTTAATCATTGTGCCACCAGGGAGGTCCCCAAACCTGGACATTTTATGATTCTGCATCACTGAAGGTAATCTGAGGTATTGGATGACAGCAGTGACTTAAATCTGCCAGGTACTTTTTCGTCCAGTGCTCTTCAGATCATCTGGGATGAAGACTTTGCGAGCTTTCTTAATCACGGGCTGTGGCTTCAGTTCTTCCTCAGAGAACTTGCGTTTGCGAGGGTCAAACATTTCCTGCCTGGGGATGCTGGAGAGGGCAAGGTCGGCCGGGTCTGGCTCATAGCCCACCGGGACCTGGATGGTGTCAGGGTCAATGGGGCTCGGAGTATTGCGGTTGGCTGGCAACAGCTGGTCTGGTCTGATGGGGCTCTGCATGCAGTTTGGGGATGGGATCCCAGAGTGAATGGGTGCAGAGGTCCGACTGCTGAGGTCCATGACGGAGGGGGCAGCTGAGGAAGCCGGCTGCGGCCCGGGAGGGTGAGGGCTGTGGTCATGCTGAGACGGCCTGGGGGGAATGCCATTTTCCAACAAAAACTCCTCCAGGTCCATGTATTCCACCTGGAAAGTATCTCCGTCATAGGGAAGGGTTTTGTCCCATAAAGTGGGTCCCAAGAATGCTGACGGGGGGACCGCCGGGCTCTTACTCTCATCATCCAGCTTCTTTTCCTTGTCTTCATCTTTACTAAATGCGTCTTCGTGATGAAGGGGGAGCTTCAGCGGGTTCTCCAGCAAGGACCTGAGCACGCCGTAGGGAGGCAGGATAAAGGTGGGATTCAGTGGGAGCGGTCGGGACATTTTCTCCATCGCTATGCACTCAAATTTTTTTTTTTTTCTTAAAAAAAAAACAACCCCAACCTCCCCCCAAAATGTTGCTGAGCTTCTTCCTCCGTCCTTTGCCAAAAGTTCTCGCTTTCAAGGCGGTGGAGACAAGGGAGGGAAAAAAATTACCTATGTCTTTATAAATACATCTGCATAAAAATAGAAAAACAAAAAACTTTCGGGTTCCCAATGCAGTCCCCAGGGAGCGCGCCAAGTGCCCGCGGGCTCCTCCACGACGTGCAGGATGCTCTCACTTGCCTCGAACCCCTCGTCTTGTAAAATGTTCAAAATTGAGAAAAGGGGAAAAAAAAGACGCAGACGGCTGCAGAGGGCGGAAGGCACCGCACCGCCCGGCGGCATCGCGCCCTCCCCTCTCCCCCGTCCCCCTCCCCCTCCCCCTCCCACCCCTCCCCCGTCCCCCTTCCCCTCCCACCCTCCCCCTCCCCCTCCCCCTCCCCCTCCCCCTCCCTGCGCCCTCCCACCCCATCCCCTCCCTGCGCCGGCGGCCGCCCACAGTCTCTTTAGATCCCAGTGAAGAAGTGAGCAGAAGTCTTCTGCAGAGCCCCAGGGGCAATGAAAATGGAAGGATTTGTCACAGCCTAGTTGATCTGGAGACTCCCACTGGGTTTATTTTAAGCTTCCCAACCTTGCTCATTATTTTCCTTCAGTGTTTCCTGTTTTCCCTTCCAGATGACTGAGCACTCTTTAAGCTCAGAAAACATCTGAGTTATAATTTATGCGTTTTCCTCCCTCAACCAAATATTTATTTTTATCAGCGACTATTTACATATACATGAATATGAAAAGTAATTAATGTAAAACTGAAGAGCAAGCTTGAAGGCAGCTTTGTTATTAGATGGAGCTTCCTAAGAAGGTATCTGAGAAGACCCTTTCCGTGATGGTCTGATTGCAGCGGCACTGAGCGCCTACAGGAGCCCCTCTGGGGCAGTCAGTGAGCAAGGCCAAGAGCGAGGTCTGGGGAAATAGGGCTGATTACATTTAAGGCATCTGGGACCAGACAGTAGAAAAAAGGAGCAAAATGTTGGACCTCCTGCATTGCTCTTCTAATTTTCTTCTTGTTTCTCTCCAGTTTTCTTTCCCTGCGTCTTTTTTCTCTACTTTCTGGAGAGTACTACTTTACTCAACTTTATATTCCAACCAGATTTGTCTAATTTCTCCCTTTAAGTCTGCCAATTTTTACTTCATGTAATTTTGAAATTCTGTTATTGGGTATGTAGTTAGAATTTTTATGTCTTTTTGACCTTTTTATCACTATGAAATGATCCTTTTTATTTGTTAAATTCATCTATTTTGTCTGATATTAATATGAACACACCAGTTTTCTTTTTCTCCTGTTTTTAGTTTTTTTTTTTTTAAGGTTTAAAAATAGCCTTTTATTTTTCACATACACAGACACACACAGACATACATACACGTACATGTATGTATGCATGCATTTTTTTTTTATGGAGAGAAAAGTTTACATTTTATTTTAGAACTGAGTCTGGAAATACATAATTCCTAGAATTCCTCTTTTATGCTGCTCCTCATATATAATTTGGAAAACAATAAGTTTTTTTTAAAAAGTTTTATTGGATTATAGTTGATTTACAATATTGTGTTAGTTTCAGGTGTACAGCAAAGTAAATCTGTTATACATATATATATCCATTCTTTTTAGATTCTTTTCCCATATAGGCCATTACAGAGTATTGAGTAAAGTTCCCTGTGCTATACAGCAGGTTCTTACAAGTTATCTATTTTATATATAGTAGTGTGTATATGTCAGTCCCAATCTGTTTTTAGTTTTATAAATGAATTTTTCTATTTTTATTAAACTCAGAATGATTCTTATCGCATCTCTAAAGCCAGCACATGTTGTTCCAGCAGAGATTTTAAAAACCCTATAAAGCTATTTTCCATTATCATTTCTTTTTTAAAAAATAAATTTATTTATTTATTTATTTTTAGCTTCATTGGGTCTTCGTTGCTGTGCGCAGTCTTTCTGTAGTTGCAATGAGGAGGGGCTGCTCTTGTTGCAGAGCACGGGCTCTAGGCGCATGCGCTTCAGTAGTTGTGGCATGGGGACTGTAGAGCGCAGGCTTAGTTGCTCCGCGGCACGTGGGATCTTCCCAGACCAGAGCTGGAACCCGTGTCCCCTACATTGGCAGGCAGATTCTTAACCACTGCGCCACCAGGGAAGCCATATCATTTCTTTTTAAAACAGCTTTATTGAGGCATAATTGACATTCAGTAAACTATACATATTTAAAATATTCAATTTGATAAGTTTAACATATTATATATCAGGAAACTATCACCATAATCAAGATAATAAACTTATCTGTCACCCTCAAAAATTTTCTTGCACCCCTTTATAATCAACCCTCCTGTCCTCCCTGTCTCCCCACTTCATCCCCAGGTGGCTGCTGATCTGCTTTTTAGCGCCGTAGATTAGGTTACATTTTCTAGAATTTATATAAATGGAGTCATGCAGTATGTACTGTTTATTTGTAAGTTTGAATAATTTTTAGAGATCTACAAGTTCACTGATTCTTTCTTCTGCAGTGCTGAATCTTCTATTAATCCCATCCAGTAAATTATTCATTTCAGATTTTGTATTTTTGTATTTTTCAGTTTTAGAATTCCCATTTAGTTCTTTTATATTTCTCCTAAAAGGTACCATATTGTCACCAATTACATCCATCTTTTTCTATAGATTCTTTAACATACTTAAAGTAAATACTTTAAGTCCATATCTGCTAATTCTAACATCTGAATCATCCATTAATCATCTTCTACTGACTGTTTTTTCTTTTGATTATGGGTTACATTTTCCTGTTTCCCGTGTCTAATAATTTTTAATGAATACTGGTCAGTGTGGGTGATAAGTTGTAGAGACTCTGGATTCTGTTATTTTTCCTCTGTATTGAGTTTTATTCTAGCAAGCAATTAAATTGGCAGATCACCTCAATTCTGTGGAGTTTTGCTTTAAAGCTTTATTAGGTCTGGTGTATTTCAATTTTGCTCCTACTTCCATGAGATTTCAATGAAACAAGACCACATTGTTTGCCCAGTGTTTGCCCACTTCCTTCTAACTTGGCAGAACTTGAATTCTAAACTCTGTCTTCCCAGCACTGGACAGCTGCTGAGGTTGCTGGTTAGCCTTTTTCAGCCTTTTAGCTGATGTTTTCCAACGGGCTCCTTGGAGTCTCACCTTGTGCATGTGTGGTTCCAAAATCAGTCAGTGATTTGAGGGGAGTGTGTATGTTGATTTAGGGACTCCCCCTTCCCTGTGTCCTTCCTTTCCAGGATCTCCTCCCTCAATTTCCAGCTGTGTTGGCAGCCTCGAACTCTGATCTCTCCCTGATTCCTTAGCTCAATCAGACTGCAGCTTTCTGCTTGAACTATATGTTTCTTGTACTGCATGGAAATGCTCACAAGGGTACGATTAAGAGTGGATCTCACCTAGTCTTACCTTTTTTCAAGAGTCATATTTCTTCCAGTTTTTGCCTGATTTTGGTTGTTCTCCAGTACCTTCAAGCAGTGGTTTATATATATATATTATTTATTTATTTATTTATATAATATATAATATATATATAATATATATAATATATTATATATATAAAATATATATATATTATATATATATTATATATATATATTTTTTGGCCCATCACATGGCATGTGGGATCTTAGTTCCTCGACCAGGGATCGAACTCGTGTCCCCTGTGGTGGAAGCACGGACTCTTAACAACTGGACCACCAGGGAAGTACCTACTTTTTATATTTTATACAGAGTTTATCATTGTTTTTGGCTGGAGGGTTAGTCCAAGATAAATTAGCCCACGATTAAAGGAAGCAGAACTCTTCAGTTCTTCTGCAGGCTCTCTACCAAATCCCTTGGTTCCCTCAATTTATTTTTTAATAGTATACTGTTTGTGTTTTGTGGATACTGTATCTTTCCTTATTTCTTTGAGGATATTAATGATAGTGTTTTTCATTTCTTGAGTTTTCTTCTCCATGAATAATCTATTTCATCCAATTTGCATTCTTCTCTTTGTTTTGGTCTCTAATATTTGTGTTAGAGGTTTCTTCCTGGTGACCTTTGGTTGTGTAATAATGTTTAAGAGTAGGAGACTAAAATAAGATGAAAGCTCTGTGCTTGAGCCTATAGTGCACTTCACAGTATGGTGATCAGGCTGAGCTGTTTGTTGGGTGGCCCAAATGTCAATATCTTCAGGTCTTTTTCTACAGACTGGTCAAGTTTCCCAGAGAAGATTCTTCCCATCTATCTGAGTCCATTCAGGCTGCTGTAACAAAATACTACAGTTGGGTGGCTTATAAACAACAGAAATTTGTCACAGTTCTAGAGGCAGGGAAGTCTAAGATCAGGGTGCCAGCACGGTTGGGTTCTGGAGAAGGCCCTATTCCAGGTTGCAGACTGCCATCTTCTTGCTGTGTCATCACGTGATGAAAGGAGCTAGGAAGCATGTGGGGTCTTTTTTATAAGAGCATTAATCCCATTCATGAGGGTTATACCCTCATGATCTAAGCACTTCGCAAAGGCTCTACCTTCTAATACCATCATATTGGGCATTAGGATTTCAACATACGAATTTTGTGGGACACGGACATTCAGACCACAGCGCAGTCTCTTTTCCAGAGAATAAAGTTTTGGCTACCTGCTTTCTGGGAACTCAAGGGGAAGAAGGCTGGCGGTCTCACCATTCAGTAGGCATATGTTCACTTGATCCCTCAGTTTGGGGATCGGTAGCTCTGCCCTCAACTGCGCTTGGTGCCTTGTGTCCCTTAGACCTGAGACCCTCTGTTTGGTCCTCTTTAGAGAATAAACATCCAGACTTATGGGAGGTGGGCAGTTGCCTGGGGGTATGGAGTCAGGAGAGCTTCTAGGAGTCCAGCAGCTTCTCAAACAGCCTTCAACTAACCCTTACTGCAGTCTCCCTCCCCCACTTCCAGAGGTGTCTGGTGTCAGTTCCTTTGTATAAACTGGGATCTCAGCTTTTCACACTGCCAGCTTCAGCTTTGGCTTTCTTGAGTGCCTAGTCTGTTGTCACTTATTTATCTGCTTTCTGGGCTCCAAAATCCTGATAATGGTTTCTCCTCTGGGTTTTAGAAGGGAGGGAAATTAACTCAGACACCAGTAGCTGGAAACCTTAAAAAAGGTTGTTCCCATTGCATCAGTTGGTTAGAGCACAGAATCTCCAAGTCCATGGACTTTATGTACTTCTGAATAGTCAAACCAAAAGGGAGAATTTTGTAAAAAAAAAAAAAAAAGTGCTTATGAATCAGGGTTAGTATAGACAAAAGTAGCGTATGCAGATTGATACATTTGAGAATTTATTTATAAGCATAAAGGGAAATGATTTGGGCTACATCATCTAGGAAGGAGACCTGAGAATGGGTATAGATCTTTTCCTGGGGCCCTCTGCCATGCTGGGGACCTTTGTATCTGGGACCCTGCACGTGGCTCTGGTTCCTTGCTTCATGGAAACACAGTGGGGCTGAGGAAGCTTTGAGCAGGGAGACCTGAAGCGGTACAAGGGCAGGTGGTAAGCACTGGGATTCTTCAGCCCAGAATGCAAAGAGGTGGCATATTTCAACTTAAAACCATGGCCAGCGTGGAGAAGGCAGGTGTGATGCCAGATCCCGATGCCAGATCCTGGATGCCAGATCCCGAGCTGCTGGGAGGAGAGGGTTGCTATTGAACCTGGAGCAGGTAAGTTTAGCACAGATAGAAGAAAGCATAATTTGCCATGGCAGGTCAGAAACTTGGAAAACTATTTACAAGCGACTCTTCTGGCAGATGGCTTAATTCCATAGGGGGGTGGACAAAAAGAGAGAGGCTTCTGAGAGATACTGGAGATACTGACACACACATAACCCTTAATTTAGACACTGAAGAGAGCAGTATGCTCTTACTGGGATGGATGGAGAATGGGGCGGCTTGGAGTAGTAGGAAAAACTTGACCTGAATTAAGAAGATCTGAGTTCAAACCCTGACTCCTCAACTTACTCGCCCTGTGACCTTGAGCAAGTTCCTAACCTTTCTGACTCTCACAGTGTTCTGGTGAGAGTTAAATAAGGCAGTTCCATAACCTATCAGTAAAGCAAGTTAGCCCAGTCCTGAACTGAATTGTCTGGGTTTTAATTTAACACATATGTGCTGAGCCCTATCAAATACCAGGCTGTGTGCATATATCTCCCCTATTCTAGAAAGGCTCATGAAGTGAAGGCGCAGCTCTGCTCTATCCTGCAGACCTTCCTCAGGATGGCGGGAGGCTGTGAAGGTGAGCGTCCCTGTGTCCTAACCCTGTGTCCTCTCCTGGTTGCAGAGCGTGTGATGAGAGAGAGTATCTGAGCCCTGCCTTGGCCCGAGCAGCTGATCCCATCTCAGCAGACACCCCGCACTTCCCTCTTAGCCACTTTCCTGATAACCGAGCAGAAGTTTTCACAACCTACTGTGTAACACCAGATGGTGACGTAGTTTGCCAGCACTTCTGTTTTGCATTTACTTGTTTCTCTTGAGAGTGTCTGGATGCCCAGCTCTGGGACAGGAGAGTTGAAGGTTTGGGGGCAAGTGGAGGGGGTGGGAATGACAGACACTGTGACACTGTGGGTGTTTGAGTTCACTCCCCTTCTGCAGAAAAATATGTCCCTAGCCTCCGAGTGCCCACATCATATGATTAATTGTGGTTACCTAGGATCAGGGTGTGCCTCCTACAGGCCAGTTGTGTTCCCCATTTCTCAGCATCCGGTCAGAGAGGTTCCGTGATGTTGCTCTGATACGCATGTCAGCACTTGCCTGGTGTGTTGCAGTGCCTTGCCGGTAACCACTACACCTGCCCATCCAAATCCCAGCTTTTAAGGTACTTCAGTGTCATTCACATATCTTCTTGGCCTCAATTAAACTTTCCTTATGTCCACCCCTAAACGACATTGCGAGCTTTCATTTGAATCAATGCCCAACCTCCTTTCCTTGAAGGTTGTGATGATGGTGGTGGGAGGCCTGATCCACCCTTCCTCTCACCTTGCCTCCGCCATCGGAACCTGTTTAACTTCGACCCTGTTTCTTTCCTTTTCCAGAATTCACATGCTGCGTGTCAGACTGAGCTATCCCTGTTTAATCCTATAATCCAAGACTTGCTACTCTGTCCTGCTGATGTTTACGGCCATGCCACGAGGCAGCCCCTTTCCCAGAGCATTTCAGTGGGAGACCTCCACGCGCCCCATGGAGACTCGATGGGGCAGGGGAAGAGACTGCAGGAGTGTGCGTCCCCAAGGCTGTGTCTCCTCGTGTGAATCAGTGTCACCTTGCTTGCTTCTCAGAGACCTCGCTGCCCCAGGGGGGACCTGCCTGGGGAATCGAGGGGCTCGGGGAGCCACTCCGCGTCCCCGCTTCTCCGGCGCTCCGCACGCTGGGCACTGCGGCTCCTGGGGCAGTGGGGCTGCTGCGGGCTCAGAGCCGCTGCTGCCCTGCATGTGCCAGCTCAGCTCTGTCATCAGCTGTGTGGATGTGTACACGAGGGACATGGCATCTTTCTGAATGGATTTTTCTTAAGAAATGTGCCAGTGTTTATGCAGTTCACGATATTTCCCCACATCCTTGCTGTCACTGTCACTCAGCTTTTTGTCAAGAGGCTTCATTCCCCATTTTTTTAATGGGGAAATTTTTTCCTTCACCCCTTGCGTCCTGTATTTGACCACCACCCCCCCCGCCCCCGCCAAGGTACAGAATTACCTGCGGTTCTGACAAAACATAAGAAAGTCATCTTTGGGAAGCCTGTGCACTCTTCATGTCCTCTGTACTTGTCTTTGGAGAGCGGTTGGCCTTCTGCTCGGTTCCATGCAGCTCCAGCAAGAGCAGGTGTTAGCCTGAGTTGAGTGTGGGTATCGCTGTGACCAGCCATCGTGTCCTGCCCTGTTCCTTCACAGCCAAACCAGCTGACGAGCAGCTGCAGCCAGGTCGGCCCTTCTGTGAGTCTCATTCACCCAGGTGGATTTTAAGCAGATGGGATCTGTGTGGCCTAGAAGGGTGAAGTGAGAGAACTGTGTCTGCGGGTGAGTCTGTGTGTGTGACACCATAAGCGCCCCCGACCCTTCCAACCCAAACATATCTGTGAGCCCCTGTGCCTAGGCCCCGGGAGACCTGCCTGCGACCTGGTTTCTACAGTGTCTGCGCTCGGCACTGGCCCTGCTGGCATCACAGGCAGAGTGCTCTGCGGCTCTGTGTACACAGCCGCGGGGACAGGAATAACTTAGTGCCCCACTGGCTCCCTGAGCAGGTGTGAGTCTGGGCACTCCCCTGCCTCTGTTTGCAGGTTCAGGCTGCAGGGCACAGGGTCCCAGCAGAGTGGAAGACAGCTGGAGTTTGGCCTCCCAGCCATCCCTCGAGTCTGCAGCTGGGAGACAGCTGGGTGGCTGGTAGTAGGTGCCCTACACGGCCAGGTGGTTGCAGGACAGAGTGGCTCCAATTGAGTTGAACACCCCACCGCCACCCAAGCCGAGTGCGGTATCCCTAAAATGACGATGACACTCTAGATGTCTAGATCCTCAGAGGGTGGGTTCAGCTCAGCAGAGAGGATGTGATGTGTGATGGCTGAGGGCGACTCTCGGGGCTTGAGCCGCCTTTTCCTTTTCCAGTCTTGCAGTCGTCGTGGCTCCTCTTCCCAGGAGGGGTCGGTTCTCATCTTAGGCTTTGGCGGGGTGACCCTGGGGACATTCTCACCACTGCCAACTCCTGGAGCTGTTCCGGCTCTTGGCTTGGGGCCCCATGGGTGGGCCTGTGTCAGAGGTGCTCAGTGAGCCGGGCAGGGTGGCAGGCATTGCCCTCGGGGTCTCACAGAGAAGCTCTTTCTGAAAAGATCCAGGGAGAGAAGGCAACCAGCTCTCGCATCACCTGTCATGTGCCACGTTCTCCTCTAAAGAAAGAGACACGACAAAGCTGTGTCCCTGTGCCCTGCCCTGGATTTGTTGTGCACATGGACGTAGAAGGTGGAATGACTCCCTCACCCTTTCCCTTTCCTCTCCTGACCCACGTGAAATGGTGACTCGTGGTTAAAGGAGCAATTAGCTGCCCGTGACTCTGCTGTCAGCTTTTTGGGGGGAGGCCCTCCTTCCCCAGGCCAGGAGATTTAGAGACTGGGGTCAGGCCGGGTCTGAAGGAAGAAGAGGGAGGCCTAGCCCGGTTCCAGTTCATGTTTAGCTGTGGGACAAGTGCAGCTCATTTTGAACCACAGGAAGTTCTTCCTTCACCGGGTGGTAAAAGCTCCTGGTTCTGCAGCCCCATCCTCCTTCAGGGAGGATGCTAAAGATCTCACGCTCTCACTTCACCTCTGCGAAGTCCCCCAGGATTGAACCTCCAGGGACTGGAGGAGGGACGCCAGGGAGCCTCTAGTATCTGCCTTTGCCACCTGAGCAGTTGGTGTGGAGAGGGTTTCCCAGCCACCCCCTTTCTTGGGGCCGCAGTGTCACCATTGTAAGTGTCAGTGGCATGTCACCACTGTGAGCAGTGAGCTTGTGGGGTGACATGCAGAACCTGTGTGTACAGCTCCCAGCAGACGTGCACAGTGGTGCTGTGCTGAGCCTGGTCTGTGCTCCCTTGGACAAGGATGCAGAAGCCCGCAAGCCATCTTCCCTCTCCCCCCGTCATCGCCCGCACCCCCCTGCATCCCCAGGGTGGTGCAAGGGAGGGGGACACAGCGGTTTTTAGCTTGCCTCTCACAACTGTACCTAGTCCCCAGCCTGGTTTCTATCGGCCTCCAGCCAGGAAAACGGAATCAGTCTGTGTATTTAAAACAGGGGTTTGGGGACTTCCCTGGTGGTGCAGTGGTTAAGAATCCGCCTGCCAGTGCAGGGGACACGGGTTCGAGCCCTGGTCCGGGAAGATGCCACGTGCCGCGGAGCAGCCAAGCCCGTGCGCCACAACTACTGAGCTTGTGTGCCACAACTACTGAAGCCCACGTGCCTAGAGCCCGTGCTCCGCAACGAGAGAGGCCACCGCAATGAGAAGCCCGCGCACCACAGCGAAGAGTAGCCCTCTCTTGCCGCAACTAGAGAAAGCCCGCGGGCAGCAACAAAGACCCAACACAGCCAAAAATAAATAAATAAATAAAATAAATTTTTTTAAAAACCCAGAGGGGTTTTAATCAGTGAATCGTTTAATACAGAAACAAGAAGAGCTGAGATGCCAGACAGGGGCGTGAGGGGCAACCCGGAGATGGGGAACCACAGCTGGTAGGACAGAGGGGAGAGGCCATGTTACTGGATCTCAGGAGTCACGGCCACTTGTGGAGGCCTGGGACCACAGAGGGCCAATGTGGTGGGAGCTGGAGCCATGAAGAGGCATGGTCCGTGCCAGAAACAGGTCCCTGCCTGGTCCCCCGAGGCAGAGAGGGAACAGAAATAGCCTGGCTTCTCCCTTCCTCTTGCCCTCCAGATCTCTGCAGCTGCCTCTTGTTAGCTAAACCCAGCTGGAAGCCAGCTGACCTGGGAGCTGGGGACAGGCAACCTGTGGTCAGCCCCCCACCACTCAGAGCAGAGCAGGGGAGGGTGGGGGGCACAGGTCAGAGGGCAAACAGGCCCAGGACGTGCATGGCCTTGGTCCTCTCTGTGTCATGTCCGAGCCTGGTGTTTATGTCCCATGCTGTCCTAAGACCCTGGTGAGGGTAGATGTGTTTTGTAGATTCTCTTTCGCTCTGCCTAGGCAGGAAAGTGCTTTGGGGAGGCGGGGGGACTTTATTCTTAACACTTGTCCCAGTTTTCCTTTGGGGGGGTTTAGCCATTTAGCAGCCCCACCTCACCATTCCCCTCAGGAAAGCTGCATCCCAGTTTTCTGCCCACCCCTCCCCATTCCCCTTCCCCCAATCTCTGGTTTTCCCTGCCAGAGAACACCAGCCCAGACCATGCATCAGTGCTCATGAGTACTTACCCAGGATAGTTCACTCAGAGCGTGATATTACAGTGTGGACCGTCTGTCTGTAAGTAGATGCCATCTACTAATCAATTTGTATCCTGTTTCCAATAAATTTCTGGAAATTCTTTCTGGTTTTATGCTGCCCTTTGCTGGGACAGCGGCTCAGCTATAAGGCAGGGCGCAGGGGCAGGCCCTCAGCCCTCAGCATCAGTTGCTTCCTCCCCTGTGTAGCTCTGAGGCCAGGCAGGTTAGTTTGATGTCCCCCCAGCCACACGGAGACGCTCAGAGGCCTTTCCCCAGGGTCTGCACTTTCTTCTGCTGTCTCATAAACCACATCCTGAGGGCATGGAGGTTTCATGTGGCCAGGCTGCCCCAGTAGGTGGCTTTTGACCGTGTCCCCAAGGCCTGAAGTATAAGAAGCAACAGGCAGACCTTGCCCCATCTATCACTCTTGCGCTGCTGTGCCTAGAGCCAGGTGGAGGGCGTGTGCCAGGCCGCCCCTGTGGTGAGCTGAGGGAGTGTGCTGGGCTCCCATCTGGGGCTTTGACAGTAAGGCTCCCATGCCAGTGAGGTGGACGCAGGAGCTGCATGTTACGCAGATGAAGCCCAGCACCCTCTTCTGCATCCCACCCTCCTCAGCTCTGAAAGTCAGAAACGAACATGTCTGAGTTGACTTAAAAGGTATCAGGAGGCTGATCCAAATGCCCAACGTTCTCCACTGTTTCCCAGGCCCTGAAACTCGCTTGGTAGAAATTATTCTCTGTTGAGTAGTTTGTTGGTTCAAACCTTTTTGACTGCAGTGTAGACTGTGCCTCAGTTGCTGTGCTAGGGCCATCCTAGGCTCCCTTGGGACCCCTCCAGCCTTTGTTTGTGAGGTATGCCTGTTTGCCACCCTTGTTTGCTGGGATTTGTGAGAGATGTTTTAAAAAAAACCGATACACCAAGTTTCTTTCAAGAGCTTCACTAGAGAAGCAAGACATGCACACACGAGTTTACTGGACAGTAGACAAGGCTGTAGGTAAGGCAAGGCTGTGCTGGTACTTGTAGGAGTCCCAGGAGAGAGGGCTCAGCAAGGATGGCCTAGTGGTCAGGGAAGGTTTTGTGGACGCAGAGGGACCCTCAAGGCAGAACACAGCAGCTCCGTCCGTGAAATCCCTAACGTCGTGGTTCTTGGTGTCTTTTTACTAAGACTTTTTTGTCTTCCCTGGTGGTCCAGTAGTAAGAATCCACCTGACAAGGCAGGGGACGCAGGTTCAATCCCTGGTCAGGGAGCTAAGATCCCACATGCCACGAGGCAACTAAGCCCGCGCGCCACAACTATGGAGCTCGCGTGCCGCAAACTACAGAGCCCACGCGCCCTGGAGCCTGCATGCCACAACTAGAGAGAAGCCCGTGCGCTGCAATGAAAGATCCTGCATGCCTCAACGAGTATCCCGCGTGCCACAACGAAGACCCGACTCAGGCAAAAATAAAGAAAATAAAGAAATAAATAATATATAAATCTTAAAAAAAAAAAAAAAAAGACTTTTTATCCTGACTCAAATATCTCCCTCTTTCTGGAAGCTCACCTATAGAGTGTCACATGCCCTATCTCTCAAGGTGTACCAGCCTTAAGCTGCATCGTCAGGACTGGGTTTTCATGGTCAGACTTTTTTAAAAAAATATTTATTTTCTTTACTTTTTGGCTGCTTGGGTCTTCGTTGTGGCATGTGGACTTCTCTCTAGTTGTGGCACGTGGGCTCTCTCGTTGAGGTGGCTAAGTTCAGTAGTTGTGGCACACAGGCTTAGTTGCCCTGCAGCATGTGGGATCTTAGTTCCCTGACCAGGGATCGAACCCACGTCCCCTTCCCTGGAAGGCAGATTCTTTACCACTGGACCGCCAGGGAAGTCCGTGGTCAAACTTCTTAAGAGGTTTCTTCCTGATAAATTTTATCTTCCATTTGTTCTGGCCTTGCTCCTGGACTACAGGGAGTTGCTGGAGGAAACCATCCAAGCTGCAGGCACTGTTGCTACCCTAGAGCTGTGAGCGCCCACCTCACCAGGCCTCTTGGGCTGCTGGCTGCGCAACCCACTTATATGTTCTTCAGGAGCTTGTTCTCTTATTTCCAGAACCAGCTGTTCCAATCCTTTGTTACTCCTGAAGCTCTCACCTCCTGAGAGCCAAGCCTTCCAAGGATCGCTTCACCTTTCTTCCCCTTGTGCCCCTCGGCCTCTAGAGGACCCTCCTGGTACCCACATGTTGGATCCATTCCTCTCCCCACCCTTCTTAGGAGCTTGCAGTAGAGTGTCCTGACCCAGGCCAGACTGCCACTTACTACTGGATGACCTTGCGCAAGATACTCAACCTCTCTGTGCCTCAGTTTTTTCATTTGTAAGATGGGAATCATGGTATCTACCTTACAGGACTAAATAAGTTAGTGTGTGTAAAGTGCTTAGCATGGGGCCTGGGACAGAGTGTTTATTATTGCTCTGTCATCAGTCTATCCCCTCTCTCCTCATCTTCATCCTCTCTCCCTTCTCCTCATACTGCTACACTTCTCCATCCAGTCAACATCACAGAACAAACCACCACCACATCTGTCTTCTACTCAGCTTTATCTGAAGCTAGTCTTATCTCCCTTTACTAGCAAATCTGTTGAAAGAGGGAAGAGTTGTCTCCATTCCTTCAAATCTCATTAATTCCTAGACCCATTATAGTGGGTTATATGGCTTCCATTCTGCCCCCATCCCAGCCTCTCACTGAGATTGCCATCACAAGGTCACCAGAGACCTCCCAAATGCCAAATCCAGCACGACTTTTGGTCATCCTCTTTGAGCTTTCTTGAGCGCTTGACATGGTTGTCCCCATGTTACTTTTCTTTGTACTCTTCATTACATTGACCCCTTTATTCTCTACCCAGAGCAATGCTAAGTAACATTCAGATATTACTTACAGCCATTTTCCCAGATTTTTTACAGGGATAAATTTCAGATATAGTAGTAGTCACCTGCATACCCCCTTTCCGTGTCCCTCCATTTCAGGAGCACTTTCCTTAATTTGGTGTCTCTCATCCCAGTGCATGATTTTATACAATTAATACAAATGTCTGAATCCATAACCAATACAGAACATGTTTTGCATATAATTAAATTTTATACAAACAACAATCTATTACTTCTTGAAAAGCCGGGGGTTTTTTTGTTTTTGTTTTTTTTATAAATGTATTTATTTATTTTTGGCTGCTTTGGGTCTTTGTTGCTGTACGCGGGTTTTCACTGGTTGCATCCAGCGGGGGCTACTCTTTGTTGCGGTACGCGGGCTTCTCATTGCAGTGGCTTCTCTTGTTGCGGAACACGGGCTCCAGGTACGCGGGCTTCAGTAGTTGCAGCACGCGGGCTCAGTAGTTGTGGCTCGCAGGCTCTAGAGCGCAGGCTCAGTCGTTGTGGCACACGGGCTTAGTTGCTCCGTGGCATGTGGGATCTTCCCGGACCAGGGCTCGAACCCGTGTCCCCTGCATTGGCAGGTGGATTCTCAACCACTTCGCCACCAGGGAGGTCCCCGAAAAGCTGTTTTTAATAGCACAGACCATACAGGTTAATCCAGGGTGTCGGTCGAGGATGCTTGACCAGACAGTGTCAGACACGTACTTTGGTTCTCACATCAGCTTTCTTCAGCATGCAATTAGGACTTTTGAGAATGCTTTATTCTCGCATGGGGCACTTTGCAGTCTGTCTGGGTGTTTTATGTTCAGCTTTCACCCTCATAAAAGATGGCTCTTTTTAATTTTTTTTTTTTTTTTTACTTCCTTCATGCTCTTTTTTATTGTTGCATTCCTGGTTTTCTTCCTACTTAAAGGTTTCTTCTGGACACTTCACTGGGTCTTCTTTTGTGTGTCCCTTACTTGTGGGGACTTTTTAAAGGATGGCTCTTGGTCCTCTTCATTCTCCCCCAGGTGACCCCATCCATCCCCCTAAGGTCAGCTCTCATCAGTAAGAGGGAGATTCTGAAATCCAGTCTCCAGCCCTAAGTGTGATGCTGCACGTGTTTACCTGCAGGTCCTCCAAGCCCCTCCAACTTGTCTTAACTCTGTATCTTTTCCTGTGAACCTGCTCTACCACCTGTTTCTTTAATGCGTCAGTGTCCACCCATCGTCCACCAAGTTGCCTCTCTCCTTGATGTGGGCTGTGCCTCTCTGTCTGTACCTTTGCAGACTGCCGCTGCCCTTGCTTGGAATACAGACCGTTTCCTACTCGGGTCCTACTCAGGTCATCTCCCACACCCCTCACCAGTCTGTCCACACTGTTACCAGAGTAACTGATCAAAATGCAAGACAGATCATCCTCGGCTTCTTAAAAACCTCACACACACTCCCTTTCCTGCCTTACTGGGTTGTCTGCAGGACCCTCCCAAGCTCCTGAGATTGCAGGGCCCAGCCTTTCTTTCCTGCCTGTCTCCTAACTCTGTCCCTAGGCCTCCTCCTCCCTTGCCTCAGTGATCTCCTCACCCTTCCCTGCACACCGAGTCTTCTCACAGCTCTGTGCCCTTGTTCATGCCCTTCCCTATGCCAGGGATGCCGTTCCCTTTGCTACATTCCTCATCCTCCAAGACTCAGCTCACATGCATCGCCCCCTGTCACCCCCCACTCCAACCCCTGTGCTCTTGTTCTGTCATCGGTGCGTTACTACCTCGCAATCCCACTGGCTTGGGTTGCATTTGATCCGTTTGCAGGTCTGTCTCTCCCAGGCTTGGCCTGACGGGGCTCAAGGTCAGAGACCTATCGTCTGACTTTGTGGCTTAGGGTCTGGGCCGTGGTGTGTGCCCAGCAAATGCTGGATGATCGGTGGCTTCAGGCCTGTCAGCCCAGCCATGCCTGCCTACCCCCTGCACACAAGTCCCCGGGGTAAAGTCATGGAAGCCGTTTTTTCACCCCTCAAGGGGACAGCGGGTCGCATTAGGAAGGGGAGAGAGGTGCTGCCCAACACGTTCACCGAATAGTGCAGCCCGTCCCGGGGACCAAAATGCTATGTAGAAGCCAAATGCAGGAAATAGGGTCTCTGCTCAGCCTTGTACCACCTCCCACTCACCTTGTACCACCACAACCGGTACCCTCCCACCAGTAGAAAATGCTGCACTTCAACACAGTTTGCCCTCTCCCCTCCCCTCCCCCATCCTTTCTCACCCCTTGTCCCCTCCCCCCTCCCCGTAATAACTACCTTCCTCACTCAGTGCTCTGGCATATCAGTTATTTCCATCTCTAACCCCTGGAGTTGAGCAAGGGCCAGGGTTACTGTTCCCATTTCACACATGGAGAACAAGTCCAGGGAGGGGTACAGTGGGTTGGGACCAAGGTTAGGACCAGGGGGTCCCTCCATGCGAGGAGAGTGTGGAGGCAGCCTGAAGCCCTGCTTCTCTCCCATGAGGGGACACCCAGACCCCCTTTAGAGAGTGCCTTGTCAGTGGGGAGAGCAGTCCTCAACTTCAAGCTGAGGGGCAAGAAGGATCCCGGGGAAGGTTAGGAGTGTGGGCCCAAACCCTGTGGTTTACCTGGGACTACCTGGGACTTCTCGAGGAGAGACAGCAGTGCACATAGGCCACGGGGACCATCTGGTCATTTCCCTTACATCAGGTCAGGAGAGTGAGCCCGGCTCCTGAGAGGGCGGGGGGTGGCGGTGTTGAGGGGAAGGGCCCAGGGAAGGGAGGACCAAGGAAATGGCACGTGGAGCCCCATTTGCCCCTAGAGCTGCTCTGAAGCCAGGCAGGTACAAACGTGGGGAGAGATGGTATCAGAGGGAAGGTGCCTGGTGTTCATTCAGCAGACACGTGAGCGCCCCTCGAGGGGGCTGCTCCACGAGAAAGTGCCCCACCCCCCGCCTCCAGGAGCGCTTGGACCTCTCATAAGAATGTCTGACTTAGAAATGGCAAATCTCAGGTGGGGCTGCCGCAGGCTTGGCCCGCTCCTCTCTGTGGCAGCAGAGGGTGGCGAGGCGGGAGTTCCTAGGAGTGTCTCTACCAGCGAGAAAAAGGCAGCAGCAGAGTGGAGGACTGGAGCAGGGGGCCGTGTGGGGCAGAGACACCCGGGGAGCCCCCTTGGAGGGGCCTGGGCGGCACACCCATTTCCATCACTTGGTTTGGGTTCTCAGTATTTCTGTGGGTTTCTGACGGCGGCTGGTGAGTTTTCAGAAAAGGGAAGATGGCTGGAGACACACCAGGTTTTAATACCCATCCAACGTGTCCCCCAGGCCGCCTCCCTCTGCCTGACACGTTCCGTCTCCCACCTCAGCATCCACACGGCATCCACCTGCCTCCCTCCTGGGACGTGGGTGACCCTCCTGGGCCTTGGCCACCACTCCTGAGGACTTCTAACAGAGGGAGGGCATCCCTGTCCACAATATCAGAGGGTTGGACTAAGAGGATTAAAACAGTTGGGGAGAGGGGATTTGGCCCCCATCGTCAGACCCTGTATCTGAGGCCTAGAGGCCTGTGGCTGGGGTGATGAGTAGGGAACCAGTCCCAGGCCCTTCCGTCCCCCCCAGCAGGGAGGACATATGTCTACTGGGGGCAGATGTTCATTCTCCTGAGACGGCTAGGGCTGGGGACACATGGCGTTCAGGAGATGCATATTTGGGGCTTTAGTGGCTTCTGTGTAGCACTTCGGAAGCCTTGAAGGCCACACACCCCCAATGACTTCGGCTGTGGACGACAGGGCCAACCACTCCCCCCGCCAAAGAAACCCCTGATTCATGCCCAGTGCACACCTTGTGCCTGGGGGCCCCAGGTCAACAGACGTGTTAGCCCAGGTGGTCTCAGACACTGACACAGGCATATTGAACAGAACAGAAAGGGGGAGAGATGGGCAAAATGCCTTTGGTCCTGGGGGAGGGCGGTGAGCTTGCTCTGGTGACCTGGAGACCCCTGCCCCCATCCAGCATCCTGTCCTGGTGGGGTAGCAGCGACCACAGGTTCCAGGGCCACAGAAGGGTACTTGGGGCTGAGGAAAGCCAGGGGAGGGGGTCCAAGCCGAGCCGGGAGCCTGAACTGGATGGAGGTGGTAACTTCCCAGGCTGAAGATCCTCACGTGGTCCCACAGGAGAGCAAGTGGGGGGCCTCCCAGGGATCCAGGTGGGTAGCCCATCCCGTGAGCCTGAGGACCTCTCCCAGGGAAGCATTCTGACTTTAAGGGCACACCGGGGCTCCAGGATCAATGTGGAAGGACAGCTTCCCCACTCTGTCCCCAGAGTGTCCCTTCATCTTGGGGAACTCACTTTGAACCCTCCTGATGCCAGAGCCAGATGGACCCAAAGATAACTTACTGGTTTTCCTTAGGACAGCTGAGGCAGCCTTGCATTTTCAAAAGGAAGTTTATTAGTATTGAAAAAGATAAACTGGAGATCACAGAAAATGTGGCTGTCTAATTTCTAAAGCAAGACTTCTGCTCTCACAGTCCTTCAGCTCTGGCCCGGGCCAGGGCAGCTGTGTGGCCCTCTGCCTGAGCTGGAGTCCTGGAGCCCCTGCCTGTCTCCACCTGCCATCATGCTCTGTGCTTTGGGGACATCATCTGGGACACACGACTCCAAGCCAAGACCCTTTTCTCTCCCTGCCACCCACCTGGCTTCTGCAGATGTCCCTTGTCCAGTTGGTTGAGGGACCCTGTGCTGGCAACAGTCCAGGGAGTGACCCTGTCCCTCCAGCCCAGAGCCTGGCAGTTCTCCCTCCTGTGGTACCGCAGCAGGGCCCCCGTCCTAGGAGGGCCTTCCTGGTCAGCCCTCCTCCGAGACCTCCTGCGACGCCTCTGCCTACAGCTTCCCTGCGGCCACCACCTTCCCAGAGGGCACCCAGCGCCAGACAGAGGGCTGGTAGGTGCTCTTGTCGCTGGCGGAGGCCTGCCAGCCCTGGGTGAGGCCCAGCAGGGCCCGGCCCTGGCAGAGGAAGTTGGGGTTGAGCCTGGGGTCCAGGGCACTGTTGAGGTAGGTGAAGGCCACGGAGCCATGGAAGAGCTGCGAGCAGATGTCCAGGGTGCAGCAGGCATGCAGGCGGAAGGCCACGATGGAAGCTTTGCCAAAGATGATACTGGGCAAAAAGCAGACGGTGTAGATGGCCACGACCGCGGCCAGCGTGCACACGGCCCTCCGCGGGCCCGCCTGCACGTCCAGGCCTCGGCGGCGGATGGTGAGCATGACCTTCACGATGGCAAAGAGGATGAGCACCGGCGGCAGGAAGGATTCCAACACGAACAGGGCCTGGTGCCGGCGGAGTGAGGCCGAGGGGCTCGTGCCCAGCTGGTAACGGAGGCAGGAGTGGCTGGAATTGGTGGTCGGGAGCAGGTGCCCGTTGAGGAGCAGGATGCCCCCCCAGAGTCCCCCGGCCGCCCGGGCGGCTGCCCACACGGAGGCGCTGCTCAGCACGTGGTGAGGCCGCACCACCTTCAGGCCACGAGGGAGACCATGCTGGCTGAGCGGCTGGTGGCGATCACGAAGGGGCTGACTTTGCAGGCAGTGGCCCCGAAGCCCCAGGGCTCTTGGAGGAAGTAGTAGTCCACGCGAAGAGGCCGGCTGATGATCAGGAGAAAGTCGGCCACCACCAGGCTGACCAGGAACACAGTGTTGGACGTCCAGGGCCGCGCGTGGAAGCAGCAGATGAAGAAGGCCAGGTTGTTCCCCACCAGGCCCAGGACAAATTCCACGCTCAGGACTGGCGCCAGGAGGGCAGACACCACGGGGAGGAGGCCGGGTGGCCGGGAGCCGAGGCCTCTCCAGGTGACCCCAAGGCAGTGGTGAAAGCAGAGGGAGAGGAGGAGGAGGGAGAGGGAGGGAGGAAGGGAGGGAGTGAGGAGGCAGAGAGAGAAGGAAGGGGAGAGGGAGAGCTCAGGTTATGAAATGCCATGGGCTGCTTGGGCCATGGATCTGAGAGAAGTTTCTACGGTCGTCCTACCCCTGCACGAGTGTTCAAGGATTAGTGCTCGCTGTCAGCTGGCCACCACGATGACTCAGGATCCTGGGGTTTTCATCAGCATCCTCGCAGCCACTGAGAAACCCTGTGTTCCCATTTGCAGGCAAAGGGGAACCCTGCAGCCTGCCCTCCCTCCCTCCCCACCTCCCCCGGGTACAGAGTGGCCTGCCTGTGAGGTCTCTACGCTGGGCCTGGGGTTGGAATCTGCATTGCCCCTGGCAGAGGAGGATGCAGGGCTCATCAGGGTGAGTGGAGGCCCAGAGAAACCCTGAAGTGGGAGGAAGGCCCAGCTGGGGTGAGGTTGGGCCGAGTGTTCACAGCCCTGAGTGGTCAGACATTGGCCTGCCTGAAGGCGGGAGCTTGTCCTGGCAACTCAGAGCCCTCCGGTTCATGCAGACCACCCTGGACCCTCCCACCCCGTCACAGATACGGACAGGGTGGCCGCCTCACTGCCCCCGCCAGCTCTGGCAGCAGGGACCGTGGAGCCAGCAAGATGTCGTCCTGGGGGAGGGAGGCGGGAGCCCAGTCAACACCTTGACCGTCGTGCTCACAGCCTGCTGAGAACAGCCCACTGTACGTCCGCCAGCCCGCTGTCGCTATTCCCAGATTCCTGATGCTTCCAAAGTCTGGGATGGTCCCAAGTCCACATCCGTGAGGAAGTACATCCCACAGGCAGAGGGCTCCCCTGCCAAGTTTCTACTGCCATGGCCTGGGGACATGGGGGCTTCTCCCACAAACAGAACAATCTTGAGAGTCCTCGAGGTTCCCTGCCACTGTCCACCCCACTTAGCCGGCCATCACCCAGTACTCACTGCAGAGAGGGGAGTGGGA
Source organism: Balaenoptera physalus (assembly GCF_965194825.1). Classification (NCBI taxonomy): domain Eukaryota; kingdom Metazoa; phylum Chordata; class Mammalia; order Artiodactyla; family Balaenopteridae; genus Balaenoptera; species Balaenoptera physalus. Next base: position 62,994,955 of record NC_138894.1, on the reverse strand, counting down.
GGCTGCAGCTGGCTTCAGATAAGGTACCAGTCCTGCCCCCCTCTGCGTGGTATTCTCATGAGCCCATGGCGCCAGGCCTGTGGGCAGAGATGAGGGCCCGGGGCTCCTGGTAACCTGGGACAGCACCAAGAGAGGCTGTGGTTCCAGGTTCCAGGATCTGACACGCCCCGCCCCCTTGCCCCCATGCCAAATGGCTGTGCTCAGCAGGGCGCTGTGTGCTGCCAACTCTGAGTCTCTGGGTTTCAGACGCAGTGGCCGTTGGCCCCTCTCCCAGAGATCCTCCAGGCCTTTCCCTTGCCCTGGGCTCCCACTGGCCAAGGCTGAGGGCAGATAGGCCGTAACCACAGGGTGCAGGGTGGTGGGACCACCAGACTAAGCTTTGAATACAGACAAGCCTGGGTTGGAAACAGAGCTGCCTGCTTTCCAAATCTCTCTGAGCCTCATCTGTTAAACGGGGTGCTACCACCTTCTTGGAGAATTATAAGGATTAAATGAGGTCATGTATGTGAAAATGTCTAGCAAATTCCCTGGCACAGAGTCGGTGTTCAGAAAAACAGGAGATCTAATTTTCGTGATTTTCTGTCTTGGATTAGGCCCACCCTTGGCACTAGGGGGCCCTTCTCGTGGCCATGTGCACCCTGCCCAGGGGGGCCCCCCTGGGACATTCGTGTGTTCTGTCCTCAGCTCCTGGACAGAGAAACACATCACTGCAGCCCGAGCACACGCCCAGCCTCTGCCCTCACTGCCCTGAACTGGTGGAAGGTTAGGGGGAGGCTGGTGGTGTTTCTTCATTGCTTGTAGGAGAGGAAATCCTCTAGAGAGGTAGGTGGGTGAAGGTCCCGACGTCCCTCAGGGCCGGAAGTCCTTTCAGCAAAGTCAGGGTCTCCTTTGCCATTGTCAGTGGAGGGGATCGAAGCAATGAGCCGGCAGGCTGGGGCGGGGGAGGCTGGGTTCAGACCCAGGTTTTCTGTAGGAAGCGCTGACTCTACCCAGGGACCTGTTTCATCCAGATCCAGCTTCAGCTCCCCCCACGTGCGACCCCTCACCAACTTCTCATTGAAGCCCCATGAAACCGAGCCCAGATCTCCCTCTGCAGGTTGCATGATTCGTCTCTACCCACTGCTGCGTCCGGGGCTCCCAGCACTCCTGGACCCCACGGGGGCCTGTACATAGCAGGGGGGAGAAGGGGGAGGAGGCCAGACAGCCCTCCCCACTGCTGCCAAGCCCCTGAACAGCTTTACGCCCCTCTGAAGGCTCATCACAATCTTTGTGTATTAACTGTGGTTAACTCCAGCTGGGGGGATTTTGTGTTTTTAGTATTTCTACGTTTTCTACAATGAGCACAAGTCACTTCAGTTACTGGGGAGAGAAACCTCAACAGATGCTATATTTTAAAGTTATGTAAAAAGAGTAAGTGAGAAAGAGAAAGAGGCAGAGGGACAACATCAGCTATGCCCCAGGACGGGCATAGGAGCTCGCATGGAGGGGCCACACACACAGCATGAGCGCTTCTCTACAAGCAGGGGAACCCGGTCACAGACCCTCCACAAGGTCCACGGTCACCCAGTGCTCCAGATCTCCCTCCCCGCCCCCCACACACACACAGTCATGGGAGCACCAGGTGTCTGCCAAAGATCACAGGCCGTGTGTGTGCAGACCCGTAGGTGCCTGTCAGGAAGCCTTTACTGAGGACCTTCTGGGCAGCAGGCTAGTACTGCGCTGAGCCTGTGGACAGAGGGATGGAGAGGACCCTGGCCTCAGGGGGCAGTCCACCCGGCAGAACCCTGCAGGGCAGTGGGCTGAAGGCTGTTAGGGGGGAAGGGGAGCTACGGCCCCCAGGAACCTGGCGTCCTGGACAGGAGGAGGATGGATGACAGTGGTGTCCAGGACCCGGCCCGGGAGACGCTGAGTCACTCGGCAGCAGTGCACGTAGAAGCGGTGGGGCTGGGAGAGTTACTTGGCAGGGGTGGCGCTCGGGGGCACCCTGTGGGTGCTCTGGGCCCGCAGCATGAGGATCAGTCACCCCAGGGGCTTCTTGCGGGCAGGGTCCTGAGTCACAGACAGGGCCGTGGAGCCTTGCCCTCGTTCCCAGCTATACCTGTGGCGACGCAGGTAGGCGGGGCTCAGACAAGGCTGGGATCCCAGGGAAAGGTGGGCAGTCCCACAGTTGGGGGTAAATCCTCCCCGGGTACTCACGCGGTCCCAGCTGGCACCAGGAGGCTGTCATCGGGGGTCAGGCTCAGGCGCCGTCCTTCCATCGTCACCACCGAGGAGCCCTCCTAGGAAAGAGGAGTAGGAGAAGCAAATGGAGGCTGTCAGGCCGCGGCGCCTGTCCGAGTGTCCCTGAGTCAGCCTTGGCAAGGAGGCCCAGGAGCCGGTCCAGGCCGTGGGCACCCCAGGAGCAGCCTGGTCCTCACGGGCAGGCAGGAGGCTGTGCCCCCCCGCCCCGCCCCCGGGCCCACTTGCCAACTGCCACAGCCAGACGTCCACGTCCTGTCTTGGGCCTTCGCTGCTGCCTTGTCCATGGACCATCACCTGGGGGGAAGTGACACAGAGTTTTCCAGCGCATCCTGCCCCACGTGGGAGACGGCTTTGAACCTGGCCCCAAGACACCAGGCCTGTGTGGGGCAGGGATGGGGCCCGCAACACAGCCTCATTTCCAGGTGCGGAGCAGAGACCTGGCCTTGGAGAGGAAGGCTGCCCAGGCCACAGGGCCCCCTGGCCACCTGCTGTTGGGGATCACACGTGCCTGCCCTCCACACCCACCTACATATCTGGCCCCTCGGATGCATGACACAACTACTGCTGACCCATGTGGAGGCACGCCTACCAGGGGCACACAAGGCACGTGTGTGTACATGGCACAGTGCAGACGCACGTAGCACACACACGTGAACTCCCCAAAGAATGCCCACCTCCCTTCCTCGTGAGAGGTTAGGAGTCTGGCCTAAGGAGGAGGAGGGAGATGGGAGGGGATGAATGAGAGCGAGAGGGAGGCTGAGCAGCTCTGACCTGCATCAGCCCGGAAGCCCACAGCTGCTGTGCAGGCCACGCTCCCACCGGCCCAGAGTGGGACTCAGTAGATATTGGCTGGAGTGAACTGAAGCAGGGAGAAGGAGGGGTGTGAAAGAATGGGGTGGGAGGGGCTTGGTGGGGCGCACCGGCTCTCACAGCCCTGTGTAAGCTCAGGGCTCGGCTGGCTGGGCCTTTTAGGGCAGGTCTGCATCCAGTGATCATCCCTCCACGGGGGTATCTAATTCAAACTCCAAGGGATGTACCAGTGGCAAACGGTAAAGCACAGGTGAACGTGAGCCTCCTGGCAGGTCTCCTCGTCGCCACACTTGCCCTCCTGATCCAGTCCTCACACAGGCTACAGTGATCTTTCTGAAACACCACTGTAGCCTGGTCACCCCCCTGCTCCCCGCTTCAGCACTTGGGTGAAGCTCTCTTGTTTCCAGGATTCGTCCTTGCACCTTGCCCAGCCCAGGAGAGCCGCTAGCACGTGGGCACTGCCTGCTACTTTGGCCATCTACCAATTGTATCTGCTGCCCCCACTCCCCTGTCCTGGTTCCCCAACCTCAGCTGTTTGCAATGTCAGCCTGTTTCAAGCCTCCATGCCTTTGCTCAGGCTTCTCCTTCACCTGGAATGGGCTCTCCATCTCCCTTTCTTCCTTTTGCAAACTCCTACAATAGCTTTAAAACTCAGCGTATATATCACCTCCTCCAGGAAGTCGTCCCTGACTTCCCTCACAGCCTGGTTCTTCCTTTATTCTCCTATGGCTTCCTGTAGCTTCTCTACCAAAGAATGTATCACATGATCGTGGCAATTGTTGATTAACTTCTCCATTTACTAGACCATACACTCTCTGAGACAGTGACTCTATCTTATTTTCTTACTAAAGCCTGAAACATAATAGGCACTCAATAAATGTTGAATGGAAGGAGGCGAGCCTGGTTTGGGTCTCTCTCTGTGCAACTCTCCACCCAACCCTCACCCCCAAATATCTCTTTCCCTTCTGGCTGCCAAGGCTATGACTGGCCAAAGACCCAGGAAATCCTGGCAGGGAGATGACCCCAGACCCCCAGGAATCTCTCAGTGGATGGGGCAACCCCCTACTCCGAAGGCAAAGAAAGATTGCTGGGGACCACATAGCCTCCATGGGCTTCCACTCACAGCAAAGCCATCATTCTAGGAGTCAGGGAGGAAACAAGAAGACCTATGCTTGTGTCCACAACCTCCAAAACTGGCATGTGAGTGTGTGTGTGTGTGTGTGTGTGTGTGTGTGTGTCCATGTGTAATTAGTTCGCATCTCCCGGGGCTGCTGGGCAGATGCCCTGGGTGGCCCAGGGCTGTGTTACCTGGGTCTCATAGGTGTCCCCAAACAGGCTGAGGGGTATGCCAGCGTGCAGCTCCTTGCGGTGGCCATCCAGCCAGGCCTCCAGGGACATGGGCTCCATGACGGACCGTGTGCTCAGGGGGAATGGCGGTTCCTTGAGCAGCTGGTCTGCACCCACAGCACAGCTGGGGTCAGCGTCCTCTGCCCCGCCGGCCCCGCCCCAGAGGGCCCAGTTCCCAGGGGTCCCAGCTCCCAGTCGCTGAAATGGGCTCTGGCTCCAGCTCAAGGACCAAGCAGCCATGGGGGGTACTATTTGGTGCCATCTTCTTGTGCCTTGAGTACAGGGCAGAGTACTCAAAAGGAGACTCCCTGGTACCCAGAGCCAAGACCCACCCTTCTCTGGAAAAGGAGGGAGGGAGGGAGGGAGGGAGAGATGGAGGGAGGTGAAAGGGGAGAAAGATGGTTCCTAGTCGCCTTACCAGGGTTGGGTTTTCCTGTTCTGTGCTGCTCAGAGCTAAGGAACCTGCAGGCACAAAGGGGGAAGAGTAGTGGCTAGTGAGACGCGCGTGCGCACGCGCACACACACACACACACACACACACACTCATACACTTCGGGGTGCAGGAGCCCACACACACTCATGGTGCCCTCACACAATTTGTTGTATATCCTCCATCCTTTCCCTCCCCTCCCCAGGGGGCTTTCCACCCTGGGGAGGGGCAGACTTTCTCCCTAAATCCTGGGCTTGACGGCTCCAGGCTGGCAGGTACTGCCGAGGAGCACTGCTGGGCTGGGTCTGCTCTCCCCAGCCAGAGCATGGGGCCTCAGGAGAGCGAGGGGCAGGGGCTGGGCTGGGGGCTCACTCCTGGATGATGGGGGCCAACTGTGTGCCGAGATCCTCGCAGTAGAACCACTTCTCAAACAGGACGTCAGTGGTGTCGCCTATGTAGTACCTGCCAGAACAAAAAGCGGGCACCCAGCTCCCCACCTGGACGTGCTCAGGGCAGCCTCCCTCAGGCCTGGCTCTGCTTGTGATTGGCTGGGCCCGGGCTGGCCCTACAGAGCTGACGGCCTGCTCCATCCTGTTAGCGCAACCTAGTGGCCAACGCACGCTCACCCACACTCAGCTCTCCCAGGAGCCCCCGTGTGGCCCCAACGTGGGTGGGCTATTATCGACCCCGTCCCCATAGCTCTTCCTGGTTCCCCAAACTTGACCATTTACAAAGTAGATAGAACTCCAAGGTTCAGGGAGAAGCTGGGCAACTTGGCAGGGATTACACAGCCTGTAAGTGGCAGAAGCAGGGCCGACCGGAGACAGTCTTAGAAACACAGCATCAGTGGCAAATGCTTTTCCAAAAGGGGAAGCTGAGGCTGAGCCTGATCCGGGCCCTAGTGTGCTGGCACTCTAGGTCAGAGTACACGGAACCTTAAGGAACCAACGTGCTGAAGACGTCCCCCAGATGAGGGGCTCCTTCTTTTGGGGTCATGGATGGCTCTGAGAACTGGAGCAAAGCGCTGCGCCTCTTCTCTGGAGGAAGGTCCATACGCCTGTACACAGAGCCTCTAGTAGACTCCCTGAAGCCCACCCAGGCCCCCAACCCGGCCTGGCGTGCAGCTCCACTGGCCTGAGGAGCGCGGGGCAGACCGGGGCTGGGCCTCAGGGCCCTGTGTGTGCAGCACATCTACTGACTGAATGCCTAACCCCCAAGCTTAGCTCCCAGTGCCAGGCCAGCTCTGCTCTTCGGCTCCTCCTGAAAAAGAGAAGTGGTCCTGCTTACGGGCGATGGTTTACAGACACACAGTGCATCCACCCTGCCTGACACCCTAAGTTCTATCCTGGGATGGAGCTGGCCACTGGAAAGCCTCATAACTGGACCTCGATGCCCTCCAGGAACTGCCTTCAGAGTGGCATTTTAATGTTGAGCCCCTGGCTTTTATTAAAGGTCAAAAGCAGCCAGATGAAATCTGTTACTGAATTTGCTGTAAAAGTGTTACTGAAGACGCCGTCCTCTCCGTCACTGAAGACTCCCCATGTAAAGCCCCATGTCAAAAATTTATTTTCGAATTTAAGGCCACGCAGCTATTTCTACAACAGACTATTCTGCAGTAGATTAGTATGCAGTCATTAACATGGCGTGTTTTGCAACGCATTTAATAGTATGAGAGATACTCATGGGTTTTTTTATGTAAAAAAACCCGCAAAACTCAAACCCATGCTTGCAGTAAGACTGCAATGTTGTAAGGTGTAGATATGCATAGAAAAAAGATGAGATGGACGTCTAAGTGCTTTGTTAGCTTTGATTGGCGGGATGACTTTTTTCTGCTTGTTTTCTCTTTATTTTGTTTTACTGAGATATCATTCACATGCTATCAAATTTACCCTTTACCTGACAAGTCATTTTAATTTTGTTCATTTTGCTTTCTTGTACTTTTCCAGATTTCAAGATTGAACGTGTATGACTTTGGTAATGAGAAAAAAAGGGAAGAATTTTAAAAATGTCCATTATAACAGAAGATGTGGACATTTTTTAAATGTCCATTATAACAAAGTTTTCTGATTTCAGTAACTTGCTGGGAAATTTTAATTTTCTTAGTTAAAAAATATAAAAAAATAGCTTAGCTTTTGGAAAAATCTGGGTCCCCCTGAACCACAGGCTGAGTCCTCCTTTCAGAGGATAATAATCGGGTGACCGAATGGAACAAGATGGGAACTCTGTTCTAGAAATCTGCTATAGAAACAGAGCACGCATCTCTGCACCCGTATTCGTCCCCTCCTTGCTGTTTACTCACGCTCCCATCTAGGCTGTCCCGGCCGTAACTTCGTATTTCTCTATAATGCCAGCTCGGCCACTTTCTAGCAAACTCAACTTCCCTGGGCCCAGTTTCTTCATCCGTAAAGTACATAACGGTACCCACCGGATAGGATCATTGTGAGGGTTAAAGGAATAAATACACATAAAGCGGTGCCCAGCACGTAGTAAGTGTTACTCAAATGTCAGCGCTGGGTGTGGAATGAGCTGGGGTAGAGAAACAAGAAACAAGCAGAGGGGCGCACTGGCGGAGACTCAGCTCTGGGGTGGGAGGCTGGGAGAAGCAGCACTGTTCCGGGCTGCCCTGGGCCAGGGGGGTTTGACTTTGGCATCCAGCCCCCTGCCCTTCCCCAGTAGACCTCAGTGCAGAAAGCACAGGTTCTGGGTCTTCCCTGGCGGTCCAGTGGTTAAGACTCCACGCTTCCACTGCAGGGGGCGTGGGTTCAATCCCTGGTCGGGGAACTAAGAGCCCACATGTTCTGGGCCCAGCCAGAAGGTGTCAGGCTGATGGGCTCCCAGGGGGGTCACAGAGAACACCCCGCCTCCCCGGCATCATCAGACCCAGCCTACCACCTACCCCAATCCCTCCCCATCAGCCAGCAAATGCAGGGTCTCCATTGCCACTAACCCTCTCAGTGGTGGCTGAGTGGCTTTCTTGGGTCTATCTAGGATCCTGCTGCTTCCCCCCCAGCTCTGTGCCAGGCCCCCAGACCAGGCCCATTTACCTGAGCGCATCTAGCTCCGTTTTCAGCCGCCTCCGCTCAATCACCAGCCCCACTGTGTTGGCAAACCTCTGTGGAGAGTGGGGGACCCCAGCGGGCAGGAGGAAGATCTGCAGGGGTGGGGACAAGGTGCCAGCCCCCCACGGAGGCCTCAGTGCTGCGGGGTCCCAGGCCTCCCCAGCTGGCCACAGTCCAGCCCAGCCCCCTCTCTGCCAAGCCTCCACCCGGGAACTAGAGGGGATGTCAGGCTGTGCTGAGATGGACAGCCTTGAGGAGAAAGTGCCTGAGGACGGGGCCGAGGCAGGTTGGGCAGGTAGGAGGGCAGGAAAAGGCTGGGAGCACAAGACCGCCACGAAAGCCAGGAGAGTGGACATGCTGGGGTCCTGTTCTGGGGCCCAGCCTCACCTCTCCCTGCCGAATGACCACATCACGGTGTTTCCCTTGCTCCAGGACTTGGAGAAGCATGTCGCCTTCCAGCTGGTAAAACACCTGTGGCAAAGGACAGCAGACAGGCTTGGACTCTCCCCAGTCCCTCTTCCAGGTCTTTGGCCTGAGTTCTGACCAGGAAACCTGAGGAACTTCCTGAAGGCCTCAGAGTTCACGAGCACCTTGGTCACTCGTGCGTGAGGCCTCAGCCTCCCCTGACACAGGCCACAGATAAAAGGGCTGGGGACACATGAGGATCATACCTTGACATTAAAGTGATGACCAAAGTACCCAGGACGTAACAGTTGGTGTCTGGCTTGAGGGCAGGAGGCTGGCTGAGATGCTTAGTGGACAATTCAGGGACCCATCAGCCAGGTAAGGAGAACCACCCATTTACTGCGTCCCAGGGGCTGGGCAAGCACTTTCCTATACAGACAGGCCTTGTTTTATTGTGCTGCGCTTTATTGCGCTTCCCAGATACTGCTTTTTTTTTTAAATTGAAGGTTTGTGGCAACCCTGCATTGAGCAAATCTATTGGTGCCATTTTCCCAACAGTATTATTTCTAAATCAAGGTATGTATACTGTTTTTTTAGACATAATGCTATTGCACACTTAATAGACTACAGTATAGTGTAAACATAACTTTTACATGCAGTGGGAAACCAAAAAATTCATGTGACTCACTTTATTGCAATATTTGCTCTCTTTCAGTGGTCTGGAACCAAACCTGCCATCTCTCTTAGGTATGCCTGTACATTATCAGAAATCTGTGTGACAACCTCCAAAAATATTATTAGCCCCATTCTGCACAAAAGAAAAAAGGGAAACTGAGGCTCAGAGAGTGAAGCAACTTGCCTAAGGTCACACAGTTAGTCCTGGAGCAGCAGTTTGGACCTGAGTCTGAGTGTAGCTCTGGAGCCAGTGCTAGCTCCTCTGGCCACAGTGATGCCCTGGAATGGGGCTATGCTGGTCCAAATCCCTCTGGAGGTCGACTGGACACATAAATGGCCATGTAAATGGTGGACTTGATGTTGGAAGCTGGGATGAATTGGGGGCTCTGGGGATGGAAGCACTCGCCTCCTGCTGTCTCCCTGGGGCGGGGAGCGGGTGCTGCAGGGTTCCTACTGCGTTTTCCTATTCCATCCTAAGTCCCTAATTAATGTGTTTACTGAGATTACCCATGGCACTGGGAGGAGGAAGAGGAAGACACATGTTCTCTTTACGAGTCACACATTGCACGGGTGTTAAGAGCCCCAGCCAAATAGTTGAAGGGGTGTTATTAATAATAATTATTACTATCGTGTAAGGAGTTAGAGGAGATAGAGGTTCTTGTCCCAGAGTCTACTAAGAGAAATCAAGTGAGCTCAGGGAAACTAGAGAAATGTGGCTTTACGGTCTGACACGAGGACAAGCTGACACAACCCCTCTGAAGGGCAATGTGGCAAAGGGCAGGAAGAGCCTTCACCGCTCACACCCCTGTAAGGGTTTCTTGGGATGCAGGACCTTCCACGCTGAAACCGTCAAAGTCCAGGGAAAACCAGGACAGTTGGCCGCCTTACAGCTTGCCCTAGTCATTCCATCTCTAGGAAAGTGGCTGCAGTGAATCAGAAATGCACCTGGCTCGGAACTTCCCTGGCGGTCCAGTGGTTAAGACTTCACCTTCCAATGCAGGGAGTGCAGGGGTTCGATCCCTGGTCGGGGAGCTAAGATCCTACATGCTTTGCGGCCAAAAAACCAAAACATAAAAACAGAAGCAATATTGTAACAAATTCAATACAGACTTTAAAAAAAATGGTCCACATAAAAAAAAAAAAAATCTTAAGAAATGCACCTGCCTCATGGCCGCCGTACATGGCTGTTTTATCACAGCACATGGTGGTTAAAGGCATAGCATCCAGTGTCACCCGGCCCTCAGCTCGGCCAGGTCACCGTGTACCTTTGGCCAATTCAGTTAGCCTTTCTGTGCCTCGTTTCCTCATTTATAAAATGACAGTATCTACTCAGAATGTTGCTGTGAAGTGTGCCCAGGATGCTGTACACAAAGGTACCCAGCACATAGTCAGCACTCAACAACCTCTAGCTATTTATATTAGTGATGGAAGGAATAGCAAAAATAATGCTAATAATAGCAATAGGGGAAATGGCACTATTTTATGATAGAGACAATATATAGAACATTATGCAGCCATTAAAAACGATGTCTCTGAATAACTGTTAATAAAATGGGAAAATACTAAAGTTATCATGTTAAAGCAAGATGCAGAGCTACACCCAGCAGGTTTCTAATTACGTAGCCATAGATGTATAATCCAGGCAGTGTTCACCGTGGCATCCCTGAGTGGTGGGATTATGAATGAGGTACACATTTACGTTTGTCTTTCCTATATTCTGCACGTTTTCTACAATAAACAATATTTACTTTTATTATTAAAAATAACTCATGCAAATTATTTAAAACAAATAAGAAAAAACTTATCAGGCTCTTCTAGGGAGCAATTCTGCAAACTCCCCCCAAACCCTCCTCAGCTGGGAGGAAGCCCCTATGCGTTTGTATATGTGGGAAGTGTCCTTCCATGATTATGGGGAGAGGAGGAAAGGCCTAGAGAATTCTAGAGAGGGGGTCATACCCCTTAGGCCCCACAACTATCAGGGAAAGCTGGAGTGGGCGGCAGGGCTGGAGTGATGGTCTGGGCCAAAGTCAAGCCCTTTCTGGGCAGGCTACAAGGTGTTAGTGGCCATTAAACAACTTAGAAAAAGTGGAATTTTAGAGGCCCGTCCTGTGATGAGGAACAGGCCTAGCCTGGAGCAGAGGGGCACATCTTGAACAGCAGAAAATCCCAAACAGTCACGGGCAATCCAAAAGGAATGATGCTCTGTTTGGAAGTAAATGATGTTTGGGGCCTGGGGCTAACTAGAAGATTAACCGTACTGGCTGTTGAATCGATTCTGGCCTCCGCAGCCTGGAAAGGCCTTACAGGCAGGCGAGGCCAGAGAGGGGCTGAGGGTGCAGAGAACCCATGTGTATTAAGCACCTAAGCTCTGTGTCAGGCTCTGTGCACATATCGTACCCACACTGCATCCTTCCACCAGCCAGGGGCCGGTGTCCCCCATGAGCTGCGAGGAAACAGTCTCAGAGAGGTGATGTGATGGGCCCTGCCAAATCACATCGTTGGTAAGAGGCAGACTCCAGGTCCAGCTGACTCCCAGCCCAGGCTCCCTCGCACCTGTGCGCCCCAAGGGAAGGAGTCAGGTAACTGGAGTGTGTGTGGTGGGTAGAGCCCGGGCACCTGAAAGGCTGTTTCAGAGGCCTGAGTTCAGCCAGGAGGAGAATTCGGCTCAGTGACTCCCTTCCCTCACCAGGGAGGAGCCTGGCCCCCGGACTCTCCTCGGATTCGAGGACAAGCAGGGACAGAGAGGCTGCTGACCCTCAGCCCTGTGGCTGCCAGGGCCTGTGGCTGGCACTCTCCCCCGCCGCAGGTAGGACCAAGCCATCACAGATTGATGGGAGTTCCCAAATTCCTCCCAGCCACCTGAGGGTCCCTCCAGAGTGGGGACACCTGCTCAAGCCAGCCCTCCTCACCCGCCAGCGACCCAGCTGAGTCAGGGTTTCGTTTGGGCCCCTAAGTGGATACCCACCCACTTGGGGAGACCTTGAGGTGGGGCTGGGACAGAGGTGGTAGGGGGCAAGAAGGGGAGGAAGGAGGGAGGGAGACGGGAGAGGTGGGCACTGAGACCTGGGTTCACAGGGTGGAAGCCTCTGGAAGACAAGATGGGGGGGCCTGAGGCTGACTGAGGCAGGCAGGAAAGACCCTGTAACCGGCCTCATCTCCCCCACCGGGGCCACTCCCAATCCAATCCCATCTTCCCTCTGTAGTTTTGATTTTCCTGCTGATTTTTTCCAGAGGAAAATGGCCTCCAGTGAGGTGTGTTGTGAGAAGTGGGTGGCGGGAGAGGGGCGGGGCTTAGGACGGGGAAGAGGCGAGGGGTTGGCTGGCCCGGGGTCCTCCCTGCTCTGCCCTCACCCACGCCTTAGGTGCTCGGCAAATGCTTGTTAAGCGAGTGATTCCCCTCTGTTCCCTCCAGTCCCCGGCTGCGGCTGAGACACCAGTGGTGGGGGGTGGAGGCTGGTGACCAAGCTGAACCCCGGACCTTGAACCCCAGCGTCAGGCCCCCCATACTGAACCTTTGCCACCAGAGATTCTGATAGCTGGGAACCCATCCGTGCCTCTCAAGGGGGCCCATCTTTTTTTCTTTGAGTTTACTTTTGTTTGTTTACTTTGGGGTAGAGAGTACAGAAATACAGTTCAAAATTCAAGGTACAAAAGGGTATTCAGTACAAATTCCCCCTCCCACCTGCCCACCCCTCCATCAAATAGCTCCTAGCAACTGATGTGTCTTGTGCCCTCTAGATAAGGAGGGGGCCTCCCAGCCCCAGCCCTTCCTGGAGAACTTGGCTCCTGGGACCAGAGTGGAGCGCCCAGGTCCCTCTCAGCATTTGGGTCTCATTTTGGAGGCCAATCTTGCATTATTCAGGTTTGGGGGCGAGGGGGTCAGGGCATCCCCCCCCGGAGCATGGACGGCCCCTGTGTCTGGGGGCTGATGCCCAACAGCTGGAGTCTCTCACTCCTGCAGAGGCTGGATTCTTTCCCGGGGCTTCCCCAGCAGTGTTCCCTCGAGGATGGAGCTGTCAAGGGTGTCACTGGGTGCCCACAACTTCCAGGCAGCAGTTTTACCCTGTGGTTTCAGTTGTGTCCCCTTCACCCATCAGTCATCTGACCACCCGCCTCTCTCATCCACAGGCTCTGGCCCTGGCAGGGGAAGTGTCCCCTCCCCCCAGGGCTGGGTCGGTGGTGGTGGGCGGCAGTCCACAGCCTACCTCCTCACCCTCCTCGATGTGGTAGTCCTTCCTGGTGTTGGGACCCCCGACGAACATGATTTTGAGCTGCTTCTGGTGCCTGCAGTGGATGAGAGGGGAGAGGTCCTGAACCAGCTCGTGGTTGCACAACCAGAAACTAACACAACATTGTAAAGCGATTATGCTCCAATAAAGATATTAAAAAAAAAAAATCCCACCTCATGGGGCTACTGGGAGAATTAAATGAGGTGATGTGAAAACACTTGGCAGTCTCCGGCTTGTCGAGGTGTTAGTGATTGGAGCTGTGTGGTTTGAGGAGCCGCCCTGTTGGAGATTTTCAGCGGACACAGCAAACTCGGGGCTGTGAACCCGGAGCTGGGGAGCACACGAGGCCGGGCCACCCAGGCGAATGAAGGGGAAGGAGGTGAAGGGTCCACAGGGGAGGGCCTGAGAGGTCTGCCGGAGGAAGACCGTGCTGGGACACGGTCAGCCCTGTTGGGTGCTGGGGCAGAGGTGGCCAGGGAGGGCCTGGTGGGGGTCTGTGTGCGCCCAGCTGCAGAGGGGGGCCTGGGAAGAGCACCAAATGGAGATCCTCCCACAGCAGCTGACCCTCTGACTTCGCCCTCTGCCTGCAGCTTCCTGAACGGAGTGTGGGTGTACGATTGGGCTGTCCCCAGGCCTCCGTTCTACAATTGATTCTGGGGTATCAACCTCCCCACCCCCCAATTTCTGAGAGTCAGTGGGGGTTGGAGCGCTGTTTCTCAGCCCTGGGGGACAGGGCTGCCATCTGGCATCGGCAAGTCTTTAGTCTCCGTCACCCAGCCATCCTCAGACGTCAAGGCAGCACGCAGTCACCAGAAAGAGGAACAGAGGAAGGTGGTGAAACCCGGAACAGCCCGTCCTCACCCTTCCCTGAACACCACGAGAATGGCATCCCCCTTTCTGCAAGCTTCTGGGTTGACGAACTCCGAGCTGGAGGTTGAGGGGTGCAGATGGAGGAGGAGGAGGTGAGGACAGAGGGCAGGAGGATGGGGGCGTGCGTGGGACTCACAGGAGCTGGTTGCAGACCGGGGGCAGGAAGGAGGCCCGGTTCTCCTCCACCCAAGCCTTCACTCTCACGGGTCTCTCCATGGCCTCCCAGGAGCCGCGCTCCAGAGCCGTGTCCTCCGCGCCGTCGGAGGGGCGCGCCTCTGCCCGACCGCCTATTGGCCGCCTGGTTAATCAGCATCCCGAGGGTCAAAGGGCGGGGCAACCACCTGTGACGCGCTGTGGCCACTCTCCGACTTTGGTCTGGAGCCCCCGCGCGCTCCGCGCCGCCTGGCCCAGCCTCGCAGCACAGCCGGGGCGCCCCGCCCACCCGCGCCGGAGTGGGGCGCCCGATCCAGGCGTAAGTCACAGGATCGAGAACATTCCTGGTCCCTTGTCCCCAGACTTTCCGCCTGGGCCCCAGAGAAACCCCAAAGAAATCCTGTAAGGGGGGAGAGGCGGGTTTGTAAACCAGGGCGCCTGAATACAGGGGTGCTGGCACTGGGTTGAGGCCTCAGTTTCCTCATCTGAAAACTGGGAATGTCAACACAGCCATCTCAGGGTTGCATAGCGGCCACCATAGGCCCCGATTGATGTTAGTCCCCTATCCTTTCACGAGGACAGAGGTCAGGCCAGAGTCCGCAGATTTCTTGGGGGCTGCTTGCTCGGCTCTACCTGTGGCTGGTTCGGGAGAGGACGGGAGGAGCAGCGGGGGGCGCAATGCAGGGAGCCCCGGACGCAAGACAGGTACTCGCTGCGCCGGGCTGGGGGGCGCCGTCCCCACGGCGGGCAGAGCACCGACAAAGTGCCTGGCACTGTTCTCAGCTCCTTTCATGTCTTGGGGGCATATTCAAGTCACACCACAATTTATGAGGAGTTTTACAGATGAAGAACCGGGCACTCGGACCTCAGGAATCTGGGATCCGGGGTGCGGAGGGCGGACAAACCTAATGGGTTAACGATTCCAGCCTGGGGTAAGAGGCGCTAACCCGGGACCCTCGGGGCGCGGGGAGACCCGATGCTTGCCTGTGTGGGTGCGGAGGAGGGGGAAGGACGATTGGACACGTGCTTTCTTCTCTTTTTTTCCCGACTCAGAATTCTTACGAAGATCGCGCCTGTGTGTTGGAGGAGGGAGGTGAGGGTGGCGGAGAAGGAACATAGCCCAGACACCAGCATCCAGACTAGAGTTTAGGAAACTCGAAACTCCTCGGACTCCTGTCCCCCATCCCATCTTGGCCACTCCCTGCTGCCTGGGGTGGGCGGGTTTTCTCAGCACCCTCAGACACAGGGGCTCCTTGTGCAAATCAAAACCCAGTCAGACGAATTACTTTTATTAAGTAAAAACTGTATTTGAAGATAATACCTGCAGTTTGAATTAAAGATATTTTTTCATAGAAAAAAATCTGGAAGTGCCAAAATTTTGGCAAGTCATCCTTGAGTTATGATTTCTTCATATTTCTGCTTATCTGTATTTTCTAAATTTTCTGTAATAAATATATTTTTTTTGAAAAAATAAATTCTTTAGCTTGGAAAAAAAAAACAAAAACAAAAAAACCCCAGTCTGATAGCAAACAAGATTCCTGCCCTCCCCCGCTGGGATCCTCCTGTTTCCTGTCCACGTACCGCTACCCTTTTCTCCCCCTTCTCCCTCCTTTTTCTTTTTAGTTATTTATTTCGATTTTTTTTTTTTTCTGAGCATTTCTTTCTAGAATCTTATTTGGCACCAAAATAACTCAAACCATATTCTTTGTCTTTCTCATCTACAAGTAATCAGAGGAGATGATTGGATGTTTGTTAAATGGATGGATGGGTGGGTGGGTGGATAAAGGCATGAATGAATTGCCACTACAAGGAAAAAAAAACCTCCATGATTTCAGCCCAACAGATGTTCTGATATGTAGTTCAAAGAAAAGAATGACAGTTACCCTGCATTTTATTTTTTATTTTTTTTAACTTTTTATTTTATATTGGAGTATAGTTGATTAACAATGTTGTGTTAGTTTCAGGTGTACAGCAAAGCAATTCAGCTACACATATACATGTATCTCTTCTTTTTAAAATTCTTTTCCCATTTAGGTTGTTGCATAATATTGAGCAGAGTTCCCTGTGCTATACAGTAGGTCCTTGTTGGTTATCCATTTTATTTTTTTAAATTAATTTTTATTGGAGTATAGTTGCTTTACAATGTTATGTTAGTTTCTGCTGTATAGCAAAGTGAATCAGTTATACGTATACAGATATCCACTCTTTTTTAGATTTCCTTCCCATTTAGGTCACCACAGATCATTGAGTAGGGTTCCCTGTGCTAAACAATAGGTTCTCATTAGTTTTCTGTTTTATACATAGTAGTGTGTATATGTCAATCCCCATCTCCCAAATTGTCCCACCCCTCCACCTTCCCCCCTTGATAACCATAAGTTTGTTCTCTACATCTGTGACTCTATTCCTCCTTTGCCAATAAGTTCATCTGTACCATTTTTCTAGATTCCACATATAAGCAATATTATACGATCTTTTTCTCTTTCTGACTTACTTCACTCTGTATGACAATCTCTAGGCCCATCCACGTCTCTGAAAATGGCACTGCTTCATTCCTTTTTATGGCTGAGTAATATTCCATTGTATATATGTACCACATTTTCTTTATCCGTTCCTCCGTCAATGGACATTTAGGTTGCTTCCATGTCCTGGTATTGTAATCAGTGCTGCAATGAACAACAGGTGCATGCATCTTTTCGAATTATGGTTTTCTCTGGATATTTGCCTAGGAGTGGGATTGCTGGGGCATATGGTAGCTCTATTTTTAGTTTTTTAAGGAACCTCCCTACTGTTCTCCACAGTGGCTGTACCAATTTACATTCCCACCAACAGTGTAGGAAGGTTCCCTTTTCTCCACACCCTCTCCAGTGTTTACTGTTTGTAGATCTTTTGATGATGGCCATTCTGACCAGTGTGAGGTGGTACCTCATTGCAGTTTTGATTTGCAGTTCTCTAATAATTAGAGATGTTGAGCGTCTTTTCATGTGTTTGTTGGCCATTTGTATGTCTTCTTTGGAGAAATGTCTATTTAGATCTTCCCCCCCTTTTTGATTGGGTTATTTGGTTATCCATTTTAAATACAGCAGTGTGTACATGTCAATCCCAAACTCCCTAACTATCCCTGCCCCCCACCCTTCCACCCTGCTAACCATCTCCAAAATTTACAAACAGCTCACTCAGCTTAATATCATCAAAACAAACAACCCAATCAAAAAATGGGCAGAAGACCTAAATAGACATTTCTCCAAAGAAGACATACAGATGGCCAAGAGACATATGAAAAGATGCTGGGCACCATTGACTCCAATGTTCAGAAAATCAACAATTCGAATTCTATCTGGGTGTTCAGGCATTGTTTAGTCATAGCCATCTGGACTCCTCCCAGTTATTGATCCATGGGTTCCTTCTAGTTTCTGGCTCTTACCGGCTCACAGCAGCCAGCTCTCCCCTCTGCACACAGGAGCTCATTTGCAACGTGGAGCAAGAAGCAGTCTCTGCCCTAGGACCAGAGCTCATCAGAGCCTGTTCTGGTTGCTGGTGCCTGGCTCTGGTCTGCCCTAGATGGTGGTTGCCTGCCCAGGTCACTAAAGCCAGTAGATACTCCCAGGCTTTGCTGAGTCTGGCTGCTAACAGTCTGATCTCTTCAATCTGTCAATGGACAGAACTAGTTTCTCCAGCCGATCCCTATCCCAGCTCACCTTGGTCTGTCTCTCTCTGTCCCACTTTCCCTCCCTTTCATATAATTAAGCAAATGTTTAAGAACAAACATGAATAAAAGGGCTAGATCATGAACTGTACTGGTTATTTGGAAATCTGGGTTCTGGCCCTGCTATCTCTTTAACTTGTATTATTTACAAGTCTGTTTTAAATTTTCTAGACATATGGTTGGTTTGAGGGGTATTTTTGTTTTGATTTTTGTTCGGCTATCATTTTGTTTCATTTATTGTTTCTAATTTTATTGCATTGTGGTGAGTGAAGATGGTCTGTGTATTATTTTTGGGTGGGGATGTGTTAAGATTTCCTTTGCAGCTTAGTCTATGGTCCATTTTTGTGAATGTGTATTCTCTGCTTAGAATGTAGTTCTAAAGGTTTCTGTTAGCCTAATCTGCTGTGTTACATAAATTATCTCTGTTCTAGTTTATCAAGGTGCTCATGGGTGCAAATAACAGAGACCCCAGTTAAACAATGGCTTAACCAAGAGAAAGTTAAAGACTTATATAACTGGATACCCAGAGGAAGAATGAGCTTGTGAACTAGTGGTGTCATAAAAGACCCTGGTTCTTTCTCTTCCTCAGATCTGCTAACTGCAGCATGAGCTTCATCCCAAGGCTGATTCCCTGAGGGGTCAAGAGATAGAAACTATCCATAGCTTTTCTTTCAGACGAGGGGTTCTCAACCTTGGCACCATTGACATTTTGGGTGGATAATTTTTGTAGGGGGCTGTCCTTTGCATTGTAGGATGTTTAGCACATTCATGGCTTCTCCCCACTAGATGCCAGTATCTCTCCCCCAGTTGGGACAATGAAAAATGTCTCCAGACATTGCCAAATGTCCCTGGGGGGCAAAATTGCCCCCAAGTGAGAACCAGCTGTGTTTACTGGCAATACAAGTTTCACATGCCCCAACCTGAACCAATTACTGGAGTGAAGGGAGGGATAATCTGATTGATTTATTCAAACTAAGATTTGTGCTTGAAGCTGGAGGCAGAGTTGGCTTCCCCCAAAGTCTGTGGCCATGGGGGGTGGGGTGGGATATTCACATAAAACTCTGGCTCATGACTGAGAGGTGGGAAATGATGCTTGGAAGGTAGTGAACCATGTCCACTACACCTGACTTTTGACTAAGTTTTCTTTGACCCATTCCCCCCTCTACCTTCTAGTCCTATATGTCTAGTGGTTATTATTATTTTTTTTAATATTTATTTATTGCTTGACTGATTGATTGATTGCTATGTTGGGTCTTCGTTTCTGTGCTAGGGCTTTCTCCAGTTGCGGCAAGCGGGGGCCAATCTTCATCGCGGTGCGCGGGCCTCTCACTATCGTGGCCTCTCCCGTTGCGGAGCACAGGCTCCAGATGCGCAGGCTCAGTAGTTGTGGCTCACGGGCCCAGCTGCTCCGCGGCATGTGGGATCTTCCCAGACCAGGGCTCGAACCCGTGTCCCCTGCATTGGCAGGCAGACTCTCAACCACTGCGCCACCAGGGAAGCCCCGGTTATTTTTTATATATATATTTATTTTTTAATTTATTTTTAATTTTATTTATTTTTGGCTGTGCTGGGTCTTCGTTGCTGTGCATGGGCTTTCTGTAGCTGTGGCGAGCAAGGGCTACTCTTCGTCGCGATGCGCGGGCTTCTCATTGTGGTGGCTTCTCTTGTTGCAGAGCATGGGCTGTAGGTGCGCAGGCTTGAGTCGTTGCAGCACACGGGCTCAGCAGTTGCGGCACAAGGGCCCTAGAGCGCACGGGCTCAATAGCTGTGGCTCGCGGGCTCTAGAGCGCAGGCTCAGTACTTGTGGCGCACGGGCTTAGTTGCGCTGCGGCATGTGGGATCTTCCCCGACCAGGGGTTGAACCCATGTCCTCTGAATTGGCAGGTGAATTCTTAACCACTGCACCACCAGGAAAGCCCTAGTGGTTATTTTTTAAATACATGCATGTCTGTAAACTTGTAATTTCTAATGTGTATTGTTAATAAGCATCTGTATCCACCCCTAGAACAAGTCAAGGACAAAAGAATCTGGGCAAGATTTAACTTCCTGCTGGAATTCCCTACTGGCAGCTTCTATGTTGATATTGTTTAGATTATTATTTAAGAGTTTTATACAGGCAAGAGTTAGATGTTTTTATATATTTTTCTAATGTATTAACCGATTATTAAGCTACTGTCTCTCAGCTCCAAACTCACTTTCTATACTCTGCATTATAATGCAGGGGCTGGGATTCTGCAAACTCCATTTATGCTTTGCCAGCTGGTTCTGTTAGCCCCTGAAAAGTGGAGATAATAGAGGGAGACTGCAGGGATGGAGGAAGGAGAGGGGACTTGCTCTTTCCTGATTGCTTCCTCTCTCCTGACTGCCTGTGGCTCCTGGGCTCATCACCTTGCCTTCTTCCCTCGGCAGTTTCTAAATCCAATTTGCAATTTTTCCAGTTCTCGCAGAATCAGCTTTAAAGTGACCCCATCAGAGTTACCAGTTCCAGAAGCTGGCATGCCCTGTCAGAGGTCTGAGTTTCAATTCTGCAGAAGTCGTCCTCCACTTTCCAAGGTTTAGTAATTCCCCTTCTTCTTTGGTTCCCTCAGCCCTAGCGGGTAGTAACTGCTTCTTACAGTTGCTACTTCTGTGATACTGCAGATTTTTTTTTGACTTTTCAGTTACTAGTTAACAACTTTAAACCTAGTTAACAGTTCTCTGTATTACATTCTCTTTGTTAAATAACTGGCATGATTTCTGTCTCCTGACTAATATACTTTTATAAGCTTAATTCTCTGTATTAAAAGATTTCTTTATGGTTGTGATTTGCAACTCAGGGAGGGTTAGGTTCTAAAATCAGGGCATCAAATAATAAAATGGATTGACGCTCCAATATACTACTTCTCTAATGTGATCATAGTTGGCTGTTGGCCCTGGGATGGAGCCAGTAACTGCAGCTAAGACCCCACTGGACAGGGCAGGGCAGGGCAGCTGAGGAGAACGCCCTTCACCTGCATGCTGGTCACTGTCAGCTTTTCAGGGCTCTCTGCAAATAGAGCAGGAAGTTTATGTCTCCCTGTCACCTCACAGGTGGAAAGTCCTCAGGGAGACATTCACAGGCCAGCCCTGCTATGAGCTTTCAGTTTGGCTTATATATCTGCTACATTTCCATTTTTTTCTGGCTCCAGGGCCAGTGAGCTCTCCCCCCTCCCTTTCCTCCCTCCTTCCTCCCGTGGAGATAATATTCTTCAGCTTGCTGGTCTTCTTTTCCCTCTTTGCCAGGGGCCATGAATGCTACTTCCCTTCAAATCACTCTGTTAGACACTTCCACTGCCCTATTACCCCACCCCCAACATCCTGCGGCATCCCCCTCATTCTTCCTAGCATGGATCCCACATGCCTTGGACAGGAGTGGACATATGTGGGCTCTTATGAGTCCAGGGCTCTGTGGACAGTGGCTAAGCTTGGCATTTCTTGTAGCCCAGGTGTCATGGCGGAATTCATACCTGCTACCTACAGATGAGGAAACTGAGAAATATCAGCCACTCCTACAACTTAATTTAAAAAATGATCAAAATCCAAAAAACAAAAATAAAAAAACAAAACAACAAAATGATGGGTGAAAGATTTGAACAAACATTTCACAAAGATTCACAAATAGCCAACAAACACGTCAAAAAATGCTCAACACCATAAGTCATTAGGGATATATAAATTAAATCTACAATGAGATACTATTGTACACCCAGTACAATGGCTAAAATTAAAAAGACTGCCAACACCAAGTGTTGAAAAGGATGCAGAGCAATTGGAATGATCAACATTGCTTGGTGGGAGTATAAAATGGCACAACTACTTTGGAAATAAGGGTATGGCAGTTTCTTATAAAACTAAACATAGAACTTCATCAAAATTAAAAACTTCTGTGCATCAAAGGACACTGTCAAGAGACTGAAAAGGCAACCCACAAAATGGGCCATATATTTGTAAATAATATATCTAGTAAGGGATTCGTATTCAGAATATACAAAGAACTCATAAAATTCAACAACAAAAAAACAAGCAACCTAATTAAAATTGGGCAAAAGATTTTGAATAGACATTTACCCAAAGAAGATACACAAATGGTCGATAAGCACATGAAAAGATGCTCAACATCACTAATTATTAAGAAAATGAAGATAAAAACCACAATGAGATAGTACTTCACACCTGTTAGGATGACTATTACTAAAAAGAACCCCAAACAAACAGAAAATAAGTGTTGGTAAAGATGTGGACAAATTGGAATCCTTGTACATTACCGGTGGGAGTGTAAAATGGTTCAGCTGCTGTGAAACGCAGTATGATGGTTCCTCAAAAAATTAAACAGAATCACCATATGATCCGGCAATCCACACTTGGGTATATATCCAAAAGAAGTGAAAGCAGGACCTTGAACAGATATTTGTGCACCCATCTTCATGGCAGCATAATTCACAATAGCCAAAAGATGGAAGCAACCTAAGTGTCTATTGACTGATGAATGGATAAAAGAATGTGGCATATACATACAATAGAAACGGAATGAAATTTTGACGCATGCTGCAACATGGATAAACCTTGAAAACATTATGCTACCTGAAATAAGCCAGACACAAAAGGATAAATGCTGGATGATTCCACTTATATGAGGTACCTAGAATAGTCAAACTTGTAGAGACAGAAAGTAGAATAAAGGTTACCAGGGGCTGAGGGAAGGAGGATGGAGAGTTTATTGTTTAACTGGTACCGATTTTCAGTTTGGGATGATGAAAAAGTTCTGGAGATGGATAGTGGTTAACAGTTGCACAACAATATAAGTGTACTTAATGCCACTGAATTGTACACTTTTTTCTTGGGCTGCACCACAGGGCTTGCAGGATCCCCAACTAGGGATGGAACCTGGGCCACAGCAGTGAAAGCGCTGAGTCCTAACCACTGGACCGCCAGGGAACTCCCTGAATTGTACACTTAAAATGGTTAAAATGGCAAATTTTATGTTATGTATATTTTATCACAATTTAAAAATGCTTTTAAAAAGCTATACAAAAACCTATCTTATGACCCAGCAGTCCCACTCCTGTATTTACTGAAAAGAAATTAAAACAAAAGGACTTGTACAAGAGTGCTCCTAGCAGCTTTGTTTATAATAGCTCCAAACAGGAAATAACCCAAGATGTCCATTAATAGGAGAACGGCTAAGCAACTATGGTGTATACATGTAAAGAAATATTATTGAAGCCACTCAGTCAGTTGTTGGCTAAACTGGGTATACAGAGATATCATATATAGAGATATGAACAAAGGTTGTTTTACTCCAGTTCCTTATCTTTCTTCAACCGCACAGGGTTGAGTTTTCCTACTCACTCCAAAATTTTGACCTAAGGACAGCCATGAATGTTACTGAAACTCCAGAGTTCCATAGGTGCCTCTGCTAAGACTCTTCCTTCCTCCTCTCAAAGGGAAGACCCCATCATTATCTGTGCTTAGTCTCTAAGACCTGTCATCCTGTACCTGGTCCAGTAGGTTTGGATTCAACTGTCGCCAGAACTGACAGAGGAACTACCCCATCTTCTCAGCAGGAGGGCTTTGGGCATTTATTTGGGCGCCCCAGCATACCTGGATCCCGGTTTTCATCTCTCTAGGGGTTGTAGTTCTATCTGGTCTTTCCCATATTTCAAGTTAGAACACTTTGGCCACCATCACGTGGGGGTCTCTGTGAGCCCTGATTAGTGCCTCTCTTGAGGGTGACCCCTCATGGGTCTCTTTCTCCAAGGCAAACTGAGCCCTGTACTCTGTAGAGTGTTGAGGGCAGGGACTCCTGAGTCTTACAATCTGTATTTGAAAACTGGCCCTACCACTTACTTAGGTAACCTCACTGTGCCTCAGTTTCCTCATCTGTAAAAGAAAATACTACTACTACTTACTTCATAGGGTTGGCATGAGGATTACATTAGTTACTAAGGTGTAAAGTGCTTAGAACAGTGGCTGGCACATGGTAAGCGCTGTGTAAGTGCGTTATTTTTTACCCACCTACCCCCATGCTCTCCATATTCTTTGAAAGATTTTGTTCTCATATGACAAGTGAATGAAGTAATTAGGATCCAGCCAGGATCCAGTCAGGAGGCGGAAACCACACCAGTACTCTGAACAGGGACAATTCAACATGAAGAACTGTTAACAACCAGTTAACGGGGACTACCTACGAAGAGGGGTCAACGGGACTCTAAGGGACACAGGAATAACGGATAAAGGGAGCAGCCACTACCTCCAGAGATGACACAGAAAACCCACGGAAGGATAAAGTTGGAAAGGGCCCTCGCTCCCTGCCGCAGCTGAGGCTCAGAACTCACGGGTGGGGACGGAAGTTTGCTGAGGAGCTGCAGGCTGCGGGTGGCGAGCAGGAAACCGTGATGGCGGAACCTGCCCAGAAGCCGCCCGCCGGCAGCTGTGCAGTAGAAGCCGGAAGAAAAGCCCTGGCAAGAGGGAGAGAAGGCCCCTCAGTGTTATGCGGACGCCTTCCCCGGACGCGGCGCGAGCGTGGTGCTGGCTGGCACGGTCGCAGGGCAGGGCAGAGACGGTGTACTTGGAGCTGAAGGAGCGCACACCCCGTCAACGTCCTCATAATTAAACGACGTTTAACGGGGAGTGCTTCCTGTTTATGTTTCATGCACTCGTAGCGGTACGAAGGGGGCTGAGGTTAGGGCAGTCCCGTGCTCCGGGCGGTCCGCTGTAGTCACTAGTCATGCCCGTTGAGCCAGTATTATTACAGCCGCCCACCCCTGCGCCCCTCGCTCTCAGAAATGTCCCTGTTCGGAGGATAAAGTGTGTGGTCACGTAGACGATAGTATTCCCACGGATAGTAGCCAGAGACACAATAAATACACACAAACAAACCTGCTTGAAGACAGCCCAGGTGTGGAAGGACCAAGATTCAGGGAGAAGACAAGGGCACTGGGGTGAGCGTGGCAGCCTGATTCCCCCTTGAAGCGCTGGCCGGTTTGTAGGTGGGAGAAACTAAGAGGCTGAAAAGCTGAACCCAAAGCAATAGTTCTCAAGGGTAATATATGATTTTTAAAATGTACGTCTGAGTCTGTCTAAAAGAGCTCTTTTAATAAGTATAAAGTAAGTCTGACATGCAAGCACAGTGTCGTTAAAATGGCAGCATCTTTCTGAACGCTACATAAAGTTAATGGCACATTTTACAGGTTATGGCAACTTAGGTTTGATGAAATACAGTCTATTTGTTCCTATGGTATACTTGTTCCCACGTACAGTGTCTCTATAGGAGAGACTCCTAGAAGTGGAACTGCTGGGTCAAAGGTCATATATGTGATAGAGCTACTAAACTGACTTAAAAACAAACAAACAAAAAACCCTGAACAGTGTCCATTTCCTCACACTCTCCTCAACACTGAATGTTACCAATCTTTAAGACTTTTTCTCCTCTGACAGGCTCTCACCATGTCTTCATTTCAGCTTCAGTCCAGAGTGAAGGGAATCTGTGATTCCCCAAAGTATCACCATGTTCCACTCCTATGTGTAATTCGTTCAAATCTGCATCATACTTTCCTAGAGCTGGGGCCTTAAGACCTACGCATCTTTCTCCTCCTGAGGGAAGATAAAGGGTCATTTCTCCACGTGGTGCTGGTGAGGGTCATGGACTATTAGGGTAGGAAGGGATCTTAGACACTGACAAATCCTAGGAGTTCTGAAGGACATTCCAGACGGTATTCACTGTTACAGGTGGCAGAGTATCTTTTCAATTTCTACTTAGAAAAGTAATAAGTAAAATAATTCTTCAGACAACCTCTTGCCCCATCAACATGGGATCACTTTGGGAGCGTCTCAATGCCTGTTGACCAGCACCTGCAGTGGTCCCTGCATACAAGAAGTGTGCGTATGACTCAGCTGAAGAGGTGGGTCCTAGATGAGCTTTGACTCTTCTACAGCAACTTTTAAAAGTCATATACTGCTTCATATATAACCATAATAGAATGCTGGCTAAACACATAAAAAGTTTGCTGAAATAAAGTAAAAGAAGACCATATACTGAAAATTCTACAAATTTGGTTCAAGATGATATTCATTTACTAAATGTGCAAATTGCATTCTGCTGATCAAAATATCTTGTATGTCAGAAACAAAAGCCAAAAAGAGAAAATATAGTGATCATTATATCCAATTTGGTCTTTCGTTATTAGGCATGAAGACCAGCCATACCCGCTTCATGTTATTTGCAGAATGGTGCTTACATACAGCAGCCAGAACCCTTCTGTTTTAGCTCATCATTTAGACACAAAACCATGAAAGGAATAAAAATAAACCAGTTTTCTAAAGTGCAAAAAGCACAAATTCTAAACATTCGTTTAGGAAAGCAGTTTGTGTCTATTTTTGATGCTACAGTGAGTCATTAAATTTCATACATTTTAATATACATTTGTCCTAAGACCAATATGATATATGTTCTTTTAAAAGTTATTGTTAACAAAGCATGCTTTTCCCTTACATAATTAAAGTAAATTAAACATTTTGCATTACATGGTAAATGGAAGAAGGTTGAGACTAGTCTTATTACAGTATGGGTATTACTCAAGATTATTTTAACATTATACATATATCTAAAATAAGTTTTATTTTAAAAATCACTTCTTTATTACACATCACACAAATTATTAAATGCTTAAATAATGGCAAGTTATCAAGAGTATACATGGTAAAAGGCATTCTCCAGTTAAGCTAGAAAGCTCTTATCTGGTCTAGATCCCTCAGTTTATAAATGAGGAAACTGAGGCCCAGAAAGGGTAAGAGATTTACTTAAGGTCACAGAGCCAGGGAGGGCCTCAGACTCTTAGTTCATTGCTCTTCAGGGTGAGTGTGTATGAGGTTAAGTGATTTGAAGGTCTCAGTATACTTGTTCTTGCTGAAAAATCTCTCTGGTGGCACAGATTCTGACACTGCCCCCTCTAGGTTCAACATTGCCCTCACTCCTCCCTTAGAGCCACAATTTCCTTGAGGACTAAGCTATTTTAGTTCCCAAAGGCTGTATCAGGTGCTGCCTTCCCTTCCCATGCAACCAGGGTCAGTCAGTATCTGCTGAACCAATACTGTTAAGGAGTAGATCCATGAAAGCGGAGAGTGGGAAGGGAAGCTGGACCACCAGGGGCCATTCTTCCTGCTTATAGTTCACCAGGCAGATTCTACCTGAGGGACTCAGGAGCGAGAAAGAGCAGACGCAGCAGATGCTACTGGATTTGAGAAGACGCTGTGTCTGAGTCCACGACTTGTGCAGTTTGTGTCTATTTTTGATGCTACAGTGCTTCCTGTTTCCTTCGCTGTGTCTGAGTCCACGACTTACTTTCTTGTCTTTCAGGAAATTAACCCCTTTCAATTTAGGGGGAAAAAGTATTCCCACCTGGGGGCAAATCATGCATTTACTTTTAGAGCTTGTTCCATCTTTTGGGAGGGACTTATTTCAAAGGCTCACTCTCTGCTGCCCTTGATTTACCAAGGACTTGCCACAGCATGCTCCAAGGAGCCCTAATCCTGGCGTGTTGTAAACAGCTCTGCATCCCACCATCTGCCTGGTACCTGATGGGATCTTGCAGGGGTGCTGACCATCCCCCTTCTGAGCTCTTGCTCTGGATGTGTGTCTCTCACAGTTTACAAACCACCAGGAGAGGCTCGCCTATCTCCTTTCTCTGGGTGCACAACCCAGTCTGCACAAAGCAATGAACTTCCTGAAAACACCACCTTCAGGAGGCCTCTGCCTTAAACAGAACCTGTGCCTGTCTCCTCATCATCTGCCTGATCACTCTAATCTCTTCTGCTCCAATTTCAAGGCTCTTCTACAATCGTACTCTCGAACCTCATCACCCGAACACAACCTGTTAATGTGGGCTATCAAGGTGATTATGCATGATCTTTATTCTGCCCCCATCACTTGCTCATGCTGGTTCCGAAATCTATTGACATGGTGCTCTGTTGTTTGCTCTTCTGGCTCTCCCAGGAAAGCAGAGGTCACCGATCAGGGTGACCAACATGCCAACAGAGGCCCAGGAGACAATCGACTGATGCAACCCCAGAGAA
This sequence comes from Balaenoptera physalus, assembly GCF_965194825.1. Classification (NCBI taxonomy): domain Eukaryota; kingdom Metazoa; phylum Chordata; class Mammalia; order Artiodactyla; family Balaenopteridae; genus Balaenoptera; species Balaenoptera physalus. The sequence goes on along the minus strand of NC_138894.1, from coordinate 62,966,944 downwards.
AGAGAGGCAGGGGGGAGGGGGGCATTTTGTGGAGGAGGCTGCAGCTACCCTCCCAGAGGGATGCAGCAGAGTTATCAGTCAAGGGCCGTAGGCACAGTGCCTAGAGCCCCCCCCAAATGTTTACATTTTAATTTTTTTTTGAAATCAGAAAAAAGATAATAATGAATGTAACAATAAATCCAGCCTGGATTTTATTTGTGGTTTGTAGAAGCAAAATATAATTAAAAAAATTTTTTGTTGTTGTTTTGATGGACAAAGGAGCCCACGAAGACAAAAGTGCGTAAGGAACAGGACAGTCATGATTCGGCCCTGGGTACGGTTTACACTTTGTTTTTTAAAAAAGAAATGGATATCCAGATATTTGTAGGGGACCTCTTGATTTTAAATATTAGGAACTCGCTTTAAAATTAAACAAAACATACACGTTGTGGCCCAACAAAACACGTGGAGCTTAGCCTGCACCCTCTCGAAGGCCTGGGCTATCACCGTGTCCCCGGAATGCCCGTGGTTTGACACGATCCGAGCACCCGGCTCAGGATGTCAGAAGGGGCAGCAGAAAGCCTTCGGGGCAGGACAAGGGTCTGACGGTTAAATCTCTGCCCGGTCCGGTCTTCGAAACTCGGTCGCCACCCCGGCCCAGGCGCTCCCTGGCTGCCCCACCGGCAGGCGCGGGCTTTGCTCATTCACGGGTTTTCCCGCTCCTGCCGACTTCCAGGGCGGCGCGGGGGAAAGGGGGGGGGGTGGGCTCCTCCAGCTCACCGGTCACGCGGGGGCGCGGGGCAGAGGCGGCAGCCCAGGGCATCTGCTGCCCAGGAGCCGAGGCCAACCCGCTCGGCCCCACCCCTCGGAACAAGGCCCGCCCGCCGGCCGCAGCCCGGCTCCTGTTCTAGGCCTGCTTCTCGCGGGGCCTGCTCCTGGGAGGCGAAGCGCCACACTGAGGACGCGGAGGTGGTTTCAGACCGCAGCGCCCGGAGCTCCTCCTCCCGCGCTACCCAGGGAGGCGGGCTGTGCTCTTTTCAAGGTCCCGCCAAAGGGCCCCGCCATCGCGGAGGGAGACCTTCACAGCCTTCCCTCCTACACTAGGCCGGGAACCGCCAGACCGGAAGCTGCGGGGTCTCGGTGCCCCGGCTCGTTCTCGCCTAGCAGCAAGCCGCGGGTGCGCATGCTCCGCGAAGGCCCGCACAGAGCCCGGGTGAACCCTGATAGAGCCATCACGAGGCGGGGTAAGCGGAGCTCCAGTGGCGCAATCGGTTAGCGCGCGGTACTTATACAGCAGTACATGCAGAGCAATGCCGAGGTTGTGAGTTCGAGCCTCACCTGGAGCACGACTCTTTTGGATACCCGCACCCCCCTTTTACCCCCTTGCTCAAGGGAACGAGTCAGTCTCTCTTTAGTCTCCTCAGTTCCTGTCTCTCACTTCTCTGCTTGCACGTCTTGCTTCTCTGCAGGCAGGAAGCTGCTCTCTTCGGCGCCTCACTCGCTTTCCAAGCTACTTGTTGCCCCCGCGCACCGCACCATCCGGCCGCCCGAACCCGGACGTTTACCTGCTGCTCCCTCTTCCTAGGCATTTCCTTTAACGCACCCAGTCCCGGGTACCGGTACCGGGGATGCGGACGGGAAGTGCCGGGGCGCTGCACCGGTGATGGGGCCCTACCTGGGCCTCGTCATCGAAAATTCCAGGCGCCCTGTCTACGGGGCGTGCCCGCGTTCCCGGCGCCGGTTCCCTGCTGCTGCCCCTCACCCAGGGCCGGGAGCGGCGTGGTGCGCGCTGGCTGTCGGGGCCCGAGCGGGGCGACCACTCCCGCGAGCTGGGGCCCGAGGCCCAGAGCAGGGCCTCAAGTGCAGCAGTCGCTCTCCTCTTTAACTATGGGTTGGCCAAAAAGTTCGGTCGGTTCCTTCCGCGACGTTACCAAAAACCCGAACGAACTTTTTGGCCAACCCAAATGCTAATAACTGGTCGTTGCCGCCTCCCCCCGATCTGCAGAACCCCTAGACCGCGGGCCCTTCTCCCTTACCCAGGCCTCCAGGCCTCCCTGGGCGGATTTACAGAGTTTGGGAAAAGTGCCTGGGCGTTTCCCTCCCCCCGTCTGTGCCCCTGCTCCCCGGTGTCAGTCAGCAGTGGTGGAATTCGCTGGCAGACGGGAGAACAGACGTTTTCTAGGGATATCCTTTCCTGCCTGCCGTACACCCCAGGTTCAGAAGTCCCCCCCGGGGAGCAGGAAATCTGCCAGCTGGGTTTTGAAATGTTCCAGCACGCGAGCATTCTGAGGCACGGGGGCCGCTTTGTCAGGGGGTGGACGGGTGCCCCACATCCTCAGGAGGTGGGGCGAAGTAGGGAGCAAGCTTAGTTGGGATGAGAGGGCTCCCAGACGCGTTCTCCCAAAAGAGTGGTTTCAGCTGTTTTTATGGGCGTGCTAGGAATTAACTCCTGGGATGGAAATACGACCAGGAGCGGTGAGAAGCAAGACCTAGAAAGCTCAGAGGAAGTGGGTGGAAGGTGGAGCTCTTGTCGGTCTCCTCGGCTGCTAATCCCAGCCCCAGATTCCGAAAGGGGCGCCCCATGCCTCCTGAAATGTGAGAAAATCCTTCCGCCTCACCCAGCCTGGCTGCCAGGTCCTCTGAACCAGATCTTTTCGCGCACAGGCTCATCCTCAGCAGGCGGTGGGTGCTCCCCTTTAGAAATCTAGCCAGCCTGGAAGCAAACATCTGTCCCCCAATCCCCCAAAAAACAGTTTGCTTAATTTAAAAAAAAAAAAAAAAAAAAAACAGGTTTAGGGGGCTTCCGTGGTGGCGCAGTGGTTGAGAGTCTGCCTGCCAATGCCGGGGACACGGGTTCGAGCCCTGGTCTGGGAAGGTCCCACATGCCGCGGTGCACCTAGGCCCGTGAGCCGCAACTACTGAGCCTGCGCGTCTGGAGCCTGTGCTCCGCAACAAGAGAGGCCGCGATAGTGAGAGGCCCACGCACCGCAATGAAGAGCGGCCCCCGCTTGCCGCAACTAGAGAAAGCCCTCGCACAGAAACGAAGACCCAACACAGCCAAAAATAAATAAATAATAAACAAATTAATTTAAAAAAAACAAAAAAAAAACAGGTTTAGCGAGATATAATTCATATACTCTACAATTCACCCATTTAAAATGTACAATTCAGCGGATTTTAGTACATTCACAGATATGTGCAACCATCACCACAGTCAATTTTAGAACATTTTCATCAACTCAATAGGAAATCCTGTATCCTTTAGCTATCACCCCACCCAACCCCTAAATAACCACTAATCTACTTTCTGTCTCTACATTTACCTATTCTGGACTTTCATATGAATGGAATCGTATAATATGTGGTCTTTTGTGACTGGCTTCTTTCAGTTACCCTAATGTTTTCAAGAGTCATCCACATCCTACCTTGTATCGGTGCTTCATTTCTTTTTTTATGGCTGAATAATATTCCATTGTATGGATTCTTCCCAATTTTGAACAATGGGGAAAAGGTTGGCATTTTAAAAACATTTGCTGAAAACTGCTTTTTAAAAGGGAATTAATTTTAAAATGTACAAAGCATAAAAACAGTCACACTTGCCAAGTGTATGTTTTTAACCTTCAGAGGTTATCACTGCAAGAACTGGTAAGATACTTCCAAGAGCTCAGCCAAGAGCTGAGCACGGAGCAGTTTCCTCACGTGGACAGAAATGCATGAATGAAAGATCATTCTGCCCAACTCCCTATCCATGTTGGAATCCCTTCTGCAAAACCCTAGCTCCTATTTGAAAAGTTCTAGCATCAAAATGTCATTTCTTCACAAGGTGATGCATTCCACTTTCTGTCAACTCTCATGGTTAGAACATTCTTCCTCTGAAATATTGTTTCTGTCCCTATAGGTTATTGCTGGAATGGTGGTGGTTTGGGGAACTCTTTTTTGGTGAGATGGTGAAGTGGGAAGGTAAGAAGCTAAATTATCAATAGTTGCCCTTGCTCTATTTAATCTGGAAATCACCAGATAGATTATTAGTGGATTATAAACAAACAAATAGACCACTGGCAGATTTGTAGATCAATGTCTTAATGTGAGGTTGATGGGATTTTTAAAGGTTGTGATGGGTGATAAAGATCAAGTCAGAAAATTATGGGAACATGCTATAAAAACCATAAAGTACTCCATATACAGATGTAAGGAGGTGGCATTCCTGTCACCACAAAACTAGTGGATTAGGCCTATATGCAATGTATGGTGGCTTCAAGGAGGAAGACGGGTAAATATGAGGTGGATGAACCCAGAAGGTAGGTTGAAGTTATAGCTAAACAGCTGTAGACGTCTAGCAGGAGACAAGCCTAACCTACCCGTTGAAATCCGTTGAACTCTATTAAACTATACACACAGGTTGACATTAGCTTTGTAGATGGCTTTGGATGGGCTTATTAAAACTGTGTGTGATACAAAGCTGGAAGGGAGTGCAAATTCAGTAGAATTTGGAGGAAGAGTTGAGCCAATGCAGGGACAAATGTTTCTGACAAATGACAAGATGCAATTTGATAGAGATAACTGTAAACCTGTGTTCAGTTCTGAGTTCAGTGTGGGGCGTGCCTGGCTTGACAGCTGTTTGCATATAAAGGATCTGGGCATTTCGGATATGCACAACCTCAGTTGTCCTGGCCGTGTGATTCAACTGTTAAGAATGTCAGCCAATTATTAATGCATTACTGTATAATGCATTACATGGTGTGGTGTCAGAGATCACAAAACAACAGTCTGTGGAACAAATCTAGCCTCCAGACAGGTTTTGTTTGGCTTTCTAGCACTGACTTGCAAGTATTTAAAATTTTTTCAATCATTTGCCTGCATATTGGGAGGTTTGCCTAGATTTCAAGTTTCTAATGAAAAATTAGAAGACTTGGCCATCTTGGGCCCTTATTCCCACATGGCAACATTGGCTGCCCCCTTTGGATGGGCAGGTGATCTTTCGTTTGCTGTGGTCCTACCACTCTCCATTAATCCTTGCAGAGGTGGGTACCAGCTGCTTGCTTTGCTGTTTTCTTAACCCCTGACTCATTTCTCTCATTTGTGACCTACGTTGACTGTGTGGATCAAGGTAGGGAATACTCATGTTGAAGTCAGCCTGAGGGCTGTGATCTGTGTGAACACAGCCCATTTAAAATTCAACAAAACAAAACCCCAGTTCTTTGTTATGGAAAATTTCAAACATACCCAAAGTAGAGAAAATAGTATATTTAACCACCCTGTATCCATCCATCACTACTTTCAAGAATTGTCAACGTTATTTCATCTATCTCGTTCCCACAACATTCTCCCCTACCCTAGCACTGTCACCAGAATATTTTAAAGGAAACCCCAGCTATGGTTTAATTTAACTTGTAAATACCTCAGTATGTATACCCAACAGGTAACCACTTTTAAAAAGAGCATAACCATCGTACCATTAGTACACCTAACAAGAGTAATAATAGAAACTCTGCATCATCTAACACCTCGTCTGTGTTCAAATGTCCACACTTACTCTGAAAGATATTTTTATGGTTGGTTGGTTTGAATCCAGATCCAAACAAGGTCCATACATTCGATCAATATTTCTTTTAAATTTCTTACCAATTACCCACTCCCTTTTTTGATATTTATTGATCTATAGAATTTCCCACAGAATTCGGCTAATTCCATCCTCAAGGAATCCTTTCATAAGTTCTTCAGTCCCCCCTGACAGTTAGATCTAGAAGGTTGGTAGTATTAAGATTCAATTTTTTTCTTTTTGCAAAAATCGATTGTAGGTGGTATTATATACTATTGTTATCACAAGAGAGAAAGTACATAATGTCTGGTTGTTCCACTTTTACTGAGGTTAATTTTATCGGTGATTTCAGATGTGGTCAGCCTGGTCCATCCATTATAAAATGCCACATCAGCCTCTAACCTAATGGTTTTAGCATCTGTTGATGTTCCTTGTCTAGATTTATTATTGTATTAAGGATTACTCAACAATGGTTTTCTAATTCAATTATTCCTTCTGTATTTATAACTGTCATTCTTTAAAACCCCCTTTTTCCATCGACTGTTTGGTTTTCCTAAAGCACAATTCACTAGAAAAGAGCAGGTAATATTCCTGGACTCTTTTCCTTTTTCTACTAGTCTTTAGAATAATGAACTGATGCTCTAACAACTCCCAAAGGTGACCAGTTAGTTTTTGTTTATTTATAGCTTTTTTAAAAAAGTATTTGACATACAATGAACTGCCTGAATGATGCTGAGTAGCTTTTCTAGTGCTGTTAGATATTCAGATATCTTCTTTGGTGAATTGTCCATTCAAATCTTTTGTCTGTTTTTTATTGGGTTGTTTGTCTTTTCGTTACTGAGTTATAAGAGTTTTTGTCTATTCTAGATATAATTCCTTTGTTGGATATATGTTTTGTAAATAATTTCTCCCAGTTTGTGGTTTGAATTTTCATTTTCTTAATGGTGTCTGTTGAAAAGCAAACTTTTAAATTTTGATAAAGTTCAATTTATACAATTTTTTTCCATTATGGATGGTACTTTTGGTGTTATATCTAAGACATTTTTGCCTAACCCAAATTCACCAAGATTTTATTCTATGTTTTAGCTCTTACATTTAGGAGTTAACTTTTGTATATGATGTGAGTTAGAGGTCTAAATTTTTCTTTTTTTGTATATGGATATCCAATTCTGGCACTATTTTTTTTTTTTTTTTTTGGCACTATTTGTTGAAAAGCTTATCCTTTCCTGATTGAATTGCCTTGACACATTGTCAAAAATGAATTGACCTTAGCTGTGTTGGTCTTTTGTTGGACTCTCATTCTATTCTATTGAGCTATATGTCAGTGTGGTGTTATGTGTGGATTACTATAATCATATAATTTATATGAATCATGATTCAGTTATATGATTATAGTCATCCACACATAACGCTATATATATATATATATGTATATATATAAATAAACTTTGGGGTCAGTTTGCCAATTTCTATGAAAATATCCTGGGATTTTTACAAGAATTCTGTTGAATGTATTGATCAATTTGAGGAGAATTGCCTCCTTAACAATATTGACTCTTCTGATTCTATAAGCAAGTTATACATGTCTCCACTTATTTAGGGCTTTAATTTCTTTAAGCAATGTTTTGTTGTTTTCAGTATTGAAATGCTGTATTATTTCTTCCTTAAATATTTGGCAGGATTCACTGGTGAAGCACTGCGGGCCTGCAGTTTTCTTTGTAGGACGTTTTCTCTTTAAAACCCTACAAATTCAATTTCTTTAATAGATTTGGGGGCTGTGCAGGTTACATATTTATTCTTGAGTGACCTTTGGTATTTTGTGTCTTTCAAGAAATTTGTGTATTTCATTAAAGTTGTTGAATTTATTGGCATAAAGTTATTCATAATGTTCCCTTCTTGTCTTTAGGATCTGTAGTGCTGTCCCTTCTAATTTCTGATATTGGTAATTTATGGTTTCCCTGCCTCCCCATCAGTCTCAGAAGATGTTTTCCACTTTTATTTATCTTTTCAAATATCCAGTTTTGGGTTTCATTGGTTTTTCTTTATTGTCTTCCTGCTTTTCATCTGATTCTGATGCACTGGAAGAGAATGTATACTGTGCTGTTGCTGGGCAGTGTGTTCTGTCAATGTCAATTATGTCAAGTTGGTTTATAGGGCTCTTCAAGCCTTCTATACCTTTGATTTTTCTGCCTGCTTGTTCTGTCTGTCACTGAGAGAAGGGCATGAAAATAACCAACTGCAATGATAGGTTTTTCTATCTTTTAGTTCTATCTTTTCCTCCTTCATGTTGCTGGAAGCTCTGTTATTGGCTGTATACATGTTTAGGACTGTTATGTTCTCTTTTTAAAAAAATTTTTATTTATTTATTTATTTATTTATTTATTTATGGCTGTGTTGGGTCTTCGTTGCTGCGGGTGGGCTTCCTCTAGTTGCGGCGAGCAGGGGCTACTCTTCGTTGCGGTGCGTGGGCTTCTCATTGCAGTGGCTTCTTTTGTTGCAGAGCACGAGCTCTAGGTGTGTGGGCTTCAGTAGTTGTGGCACACGGGCTTAGTTGCTCTGCGGCATGTGGGATCTTCCCAGACCAGGGCTCTAACCTGTGTCCTCTGCATTGGCAGGTGGATTCTTAACCACTGAGCCACCAGGGAAGTCCAGGACTGTTATGTTCTCTTGATTCACTGACCCTGTTACCATTGTTGGTGCTTGATTTGTCCCATGTTTGGCCAGGGGAAGTCCCATTAAGTTGGCTCCTGGGTATTTTTGACGTAATCTTAAATCTGAAATATGATATGCTCCTGGCATGACAGGATATTTCAAAATGTATTTTGTACTTGTCTTCCTTTAATCCCAGAGTTGGCCGTTTCTCCCAGCTGGTTCTTTTTGGTGGGAAATGTTATTTAGGAGACCACAATCTGTGTGCTAGAGTTCCTTACTGCTACTCTATGGTTGTCATATTTTCAAGCCTTTTCAGTGGACTGAACTAGGAAATGCATATTTTTTTTAAAAAGAGAAAACATAAAGAGAAAAAATAAAGCCTGAGTTTATAGTGATATTTCCAATTCAAGTGTAAGATTACAGAATTTATAACCTTCAATTTTATATTTGGATTTCTTTTCTCTTGCTCTAAAAATATTAGTTCTTTACAACTCTTACATAATTACTTAATTATTTATTTGCTTTATCCTACTATATACATAATAGTTTAAAAATCATATTATCAATATTATTTCTAATAAGATTATTGATTACAGTTTAAGATTTCTTTGTGATTTCTTTTGTCCTTAGTTTATATTCAAAATGCAGTATTTGAAGTATTGTGTTTTAAAGTCAAAGTAATTTTTCTGTGTGTGGCTGTGCTATCAACTTGATACACAGTGAATGCCATTTGGTTAAGCTTGTTTTACATTTTTAGGAATTCCTTTTTGATTTATTTATCTAAAATATTTACATGCTTCCCAAGTCAAAACTATAAAACAAGGTTTATTCCTAGAAGTCCAGCTTCTATACTTGTCCCCTAATCCTATTTCCTCTTTCTCTACATAGGTAATGATTTAAAAATTACTTTCTTGACTTATCTTTCCATTGTTTTGTCTTAAAAAAATATAAGCAAAGATACACTTATGTTTGTATTCCACTTCCTCTCCTTCATTTTCAAAAGCTCTTCTATTCCTTGCTGATTTAACTAACAGAATATTCTGATTATTTCAATGTTGTAGATAGGACTCTTCCTCACTCCTTATCCCAGCTGCATGGTATTCTGTTCTTGTGGATGTGCCACTGTTTATTCAGCCAGTCCTCTGCTGATGAACAGTTGGATTGTTTTCAGTCTTCTGGTTTTGTAGATGGTGCTGCAATGAAGAGATTTATTTGGTCACACTGTTTTGAATATTTTGCTATTATATCTTTGAGATAGATTCTATATGTGGGATTACTGGTCTGACGGATGGATAGCTATAAAATTTAAATATATATAATTATATATAATTTTGTATATAGTAATTTATATTATATATAAAATGTAATGTTATATATAACATATACATCAAATATATAATATATAATTATATATCCAAAATTTTCCAGATGTGCAAAACCATCTTTAAAGAGGGTTTCTGATGTGATGGTCCATGAGTGTGAGGCCTCTAGAATTCACATCACAGGAGCAATGGTTGAAGGGCCTCGGCTGACTGATGCTAGGTGGGGCGTGTCCATGTCTTCCAGTTCCAGGGAGGCACCACTGAATAGCTTTCCCCAGTGGATATTTAAGGAAGGGGCACTTACTGGAGGCTCTGACATAAGGCATGGCTGGCCGAGGAGCTCGGCTCACAGGGGTGCCCTGATGAGAACCCAGGCTTAGAAAAGGCCCACGAGATTCCACACTCAGCCCTTCCTGGTGCTTCTGGCCCTTGGTCTCTGTCCTGCCGCCTTCAGCTTAACCCATTTCTGTTTTATCTTTTAGTATTGTAATGTTTGAAGTCATAATAAAAAATCTTGTTTTTATTTAACTGATTATTATTTTATTATCTGCATATGTCCTAATTATTCTTATCTTTAAAAATATTTTGTTCTGTCTTAACCATTACATTCTTTTATTTTATTTATTTTAATTAATTAATTAATTTTTGGCTGCATTGGGTCTTTGTTGCTGTGTGCAGGCTTTTCTCTAGTTGCGGCGAGCGGGGGCTCCTCTTCATTGCTGTGTGCAGCTTCTCATTGCAGTGGCTTCTCTTGGTGCGGAGCACAGGCTCTAGGCATGTGGGCTTCAGTAGTTGTGGCTGGTGGCTCCTAGAGAGCAGGCTCAGTAGTTGTGGCTTGCAGGCTCCAGAGCGCAAGCTCAGCAGTTGTGGCACATGGGCTTAGTTGCTCTGCGGCATGTGGCATCTTCCTGGACCAGGGCTTGAACCCGTGTCCCTTGCATTGGCAGGCAGATTCTTAACCACTGCGCCACCAGGGAAGCCCCTTAACTGTTACATTCTTTTAAATACTCTGGTTAATGAGTTGATTCCTTCTCTTTAAAACTTTCATTACACCCTTCCCTCCATACCTAGTCTTTTCATTCATTTCCTCTTAGCCTTCTTTCCCTTTTTTCTTCTAAATTTATTTTTATCTTCTCCTATCTATTTTTTTCTTCTTTTTAACATAAAGTGTAAAACTGAATTCTCTTTAAGTGTTTCTATGCTCCTTGCTGTCTGGTGGGCCCCTTGGGAGCAGAGGCAGGGAGCTGGGGTTGAGTTCATGCTGTGGGGGGAGTCTGGTGGGGTGAGGATCAATCCCCTCTTCTGTTGGTCTCCTGCCTTTCCCCACAGAGTCCTTGACAACCCCTGACCTTAATGATCCAGATGCCCCTCTTACTTCCCATAACACTAAGCCATCCGTGATGACTACAGTTGAAACTCCAAGGAATATGGATCCCAGAGAAGAGCGGGCTGAAGAGGGTTATATGACTGGCTTTCAGATATTCATGAAAGGAGTAGACATATTCAGTCTTGACCTAGAGGGAAGAACATGAACTTAGAACTACAGCCCATGGCGACTTCCCTGGTGGCCCAGTGGTTAAGACTCCACGCTCCCTATGCAGGGGGCCTAGGTTCCATCCCTGGTCAGGGAACTAGATCCTGCATGCCGCAACGAAGACCTGGGGCAGCCAAATTAATAAATAAGTAAATATTAAAAAACAAACCCAAAAAACCCCCAAAAACTATAGCCCATGGGTGATGATGACAGGGAAGCAAATTCACTTTTAAAATGATTAGCAGTGTTGAGAAATGGGATGGGTTGACTGGTGAAGGAGTGTGTTTCCCAACTTTAAAAGTGATTGAGCCGAAGCTGTAATGTAATAGAAGAGAATCTTGCATTGGTTGGGGGGTTGGTGAGGCTTCTAAGCTCTCTTTTAACTCTACGATTCTTAGTTCTGTTTTCAGAAAAGAGACATTGTACAGTAGATTTTGTTATTATCTTCCCAGCTCCTATTTCCCCTTTCAGAGATGGGCATGTGACTCAAAACCTACCAGAGTCCTTCCATGGGATGTTTCTATCTTGAGCTATCTGGGAAGTCTTTTTTTCTTTCTGTTTAGAAACATAAAGAATATAAATCCAGAGCTTCCTGCAGCTCCCAGATATCTTTCTAGTTGAGCTATTTGGCCTGGGAGAACGAAGCCTACATTTAATGTGAAGCAGGGAGATAAAGAGGTCGGCAAGTGTTTGAGTCTCTGATTCTGAAAGTCTAGTTTCATCAGTTCTCTTTCTGTGGTTTGAATGTTCAAGCTAAAAAAGTGCCCCTTTGGGGCTTCCCTGGTGGCGCAGTGGTTAAGAATCCGCCTGCCAATGCAGGGGACACGGGTTCAAGCTGGGTTCAAGCCCTGGTACGGGAAGATCCCACATGCTGTGGAGCAACTAAGCCCATTCGCCACAACTACTGAGCCTGCGCTCTAGAGCCCATTCGCCACAACTACTGAGCCCGCGAGCCACAACTACTGAGCCTGCAAGCCACAACTACTGAAGCCCGTGCGCCTAGAGCCTGTGCTCCGCAACAAGAGAAGCCACCACAATGAGAAGCCAGTGCGCCGCAACAAAGAGCAGCCCCCCCTAGCCGCAACTCCCGTGCACAGCAACGAAGACCCAATGCAGCCAAAAATAAATAAATAAAATGAATAAATTTATATATATAAAAAAGTGCCCCTTTGCATTTGGCCAGTTAAGGATTTCTCACTTGTAACCAAAAGGGGTCTTGACTTGTGCAACTGTTATTGTACAAAATATCATTTTACATTGATGACTGATTTTTCAAATTTCTTAATGAGAATGCCTTTAAGAAGGAAAAGGCAGTATCCAATCATTTAACCTATTAAACTGGCCTGGGGATAAAGTTAATAGATACTTCCCCATGCCTTTGTACAAAGCCCAGCCCTCTCCATCAGCACACTTGCCATCTCCACTTGAGTGACTCATCCAAAGCACAACACTTGATTTTTTTTCCCCTCCCAAACCTGCTTCTCCCCTCGTCTTTCCCATCCCACAAATGGTCCTTTCGTCCATTCACCTGGATTCTAAGTGAAAAGCTTAGGTGGCAGCTTTCATGGTCCCCTTTTGCTCCCCGCTAGATCTAATCCATCATCAAGTCCCGAGTCTCCCTCCAGTATGTATCCTGGACCCTGCCCTTCTCTCCATCCACAGTTTCTGTCATCTCCTGCTTGGACTCTGCAGGAGCCTCTGAACCGACTCCCTGTCCCCACTTCTCATCCCTCTCTTGTCTCTTCTTCACACAGAAGCCCAAATGGGCCTTTAATAACACAAATCAGATTCTGTCATTTCCTTGCTTAAAACCACTGACAGCTTTCCATTGCATACAGAATAAAATGCACAGGCCTGCAGTGGTCCAGAAGACCCTAGGTGTCTTCACCAGCCCCTGCCCGCTTCTCCAACCTCAGCTCCTGTCACTCTACCCCTGCTTACTATGCTCCAGCCACCCTAGTCTTTGTATTCCTTGTTTCTGCCTCAGGCCCTTTGTAACAGCCATTCCTTCTCCTGGAACATCTTTGCCCGAATCTTAGGGGGCTGGCTCCTTAATTTTCAGGGCTCAGTCAGATATCACCTCCTCAGGGGTGCCTTTGGATATAGTATAGTAGTATTTACTACTATCAAAAATTACTGGTTAGATAGCCTCATACACCAGAGGGCAGACAGCAGAAGCAAGAAGAACTACAATCCTGCAGCCTGTGGAACAAAAACCACATTCACAGAAAGATAGACAAGATGAAAAGGCAGAGGGCTATGTACCAGATGGAGGAACAAGATAAAACCCCAGAAAAACAACGAAATGAAGTGGAGATAGGCAACCTTCCAGAAAAAGAATTCAGACTAATGATAGTCAGGATGATCCAGGACCTTGGAAAAAGAATGGAGGCAAAGATCGAGAAGATGCAGGAAATGTTTAACAAAGACCTAGAAGAATTAAAGAACAAACAAACAGAGATGAACAATACAATAACTGAAATGATAACTACACTAGAAAGAATCAATAGCAGAATAACTGAGGCAGAAGAACGGATAAGTGACCTGGAAGACAGAGTGGTGGAATTCACTGCTGCGGAACAGAATAAAGAAAAAAGAATGAAAAGAAATGAAGACAGCCTAAGAGACCTCTGGGACAACATTAAACACAACAACATTTGCATCATAGGGGTCCCAGAAGGAGAAGAGAGAGAGAAAGGACCCGAGAAAATATTTGAAGAGATTATAGTTGAAAACTTCCCTAACATGGGAAAGGAAATAGCCACCCAAGTCCAGGAAGTGCAGAGAGTCCCATACAGGATAAACCCAAGGAGAAACACGCCGAGACACGTAGTAATCAAAGTGGCAAAAATTAAAGACAAAGAAAAATTATTGAAAGCAGCAAGGGAAAAATGACAAATAACATACAAGGGAACTCCCATAAGGTTAACAGCTGATTTCTCAGAAAAAGCTCTACAAGCCAGAAGGGAGTGGCATGATATACTTAAAGTGATGAAACGGGAGAACCTACAACCAAGATTACTCTACCTGGCAAGGATCTCATTCAGATTCGATGGAGAAATCAAAAGCTTTACAGACAAGCAAAAGCTAAGAGAATTCAGCACCACCAAACCAGCTCTACAACAAATGGTAAAGGAACTTCTCTAAGTGGGAAACACAAGAGAAGAAAAGGACCTACAAAAACAAACCGAAAACAATTAAGAAAATGGTCATAGGAACATACATATTGATAATTACCTTAAACGTGAATGGATTAAATGCTCCAACCAAAAGACACAGGCTTGCTGAATGGATACAAAAACAAGACCCATCTATATGCTGTCTACAAGAGACCCACTTCAGACCTAGGGACACATATAGACTGAAAGTGAGGGGATGGAAAAAGATATTCCATGCAAATGGAAATCAAAAGAAAGCAGGAGTAGCAATACTCATATCAGATAAAATAGACTTTAAAATAAAGAATGTTACAAGAGACAAGGAAGGACACTACATAATGATCAAGGGATCAATCCAAGAAGAAGATATAACGATTATAAATATATATGCACCCAACATAGGAGCACCTCAATACATAAGGCAGCTGCTAACAGCTATAAAAGAGGAAATTGACAGTAACACAATAATAGTGGGGGACTTAAACACCTCACTTACACCAATGGGCAGATCATCCAAAATGAAAATAAATAGGGAAACAGAAGCTTTAAATGACACAATAGACCAGGTAGATTTAATTGATATTTATAGGACATTCCATCCAAAAACAGCAGATTACACTTTCTTCTCAAGTGTGCATGGAACATCCTCCAGGATAGATCACATCTTGGGTCACAAATCAAGCCACAGTAAATTTAAGAAAATTGAAATCATATCAAGCATCTTTTCTGACCACAACGCTATGAGATTAGAAATGAATTACAGGGAAAAAATGTAAAAAACACAAACACATGGAGGCTAAACAATATGTTACTAAATAACCAAGAGATCACTGAAGAAATCAAAGAGGAAATCAAAAAATACCTGGAGACAAATGAGAATGAAAACACGACGATCCAAAACCTATGGGATGCAGCAAAAGCAGTTCTAAGAGGGAAGTTTATAGCTATACAAGCCTACCTCAAGAAACAAGAAAAATCTCAAATAAACAATCTAACCTTACACCTAAAGGAACTAGAGAAAGAAGAACAAACAAAACCCGAAGTTTGCAGAAGGAAAGAAATCATAAAGATCAGAGCAGAAATAAATGAAATAGAAACAAAGAAAACAATAGCAAAGATCAATAAAACTAAAAGCTGGTTCTTTGAGAAGATAAACAAAATTGATACACCATTAGCCAGAGTTATCAAGAAAAAGAGGGAGAGGACTCAAATCAACAAAATTAGAAATGAAACAGGAGAAGTTACAACAGACACCGCAGAAATACAAAGCATCCTAAGAGACTACTACAAGCAACTCTATGCCAATAAAATGGACGACCTGGAAGAAATGGACAAATTCTTAGAAAGGTATAATCTTCCAAGACTGAACAAGGAAGAAATAGAAAATATGAACAGACCAATCACAAGTAATGAAATTGAAACTGTGATTAAAAATCTTCCAACAAAAGTCCAGGACCAGCTGGCTTCACAGGTGAATTCTATCAAACATTTAGAGAAGAGATACCACCCATCCTTCTCAAACTCTTCCAAAAAATTGCAGAGGAAGGAATATTCCCAAACTCATTCCATGAGGCCACCATCACCCTGATACCAAAACCAGACAAAGATACTACAAAAAAAGAAAATTACAGACCAATATCACTGATGAATGTAGATGCAAAAATCCTCAACAAAGTACTAGCAAACAGAATCCAACAGCACATTTAAAGGATCTTACACCATGATCAAGTGGGATTTATCCCAGGGATGCCAGGATTCTTCAATATATGTAAATCAATCAATGTGATACACCATATTAACAAATTGAAGAAGAAAAACCATATGATCATCTCAATAGATGCAGAAAAAGCTTTTGACAAAATTCAACACCCATTTATGATAAAAACTCCTCAGAAAGTGGGCATAGAGGGAACCTACCTCAACATAATAAAGGCCATATACGACAAGCTCAGAGCAAACATCATTCTCAATGGTGAAAAACTGAAAGCATTTCCTCTAAGATCAGGAACAAGACAAGGATGTCCACTCTCACCACTATCATTCAACATAGTTTTGGAAGTCCTAGCCACGGCAATCAGAGAAGAAAAAGAAGTAAAAGGAATACAAATTGGAAAAGAAGAAGTAAAACTGTCACTGTTTGCAGATGACATGATACTATACATAGAGAATCCTAAAGATGCCACCAGAAAACTACTAGAGCTAATCAATGAATTTTGTAAAGTTGCAGGATACAAAATTAATGCACAGAAATCTCTTGAATTCCTATACACTAATGATGAAAAATCTTAAAGAGAAGTTAAGGAAACACTCCCATTTACCATTGCAAAAAGAAGAATAAAATACCTAGGAATAAACCTAGCTAGGGAGACAAAAGACCTGTATGCAGAAAACTATAAGACACTGATGAAA
Source organism: Balaenoptera physalus (assembly GCF_965194825.1). Classification (NCBI taxonomy): domain Eukaryota; kingdom Metazoa; phylum Chordata; class Mammalia; order Artiodactyla; family Balaenopteridae; genus Balaenoptera; species Balaenoptera physalus. Next base: position 62,950,351 of record NC_138894.1, on the reverse strand, counting down.
GAAATTAAAGATGATAGAAACAGATGGAGAGATATACCATGTTCTTGGAATAGAAGAATCAATATTGTGAAAATGACTATACTACCCAAAGCAATCTACAGATTCAATGCAATTCCTATCAAATTACCAATGGCATTTTTTATGGAACTAGAACAAAAAAATCTTAAAATTTATATGGAGACACAAAAGACCCCAAATAGCCAAAGCAGTCTTGAGGGAAAAAAACGGAGCTGGAAGAGTCAGACTCCCTGACTTCAGACTATACTACAAAGCTACAGTAATCAAGACAATATGGTAGTGGCACAAAAACAGAAACATAGATAAATGGAACAAGATAGAAAGCCCAGAGATAAACCCACACACCTATGGTCAACTAATCTATGACAAAGGAGGCAAGGATATACAACGGAGAAAAGACAGTCTCTTCAATAAGTGGTGCTGGGAAAACTGGACAGCTACATGTAAAAGAATGAAATTAGAAAACTCCCTAACGCCATACACAAAAATAAACTCAAAATGGATTAAAGACCTAAATGTAAGACTGGACACTGTAAAACTCTTAGAGGAAAACATAGGAAGAACACTGACATAAATCACAGCAAGATCTTTTTTGATCCACCTCCTAGAGTAAAGGAAATAAAAACAAAAATAAACAAATGGGACCTAATGAAACTTCAAAGCTTTTGCACAGCAAAGGAAACCATCAACAAGACGAAAAGACAACCCTCAGAATGGGAGAAAATATTTGCAAACGAATCAACAGACAAAGGATTAATCTCCAAAATATATAAATAGCTCATGCAGCTCAATATTAAAAAACAAACAACCCAACCCAAAGATGGGCAGAAGACCTAAATAGACATTTCTCCAAAGAAGACATACAGATGGCCAAGAAGCACATGAAAAGCTGCTCAACATCACTAATTATTAGAGAAATGCAAATCAAAACTACAATGAGGTATCACCTCACACCAGTTAGAATGGGCATCATCAGAAAATCTACAAACAACAAATGCTGGAGAGGGTGTGGAGAAAGGGGAACCCTCTTGCACTGTTGGTGGGCATGTAAATTGATACAGCCACTATGGAGAACAGTATGGAGGTTCCTTAAAAAACTAAAAATAGAATTACCATATGATCCAGCAATCCCACTACTGGGCATATACCCAGAGAAAACCATAATTCAAAAAGACACATGCACCCCAATGTTCATTGCAGCACTATTTACAATAGCCAGGTCATGGAAGCAACCTAAATGCCCATCGACAGACGAATGGATAAAGAAGATGTGGTACGTACATACAATGGAATATTACTCAGCCATAAAAAGGAACGAAACTGGGTCATTTGTAGAGACGTGGATGGATCTAGAGACTGTCATACAGAGTGAAGTATGTCAGAAAGAGAAAAACAAATATTGTATATTAACGCATATATGTGGAACCTAGAAAAATGGCACAGATGAACCGGTTTGCAGGGCAGAAATTGAGACACAGAAGTAGAGAACAAACGTATGGACACCAAGGGGGGAAAGCGGTGGGGGGGTGGTGTGGTGTGATGAATTGGGCGATTGGGATTGACATGTATACACTGATGTGTATAAAACTGATGACTAGTAAGGACCTGCTGTATAAAAAAATAAATAAAATTGAATTCAAAAATTAAAAAAAAATTACTGTGTTTATATAAGTGACAGTTGCTTATCTCCCATCATTAGAATATTAATTCCTCCTGTGCTGAGCTAATAGGCACTCAACAAATAATGAATGAATGAGTGGAAGATAATAGAGGAGCAACACATTGGTGCAAACGCTAAAGCTGAGTGGAGAACGTGGGCCTCGTTGCTGCTGGTTTACTTTGCAGATTCAGGTCTGGAGCCTGGTTTTTACAAAGTTCTCTGGAGTCTTTCCAAGGTGTGTGCCGTGCCTCAGGTGGCTTCCCATCTAGTTGAAGAGTAGTGTTCCCACCAGAAGCTGAAGAGAAAGCACAGAGACTAGGGGCAGTGACTTGGTGTTTATAATAATCACCTGGGGAATGTTACAACGCAGATTCCTGGGCTACAGCCCGCAATTCTGTGAAGCCCTAGAACCGGACTGTGTGGAAAGATAAGGACTAGGTGACCAATGCATCCAAGCTGGCCTGGGACACCCCAGTTTTAGCACCAAAGTTCTCTTACTTCCTGAAAATCCCTCAGTCCCTGGCAAACAAGGTGGGTTGGTCACCCTCAACTGAAGGTGTTCAGAGAGGCAAATAGCAGTCAGTGGAATAGCTTGGAATGGCTTCTTGGAGGAGCTGAGATAGAAACATTTCCCATCATAGACTTTGGGTGTTGGCTATCCCCTTGGCCCTGCCTTTGGGTAAGTCTAGGTTTCCCAGGCACTGAGCCCAGACAGAAGGGAAAGGAAACCATTATTTCTTGAGCACTTGCAATGAGCCAGTGCTTGCTGTAGGACCTTTATTACCTAATCTATTCCTCAGCAGCCTTTTTATTGCTCCCATTTTAGAGGCAGGGCACTGAGGCTCATGAGGTTATGTAATTGCCTGAGCTCAGACATACACCAACCAGAGGAGATGGGAGTGATCCACTCCACCTGACACAGAAGCCCAGGCCCTTTCTTTGTGTTTTGCTATGTGTGTGGGGCCGTGTGTGTCAGAGATGTGGCTGGGACCTCAGCTTGACAGTCATCCATCAGCCCTCAGGATGGGGCTCTCCTGGGATCTAGGGAAGACCCCCAGTGACTAGACAGTGAAATAGTTAAGGAAGAGGCATCCAGAAGGGGTCGTCTGTCTTTGGGCAGGCTCTGGCCTAGCTGCGCAGATGGCCCTGTACACCAGGTGGCGCTGTGGCTCTGCCGTAGGGGGGCTCCCCCTAGGAGTGGAGCACAAGCAGGGCCAGCCACAAGACCAGCCACAGGACCAGCCACAGGTCCAGCCACAAGACCAGCCACAGGACCAGCCACAGGTCCAGCCACTGAGCCTTGTTTTATCTGCAGCCTGCAGGGCAACCTGGGGCCTGTCCAGAGCTTTCTGCCTGTCCCAGACTCTGGCAGGCCAAGAAGAGAGAGGGGAGAGAGGGGCAGGAGGTCTGGAGAGGAGGAGGCTTGGGCCGATGCAGAGTCCTGGCAGTGAGGGTGACAGTTGAGTGCCGCTGTCAGGAGGAGGGGCAGGGACTTCTGTCCCGGGACTAATGGGACACTGGCACAAATCATCTCCCAGTGTGCACGAGACACATAGGGAAAAGTGGACTTGCTCCCTCATGGTGGGTGTGGGGTTTGGGGCTTGGGCAGAGAAGAGGTGCTTTTCCTATCCTATAGACTGTTTTGTCCAGTGAAGGTCTGGGCTCGTGGGGAGGGATGGCCTCCAGTCATCTTCCTGTCAGCCCCGTGTTGTAGCCAGGGCACAGAAAAGGTCCCCATCCGCCCTCTGGCTGCACCTGCCATTTGGGAAAATGACTCCTAGGATGCTGGCCCTTGGGAGCTGGATCTCTTATCACCTGTTTCCTATATAAGGACTCATCCAGGGCTCTACCCCGGGGCTCAGGCCTTTTCGAGATTGTCGTCAAAAAACATCACCGTGACAAACTTTTTTTTTTTTTTTTTTTTCGTGACAAACTTTTAACTCTCTCTTTTTTTAAATAAATTTATTTATTTATTGGCTGAGTTGGGTCTTTGTTGCTGCACGCGGGCTTTCTCCAGTTGTGGCTCTTTGTTGTGGTGCGCAGGCATCTCATTGCAGTGGCTTCTCTTGTTGTGGAGCATGGGCTCTAGGTGCGCAGGCTTCAGTAGTTGTGGCACGCAGGCTCAGTAGTTGTGGCTCGCGGGCTCTAGAGCGCAGGCTCAGCAGTTGTGGCGCACAGGCTTAGTTGCTCTGCAGCATGTGGGATCTTCCCGGACCAGGGATCGAACCCGTGTCCCCTGCATTGGCAGGCGGATTCTTAACCACTGTGCCACCAGAGAAGCCCCTTAACTCTTCTTTAACGCACACACCAGTGCCAGAAAGCCATGATTTGCTATGTATCAGCTTAACAGTGGGCTTGGCCTGCAGGGTTGATGTCAGAACCTAAAATAATGTCCGCCCTCAATGGCTACAGCTTTCCTCCTGCTCCTTAATGCTTCCCCGAGTGGGTGGCCTGTCAGGCCCTCCTCAGCCCCTCAGCATGCCTGAGTCAAGCAAAGCCCATCTGAGAGCAGATTGTGAGGGTGGGGAAGGAGAGGGAGGGAGGGTGCAGGGGGGCTTTGGGAAAGAGAGGTGCTCGGAGTGGGACAGGGGAGCAGAAAGCAGAGGGTGAGGCTGCTAGCGACAAACTTAGTCACTTTCACAGTTCTGCCTTTCCGTGCTGTCTGGGCTGAGGGCTGGGACAGAAGTGCCCTTAGGAATTTTTTTTTTTTTTTTGGCCATGCTGCACAACTTGTGGGATTTTAGTTCCCTGACCAGGGATTGAACCCAGGCCCCGACAGTGAAAGCAGAGAGTCCTAACCACTGGACCGCCAGGGAATTCCCAGGATTTTTTTTTAATATTAAATTTTCATTCATCAACTGTTCACATAGACTCAATTAAAATATTTTGTCTGATTTATCTTTAAAATGCCATCTGTTTCTTTTTTAGTCAGTAGGTAATACACTCAAAGTTTCAAAATTCAAAGAGTTCAAAATAAGTAAACTTTTCCTTTAATATATAAAAGCACAACCTAATGTTCCCAACAAAAAACAGCAAGGACATTAAGAGACGTAGGTGGAAGAAATATGTTAAGGGTATAGAAAACTTCCTCTGAGGCCTTTTTAAAAAATTTTATTTACTTATTTATTTATTTATGGCTGTGTTGGGTCTTCGTTTCTGTGCGAGAGCTTTCTCTAGTTGCGGTGAGTGGGGGCCACTCTTCATCGCGATGCGCGGGCCTCTCACTATCACGGCCCCTCTTGTTGCGGATCACAGGCTCCAGACACGCAGGCTCAGCAATTGTGGCCCACGGGCCTAGTTGCTCCGCGGCATGTGGGATCTTCCCGGACCAGGGCTCGAACCCGTGTCCCCTGCATTGGCAGGCAGATTCTCAACCACTGTGCCACCAGGGAAGCCCGGCAGGTGGATTCTTAACCACTGCGCCACCAGGGAAGCCCCTCTGAGGCCTTTTATTTTGAGATGTTTTTGATGTACAGAAGTTCCAACGTTTTAAGCCATGTCTTTCCCTGTACGATCTCTTCTTTGCCCGGAAAGTCATTGCCTATCCTGAGATCAGTTCAATAGTCTTTTTCTTCAATTGTGTTTTCATGGCTTCATAATTTGCCCTCTAAGCCACCTCAGAGAAGTTTCTGTTAGTGCTGTGGTTTTGAGTTGGAGCCAGGGGCTGGTGTGGCTACCTGAGGGTGGTGCCTTTGAAGGCCATTTGGGCTCAGACTCCAGCCCTGGCTCTGAACCGTACACCCTCTCCCCACATGACAGTTATTCACAGCAGGACAAGGCTGAGAGGGGCTAGTGTCCTTCTTGCTGGAAAAGAGGGCCTGGGGAAACTGACCCTGCCGTGGGGACCTGGGACGTGGTAGGGCCAACTCTGTTCACAGTCTGGGTGCCTTTGTCAGCTGGTCTGAGATACAAGTGTCCCAGGGCCTAGGGAGGCCAAGTGTGGGTGATTCTGGTGGACAGCCTGTGACTTGGGGAGTCCTGCCCACCAGCCACAGGGCAGAGCTGGGATCCAGATCCTAGAGACTGGGGAACCAGGGAGGCCATAAGACTGAGAACTCTGAAGAGGACCATGCAGGTGGGATGGGCCCTCTGAGATATGGAGGAGCCCAATTAGTCAGGACAGGCGTTGGTCCCAGCAGCCAGCCTGCTCTGTGGCATTTCAGAAGATGGTACCAGAGCAGCTGAAATGATCTGTGTGCTAATGTGTGTGTGAATCTTTAGAAAACATATCACTGTGGACATATATCAGACCCTGAGCTACTACAGGGTCATTATTACTGCCTGGTGCCTTAGTCCCAGCAGCAAGATGTAGATGCCCCCCTTCCCTCACACCATCTCCCTGGATGTTGGGGGTGACCCTATCAACCTTGTTCCTAAGGGGGCCCCTCTCGTTTCCCAGGACACCCTAGTCTGACCACGGAGTTGGGGACTCAGTTCTTGGCCAGGAGGCTTGAGATTAAATGTTGCCTTCAAGCCATCCTCAGTCATGTGATGTCAGAGAACATTCTGCTCTTTCTTGAGTATCAGTTTACTCATCCATAAAATGGGACGAATGATATTGCTCCAACCAGCAAACCAGATGACCAAATGGAGGAATAGGTGAGACACTGTTCTGGAAAAAGGAAAACGAATCATTCGAGGGCAGGATTCTGAGGTGGTCCACCCTGGGCCAGTGGAACGTGGTTCCCCAGCTGGGCTGTCTCTCCCCAGGGCTCCAGTAGGTGGCAGCATCGCCCTCTGCATGGGCTGCTCTCCACCCCCGCCCCTCCTCCCAGACACCTTGGACCTCACTCAATTCACACCCCACATTCCCACCTCCCGGGGGAAGGAGGAGGGATCGGAAAGGCCTCTGAGACAGCGGCCAGGGCTAGGAGCCCAAATGCCTGGACGGGAAGGGCCTGGAAAGAGAATTAAAACCTTGTTCTTTCCCTCAATAAAGCACAGATAGGGCAGGGGGAAGGGACCCGTTGTGTGTGAGCCCAAGAAGGTTGATGTGAGCACTTGGGCGGGAGGGATGCCTCTGCCAGGACCTGTCCCACACCACCTGGAGGAGGCCAGGACTTGTCCTCTGCCAGGATCGTTGTCTTTAGTTGGACAGGCCAGCTGGCACTTCACTGGGGGCAGGGGAGGGTCGTCTATTTTTGTGTGTGCAGTAGGGTTGAAAATTTCACTCACACTTCATCTGTGCAAAATAAAAAGTAATTTCTTTATTATGTAACTAATCTGGCCTTTCCCCCAACCCCTATCTGATGAGTAGTGAGAAAAACAATGAAATGTTCAACTTGATTTAAACGTCAGGGGACCCAACAGTTTAGCCTGTCCTGTTAAGTGATGTTTGTTCCTCTTCGAGAAAAGTGTTCAGTTTTCAGATTGCCTTCCTAAGCTCCTCCCACGAAGATGAGGTCGAGGTGTGTGGATGGACAAGGGCAGCTTATGTGACATCTGGTAGGAGCGAGGTGTTGGAATCCTGTGGTGTGGCGTCCTCTGGTTTCCCGGCAAGGTCCCTTCTGCCTGCTGGCCACGGATTGTACTTGAAGCTGAGTTTGTAACTCGTGGTCTGGTCCCTCCTGGTCTGGCCAGAGCCCCTGTGGTGCCCCCAGCTGCCCAGCCCACTGGATTCTCCTGGCTAAACTCCCACAGGGCCTCCCACTGACCCAGCAGTGCCCCCTCCCTTCCTGTGGCATCTCCTTGTTGTGCAGCCGTGACCCTGGCCACACTGCGGGCTCAGAGCTTGGTAGCCAGCCGTGTGGGAACTGCAGTTGGCCTGTGAAGCTGAACTCCCGAGCCTCCTCTGCCTTACCCGGAGCCTTGGCGTCAGAGGCAGAGGCCAGGTGGGTTCAGAGCAGCCTGGGAGACTGGGACAGGGGCCCCACCAGGGTTCCCTTTCTGGAGCAAAGCAGATGGGACTTCCTCTTCTTGCCTGGGCATCCATTACATAAAATGCCATGATCACACCCAAGGAGAGAGATGAAGGCATCCAGAAAATATGCTCTCAAGAGAATAGCCTGGTTTAGAAGACTTTTGACCTACTGCATAATCATATTTTGCATGTCAGATGCCAAACATTACAGCATTTTTCTTTTGTGCTTTCTATGTCAAACCTCCATCCTAGTCTCTCCCCAGGCAGAGATGGATGCCTCGGGCCAAGGAAGATGAAGGTCATGTATTCATAAAGGCAAGAAAGGAAAGCACATTCATAAATTTTCAAATATCCTTTTATGCTTGAATGTTACCAGCATTGGATAATGGAAGCAAAGGAAACATAACACGTAAAATGTGAAGACTTTCTTCACGAGGATAATTCACTATCTTGGTCGTGTTAGACTCTGCCCTTTTGGGCAGGATACACAGTGAGTCAGAAGTAGATGCCACTCAGCATAAAAAAGGTACATACTGTGAAAAGATGGCCCAGCCAAGCGGGAATACTTCCTGAGCTCCCTGGGGCCAAGGCAAGACCAAGGCAGGCATAGGATGAAAGGAAGGCTGTGATTGGTGGGCTTCTCTCCAGGCTCCTTGTTTGCCCTTTCCTATTGGAAGAAAGAAGATGCAGGCGATTCAAGCTAACTCGGAGCCTGGGAAAGGGGGTGTAATTTACTGCCCCCAACTCAGTGCTGTGGGCAGGCAGGCCACGGTGCGAGTCTTCATCTCTCAACACAGCTCACTCACGAAGGGGGTCTCATCGGGCAGGGCTGACAGCCCACACTCACAGGTCCTCACTGGCATGTGTCTGGAAACGTGCTCAGCCGTTCACATTCACATGTGTTTCCACGTGAATACCTGTAGAACTCTTGGGGGTAGTGCCTGACATAGTGAGCACGAAATAAATGCCAGCCGTTATTATCACTGGACGCACAGAAAGGTCTCGGACACCTAAGCAAATATAGAGAGACACAGATGTGTACATATTCATACTCAAAGACATACAGACACCCTTAAACCTTTATGTAGAAACAGTTGAATCTATATTTGTCGATGTGGATATACAGTCATGCATGGTAATTATAACCTACTGGAAATTTCCTACACAGTAGGCATTGTTCTAACGCTATACAAGAGGATTACAACAACTTCATGAAGTAGGTATTGTTATTTATCCCAATTAACAGATGGGTGAATTGAGTTACATAGAGGTGACAGCTCAAGGTCACAAAGCTAATAATTGGTAAACTTGGGATTCAAGCCCAGTCATTCTGGCCTCAGAGGCTACATAGGTAACCACCAGCTATTCTGTTGTTTTTCTCACAGACACCCCAGGCCCATCACGGACTTTCCTACAGATGTGAAGAAACCTCCTACATACAGGTAGATGCACTTCCACAAGACACATCACGAGGCATGGAATCCCCACCACACGCGTGCTGAACCTTGCAGGACTGTCTAGCTTTCTGACTAACTGGCCTAATGTGATAGTGTTTATTCTCCTGAGTGGACTTTCATATGGCTCCAATCTGCTGTAGTGAATGTTGGGTTCACAACTCCCACTCTTTTGGGGGCTCAGCATGGTTTTGGGGAGGAGGCCAGACTTGCCTTCATCTCCAGGAGCTAAATCAAGTTTTGGCATTGCCTGAGATTTTAGGACCCCTGGCCTCTTCCCATCCCCCTGTCCTTTGTGAGTGCAGGATACTGCCCCTGGGTGATGGTCTCAACTTCCCTGTGTTTGCCCAAGACTGGCTCTTGTTCCTCATCTCCATCCCCAGGGCCAGGTGTCCCCTAGTTGGACCAGGCTTTGAGGTGGGCCCAACCAGGAAGTCCCTTGGGCAACCTGGGACCTGGGGGAGAGGTCTCTGCATGAAGGGGAGGGCAAGGCGGCTCAACCAAGCCCAAGGGGCCACCTCAATGCCCTTCCACAGCCCCTGGCTGAGTGGACACTGCTCCCAACGTGGGCTTTGACCCAGGGCCAGGCTTGGGCGGGTAGTGAGGCTCCATTGTCCCAGAATGTTAGAGTGAACTGGGGGCTTTGAAATTATCTAGTCCAGCCACTTCATTTTATAAGCTAGGAAACTTGAGTCTCTGAGATGGGAAGGGATGTGCCTGAGGTCACCCTGTGAGTCTTCAACCTCAAGTCTTAACTCCGACTCTAAGTTCAGTGTGTCACAGGATGAGCCTCTGTCGGGGGAAGACTAAAGCTCCCTAAGTGCACACGTTATGGGAATTCAGGACAAACCAGAGATGCAGGCATCCTTGCTCTGGGTGACTGACTACAATTTTAATCCAGACCCAAGGACACCTTTTTGAAAAAACTTTGGCAGTTGAGTGGCTGTGACTTGGAAGACACCTCTGCTCCCGGTCAGGGCCCCAGCTCTGAGCCACATGAAGACTTCTGGCCTGAAAAGATCTGAACACCCCTCCTTAATGAATTTGCATTTAACTGAGAAACAACCCTCATGCAAATCTGCGTTTACACCATTTTTCTCCTGGACTGTTCTTTCTATTGGCAAATGTTAACATAGGCACTTCCTGTGAGCCAGGATCTGTCCTTAGCACTTTACCTGTTACTCATTTAATCCTCCCAGCAACTATCATCATCTTCATCTTCATCATCCTCCTCCTCCCTATTTTATCCATTAGGAGACTGTGGTGCAAAGGGATTAAGTAATTTGCCTGAGGCCCCCCAGGTTAGAAAGGGGCAGAGTGAGGGCCCAATCCCAGGCAGTGCCCCTTCCACACCAGAGCTGTGAGCCTGGACCTCCAGTAGAATGGTCAGCCATCACCGCCAGCTGCTCCCCTAGACAGTTCTGAGAGTCTCACTCCCAGTGACCCCCTGGTCCAGTAAGAAGAAAGCTCAGGCAGGCAGAGAGCTGCACACGAGCCCCAGACATTGTGCCATCTTAAGATCCAGATCATCGACCTGCATAGCCTTGCAGAACTGAGACCTACACGTGAGCCTGGCTACGCACACGTCCCAGCTTTCCTGGCCTTCAAGAAGCTGTGGCTGATGAAACTTAAAAGCTTTTGCACGGCAAAGGAAACAATAAACAAGATGAAAAGACAACCCTCAGAATGGGAGAAGATATTTGCAAACGAAGCAACTGATGAAGGATTAATCTCCAAAATATACAAGCAGCTTGTGCAGCTCAATATCAAAAAAACAAACAACCCAATCCAAAAATGGGCAGATGACCTAAATAGACATTTCTCCAAAGAAGATATACAGATTGCCAACAAACACATGAAAGGATGCTCAACATCACTAATCATTAGAGAAATGCAAATCAAAACCACAATGAGGTATCACCTCACACTGGTCAGAATGGCCATCATCAAAAAAATCAACAAACAATAAATGCTGGAGAGGGTGTGGAGAAAAGGGAACCCTCTTGCACTGTTGGTGGGAATGTAAATATAGCCACTATGGAGAACAGTATGGAGGTTCCTTAAAAAACTAAAAATAGAACCACCATAGGACCCAGCAATCCCACTACTGGGCATATACCCTGAGAAAACCATAATTCAAAAAGAGTCATGTACCACAATGTTCATTGCAGCACTATTTACAATAGCCAGGACACAGAAACAACCTAAGTGTCCATTGACAGATGAATGGATCAAGAAGATGTGGCGCATATATACAATGGAATATTACTCAGCCATAAAAAGAAACGAAATTGAGTTATTTATAGTGAGGTGGATGGACCTAGAGTCTGTCATACAGAGTAAAGTAAGTCAGAAAGAGATAAACAAATACCGTATGCTAACACATATATATGGAATCTAAAAAAAAAAAAAAAAAGGTTCTGAAGAACCTAGGGGCAGGACAGGAATAAAGATGCAGACGTAGAAAATGGACTTGAGGACACGGGGAGAGGGAAGGGTAAGCTGGGACGAAGTGAGAGAGTGGCATGGACATATATACACTACCAAATGTAAAATAGATAGCTAGTGGGAAGCAGCCGCATAGCACAAGGAGATCAGCTCGGTGCTTTGTGACCTCCTAGAGGAGTGGGATAGGGAGGGTGGAAGGGAGGGAGACGCAAGAGGGAGGAGATATGGGGATATATGTATATGTATAGCTGATTCACTTTGTTATACAGCAGAAACTAACACACCATTGTAAAGTAATTATACTGCAATAAAGATGTTAAATAAAAAAAAGTCCTCATAAAGATTAAAAAAAAAAAAAAGGAAAAAAAGCTGTGGCTGTTGCCATCTCAATCCAAGCTCCCCATCCCCCTTTCTCTTCTCCCCCACTCTACACTTTTGACTAAATAGGGACAAATCCTTTTCACCCTAATTTTGCAAAGAAAAGATTAGGGCTTTTCAGAACTTATACTTGGAAGAAGACTCTGAGGGAAAAGAAGCACATTCGAAACTGTAGAAGTAGGTCAGTGTGGAAGACATGGATCTCAGTTACTCATCAGTAGGAGACTCTGACTCTGTTTGACTACAGCCTCCTCTGAGCGGAGCGTTAGGCCCTGGGCGCAGGCCTGGGGGCCTCAGAAGGATGGGATGCTCTCCAGCGCAAGTCAGGTTTTAGGATGACTCTGGGGATGTTCTCCCACTTGGTCCCAGGCCAGGCCATGCCGTTTGGGTATGGCCAGTGGAGCAGTGGTGGGGCAAGCGGGCTTCTCAACATCCCAGCCCACCTCAATGCTCCTCTCTGGTCTTTGCTGCTGTGTTGGCTCAGGTGTCCCTTCTAGCCCAGCATCTCTTCTGGCCCCCACCTTGGTCAGGCACCTATTTCATTGGTTCTAGTGATATCCACTCCTGGGGAAAGGTAAAATGGAGGCCCACAGACCATATGTCTAAATATTTCAAAGTTGTAAGTCCAACTAACAAACTGTTAATTAAAATCTGTTTTATCCTTCAACCTTGAGAAGTTTACCTTCAAAATGATAAAACCGAAAAGGCACATAAAGTTATGATTTTTATGTGACTGGAAGTTTGCAAAATATTGAAGACTACTGAATTGAATTATTTTTGAGCACATCAGGGGTTCTGTTGATGGACCAGTGATGTTTGAATGAATAATAAAGACATTTATAACAACATTTATGATTCATAAATTAGTATATATTTATTCTTTAAAATTTGTTTTCTGACCTTCCTTAATTTCAGCAAAATTAGTAATCATGCTTTTATAATAGAGAACTCATAATTTGTGGTCTAGTGACAGTAATGACCTAAAGGATTAAATATAAAATGTGCTTGTATTCAGAGTGGTTTCAGTTACCTATTGCTGTGTAACAAAACACTCCAAAGCTTGGTGGTTTAAAACAATCACTGTTTTATTATCTTTCATGGTTCTGTGGGTTGCTTGGGCTTAGCTCGACATCTCTTCTGCTGCTTTGCTTGGGAATTCTCATGTGCTTGTGCCTGGGTGGTGGGTGGGGCTAGAGTCATCAAGAGGCTCAACTGGGATGCTGGGACAGCTGGTCCTTTCCTTCTTTCCATATAATCTCTGTGCCTCTCTCTCTCCATGTGGTTTCTCCAGTAGGGTAGCTGGACTTCCCAGATGGCAACTCAGGACTCCCAGAAGGGAGTATTTCAAAAAAGAGGAAGAGGAAATTGCCAGTCCCCTTAAAGGCCACATCCAAAACTTATGCCATGTATATCCAATGCATTTCATGTGTTAGCATGAGTCACAGGTCAGGTCAGATTCAGTGACGGGGGGGACCACACAGGGCATACATTTCAGGAGGTCTTGTTCGTTGGGGCCTTCTTTGGAGACTTGGGTACCTGAGTGCTGTTAAGTGAGCGATGTAACAAAAACCCTAAAGCCTGTGGTTTCCTTTGGGACAGTTGGAGAGCAGAAGCTGAAGAGTGTTGAGGAGTTCCTAACGGCTCGAAACAGTAGGGAAACTTATTGGAGGCTGGAGAAGAGGGGATCTGAGATAGTCACTCAGGATTATGTGAGAATGGGCAAAATAGAAAGGGTGCCTAATGACCTTGTGATCTGGCTGAGGTGATTTCCAAGCAAAATGTTGAAAGTGCTCATCGGCTTCTTCCAGCTGACTCTGATAAAACAGGAAAAGGTAGAGATGAACTAAAGAAGCTTTGGAGCAGAATATAGGAAATCTAAGGAGCCAGGTCTATTGTCCCAGCCAACAAAAGGCTGGAAAAGTAAGAAATGGTCTCAGGGCAAAGAGAACATCCAGGGTGCTGCCAGAAAAATGTGATTTCATGCAGAGTCATGAATGTGGCTGTAAGACCCTTTAGAAATATTTAAGGGTGTGTCTTTAGATCCTTTGGATAGACAAAAGGGCTTCTAAGAAGGCCAAAGGTGTACCTCTTGGGTCTTCTCCACTGGAGAGCATCTAAGAATCCCACAGTAACCTCACAGGTGGCTTAAGGTAGGAAGGGCCTTTTTGGAGATAATTGAGGGTGTGCCTTTTGTCTAAAGGAGTAGGTTATAATTTGATATGTAAGAAACCCACAGATCTTTAAAAGAATTTTTTCAGCTTGGATTGAAAGGGACAGAGACAGTTCCAAATGAAGAGACCTTTTTTATGGGCAGGAAGCAGGCTGAGAAGTGCATTTGGTTGCAGACACTGACCATTTCTTCTGGAAAAGGAAGGATAATTCAGAGTGTGGAGCCGAGAGCCACAGACAACCACCCCCAGAGAGCAGGACCAGGCCCTAATAAAGGAACCGGCTTGATGGCAGAATTGCTCTGTGCAACTTTCTCATCCTTTCTGAATGAGAGCGTCTGTTGCAGTTGACCTGTGTTGACCTCCTTGTTGTGTGTTGGGTTTGGGGAGGAAGACAATGTGTCTCTTCAGCTCACAGATCCTCAAATCAAGAGGAAGCATCCCTAAGCACCCACACCCAAGGGCCCTCCTCTGCAGCGGACCTGAAGTAGATGTTGAGACCCTGGGTCTGGAGCCTAAGCCTGATGAGTCTCGTTCATGGATGAGACTTTGGGGGTCTCGGACAGTGAGTGTCTTTTGTAAGTGTGAGGGGCGTGATTCATTAGGGCCCGGAGGGCAGACTGTGGTGGTCTCGAGAGCTAACTCCCAGTGAGCCATATCTCCGGTATGCATGACCTTGTGTGGTCCTCTGTCTTGAATCTGGGCTGTCCCTGTGACTCACTGTTGGCCGGTAGAAAGCAGCGACAGTGGTGCTGCGTGATTTCTGAGCACAGGTCACAGGAAGCCTTTTGGCTTCTCTGCCTGGGTCTCTTAGGATGCTCATTCTGGGATAAGCCAGCCATCTTGTAAGAAGTCTGATTCCTCTGAGACTACCACGCTCTGAGGAGGCCAAGCTAGCCATGTGGACAGGTCACAGTAGAAAGCAGTACAGTCAGCCAGACTCCGCTTATTCCAGCCACCCCAGCTGAGCACTGGATATGAGAGTAAAGATGCTGCCATCTTGGACGTGCAGTCCAGCTGAACCTGCATTTGACTTTAGACCTTGTCACCACCTGCAACCACACAAGAGATGCCCGCCCCCGCTCCAAGTGACCACTGAGCCAGCGAATCCTCAGAACTGTGAGAGAGAAAAATAATTTATTTTAAGCTACTAAGTTTTAGGACTTGCTATACAGCAATAGATAACTGAAACTGTAAAAAAAAAATTCCTGCTATTTTAATTAAAAAATGCAAATTAAATTGTGAGATCAAAGGTTCAAATTCCTTTCTGCATAAGTTTTAAGCTTTTTTTAATATTCAAATTTATCTATTAAAATTAAAAGGCAAATATAACTAATAGTATAGCTATTACATTTTATCTAATACATGCAAAAATTTTAATGAAGTATTTAAAGCTGAATTTTGATTTAAGTTTTGAAAATTTAGTTAAATCTTAGTAAATAGTTTTATAAAAATAAAATCATTCACGGTTCTAGGGTTGTTCCATGTCTGTCTAGCTGCCAGCGTGAAGAGTATCGCACTGCATGTTACATCTTGACCTGCATATGTAAAACTGTAGGAGAAATATGAATTATTTATACTGGAAAATGTTCCTCAGCTGCCCGTACAATTGTAACAACTGCTGTGCTAATTTATGAGTACCTCTGGAACCACAAAGAGAAGCAAGAAAATGCATGTTTGCCGCTATTGAGACACGCTACTTCTACTGCATTCTTGCTACCTGAGAGGAAGGATTCGATAAATCACTCTGTCTTTTCTCTTACCTAAGTGCTTCTACCATTCAGTCCCTCCCTACACTCCAGAGCAGGGTCCGTCTCTGATGTCAGTAGCAGCACGACCCACACATTGTTGTGGCAATTAGACACAGTCTCCTTTTGATTCAAGGACTTAACACGAATGATGTGGAAAAGCATTTCCCTGGGTCCTGAACGGTGTTACCCAGGAGAGTGGATGTCCAGGGTTAGAGATCACCTGTGCTCGTGCTGAGTGCTGGATCCCAAGGGCAGGGGCATCCGTGTGTTCTTTAATTGTGTGTGTGCGTACACGTGTGATTGCTGCTTCCGACCGTCTGGTGCAGGTCTGGCAGAGGTGTGCCTCTCTCCTGAACTTCTGCGGAACCCTGACCCTTGGAAGACTCATTCTCACTCTGACTTAGTTCCTCGGTTTGAAACATATTTCATAGTCATTAGCCTGGTGTATCCGTTGAGACATTGTTAGCTGTAGGTGACAAAGGACCAATTCAAACAGGCTTAAGCAGAAAGAGAATGCATTGGCTCTCACAACTGGGGAGTCCAAGGGCAGAGAGATACAGTGCTCACACTTTGTTTTTAGGGGTGGGGTTTGGGAAGCCATGTGAGTGACAGACGGCTCACCAAAACTCCTAGAGTTAGGGGGCGGGCAAGTGCGCTTAGTTCCCCCCAGGAAGGGAGGCAGCCAGAACCCAGCATGCCCTCCACGCCTGCTTGTAACTGCCAAATTCAGTTTCTTGGTCTGTTGTGCTGGGCACCTGGGCCAGGTTTCTCAAGCAGCCCAGGTAGTAGGGACTATCTTCCTAAAGCTGGTGGCTGCCTGAGGCAGATTCTTCACCCACTCCTGTTTCAAAGCTCTCAATCCCTGGCCAAGCCCCTGGGGCAGGTGTGACAGTCACCAGCAGGGCAGAAATGACTGAGCCCAGTGAAGGCAGAAGGCTTTCTAGGTGTGGGTTACCATTTCCTCTGGCCTGTTTGAACACTCGGGGATCCTCCAAGGATGGCTCCCCCAGCATCATACCACTGCACTTGTGCGCAGTAGAATTGTCTGTACGGTAAACAGCGAAGACACCATTTCTGCCAGGCAACTAGGGGGTCGTTCCCCTCCCCCAGAGCTCTACCGACAGGCCGTCTGTGGACGGAGACCCTTGTGGACGGCCTCTCGTAACATTTCACTTCACACGTGCTTCTCCACATGGACTCTCCCAGAAGCCTGGCAGGTAGGACCGATTACCCTTCCCAAAGCCCCACAGGTCCCTCCCCAGTTCTCCCCTCCCTCGATTCACTTTCCACTGACCCTCCCAGCTGAATGTAGCCATTGCTCCTTCCTCCCCTCTCCCCCATCAGCCCAAAGTCCCCAGTGTTTCCTGACACACACTCCCAAGGATCCTCAGAGTCGGCTGAAAACTAACCCTGGGAGGAAAGAAAGGAGGCGCAGGATGGCACGTCTTCCAGGCTGCCTGCCCAAGCTCCGTTAGGCCCACTGCCCACCGGCAGTGCATCTGTGGATGTGTGGAGGCCACACATTGGGCCAAGACGTGCCTGACCCCCTGCTCTGTTCTGCGCAATGCTTCCTCTCACCCTTCTTCTCTGACTCCCTCTCCCTTTCTCCTTTTTCCTCCTTAGATCTCGCCATAGCCCTCCCCCTTCCCTCCTCTTCTGCTCTCTCTCCCTCTTCCCCACCCAAATGAGGTTGGTTAAACAAACCTTAGTACATCCAGACTATGAACATCGTAAGCCAAATCGTGTTTTTAAGAATGTTCGTTGACATGAACCTACCCGTGAATATCCTGTGGAGGGAAGAGGGGCTCACAAGGCATTACCGGCAGTATGAGTTCAGTTTTCTAAATGCCCCTCCCCACACCCAAAGACAAGGCAAATCACACAACACAGTCATATATATAGCACCATAGTGTTCGCTTCCTTTCTACTCTACCCATTGGGGTCTAAGCCCTGTCCCTGGGTCAAGGCCCTTTGAAGACCCAAGGAATGGCAGATCCAGCCAGAGACAGGCATACATTTCAAAGGCTGGTCCATACCTCCTCCCCCTTGCCCCACTATGGTGTTTGTCACTTCCTCCCCTTGGGAGCATCTGGAGGCCCTGGCCAAGGGGAGCGATGAAGGCAGAATTGCTGGATCAAAGTCCAAACACATAATAAAGGCATCTCCCTGCCCTACCTAAGGACATGATAATCTGCATTTACCCACACAAAAACACAGAGCAGTGGGCTGGTGCGCCATAAACCTTCTCTTATTACAAAGCCAGAATCTTTTCCATCTGTGTTTAAGCTGCAGCCTAAGAAATAATGTTTATAAAAATAAGATTGGAAGCAAAAATATTGAATGCAATAAATTATGACTACACTGTGTTCTCTCCTGAGGGATGTCCTGGCCAAAGAGCCTTCAATATTTCTATCTAGGGCTGTGCTTTGTCTCTTCTTATAAAGCATTCCATTTGTTGATGGCAAGAAAAGGCCTAGACGGCCGAGGTTGACTCAATAGAGCTATGGTGCTTGGCTGTCTGTACCTGCCTGGCATCTTAATTTCTCTTCCGAAGCAACAACAGCTCTGCTTGTTGTGGAACTGCAAAATGAAAGCCCAAAGGGAGGCTGCCCAGAGGAAGATTTGTTGGCTAGTTTCCGTCACCCCTACCATCTCCCTCCTTCCAACCCACCATCGCATCCCCACCACCATCATGACCATGAATCCAGACACCATCATGATCATCCTTCATGGATTTAACACACCTACCATTTCCCAGGCATTGGCTAGGGTTTGGGAGGGAGGGAAGCCTGGGAAATTAATATGACACAGATCTGAGATTTAAAAGTCTCCAGGGAGATGGGCCAGATGTACAAATAACTTAGAACAAGAAGGAAAGTCAACAACAAGGTACCGAAAAGTTCTCCCAGAGTTCAAAGGAGGGAGAGATGAAGCAGCTTTTGAGTTGAGTCTGGAAGGATGGGTTGGATCTAGACCCCCAGAACTGGAAGGAAAAGGCCTTCTTGGAAGAGGGATTGATGTAAGGGAAAGTGCAAAATTGTAATGCGTGGATGAAGAGGAGAGGAATGAATTCAGTTGGGCTGGACCCCAAGGTGTCTGAGGGGCAGTGAGGGAAACCAGGTTGAAGGGTGGAGTGGGAGTAGATCAAGAAATGTGATGGATAAAGGAAAAGGCCACTCAGTCCAAGGATTTGGGCCTTTTATATGGTGGGAAGTGGATGACCAATGGAAAGTTATTGAGCTGTGGGAGGATGGAGCTGGTTTTGGAGCTAATCATTGTGATGTGATCTTGGGGCCAGTGAGCATTCTCTCCTTTCTCTTCCCTGAAAAGATCCCAACTCTTCTCCCCTCTTGGCTGATTCAAAAATTTAACAAAAATGTTGAGTGTTAGCCATATGCTTTAAATCCTACCACTTCATACTTTGTCCCTTAAGCATTTGTGACAGAGAGGAGGGAGAGGGGTAAGAATGAAACACACAGCCATTGACTATTACTCATACCTCTGGGCAAATAAGTATATCAGATGCTTTCTAGAGAGTGGATTTTGCTTGCGGCAGGTGTGGCATATGAAGGTACCACAGGAGAAGCAGAGGGGACAGCCTCCTGTCAGCTCACACGGCCTGCTTTGCCTTCCTTAAGGGATCAGCTCCATGTGGCTCTGAGGTGTTCGACTCAGAGTAGAGAACCCCGGGGCCCAAGGCAAGGGCATCCCCAAGAGCCAATGGGAGGAAGCCCTGATGGTTGGACGAGGCTGGTGCCAACGTCTGTGGACTTTGTCCTTGGAGCAAGGGTGGCGCTGCCCTCATTCCACTTTCTCCATGATTCCAATGGGAACCACTGGAGTTGCATCCGGGAGTCATTTCCAAGGCATTTTCTTTTTAAATTCCTTACTTGGCTTTATTTAATAACGCAGTCCCCAGTGCAATAACGTCCCCTATTCTGTCCTGTTCTTCTATGTAGATGGAAGAAAGCAGACCTCTTGTCTTATTGTGGCTGGGCCTTGACCCTCATTCTCTGGCAGACTTTTAGGACAGAGCTGGGATCCCTCCCTCCGATTTGGGACTATTGGAGAAAAGGCGCCTGTGACCCTTCCCCCATCTTCCGGCCTGGTTTTGCTCTGAGGACGGTGGGGGGGGGGGGGAGGGCTCTTCCAGGCCGAGCTGGCAGCCAGGCCAGCGTTTGTGGTAGGCGGTGTTTATGTGAATGCACAAATGTTTATGCGAGATTGCCAACCGGTTATTTATGAGTCTCTCAGCTCTTCCCCAATAAAAGCTGTTCCCTCAATGTTCTGACAGGCCCCGCATCTGTAACTAATGTGTCACTCACTCAGCTAATGCAGTTCACTTGTGTTTATTTTTGCACAAAAGCAATTTATCCAGCCGCTCTGGGGAAAAAAAAAAAAAGGCCGTGTCAGGAGCCTTCTTTGGAACAGAGTGTTTTTCCTCAAAAGATATTCCAAATGGCTCACAGGGCAGGGCAGGCTTCTGGTGTGTGTGCCTGACCATGTCTGTGGGTCTGTCCTGAGTGTGAGGGAGTGTGTGGGCCCGTGCTTTGTCTCCGAGTATATGGATGTGTGTCTTTGTGCCTCTGTCTGTCTGGGACTGAGTGGCTTTGAGTGTTTACCCCTGAATCTAAGAGTTCTGCCCCGGTGTGTTTGGGTTACTTTTTTAAAAGGTATTGGGGGTGGGGTTGGATGTAACTTTGCATTCCCTATGGTAGAGATAAATCAAAGTTGGGAAAGTAAGTTGTTGGCAGTTAAAACGCCTGGAGGAGGAGTATGGAGGAAGGAGGGGAGGAGGACCAAGGTTAAAAGGGAGGATGATTGGCTTCAGGGCAAAAGGAACATTAACCCTGTCCAGCCAAGGGCTGTAACTATAAAGCTGCAGAGGAAGGCCTAGGCATCCCTTCCCCGTGGTTGTTAATTTTATCATTCCCACTCTGTTTTTCTTCAGTATTGACAGTAAACCTTCAGAGTGAGAAGGATGCTCTGTGGGCTTGTTTGGGGGGCGCTGTAAGAAAGGAGGGAGCTTGAGAAGTCATTTCCTGCTGCACAAGCAGATTCCTGGGAAAAGGAACCAAACAGTGGTGGGAGGATGTGAGGGGCATGTCCCCACCAGGGTGGGGGTCAGGAGTCAGGCTGAGTGCTTGGGGTCTGCCAGAAGGGAAAGGAGGTGCTGACTTGGGCTGGGGAAGGGCCCGGTGGACTCTGTGGTCCTCAATCTCATCCCATAGTTTGTCACCCTGACCCTGGCCAGTCAATGAACCAGTTTGCGTTGGGCAGGAGAGTCCAGAAGTCTCCACATAGACCCCTCCCACTGCTGGGGAAACATCCATGGATGCCCATGGCCAACTGGCATGGAGGAGGTGGCCCTGATGGCAGATGTCTTTTATGTCACCCCTAAATGACCCAGCAGTAGTAATGGCATGTTAATTAGGACAGTGGTTCCCAAACCATGTGCTCGAGGAACCCTCACACTCGTTACTCGAAACAGATGTCTTCTCACAGCTCAGACCAAATCTTGGCTGCTTTGTCCCAATCTGCAGGAAAATATTGGAGTTCTTCCCTCTTGAGTTTTCCGCCAATAAGATTTCATTAAATCTCTGGTGCCTGTCGAATGATACGTCAGTCGATATTTGTATAAACAGAGAGAAATGTACAATTGTGCTCGGCCTGAAAACTTGTTTTTATGGACCTGGGCTTTCCAGTGGTGATTTTGTCTGGCATCCATAACCTGACTGTGAATTGGGGTGGTCAGGGGAAGCCGTCCATTTGTCTCATGGTTTCTCTGGCCAGGTGACGTGCACGGTCATCCCTGTGTCTCCCTGTGACCCAAGCAAATCTGACTTCGGGGCCCGCTCTTCCCCTTGGCAGGGGTGTATTCACATAGGAGGAAGGCGAGGACCAGAAGGATGTCAATCAACTCAGTACTCTGGTTTCCAGTAACAATTCAACTTGGACAGACTTGAGGGCAGGGCAGTGGGGAGGCATTTGGAAAGTTGGAATTTGCCCTTTTGATCTTAAGGTCTCCGTGGAATTCCCTGTCCTCAGAGTAGGCCTCTCTGCCCCTTCCTCGTGCCCTGGGAGTGTGTGTTTCCTTGGCCCCCACCCTCAGAGCCCCTCCCTTCCTCCTGCTTCTGCTTTCGTCCCTCCTTCCGGTCACCCTGGGATTTTAAACTCCTTCTTGCAGCTGAATTCGTTCCTAGGCCGGTGGCCGTCCCTCGGTGGTAAGTGAGCCTCCCAGGCACCTCTGTCTTGGAAATCTCTGGAGCAGGCTCAGGCCTCGCGTGGGTCTTAAGTCCCAGCCCTTCCTTCCCTCTCCTTTGGGCCTGTGACTAGGGAGAAGTGGGGAGCTTTGAGTCTGGGGGTGGGGGGCAGAAGGACCGAGGGGTATACTCTGGAAAGGGGCCTACTTTAGAATCTAAGAAGAAAAGCACCAGCTCACAGCCCTCACCAGGTTCAACCATCCATCGCCTTTCTGGCTCTAACCAGCACAGCTGTCTGATGGTTGGGCTCACCAGCCTCTCCTCCCTGCTTGACTGTAGGCTGTGTGGCAAGGCTGTCCTCTCTCGCTGTGGCCTTTGGGGTTGCCCCCCACCCAGGCTCTCTTCCCTATCCGGCGTGCTCACCTCCCACCTTGGCCGCTGCAGGCCAGGGAAAGGGCCATCCCGCTGAACATATGCATCACAAAGCCATATTTTCCCATCAGCAAAATTGTTCTCAGGTCCTAAACTGAGGATCCACAAGCCCCACTGCCCACAGGGACCCAGGAGGTAATGTAAGGAGAGGAGGGGAGAGCCCCAGGGTTGGGGGCAGTGGGGAGGGGTGGCCCTGAGGCTCCCAGGAGCACATGCTTTGTCCACAGGGGTGACCCCTTCACAGCAGGAAAGGGTTACAATTTTGGAATGCCAGCCCAGTGAAGCCAGTTCTTCTGTTTTCAAATCTGGACTTTTATGTGGACTCTCCTGATGTTACCTGTTGGCAACCAAGTCCAGCCTAAAACATGGAGTGGGCCAAGCAAACACGTCTGCTGGCCAGTCATGGCTCGGTTGCCCCTCTGCTGGTGTGAAATGCCGGGGAGCTTGTGTGGTGGTTGTTCAGGGATGTACATGGCGATGTCCAGGCCCTCGGCCCTCAGCTAACTGGGGAATCCCTCCATCAGGTGCCGTGAGGGCTCACGCTCTTTGCTAAAAGCTGGACACAGGGCTTCCCTGGTGGCGCAGTGGTTGACAGTCTGCCTGCCAATGCAGGAGACACGGGTTCGAGCCCCGGTCTGGGAAGATCCCACATGCCGTGGAGCAACTAGGCCCGTGAGCCGCAACTACTGAGGCTGTGCGTCTGGAGCCTGTGCTCCGCAACAAGAGAGGCCGCGATAGTGAGAGGCCCGCGCACCGGGATGAAGAGTGGCCCCCGCTTGCCACAACTAGAGAAAGCCCTCGCACAGAAACGAAGACCCAACACAGCCAAAAATAAATAAATAAATAAATAAAATTAAAAGCTGGACACAGCCCGTTTCCTGGGAGCCGGATGTTTAGCCTACACTGTCCTGGGGTAGCATAGGTTTGCTTGGTCTCCAGGGAGGGATGCAGACCCCTGTTTTTTTGCTGAGAGTTGTCCTGTGGAAGGCCCCTCTGGGGAGCCTGGGCAGGGAGGGCGGGCAGTGGCCATCCTGGGTCAGGAGGCCTTATCCATGCAGGTGACAGATGGATGTCAAGGACGGCTTCCAGGGTTCTGGTTTGTGCAACGGGGGGATGTGGTACCTCCTCCAGAGAGGGAGAATACTGGAGAATCAATGGGTTTGGGGGAAACAGCTGGACATCTCTAGGTTTTGCCCCATTTTCCTAGGTTGTAAGGAAGGGGGAGGGGGCAGCTTTTGGCCTGAGATGGGGCATTGTGATTGTGGCCTCTGCTTCACCCCGTGTAGCCTCTGGGGGGAGGGGGAAGCAGGACCCAGAGCCCCAGTCTTGTCCCCAGAAGCTGTTCTTGGGCTCAGCCTGAGTCCCCAGGGACAGCCCGGCAGTCACACCAAACTTGAGAGGGACACTCATGTTGGTTCCAGGGTCACTGAGGCTTCTGGGATCACCTAGTGGCAGGGAAAGGGCTTGGGTCCCAGCTCTGCACTTTATTAGCTTGTGACCTTGGGCAGTGATGTCACCTCCTGGGAGTTAGTCCCTTGTCTGTAGATGGGTCTGTCTTGTTGGTCTGTAGCCTCCATCCAGCCTCCAAGTTCTCTGACAATGACTGCTGCCAGCTGCCGCCGTAGCTCCATTTGACGCGTCTGTCAGAGCACGGATGGGACTGTTGCTTCATCCCTGACTCCCGAGTGTCCAGCAAGGCACAAGGCACATCGTAGGTGCTTAGCATGTCTTCGTTGAATAAATGAGCAAGACCAGCTCCCTGGCAGCGGGGAGCAGGCCACAAGCAGAGAACAAGGCAGGCAGGAGAGCCCTGGGGCAAGGGAACACTCTTGCTGCGGCTTCATCCTGGGAGCGAGGGCGCCTGCAGGCTGAGGGCTGCTGGGGCCTGGAGGCTGGAGCCCGGCTCCCAGCCCAGCATCTTCTACAGCCCTGCCCTGCCCCACCCTCCCCTGGAACTGCCCCACAGTGACCACTTTTCCAAGTCCTTTCACTGTCTCTGAATGTTGAAGGTTTTAAAATGCAGCCTTTTGGCGACATCACAGGGAGCAGCGGGGCCCCGGGCCGGGCCAGGCTGGCATGTCGGAGGGCGAGCCTTTAGCTAGGACACACTGAGTCGCCAGTTCTCTGCTGCAGGCAGGAGGGAGCAGGCCCAGGCCCGGTCTCCGAGCTCTTGGAGGAGCAGGAGGAAGAGACGGCCATACCCTGGGGCCTCTGGGTAGCTTTGGGCTTTGCGGCTGCAGCTGTGGCCCCGGCCTGGGTTCTGGGCCAGAACAGCTACAGGGGCCCCCGCTTTTCCTACAAGGCCTGTGTGGAGGGATGGGAAGGCCTAGGGGTGTGAGGGTTGGGCCGTCTGGGAGAATCAGCTTACAGGGCGACAGTGGGGCTCTGGGACCTCAGGCAGGGGTCCTGGGGTGCACTTCCTCACGCCGGCCTCGAGCACCCTGGGGGCTTCAAGGAGCTCGCTGTCACCCCCACTGAGTGCCCGCACCCCACTTCGGGGCAGCCAGGGGTCTCTTCTTAGTACCTCACCAGCCCCTCCCGCTCTCATCCCTGGGCGGCAGAGGAGTGAAGCGAGGGACCCAGGCTGAGCTGTGAGGGTGAGTCATCGGGAAAGCTCCTTGGGTCTTTGGATCTGGGGGATAGTGGATGTGAAACTGGACATTTTTCTTTCATCCTCCACCCTCTTCAGGCCTCATTCTCCTGAAAGTACCAGAATGAATAGTGATATAATGCACACTCATGTAGCCACAAACCGGTTTCAGAAATACAATTACAAATCCAGTCGAAGGCCTCCATGAGCACCTCCCAAACACAACTCCCTTCCACTGCACTCCCCTCCTCCCCAAGAAGTAATTACTATCCAGTATTTGGCATCACAAATTTCTTTAACTTTTTACTACATATGCATGTTTTCTTGAAGTATTTACAGAATTGTTTTGCATGCTTTGAAACTCTGTATAAATAATATCATTCTAATATGTATTCTTGTGCAATCAGTTTTTGCCTCTAAATATGTTTAGGGATTCCAGCACGCGGACATGGGACATGTGTGACTCTGGCTCAATTATTTTCTACGCTATGTAGAATTCCACTGCGTGACTACATCATTTCTCCAAGGAAGCCTCCTCCCAGCCCGCTGAGGGGTGGCTCTGCTCCCTGGGGATGCTTCCTTGTGCAGGGAGCTCCAGCTCTGTGGATACTCCCCACCTCCATCTCCCCCACCCCACGTTAGGGTGCCAGAGCCCTTCTTCCCCTCCCAGAACTGTTGCTTCATGGAGGAGGAATTTGAGTGGATTTCAGGCACCCTTGTGTTTGCCATAAATCAATGTTTAAAGTGAAACCCCAGCCCAATGGGGCTGCAATTGCAACCAGCTGAGTGCAGCCAGGCAGGCTGATTCGAACCTGGATGGAAGGAGCTGTGTGCTCCACACGGACAGGGTCTTTGACCGGGACGTGCTGGCAAGCCCTTCTCCAGTGCATGGGGAGACACCGGCGCAGCCGCAGCCCCCGGCAGAGCCCCTGTGGTGACCCTGGCTGGAGGCCCACCCTCCCCTCTGCGCTGACCACTCTTGCTTTGCCCAGTGGCATCCAGGGTGGGTTTGGCCACGTGGATGTGAGGATGGATGTTGTTGTATCAGCTTTGGGGGAAGGGGAGTGAGGTTCTGGGACCTGCTCGGGGCAGCCTGTCCTGATGGGCTTACATTTTAGACCCTTGAGAAGGACAGAGGCAGCAAGTCCCCACACTAGTTCAGACCGCGACCCCCGACCCCCGCTGCACCCAGAGCTCCCAAAGCCACACGATGACTTCCGTGCGTCTACGTAATTCTGCCTCCGTGGACCCTTTCCTCCATAAAAGAGTATTATAAATTATATTTTATGATTGTCTTGCTGTAAAGACTACGGTAGGCACAATCATGGCTCCCAAAGATGTCTATGTCCTACTCCCTGGAACCTGTGAATATGTCACCTTACATTGCAGAGGTGATTAAGTTAAGGATCTTGAGATGGAGGATCATTCCGGACTATCTGGGGGGGCCTAATGTGATTGTAGGGTCTTCATAAGTGGAAGAGGCTGCAGGAAATTCAGAGTCAGAGTGGGTACATGTGAGGACTCAGCCCACCTTTGCTGGTTTGGAAGGTGGAGGAAGAAGTCTTGGAATCAAGCAGTGGCGGCAGCCTCTAGAAGCTGGAAGAGGCAACGAGACAGGTTCTCCCGAGAGTCTCCAGAAGGAGCACATTCTTGCCAACGCCTTGATTTTAGCCCCGTGAAATGCATTTTGGACTTCTGACCTCCAGACCTGTAAAATAATAAACCTGTGTGGCTTTAAGTCACTAAGTGTATAGTGACTTGTTACAGGAACAATAGAAAAGGAGGAGGAGAGAAGCAGCAAGCCTCCACGCTTGTCCAGACCCCAGCACTCAACACTCAACACCCACCGCACCCAGAGCTCCTTTGCTTTTGTGGGATTCTTCCTCCATAAAAAAATATCTAAAATTATACTTTATTCTAAATAAATAATATTCAGACTGTGCTGGTATAAAGGTGAATATAATCGGGGCTGGATTCATTATTATATATTTGTTATTATTATATATATATTTTAATTCCTGATTTTAAAAGAAATGAAAACATTTTGGGGGGCCCCTAAAAGAATCATGGGTCCTGGGCCTGCCAGGGGAGAAGTCGACCCTGATGGCTGCTACGGAGCCTCCAACACCCTCCCTCCATGGAGACTGTGACCCCTCTCTTCTCCAGGACACTTTCTCTGCGTGGCTGGAGGGGAGGTGGACGTGGCTTCCCTAAGCCCCAACCTCCCCAGGCCTCTTCTCCCATCATGGGGGCTTGGGTGCCACGTGAACAGAGGGCTTTGTGCGTGGCCCGCCTCATGGGGGCAGGGCGCAGCCTGAGTTCTCTACACAGGGCCACGGGGCAGGTCCTCCTCAGTGCCTTTGTTTGGTGTTGGGTGGGTGGCATTTCCACATCACCCTGTACTGGGATCGTTAAAGGACTGTAGCCTGTGGTGGGGAATCCACCCGAGGGCTTGTCCAAGGTGAAGGTGGGATCTTCTGTGTACAGGTCAAGGGTGTGTTAGTCTGCATTATCAGGGCCATTGGATGGTTCCCCATCCCAAGGGGTTTATCTTGAGGGAAGCCCTGATTCTATCTTGGGGATGAGGCAATGGGATGGTTACAGTAACTAAGGAAGAGGATGTGTTAGCTCAGGTTGCCATAACAAAATACCACTGACCGGGTGGCTTAAACAACGGAAATGTATTTTTTCATGGCTCTGGAGGCTAGAAGTCCAAGAGCAAGGTGTCAACAGGTTATGTTTCCTTTGAGGCCTCTCTCCTTGTCTTGCAGGTGGCCACCCCTCTTGTGGCCTCTTACCACGGCCTTTACTCTGTGCAGGCACCCCTGGTGTCCCTCTGTGTGTCCAGATCTCCTCTTATAATGACACCAGTCAGATTGGATTAGGGCTCACCCTAAGAGCCTCATTTTCACTTAGTCACCTCTTTTTTTAAAAATTAAAAAATTTTTGGCTGCGTTGGGTCTTCGTTGCTGCGTGCGGGCTTTCTCTAGTTGCGGCGAGCGGGGGCTACTCTTCGTTGCGGTGCGTGAGCTTCTCATTGCAGTGGCTTCTCTTGTTGCAGAGCACAGCCTCTAGGCACGCAGGCTTCAGTAGTTGTGGCACTCGGGCTCAGTAGTTGTGGCTCACAGGCCCTAGAGCGCAGGCTCAGTAGTTGTGGCGCACGGGCTTGGTTGCTCCGCGGCATGTGGGATCTTCCCAGACCAGGGCTCGAACCTGTGTCCCCTGCATTGGCAGGCAGATTCTTAACCACTGCGCCACCGGGGAAGCCCAGTTAACCATATTGACTGAGTCTGAGCCAAGTCATGTGATTGTCACACTTTCATGGATTAAGTTGAAGGGGGGGGGGCAGGTCATGTGACTCCAACAACCTTTTAGACTGGGCTGGTCATGTGGCTATGGCTTCTCTTGTTCTTGTAACGACCATATTCCTTCTAACATTGATAGAATCTACTTTCAAAGCCTCTCCAATCTATAGAGGGAAATATGAGTGGTGGTCTTGAATTATCTCTGTTCTGACCATCCAGGAACTGTCTGGGAGCCTGGTGACCAAAGCTGGCATGACCACACGATCCTCCTCACTGCCCCAGGGGCTTCTGGAGCCCACCCACCTCTGCTAGAAAGCTCTATCTCGTTGCACATCTCATTGCCTTGTGCGCAGGGCATCTGGTTCCCGATATCCCCATTCAGGGGCTGGCTTTTGCAGGGGAGGTTGCGAGAAGAGAAGGAAGAGGGAAAGGAGTCAAGGGAAGCCCAGAGTCATAGAGGCGCCAATGGGGGCCAGTGGAGGGCAGGGTGGCTGTCTGGGGGCTGAGGGAAGGGGACCTGCAGCCCTCGGGTGAGCTCTGTGAGCTAGGAGCACGGCGGTGTCCTCATGGCTTGCCTGTCCTCCTCTCTGCCGGCTTCCCCTGTGAGAGACCCTTGGGGGCTTCTGAGAACTAGGCTTGTGGTGGGGAGAGTAGAGGGGGTGAAGCTTCTCAGCCACCTCAGATTCTACCAGAGAAGTGCACGAATCGTTTAGGGTCCATATCCCGGAGACAGAGAGACCACCACTCCCCTGCATTCTCTCCAGGTTGAGTTTTCAACTCCTAAGTCTTGGCTCCCCAAATGCCAAAGGTCTGACTCAATCAAATTGCGGTTCAAACCAATGCTTGCGCTGCACTCTCTCCCCTAGCCCGCCACGCTCCATCCCACAGCCACCCTGTAAGGTGGATACTATCATCCTCATTTCACAAACGTGCAAACATAGACCGAGGTCAGGTGGCCTGCCCCAAGTGGCACGTCCAGTTATCGGCAGAGCGACATTGGGACCCAGGCCCGTGTGACTCCCCAGCTGAGAGTGCGGCTGTTTGCTTGGCTCTGCACCATCAGAGCCTGTACTACACGTGTCACTGCTGCCCTGCGGCTACTTGTCTGGTGCCCTGGCCGCTGGCTGGCCCTGCTGGGCTGTGGGATCGTGGATGAGCACGTCCCCCAACTTCTCCTCTGCTTCTTCCCCCTCCCGCTGTTCCAGAAGGCAGGACCCCCGCGTTCTCAGTTCCAAGACTGGCAGGCAGACAGCACCCAAGTACTGAGCAGACCTTTCCGAGGGGACAGTGAGGCCCTTCCCATGTTGCTATCCAATGGGCAGACGTGGGCCGCTGCGGCCACCGTGTTCCAGAAGCCCAGAGATGTGTGGCATGTGGCCTGTCCACTCCTTCTCTCCCTCCGTGTAGGGTCTGTTTCTGTCCCTACACTAGGCCACAGGTGGGGGCAGGATGATTGGAACGCTTGTATTTTGCCTCTGCTGAAAAGTGTGCTATCTCTTGGGGCTGAGTCTGTTTGAAGATGAGCTGTGAGAAATGATCTGGCCCTTCCTGACCTGCTCTGGGGAGAGGAGGGATGGGCTTTTTGCCGGAGATTCAGCCCCATCAGAGGTGGCTGGACCACCCAGCCCACCAGCAGCAGGGTGTGTGGTGTGTGTGTGCGTGTGTGTGTGTATGAGTGTGTGTGCTTGTGTATGCGTGTATCTGTGGAGGTCTGCATTTACTTGTGTGTGTGCACACGTCTCTCTGTGTTTACACATGTATTCCTGTCTGTGCATATGTGTACATACGTGCATGTTTGTGTTTGTGGGTGTATGGTGATATGTATGTCTGTGTCTTGAGACCGTGTGCTTGCTCACCTGTGTGTTTGTGTGTGCATCTGTGTGTGTCTGCACACGTGTGTGCTCTCCAGATGAATGGCAGGATGTACACCAGGCACTAGCTGGCTGAGGGTTGAGTCTTAGGTCTTGACTCAGGTTTCCATTGTAACCCTTCACCCTCCCCTGTGGCTGTTGAGCTCTCTGCCCCTGGAGACCAGAGAACTTTCCTTTGGAACCCAGCGGGCCTCACTGCCTGGGGAGGGCAAAAAGCTACTTCCAAAAGCAAACAGGATCAATGTCATGCTGGGGAGCCTGGAGCCAGCAAGACCTTGTTTAATTCTGAAGAAATGTGTGCGGGTTCCTGCCCAGCAGAGCAGGCCGTGGCCGGACTGGGAGAGCGGAGCACCGGCCGCAGTGGCTGCACTTGGGGGAGGGAGCTTGGCTGGCCAGGGACACACCTTCCAGGGGCGGTCAGTCACACAGACTTGTGTGGGTAGAGTGGGCTAAGGGTGAGGGAGGCCTGCAGTGCTTGGGGGGTAGCATATGGTACACAGAAGCGGCAGAGGAGTGGTCCCTGGGGACTGTGGTCATCAGGGAGGTCTTCTCGGGGTGCGGGCTTACCTGGGCCGTGAAGGGTGGGGAGGATGTGGAGGGAAAGAGGTCATTTCAGGAAGAGGAGAGGGCTTTGCAAAAGAGGCAGAGATGGGAAAGGGCAAGGCCTTTATGGTGCGAAAGTGCTGACACTGGTCCAGAGGGAGTCTGGGAAGAGAGAAGAGGGAGTTAAAACTCCTGTCCACAGAGGGCTTTGAATGCCAGCCAGAGTTAATCCTTAGGCAGTGGGGAGCTATTGAAGATTCTTGAGGCAGACACCGACCTGCTGAAAGACTGGCCAGATGGTCAGGTCACGCGGTAGGTGGGGATGGAGGCTGTGAGAGCAGAGCAGAGTGGAGGCAGTGGGTATTCTGGGTGACGAAGCTTGGGGATGAGTGGGGTCAAAGGTGGCAGAACTAACTCTACTTCACGTTTTGTGGCTCTTGGACACTCTTCAGGTCTTGTTGCTGTGTTTGGATTCCCCTGACCGGAGAACACTGTCAGCCTGTCCTCCCCAGCCGGCCAACGGAACCAAATGGGCCTGGGAGACAGAGGCCAGGCCCCGACCCAACCCAGGCCCCAGCCCCTCCTTCACCACCCTGCCCATTGTTGTCCTGACCCCTGCAACGGGCCTCTGGCTGTCTCATCCACCTGGAACCGAAAAGTGGCCTCTGTCGCTGGGGACAGGTGTCACCCCAGGGGGGCAGAGGCAAGTCCAAGGGAGCCCTTAAGCATGAACACAGCCACGTGAATGTCAGTGTGGCCCAGGCTGGGCGTGGACATGAGTGTGAGCTCCATCCAGTCACTAGAGGGGGTGTGGGACACCGTCCAGCCTGAGTTTGCATGTGTACAACTCAGCATGAGTGCACACACAGCCTAGCCTGCGTGGGCCCGGTGCCTAGCACATAGTGGGTACCTATGTTTGTTGAGTGAATAAGTGTGAATATAGGCACAGCCCAGACCCCTGGGGCAGACAGCGCTCCAGAAGCAGCAGCTGGAACTGTCCTCACTGCGTCACCTGGGCAGGGCTGCCTGGGCTCCTCAGCGGGTGGACGCTGGCTCAGCTGCCCCTACCCCGGCCCCCCAGGCTTGACGCAGGCTTGATGGCGCGGTCGGGCTGGGGCCGTGACTCCACTCTGTCCCTCCCCTCTGTTCCCCTGCCTCTGCAGGCTGGAACTACGGCCTCCTTCAGCCATTCTGAGCCTCAGTGCTTCCTATAATTGTGAGGTAAAGCAGCGAGAACATCCTGGAAACTGGCCCTAGCCTGGGGCTTGGGGCAGCTCCTGTCCTTGGGAAGGTCCTGGCGTGATGGGGGCAGGAGTCTACTCTCTTCTGTGGTCTGGCTGAGCAGACACAGGCTTCCCTTCTGGAGACGAAGATGAGTTCAGTCTTCAAGAGGCAGAGTCATGAGCTGGTGTGAATTTTTTTCCGAGCTGGGAAAAGTGAACCTCTCTGGCAGGCATGATGATGGGATCCCTGTGTATGCAGGACCCTGAGGCGCCTACACTCCTGGGCCCTGGCCTCCCACATGGGCTCCTAGGTCAGGGTCCCCTGGACTCATGGCCTGCCCAGCTTCTGGTGCCCACCCCTTCTGTAAAGGGGTCTCCAGAGCCAGGTGTTCTTTCCTGGAGGTGTCCTGGTGGCCCTGGGGGATATGGAGGTGGCCCTGGTGTTCGACAGGAGCACTTAGTGTCTTATCAGGCCCAGCCCAGCCCGAGTTATGCAGGCAGGCCTGAGCAGGCTCGGGTACTGCAGGGAGGAAAGAGGAGGTTCTGCCCTGCTTCCTGCTTCTCTCCTTCCCTGTCCCCTTCCGCAGCCTCATGTCTGTCCCTTTACCCCTCTGCCTCTCCCTCCCCAGGCAGCTGGAGGGTGTAGCCCTCGTCTGGCCAGCTGGCCTTTTCAGGTTCTAGCTGCTCTGGGGGCTCTTTTCCTTCATGGTTGTTGCTGCACAGACTGCTGCAGCCTCTGCAAAACTCATCATCTGGCTGGTTGCAGAGTCTCCTTAAATCTGCTCTGAGCTGCGTGTTCTGTCATCCTCTTGGCCCCTTTGAGGAGTACCTTTCTGTTTGCGACGGTCTCATCTCGACGTGCAGTCAACGCAGTGCTGGGCTCCACTGTGTTGGAGCCTGAGGCAAAAGGAAAAATCAGTAATATGGATCCTGTCTTTATTGAAAAATCTGGTATTTCATTCATCCATCGTGGATATTTTGCATTAGTTTTGGTTTTTGAAAGTATTGCATTAAAATATGTTTTGTCTTGCCTACTGACTTTTTTGGTGTCCCTAAGAGTTTGCACCTGAGGAGAATGCAAAGAGAAAGGATTCCTTGGTCTGGGCCCTGGAACGTCCAGGACTGGGAGTTGACTGGAACTCTTCCTTTCTAGGAGTGGCTTGTAGAGCCCGGAGCATGTGGGTGTGTGTGAGCGGGTGGGGGAAGGAGGGAGAGAAAACGGCTGACAGATTTCAGAGCTTCTGCTAATGTTTCCATGGAGCTGAGGGGCAGGGCCTCGGGGAAGGGGCCCAGCCCAGGGTTCCGCCAAGCAGGAGGGTGGGTCTTTGCAGTGGAAAGAGAAGCAGGGAGCAGGGTTGGGATGGAGGGGAAAAAAAAAAAGTCTGTGAAATGAAGTGAAAAGAATTCATTTCTATGGAGGTGGGCTTGAGGGGATGAGACTAGAAAATGTAAAGGCTGGGAGGCCTTTACAGTGCCACAGAGGGTCGTGAAGCCCTCCACCACCCCGACCTTCAGTGGGGTTCGCTCCATATACACTGGCCTTGTGCGAGTGAGTTTTTGCTGGGGGAGTAAAGGAAAGGGGTGGATCCCGGGCTTCGAGCCTGTCCATGTGGAAGTGGGGCTGAGAACGTGGGGCAGGGATGCAATCTGCCTGCTGAACTTTTCAGCGGAAGCCAGTGCCGAGAGGCAGAACTGTATTGGGCAGGTAAAACTTCCCATCTTTTGTTTATTCTGGTGTTTCCCTGGTCATAAACCTCATTTATACTAATTGTAGGAAACATGGAAAATTGGGAAAGCATAAAGTAGAACACCGTAGTGGCTTAAACCCGGCTCTTGGAGACCCACACCGTTGTCCATTCGGAATGCCCACCACGTTTGAGTTCCCGTCAGCTGTGGGTGCCCTTTACTTGTCACATCACCT
This sequence comes from Balaenoptera physalus, assembly GCF_965194825.1. Taxonomy (NCBI): domain Eukaryota; kingdom Metazoa; phylum Chordata; class Mammalia; order Artiodactyla; family Balaenopteridae; genus Balaenoptera; species Balaenoptera physalus. Next base: position 62,916,526 of record NC_138894.1, on the reverse strand, counting down.
TCCTGTTCTTGTCACATTCGATCTTCTCGCACAGCCTTATGAAGGGCCATCAGCAGTCCCCATTTTCTCCTTTTCGTAGCTGGGAAGTTGAAGGAGAAAAGTAAGACTTGTCCCGATGTGTACCCTGCCTCGTCCCACCCAGGCCTCCTGAGCATGCTGTCCTACCGGCTTCTCAAACCTGCTCATAAGCCTGAGCTGGGGGCTGTGAGCCCCTCTGCACAGTGGACACCCTTTCCAGCCCCCTGCCTGCACGCAGTCTTCCCTGTGGGGCTGGCTTTGAGCCTCACCCACCTGCCTGGGGGATGATGCATCGCAAGCTTAGTGAGGTTTGGGGGGAGGGGGTGGGGAGGCAGAGGGAGGGGCAGATTTCAACGGCATGCCTCTTGGAAACCACATCAAATGGTGCAGCTAGGAATTAATAAATAAATTTGGGAGACAAGTCAATTACCCTCTCTCTGTGCCCCTGTCCCTGGGGGCAAACAGCGGTCTGTGGTTCTCAGCCTGAGCACGCCTTTGCAGGGGCAGGCCCAGCCAGCGCTGCAGCTGGCTTCTGTCAGATTAACTGGGCGAGATGTGACAGGCCTCTGTCCTCTGGGGAAATGGCTCCCTTCCTGGGAGGTGGTGAGGACATTCCCAGGTTACTCTGTTCTTGCCCTCTCCCCGCGCCCCTCCCTGTCTCACTGCCTCATGGGTGTCCACCTCCACCCCCCCAAACACAGTCTCCTGCTCAGTTAGTTACAGGCCCCAAGGTCCACTGTGGTCACTGATCACCATGATGCCTTCAGAAGATGCCTGTGAAATGCATTTACTGAGGGAGGCAGGGCCACCTTGTTAGTCTCTTCCAGACACATTAGCACCATGGTTATTATTTTAAAAATCAGACTAACTACTTGTTGCCATAGAAAACATTTATTTACTTGGCAAATATTTTTAAATGCTGCTTTGTGGCAGAGTTTTTGCTAGTTGTAGAGATACAGAGAAAAGAGACATGCCGTCACCCTCTAGGAGCTGACAGTTCTGTGGGGAAGTCAAACACTGCAGACAATGACTGTGCAGGAAACTTTGGGAGGAAAAGTGGGGGGCACCTAGCCCGGAGCTTGGGGGGCTTCTCAGTAGGTGATGCCCACCCAGGCTGCATCCTGAGGGGTGAGTTGTCATTGAGACTGGGGGGTATGGGGAAATGCTGTTCCAGATAGAGGGAACAGCATTTGCAAAGTCTCAGGCAGGGGAGGGCCTTGAGCTGGATCACAGGGTGTGAGCGGAGCAGGGGCAGGAGGAGAGGCAGAGGCTGGCTTGTGTGCAGGCTTGAGCTATATATATATATGTATGTTAACAGGGTTGCATGAGGGGCGGTGGTATATAAACCTCTTTCCTTAAGTCTTTTTAACGTGATTAGATTATGGATTCTTATCAACTTTCTGTGTGTGTTGGGTGAGTAGGGTGTTTTTTCTGTTTAGAAACAACAACACAACTCCTTAGAACCCAGCAGACTACAAAGGGAAAGCAGTGGTCTTCAAAATATAAGAGCAGCATCATGGAAAAATGAGCTCTCCCTCTGACATTTGTTGCCACTGAATTTTCTATGGTTGCATTAAGTAGGCATGTTCTTTAGATCAACGATTCTCAAATTTCAGTATGCATATGGTGTTTGGGATCTGTCCTGGAGATTCTGAGTCAGTGGGGTCCAGCAATGTACATTTTTAAGAAGCTTCCATGGTAAATCATATTCGGTCAGTAGAACATGCTTTGAAAAGCACATTCCTAGAACCTGAATTAACTATTTCGTTGTCTTGGGGAATTTGCTTGCAATTCAGGAGGCTGCCACCAGATGGCAGTGGTGCTTTGTGATGGATCTAAGCAGAGAGGTTCTCCCCCACCACCCCCCCATGTTTGCCGGAGACACAGTTCTTTATGGCAAGAATGTATAGAAAATAATTATAAAATTATTGGTAATGAAATATGAAATTTCAGAGCTTAATTTTAAATTTACCCTTCAAACATTAAAGCTGAACTTTCCAACACGGTGGCCACTGGACATGTGTGGCTTTTTGAGCACCTGAAATGTGCTTAGTCTAAACTGAGATGTGCTGAAAGTATAATAAACACACTGAATTTCAAAGACTAAAAAAAAAAAAAGGAATGTAAAATATCTAGTTAATAATTTTAGCATGATTTCATATTGAAATTATAATATTTGGGATTAAAGTTTTGTTATTAAAATTAATTTCATCATTTCTTTTTACTTTTTTTTTTTGGCCCCACCTTGCAGCATGTGGGATCTTAGTTCCCCAACCAGGGATTGAACCCGTGCTCCCTGCAGTGGAAGCATAGAGTCTTAACCACTGGACAACCAGGGAAGTCCCCATTGCTTTTTACTTTAAAAAAAATACTAGAAAGTGTAAAATTACATATGTGGCACACATTCTATTTCTGTTGGACAGCAGTGTATGAGAAATCACTTAAATTAATTTCTTCATTTTGAAAGTGAGGGAATTAAGGCCAAAAGTTTGATGGAAGAGTGCCAGACTTGAAGTCAAAAGACCTCCACTTAAGTTCTAGACTAAATACTCACTGCATGCTCTTGGGCAAGTCGTGTACCTTCACTTAGCCTCCGTTTCATCATCTGTAAAGAAGGCATAATTACAGCAACCCTACTCACTTAAAAGAGTTATGTAAAAGACCTATGAGATAGTGTGGCCGAAGGAGCTTGTGTAAACTCTGAAGCATCACAAAGAGATCAAATTACTATTGTTGTGGTTACTGATAACCACTAAAACCCTGGTCCTATAGTCTCACAGTCCTTGAAAGCACTCCTGGCACGAAGGTCAATGGATTGGGGCACTTCCCCACTCTTAGGAGTTTACAACTGAGTTAAGGAGTTACTACATACACTTAGGAAATGTAAAATGACGAAAGAATAGTGATTCAAGTAAGTAATGGGAAATGCCACAAGGTGTATATAGTTAATAGTGAGTCATTTCTTTTTTCTTTTTAAAAATTTGCATTTATTGAGCTGGGACAATAGGATTGAAAGGTTGGAGTGGGGGAAGGGAAAGTACCAAAAAAGAATAACATTTAGTCTCTGTTTCCAAAGAGGTTTATCATCTAAGGGGGCAGAAAGGAGACGCAAATGATACGCCAGCCTCAGGAACTCTCAACGGAACATTGGTATTCGGAATGAGTGACAGGGGCTGCCAGTTCCTGATCAACTCTCCCCTTTCCTCCTCTTCCTTACTATATAGCATCTGGACTCTTTGGGGAGTTGGCAATTAGCCCAGCTAAAATACTACATTTTTCAGCATCATTTGAAGCTAGGGGTAGCCATGTATGCAGTGCTGAACAATGAGATAGAAGCAGAAGTTGGATTGGGCTTCCATGAAATCTCCTTTAAAGGTGGGGGACATTCAGCCAGTGTGCACACAAGAGCCCTTGACCCTCCCTCTTGCCTGGAGGGTGGGTGTGATGGTAGTGACTACAGCAACCATTTTGTAATCATTAATGTAAAAGTCACACCCTACGGTAGCAGAGGAGAAAGCTGGAATGAGCCTGGGACCTGGACAACATCGTGGGGATGCTAGACTGTCCTGAATTTCCAACCTTTGATCTTCTCATTATGTGAGAGAAAAATGAGCCCTATTTTGTTTAAGCCACTGTTATTTGGGTTTTCTGTTCTATGCAGCCAACCCAATTCCTCAATGACACCGAGCATATTAGTGTATCTGTCAAGTCTCTTGAGTTCCATGTGTCTGTGGCAAGGAGACTCTAGGGGATTTTATTGGGGTCTGGGGCCAGAGAGTCACATGAGATGGATAGGGCCACTCTTTTGTTTTTTTAGAGAATTCTTTTTTTTTTTTTTTTTAATTTTTATTTTATTTATTTATGGCTGTGTTGGGTCTTCGTTTCTGTGCGAGGGCTTTCTCTAGTTGTGGCAAGCGGGGACCACTCTTCATCGTGGTGCGCGGGCCTCTCACTATCGCGGCCTCTCTTCTTGCGGAGCACAGGCTCCAGACGCGCAGGCTCAGTAATTGTGGCTCACGGGCCCAGTTGCTCTGCGGCATGTGGGATCTTCCCAGACCAGGGCTCGAACCCGTGTGCCCTGCATTGGCAGGCAGACTCTCAACCACTGCGCCACCAGGGAAGCCCATGGGCCACTCTTAAGTGCTAACCCAGCAGGCTGGCTGGTGGTGAAGTGTCTATGCAGTGGACACTTCCTCAGAAGAATGTAGATAGTGATAGCTCTAAGAATCCCAAAGAAGGAGAAAACAGGAATACCACAAGGAGTAACATTTAAGAGAAGTGGATATTTAGGTACTGACCTTACTTCTTATCTCCTCTGCAAATGGGTCTAGGTGATGTAAGGGGGAAACGTAATTGGCAAAATATATTGAGTTTGAACTGATTTCTTAAAAAAAAATTTTTTTTGGTTAAAACACATAGTACAAAAACTGATCTCTTTTAAATATCACCCTTTCAGTCATATTTTCTTGCATCTTTCACCTCAGAAGATGAGCCATCAGACATTGCCACAGGGAAGGGGTGGGAGAAACGGTCATCTTTGGGGCTCAAGCTGACTTTCTTGACCTCATTATTGAAACAATGGGGTGGAAATCCGGGCGTTGTGGAAACAGAGGGATGGCTAACAGATCCTCCTTTAGCATATTCAGGTCAGGCTTGGTGGATTAGATAACAGACTTTACCTCTCCCCAGGTGGGGAAGGCTCAGGTGAGGACAAAGAGGAAGTGGAGAGCCCCTCCTTCCAAGCCCAGGGATTATGGAGGAATCTTTGTAAGAGTGTGTGTGTGTGTGTTGGGGGGGCGGCGGTGAGAAGTGTGTGCTCTGCTTTCTTCTACCGTGGCCCAATTCAGGTCTGGCTTAGGGGATGCTGAGGGTAGAGGGGCATTACTCTGCCTCATGGGGTGTTAAAGGAGGTCTTCCCCCTGCACCAAGTTGTGGGTGGCCACATCAGAGTAAATGTGGAGGCACAGTGTGGTTAGACAGAGGGAGGGCCCGAGGTCAGCTTTCTCCATCTGCCTTGGTGTCTGTGCTGTGTGCATGGGCTCTGGAAGTGTCCACGCGAGCCCAAAGGAGCCTGGAAATTAGCTGAGAGTGTGACTGGGAAGCTTACCAGAGGGGTTGTGGCAACAAGAGTAAAGTGCCCTATAGCTGAGGGTCACAGGGCAGACCACCTGTGCTGGGCATCAGATGAGAGTCACAGTTGGACCTTAGGGGATCATGGGTGAGGTGAGGACCCTACCTGAGACAAAGAAAGCAGAGTGGGATTCTCTGGCCATGGACTTTATGCAAGTGGACCAGAGATACTACTTTGGAGGATTTGGAGGAAGACAAGGTTTGTATCAGTCAGCTATGGCTAGGTAAGACCTCAGTAACAAACAGCCTGCATCTCCACATCTTAAAACACAGCATTTTATTTTGCATTCATATTACTTGTTAATGGCTGCAGTTGGCTGGGCTCTGCCCCACATGTCTTCTTAGTTTGGGACCCCAATGTGGGACATGCCCTTCTCAGGGCAGGGGAAAAGAGTAAGCGGCTGGTGGAAACCAACACTGGTTTCTTAACGCATCTGCTTGGACATGGCACATGTCATCTGCCCTCGTGTGCCACTGGCCAAGGCGAGTCACACGGTGGCCATATCAGTGGGGTGGGAAAGGATGGTCCTCCCACAGAAGTCGCTGCAAGTCCCATGGCCACGAGCAGGGATGTATCACCCTCTTTCAGGAAGGGAGAGAGAGGAGTTGAAGATAAGAATAGAATCTACCACAGGACTAGGCTGCTTTTCCATCAACACAAATTCACATCAGTAGTCCCCTCCCCTCGCCTTGAATCCCCAGACATCATGAAGAGAGCGGTGGGAGCTGAAAGACTGAGGGTTTCCTGCAGAGGCTGAAAGGACAGCTTGGGTCACTGACCCAGGCTCCGTTTGCAGGGCTGGATGAGCTGTGGGGTGAAGTGCTTGTGAAGACCAGTTCCCCAGGGAGAAAAGCTGTGTTGTAGGTTGACCTTGGTGTGAGCCACTCTGTCTTCCTGCTCCAGCACTGAAGCAGACCCGGGGCTCTGTGTCCCCTTGGCCTCACCATCACCGGCCCTCTCCCAGTGAGCGCACACAGACACTCATGGATGTCTCTGCAGGAGGTGTTTTCCCCAAGCTGATAGGATCAACCTGTTCTTTACCTCAGACCTGTTTTTAAAAGGACTTTCCTGTTTTTTTTTCCTTTCCTTAATTACAGAATATTTTTATAACATACTTTGAACAGAATAAACAGAACCTAGCAAAACAGTTATTAAAGAGCTATAAAGTGGTTTCCTCACCCTTGCCTTCTTTTATTTCTTCCTCTTTCAGATGGGTGGGGCTCGGTGGGGTCTCAGTGGATGATGCTGGGCAAAGGAGCTGTGAATTAGTGAGGGGCCATCTGACAAGGTGCCCGCATCCACCCTACATCTAAAGGAGCTGGGGCACCCCCTCCCCCAACCCTTCGGGCACATTCTTGCTCGGCCACGTTTTGTTCATTTATAGGCTGCAGAGCACTCAGTTCTCGGGTGATGGGGCCACCAGGCTGGGCTGATTTTACAACAGGTGCAGGTTGTCACACCCAGTGGACGTGCAGGGAGTGGGAAGGCCTCTTTCCCATCACTTCATCTCACCCCGCTTTCAAGATGCCTGATATCCCACCATTAGAACCCCACGCCTTTTGGCTGAACATTGATGTTGGGAAGGTCCCACATTAAGCTGAGAAGACCTCGGTATAATGAGTCTCTTGTGATCACTAGAGCCAGGGCTGCAGGAAGGCACTGGGGACTTTGGGAAGCGAGGAGAGGTTCCTGGAGGTGGGACGGGGGCACAGAAAGGGGTGGGGAGAGTGACCCAGGTGGGTGTCCAACCCTGCCCTCTGCTGCTTCTGTCTCTGGCAGGCCTGGGCCACCCCCTACAGTTGCAGCAGAAAAGGGTGCAGCCCAGAATGGGCACAGGGATGAGTCCGTCTGGCTTGTGTCCCTGGGCAGGTGGAGGACAGGAATGGGAGCACCTGGAGGGATAAGCTGAGTCTCCTTGCTCCCAGCTGGGCTCCTGTGGAAGGGTGGGTCTGAGGGGTCACACACTGCCCTGCCCCCATAGGGTGTGTTTGTTGGAGGCTGGGTGGTCAGGGAGGAGGGCCCTGGTCCCAGGAACACTTCCTGCCCCGGCTGAGGCCTGGGCATCTCTGCGTGGGGTATGTGAGTGGGGTGGGGATTTGAGGAGGAGGCGAGATCTTTCCTATTCTCAGTCTGCCCCTTTCTCAGAACCCTCAGTGTGCAGAACTGAAAAAAAGCCCCCCAGGCCTGGAGACACCATTGTGACCATCTCCCATGTGGTTTTTACCAAGGTAGGCACTGGACACCATCTGCTGTAGCTTTCCCCCGAGCCCTGGATGGCTGATAAACTCAGTTACTCCGCGAAACTCATGACTGATAATGGTTAGCAGTGTGTGCCTTCCCAGGTGGATCTGCCCTTTAATATGAGAAGAGACTCACTGGAAGCTGGATTGCCCATTAAGGGAGGAGAGGGAGATAATTTGAGGCCAGGAGCCTTTCTGCTCTTTCCTATCACGAAGGTTATACTCATCAGCCCCATATTGATAGAATATGCTAGAATTTGCAAAGCCATTTCACATAGGTACGTTTTTTAATCCTCTCATCACTTGATAGAGGTGGGCAAGGAGAGGACTGTTATCACCACTTGCAGATGAAGAAACTGGGGCCCAGAGGGCTCAGGGATGTGTCCAAGGCTGCACAGCCAGATGGCGGCAGGGCTGGAACAGGGAATTGATTCTTTTCTCTCTAAGTGAGGTCTTTTCCGGGATGCTGGCCTTCAGGGCCTGGGCACAGGGGTGTGGAAGGGCCAAAGTCCAGAGAGGCACACTCAGGTGGTGGATGAGGCAGGAGCTTTGCAAGCAGAGGACCTGCCTTTGGATTCGAACTTCATCTCTTTCTCAGAAGTTAGTTACCACCCCAGAGCCTTGATTTCCTCACTAGCCAAGTGGGGATAACAACTCCTTTCCACTCTCACCTACCAGGGTTACTGCAAGGCCCCCAAAGGAGATAAAGTGATTGAAGCATAGTTGCAAACTGCAAAACGCTGCCCACATGCTTGATTCCAGGAAGCCAGGGCTGGACTCTTTGCACTGTTCCCACCCTTCCTTTGGGGGAGGTAGAAGGCTCAGAAATAGCCTTCACTTCTGTCCTCCCTGCTTCCCCCGGGATCGGGGCTGAGTGTTTTCTTCTTGGAAAAACAAAAAATCAAAGCAGTTGCAGAAAAACCGACGGTTCGTTTCTGCTTCCCCTCGGCTGCCCTTCTGCTCTTTGGGGCCAAGAGGAGAGGATGTTGCCAGAGGCCAGGGTTCGGCTGGGGGCCTTTCAGAGTCCTCACTGCCCTGCAAGGGCCACCAGGAGAGGTCTGGATGGCATCTGTCACGCGTTTAGAAGCCAACACTGGTAGTACTCTGAGGTGTGGGACCCTGATCTTCCTCGGGACACGGGGCGGGGAGGAGAAGAGTCCAGCTTTTCCAGGCCAGGCTATCATGGCCTGAGAGCACCGGAACTGCCTGGACAAGCCAGAGAAACGTAGCCTCCCCTCTAAACCAGAAATAATTATTCATTTCAACTGATACCTTTCTGGCCATTTGCAAAATGGAGATCAGGATCCTTTGAGTCTCTTTTTTCCCCTTTAATGATCAGCAGATGAGCTTTCAGGGTGTGTTTATCTTTTTCTGGAAACAAGGAAAGACCAGTTTAAGAGAAGAAACAAAACCTATGGCCCACATGTTGTGTGGCACAGCCCGGGGACCCCAGATGGGAGCGGGCCGGGTCCTGGCCCTCTGCCCTGAGCTGTTGGCTGCTGACATAGCTTCCCACTCCAGACCTAGGGTCTTCACCTGAGATGGTTAGGCAGGCCCACCTGTGTCTCCTAAACCATGTCTGGGGGAAAGGGGGTCTTTACTCACAACTTAGTAATGGTAGCAGAAGGGACTCGTTGAGAAAACCTAACCTATAATACAGATAAACTGTATATGGTTTCCTAAACAGCAGGGCACTGCAATCTCAGACAATATAAGGGTATGTGTCTGATGTTAATTTCCAGTTCCTCCCCAATGAGGGATTGAGAAAGGAATGTTCCAGTCCCTGTTCTAGCCCAGGTTTCAGGCAGTATCTTTCTTCTGGTCCTCCTCTTGTTCCAAACCATTTTCAGTCCCATGTGGTTCCATACCAGCTACTCCCTTTCTTCTTAGGGCCTGCAGCCTAGGAACTCTTAGTTTCTCTAATTTCCCAAGGTTAGACTTAGAATACATTGCTTTAGTAGGCATGGTTTCGTAGCTCTATTTCTTTGCTGTTTGCTAGAGCACAGGCTTGTCTGGAGACTGGAAATAGTGTGTGGGAGCCTCAGCCAGTGTACATTCTGCTGAAGAAGCTGGCTGTGCTAAGAGCCTTTTATCTGCCACTGCTGTGGTTGGTGTCATTCTACTGGCAGCCTTGGGATTTGACACGGCAGGAAAGGCACAGCTTCTGAATATTGTATCAAAGAGTTTTCCTCTCCTTTACAATAAAAACACTTTCTAAACTAATTACTGTATGGCTAGTCACTATTAGCTATCTGTATACATACCCACATGTGTTACTGCAACGTACTCACCCAGAGGCCAGGCATGAGGTGAAATTAGAGGCTACAGGCTTCTCTCCTAATGTGTGTTATAAGGGCTGGGTAGGGGGTTACCAGGGAGGATCCAGGAAGGCTGATCGTGTAGTTAGGGTTTTTTTTTTAACATATATTTTTTTTAATTTACACTTTTTTTGATACATCTTTTTATTTTATTAAAAAAAAATTTTAAGGTATTTATTTATTTTTATTTTTGGATGCGTTGGACCTTTGTTGCTGCACACAGGCTTTCTGTAGTTGCAGTGAGCAGGGGCTACTCTTGGTTGTGGTGCACGGGCTTCTCATTGCAGTGGCTTCTCTTGTTGCAGAGCACGGGCTCTAGGTGCGCGGGCTTCAGTAGTTGTGGCGTGCGGGCTCTAGAGAGTGGGCTCAGTAGTTGTGGCGCACGGGCTTAGTTGCTCCGTGGCATGTGGGATCTTCCCGGACCAGAGATCGAACCCGTGTCCCCTGCATTGGCAGGTGGATTCTTAACCACTGCACCACCAGGGAAGTCCTGGGGGTTTTGTTTGAGGGCTAAAAATCACTGCCCTCATGGGACTGATTTTCTAGTGTTGTGATGTGACTTCATTCATTGTCTGTGGGGTTTAGGTGTCAAGGTCCTCACTCAACACTGTGGTTGGTTTAAAATGGCTCAGGTGGCATCTTCCCTCCCCTACTCTCTCCTTTTTTTCCATCCTCTTCTATACAACCCTAGAGTTATTATCCTGCTCTTCAGTGATCAGACCCAAGACCCTTCTCGGGGAAGACCCAAGTTCTGGGGGCCACCATCCTAGGGCCTCCAGGTATGTGGTGACTATCTCTTAGGGCTTCCCTTGGCCTGTATGAAGGATCTGAGGTCACAGAAGCACCCCTTCCTACCCACCTCCCAGATTTCTTCTCACCCCTTCCAGGGACATTGACTGTATGCTGAAGAGCAAACAACAAAGATACAATCTTAAAAGCAGGCAGCGAGAAAAGACACAGAAGACTGACAATTGACTTCTCAAGTGAAACAATGGAAGCCAAAAGACAATACTGTAATACCTTCAAAGCCCTGAAAGAGAATAACTACCAAGTGGAAGTCTGTGGAAGCACAGAGATCCTTCCAAAATAAAGAGGAAGTAAATATACTTTTAGAAAAACAACACTTGGTAAATCTCATCACCTGCTGACCCACACCAAAGGAAATACTAAAGGGTGTTCTTTAGGCAGATGGAAAATAAACTCAAATGTAATCTGGGAGATGCAGGAAGGAAGGAAGAACAATAGGAAAGGTGAATACGTGTGTGAATGTAAATGAATATTGACTATAGTTACAACAATGATGATATCTTGTGGGGTTTTAAATGTATGATGAATTAAAATATCTGAAATAACATACGATGATAGCATCTGTTGCAGGATGGTGGTAGGGTTAAAGCACTCTGAGGTCCTTGCATTGTCCAAGAAGTGGTTGGCATACTTATTTGTAGCAGACTTTGATTAGTCAAAGACAGATGTTGCAACCATATCGCATTAAAAAAAAAAAATAGCAAAAACAGCAAAGTGTATTACTCTCAAAAGAGTGAGTCAAATGGCACTATAAAAACATTGAAGCAATTCAAAAGGAGGCAAGAAAGGATCACAACAGGCAGGATGAGTATAAAGCAAATAAGATGGTAGATTAAAGCCCAATATAACAGTAATTAAAATAAACATAGAAGGATTAAATACTCCACTTAAAATATGTAATTGTCAGAGCAAATGACAAAACAAAACATAACTATATCCTGCTACAAGAGATAGGTTTTAAATATAAGTATACAGAAAGATTGGAAGAAAAAAATGATAAAATAAACTGTACAAAGAGAGTTGGGGTAGCTATAGTTATATCAAATGAAATAGATTTCAAGACAAAAAACCACTGCTAGAGTTAGTGATACTTCACAATAATACAAGGTTCAATTAACCAGGAAGCTAAAACAATTGTAAAGTTGTATTAATCTAATAATATTACCTCAAAGTAAACAAAGCAAAAATGACAGAACTAAAAGGAGAAATAGAAAATCCACAGTCATATATGTGGGAGACTTTATATACCTCCTTCAGTGAGAGGTATATATAAATCAAGCAGAAAAAGTACCCAGTAAGGATACAGATTTGAACAAGATGATTAACAAACTTGAATTAATTGATATATGTAGAACATAGTTTCCAACAACTTCAAATATACATTTTTTGCAAGTGCAGATGGAACATTTACAAAAATTGACCCTATGTGAGGCCATAAAGCACATCTCAACAAGTTTCAAACGACTGAAATGAATATACTCACTGACTACACTGGAATTAAGCTTAAAAACCAGCAACAGAAAAGACAGGTAGAAAATCCTCAAATGTTTGGAAATTAAACAGTATTTTTTTTATATAACTGATGGTTAAAGAAGAAAACACAATAGAAATGAGAAAGAACTTTGAACTGAATGCTGATAAAAAGACTACATTGCAAAACGTGAAGGATGCAGTTAAAGCCAGACTTCGAAGATGTGTAGCCTCAAATGCTTATAGTAGAAAAGTAAGGCTGAAAATCAGTGATTTATTTATTTATTTCTTATAAATTTATTTATTTATTTATTTTTGGCTGCGTTGGGTCTTTGTTGCTGTGCGCGGCTTTCTCTAGTTGCCGCGAGCGAGGGCTACTCTTTGTTGGGGTGCGTGGGTTTCTCATTGCGGTGGCTTCTGTTATTGTGGAGCATGGGCTCTAGGCGTGCGGGCTTCAGTAGTTGTGGCTCACGAGCTCTAGAGCACAGGCTCAGCAGTTGTGGCACACAGGCTTAGTTGCTCTGCGGCATGTGGGATCTTCCCGGACCAAGGCTCGAACCCGTGTCTCCTGCATTGGCAGGCGGATTCTTAACCACTGCGCCACCAGGGAAGCCCCTGAAAATCAATGATTTAAATATCCAGCTCAAGAAGTTAGAAAAATAAACTACACCCAAAGCAAACTAAATCCAAAGAAAGTAGGATGATAGAAATAATGAAGATGTGAGCATAAATTAATGAAATTTAAAACAAGTAAACAATAGAAAGAATCCACAAAGTTGATCTTATGAAAAGACCAGTAAAATTAATAAGCCTCTGGTCAAATTAATCAGGGAGAGAGAGAGAAACTAATGTCAACAATGAGAAAGGAGACTTTAATACAGATCCTACAGATTCTACAATAAGAGACTTTGATGGACTTCGGGCATCAGGGGCTCCTGTCCTGATTGCCTGGCTCTGGGTAAATCAGGGGATGGCCACCCAACACTGGCTCCCAGTGCCCCTGCCCTCTGCCCCTTCCCTGACCTGCTTTTAGGGGCAGTGACTGCTCGGCCGTTCACTGCTCTCATAGGACCCCTGGGCTCTCCCCCTGTGAGGGGGAGGGAACCTCAACTTCAGGAAAGGCAGGAAGCAAGCTTAAAAAAGCACATTCCTTGGCAGGTTAAAAAACATTTTTTTTTTAAGTGTAAAGACTTAACCTTTGCTAGGAAATGGTTGCGGTATTTTCTTTAAATGAAAAGAGACCATTGTGAATCGAACTTTGGAAAATACACAACATCCTGGTGCTGTTCTCCAGGGCCGTCTTAGGCAGCCCTTGTCAGGCCGGCTCTGCCTTTCCTCCAGATGGTCTCTCTATGCACAGTTGAAGGGGCTGGACCAGGGGACTGGTCCCTGGAAAGGTCACGAGAATGCTGAGCCCCTCCCCAGCAGGGGACCTCGGGCAAAAGGGACTTCTTGTTTCCTGCAGCGGCCTCCATTTAGGACCAGCTCCATAATTTGTGGGCCCAGTGCAAAATGAAAATACCCTGGTTCCAAAACTAATAAGAATTTCGAGATGGCGACAGCAGAGCATTAAACCAAGCATGGGGCCCTTCTGGGCATGGGCCCTTGTAAGTGAGGGAACCTGTATGACCACACAAGTCCCAGGCCAGACCACCACTGATTCTGACAGATAATTTCACACTCATTCTGCAGGCTAACTTGAGTTTTTGAAACTTCTCTCTTGGGTGATACCTCCGGGGCTAGACACAGACCCCAGATGATACAGGGCGGGACTCAGGGCTTCCTTCTGGGGTCTCATCCCCATCCCTGGCTCCCACATACCACAGCTGGCAACAATTTCCCAACCTGGCTTTTCGCTCAGATTTCTTTCCCGTCACATTTCATAGACCATGCTCCTTGGTCGTGAAAACATTCTGGGTTTAATCTGCACTTGCTTGTAAGGCGGGGATCTGGGGTAATCAGGGAACGCAGAACGGCTGCATGGAGTGCTGGACTCCTTGACGCTCCTTGAGTTGTTTACAAGCCTCCTTAGGGGGCCTACTGTAAACAGGACAGTACAGACACATGCCAATTTTGCAGCAAATTAAAACCATCCGCTGCTTTCCCTGAATCCTAACACATAGCAGTTTGTGTTTTTGCAGGAGTTACTGCCTTGCGTGCTACTTCCAGACTTGTGTAGCTCTCTGCTAAGCTGGGCCTAAGCATGTGTGCCCTTCAGGGCCTGGGAGGCCCACCATGTCCTAGAGCCTTGTTCCTAGGGTCAGCTTGACCTCCCAAGCCCAGACCCTCTCCAGAGCTGTGCTGTCCAAGACAGCGGCCACCAGCCACTTGTGGCTGTTGACCACTTGAGATGTAGCTACACTGAGCTGAGATGTGTTCTTCATGGTGAATACAAACTGGACTTTGAAGGCTTAGCACAGAAGAGCGCAAGAGATCTCATTCATAATTTTCCACGTTGATTACATATTGAAATGACAATATTCTATAGTGGATAAAATAAAGTTAATTTCATGTTTATAATGTAGCAACTAGAAAATTTTAAATGATACACATGGCTTGCACCTGTGGCTTGTGCCTTATTTCTATTGGCTAGCACTGCTCTAAAGCCCTTCTTTGTTGTATTTCCATGTCCAAGCCTATGTAGATTTTACACACACACACACACACACACACCCCTGAGCAACTGGCAGAACCTTGGAAGGACAACCAGGTGCAGTGAGCTTGTGTGACTCGACCCCAAATGCCACCTTCTCTAGGAAGACTCCATAGAATGTCCCAGGGCCACCTCACATTACCAACCCAGGGGCCTTAGTTTGGCCTTTGGTGATGTCAGAGTGTGGGCTCCAGAGTCTAGATGACTTGGATTCTAGGCCTGGCTCTACCATGTATGAGCTACATACCCTAGAATGAGTGACTTACCACTTCATGCCTTGGTTTTCTCATCTGTGAAATGGGAATTGTAACACTCTAGTGCAGAATCAGGATGGTGATCTAGGTGTCTACCTACCTCACAGGGTTGTTATGAATATTGATTAGGTCGAGGCACAGAAAGCCCTTAGCACAGAGGCATTCACCGTACTGCGAGCCTGCTGTAGACATCATGGGCCCGATCTGGCCTCTGGACTTTCATAGCAGCCTCTGAGGAAGGAAGGGGCCAGACTGAGGGCACCAAGTAAGTGTAGGAACTGTGACCCTGGGGAGGGTCCAAGGTGAGTGGAGAGACCTTGTACTAGCCAGGACACAACGCCAGAGGTTGGAATCCAGAGAGGGTCCAGTCAGGATGCCAAATTGGAGGGCGTGGGATAGGTGGGGCTTGAGAGAGGCCGGATTGATGATGGGTAGCCAGAAGATGAGTGAGAAATGGACAGTTCTGCTCTCAGTTTTTGAACTCAAAGCATTCCCCCCAGTTGGAGCAGAACCAATGGGTAAGACTGAGGGGGTGGGCTCAGGTCATGTCCCAAGTTCAAAATGGGGTCTAGGGAGGCAGATCTGGGGTGTCGAGCTCATTTTTTTCTTTGCAATCTTGCTCCTCTAAGGCAACTGAATTAGGATAATGTTTGTTGATGAAACGAATAAATCCCCAAATGTCAATAGCTGAGCACAACAGACTTTAATTCTCAATCATAACCATTCAAGGTGGATGTTCCTGGCCAGCAGGGGGCCTTCCGTGTGGTGATTCAGGGATCCAGGCTCCTTGCATCAATGCTCCGCCCTCCCTCATGGCCTCGGGGTTCTCTGCCTCCTGCAGGCAGACAGGGAAGAAATAGAGAAGGCACCTCTCTTAACCACCTTGGCCAGGACGCGATAGCTCACCTTCCTGCCATGAGAACCAGTCTTACGGTCTCCCCAGATGCAAGAGTGGCCGGGAGATGACAACTCTGCATGGTGCAAGGGAGAGCACTGGTTTGCCGTGGCCGTCTCTGCCTGCTCCCACGCTCTAGGGAGAGCTGACCCAGCAACCTGGCCTCCTTTCTCCCTACCAGGCCCCACCCTTCCCCAAGCCACCTGCTGGTCACCGTGGCCAGGCCAGGTTCTGAGGGGGCTGCTGAAGAGGAACAGAGGGAACACATGCGGACACTCACTAGGGAACAACACAGGCAAACGCACTCCATGCTCACGCCGTGACCTCACACTTCAGGCAGCCTCCTCCTCCTCAGAGCCGCTCAAACCACACCAGGCTCTGGCCTTTAGAGACACAGAGCGCAGTGAGCCGGGCCTGCAGCGGGTCTGAGGAGGGCGTGGGCAGATGGCTTCCTGTCCAGGCCAAAGGCAGCCAGGAGGGATCTCACAGGCATCCCCTGGGATCTTCTGGGCTGCTCTCCCTGGGTACCCTGGTGACTGTGCTGGTAAAATCCCAAGTCCCCGCTGGTCAAGACTGGATCAAGGGGGAGCGGTGTGGGTGGGATGGAGGGCAGGGATGACTTATCATCTGACCCAGGCCTTATGCCTCCAACCAGGGCTTCTTACACACCTGCTGGCTCCCGAGGACGACACGAAGGATAACAGGGCTGGCTGGGCTTCAAGCTGCTCATGATCTATGCATAGGATGACCAGATGTCACTACTTTTGTCTGATGCAGAGTATGTGTCAGGCCTTTCAAAGAGGGGCAAACGGTGAAGGCCAGAGGGGATCACATGAGCAAGTCAGTCCTTCCCTTTGGGGCAACCAGGGAAGGCTTCCTGGAGGCTGAGGCCTGGAGGCTGAGACTTGAAGGATAGGTAGTGAGGAAGCCCTCTGGGATTCCCAACAGTATTCCGATGTGTGTGGTGTGGTGCTTTGTCATTTCCAAAGCCAGCTAGGCAGGCAAGGCAGAGAGGGAGGCAGGGTCAGTCGCTTCCATTTGATAGCGGAAGAAGGTGAGGACCAGAGTGGCCGAGCTCCTGGCCCAAGGCTGCACAGAGGTTTGTGAGTGAGAACGCAGATGTCGGCCTAGCAGCTCTGGGCTCTTTGTATCGATATAAGCTTGATGAGCACGTTTCTTCCTCAAGGCTGGTCAGGGCTGGGTCCCCAGGTGGGGCTGGGAAACTCTCATCCTGGGGCAGGTCCTCCCTGCAGGCTTCTCGGGGCTGGGTGCTCAGCCTCCCCTACAGAACATGTGTTTCCTGTTTTCCTTCCCCCTCTGGCTCAGGACGAAGAACAGGGTTTTCCTGAGCGGAAGGGCCTCAAAGACCTGGCCCTCTCCCAGCTAGTTCTGGCCGGTCCGCCTGCTCATGGCTCTTGTTACTCAGGATGATGAACCCCTTCACCCAACCATCCGAGGATCTTTGCGGCCATTATTTCCCCTCACTTTCCCCAAACTCCTGAAACCTGGAATTCGAGCCCATGGCCTTGACTCCCAACTTGGTGTTCTTTGAAGACCCTTTGCTGATCAGCCAAGCTCCTTGGCAAAACCTGGGGCTTTGTGCTGCCCTGAAGCCTAGGAGCCAGGGCTATGGGGCAGGTCTCTGGGCCCCAGGGCCTGCGTGAGGCAAGTCAGGACTTTGGCCAGCCCTTCAGCCCTGGAAGGTTCCGAGCCTGTCACCCCCATGGTTTCCCACTTGTCCTGGGGTGGAGGCTGGGGCCAGTGGGTGACATCACCCCCTTCTCCAGCCTGTATCTTGTGAGGTTGGCATGATCTTGGGCTCAGTACATAACTCTTCTCTGAACCACGGAGCCAGCATCTTGTCCACTGTCTGGTCCCTGCTCCTTGGATGGAAGAGATACATGGGCTAAAAGAAGAGGAAGGGCAGGAGAGCATTCCAGGTCTGCAGAGCCTCGGACCCCGGTGCTGGCGTGGGCATTAAAGAAGAAAGGCTGGATTTCACAGGAGCAAGAATGGAATGGTGGTTGCCATTCTGTTGGGGGAGGGGGAAATGGGGTGATGAAGGTCAAAGAGTACAAACTTTCAGTTGTAAGAAGAGTAAGTTCTGAGGATCTAACGTACAGCCTGGTGACTAGAGTTAATAGTGCGGTATTAGAGACTTGAACGTTGCAGAGAGTAGATCTTAAGCATTCTCACCACACACACAAAAAGTTAACTATGTTAACTGTGAAATGATGGATGTGTTAATTATCTTGATCTTAATAATCATTCCACAATGTATATGTATATCAAATCATCACATTGTGCACTTTAAATATATACAGTTATGTGTCCATTATTCCTCAATGAAGTTAAAAGAAAAAAAAGGAAGGTGGCAGCCAGTGCCCCCTACACACACTGTGACTCCCACCCTGTGAGTGGAGAATAGGAAGGAAGGGCCTTCTGCATTTCCTCACCTGCCCCATCCCACCCCCGACAAGGAGGCCGTGAGGGGACCCCAGTCCTGGGCTTCCTGACAGTCCGGGAAGCCTGTCTGATGAGGTGCTGGGTGTGAAAACGTTGTGGGGAGCGGCGGCAAAGGTGTATCTGGGTACAGAAGTCTGTGGGGTGTTCCTGTGTGAGCTGGGTGCTGGGCGTGTGAGGACGGGATTCAGGCCCTGCCTTGGCCTGCAGCCCATGGACAGGCCTGGGGCCTGGGGCCTGTGGGAGACAACTGCCTCTGATGACCCGGCCTTGGGCTTTGAAGTCCTCCTTCCTTCTGGAGGCTCCAGGCACGAGCAGCCCAGGTTTATTAGGTACAGGTTTATCTGGGGCTAATTTAACTTGTTAAGATAATTGTGCCAGCGGCCGCAGCCCGGGGCCCCCGCCTCAGTAATTACCCTTCCCCTCACCTCTTTCATCTCCAAGGGCTGCCCCCCCCGCCCTTTGCAGAGCCTTACTGGACCCCTCATTTGTTGGGTCCTTCCAAGGCCTCGGGAGGGGCCCTGGCGATGCTTTCACATGGTCTCATATTTTTGTAAAAACTTGCAGAAGTGTGTTATTTCTACCACAGTCATTGAAGGCTGCTGTTTCTTTTCCCCCTGACTTGCCCTCTGTCACATTTTCCCTCCTGTCAGGTGGTGTTGGAATAGCTGTGGGCATTTTTGGGATCCAGCTTAGGGAAACTTGAGTTGGGGATGCGTTTAGTGTGGGCGAATGGGCGGGTGTTTATGTGGGATGCAGTATATGTATATAGTGTTTCATGAATGTGGCTCTTGGTCACTTCTGTGTCTCGTTACAGTTATTGGGGGAGGAATGGTTTCCAGGAATTCACCTACTTCCCGTGGTGTTGACTCACCTGGTGTGATGCAGTGAGAACGTGTCCTATGGCTCTCAGGACAGGAAGCTGTGGGAAGTGGTAGGGAAATAAGATTTGAAATGTACAGAGCCAGAGGCTAGTCTGTGGAAAGTTCTTTTAATCTTACAGCTCATATATGAAACTTGTTAAGAATTTACCCAACTGACAACAGTCCTAAAAATTCACATGACATTGGTTGAGAAGCTGAAATAAATGTTTCTAAATTCTGAATAACAAAGTGCATAGTTTGAGCAACTGTATTAGGAGGAAAGACCATTCTATACTCTGTATAGAAAGTGCCAAATCATGAAATCACTGCCATATGATGAGGCAGTCAAAGAGAACATACAGCCCAAAATGTAGAGGATGTCAGTTGAGTGAATTTATTAAAATATTATTTTTGTTTTTTGTGTATTTGGCAGCTTTTTAAAAAATGAGTGAGTGATGGCACTTCTAGAAAAGAATGAGAAGCATTTTAAAGTAATAAATTTTCACTTTTACCCTACTTTTGTATTTTGTTTTTGGTTTCTTAAAGACGGCTCTCTAAGTTGTATAAGTTTCAGGCCCCACAAAACTTGGATCCATTTTGGTGCTGCTGACATTTGTCTGTGGGTATGGGGGGAGGGAGAGCCCCTGTCTCCCCCTGGCCCTGAGGATGCCCTGAGTCAGGAAGCAGGGCTGGGGAGGGGCCTAGTGGACTTGGCCGCTGTCCACGTCTTTCCTGAGGCCCAGGAGGACCTGCTGGAACAGCTGGACTCCTTTGCAAGGCTTCTCAGGCTGTCAGAACTTCCTGAAGGTAGGAGCTGAGTGAGCTGGTACCCTAAAGGCCCTTAGATCTCTCTCCATGTGTGTCTGCAGGCAGTGCAGGAGGACCACAGGGAGTGGAAGACATTCTTACACCATTGTCACCAAGTATTTCTGTTGAATGATTATTTCTTTAATGTTCATCTCCCTGAGTAGACTGTAAGCTCCGTGAGGACAGGAACCTTGTTTGTCTCTCTCACCACTGTAATCCCAGAACCTAGCACAGCAGCTGGTATAGAGTGGTGCTTAATAAACTTTTATCAAAAGAATGAGTTGAATAAATAAATAAATGCACAAGGGCAGATGGAGGGAGCCAGGCAGGGCTGCCAAGCCCTTCTCTCATCTCTAAGTCAGGAGCTCCAGGAGGTCCTTTGCAGACTTGTGGATGGTGTGTGTACGTGTGTGTGTGTGTGTGTGTGTGTGTCCATGGATGCGCCTTCTTAGGGCCATCTGTGCCATCGAGGAGCTGGAAGGCTGCAGGGGGTGGGGCAAGGAGCAAGGAGTGATTGAGGTGATGACAATGATAGAGGAAGGAGGAGAGGATCAGGTGATGAGGATGATGAGAGAACTAGCAATTCTCATAAAATCTGAACCCAAACCCTGGAAACCAGGAAGGGCTGCGAGGCCTGGAAGAAGATGACACCAGCCATCTGGCTGGAGTGAATGACACAGGACATGCCTGTCATCAAGGTTCAGGGGTGAAAAGGTCCTAGATAGAAGTCTAAAGACCCCCGAAAATGTTGGGCTACTGTCCGCTGGGGCGTTTTGGCCGTTATCCCCCTCGTCATGCTAGTGTGTGTGGGTGTGTGTAGGGGGTGTGAGGGAGGAGGAGCGGCTCTGAGCCCTTGCATCCACTTGGTTCCAGGACACCTGCTTTTGCTGGTTTTCTACATTCAGGTCCCTCAATAAAGGATCCTGACAGTAGAAAAGATTTGGAAACAACCTATTTGGAACAAGCCATTGCAAAGCCAGGTTTTTGTTTTTGTTTTTTAATTTATTTATTTAATTTATTTATTTTTGGCTGCATTGTGTCTTTGTTGCTGTGCGCGGGACAAAGCCAGTTTTTATTAGTCTCTCTGTGTGGGTTTTTAATGTCTCACACATCAATTGTTTTTTAGTGTAATACTCTTAGTTCATATTTTAAAAAAAATCTAAAATCAGAGTAATTTGTCTTGAAGCCACCCAGAGAGTTCTATGCTACATTAAAATTCCAAATAGAACAAAGGGACACTCATTTAGAAAGCTTTTTTTTTTTTTTACATTTCCATAATTCTCAAGAGGAGAAAGAAAACGCTAATCAACACAGCAAAGCTTCTTCTGAAGCTCTAGTTCTACTTCAAAGAGCACAAGAGCATTGAAAGGGATACAGCCGATGGTGTGGGAGTCTCCTTCTATACCTGATGAGAGTAAAGCAGGCTTTTGTTAAAAAAACTGAAAGTGAATGCTTACTATCAATAAAAAGGCCTCAGTCTCTGCCCACTTCTGCCAGAAAGAAACAAAAAGCTATTAACAAATTAAAAATTAAAAATTTATTAAACAAGAGATAGATTTTTTTTCCCATTATGATGATATCAAAAGAAGAATTTGGTGTTAGTTATAACTCTCTCCCCACTGTTCGCCTGAATGGTGTAGAATCAGAAAGAGCTTTCACAGCAATGGGGAAAATTTGCACACAAATGTGCTTGACTTAACAATGACACAATTTTTTTTTTCAGGATTCTATTAAAAAGATCAAATAATATTTAATTTTCATAGTTAATTACATTTCTTGTTTATCCTTTGAATAATAATTCTTTGAATAATTATTTATTTTAAAATGTTTGTCTCCTAATGATTTATTCTGAATTAATATTAAGTTTAATGTTTATATGTCTATAAATGAATGTTTTACTTAATGTTTTATCTGTTTATTAATTTTGAAATTAAAATAAATTTAATGTTTAGTTTGACTGATTTAGAAATTTATTAATAATTCTGAACACTTAAAATACATGTATTAAGTACAGAATTACTTAATACATGTATTTTAAGTGTTCAGAATTATGTGTTCAGAGCAAGGCTTGGTTTTATTAAAAAACTAAGTATAGCCCATATTGCAACCACCATGTGGAAAAATAACCTTGTCCTGACACAAAGGACAAAGCGCAGAGAAGTTAAGGGGACTTACCCGAAGGTCACGTGGCTATTTAGTGAATGGCAGAGGATGGCATATAAATCCAGCTCTTCCTATGCTAAGCCTATAGCATGTGGCCCCCGCCCTGTACTGCCTCCAGGCCCTCTGACCCAGGAACACCAGTGTGGTTCCTCCTCATCTGTGTTCCCAGTCACGTCCCTGTTGAAACCCCAGCCCTAATGCAGGACTCAGTCCCGCTACTCTTAGAGACGATGAAACCACAGGACCCAAAACCAACTCTCTTGCCTGTCAGCTCCCATCCACATGCGTGGATGCTGGGGACCCAAGAAGAGAGAGAAATGGGAGTCTAGAGTCAGTAAGTCAGAGAGGCAGGGTCTGACCTTCTAGGAGAGGGCCAGATGCAGAACCAGGTGGTTTCTGCTGTCTGCCTGCACATCCTGGTGCTGTGCTGTGGTGTCACACACATCGATTATGTGCTGAGTCGGTGCTGTATTCTCACTGTCGGGTGATGCACTGCAGGGAGTGGGGGTGGTTGCTCGCTGCCCAATCCCTGGTGTATCACATGTGTCATGTGAAGGCCCAGCTTAGAGCACTTTCCCAGAGAGACCCTGGGGCTGGTCCTGGTGACCCAGATCTATCCCGTAGCTTCACTCTGGGTCTGACTTGCTCACAAACATCACCCTCAACTCCCAATTCGCAAGCCGAGGGCCCCATTCCTGGGCAGGCCCAGCTGCAGGCCACTCTGCTAATTAGTGACTGCTGATTGGCCCAAGAGGTGCACTCATTATGCCCAGTAGAGATCAAAGCCAGGCCCAATAATCTGCTAAACGAGATGTCAGATTAGGGCATTCTTCTGGGCTATTAGAAAGATTTTTCTCCCTGGGTAAAGGCCTGTCAGGGCATATGACCCTGTCACCCACCATGAGCTGAGCCAGAGGGGGGATCTGCAGCCTTTCTGCTCCTCTTACTTTGAATGTGGCCATTTAATGGGACAGCCCCACCCCAGGGGCCTGCATGATCCCCAGGGAGGTCACAAAATGGGAGGAGAGTCCTGTTTGGGCAGAGTTACCTCTGCTTCTTTATTCTTGGGGTTGCTGAGGGTCAGGGGGAACTGTGGACCTCCCTGGATCCCTGCGCTTTCAGCTGTACTATGGGCATACTGCCTCAGTTTACCTTCTAGGGCTGGGGGTCAAGTTTAGTGTTGGTACCACTCCCTCTTCTCAGGAACAAGCCCCAGACTGACATTAATTTCAAACTGAAAGCCCCAGTCCAACTTTCTCACCCCAGGTTTGAGAATGGAGCCCCAGTTTTTAGTATTAGTGCTAATAGCTTTTTGGGTTTTTTTAATTAATTTATTTATTTGGCTGTGCTGGGTCTTAGTTGCGGCACACGGGATCTTCATTGCCGAGTGTGGGACCTTTAGTTGCGGCATGCAGATCTAGTTCCCTGACCAGGAATCGAACCCGGGCCCCGTGCATTGGGAGCACAGAGTCTTGACCTCTGGACCACCAGGGAAGTCCCAGTGCTAATATCTATTAATGGCTACCATTGATCAAATGCAGAGAGTACCGTGCACTGTGCTGGCTAAATTCTGATTTTATTTATAATGTCTGAAAACACTACAAGTTAGGTATTATTAACATCCTCTATGAAACAGGAGCAGAGCAAGGCTCAGTAAATTGTCCTGGTGGCTCAGTAAATTGTCCTGGTCACTCTGCTTAGCAGCAGCTCCAGTGCTGGGTCCTGACTGGCTGAAGTCAATCAGCAAGTTGATTGGCTTAGAGAAAGGCACGTGACCTAATTTTGGCCAATGAGAGAGCACTAATCACTAGACTAAGGGAGGTCCTAGGAAAGGAAATCTTTCTCCCTGGATGGTGTGGGGTATGGATGGGAGGTCTGAGACTGCTGAAGCTATTTTCCTCTCAGCAGAGAAGAATCTGGAGCTGTTGGAGGGTGGGTAGCATGGGACCATGTGGGGCCAGCGTGGTGGGTCTTTGGAATCGTAGTTTGAGCCATTGACTTGAACTAAGCTAAATGAGTGAATGCATTGTCTTTATTGTTTAAACCAATTTGAGTCGGGCTTCCTGAGACTTGCAAGTAAAAGTCTGGTATATGGCCCCTGTTCCAGAGGAACCAGACCTGCCCAGTAGGTCTGGGCCCCAAGAGTCAGCTCAGGGGTGAGCTCACCTGGGAAGCCAGGAGGCTATTGGAAGCAGGCTTGGCAGTCTGCCACATACTGTGGTTACCACTTGTCCTGCCGGCCACTGTCCCAGCTGCCACCTCAACCCAACTTGGCTACCGCCTCACCTGCCACCTCTCCTTTGCCTGGTCACTGTCTCCCACCATCCTCCATCCTGCCAGCCTAGTTGGGATACCCAGATTCAGCCCAGGCCTGGATGAGCCCTCTGTGTTGGTTAGGATTAGGTTTGATTGCAAGAAACAGACATTCAAAGTGACAATGGCTTAAACAAGATAGAAAGCTATTTTAACAGAAAGTACGTAACATTCTCAAGATGGGTGTTCATGGTTGATGTGGCAGCTTGGCTCCACCAGTGTTCATTTGTACCTTCACTCTTTTTACATTGATCGGCTTTGCCAGAGATTTGTCTACTTTATCAGTCTTTTCAGAGAACCAGGTTTTTGGTTTTATTGATGCTTGCTATGTCCATTTTCTATTTCATTCATCTCTGTCCTCATCCTTATTATTTCTTTCCTTCTACATTATTTGGGTTTACTTTGTTGTTTCCCTCCTCCTTAACTTGAGCTGGACAATTAACTCTAAGTCGTAGCCTTTACTTTTCTTACATAAGCCATAAGTGAAAATGCAGATTTTCTCTCTAACATCCCTGTAGATGCATCAAGAAATTTAGAAATGTCGTTATTTTCATTATTGCTAGGTTCTGAAGATTTTCTCATTTCCATTATAATTTCTTCTTTAGCACTTGAGATATTTAGGAATGTGTTTATCAATTTACAAAATAATGTCTTAAAAGTTATTTCTTGCTGTCAATTTCTAATTTCTAGTTTGTGCATAATACACGGTCAGTCTTTATAAGTATTCCAAGAAAAAAATGAATAATATAATGACTGAGTGAAGTGTTCTATATTTGTCCATTAGGTTAAGGTTGTTAATTTAAATCATTACTAAAAGTATCTCTTTGCTCTCTCAGTTATAGAGAGATCTGCTATGATTGTAGAAACGTTGGTTCCTTTTTTGTAATTCTGTCAAACTTTATATATTTTGAAGTCATGTTGTTAGGTGTCTACACATTAAAAAATATTATATCTTTCCCAGTGAATTTCCTTTCATTATTACATATTGATCCTCTTTATTCCTAATTATGCCTTTTGCCTTAAAATCTATTTTATCTGATATTGATATTACTATACCAGCTTTCTTTCAGTGATTATTTTTTGTTATATTTTAATTTCATCCCTTTACTTCACACTTTCTGGGTCCATATATTTTAGTGTGTCTCTTGTACATAGCGTATAGCTAGATTAAAAACATCCAATTTAACAATCTCTGGCTAGGTTGGCTCATGTACATTTATTGTGACTTCTGTTGTATTTGTTTATCTGGGAATGTCTTAATTTCTCCTTCAGTTCTGAAGGATAGTCCTGCTGGATAGAAAATTATTGATTGACAGTCTCTTGTATATGATGAGTTTTGTTTGTTTGTTTTTTCTCTTGCTGTGTTCAAGATTCTCTTCTTATCTTTTGACAGTTTGGCTATGATGTGTCTAGGCGTAGATGATGTAACATGGCAAGTCTGGAAATCAGATTCTCCTTTCCTTGAAGGGTTTGTTGTTTGCCGTTGCCATTGGCTTGCTTAGTGACTTTGCAGTACTAATTCTATAAAAGCTGTATTTCATGTATATGCAGCCATTGAAGTCTCTGCTGGGTCAGCCTAGTGACCGACTAATGATTGATCAGAGATATCCTTAAATACTTTGAACAAAATTTTCTGATTTTTCCATATTGATACATGAAGCTCTAGAACATTCACTTCAACCTCTGTATAGTTTTCCATTGTATGAATATACCTCCATTTATTCATCCTTGTATCTATTAGTGGACATTTAGGTCATTTCTAGTTTTTTGACATTACATAGAAAAGTGGTATTGAATATCTTTGTGTGTGTCTCCTCTAGCCCATGTGTGAGAGTTTTCTACCATATATACCTGGATGCGTAATTGCTGGGTGATGGAATGCATATCCTCAACTGTAGGAGATATTGCCAAACTGTTCTTCAAATAACTGTGCTCTAATTATACTCATTTATGTGTCCGTTATCAGTTTAGTTTTTTTAAAATAAAAACTTAGCTTTAAAGCTGACCTCAAAAGTTTTCTCCTTCATAGGGCCTCTTGTGGTTCTTCTGCGCCACTGTGGAATGCTGTTTATTTCTGTCCTGTTGCGTTTCCTTCACTTTGCCTTGTGCCACTGTTGTTACGGATGTCCCTTCTCAACTACAAGATGCAATTTTCCTGGAGGACATGGACCATGGCTTGTTCATCAGAGCATCCCCCCAAAAAGAATCAGATACACAGTAGTCACTGAATCGAATGATTCACGATTTCAATACCTTTTTCTGGATCTGGTCCAGGTCCGGTCCCATAGGGGAGCCTTCAGCTTTCCCTCTTTCTCCTCTTGATATTTCAACTCAGCTCAGTTCATCTCGTATTACTAAGCACCCAAGTCTGGAGATACTCGTTTTGAGATGGGTTAGGGCTGGGATCAAGGTTGTCTCATGTGGAAATTTTGGCTAAACTCCTCTTCCTGTTGTGAAACGCAGGCTTCCTCATGAGCTGCCAACTCAGGCAAACATCTTTGATTTTGGGGAGGTGGTCATCTGAGGTTTGGAATAATTTGGATGTTGCTGGGAAGAAGTTAACCTTTGCTTAGCCAGCCTTTCTTCATGGAAGTACAAAATGATAGACAACGATGTTAGGAGAGACATTCAAACAAGACATTTAAAGTCACATCATTCACATATAGACAACTGCTTTGCTGGCTACAACTCATTCTTAGCTGGTCCTTGAAGCAGTTTCTCAAGGACCTCTCCTGGTCACACCTGGTTCCCATTACTGTATCTACATAAAAGCAGTAAAGCTGCCTTTCTTCAAAAGTACTGTGAAGCACGATAATTCACTCTGACCTGCCCCTAGGTTGTCCAGATGAGCTTGTCTGACAGTTTCATGTGATCACAGTTATCCACAGCCCCTCATGAAGGCACATTCTGTCCAGACAGAAACAAATAATTGGCCTGCCAGTTTAAAATGCCAACGGGATTCAGCGCATACCTCCTTGGGCAAAGCCATCCGCTCTGCAACTTGGTTGGCAGTCTTGTCTCGCGCACCATTTCCTGTATGCAGGCACATTCACCTGGTACAGATGGAACTCCTGCAGTTGCCTGGGCCCCTGGGTGGAAGTCCCAACCGCTCGATTGGTAGAAGAGGACTGGGAGAAAGCTGGGAGTTGGTGGCTTTGGGGGAACCACGCAGCTCTCATAAAGGGAGAGGCTATTCTTCCCCTTCCAATGGAGAGGGAAAGGGAGTCCTTTCTCTTTCTTTTTTTTTTTTTATTTTTATTTTTTAAACATCTTTATTGCAGTATAATTGCTTCACAATGGTGTGTTAGCTTCTGCTCCATAACAAAGTGAATCAGCTACAGATATACACACGTTCCCATATCTCCTCCCTCCCGCATCTCCCTCCCTCCCACCCTCCCCATCCCACCCCCCCAGGCGGTCACAAAGCACCGTGCTGATCTCCCTGTGCTATGTGGCTGCTTCCCACTAGCCATCTATTTCACACTTGGTAGTGTACACACGTCCATGACACTCTCTCATCCTGTCACATCTCACCCCTCCCCCTCCCCATATCCTCAAGTCCATTCTCTAGTAGGTCTGTGTCTTTATTCCCATCCTGCCACTAGGTTCTTCATGGCCTTTTTTTTTTTTTCCCTTAGATTCCATATATATGTGTTAGCATACTGTATTTGTTTTTCTCTTTCTGACTTACTTCACTCTGTATGACAGACTCTAACTCCATCCACCTCATTACAAATACCTCCATTTCATTTCTTTTTATGGCTGAGTAATATTCCATTGTATATATGTGCCACATCTTCTTTATCCATTCATCCGATGATGGACACTTAGGTTGCTTCCATGTCCTGGCTATTGTAAATAGAGCTGCAATGAACATTTTGGTACATGACTCTTTTTGACCTATGGTTTTCTCAGGGTATATGCCCAGTAGTGGGATTGCTGGGTCGTATGGTAGTTCTATTTGTAGTTTTTTAAGGAACCTCCATACTGTTCTCCATAGTGGCTGTATCAATCTTTCTCTTTCTTAAAGCCAAAATAGGGGGACACCAAGAGGCCCATTACTTTTTTTTTTTTAATTGAAGTATAGTTGATTTACAATGTTGTGTTAATTTCTGCTGCACAGCAAAGTGATTCAGTTATACATATATATACATTCTTTTCCATTATGGTTTATCACAGGATATCGAATATAGTTCCCTGTGCTATACAGTAGGACTTTGTTGTTTATTCATTCTATATATAATAGTTTGCATCTTCTAATCCCAAACTCCCAGTCCATCCCTCACCCACCCCCCCTTGGCGGCCACAAGTCTGTTCTCTATGCAAGAGATCCTTTCTTCAAGGACCCATTATCTATGTCTCCTGGATGGTTCAAAATGGTTCAAAAATCATTTGCCCACATTTAAATCTCTTTTCAGAAAGTTAAAAAAAAAAATCTTTTGGAGGTGCTTGCAAAAGCCTTTTTATATGTTGAAGGGGCCCACAGAATGGGAGAAGGGAATTTCTGGTCTGCCCCTGCGTGACGCGAGCAGGAGAGAGGGCTGGCTGGCAGAGTGGAGAGGGAGTAGCGGCTCTCCCGCTATTTGGCAAAGCCAGGGTTCCCGAGCTTCCTGTGGGTTTAGTGGATGCCGGATAAGGATAAGGCAGCTGGTCTTGAGTTCTTTACTGTTACCCCCTCCTGTCTTCCCCTTTCTCCCTTCCTCCTATCTCCTCCCCACCAACCACCCCCCTTCACCACCACCGCCTGCCCCCTCCTTCCCCTGCAGCAGGCTGCCTGCTGAGTGAGAAGTACCAGCAGCAAATGGCCCTTTGCTTCTTTCCTGCCCTTCTGAAAAGCCCAGACATGCATCCCATGGGAGAGCCAGCCCGTGGATGCCTGCCGCACTGGGGGCACCAGAGGTCATTTGGCTTCACTAAATAATTAGCAGAGGCAACCAACCTGGAGAGGACTTCAGCCTGACTGAGTTAGAAGATGTGTGCCCTTTTCCACCTCCTTCTCTTTGTCCCAAACACTGGATGACCTGGACCTAGGAGGAGGTGGGGGAAAGTGTGTGAAGATCAGATCAGATCCCTTCTCCGTTGCAACTAACTGGGGCTACAGCTCTGGCCTCTCCTGGGAAAGGGAGGAGAAGAAACAAACCAATAAGCAGAAATGCGTCTTGATGAACAGAACCAGATTGTCCTGGAAACTCAAGGAGACTAAAATGTATGGGTTGGACCAAGTTATAGTTGGGTTGGACCAAGTTATAGTTAAGGGAGCCTTTAACCAATGAGAAAAGGAATTTGTCATAGTATAGATAGGGGTGGATAGAAGACATAAAACCATTTTTGTGTTTATTTCCCACTAAGTTGAGACTCTTCAATAAACCAGTTATATTTGTGAATTCTTGAAGGATCAACATACAGTTCAGTAGATTCACAAGCCCTAGACTAGACAATGGAGCTACAAAACATGAGACCACAATGAAGCATCAAGAACCGCTGAAAAGGGCTTCCCTGGTGGCGCAGTGGTTAAGAATCCGCCTGCCAATGCAGGGGACACGGGTTCGAGCCCTGGTCTGGGAAGATCCCATATGCCGTGGAGCAACTAAGCCCGTGCGCCACAACTACTGAGCCTGTGCTCTAGAGCCCGCGAGCCACAACTACTGAAGTCTGTGTGCCTAGAGCCGCTCTGCAACAAGAGAAGCCACCACAATGAGAAACCCGTGCACCGCAGCAAGGAGTGGCACCTCGTTCACCGCAACTAGAGAAAGCCCGCGCACAGCAATGAAGACCCAACACAGCCAAAAATAAATAAATAAAATAAATAAATTTTTAAAAAAAAGAACAGCTGAAGGTTAAGCTTTAAAGATAAATAAAACCTTCAAAAAGAAACCTAATTGTGGGAAAATGATTTTTGAACCAGGAAACATGAGTACAATGAAATAGTTCACAGTGGGAACGCAAACAGAATTGTCATCATTCTAGAAAAGCACTGAGGAGATGCTGCAGGTGGCCATGGTGGGCTGTGTGCTAACCGAAGTCATACCGGAGCAGAAACTAAAAGTGAACAAAGCAAGTGGTGAGTGCACAGAGGAGAACACCACACAAAGGAAAGCAAAGATGCTGTGAGAGGAGGCTGGTCTCTGCCTTGCCTCAGTCCCAATTCCCTTTCCTTTCCTCCTCTCTCCTTACAAATGAGATGCTTCCACATCTGTGATTCATGGGGGCCAGCCTCAGTGGTGTTGGTTCAAGAGAACAGAGTTCAGAAGCCAAACATGATGTCACTAGAACTTCAGTTCTGTCCTTGGATTTCTCAGTGATGAAAGCAGATACTTCTGAGCCCACACATCTCTCCACCTCTGCGCCTTGCCAGGACACAGCTTTCTCCTCTCCCCATAATTCCACCTCAAAGCCACGCAGTGCCTCTCGGACCTTTCTCTCCTTTCCCCTTTTCTTCCAATTTCTGCTTTTCAAAGGCCCAGGGTACCACCTTCCCCGGCAGGGATGACTTCAAGGGTGGGAAGGAGAGGCCAGGAGGTGGGTCAGTCGGAGTCCCTTTAGCAGGAGAGGGGAAGAGGGAGGCTGGGAACAATCACTGGTTAATGATTTTATCCCGTCAAACAGTAAGTATGTAGGGTCTTTGCGGCCAGATGAACCTGACAAGGACACTGTGTGACTCAGAGTGAGTTACTTAACCTCTCTGAGCTGCAGATTCTTTAGATTTAACTGGGCATGATGATTCCTGCCTCATGGGGTTGGCTGTGAGGGTTGAATGGATGACCCGTGAGAAACACAGGGTCCCCTTGAGCCCAGGGGAGCTGAGCATATCTCTCTGTGGCCCCCGGGGACATGGGAGTGCAGCCACCTAGAGCCTAGGGCACATGCGTTCCTCAGAGCCCCCCAGGATGAGGGGCTTCCCCTCAGCCCCTGAATCCAGCTTCTCGGGGCCAGAGCCCCCCTCTCAGCTGCTCTGGGCTCTTCTCTGACTCCCTGCTTCTTCCTCAAGACCTGGCCCAGCTGTCTGGGGGCTTCCCCTGCTTTCCTCTGATGTTGGAGGAGGCTGCCTTTTCATCTGACTGCCTGGTTGGTTTGGTTTGATACTCCCTGACTGTGTGCCTCTGGTGCCCAGGCCTTGCTGTGGGAGCCTCTGGCATTAGCTTTAGAGGTGTGGATCTGTGGGGCTGGTTGGGAAACGTTCCTTCAGGGACATCCAGGCAGAAGGGCTTCCCTGCTTGGCCTGGTGCCCCAAATCTCCAAGCAAACGCCTTCTCTGAGCCCCAGATCTCTGCCCCTGCTCTGTTCCCTTTGCTGCTCTGACTGGGTCAGTTCCCCTGGGTCCTCTCAGATGGCTGGGCCCTTCCTGCCTGCCCAGGATGGGGGCCCTGAGGCCAGCAGTCCCTCCTCCCCTGGCACAGCCCTGGGACTGCCTGGAAATGTGGCTTTAGGGATCAAAGGTGGAAATCTGAGGGAAGGAAGGAAGTGGGGGAGGGAGGGAGGAAGGGAGGAAATAAGTCAGTCACTGCTCCATCACAGGGCTGTGACGTGATGCTCCTAGGATTCTATCTGTAAAGGGCGAGCCCCGTGCCCCACACAAATGTGTCAGGTGGCTATGGACCTGACGCGTCGTCTTATTAATTTATGAGAGTCAGATGGAGGAACCACACTTGGCTTCTCACGGCTCAGTTTGTCTCAGGGTCAGCACAGCCAGCACTTGAGATAAGCAGTCGACTCTGCTCCCCCAGGCTGTTCTGACTCGGGCATGGGTTCATCTTCTCACTGTTGGCGCACAAAGCAGGGCTAGTGTCAACAGGATGGGGAGGCCCAAGGAGTGGGGAGTGAGAAGCTGTTTAACCCACTTAGTGAATCTGCTGCTTAGAAACACAAACAAATAATGAATGTGCTAATTACGAAAGACAACAAGGTTTGCCGGTTTTCAACACCTGTCAGTCATCTCATTCCAATCTTCCCACAGCCTGTGAGATGGGGCGCGTTTTTCCTGGATTTGCAGATGTACTGCTGAGGTGACTGAGAGCCAGAGAGGTTCAGGGTTGTGCAAGTGTGCACAGCTGAGTGCAGATTCAAACCCAGGGCTGAGTGTCACTACCTCCCGGGCAGGCTGTCCTTCCCATCACGTTGTGGGCTCCTTCCGGGCAGCCCTCGGCCAGCGAGGAAGCCGGCGGTAACTCAGCATGTCACTCTCTCCCGTTGGCAGAAGGGTGACCACTCTTAGCACCCACAGGAGGAGGGACCCACCCCAGGTCTCAGGAGGCTCCTTGTGCTGGCCCTGGACGGGCCCCTCAGGCCTGGGAGTCATTGAGCCAGTGAACTGGGGGTGTGGATGGGGCAGGAGCACTGGCCTCGGAGTGGGACAGCCCTGGGGTTCCAAACCCAGGCACTTACAAGCTGTGACTTCAGGAGGGCCACCTTCTGTGCCTGGGCCTCATCTCCTTCAAAAATAAGTGGGAAGCCAGAGAGTGGGGGCGCATCATAATCCCAATTTCTTATACTTGCTGTGAGTTTCTCATGTTTGCCCCATAAATGTTCTTTTAACTCTGTGGCCGCAGAGACTCCTCAAGGCCACCCAGGAAGGGGCTATGCAGGGTAAGGAAGGCCTTACGGCTGATGGCAGGTGAGAGAACTGCTGAGGGTAGTGTGGGCTGGAAAGGGAGTAATTCAGCATCTTCCCCAGCCAGAGGCCCCTTGCACGAATCCATAGGCCTTTGCAGTTTTCTGAGTGCTTTGCACACTTAACCTAGGCGAGTTGGTACCCCATTTTACAGTTGGTGAAGCTGAGGCTTAGGGGAGGAAGGAATGCTTGTGAGTTCCTACTCCACCCCCAGCTTACACTGGGCACTCTGGCACCTTTTGTCACCCTTATAGAGACCCTCCCTACGGGGTCAGTATTATTGTGCCCATTTACTGTTGAGGAGACCAAGGCTCAGGAGGAGTCATTTGCCCATGATCACACAGCTACCAGATGGTGGAACTAAGGTTGATGCCTGGGGGCCCCTGATTACAAAGTCTATGCTTCATTCACCACGAGGACAGGACAGGTACTGTGCTCAAAGCCAGCTTTCTGGACATTGAGTCCAGTGCTCTTTCCTTGGCCCACGTTCCCCTTGTCCCGCTCAGAGACTTCAGAGGACACTAAGTTGGGATCTGACGGCTGTGCTTTTGCCTTCTCAGGTGCACCGCGTTTCCAGTGGGCTCCCACTTGGTGCTGGCTTGGCTTCTTGGAAAGAGAGTGAAAAGTCAGAGCCTCAGAGCTGCCACTGAACTCCACAGCTTTCACCTTGCCCCTTCCTGTTTGGAGGACCCAGATCCAGTCAGCGCAGTCCTGCTTCCCAACTAGGAGCCCGTCCGCTGAGTAAGTGCTGGCGGGCAGGGCACTGCCCGTTATCACACCGTTGCTTACGCTGGTGCAGAACAGGCTCCCGACCGGTCCGGCCTCCTGGGGAGGCCAGGTGTCCCTCTGGGCCTGGGAACCCATTCCCCTGGGGCTGAGGTGTTGCTTCCCTTGATGGTAATATGGTTCAGGGCTCTTATTTCTGTGGCTCAGGAAGCAAGGGGGTGTGAAAGGGTTAACTTAATTTTGGCCGTTATTCCTTTTTGGCAACTGCAAGTCAGCTTAATAGGATCTCAGCTTTCCTGTTGCCTCACCAATGAAACAGAAACCAGACCACAAGGGGGTCTGGAGCTGGTTACACGGTGATGCCCCTGGTGATGCCTCCTGGTGGGCTGAGGGGCCTCCTCGGAGATCTCATTAGGAAGTGACGCTAGAAACGCCACGCAGGGCTCCCCTGTCACCCGGGTAGGGGAAGGGGCAGGGAACTGGGGGCTCCCCGGAAGGCCCGGCTCCAGGCAGAGGGGAAAGAGGGCAGGTGTAGTGTCCACAGATGTGGGCTGGGATCCCGGCTCCACCACCTTTACAAAATCAGGGAGTCACAGCCTGCTGGGGTTCTTACCACTCAGGATTCAGTGCATAAAAAGCACTCAGCTTGCCACAGAGCATGCCCAGCTCAGTAATTGTCAGCCCTACCCAACTTCTGGTGTTTCTCTCTCCCGCTCCTCCACTCCCAGGCCTTTTCTGTTCCTCTTCTCTCTTCCTGAGGCGCTCTTCCTTCTGTTCATTTCTTGGCCAGCTCTTACTTCAGATCTCAGTCTGAATGTCACTTCCTCCAGGAAGCCCTCTGAAACCAGGCTGGCAGACCTCCTGGTGCCCTGAACTTCCCCTTCCGGTCTTGTCCCTAGCCTTCCCCGCCTCCATCGTCGTTTCCCCGTGAGGCAGGTGTTGACTGTGGCTCCCTCACCCTGGGGCCTTGGCAGCAGGGCCTGCGAGGGTCTGCACCATTCACAGCCTTGAGAGGGAAAGAGGAACGGGTGGGCGGTGGGGGAGGAGGGACAGGTCACCGGTGCTCTGACCCACCAAGGCGCCCTCCGGGAGCCAGGAGCAAGGGGATTTAGCCAGTCCCGAGGTCGGGACTCTCCTGCCAGGATCGCTTTTCTCTCCGCTGTGGTTTTCATTATTTTTCATTCCCAGACTATTTTGGAAGCTGGCTGCCATGGGAACTGAGTCTTTGGAAAGCCCCGGCCTCTTTTCCCCCCCTGCTCCCACCCCTCCTTCCATCTCCATTCCCTCTTAATTGGTTTTTAGTTCCCTGGCTTTCAGGCTGGTCTGTTTATTTTGATTGCTGCTCGACAGAGCAAATCTTTAATGAACCAGCTTGTGGGGAGCGCCCTTAGCAGCCGCCTGCCTCCAGGGAGTGGGGGAGGTGCTGGGCCCGGGAGGAGGTGGTGGCCAGGCTCAGGGTGGCAGTCTGTGGTTTGGGCCCAGTCTTCCTTCAGGTATAGTCTGAAGTAAGGAAACAGAGCTTGTCCTCCCCAAGCTGTCTGCAGCCTCAGCCTGGAAGATCCCACAGCTCTTTTAAACAACCCTTCACAGGGCTCCCCCCGTCCTCCCAGTGACCCTGAGGGGAGTGGGGCTCAGGGAGACTGAGAGACCCAATCACCCAGCCAGCAAGCCTGTGCCTCCGTGATCTGGGGCCTTGCTGTCATGCCTATGTCTTTCTTCCTTGTATCCTCAATTTCCCAGGAGCGTCACTCACCCTTAGGCCAAACTGGCAGCCTATGGTTCCAGCTAGGCTCTTCCAGACCCTGGCTTTGTGAGCCAAGGCCTCCTTGTTTTATGCCTCGGTTTCCCCACCTCTGTGGCTCTAGTTTAGAGCCATCTGTGCCATACACTACTTATAGGGCGGCTTCTTAGACTGGATGAGATTATGTGTGCCTGCAAACTGGAAAAGGTTGTATGAATGTGTGTCACTATGATGAGTGTACAACACACTCCATAGAGTTTTCCTAGCTGTAGCCAGGCTAGAAGAAGCCCCAGGCCCTTTGACTGGCCCCATCTTCAGGGTGACCTCAGGGGATGTGGGTAGTTTCCCCTTTCTTATTGACCCCATTCTGCTAGAGCCATTAATCATAGAAGCAGAGACCCATGGGGTGCTGGAGTGAGAAGCTGCCTTAGAGATCAAGCCCAGTGGCTTTCAAACTGGTGTTAAAGGCTCCAGGGTTCTGTGACTGGGACTTTGAGGACAGTAGGAGTGGAGCTAGCCTTCTTCCCATTCCTAACTTCATTCCAAGGGCCTCTGCTTTTATCTGCTCTGTGTCATGGGGTCATGTGGTATTTCTTTAGAGGGGAGGGCTCCCTTTCTGTACTGGTCATGGTTGGCTCTCCAGAATATGTTCAGACCAGATGGCGATCCCATCTTTCCTTTTCTGTGATTGGTTGGAAAGAGGCACTTCTGGCCAATGAGCGGTAAAAGGAAGTCTGATAGGGCCTTGTGGGAAAAACTTCTTGCTCCTAAAACTCAAACACAAGAAAGATGGATTCACTTCATTCTTGGCTCGGGGTGTGCGTTGGTTGTGCTGCCTGGTACTGTGGTAGCCATCCTGTGCCCCTGAAGGAAGCCAGATCAAGGACAAAGCTAATCCATGGAGAACTGCAGAGTGCCTGACGACATTGGTGGGCAGCTGACCATACCAGCCCTGGAGTGGTCCTGTCTCTGGACTTTATCAGATGATAACTTTCTTTATTGTTTAAGCCTGTTTGAATACACTATCTTTCTGTTTTTGATTTTTGCCGTTCGTTTTTTGCTTGCTTTTATTATTTACAGTTAAATGCAAACTAATGGATGCATACTTTGAAAACTTTGACCTAGCTCGGTCCCCACATTCCAAAGATAGGGTGACTGAGGCCCAAGGGAATTGGGAGTGACTGGGTCAAGGTCATGTCCTGATTAGTAGCAGAGGTGGTCCGGCATCCCAAGACTTCTGACTGCTGGTCTAGGACTCTTGCCTTGGATTCACAGCTGGAGATCTGGTCTCCTGGGGCTGTCCCAGCTGGCATTGCCTTCTGGTCTCTGGAGGATCCAGGCAAGCTAGGGAGGCCCTGCAAGGCTGAGTTGGGACCAAGGGGGCAGTATAAGACGGAGGGCCTCTTCAGCTGTTCTTGTGGGCAGCTTCTGAAAAGCACGTGGTAGATGGATAATCCATTCCTGTGCCAGGCTGTGAGATCATGAAAAGAGGGAGAAAGTGAGGCATTCAGGGTAGCCATGTATATCAGTTAGGAATTACATTGGGCTGCTTAAGATAAACCTTAAACAAGTTACACAGTTATTTTTCTTACATAATAGGAAGTCTAGAGATAGGCAGTCCAGGTTGGTACAGCTTTTCAAGAAAGTCATTAAGAATCAAGACTTCTGCTATCTTCCTGCTCTGCCATCCTTGACTTGTAGCTTTTATCCTCATGGTCACAAATGGCTGCACCACTTCCAGGCTTCACAACTGAGTTCCAGGCTGGAAGAAGTGGGTAAGGAAAAAATTTGTGCTGGCTGGATCAATGTCTTTTTATCCAGAAGCCCCACTATAAAATTCTTTGTATGCCTCATTGGCCAGAAATATGGACATCTTCAGCTAGATTTGGAGGAGGTGAATATTTTTAACAGGGAATTTTGCTGCCCCAGACAAACTCAAGATTTTTTTAGAAAGGAGAGAGGGGGAAGTGGATATTGGGAGGCAACCAGCAGTCTTCCACAGCAGGATTTGCTCAGTCTTAGCAGAGCAACTGAGCCAGGAATCAAACCCAGAGGGTGTGAGCCTCTCTCTGAAAGCTCTGAAGCTGCTCAGGCCTCAGTTTGCTGCTTCCAGGGTCTCCTCCCTCTTAATCATCTCCATCACAGATGTCAAAGTAATCTTCCCACAGCACTGGGTCTGTCACATTACTTCCTGGCCTGAAATGTCCCTTTGCCCATAGGATGCAGTCCACATTCTTTGGCTTAGTATTTAAGGTCTTCTGACCAGGTTGCAAACCATGTCTCTGGGCCAATTCGATTCCTATCCCCATCCTCAGCTTGCTTTTTTCCCCATTTGGGCATTGCCCAAACTTCTGGTAAGAACCAGAAGTTCGCATCAGTTGTGCAGTAGCAACATCAGAAGACCTGGTGACTAGTACAAGACTTCCTTTTTTTGCTTAGAACCTTGCCTTTTATACACTGACCCTCGCCTTAAGAAATTAACCAGTCTAAGCGTGTGTCCTATTCTGATATCCTGCTCTAGGAGCTTCTGAGCCCCACAAGGAGGAGTAAAATAAAATGCATTCATTTCTCCTAACAAGATGTCATTTAAGAATTGTCAGTATAGTGTTCTCCCGTGCTGCACTAAGTCAATAAAAGTCAGTTTTCCTTCTATCAGAACAACTTTCTCTAACTGAACAAGGGTTTTCTCCAATTTAGACATTATTCATCTGATCTCACCTTTGTCTTGTCCTGTTTAGTCCTAAACTTTCTTTGTCTCTAAGGGGAAAAAATGGCCATAGCATTGTCAGCAGATGAGTACCAATAAGTCAATGGCCAAAACCAGCCCCAAGGACCAACCAGTTTAAGGTCTTGCTTGGTTGGTGACCTTCAGAGGATGAACTTCAGCTTGGCTCTCTGTCTGAAAATGTTTGCCTCCATCCTGAGTTTGTGTCCCAGAGGGTAGATGTGTGAGACAAAATTTCCAAAAACTTCTTTTGCTGAGGGACTGCAGCTGGAGATAGCTCCCCTCTGGTTGGGAGCCCGAGACAGGAGGTGCAGAAGCAACTCATTTGTCCAACTGTTATTAACTTACATGGGGTCATCTCAGTCCAAGTCTGCTTCTCCACTAGGCTGGAGGCCCACTCTTTGTAGGATTCTCATTGTAACCCAAATTCTTGTGCATATTTTACAATATGGCAGAACCCCTCCAAGAACAGTCTGGAATTACAGTGGCCAGGTTGGGGAACTTACTTACAATATGACCCAAATGGCCCATCATAATGGAGCCTTAGACCAGGAATCAAGAAACTTTTTCTGTAAAGGGCCAAATAGTCAATGTTTTAGGCTCTGTGGGACACACGGTTTCTGTTGCAACTCTTCAGTTCTGCCATTGGGGTGCAAAAGCAGTGACAGATGGTCCAGATAGGCATGACTGTGTCCCAGCAAAACCTTATTTACAAAAAAGGTCCATGGGCCAGAATTGGCCTGTGGGTTATAGTTTATTGAACCCTGCTCTAGTGCATACCTCACCTGCCAACAACATAATCTTGGCAAAACAGTAAAGGTGGGGCATGCCTGGGAATCAAGACCTCAAGGCCCATTAGAAAACTTCCAAATGAATGTCATACAATTATCCCTTTTAATGGAATATGAATATGTCCTGCTGTTTTTGTTTTTGTTTGTTGTTGGCTTTGGGGGCATGTTTGTATTTAGATTTGTTGAAACCTTTCCTTGTTGAAGAGCATCAGAACAAGCCATTCAGTTTTGCGTTTCCTACTGGAGGGGTCCCGTCTACTGCTGTAGTAATGAGTATCCTCATATTACTAAGATGATCATTAAAGAGTTCTGCAAGAAGACAGTGCTGCTTACTTAAAATTCCTCTGTCCATACCACCCCCAGTCTTCAGGCAAAGTAGAAGGATGAATGGAATTTTCAAATTAAACTTAGCCCAGCTTTCAGAAACAACTGAATTTCCCTGGTCCAAAGTCCTGCCCTTGGCCTTAATGACAGTAAGATGAACTGCTTTGAGAGTACATCAACTGTCTCCTAATAAGTTAGTAACAGGCCTCCCCAAGCATCTAGGACTATCACCTCCAATCCTTGACTCTACCCTGTTAGGAGCAGCAATAGCCAAATACTGCAAGGGGTCAATACAATAGGCCAGTTTTATTATTAACGTCCTCCTACTCCATGCCTGCACAAACTAAAACTTCGTTTTTGGAAGAAACATCATAGAAACGCAGCCCTTGGACCCTGATGGAAAAAGACATTATCAGTTACTGCTAATACCTAGGAGAGCAGTAAAACTCCAAGGGTTTGATTTTTGGATGTATGCTTCCCAATTAAAGAAACACAAATCACCCCTGGCAACTGGAAGGCCATCACGAACAATAATTTCCCAGTGGGGATGCTTAAGGATCCCCCAGAAGCAGAAGATCTTCAGAAGGAGACTCTAACCTGAGACCTTCATGTTAAGCAGAAGACAGCATGAAACAGACGTGCTTCCAGATCTTCAGAATAAGATGGCTCAGATGCGGAAAGTCACAAATTAACACACTCTCCTTTGTCTAACACTCTTCCTTTAATTTTTGCCTATTTCTTTCTACTTTGCTATTTTGTGGCAATAGTTTGCTGATAGTATAGCTGCTTCTCCATAGCATAAGTTTTATTTAGAAAATGTCTTTGGTCATTATCATGTTTATTATTGTTATTATCATTTTTATAAATTTATTTATTTATTTTTGGCTGCGTTGGGTCTTCATTGCTGTGCACGGGATTTCTCTAGTTGCAGCGAGCGGGAGCTACTCTTCGTTGCAGTGCGTGGGCTTCTCATTGCGGCAGCTTCTCTTGTTGTGGAGCATGGGCTCTAGGTGTGTACGGGCTTCAGTAGTTGTGGCACGCGGGCTCAGTAGTTGTGGCACACGGGTTTAGTTGCTCCGCGGCATGTGGGATCTTCCCGGACCAGGGATCGAACCTGTGTCCTCTGCATTGGCAGGCGGATTCTTAACCACTGCACCACCAGGGAAGTCCTATTATTATTATTATTTTGGTTCTATCCATAAGAGGTGTCAAGAGATTATCCAGCTCTATCATTAGGCACCTACATCCTCAACACAGTCTATGCCCCACTAGAGGACTATTTTTTTGTGTGGAAATCAAGCCTTAACTTCTTAGAAATGCTTAGGTATTTAAGATCCCAACACCTTCTGTGGAACATGTCTCACTGAAGCATGCCTCCAGGAACTTACAAAATGAAGTCACATAAGCTATTCTAGAAAACTACCTGGAAGAAATATTGATTCACTTTTTATGTGTACCATCCAAATGGTGATTTCTATAATAAGGGCTATATCACTGAAAAAGAAAGACAGAAATGTACTATTAACCTTAGTTGATGTTATAAATAATTTTCCATAGCTTTTTTTTTTTTTAATTAATTAATTTATTTATTTATTTTTGGCTGTGTTGGGTCTTCGTTTCTGTGTGAGGGCTTTCTCTAGTTGCGGCGAGCGGGGGCCACTCTTCATCATGGTGCGCGGGCCTGTCACTGTCGCGGCCTCTCTTGTTGCGGAGCACAGGCTCCAGACGCGCAGGCTCAGTAGTTGTGGCTCACGGGCCTAGTTGCTCCGCGGCATGTGGGATCTTCCCAGACCAGGGCTCGAACCCGTGTTCCCTGCATCAGCAGGCAGATTCTCAACCACTGTGCCACCAGGGAAGACCTTCCATAGCTTTTGAGGTTCATTGGACAAATCTGAATTCTTTGGTCCAGTGGAAATGGACAATCAAATAGCTTTATATTTTCTATTAGCTAGCTGTGCCATTGCCAACATTTTGTGTTACACCTGGATAAATATTACTGACTAGGTATAACAATCTATTTTGAAACTGAAGGAGATGGCCACCTTTCTCTCTGAGGTAAACCCGAATGGACTCTAGGACATGATTTTTAACCTGGGATTCCACAAAGCCTAAACATCACCCTTTTCATCTCCATGTCCATGGTGGTTGCCAAGTGTAGACTCTCCGGAGCCTTGACTGTGGGTGAACAAGTATAATCACATCATATGATCCAACAACTCATCACCTGATGAATGGAACAGGGAGGCCAGATTTGTCCAACTCCAAACTGTTGTTTCTGAGATGATAATGTCACCTAGCATCCTGACAGTGATGTAGAGGCTGCTTTTGTGGCTGACCCTGTGGTTTGGCCACAGAATGGCCATAAGGGGAGGGTCTGGAGGATAAGAACCAGTACCCCTCTCCCATCAATTATGCAATTATCACCACAGCATGTCTGGATTTCTGTAACACTTTGTTCTTCACTCATCACCTCACCTCACTTGAACCGACCTTTGCCTTAAGAAAATAATCAGTCCAAATACTGGTTCCACTTCTGATATCCACCTTCTACTAGAAAAATGAAAGCCATGGCCTCACTTCTCCTAATGAGACATCGTTTCAGGATTCTCTCTGCAACATTCTACCTGGGTGCAGTGGGTCAATAAAACTCAGTTTGCTTGTATCATCACAGGTTACATTTGGGGGAGGAGGCTTTTCATAGGAATTATTTTGGATCTGTTTTAATATCTTACACATTTACCAATATCTGGTCTAGAATCCTCTGAAAAAAATTCATGTTAGGTGTTCTAGTGACAAAAACTTTTGCATTTGGGGGAAAAGAGTTATTTGAATCCTGGAAGAGACACAGCATGCATGCCTTAATTGATTAGTTAGTTAATTCCCTTGTTTATTCAATGACTGTTTTGGGTAGCTGTTATGTACAGGAGCCTGTGCTAGGTGACAGCAGTTCAGCAGTGAGCAAGGCAGATGTGGTGTTGCCCTCGGGTAGCTCACAGAGGTGTTTCTTGAAAGCATGAGCAGTATTTTGTCTCCCTCACTAGTTCACCCAGCTCTGCCCCATCCATAGCCCATGGCTGGAGGGATGCCCTGAGGATTATCCAGGGCAAAATTGTTTCCTTGCTATACAGCTGCTGCAGTAAGTTTGCATGCTCAGAATTCCCTTGATATCACAGAATTCAAGAGTTGGTAGGGAACTTGGACATAGTTATCCAATCTTTTATTATGTAAATTATGTTTATTTTATAAATTAGTAAACTGAGACCCAGAGATATTGAGAAACTTGCCCAGGATCACAGAGCAAGTGTGTTGCGTGTGTGTGTGTGTGTGTGTGTGTGTGTGTGTGTGTGTGTACACAAAAGAGGGGCATAAAAGTCATATATTCTAAGTAAGGTGAGTCAGAATCAAGGTCATTAAAAAT
Organism: Balaenoptera physalus; assembly: GCF_965194825.1. NCBI lineage: Eukaryota > Metazoa > Chordata > Mammalia > Artiodactyla > Balaenopteridae > Balaenoptera > Balaenoptera physalus. Next base: position 62,873,798 of record NC_138894.1, on the reverse strand, counting down.
GGGCTTTCTGGGAATTCCCTGGCGGTCCAGTGGTTAGGACTTGGCACGTCCACTGCCGTGGGCCTGGGTTCAATCCCTGATCGGGGAACTAAGATCCTGCATACTGCACGGCCAAAAAAAAATTTTTTTAAAGGGGCTTTCTGAGAGACTGCCAATTGGTTATGAACTCCAAGGCTTTATTTTTTTTAAGTAAAAGATTGTTCAGTTTGAATATTGAAGCATCAGTGTTTCCTCTTTTTTGGAACATTAGGATTTTTAAAACTTGGATTAAAAATATCACATAAATTATTCAAAAGCATCCTCCACTCTTTACATAAAGCTCACATTCCTGTTGTGTTGTCAACAGAAGTAGCACCTTATAGCCCAAAAGTGATATCTGGGAGGTAAGGGTGGGTGGGGGAGAGTAAGACCCTTGAGAGGCATCAGGCCTCTTTCCCTGAGCAGAGGCAGTTCTGAGACAGAAGGGGTCACTCAGAGACAGAGACCCCTCTGCCTACCTCTTCTGTGTGGAGTTAGGCTCGATCCTCCCAGACTTGCTGACCCCTGAGAGACCCTTCCAAATCCAGATAATCCTGTAAGAGTCAACCCACCAGCCCATCACCAGCAGCTCCGTCAGAGCCTGAAATGTCCTGGTCTGGGATGAAGGGAAGCTGGGCCCCTTGAGACTGTCCCCTTCCTCGCCAGTAGAGATGGTCTTTTAGGTCTGGTGAGAGGTCTGGCAGAGTTACCCCAGGCCAGGGAGTCAGGAGGGTCTCGTTTCTTTCCCAAACTGCAATTATTGAAGGAAGAGGGACTTCATTTCGAACCAGCCTGGACCAAAATTTGCTTTGCTCTTTGGGGATCTATTCTTTGCAGAGGTGCTCCAAAGGGATGGTTGAAAATGGCACAAGGGTAACACAAGGGGAGTGGAACCATATGAGGGAGGATAAACCCCAGAGAATCCGAAGCTGGTTCCCAGACAGGGGAGTCGACTAGAGGGGAGATCAGCAGAGACAGACTTAATCCCTGTCCTCAGAGAGACCTGCTCATTGGGTTTTAGCAAAAGCCTCTGTGCTTTTTCTCTGTTCCTGGAGAATTTAGACAAAATATCCTTGAGCCCCATGAGGCAGGGGAGCAGGATGCCCTCCCCAAGCTGGACTGGGGCCTTCTTGGGTCTGATGAAGTCTGCGTCTGGAGGGACTGAGTGCGGCTGGCAATTGGGAACAGAGCCTGTTGGGGAATGGAGGCTTCAGGGTGTCCTCAGAACCGGGAAGAACCATCTAATCCCATCCCTGCAATTGTCAGGGATGAACACGGAGGAACAGGAGAGGCAGGTCCTGCCCACGTCACACAGGACCTGTTGCGTTTCAAATGCAGAACTCCTGACTCCCAATGGAACCCTCTTCCCAGATCCTCAGCCTGAGCGCCAGCTTAGGGTTTATGGTTCGTTCCTTCGTTAGTTCGTTCGTTCGTTTGTTCATTCATTCATTCATTCGTGTGTTTCTTGAATAGCTGCTTTGTGCCTGGCCTTGGGTAAGATCTGTGGAAAAGTCAGAGGAAACTCACCATGTTATCTTTGCACCTCAGAAACTTAAACTCTAAGCACACACAAGCATGCACACCCACACACGTGCCCACAGAAACACACACATGCAAACACGTGTGTACAAGAACATGCATGCACATGCAAACACACACACAGTTAAGTTGTGATGGAGAGCGGTACATAGTCTCTTTCATAATGACCTTATGGACACAAAGTGTTATAGGAGATCAAAGCATGAGGAATGGAGTGTGCTGCGGTGGGGGCCACTCTAAATCTCAAAGAGCACATCTTTGCCTGTACCTCAGAGATGGTCTATTTTATGTGTCTGCCCAGCTCCCCAGGCCCTGGCTTGCACAATGCCAGAATTCTTGGGATGGAATTGCATTGATTTGAATTGAAATGGAACTTAGCTAACTGTAGAGATAAGTAATGACCCGGGTAGTGAGTGAATCAAAAAGGTGAGTGGGGGGAAAAAAGGGCATCAAAAAGGTGAGAAAGACACACCAGTTAGAATGGGCATCATCAGAAAATCTACAAACAACAAATGCTGGAGAGGGTGTGGAGAAAAGGGAACCCTCTTGCACTGTTGGTGGGAATGTAAAGTGATACAGCCACTATGGAGAACAGTATGGAGTTTCCTTAAAAAACTAAAAATAGAACTACCATACGACCCAGCAATCCCACTACTGGGCATATACCCAGAGAAAACCGTAATTCAAAAAGACACATGCACCCCAATGTTCATTGCAGCACTATTTACAATAGCCAGGTCATGGAAGCAACCTAAATGCCCATCAACAGACAAATGGATAAGGAAGATGTGGTACATATATACAATGGAATATTACTCAGCCATAAAAAGGAACGATATTGGGTCATTTGTAGAGACGTGGATGGATCTAGAGACTGTCATACAGAGTGAAGTAAGTCAGAAAGAGAAAAACAAATATCGCATATTAACGCATATATGTGGAACCTAGAAAAATGGTACAGATGAACCGGTTTGCAGGGCAGAAATTGAGACACAGATGTAGAGAACAAATGTATGGACACCCAGGGGGGAAAGTGGTGGGGTGGTGGGGTGGTGTGATGAATTGGGAGATTGGGATTGCCATATGTACAATAATATGTATAGAATAGGTAACTAATAAGAACCTGCTGTATAAAAAAATAAATAAAATAAAATTCAAAAATTCAAAAAAAAATACAGGTGAGAAAGAGAAGGGCATTCTGGGTTGAAGGAATAGCTAAGGTATAGTAATAATATTAGCCATCATTTATTCACCACCAACTATGCATCAGACACTAAGTTATTTAAGTTTATATACATTATTTCATTTAATCCCCATGATAAACATATGTGGTGGTGCCATTAGTATCCCCAAATTATAGTTGGGAAAACAGGCACAGACAGAATAAGTAACTTTTCCAATTAGTAAATAGCAGAACTGGAATTCAAACGCAGGCTTTCTGGTTTTAGAGCCTCCTTGGACCTGTGCTGTGTGAGAGAGCTTCTCTGTGTTCAAATGGGACAGCATTGTTTGAATAAAAATGAGCGTTCCTCACAAGAGCACAGGAGGGGAGACCTGTGGAAGCATAAATTGGTGTGATCTTTCGGAAAAATGATGTGGCAACATGTGCGGAAAGAGCATTAAGGGCGTGCATACTCTTTGACCCAGTATTTTTACTTCTAGAAACGTATCCAAAGGAAATAATCAGAAGTGTGCAGTAAGGTGTACAACTGGAAATGACCTAAATGTTCTTCAATAGGGATTGGTTAAATAAATTGTAGCATAGTTCTACAGCAAAATATTATGCAGGCTTTAAAAATTAAAAATCCTATTTGCTCCTCTTGGTTTGTGTCTTAATGGTGCTTTGAGGAAATATTAGTGAGGTCTGTGAAAAGAAAGGGGGGCGAGCCCCTCTGTCAGGATAGCAAGAAGCTGGAGCTGGAACCCCTGGCTAGTTCTGGGGGAGGCAGGGAGTCCAGGCAGAGGTGAGGCCTGCAGCGGGGGCGTGAGACTCGGCTCCAAGTAATCACAACCCAGGGGAGGGGCTGCGACCAGCCAGCAGCCAGCCCGGGCTCTGGCACCGGCTCCAGTCTCTGGGTTTAAAGAGTTTTAAAAGCTTATTAAAAAGGTTCCTTAGACATCAAATGGCTCTTAAAAATCAATATTTTGATGATTTAAGTGCAAGAGAATCAGAAACATATGGATCAGATTGCCCTCAAATTATACACACTTTAAAAAAAAAAATGTGTGGGTCTTTAGCAAGCCCCAAATATTTGAAAAACAGATAGAGACATTTTCCTCATCTCCAGACAGAGCTCAGCCAGGTCAGCTTGAAGAGTCCGAAGAGGAGGTAAGTGGGAGTGGGGCGGGGTTCAGAGGGAGACAGAAGGAAATTCCTCCAGCTGGAGCCTTGCCGTGGAGGCAGGGCTGCAGGGGTCAACTGTGTGTAGGCCTGTGTGTGTGCACATAAGCATGTATGAGTGAACATGGGTACACATTGTCCTCTGGGTCTGCCCTGACCCTCCTGAGCCAGCCTCGTCCCTCTGTGTCCTGGACATATATATGTATTTATGTGTCCAGTACTGTACCCAACCTAAGGTTTGAGGAGTAAGTCCCTTTGGTTCATCCTTCTGGGGTCCTTCCTCTCTCCCCAGGCAGCCCGGGCCCTCCTGCAGTGGATGTAGTGCTGCCGGTCCCTGGAAGCTTCAAGCTGGGACAGAAACAGGTACCCAGAGGTGATCAAACGTTTCTCAGCTGTGAGCTCATTCCGCACGTGAAATCTTAGGGGTGAAGCCCAGTCCGCAACTGATAAGACCAGAGTTGCTCTAGCCCTGATTCTTTCCTATAGAATGCTTGGGCTGTGAGAGCAGAGTTTGAAAACCACAGATCTCACCCCAAATCCTCATTTTACAGAGAAGGAAACTGAGGCCCAAAGCAGGAAGACCCCACGGCACACCAGCAGAGCCAGAGGAAAAGCTGTCACGCACATCACTTTAGCTTATCTCAATCGAAAGCAATAAATATTTACTGCCCCCTCCTTTCTCCTGGCCCAGCCCAAAGTCCTGCTTGGCGTGGTGGGTGGCAGAGCCCACGCGACCTTGGTGCCAGCCTCATGGTGACGAAGAGGTTTTGAAGATGACTCTCCTGTGCTTAATTCCACCGCTGGGAGGGGGCAGTTGAGTTGGGTGCGGGGAGCTCCCACTTTTGAAATCTGTTGCTAGAGCCTTAAGAAGGGGGAGACAGGCCACACCTGGAGGCCTGGGCTGAGGACAGAGTGGCTCCAGAGGAAGCAGGATGGGGGCCAGCTGGTTTCCCATCTCCAGCTCCTTCAGACTGTGTGGTTTAGGCCCTTTCAGGCCCCCCCCACCCAGCTGTCCAAGGGAGGATCTTGGGTGGGAGACCAGTGCCTTGAAAGGGATGGTGGTGACTCAGCAGGCCCCTAGGGGCATCTCTGGAGCGCCCACCTCCCTGGCTAAACCCATTTCTGGCCTGGGAGTTGGCCCTCCCCACTGGACGCCCTGAGCCTCCATTTCTCTTGCCCCAAGGGATGCGCTGGATCCCAGGCTTTGTGACACCTCCAAAGGACAAGGGGCTCGTTCTCTGTTCTGGCCCCAAGCATGGCTTGGGGAGCACTGGCCTTTGTCAGGGGTGGGAGGCAGGGGGCTCACCAGACGATTCAGCGGCCCTAGTTGTCTCCTCGCCTCTCCACCGCCACCAGCGCCGCCCGGGAGGCTTGTTAATTACTGCAATGATTTCCACCTCGATGGGCAGGTCTCACTGGCCAGAATCGAGGCTCGGGGCACTCCCCCTGCCCCATATACACACACAGGCTGAGGAGCGGGGAGGGGGAAGGAATATCAGAAAGAGAAATGAGGGAGAGATGGATGGGGATGGGCAAGGGTACCAAAGAGGATGGGCCATCTGCTGGCATCTGAGGTTGGCTGGGCACAGGCCTGTGGGACCGGGTGGACCGCTAGCAGCCGGCCACTGGCAACAGCGGCATCATGAGGAGAGCCAAGGGAGGTGAGCTGGCCGTGTCAGCTGCCATGTGAATTCTTCACAGCCCTGGCCTCAGGGCCTTCTTCCGGGAGTGCCTGGCTGAAGAGGGGGAGACCAGATAAAAGGTGGGATTGCACTGGGGTCTGGGAGGAGAGAGGGAGTGGGGAGCCAGCTGGGGTCCTAGGCCTCGCCTGACCTCTCTGGAGTGGCTCAGGGAGAGAAGCTAAGGGCTGGTGACAGATCCCTGAGGACCATGGCCCCCTTGGCTGGGACAAGCTAGGGCGCAGCCTGTAGAATGCGAAGAAGTAAAATCCTCTCTTCGACACCACAGAAAGGACAAGGAGTGGGAAACGATGCTCAGCTCAAGGTCCCTGTTTCCGGACACGTACTTCTCCCTGTCACCTCTGTGCCCGGCCCCTGGAGACTCCACGTGGAGAGAAACAAGAGACCAGAGATCCAGCTCCCTGGCTTGGACCCAGCAGGCCTTGGGCTAACAGCCCCCCGAGGAAGGGCTGCCCCCCATAGCATCTGGCCACTGCATCTGAGTAGGCTGGGGTCTGTTCTCCTCCAACAAAGGGAGGTCATTCTAAGCATCTGGCTCCCAGGAACCTTGGCCAGGCCCGGGCTGGGGAGACCCTTACAGTTCTGGAACATGGCCCCTTATCCTACCTCTGCACCTTTGCTCCCCCATCCAAGGCCCTCCACCCATCCTAATCCCGCCCCTCGGGCTTGGTGCAAGTTCCTTTCCTCCCTCCTGTCTTTGCCACATGCTGTGTCGCACACATAGGATGGGGTGGGAGGACATGAAGTGGATCTCAGAGGATGCTAGGATTTGATTTGGCCGAGAGGGAGGGCCAGCTCTGCCTTTCGCCCTCCTCTGTCCCTCAACTCAATCTTCCTGCCTGGTCCTCTCCTTGGGCAACACCCAGGTCTGGGTTTAGACAATTCCAGAGCTCCAGGCCAGCATCTTCCCCTCCAGACCCACATCCCTAACAGCCCCCAGATACATGGCTAAGGCTGATACATCATCCTCTCCCCCTGGATTCCTGCCTGCCCACCTGCACTCAGCTGAGCAGACCAGAACCTTGGGGTCATCCTCGACAGCACCCTTGCCCTCGTTCCCTCATGTCAGTTCGTCGCAAGGCTCTCCCACTCCCTCCTAAATGCCTCTCACATCTGCCCTTTCACCTCTAACCCTGTAGCCCCAAGTCCCAGCCATCAGTGCTCGCCTGGGTGACAGCCACAGGCTCCCAACTTGTCCACGCTTACCTCCCACCAGGGCTTTTGCAAATTTCTGGTAGTTTGAGCTTTCTAAAATGCAAAGCTGCCTATGTCTTTTCCCTTTCCCTTTTAAAAGCCCTGGCGGGCTCCCCACTGCCTACCCAATAAAGCCCTGGCTCCTCGGGTCCACCTGAGGAGCCAGGGCTTGCCCCCCAGTGACCTTGCCCCCCAGTGACCTGGGCCATCCCTCCTCCAGCCCCTTCTCCAGCATCTCCCCTCCCTGAACTTTCTGATGCAGGCCCAGTGAACTCCCGGTGTGACCCAGGCCCACGTAGGCGCTCTCTTCCCTCTGTGCCTTGACACATGCTGCTCCCTGGCACGCCCATGCCGGTCAGCCCCTCTCTCAGCCCACGCCCGACCTCCTTGTCCCTGACGTCTGCAGTAGAGCTGTGGCCCCCAGATCCTCTCACTCTCCACAGGGTCTGAGCACAGTTCACTAGTATGGTTCTTTGATTGTCTTTCTGGAAAGCCTAGATGCAGCTTGAGGGCAGGCACCACATGTGAGATCCCAGCTCAGCACCTGGTCAGTGCCTGTGGAGCAGAGACATGAATGAGCTTGTCCAGGTGGAACCCATGGGCCAGTGCCCCCCGCCCTCCCTCTGGGCGAGGTCCCATCAGGACCCCTACATGCCAGGCATCTGGGCCTAACAGAAGCAACATGGTAGCCCAGCTATGGAATCTGATTTTATTTTTTTAAGTTTGGGCTGTTTTAGATCCAGCCCGGGACTGGAATGGAGAGGCCCCAAGCTTCCTGCTCACTTTGTCATTCTGGAGGGAGTTCGATGGAGGAGAGCGGCATAAATCTGCAGGGAGGCCTGGAAGTTGACCTGGTTCCACCTACCCAAGCTATGTAGCCACTCATTTCTTTATTCATTCCACAAACATTTATTGAGCACCTACTGTGTGCTCGGCACTATCCCAGGAGCTTGGATATAGGTGGTGAACAAAACGGACGCAAGCCCTTCCCTCCAGGAGGTGAGAGTCTGGCCAGGAAGACAGACCTCAGATAAACACATACAAAATCAGCATGCTCCCAAGGGGAAGGGAACAAGAGGCAATGCGGAGCAGACGTCTTCAGACAGGTGGTCAGACAGTCCTTCTCAGAGCAACAGTGTTTAAGCTAAGACCTCAAAGATGCCACTCAGAGAGCCGAGGAGGGAGAGAGATCCCAGGGAGCAGGGGGGGAGGCAGCCTGTGCTGTGGCTTGAGCGAGGTGCTTGATCCCTCTTCATGCCTCCGTTTCCCCGTTTATGGTGGGGAAGCTGTGTCCTCACAGGGCTTTGGTGAAGGACGGGGAGAAAGGACATGTCCAGTCAGACTCAGCGGCCATTTGAATCTGTTCCCATGTTTATGGCAAGACGGCTGCCCCCTCCTGTTCTTGCACAGGGAGGTGCACCATCTTCATCCTCCTTAAAAAGTAAGCCACCCTGGGAGGGTCTCCTCTCAGCCTTATCAGCTGCGCAGTTCTCAGTCTGAATTCGATCATCAGAATCTATCAGGAGACCAGATTTCATAGATGAGAGAGCTGGGATCTGAGATAGAAACAGGTAGGGTAGAAGAGACCACTGTGGGGAAAATGGGAGAGCAGGTCTTCCTGATAGGAAGCCCTCGAGGATAACCCCAGTGCCTGGCACGGTGTCTGGAACAGAGCAGGGGCTCCAGATAGGTTTGCTGAGTGAAGCAACAGACATTCCCCACAACCGTACCCACAGAATGGAGACTTCCGGGCGATGAGAGTTCTCTGGGGTCCCCATTCCCTACCCTTTCCCCTTTCTTGCTTCAGTTCTTCTTTCCAGTCTTTCCCCACTTTTCTTGCAAGCTTTCAGTGGCACTAATGTTCCCACTTTCCCAGTGGACATTTGGCTGGGCCAGTGGGATCGCGCGCGCGCGCGCGTGTGTGTGTGTGTGTGTGTGTGTGTGTGTGTGTGTCTGCGGTCACGCGGGCTATGAGGGGGCTGGAGACAAAGGCCCCAGAGTGAGATTCAGGGCACAGCTGAACTGCCCTGAACTTTCCTTTTTGTTTTCAAGGAAATGCATAATCCAAGAACCACCCACGGCCCTGGCGGCCCTGCTAAGCAGGGCTGGAATGTGCTGCCTTTCCCGTTAGTAATTGTTTTTTCTGGTTAGCCAGTAACCCTTCCCCTGCCATTCCCTGTCGCTGGGGCCAGGCCCTCCCTCTGGGGCATCAGCAGATCTGGGGCGGACACCTAGGCTGCCCTCTTCAAGATTTCCCCAAACTCTCCCGCCCCCCCCCACCCCCCAGGGCGTGGCCAGTGGGTTGAGGACCTGACCTTGGAGTTGCATCACAGACCATCTGCCTGCACAATGATTCCTCTGCTCTCGCAAGAGGTGCTGGGGGCTGCCAAGGACTCAGGGACCTCGGAAGGCAGCCTGGTCCTGCCCGGGGCCTGCCAGCCTTTGTTACGGTGGCTGTGTGTCCGACTGTTGCCGTGCCTGTGATTGTGAATGGGTGTCAGTATGAGCCTGTGCAGAAATGTGAGTTTGTGTGGGTGGCTGTGATCTGGGACACCAAGGGCCCACTTGTGGCCTCGGAGTGTGTGTGTGTGTGTGAGTGTGTCCTGGGAGGGAGAAGAGGCTTGCTCCGGAGCTGACTCAGCACTTCTCTTTCCCGCCCACCCAGCTGAGGGGCTGAGCCTTTCCCCAGGGAGGAGGCAACCCCCTGGGCCCCCGTGTTTCTGTCTTTGGAGGCCCCACCTCCACCAAAAGGAGGGGGCAGGCATGGCATCCTGGGCCCCGTCCCAGTTAGATCCTTGTCTTTAATCCTTAGGGACTCAAGAGGTCAGTGGCTTGTGCTATTTCCTGACCCTCTCCGCCAAGCCCTGTATTTTCTGGTCCTGGAAGAACCGTCTGGAGCCCTCTGGCTGCATTTCCTGAGGTGGCTGTCACTCAAGGCCGGCTTCTGCTCAGATGCAGGCAGCCTCTGCGGAGTAAGGAGAGGCACCGGGGTGTCCCTTGCTGCGCCTCAGCACCACCTCGCTCCACACTGACACAGCTGCCTCATCCTCAGATAGGCCTGACGTCCGGCTTTCAATTCTTAGCGTGAGCACTGCCGCCCTGGGTAGGGAGTAGGCGCCGGTGTGGGCCGGGCTGCGCCATCCCCAGGGGGTCTGCACCTCCAGACCTCAGGAGCTCGGGATGACGGAGGGGCTAGGAAGTCGGGGGGCGGGGGGAGGGCTGGGGTCTCAGGTAGCAGCCTTGGGGCAGAGGCCTGCCTGTGCCCTGAGCAGCTGGCAGGGGATGCAGTGCCAAGGCCCGGTCCAGGGTGACCGCTGAACATTTGGTGCGAATCAAAGGTTTTTTCCAGGCAGGAGAGGAATGCTGCCGAGCGGGGTTTGGGAACGGGCCCGGCAGGGCAAACACTGCCCTAATTGAGGCCCTTCTAGACTTTTAATTATAAGCAGTGTTTTCCCAAGCTTCCTAAATTGACCGTGGAGACCCGCTGGTGTTATTGCCCCTGCCAGGGACAGGAAAAAAAATTGTTGTTAAAGCTTTTTCAGCAAGGTTTATTTTAGCCATGTTTTGAGGCGGAAGAGCTCACACAAGTGGAAGCCAGAGCCATTTTTCTCAGAAGGCCTCCTACAGACACAGAGGGACCAACGCCCACAGGTGTGATCAGATACTCGGATAGAACAGGCAAACACACAGACAGACACCTGGAGAGAAAGACACAGGTACAGACAGACGCGGTCATGGACGCGGCTGCAGATGCTGTAAACACAAGGCTGGAAATCCGATCCAAGCACCCGGAGCGTTTTAGAAACGAAAACATTGTTCCTGGCTCCGCCCGATCCACACCTCCACCTCCATCTCCTCCCACCCTGCAGGCTGGCCGGGTCTGGGCCTGCTTTGGAGCCCCTGTCCCCTTTGCAAGGCCTGTTTACAAAGGCAGACTTGCAAACCCCCAGCTGGGTGTTCCTTATGCCAGAGAAGCCTTTGTCCTGCTCTTGTCCCAGTCCCCAGGGGCTGTGACTGTCTGGGAAGGAAGGCCATGCCCTTGTCTGTGGAAAAGAGGTTAGGATACAACGTCAGCACCAGAGCTGAATCCTTGGGGCACCTTCCAAGAGAAACATCCAGGTTCTGGAGGCAGCCTGTCCGGGTGATAGATGCAGAAAATGGAGGTGCCGCTGGACACCTGAGTGCCTAGCTCTGCTTGTGTACAAGCATCACCTGGATCCCAGGACTCCCTTCAGGCAACAAAATCCGGATCCCTGTGGCTAGGGCCTGGGAGTCTGCATTTTATACCACCGCTCACCCCTTGTATCCTGAACACCGGAAGTGCTCAGTACGTGTTTGGCTGATGCTGGGCTCTGGGGACCTCTGACAGCTCTGAAGGACAGAGTAGTTTCCCCACACACACGGGTGGTCTGAGAGGGAAGCCCGCAAGGAACCTCCCATCCACTTCTCCTCTTTCCCTTCCCCTCGTGCTCCACGCCTGGGGGTCTGGACTCCCAGCCAGACTCTAGAATCCCTTCCCAGTGTTCAGCTATGAGCCCAGGAACGGTGCATGATAGAAATGGGCAGGAGGAAGGCTCCTGAGCGGGAGGGACAGAGGCCAGAGACAACTGTCCCCAATCTGCCATTTGGCCAAGGGTCCCCTTGGGCGTGGGCAGTGCCCAGACACAGGGCAGGAGGCCAGAGGCCAGGAGCAGAGAGAGGCCCTTTAGTCAGGGCTTGGGCAGGGTGAGCCTCGGTGGCCGTTATAGGCGGTTGCTATCGCCCCTTATCTGGGGCTCCTGGCTCTTACACCACGTCCCCAGCCACCCCTGGGGTCAGGGGGCCCCTGCCACTCCCTCCCCAAACAGACCGTTACTGGGTTTCCGTTGTTTGGGGAGGGGGTGAGGAGCTTTCTGCTTAATTAATCATTTTAGGCCACCCTGGGAAACTCATTAAGCCACGTCTCAGGGCTGGGAGAGGAACGCTGCTCTCAAAGTTGGAACTTTCTGGTCTGCCCCGTTGGGGTCCATTTTCCCTTCCACTCATGTACACACACGTGCGTGAGAGTGTGCCTGTGTGTGTGGGGAGGGGAGAGAGCGAGCCAGCGTGCCCTGGTATCCACGATTGTGTGTGTGTTTGTGTTTCCTAGATTCTGCAAGGAACTTCCCCTGATTCTTCATAATTACCAGCCTAGAAGAAATTCAAGATGCTTAGAGCAAAGGTCAAACTCCACCTGTTTTCCCTGCACTTCATTTTCCGGCAGTTCCCACAATAGTAAGATAAGTAAAAGATTAAGGCAATCTTTTCTAATTAAAGTAATTAAAAAACGGTGATGATTGCACCTTTCATCCGAAAGGGAAAATATTTACTCATCCAAACTGCAGGCCCTTAAAAGCATTCAGGAGGTCTATTTTGACAAACAGATCCTCTTCCCCTCCCCCAGTCCATTCTCTCTCCTCGGGGACACACACACAAAGGCAGGTTTATTTAGCAAGAGGCGGCTTGACAGGGGCACCCTGAAAGCTGGGCAGGAGGATGGGAGCCTGAGGCAGCCTTTGAGCAAGTGGACACTGCAGCCCAATCCCTGCCAGGCCCTGCAGGGATTTCTGGGACTGTAGGGATTTTGATTTGACCAGTCGATGTTTCCTTCTCCTTCCCCCAGGGGCACCCACCCGAGGGTTCCCTGCCTCCCTCTGACTGCTTCACTCTCTTTTGGCCTCTTCCCTCTGAACTGGCTGGCATGGAGGGCTCAAAATGGAAGACTGGATATAGCCTGTCCACCTGCCCATCGTCCCATCCTTTTAGCCAACACACGTATTAATTTGTCTGTGTGCTCGACATCAGTGCCGATGGGGCTCTGTCGGGGGGGTGTGGCACGGCCTCTGCCCTCAAGAAGCGCAGTCTAGTAACCTTTTATGCAAACTGCCCTTGGCTTCCCCAGGAGAAATCAAACACTGAGTTTTTGAGGCAGTGTAATCACCCAGTTTCCTGGTGAGTGAGGTTTGAGGTCCCAAATTACAACTTTTCCCTACCTAAGGAGTTATGCCTGTGACACGTGGCAGTGGGGACAGAGGTGCCCTGACATCCCAGGGCCAGGACTCTAGGCGCTAGAGTCTGTGGGGGACTGGGGGGTGTGAAGGGGCAGAGGTGTTGGCCGCTCAGTCCCATGACCTGGGCGTGACCCAGTCTCTGCCCTATACCGCCCTCCTCCTCGTCTCCACTGCCAGGAGATGGGACATGCTTTGGAGCTGGTGCAGCTAATTTAAAGCAGCCTTGATGGTAAAATCCCACTTAGAGGCTGTTCCCCAATCCTCAGAATATGACATGAAGACAAATTCTGGGAGTTCTCCTGGAACATCAGGGCCCAGCTGTCCCCTGAGAAGGGCCTGGTGGCCTCTGGCCCTCCAAGCGGGGCTGGATAGTGTCCTCAGCATGACCCACAGCCCTCAGCTGTCTTCCCTGCAGAGGCACGGCCTCAAAGAGCCAGCATGGGCAGATCCGTTTCTGCAGAGAGCCTGCTGTCCAGGAGGGCTGGGCGAGGAAGGGGACGGCATCTGTGCGTGCGTGCACGTGTTTGCGCTGTGTGTCCAACCTGTTTGTGGATAGTCTTATTTTGTACCCAGAATGTCTCACCAGAGACTGGGTCCAAGCCTACAGGGTTCCCCCTGTCCCACAAGCTCACTCAGTGTCAACCATCTTTGGACTCTGGCCTCTGGCAAAGCCACCTCAAAATCTCCCTCTTTTCCGCCTGGAATGACAGCTCTCATTTTACCACTTCTCTGCCTGGTCACCCTCAGCGGCTCCCCAGCTCCTGGGGAAACAGATTTACCAGCACACCTAAAGCAGAGGGTCCCAGTGGCCTACCTTACATCGCAAGGGGCTTGAGTCAGGTCTGACCCCAACTGGACTCTTCTCGCTGGTCCCAAAGATCAGGGGAGCCTGTGAGATGCTGTGAAAGCTGTGGGCTCTCAAGAGCACATGTGTGTCCACCACACAAAGATGCAAACAGGGATCCTGGGTGCACCAGAGCCCAGGCTGGGAACTTCTGTCCCTCCCACAGGCCCAGCTGCTGGGTTTGTCTCCAGGCTACCCGCACCCTTTCCTCCTTCCAACCTGCAGTGCCAGCCCCTGGGCCCAGAGCCTGAGCTGGGCAGGTGGCTCCCAATAGCCAGGCTTAGGCTGCCTCAGTCAGACTCACCGGGTGACTTATGTTTGACCAACCTACACATTTGGTGATTAAGTTGCTTGGTGCAAACAGCCCCTGGGGAACTGGAATCCTTGTTGCAAAAGTAAATTTTCCCTCTAGACCTAGTTTTTCTAATCTTGCTTTCTCTGCATTCTTTTTTTTTTTTTGTCTTCTGTCTTTCTAGTATCCCAACCCATTTTATCTTCTTCCTTTCCTCCCACTGAGACCCAATCAAACCTCCTGGTAAATAAACTCTCAGGCCACACTCTTAAAGAGACAGTGCATGCTTATTGCCAGCTGGTTGCTCATTCCTGCTCACTCTGTGAGAGACCCAGGTGTGATGGTCCAGGGGTGTCGAGGGATCACTACGGGACACTCACAGGAAGAAGTTGACTTTAAGCGGTTTACCAAAAAAGTGTCCAAGGAGACGCCTCTCCTTTCCCACACCTCGCTGGAGGACACAGAGCAGGAGGAAATAGTTTGGGGTTTCGCAGTAGCAGAGGTCTCCCCGATCCCTGCCTTGAGGTACTGGTGAGGTATGACCATGAGACTACTATTTTCTTTTGTCTATATGATCTGAAAAGGATTCCTTCCTTTTCAAGTGTGATTTTTAAAAAATGTATATTTTCATCTCAAACCTCCCGCCCACCACCACCAAGCGAACACATCTCTGAAGTGATCACATCAGTTGAAGGGAAAATACGATCAGGGGGACAAATCTAGTTTGCACACAACCTGCCTGGAACTTGGCTACTTTGTGACTTGAGGAGGCTGTGGTCTTAAATTGTATCGTTTGTGTATTGCTGGTTTGGTGCGATGGACTCACTGTGGGGCAGGGGTGAGGGTATGTGCGTGTACGTGTGCTTGTGTGTGCACGAGTCTGCACGGGTGCCAGATCGCTGCCTTGAAGGTCTCTGCCCTCAACAGGGGTCTGCTCAGCACGGGGCATGTGGACAAGCTGAGGACACTCGTCATTTCCCACCTGAGTTGTCTGGACTGGAAAGAGGGCAGTTCTTGGAGGACGGTGCTGTGCTGTTTCCATCCCCCGAGTGGCCCTGGGCCAGGGAGGAAGGTGTCCGCTCCAGGACCAGTGCAGCAGGCTTGGAGGGGCTGGGAGTCTGGGTTCGTAACAGTTTCCTGGCCAGGCTGAGCTGTTAGTCCCGGCCCACATCTGAGTAGCAGGCCCAGAGAGGCGGCAGTGGTCCTGCAGGACTCCCCACGCCCTTTCCTCGTCCCCTGCATTGAGGGCTGGCCTCCACCCGGCACTGGCACTGCCAACAAGGCCCAACTACTGACACTCCTAAACCATAGGCCTCTGTGGAACAAACAAAACCTAACTAAGGTGGCTTTTCCCCTTTAAGAGAATACATTCCTCAGCAGGACAGTTGCCCCCAGGGCACTCTCCCACTCCCACTTGGAAGCCAGGCAGAAAAATTGCCTGATGGGCAGGATTATGGGATTAGTCAACTTTCCCAAAACAGGCCCAGAGCCTCTGGGTCCGAAATGAGTTTTGGTCTGAGCCTTGGCCTGTGATTAGTGACAGATGTGGCAGTCGGGCCCACCCTCCTCCCTCTCCCAGCCTTGCCTCTTCCTTGAGTGCTAGTAACTCACTGTGTTACCTTAATCACAGGCCCCAGAAATTTGGGGGTAATGTGTTTCAGTGGGAATGGGCCTTATGGTTCAGTGGCCCAGGGCCCAAGGAGGAAGACATTACTGACTGGACCAAGGGTCTGGCTTTGCCAAGCTCTCTGCATCCTCACCAGACAGCAGCCCCATCACCTGCCCCACGCCACCAATCCCCACCCCCCACCCCCGAATTCTTCCTGTACTAGAGAGGCCGAGGGGGCCTATTAGGCCATGAGAGTCTGTAGCCCGTCCAGCTCCTGTCTCAGATTCCCCTCCCTTCTCACTGTGCCCTCTGTTTCTGGGCCCAGCTCCCAGGGTTCCCCTACAGTCCAGGCTGGGCCCCTGGCCCTCCTGGGTCTGCCCTTCAATCTCAATCCATCTGTGAGCTGGCCTGCACCAGTCCCAGAGCTGGTGTTTCCCAGGAATCCAGCTCCTGAAGACCACTCAGCTAAGGCCACCATGCTGGGACAGTCAGATGGCTGAGGAGGTCCCTGTGGACAGATCTAGGGCTTGGATCTAAGCCAGGAAGGGATGCCTCTTTTTTTTTTTGTTTTGTTTTGTTTTTGTTTGTTTTTTTTAAATTAATTTATTTTTATTTTATTTATTTATTTTTTTTAATTTATGGCTGTGTTGGGTGTCCGTTTCTGTGCGAGGGCTTTCTCTAGTTGCGGCAAGCGGGGGCCACTCTTCATCGCGGTGCGCGGGCCTCTCACTATCGCGGCCTCTCTTGTTGCGGAGCACAGGCTCCAGACGCGCAGGCTCAGTAGTTGTGGCTCACGGGCCTAGTTGCTCCGCGGCATGTGGGATCTTCCCAGACCAGGGCTCGAACCCGTGTGCCCTGCATTGGCAGGCGGACTCTCAACCACTGCGCCACCAGGGAAGCCCAGGGATGCCGCTTAATACCCTTCATGGGCCTAGAGGCCTTGTTTGCACTTAGAAGCTCCTTGCAGAGGAAGCGCACACACAGCTGGTGTCTCTATAGCGGGCTGCTCTCCTTGGAGTTTTTTTCTGAGTGAAGGCTGGTGGCAAGGAAATAAAATTTGTTTCTCACCATAACGCCTGTGATCCCTAGAGCTAGCACAGCCCTCCTTTTAGCTCTTGGCCTCCTCCAGCTCTCCTGATGGAGCTGACTTGGTAGTCTGTCTGGAAATGAGATTCTGCTGCCCTGTGACAGCCACAGGGGCTGAACTTGGTTCCTCTGGGCTATTAGATCTCAGGCCACACCCAGAATCCAGAGTCCTGAGCCCAGGCCAGATCCCAGAGCACAGTAGGACCAAGGTCTGAGTTCAGGCAGAGCCCGGAGCTCTGGTGATGCCAACTTCAGACTAGGCTGGAACTGGGGACAAGGCTGAGTGCTCAGTCTCTCTCAAGAGAAGGGCTGGTCCTTCTTTCAAGGGTGTAACATAACCTGGGAGGTAAATAGTTCTTCTGGGTAAAAGAAAACAGCTCATTAGATATTAGAGCTGGACAGAAATGTATAGATCTCCTAACTTTAGCTGGCATCAGAGTCACCTAGAAGGCTTGTTAAAACACAGATTTCTGGGGACTTCCCTGGTGGCGCAGTGGTTGGGAGTCTGCCTGCCAATGCAGGGGACACGGGTTTGAGCCCTGGTCTGGGAGGATCCCACATGCCGCGGAGCAGCTGGGCCCGTGCACCACGGCTGCTGAGCCTGCGCTCTGGAGCCCGTGAGCCACAACTACTGAGCCCGCACACCTCAACTGCTGGGGCCTGCGCACCTGGAACCCCTGCTCCGCAACAAGAGAAGCTGCCGCAGTGAGAGGCCTGCGCACTGCAACGGAGAGTAGCCCCCGCTCACCGCAGCTAGAGAAAGCCCGCACGCAGCAACGAAGACCCAACGCAGCCAAAAATAAATAAATAAATAAAATTTAAAAACAAAACAAAAAAACCCACACAGATTTCTGGGCCCTGCCTGAGAGGTTCTGATTCAGTAGGAGTGAGGTCTGAGGATCTGTATTTCTAACAAGTTCTCAAGTGATGATTGTGCTGAAGGGGACACACTTTGAGAACCATGGTACTAGCCCTCCTCTCCCATTTTATGGATGTAGAAACCAAGACCTGGTGGGACAAAGCATCTTGAGCAAGGTCAGCAGGGGATGATGGTGCAGCTGGGAGGGCAGGATTCTCACCTCCCTGTCAGCAGACGTTCTACTGCCCAGCCCTGCCTCATGTCCTTACGCACAGGGTCACACAGCTGGTAGCCAACCCTCCCTGCTGGCGACCACAGCCCACTGGGCACTGTTTAGTGCTGGCGGTGACTTAGAAAATGGGTTTGTGCCCGTAGCACCCAGTTGGTGCTGGAAATGGAAGTGGCATGTTTTGGCACGTCCTGGCCTCCAGGCTGAAAACTGTTTATTTGGACAGTTAGGAACACGACTTCAGCTGAACCGCAAATCAGACGGAAACCTTTATCTTGGGTGGCACGTTCTTGGTTTCCGCTCCTGCCCTTGCAGGCTTGCAGAGTGGGGCCACATTGGACAGGGTGCATCTGGGTGATTCCAGGGGCTCTGGCCTCCGCTCTGGAGAGATCAGTCAAGGGTGTCAGGAGCAAGCCATCTTGGTCGCCCTTTGTGCTGATTTTGGGATGACAATGGGGTGTTAGGAGGGGACCTGAGCTCTTTAATCAGGGATGCTAGGGCCTCTGGGGTCGCTTGAAGTGAGGTTGGGGTTTTTTCTGCAATTGGCAGTGGGACTCAGTGTCTGCTGGGCCATCTTCCGCCACCCCAGAGATCATTGTCTCCACTTATCTCCTCGTCCTCCTCCAGCCAAGAAAGCTCACATCACCCATCCCCACTCCGGGACACCAGGGGGCCCTTGGCGCTGGCAGCATTCGGTCCCCCTTTAGTCCCCGCCCCTCTGGGCGTTCCTGGGCCTCTACCATGTTGAGGGGCTCATGGGTAGGTAAGTCAGGTGTCTGCTTATAACCCTCCTTGAAGTTTAAGCTTCTCCCCAGACAAAATCCAAACCTCAGCCTCCCCCAGTGGCTCTGAGAGGAGCCGGCCCACCTCAGCCATAGCGGGTCACGGTTGGCCACTGTGTTGAGACACAGTCTCATAACTGGGTGCTTGGGGGCTCTGTGCGGGGTAGTCATGACAGCCTCCCTCCCCGAGCCGCCCTCCCTCATTCACTGCCCGCTACGGCAGCAGTGCAGGCCTGCCCTGCTCTCAAAGCCTCCAGGGCCCTACCTGGAGCCCACTGGGTCCCTGCAAACACTGATAGGACTTGCCTCTAGAACCTCAGCTTTTAAAATCCTACATCTTATTCTGTTTCTAAATGATTCACATTTGTCAATCTCATCTCTTTAGCTGCACATTGTAAAACCTTCTTGGGGCAGGAACTGGGTTTCCTGCCCATCACAAGCCCCGGTCACCACCCGCTTTGCTCCCACGACCCACCTGGGGTCTGGGTTGGGGCTGATGAGTGATTTTGGCCTTCACCACGGTGGCTAAAGACCCTTGTCCCAGGGTGTCTGTGTGAGGGCTGGCAGGTGAGCGCACTGGAACACATCTAACCTTTCTTTATCTGCCTCATCAGCTATCTTGGGATGCAGCCCCACATACACACTGGGGATGGGTGCAAGGGCGGAGGGCTGGGAGGCAAGAGGGTGATGTCTCCTTTCGGGAAGCGCCTTTCCGCACTCTGCCCGGTGTGGATTCCAGCGAAGGGGGTGGAGGCCGGGCATCTCGATGGAAACAGTCGAATCCCCAATCTGTTTCTTCATCCTGGCTCCAATCCCAATTTTCAAAAAAAGAGCACAGCAAAGAAAAGAAGCCCGCCTGGGGCTGAGCCAAGGCTGGGGGAAGTCAGCAGTCCAGGGAGGTGAACGTCAGGCAAGAGCGTGAAGAATTCTGCGTTGTTTTGAAACTGGTCACTTGCTTCCATATTCGTATGGACTGGTAAAGACCACATGGCCCGGGAAATGGGATTTTAATGAGAGAGGAGAGAAGAAACAGCAAAACACAATGTAAACCTGGGGAGGATACTTTGGGCTGCCCATTAGCCTGCGAGGCCAGCGACTTAAGGAGTTGAGGGCGCCCCTCCCGTCCTGCCCCGGTCCCTCCAAAGTCTGCTGGCCCGGCCCGCCTGCCTCCCCCTCCGCCTGGGCAGCCTGGAGGTTTGGGCTGCGAGCAGGTGCTTTCCCCTGGGCTGGGCCCTCACTACGCCCCATTTCCTGGAAGGGAGGCCTGCCTGAGAATAGAGGCTGCGGCCCAGAGGTAAGCGGGGGAGGGACGGGGGAATGAGGGCGCTTCCTCTGGGAAGGAGACGGATGTAAGCAGTGGGGACATGGCTCAGTGGTTCTCGTGCTGGGGTCCCACCCTCAGGAGCCCCCGTCCCCCCGTCGTGCTCTGGGGAGAGAGGCCTGGCACTGAGGGCTGTCCCGGCCTCCTTTAGACGCGGTGCTGCTCCCCGCAGAGCCCGGCCCACACGCTAATATTCCGGGCAGGCTTGACTCCTCACCAGAGGTGTGAACAGGCCTGGGTGTGGGGACCGGAATGAGGCACTTTCATGGACAAGTTGGAATTCGTTCGTGACCAGTAAATTGCCCCAGTCCCTGAGGCCATTTTCCATCATAAATCTGAACAACTGGACTCTGCAGAGCCCCAGTGCTGGAGCCATTTCCAGGGCAACAGGAAGGCTTGCGGGAGCTCTAACAGGGCTGGGCCTGCAGGAAGCTGAAGCCTGGGCCCCAGGGGAGGCCGTAGCTCTGGGCCACCTCCCGCCCTCCTACCCCCACCATGCTTGGCGCCGAGGGTCCTGCCTTCCTCCTTGAGAGCCTGTTCTGGGCGTCGAGGGCACGCGCTTTCCTGACTATCCTCAGACCGTTGAGCTGGCTGCTTCTTAGCTCCTTCTGCCTCTTTATTCTGCTGCCTCTCGCCGGGTTCTAGTCAAGCGTCTCTGTCCTGGGGTATCGTCTGTGCCTACAGCTTCAGGAATCACGCTCTGTGGATAACCTCAGAGCTGTGTCTCCAGTCCTGACTTCTTTTTTATTTTAATTAATTAATAAATAAACTAATTAATTTATTTATTGGCTGTGTCAGGTCTTCGTTGCTGCGTGCGGGCTTTCTCTATTTGCGGCGAGCAGGGGCTACTCTTCGTTGCGGTGCACGGGCTTCTCATTGCAGTGGCTTCTCTTGTTGCGGAGCATGGGCTCTAGGTGCGCGGGCTTCCGTAGTTGTGGCGCGCGGACTCAGTAGTTATGGCTCGCGGGCTCTAGGGCCCAGGCTCAGTAGTTGTGGCTCACGGGCTTAGTTGCTCCGCGGCATGTGGGATCTTCCCAGACCAGGGCTCGAACCCGTGTCCCCTGCATTGTCAGGCAGATTCTTAACCTCTGTGCCCTCAGGGAAGCCCTCCAGTCCTGACTTCTCTTCTGTGTCTGCCTGTAAGATTCTCCACAAGGGTGTCCCACAGCATCTCAAGCTCGTGCTGTCTAACCCGAATTCATCCGCCCCTTGTCCCCCACCCCACCCCACCAGTGGGCCCAGAACCTCTCTGGAATTGCCTTTGGCACTTCCCTCTCCCTAGTCTCCCAGGTGGCCCCAAGTCCTGCTTCTAGACCCCAGAGGTCACGTCTCCATCATGCTTTCTCCATCCCTCTCAAAATCCCATGGACTGAATCATTTTTTGCAAGAGCCTCCTGAAAGTCTTCCAGTCACATAGCTCCTGGGCAGTCATCCCCAAGCCGGGCCCAGAGTGTGTTACTTCCCAATGTCAACACTCTTGATGGCTCCCCAGTACCTCTAGAATACCCTCAAAAATCTTTAGCATAGGGGCTTCCCTGGTGGCGCAGTGGTTGAGAATCTGCCTGCCAATGCAGGGGACACGGGTTCGAGCCCTGGTCTGGGAAGATCCCACATGCCGCAGAACAACTGGGCCCGTGAGCCACAACTACTGAGCCTGCGCGTCTGGAGCCTGTGCTCCGCAACGAGAGGCCGCGATAGTGAGAGGCCCGCACACTGCGATGAAGAGTGGCCCCCGCTTGCCACAACTAGAGAAAGCCCTCGCACAGAAACGAAGACCCAACACAGCCAAAAATAAATAAATAAATAAATAAAAATTAAAAAAAAAAATCTTTAGCATAGATTCACAGTCCCCACCTTGAATCAACTCCCAACCCCACTTCCTCCCCTGGTTGCCTGCTCTTGCGTATTAGAACCCATGTGTTGCAACTCTTCCAGACTTCCTGAGTCAGCCTTGCTCTTACTGACTCCGTGATGCGGCTCCCACGTGCCTCCTGCTTGGCAGGGACAGTCCTGCCTCTGCCAATCACAGTCCTACCCTTTGTTTAAGACCCAGCCTAGGCACCAAACATCCAAACCCAAAAGGTAGAACAAGGAAGTTAGAGCCAGACTGACCGGGTACAAGACCCAGTTCTACTACTTGTATTGTTTGAGCTTTTGGTTACTTAACCCTTCTGTGCCTTGGTTTACTCATCTGTAAAATGAGGATAATAATAATAGTAACACCTGCCTCACTGGGTATTTGAAGAGTGAGACTGTGTAACGTGCAACAGTGTCTGGCACGTGGTCAGCACTTTATGAGTCAGTGAAAATAACCCAGATTATGAAGCCTCCTCTGATCCCCTAGGGCCAAATCTCCATACTTCCATAGCATTTTTGTTGACACTGCCGGTAGCACTCACCACACTTGCCTGGTTATGGAGTTAGAATTCTTTGATGACAGTTGGGAAATTGTCAGAAATCCACTGGAACAAACAAGGAGATTTTTTATCACAAGCATATGGTGGGTCTTATAGCACCCAACGGCAGGAATGCTGTGGCACCTCAGAGGGCCCTGGCATTGGCAGCTGGAAATATTGCTTGGACAACATTCTCTCTGAGAACATCCACTTAAGTGTTTTCTTTATAGACTGTGGCCTTGAAGAGCTGGCTGAAATCTGCTGCCCACTGCCCTGGAGGGCACATGCCACTGTCCAATACAGCAAGATAGAACCTGTCTCTTGGCCTCAGTTCAGGAGCTCCGACCAGCCTTTCTTGGATAAGGGCAGGGGAAGGGGTCATGTGATACAGGATTATTGCTGGGGATGCCCCACTGTGGGAGAGGGGATGAATTTATGGGGATCCGTACCACAGACTGCAATTGGTCCCTGTCTTTCTTAGTAAAAGAACTCCCAGTTTTTGCTGCCCTGAATGACGACTACATTTCCCTGCCTCCCTTGTGGTTGGATATAGCCATGTGACCAAGGTCTGGCCAAAATGCCATTAAAGGGCAGGGAATGCCCTTCTTAGCTTCTTCCTAGTAGCTGGACTCTGGAGCCAGACTGAGTTGAAATCCTAGCCCTGCCATCTAGGGGCCTGACCTTGGGCAAGTTACTTAAACCCTTTTGTGCCACAGTTTTCTTAGCAGTAAAACAGGAGTAAAAATAATATTGCTATAATAGGGCTATGGTGAGGAGTCCATGAATTGAAATTTGAAGCGTGATTAGAATGGTTCCTAGCACATAGTATGTGCTCTGCAAGTGTGGCTCTGGTGAGGAAGATGGTGATGAGGATGAAGAAGGGGATGAGCAGGCTGGAGCTTGAATGACAGGTCAGATGATGGGGTAGAGCTGTATGTTGAGGGTGGCCTGGACCCTAACATTTGTTGAGCCACAAACACCAGCCCAGACTGCTTGCCTCCTGACTTTAATTATAGCAAGGAAAAATAAATTTTCACCTTGGTTAAGCCACCATCATCTGGGGTTTTCAGTTACTTGCAGGCTAACCCAATCCTAAATGATATGGGACCTTGTAAGTTCAGCATACAGCCCTGTTCACTGTGTCATATTGTGTTGCCTTGAGACCATGTCTTATTGTGCCTACTTAGGTTATACATTCCTTCAAGACAGGGTAGCTCTCCACACTATCTTTGTGTCTTTATACTCTTTATAAAATCCTGCTTGGGGCTTCCCTGGTGGCGCAGTGGTTGAGAATCTGCAGGGGACACGGGTTCGAGCCCTGGTCTGGGAAGATCCCACATGCCACAGAGCAACTAAGCCCATGTGCCACAACTACTGAGCCTGCGCGTCTGGAGCCTGTGCTCCACAAGAGAGGCCGCGATAGTGAGAGGCCCGCGCACCGCGATGAAGAGTGGCCCCCGCTTGCCGCAACTAGAGAAAGCCCTCGCACAGAAACAAAGACCCAACACAGCCAAAAATTTAAAAAAAAAAAAAATTAATTAATAAAAAAAAAAAAATCCTGCTCATCGCAGGTATTCAGTAAGTAAGAAGTGAATAAATGGAAGAATGATGCTAAAAATTGTTGTCCTGGTTGGGTAGACTCTGTCTTTGTTTGAAACACCCAAAGGATTCTTTGTATTGGTTGGTTGCAGAAAATCTGTGAGAATATTAAGAGCAACATTTATCCAGCATAATGCCTGCTGTTCCACATACTTTGAGTGCATTATATATTTTAACCTTCATGGCAACCCTGTGAAATAAGTACTCTTATCAGCCTCATGCTGCAAATGAGGAAACTTGGCTTCAGAGAGATGGAGGTCAAGGTCTTAGATCCAGCCGGGAGAGCCAGGACTCAGACTCAGGCAGCCTGACTCCAGAGCCCAGGAACTTAACAATTTTGCTGTGAAACTTTCTCAGGGCTTTTGTCCTATAAGCACTTTGGAAAGGAGATTGAGATCACACAGAAGCTGTTCAGGCCAACAAGAACACATCGCTTCGGAGAGACCTTGCTTCTCTTTACACTTCGAGATTTGGTTGGAGGGCTGAGCTTCATAGAGACTGAAAGGAGAAAGTCGGGGTTTTCTTGAGTCAGTGAGGTGGAGATCCACACCGACCCTGCCCCCTGGACCAACCCAATCTCTCTCCTCTCCGTACTGCCATAGCGTGTTTGTGGCCATGACGAGCCGCTGGTCCAACTGGCTAATTGGTGGCAAAACAGTGGCAGCGTTTGTCTTTATCTCGTTCCTATCTGCCTGTTATTTGATTGTCACCATCTTATGCCCTGTTAGGGATTTCACATGTCATCTCAGCAAGGAAAGCTTCATTTTCAAAGATGAAAATAAAGAATGAAAAACTTAGTCATCCCTACCCCCCTCTGCCCCAAATGAAAATTTCATAGTGAGAGTTTAGTCAACAGAGATATGGGGGCTGGAAAACTTCCTGCTGCCTCTCAAATCACTATTGTCAACTTCTTCTCCTGTCCCTTCCCTTCTTCTTCCTCCTTCTCCTCCTCTTTTTTATTTTTTAAACCATTTTGCATCCCCTTTTCTTCTTCCCACCCCCAGAGCCTGCATGTCCTTCAAGGCCCACTTCCAGTCCCCTTGTCCAGGAGGCCTTCTCTACCTATTCCCATGCACCCTGGCCATCCCCATCACCCTGGCCGTCCCAGCTCAGGGTTCTGTGGCACCTGCAGTCTGGGCTGCATGCTTTAGTGCCCCTTCCTATACTGGGCCAGTCCTCCAAAGGTTGCTTACAAAGTCCTCGATTTTGTTAAACTGTTTGCTCTCAGAGCACCAAGGCCACATGGAACTGCCCTGGATGCTGTTGCAAGAATTTCTACTTTAGGAAGTCACTTTTTTTTTTTTTTTTTTGCCATGCCGCATAACATGCGGGATCTTAGTCCCCACCGCCCACCCCGACCAGGGATTGAAACTGTGCCCCCTGCAGTGAAAGCCTGGATTCTTGACCACTGGACCATCAGGGAAGTCCCTGGAAAGTCGTTTTAAAGTGACCTCTTAAGGCTCTTTCTGCGCTGAGATTTAAAGTTTTTCTCCTTTTCCTCTCATTTCCCCCGTCGTGCCTGCTTCAGTGTTGGGGAACAGATAGTGCTTAGGAAGGGTTTATTGAGCTGCTAAGGCTTCCTCTTTCTGGAACCAAGAGTGAAGGTCCCTTGAGGCAATGGTGGGAAAGTTCTCCTGTTTTCAAAGATCTCCCAGCAAGGAGGCCTGTCCAAGGCAGTGCACTTTCAGGGTTTGGGGATCAGGGCTTTTCTGAGGCCACCGTGCTACCTGATCTTGGTTGTGCTGCAATGGACGCTCTGGCGCCCCCTCTGGTCTGGCTGGCCTTGCCGCTCCTCTGGGTCCGGTCTCTGGGCCTATCTTCTGACCTGGGCTGGAAACCACAGCGGCCCTTCCTGAAATGACTCAACTTGGACTCAGCTCCAGCTCCTCCCCCGGCTCCAGGCGGCCAGTCCCTCAGGACCAGACCAGGACCACAGAGGTCCCAGCTTTTCTCAGAAAGATCTTGCTGCTGATCAGGGACAGCCATGCCAGAAATTCTGCAAAATGCAAATGCAAGCACTTTCAAGCCGTGGGCTTCGTGTTTCTGTCCCCATGGCCTCATTCCACCAAACTCCATGTTGCCTAGATGGAGTAAGTTCATCTCAGACTGGAGCACGTGTTTCCCCTCTGACTCGCCCCAGGAACCTGCTTGGCATGGGGCTGCTTGGGTTGGGACCTGGGTAGAGCATCCTGCCCTGCTGGAGCCTGGACCCTGACCCCAGCACCCCTGAAAAACCTGGTCCCTCAGGGAATCCACTCTAGACAAAGCCGAGGAGGTGTTTGGATCTGGGTTTGAGTTTGCACTGTGACCTGGTGTTCAAAGACCCTTTTGGTGCCCTAGGTGATGGTACCCGTGTTCCCAGCACACAGCTCAGGACCTTCCTGCCTGCCTCTCTCCCTCCCCAGCACTCTAGCCACAGGGTGGAATGAATGGAGGGGTGACTGAAGACACAGGTGGAAACAATGACCCTTCCTTCACATTTGCTTGAGACCCCAAGGCCTTTGAATCTTGCTATACCTGAGTTATTCCTCCCTTAGCATGTTGAATCCACTGCCTGGAATGGCCTCAACGCCCTTGCCTGGTCCATATCCTCCCTGTACTTTAGGGTGTGGCTCAGTCCTGCCATCACCATCTCCCTTCCCTGCCCTGCAGTCCTCGGGGACCTCTTTTTCTCCTTTGAGCTCTTAACTCTTGACATCTGCATCTCTCTCGTGTGACATTAATCCACATTCAACATTGTGACATTGTTCATTGTCTCATGCATCTATGCAGTGTTTTGTGTGTTTATTTTCCATCCACTTTCCACACATTTTAAACCAGCTGTTCCCAATAGAAATATAATGTGAGCTACATACGTAATTTAAGAATTTCCAGTAGTCACATTAACAAAGTACAAAGAAACAGGCAAAATTAGTATTTTATTTAACTCAATATATCAAAAATACATGGAACCAATATACGAATTATTAATGAGGTATTTTACATTTTGGGGTACAAAATCTTCAAAATCTGGAATGTATTTTACACTTATAGCACATGTCAGTTTGGCTGCTAAATTTTCATAGAAAACTCTTGATCTGCATTTAGATTTAATCATGACCTCTCCTTTTCTTACAAATATGACAAATATTGGACCAGAGCTTCTCCTTAGTGTTTCCTAGATGGAACCATACAATCAAGGGGATTCTGGGAATTGTAGTTCCCAGCCTCTCTCAGTGCCACAGAGGAGACCTAAGGTGGGGTGGTAGTGATGCTGAGCTGACTACAGATGATCTGCCTATTATTCCATTAGCTCCTAGGAGTAAGTAGGAGGACTTGCCAGATGGGAGGGGCAGCAGAAACAGAGCACAGACAAGGAGAGAAGGCAGTAGGTAGAGCAGGGACCCTGAATAAACCAAGAGGAGAGGAGTCTCTGGTGGTGGTAGGGGAAGCAGAGGAGGAGGAGGGTGGAGGGAGGAGAATGGTGGGGCCCCTAAATTGTTCCGGGCATCCAGATGCCCCAGTGTCATGAGGTGGCCAGGCCTATATCTCAATAACACCCATGTGGGGGAGGGGGGAGAGTGCTCACAGTTGTCCCTCCCCCTGACTCTAGGTGCTAAGGTTTGTTGGGACAGGGTGGTTGCTCCCAAGGTCTCAGATACTCTCTGAACTTAAAGGCCATAGGAGGGACTTCCCTGGTGGCGCAGTGGTTAAGAATCCGCCTGCCAACGCAGGGGACACAGGTTTGAGCCCTGGTCTGGGAAGATCCCACATGCCGCGGAGCAACTAAGCCCGTGCGCCACAACTGAGCCTGCACTCTAGAGCCCGTGAGCCACAACTACTGAGCATGCGTGCCACAACTACTGAAGCCCGCGTGCCTAGAGCCCACGCTCCGCAACAAGAGAAGCCACCACAATGAGAAGCCCGCACACTGTGACGAGGAGTAGCCCCCGCTCGCCGCAACTAGAGAAAGCCCGTGTGCAGGAACAAAGACCCAACGCAGCCAAATAAATAAATAGGCGAATAAATAAATAAATAAAATTTTAAAAAATTACTAAAATAAAAAAAGGCCGTAGGAGTCCTACCTCCTCCAGGAAGACTTCCCAGTCCACTCTTCCTTCAGCCTGAGCCCCCTGCTTTGACACTTGCTCACACATGCACTGTCATGGCTTGCTTGCTGTTCTGCGTGTGCTGTGTCCCCTATGCAGCCCTTTGGCATCAGAGGCCCAAGCTATCTCAAAATCCCACACACTCCTGGAAGGTGCTCCATATATCTGGGCTGGACTGAGCTGTGGCAGAGGCCAGAAGGAAAGGTCCGTGGATATCAGCAGAGTCACCTAGGCTGCACCGCGCTGATGGGCAAAGCTCTGGAAGGAGGGACAGAAGTCCATCTAGAGCCGCTTCCCTTCATCCCCCAAGGCAGCCAACCCAAATGAGGGAACTGGAGGAGCAAACCTTGCTGAAGGAAATCAGAGATCAACTGGAATGAATCCTCAGGCTGTTGAAAGGAGTAATGCAAACAAAACATGGTGTGTGTGTGTTGGGGTGGTGGGGGGAGCAGGGAGTGGGCTCCTAGTTACCATGGCACTAAGGGCACTGGGCCACACCCACCAAGGCTGGGCCAAAGCCTGGGTGAGGTTCTGAGAGGGAAACTGGGTTAAACAGCCAAGTCCTCCCCTGGAGAGGTGAGGCCCTCCACAGCACTGAGACAATTGCCTAGTAATGAGGAGACCCCCAGTTGGTGTCCAACTAAGGACACCAGCTTCTGACAAGTGGACGAGTCACTTACCTCTCTTTCTAGATGTTAACTCTAGAGATTGGAGCCACCCATGACCCTCTCTGTGCCTTCTCAAGGACTTTAGGGCTGGGCTACCTGTATGCGCTAGAGCTCATCTAGTCCATCGCCATCATCTTACAAATGAGGAAACCAAAGTGAATTCAAGGTCAGGTTTGAGGTAGGGCCTAGTGTCCTGGCTTCTCCCAGTGGCTTTTTCTTGTTGCTTTGGTCCTTCTTACTGGTCTCACCTCATGTATTCTCTCATCCTCTCTCAGGACTGGAGTCTTTTTTTCTGATCTTTCATCTTCTGAAGAGATAGCACTGCCCAGATTTTAGCAGTGTCAGAGCAAGCATTGAGTGCCTGGTGCATCTGAGGACCTTATGAATGGTTAGTGAGGTCACATCTAGTGATGGGGAGGGAAGCACGCATGGGACAGAAAATCAGACCCTATGGGCCTGTTGAGCCGTCAGACCGTGGTGTTTGAAGCAATGAAGTAGGGTTGATTTGACAAGTCTTGTCCCTGGATTCTGTCCCCCACCCCACAACCACCCAGACTATGTGCTTGCAATTCAAGTGTCTGGCACCAGATGGCAGTGTTGCTCTGTTATGAATTTTAGAAAACACTCTTCTGAGAAAGGTTTTAAATTTCATTCATTCATTCATTCAGCACATATTTACTAAGCACGTACAATATGTCAAGCACTTTGTAGGTACTTGGGATACAGCAGTGAACTAAACACAGAAATTTGTGCCCTCTTGGAGCTTATATTCTTGTGCAGGGGGATGGTGAATGAATGAGAAAAACACTTGGTATATCAGGTGATAATAGGTGCTATGGAGAAAAATAAAGCAGAGAAGGGGGAAAAGAAGGACTTGGATGGGGGGATGTAGTGAAGTTAAAGGGGAGGTCAGAGTTATAAGATCTTAGAAACTCTGCTGGGAAAGGCTATGGAGGCTTTAGGCAGGGGGTAAATCATAGAAGCAAAAAATGCTTGCATAGGGTTTTAAAGGGGGTTATATTTGACAGATGGGGAGACTGAGGCTCAGAGAGGGAGAGTGACCTGCCCAGGGTGAAAAATCTGGAGGGCACAGGCTGGCAGCCTTCAGTTCCAGGCCCAACTCACCCTTCCCTCCTGCCCCACCTCCTCCCAAACCCCACCTTGGTCCTGTGAGGGGCCCTCTCTCAATTTGGCAGAGACTATGAACTCACCAAATGCGGTGTACTTTTCTTCCTGGGCACATTTTCCAGCCTCTTTTGCAATTAGTATGTGCAGTTACCAAGTTCCGGCCAATGGATATCGGGCCAGAGTGATGTATACTAATTCCAGGCCTAACCCCTAAAAGTTTCTTGTATGTACTTTTGTGCACTCCCCTTTTCCCCATCTGTGCAACTAGAACTCTAGAGGACTCTAGAGCCTTGGAGGATGAGGAAGGCAATAAAACAAGGGTCCCTAGATGACTGCATGAAGAGCACCTCAACACCCTGCTTTGGACTGTGATGTGAGTGAGTCTGGTGTGTTAAATCATTGAGATTTGGAGGTTGTTTGTTACAGCAGCTAACTCACCCTAATTGATACACTCACCATGACTGAACCTAACTGAATGCATGTCCCACCAGCTTCAGCTCCCAACACTACATGTAGGGGATGCCTGCTGTTTCTGTCTGCCTGTGCAGCACCATTCTCTCTTTTCTTGGTCATAGCTCCCATTTTTATTAGAGGAGCCACCCCTCTTCTTGGTGAAGCTATTTCTTATGGGGCCTCTTCACCACCACCCAGAGGGGGGCGTGCGGTCCAGTGGCCATTGGCGTACACCATCCTCTTGGCCAAGTGATTGGTTCAGGGGTAGATATACATAATGCAATCAGAGTCTCACTTAAGATTCAGGCTTTGGATGCTGGAAAGAGAGTCTCACCTCCCCTGAGACCCTGAGTGTTGAGGAGGTACTGACTGATGAGGGCCTGAGGCTGCTGGAGCCATTGCCCAAGGACACAAGAAGAAGCTGTTGGCAGAATGAAGCCAACACATCGAGGAAAGTAGGCAAAGGGCCACAGAGAAGATTCAACTCTGCATCATTCCAGTCTTCCCAGAAGCCAGGCCTGCCTTCAGTTTTCCCAGTTGCAAGAGCCGATGACCTTTTTTAAAAAATTGATTCAGTTTGAATTTCTGTCACTTAGCACTGAAAGAGTTCTGATTAATAAGTAATTATTGAGCCAATATGTATTGAGACCTGCAGCTCATGTTGTGAGCCAGAGACTGGGGTAAACGGTGAGCAAATTAGACACGAGCTGCTAGGACCTCCTGTCCCCATACACAGATATATTTGGCAGGTGGGCCTGATGCCAGTGTAAAGTAGGAGAACAACCTGTCGAGAAATGGGGTCTCATTTTTCTACTTTTTAGGTTGCTGGCTTATCAGGATAGAGGAGGGAGTGTGTGCCTTTTCCTTCACACTTCTGGAAAGCCCAGCTTTTGAGTTCTTGAGGTTTGAGCTTTCCTTATCAGCATGAGGGAAGTAACAGTCTTTGGTCTGTGTTTCCGGCCAAATGGAGAACTTGCCAGGCTGGGGTGGGCTGCCCTGTGATTTGGAGGGCCTGTGCCCATCAGGTGGTTAAACGGGGAATCTGTCGGTAGGGCCAGGAGAGGGGCATGGCCTTTGGGGAGTGTGGGCCTTCTTGGACTGCAGAAGAGAAGAGTTGGAGGTTCTGTGGGGCGTGAACACTGGAGATCGGCCCCCAAGAATTGCTGGATGGGAGAGGGGCTGTTCTGTGCCTACGAGAACTGGACCCCAGGTGCTGAGGCTCAGGGACCTTGAGAAAGGTCTCCAGGCCAAGTCTGCCTCAGAATCAAGGTACCTTCTCTGCACGGACCATGTGGGCGACAGCAGGGACAACCATGGATTGACGATTAAGCCCCCGCCATCAATCTTCATGGGCCAGGCATAGCCTGGGGTCCTTCGATATAACTTTTTTCATCAACTGTCTATCATCATGACAAATGCAGGTTTTAGATAGATGTAACCTATTTGGGGAAATTTAAAAATGCAACGTTTCTTGCACCGTAAATTTTGTGGCGTGATTAACCTCTATATTTAATTACAAATTGTTACAAATTATGAAGGGAAATTACGGGGCTCCATGAATCCATTTCACTGAATCGCATCAATTCCGTGGGAGTAAATGATATTTTTTACTGAATGAGGGAGCTGCTTTAGGAAACCTCCTTAGGTGCAGTTTAGTCTTACGGTTAGATGGAGTTCAGGGACTCTCACAGTTCTTGGAATTTATTTTCTATCAAGACAAATTATAACAATCGCTTATTATGTGCAAGAGCTTCAGGCCCTCTAGATCCTCATCGCTCAGTATCTCAGAGGTAGAGAAACTCTCTCCGGCATCCATCAGGAAATCTTAAGCAAAACTCTGATTGGTATCACGGGGATGTGTCCATCCCCGAACCAATCAATTTGTCAAGAGGACTGTGTATTTGAATAGCCAGCCTAGATGATCTTATTCAATCCTCACAACAACCTTCTACGGTAAATATCATTATCTCCATTTTACAGGTGAGCAAACTGATGTGGAAACAGGTTAATTTACTTGTCCAAAGTTGTGGAGGACATTATTATTGCTCACCAGCACCTAGTTCCCCTCTCCTTCCCGGAACATGGGAGGATGGTGCTTCCCAGTCCTCTTGAAGTTAAATGAGGTCGTGTGACTTTCATGTGAATGGACCTGATATGGGTCACTTCCCAGTGGCAGCACTGAATCGCTTGTGCTTGACACCCAATTTTCTCCCTTCTCCACAGTGGTCGAAGAAGGCCGTGTCAAATCTGGAGGGGCACCACAGGGTCTTCACATGGAAGGCAGCTTCACAGAGCCACCTAGACATGTAGCAAGGCTTTGTGTCAGTGAGCAGACCTTTCTTGTTTTAAGCCACTGAGATTTGGGGGTTATTTGTTCCTGCAGCATAACTTAGCCTATCCTGATTGATGTAACCATCACTCGGCTAATAAGTAGCAGAACTAGAATTTGAACCAAAACGTGTCAGGCCCCAAAGCCTGTGTTCATAGCTATTCCTCTAAATTTCCACCACTCTTTGGGAGGTATCTTTTGCAAAATTTGCAGTTCTCCTAACTCTAGTGTTCCGTGTAATCTCTGTGAGTTTTGATCTCCAAGGGATGCAGCTTTCTCCCTCAGCTTTCATACGCTTCCTGTGTAGCCATGTTTCTCCTCGTCCTCATCAATTGAAATTTGACAAAAAACAAGGGACTTGCCTTCAGAAGCAGCCAGCACACCTGACATGGGTATGAGTGGCTCTTCTCTCCCGTTCTCCTCCAACCAGTCTCTGCCCCTCACTGTGATCCCCATCTGGGAGCCCGCTTCCTGCTGGAGACTCTTTGGGGGAAGATCCAGTTGGGAGCCCAGGGTTATTGCCAGTGTCATGCCAGGGAAGGAAAAGCCTAGAGACTAGGCAGGTTGTTGCTGCGCCATCCGCTGGGGAGGAATGGAAGGTAAGACAGCCTCGGGGGTGACGGGGAATCCAAGAGTCTCTGAGATGTTAAGAAGTTGGGGAACTGAAACCTGAACAGGGAAGCCCAGAGGCGCCCCCAGCAGTGGTTTGATGTCATTGGTCTGCAGTGCAGGCTTGAATGTATACATTACACATGACCCAGATGATTAGCACACAATGGACAGGTTCTTGCCGCCCTGGGCTGGGCACACAGAGAGGCCAATACAGACTTGTTGATTGTCTGTGACAAGACTCAGACCTCCCTTCTTCTCCTGGAATCATCAATACAATTGGCCCTGCGACTGCTTAGTTGGAGTTGAGCCTGTTCACTCACTGTTGTTTCAGAGGAGGATGAATAGCCCCCTCTGCTCTGACCAGATGGGGGACAGAGCAGGGGTCTGGGAGGTTGTGAGCCCTCCTAACAACAGGGAGGTCATTCATGGCCATTGTGTCTGATCTTCAGCTACCCTCTAAACACCACGCTAATTGACCACCCAAAGGCCATTCTCAACTTCTTCCCACCCCCCCTTTCCTGCCCTCTTCCAACCTTAGAGGCTGAAAAAGTGACACTTTCCCAGCCTCTTTTGTGGCATGAAATGGTCACATAACCCAGTTCTGGCTAACAAGGTGTAAGAAAAATTTGCCGGGAGTTGTGGGGAATGGCAATGGAAAATCTTCTGAGAAAGATTTTTCATCCTTGATCAAATAAGAAAAGCACATGAAGAGAGCTCTTTCCACTTTGACCATCACCCTACATCCTGACTTTGGAGGAAGTCTTAAGATGTGATATCTGGAGCTGTGGCAGCCGTCTTGCAACTGTAAGGGAGAATATAGAGAGAATTCGGACCCTGACCCAGAGCCCTGGCATCTTGAAGTTGCAAAGCCAGCTTGATAACTGCCTACCTCTAGACTTCTTAGTAAGCAGCTCTCTTATGGTTGAAGTCCCTGGTAGTCAGTTTCTATTACTTGCAGAAAAACACACAGGCTCTGTTATAGACATTACCCTTAAAAGTACAGATGAGACCTGGAGAGGTTAAGGACTTGCCTGAGGTGTCCTGATGTGAAAGGACATGTTCTCTCAGGGGGTGGACCTGGGGCAGGGGTGGGGCCTCTGGAACACCAGGAGAGGAGTAGGGAGACACTGCAAGTTTCTGAGCACGAGGGAAGGGGTAGTTGGAGGAGGCACAGGGAAGGTTTGGGGGGACTTTGACCAGAAAGCACACATGCAAACTCGCAGGTGGAACAACAAAGGGCAGCCGCCTTCCAGCAGGGACTTCCTTATGGCTGTCTCCAGAGAGCCTGCAGGAAGGAAGGAAAGGCAGTGGCTGGGATTCAACATAGACTAAAAGGACCTAAATTTAGATCAGACATCCAGGGAGAGGCTAGGAAATCCACTTGCGATTCTCTCTCTCTCTCTCTGCAGCGCTTTGGCCTACAGAGCACATCCAGCTACACTTTCTTATATGACCCTCCAGCAGTCCTTCATGGTCGGCAGGGCTGAGAACTGTCATTTACAGATGAGGCCACAGCAGCACAAAACCACACGGTGGAGGAAGGCCAGAACGCTGGTCTCAGCCATCTTTCTGGGAGTGGAAAAAAAGTAGCCCAGATTTGTAGCGTTTGCTGATTTCCATGGTGTAAATGCTCCGTGGCTGATTTTGCCAACATTTAAACAACTTTCTTGCAGAATTACTGGCATTTAACAATCGGCTCTTGGAGCCCATAGGAGCCTGCTCCAGCACACCCCTGCTATAGACGCCGCCCACCACGGCCCCCCGCCCCCGGCCCCCCATCCTGACTTAGTTCAGGCCCGCAGGCCCCTCCTGCCTTCTGCTGGCAGGTCTGTCCCTCTCCCATCCCAACCCTGGTTGTGGGCTTTCAGCTCGTGGCCCCCCACCTTGATGCTGCCGTGTGTGTTCCTACCCTCATCCCTGGTTCGCCACCTCTGCTTTCCCTTAATCCTGACCCCAGATTCCTGCCCCTGGCCTCTCCTGGTAACGGCTGGATGGCTTGTTGTAGGACCCATTCCCTCCTACCTTGGCCACAGCTGCTCCGTGTCCCTGCCAGCCTGCCTGGATGGGCCCCGGGGCCTCGTATGGGACATAACATTCCACTCTATGACATGGGACGGGGGTGTCTGGATAGTTGCAGATGAAGAGGCCCAGGGATCTCACTCTGAATTTCTTTCATTTTCCAAATGTCACACTCTTCCCTCCCAGTGCTCTGAGACCCCCTCAAAGCCTGGATTCCCTCCTGTCTTCCTGAGGGCAACCCTCTCCCCTGCCCTCATTCGCTGACTCTCTCTCCCTCACTGAGTGAAGGAACACGTCTCAACTTGACCCACAGCCCCTCTGGCTCTCCGGGACCTCTGTCCTTTCCAACCCTCCCCTTCGGATCCACCCATCTGGTGTCTGCGTCTGCTGTCCTGTGTCTAAAACCTACTCTTCCATGCTCCCTCCCTGCCTTTACTAAGGTCTTATCACTGTTTCATGACCCAGATCCTAACCATCATTACTGAGGTTTCCATCAAACCTGCCACCTCCCAACCCACCCCTGAAGTCCCACTGCGCTTCCAGCTGAGCTCTTCAGCACGCTTGAGCATCACTTCCTCCAGGAAGCCTTCCCTGATCACCCCCCTCTCTCTGCATCCTGAGTGAACCTTGATTGTAACTCTTCTCTCATTGTGATATAGCCATTTATTTGGGGGTCTCTCCCATTAGGCCATAGCTTTTTTGGAGGATAAACTATGTCACTCTGCCTTGAAGCCTAACACAGCGCCTGGCACGAGGTAGATACTTCATAAACATGGTTTACTTTGATGACACCTGGAGTTAATGGTCATTTCTCTTGCAGCACGCTAAAAGCACTTCCTATTGGAGTGCCTCTCAGCTCCTCCACTAGAGTGGAAGTCTCTTGAGGCCAAGAACCTGTCCTGTTCCTCGGCCCTTCCCAGTATGTAGCTTCAGGCAGCTTCCTGATGCTGGGGCACCATAGCTACTTGGGGGAGGGTGGGCAGAATCAGGTGTGTGTGCCATATGTCTTCAGGTGCAACTGACTGTTGACTGAGGCATCTCAAGAAGCAATTAAGTTTAAGATAGTTTTTAGTTACATGCTTGCAAGTCCTCACCCTGATTACGAAGACCCTTGGAGGGGCAGGGGGCTGTGAGTTCTGCATGGAAGCTGGGTGGCAGGAGCAAAGGCAGGAGGGCTGCGAGCCAGGCAAGCCAGTTCCCGAATGGCCCATCCAATCCCAGAGAGGCCAGAGGAATCTTTGAATGTGTCTGAGGGGCTGGGGACCGCTAATGAGGGCGGGGCAAGCCCTCTCCTCCACCCCTTGGCCAGCCTCCTTAGCAGGGAACATGGACTCTGGCTCCCAGCTGGAACCCCACGAGGAGAAATGTTCTTTTGGTTTTCCTGTTGGAATCCCACGAGTAGGAATGTTCTCGTGGTTTTCCTGTTGGAATCCTCGGGGCAGGAATGTTCTCGTGGGTTTCCTGTTGGAATTCCATGAAAAGTGCTTTCATTCTCTCAGCCTCGTGCTCCTGAAGTTTCAGGGGCATGGGGTCCGGAGGGATTCCCAAGCCTGTCCCCTCCCAGGCTTTGCCTGTGGGCTCTGGGTATCTAACTAGTGTGGAAACCTCCTGGAGGAGGGACTCTGGCCACAGACGATGCTGCCGCTGCAATTTCTGAGCGAAGCTCTGGTAATTTCTGTTCTGCTGCTATAAACGGGGTCCCCTGGAAGGTGGGCAGCCCTAGTCTGGGGTGATGAGGTAGGATGGGGTGGTGCTGAGATGGGGCCACACTGCCTGGGTCTCCATCCGAGCTACTTAGTGGCTGGCTGTAAACATACCTGCAGGGCTCTGAGCCTCAGTTTCCTCATCTGAATGGTAATCGAGTCTATGGCATAGAATGGCTGAGAGGGTGTGATAAATGAGATGACTCTCCCCATCTCCTTTCACCGAGCCCAGGACCAGGCAACACAAGCCACACCCTTGGTGAGGTCCAGCCACTCTGTGCTGTTGCTGGGCAGAATCTCTCCTTTTCCTTCGCAATGGCTCCTCCATCTCACGACTCCATTCCCAGGACCCCTTCCTACTCCCAACAGCTCTGGCCAGCTGTCAAGGGTCACGTGCAGGTGCCCATGAGCCCTACCCCTGGCCCCACCCACCTGCAGCCACCTCCCCTGGAATGTTTGGCAGGATGAGGGGCCTCCTTTGGACCATGGATGTTTGAGGAAAAGAGGCCAAGGGCTGAGGCCAGAGCAAAATGTGTCCAGCTGGCGTGTCAACTTTACTGAGGCTCAGCTCCTGGGACAATGGCTCAGTGATTCTCCCACTGGTTGCCTCCCATCCCTGCCCTCCTTCTCCTCCACCTCCTCCTCAACAGCATTATCCCAGCCTCTTTCTCAGGGCACTTGTGTATTCACTTTCTGTCTGAATCGCTACGAAACCCTAGTTAGGTGGGTGAGGCATAAATCAACCTTCCTCATTTAGGGAAGAAACTGAAGCTCAGACAGAGTAATACCAGTAGGTCATGCTTTTGTTAGCTCAAAACATTTTGCAATAGGTAATTCGCTCACATGGTTGATGGATCAGAACTCTATGAAGACGTGTACAGTCAAAAGCCCTGCTCCCACCCCATCCCCTTTCACCTTCCCAAGACAAGGTAACCCCATTTGCTAGTTTCTTAGGTATCCTTCCAGAATATCCTTCTGTAAATCCAAGCAAATAGGGCATGTGGTCTGATTTCCCCACTCCCTGCCCAGATGGTAGCATCCCACCTACCATGCTTTCCACTCAACATCCATCTTGGCAATCTCTCCCCGTCAGTTCCTAGAAGGTGTCTCTGTTCCTTTACCATCACTGACCACCTGCATTGAGTATTTGCTGCTGCCACGTGCTGTGCTGAAGGATCCATGTGGATATCATCACATCAACCTAAATGCCTGGGGCGCTCTTATCATCCCACTTTACAGATGAGAAAATTGAGGTGTGGAGAGTTAACCTAGTCCAGGGGACATGCCATCTGGTTCCAGAAACAGCGCTCTCATCTGCCGTGCAGCCTCAAGGTTCTGGAAGGACCCACCTCTTGATTTTACCCACCTCCCAGTGAGTGGTTTGAATGCAAACACCCAGCTGTGCTGAAAGCCACAGTCTTTAGGCTGCCAACTAACACACACCCACTTGCTCTATTTCCCCACCCACGAAAGGAATGGGTCAGAATGTTATGTAAGTGGTTAGACATGTGCCATTGTCTCACCGAACCCCCAACATGTAAAGATTATTATTCCCATTTTCTGGAGGAGGAAAATAAAGCTCTGAGAGGGTGAGCGACTTCTTTTAAAGGGATTCCGACTCAGGACTCAGGTCTCCAGACTTCCTCCTGGCAGCCTGCACAGTCTGACTCCCCTTCCTCTACTTGCCTCCTGGGACAGGGCAGTGTTGCTGCGGGGGTCCTTCTCTGGGAGGGAGGTGAGGGCTGCACCTGCGTCCCCAGCGGGCAGCTGTGGAGGCAGAGCAGGCTCTGGGTCAGCTTAGGTGGGTGGTGGGGAGGTGCTTCTTGAAGGTTATAAAGGGGGATGAAGATCTGTCCCCTCCCCAGAACTGGGCTTCCTGGGACAGAAGGACCAGACTCCTTCTAGTGATGCCAGGGCAGCTAAAGTGGCTGCTGGGAGCCCTTTTTCACAAAGAATTGTCTTCTCTGATCAGCCAGGATGATGGACTCTGCTTGGTTTCTTGATCTTCCCAAATGCATTGGGGGGTTGGGGGTAGGCCCTGAGTTGCCTGCTGGCCTATCTGGCTCTTGTTCTGCTCCTCTGGGCACTCGGCTATCCAAACCATCCCACCAAAGGGAAGACCTCCCCAGGATGGAGAGGCTCAGGGCTTGGTGGGAGGCTGACCTGCGCTCCCAGCCTGGGGAGCCGCGGAACCAGAGACGTGTAGCCATCAGCAGGGGGGCCCTGCTCCCCACACCCTCAGGCCCTTTGTAGTGTCCGTGTTAGGGTCAGCACCCGGGGTGCCACAGGGGGGTCAGGGTGGTCTCAAGGCCCATCCAGCTTTGGGACATATGGTTCCGCTAACTCTGCATTGCCTTCCTCTGGCCCCTTCTCGCCCGGCTCCTCTGCCTCTCCCTCCCTCCTGCCTGCCCTCCTCTCTCCTCCCCAACATTCCCAGCCCTGCCTGTCTCCCGGGAATCCCAGCAATAACAGCCACCATTTATTGACCACATGCCACATGCATTAAAGCTGCCATTTATCAAGCCCTCACTGTGTGCCAGGCACGTGTGAAGCATTTACACACATGCACACGCACATGTGTGCTAAGTCAATTAATACTCAAAACGCCCAAGGGAGGAAGGGAGTGTTATCATTTTTTTGCATATGAGAGAACGGAGAAGTGAAGAGACCCATTCAAGGTCATGCAGCCAGTGCGCAGAGGGAAGGTCTGAGTGCGTGTGGGCTGAGTGGGCGTCCCAGGTGCAGGGAAGGAGCCGGGAAAGAAGCTTCTTGGGGGTCAGTAGGGCTGGTGCCCAGGCAGCGGCTGGAGACTCCACGCCCTCACTACGCCTCTAGGCCATGGGCCATGGGCCCAATGGAGAAAGGAAATGGTCCACTGTGCGTGTCCCTCTATTCTAGTGCTCGTGAGTGGCCACCCTTCCATCTGTCCTGAGTTGTGAGTTGGGGGTGGGTATCAACAAAGAAAAACCTCCTCTCTCTTCCTCACTTTGTCTTTCCATCTCTCTGCATCTTGATGCTTCTGTTTCCTCTGTTTCTCTGTCTCACTCAAATCTCTTTCTTTCTCTCCATCCATCCATCTTTCTCTATCTCTTTGTCCTGGCAGGGGATAGGGGGAGGCCTCTGGAGCCCAGGTGGGGTTGTGCCCTCACAGCCAAAACCTTTAGAAGTCTCAAGAACAGAGAGGCTCTTGTTATTGCAGTTGGATTCTTTCGGCCCAGAGTCCAAGGTCCGCCTCAGCTTCGTAGACACACCTGGGAGCATCTTCTTGGCCCCCGGACACATCCACCACGCAAAGCTTCCACCCATGGGTATGAGGAGCTGGATGGCTATTGGGAAGCCATTTCCTGTGTGTGACCTCTCACCCTTTTCTCTTTGGGGCGCCCCAGGGCAGGTGGTTGCTTATCCTCTCTATCAGATGGGCCCTCCCAGGGCAGAGCTGTGCCTCCCTCACAGGTGGAGGACCCTACCCCTCTCTGATCCTACATCTCTCTCACTGCCTTGCTCCTTCCTCATTCACTGGCTCTCCTGCAGGAGGTCTGGGCCTTTAATTCCATTTCCTCGGCCCTGGATCTCTGCCTGCTGCTGACCAGCGCATAGCAGCAGGGGGCTGCTTTCCCAGGTACACCTGAGAGAGCCCTTCCCCTAGGGCAGGAGGGCAAGCCAGGGAAGAGGTCACTCTTGGAAAGCTGCATTTTTGGCTTTTCTGAAAGTTGCGAAAATGTGGCTTTGAGCAAGTTGAAAAAGAAATCAATGCCATCTCCCACAAATGATACCATTTCTCAGGCTCATGGAGCCACAGTTGGTAGACAAATAGGACATTAAAAATAGCTTTGTGTTTCCCAATCTTACAGCCTCTGGGGGCTGCAGGGAGAGGCCTTGGCCCAGCCGGGTTTTCTGGCCCATTGTCTGCCTGCCCCCGGGTTAGGAGTGGGCGTGGGCGCTGTTTCTAGGCGCAGTACTTCCCGGTCAGAGAAGGGAGGAGAGGGAGTTCTTGGCGAGGATGAACCAGATAACACACACGTGAATGGAGTAGCTGTTAGGTGTTTACTTTTCCTTTCCCAGGCCAAGAAATAGAGCGCTCTCCATTTTGAACTTCGGTTTCCACCCACTTTTTTTCTCTTCTCCTCTGCTTTTTCTTTTTTTCAAAAGTGTGCAGGGGGAGACTGAGATACAAGGTCTTATTTCCATCTGGGCTCTGGCCCAACAGCCTTGACCAAAAAGTTACTTAAGTCATATTTCCATCATCTTCAGATGGCTGTGTATTTATTTCTCACCAAAGTAAAATCCCAAATGGACTGCAGATATTTGCACGAGTCAAAACTGCTTCCTCCTGGCAGGGTTGGGATGGGGCTTTGATCCTTCTGAGAAAACAGAAATGTTGGCCTCAGCCTGGCAACAGTGATGCCTTTGGGATTTCCCAGAACTACCGGAGAGCTAGGCCTTGAGGGGGTGGGATGGGGATCTTGGGATCCAGAGGGACCATATCCTGGAGGTGGGTGTGGGGAGCTTTGAGAAGCAAAGCCGGATGAGTGATGGGGGCAGAAATCGAAGCAGGTAGGGTCACTGAGCAGGTGACTGGCCCAGAATAACCCTCTGGAGGATGGCAGCCATCACAGGAGCGCCGTGAGCACGACTCTGTACGGAGAGAAGGGCGAACTGTGGAAAATTACTCAGGGAGAAACCGCCACTTCTGGACACAGAGCCCTGCTGTTAGGCCAGTGTCCACTGGCCCCCATCTCTTTCTGTGCTCCCTCGCCCCCAGGGCGCTGAGCCTGGCACTGGGAAACAGCCCCTGGCCCGAGCAGGGCAGGTTCAGCCCTGGGTCAGGAGAATCAGCCTGGTTACCGCTGAGACAGGGCTGTTCTCTGCCACCAGGGGGCGCCCTCATCTCCAGGGTGGAAAGCCTCTGGGTGCCCCCTGTCCG
The DNA here is from genome assembly GCF_965194825.1 of Balaenoptera physalus. NCBI lineage: Eukaryota > Metazoa > Chordata > Mammalia > Artiodactyla > Balaenopteridae > Balaenoptera > Balaenoptera physalus. The sequence continues at coordinate 62,832,036 of NC_138894.1, read as the reverse complement.
CCTCCCGAGATGGCTCCCAGGAGGCGAGGGTTTGAGTGAGGATGGTGGGGGGCTCTCCAAGCTGAGGGGGATCCACTTAAGGGCTGAGAGGACGAACATAAGGAACCAGAGAAACAAAGAAAATGGGAAAAGACAGAATGTCGAAAGCCTGTGTTCTGACCTCTTCTTCCCTCTGCCTTTTCCTGTTTCTCATTTTCATTGATGTCCAGTGTGTATTTACATTGTTCCCTCTGTTTCTTGGCTTTCGTTTTCCTCTTTTTTGGCTTCAGGTCCCTTGCAACAGTGCTGATTTCTGTAAAGTGATTCCTAGGTTGCTGCTGATAAAATCAGTGTGATCCATGATAAAATCGCAGATGTGTCCCCATGGTCATGGGAGTTGAGAACTGAAGGCTCTGCAGAGGAACAGAACCTCCGCTTACCGACAATGGAGGCAGAAAACTGCCAGTTTGTACCACTTCCAGAACTTTCCCAGCTTCCTCAGGGCTGTCCTTTCGGCTGCCCTTTTCCCAGCCCCATGCAATTCCTCTTAGCCTGGGCCCTCTTGGCATCCCAGGCTGCAGGGCCTGCGCGGGACTCTGTGCCCCGGGGTCTGCCTTTCTGGGTGGAGCCCCCCTTGGTAAATCCGGCATCAAGTGCAGGGAGCTGGGTCTCTGGTGCGGTTTCTCCCCTGGCTCCTCTCCATCCGGGTCAGTCAGCAGGCCCGTTCCCCAGCCCAGGCCCGCCCTCTCTCTCCCACATCTTGGCTCAGCGCTCTGTTTTGCTTTAAGACTTTCTTTCAAACAGAGCCCAGAGTTGGCCACCAGTGTCTCTGGCCTGGCCCACCTCGAAGCCTGACCCTGACTCACGGTCCTGGGTCCCGACAGGACATGGTTCACACCGGTTTAAAAAACTCTGGACAGCGAAGTCACAGACCATCTGCACCCTCTTCTTCCGCTCCAGACGTTATTTATGTGTGCGGCTTTGTACTCATTGCTAAATGCGGCCTGTGTGAAGGCTGTTAATTAACCCTTTGAGAAATGAGCTTCCCATCAGGGAAGGGACAGGAATCAGGAACGTGTTTGTAATCAGGTTGTTACATGCCGATGATTTATCCTGCTTCAGATTAGTGGCTTAATGAAGCAGAGGAAGGGGTAGGGGAGATGCCCTCCAAAGTGGTTTAAATAAAGCCCATCTTGTGCACACAGATTGTCGGAAGGGCCGGAAATTCTAAATCAGCGGTGCTCCTGGGCCTTGGTGAGGAGACAGGAGGTATGTTGGGAGGCAGTGGGGGGTGGCAGTCTGCCAAAGCTCGCCTGTGTGGTCAGGAGGTGGGTGCAGACAGCCCTCCCAGTGATGAGTTGTGTGGTCACTTCATCTCCTTGGCCATCTATAAAATGGGACCATGCCTTGCCCTGCCTTCCTCACAGATCAGCTGTGGCGAGAGGACGGAGGAGAGACAAAGTAGGAGGTGGGACTTTCATTCCCACTTGGGAGGGAGGGTCTGGGGAGAGGACGTTAAAAAATTTTCTGGAGGGACCTCTATTCCCTCACCTGCAAATGAGGGTCATTCTAGAATCTTCACGGCTGGCTATATGATTGTAGTTCCCCCGATGCTGAAGACAGTCCTTCTGCTGAAATGAGAGGCCAGCTTTCGGGTGTCCCTGAGCCTTGGTTTCCCGGCTCAGGATCCACGGTTCCCCACCTTCCCCAGATGCTTGGAACGTGGCGCTGGGAAGGGCAGGCGGGAAGTCCCACCTTGTCCCGGCTGTGCGTGGGCCTCGGGGACTGAGTGGGCCACCAAGGCCTGCCGATGTTTTTAACGGCGACTCTTTACATTCTGTGTAAGGCATGCCTAAAAAGCACCATTGAGAGCAAGGGCTCAGACGCCTGCACTCAGCCAAGCTTCCTGTCAAAGCCGAATGCGCCCAGAAAACAAAAAAATGTATTCACAGCGCTCAGCCTTCCCCGCTTCCCAGGCTTATTTCATTTGAAAATATTCAGAGCTGGAGAGAGAGGAGGAAAAAGAAACAGAGTCCAGCCTGATTCCTCAGTGACCCTGCGTCTGCTCGGGGGTTGCGTAACCTCTCAGAGCTGCACATTTGCCAACTATTAAGGACGTTGTGAGGAGCAGGTGAGATAATGCATAGGAAGAGCAACTTCAGCAGGGGAGGCACAAAGAGTGCTCCCCCCAGCCCTCCTCCTCCCCCTCCTCCTCCCTCTCCCTCCCCTTTTGAGGACCCCCTCCATTCTCTCCTGAGGTCTCCACCTCACCCCTCCGTTGCAAACGTTTATAGTTATAAAAGGGACCCAGGTTAAACCAATCCAATATCTTTCAGTGATTTACCCAGACAGCCAAATGAGAATGAACTCTCAGGTGAACAGAACCCAAATATCTGTATTTCAACGTGACTCATAAACAAAGTAAAAGTGTATGTGTTCCGAGTTTTCATTTAGTTAGCTGTGCTTTAGCAAGCTTCCAGGTGATTCGGAGGCAGGCTAAAGTTTGAGACCACTGTCTAGAGTGTGTAAGTGCTCCCAAGCCCAGAGGAGAGGCAGGAGGGAGCGGTGACATTTCTTACTTGGAAATGGCTCCAGGAGCCCTTTGCTAGGAAGGACACCAGCTTTGGCCACCTCCTTCTTCTCTGGGGCCTCTGGTCACTCAGTAAGGACCCAGAAACCCACTCTCCATTCCAGCAGTGGGGAGTTGAAGCTGCCTTTGGGAGTTTCTGTGCCCCTTGGTGGTTGACTTCTGACTCCCCATTGTGGCGTGTCCATCTCCTCACTCTTGAGGTCCAGAGACGACTGAGAGCATTTCTCAAGTGTATCCCACCCACAGCCCTCTGCCCACCCACCCCTAGGGTAAGTAAAGCTACCAGGATTCCCTGCACCTTGGTTTTCCCAACTGGCAGACACATCTCAATAGAACTTCCTGTGTTGATGAAAATGTTCCGTGTCTGTGCTGTCCAACATGGCAGCCACAAGCCCCATGTCACTGTCGAGCACTTGCAATGTGGCTAGAGTGGCTGAGGAACTGAAATTTAAATTTGGTTTCATTTAAGTTAAATTCAAATAGCCACATGTGGCTCATGGTGACTACTGCACTGCATAGTGACCTTCTAGAATCTCCCTCAATGCCTTTGTCTCTGAGGTCTACCTTCCCTGGCCCCTTGACATCTGCTCCAGTCCTATGGAATCCTGTCCCATTGCATGGAGGGGAAACTGAGGCCCGAGAGAGAGGGCACTCTGGGATGCATAGGAAGCTGAGGGGACTGGGACCCACCAACTACCCCTACTCTGCCTTCAAGCCCAGGCCTCGGGCCAGCGGCCCCATCAGACCCTGGCCTCTGGCCGAGGTGTGGGAAGTCGAGTGTGATGAAACCCAAGCCCCCTTGGCTGGTGCCCAGCTGTGGTTTCACACTTGAGCCGCGGAGTCGGGCGGAGGCGGGTGGAGAGGACTGTCAGAGGATGGGAATTCGGGTGGCCTGGCCAACAGGCCCTGTGAGCAGGAGCTGTCCCCAAGGGGGTTTCCAGGCCGAGCAGGCTGCCAGCTTCTGTGGGTGCCTCCTGGTGGCTGAGGGCTCTGTGTGACCCAGGCCCTCCAGTTGCCCCGCCGTGGGGAGCAGCTGAGAAAGGACAGTGAAAGTGGTGACTGTGTGTGGTGAGTGTGTGTGTGCGCGTGCGTGCGTGCATGTGTAGGGGGTGTGCGCCAGCTTCTCTAGGGAGGAAACCAGCCAGCTCACCCTGCCTTCACTGCCATCATCCCGTGCTCCATAATTTGCAGGGCCCCGTGTAAAATAGAGACGCAAGGCCCCTTGTTCAAAAATTATTAAAGATTGCAAGAAGGTGACATCAGAGCATTAAACTAAGTGCAGGGCCTTCTGAGCACGTAGTCCTGAGTGACCGACAGGTTGCAAACTCATGAAGCTGGCCCTGCCCTCAGTGCCTGAGACAGACATGGGAAGGTCTCAGAAGAACAGAATACCTATCTTCTTGGCCAGCCTGAGGGCAAAAGCTGGCCCGTTCCTCTGTCCTCAGCCCCGCGGGGCTCCTGGAGGCAAACAGAAGTTTTGAGTTTCTTCCAGGACATCCACCCCAAGTCTTCTCTTAGGTGGGCTGATGCCTTCACACTGGGAAGGGGGAGGCTTGAGACACCATCTCAGCACCTGCCCTGATCCCTGCCAGAGCCGCCGGGGGGGGGACCAGGGAGGCAAGATGCAGCACGAGGTCATAAAAGCTTTAGTGAGTGCTTACTTCACGCCAGGTGCCTTGCTAAGTATCTTGGCGGTATTACCTCATTTGATCTTCCTAACACGCCAGGAGAGAGGTACTCTTGTCTGCCCCTTTTATGGATGGGAAAACTAAGCCCAGAAGGAGGGACCTTCTGCGGTGAGGGAAATGTTCTTTATCTTGATTGTGTGGTTTGTGACATGCATGTATATGTTCGTCAAAATTCATCAAGCTGTACACTTAATCTGCACGTTTACTGTAAATTATCCCTCAATAAAGTTGATTTATTAAAAAACATATTTTGAAAACTGAGACTTTGAGAACTTGCCCAAGGTTGCATTCCTAGTAAGTGACGGAACTAGGATTTTTAACTTAGGTTAAAGAGGAGTACCAAGCTGGTGCAAAGAGCCCCGGTCCTGGGGTCAGAAAGATGAGCTTCCAGACCTACCGACTTCTTGTTCTTGAGCAAATTACAGAGCCTCTCTGAGCCTCAGGCTCCTCATCTACAAAATGGGCCTCCCAAGGGGGTGGTTTAGGGTGCTGTCAGGGACATGTTCACAGGGTGAGAACCCCACAATGTCCCCAGAAGCTGTACTCAGTGCTCTTGTCCTGCTGTTCGTGCCTCTCTGCACTGGGGGCAAAGCTGAGGCTCTCATGTGGCACCCTCCTCTGCCTCCACCGGACCCTCTGTGGCTTTCGGCTCGGGTGCTGCCCGGTGACTTGGAAGCAGGGGCATGGCCCATGCAGGGCGAAGGTGGCAGGGTGACACCGGGGCTCTCCAGGGCGGCATGGGAGGAGGGGACATCCCTTTGTGGAGTCACTGACAAGCTCCCACAGAGGGAATTGATTTGGGATTTAGAATGTGGAGGATGGGAGGTGTCTGGAGGGCGCTTGCTAAGGTCCTCCTGGTCTTTGTTGGAAGGAGGATGGAGTTTGCTGTAGATTTTATTAGAAAAAATATCAGCTTAAGAACGTCTTAAAAGTTAAGAGTCTCCACTGAAAGTCTAGAAGTAGAATGTGTTACTTCCAGCTCTGGCCTCCCTCCATCTCTTCCATTCTGCTGGGCTGGACTGTATTTATTTATTTACTGGTAGGCACCCTCCCCACAAGGAGCTGAAGTTGTATTTATCACTTTGGTCTCCCAACCCCTGCCCAGGGCCTGACACATCCTAGGTGCTTAATAAATGCTGTTAGACCAAGAACTGAGAACTGGGGTTAGCCTGCCAGCACGAGGACTTAGGCCCAAACTCTACCAAACTACCAAGGGGGTCGCCCAATCCACTGCTCAGGTAGGAAAGTGACTCTGGGCCCCACCAGCTTCCTCACATGGGCCACCTCCAGTGGTTCTGTTTCCAGGCCAATTCCTTCTCAGTTCTGTTTTTGGGGAAATTCGGTTGTTTTTATCCCTAAAGAGCCACCTTGGTCCCCAAGTCCTAATAATACGTCTATCAGTAGAGTAACGCATGTGTTACTCATGAGAAAGCTGAGGCTCAGAGAGGTTAGGGACTCTCCCAAGGACACACAGCGAGGTCTTGACAGAGCCACCGCAAGCACTCTGGCCTCCTGGCCTCCTGTCCAGCGCCATGATACACCCGTTGCCTCTAATGCTCTCAGCCTCCACCCCCTACCCCAGTAATGGAACCCAGCTGAGTGGGGTTGGCCGCTGAGAGGCTCCAGGCTTGGCTTGGGCCAGCGACTCATGGAAATTGGGCCATTTTCTCTGGGCGGAAATGAGAAGCAGATGTGGCTCGGGAGCTGGGGTGCAGGCTCATGCCATGTCAAGGGGCTCAGGTTACACGAAGGAACACGTGACTGTGGTTACAAAAACAGCCTGAAACCCCCAAGGCCCACATCGTTGGGGGTCCACCCTAGGCCTGGGGAGCCAAGCCTCATCCCCACCCCTTACCTCCTGGGTAGCCCCTGAGACCCTAGAGGGAGCGTGAGACAGGAGGGGGCTGAGGGAGACTGGGGCCTTGGCTGCCATGCCTTCTCACACTCACTCTGTAAGGGGGCGGGGGGTGTAGTTACTGCTCCTCAGCTCAGGGCTGACCCCAGCAGCAAGTCCCTGTCCTCTGGAGGACACCCAGGAAGGCCAAGGCACCCTGTACAGAGGCCACAGCAGGCTCCCCCCAGGGCTGGCTTGAGGCTCGGCCCAGGCCCCAGACGCCTTTTATAGCCTGAAACACCTGGTGTTTCACCGCTTTGCTCCAATCCTTTGTGTTAAGGGATTGTCCCTGGTTGCAATGCATAACCTTTCTGGGAAAGCATCCGGTCTTAGGCAGTATTCAGGCAACCTTACCTGAGTGGAGATTAACTTATCACCTCCTTCTAAACAAACAGCCAGTGGGGCCTGGACCCAATGGGAAAGGGCGGAGGCAAGGCTCTGGAGGAAGAGGCTGGAGATCCTGGCACAGGAGGGGCCCAGGAACAACTTGGCAATGGCATGGTTTGTGTGGAGGGGTCTCTGCTCAGGCCCCTGCTCTTCTCCCTCAGCCAAAGGGGCAGGGCCCCATTCATTCAATCATTCATTCATTCCATAAATAAATGGTTCTTGTCTACCCACTGTGGCCAGGGCAGTGGGCTAAGCCCTGAGAATCCAAAGGTGACTGAGCATGGATTTCATCTCTAGGGTTTCACTGACTGCTGAGGGAGCCCACCAACAAATAGCTTTGATTGACTGATCGATTATCGAGTGTATACCATGTATCAGCAGTATTCTAGGCTCATAGCATCTACGGAAGGGGAGACAGACTATAAAAATAAAAAATAAGTTAAATCATATGTTTAGAAGGTGAAAAGTGCTATAAGAAAAGAAAATGGAGCAGGTGAGGGGGATCGGGAGGCACAGGCTGGTTGCGGTATTCACAGGGCTGGGAGGGTGCACTTTCCTGAGAAGGTGAGACTGGAACAAAGACTTGAAGCTGATAGGGGAGATGAGAATGGGCTTCTGGGGGGTGTGCAAAGGCCCCGGGGGCAGGAGGCGGCCTCGGGCGTTCAGGAGCAGCAAGGAAGCCGGTGCGTCTGGGGTGGAGAGGGAAAGGGGAGCAGGGATGGAGGTGCAGAGGGAAGGAGGACCAGGCCAGGAGGATCTCAGAGGCCACTGTAGGGTTCTAGCTTTTATGGTGGGTGAGATGGGAGGTGCTGGAGGGTTTTAAGCCGGGAGATGTGTGTTGACTGGCTTTTTCAGAGGACCGCTTGGGCTGTTGTGTCTGCAGTAGCCTGGAAGAGGTTAGGGCAAAGGGCAGGGGGACCGGTCAGGAGATATCTACAACAGTCCAGGTGGGAGGCGACGGTGCTTTGGCCAGGCTGCACAGTGGAGGATGGGAGAGGCACCCTGGGAGAAACCTGAATAAGGTTCCACGGTAACGGGAGAAGGGAGTGATTAAGTCTGACTAAGGACGCTTTCCCAGGGGATGTGACTCAAGCAGGATCTTGAAAAATGAGCAGTTCAGCGGTCACTCAAGAGAGTGAGCGTTTCAACACCAGGTGTGACAGGGGCCAAATCAAGAGAGAGCCGGGTCTGTTTGGGGACCCATGAAGTAGCTTGTCAACGTCAGAGCAGAAGGGCCAGGGGAGGCCGGGTTGGGAAGGAGCTTGCCACTCTGCCAAGGGTGTTATCCTGTAGACACTGGGGAGTTTGGGAAGAATTTTAAGCTTGAGGGCTTAAGACCTAATTTCCCATTAAGAAAAGTCCTGTGGTCACCATGAAGGGCTGGGAGGGAGGTGGCGAGAGGAGACCCAGATGGGAAGCAGAAAATGAGGGCTGACCCAGTGCAGTGGGAGAGGGAGGGAGGGATGAGAACTGTTTAGGGAGAAGAGAGGACCAGATGCGTGTGGGTTTGGGGAGAGAGGAGCAGGTGCTTTTGAGGAAGAGGATGAGTCAGTCTGGGACAGGCTGAATTGGAGGAGCTGCTGGGAGATCAGCTAGCAAAGTCTCAGAGCAGCCAATGGAGGGGTTTGGAGCTCAGCGGAGGGGATGCGTCCAGAAGCCTCGAGGGGCAGGAGGCATTTAAGCTGTGGAAGTCCGCCAGCTAGAGGGCCCCTCCAGATTTTTATCTTTAGGAAGATCTGAACAGAGGTATCGTTGCCTCCTCTTTGCCTCCCTCCCAAGGCCTTTGAGAGATGGGGAGAGAAAAACATTCTTGAGAGTGAAGAGGAAGGATCCAGGAGTGGGTCTCCTGGGGTACCACTGAGAAATCCCTGAACTGGTCCCACTTCACCCCAGGGTGTCTGTGGTGGGGGTCTAGATGGGCAAGGGTCTTGGTATCCGTGTCTATGGATCTCTGCATGCAGATATGTAAAGTGATGTGTTTTGGTTTTTTTTTTTATAAATTTATTTATTTTATTTATTTATTTTTGTCTGTGTTGGGTCTTTGTTGCTGCACACGGGCTTTCTCAAATTGCGGCGAGCGGGGGCTACTCTTCGTTGTGGTGTGTGGGCTTCTCATTGTGGTGGCTTCTCGTTGCAGAGCACGGGTTCTAGGCACGCGGGCTTCAATAGTTGCAGCACGCGGGCTCAGTAGTTGTGGCTCGCGGGCTCAGTAGTTGTGGCTCGCGGGCTCTAGAGCGCAGGCTCAGTAGTTGTAACACACGGGCTTAGTTGCTCCGCGGCATGTGGGATCTTCCCGGACCAGGGCTCGAACCCATGTCCCCTGCATTGGCAGGCGGATTCTTAACCACTGCGCCACCACGGAAGCCCAAGTGATGTGTTTTTATCTCCCCGTGATTACTGTTTTCCTGTAGCCCTTCTCAATGAGGCTTATTGCCCAGTGAAGTGGAGGGAGGATTCAAAGTAAGGCTTCAAGCAGGGGTGGGTGAAGCAGACATGATATAGACAAGCTGCTGCTGATGGCAATGGGACCAGAAAGGGGGATCCAAGGAAGAGGGAACATGAGAAACAAAAAGGCAGCACCATCCTTCAACCTCAGAGGCTGGTGTGGGAGAAACCCCAGTCAGCTTTGAGGGTAAATCTCGCTGCAAGGGATGGGTGGGGCTTGACTCAGATTGCAGTGGGGAGGAAATTTTAATGACACTCCCCTTTGCAAAGCAGAGATTCAAGATGGTGCCAAAGCAGTATGGTGCCAACCAGGAGGTGGTTTGAAATGGCTGAGGAAAGGGGTCTGGGAAGTGGCTTCATGGAACGCTGCTTGTTCCGGTGTGGTTGGGAAGAATGCGGCCAGGTGGTCCTAGGTCCCGGCGGCCATAGAGGCAAGATCCGTACCACCAGCCACATGCGGGGACCACACACTTCAGCATCACCCCTCCCCACCCCCACCAGCGAGCCCCAGGGACCAGGCGGGACCAGCCCTGTCCCACCTGTGTGTGTTTGTAAGAATGCAGAGGACCCCGCTCAGAAATCCTCTTCCCACTACCTCCTCCTCTTCCCACTACCATGAGGTCCATAAACGTCTCTTTGCACCAGGAAATTATCTTGGCTAGGAGAAGAGGGAGGGGTGAGAAAACCTTGGAAAACTGAGCAATTTTACTCAAAGGAGACTGAGTTAAACACACAGAAACGGAGGTACATCTAAGGGGCAGTCTAAAGGTTTCTTTTTGTTTGTTTTCTTTTCTTTTTTCTTTTTTTCCCGCTTGTCAATAGTAGGAATCATCAGATCAAGATGAGAAGAGTACAAGAAAAATTAAGAATGATTCTGGTTTGACCCATCTGGGTAGGAGTGTGTGATTTTCAGCCCTGCCACAATCATGTCTGTACAAGTTTGCTGGGGCAACAGTGTACTTTTTTTTTTTTAAGATTATTTCTTGATTTATTTATTTATTTTTGGCTGCCTTGGGTCTTAGTTGCGGCACGCGGGCTCTTCGCTGAGGCATGCGGGCTTCTCTCTAGTTGTGGCATGCGGGTTTTCTGTCTCTAGTTGTGGCGCGAGGGTTCCAGAGCGTGTGGGCTCTGCAGTTTGCGGCACGCGGGCTCTAGTTGAGGCGCGCGAGCTCAGTAGTTGTGGCATGTGAGCTTATTTGCTGCACAGCATGTGGGATCTTAGTTCCCCAACCAGGGATCGAACCTCCAGGGAAGTCCCCTGTACTTTTAATTCTATCCATCAGACCTTTCCTTGAGGAGCTGAGAATCATAAAATCATCAAATCTGTATTAATTATCTATTTCTGCATAATAAATTATTCCAAAATTCAGCTGCAATAAACATGTATTATCACACATGCTTCCTGGGGATCAGGAGCAGGGGTTTCTGGCTCAGGGTCTCTGATGAGGTTACAATCAAGATGTGGTCATCTAAAGGCTCAACTGGGGCTGGAGGATCTGATCCTAAGACCCACCTGCCAAGCTGGTGTTGTCTATTGACAGGGGGTCTCAGCTCCTCAACTCATGGATCTCTTTCTAGGGCTGCTTGTGTGTCTTCAGGACACGATGACTTACTTCCTCCAGAATAAGTCATGTGAACGAGCAATGTCTTTCACGACAACTTTGCCCCAGAAGTCGCACTTTCCCAAATGGTCCCTGCTCTCAAAAATGTTATGGTATTGCAGGCTAGATGAAACGTCCCTACCGCAAAATGCGATGTCTGAGGTCCAAGAGAAGTGATATGGGCTCTCTGAGGACAAAATGAGCTGACCAGTCAGGCAGCAGGAGGCTTCCCGGGAAGGGGCAGAAAAACCCTGCCCCCTTGTCCTGCCCCAAGTGGCTCTTCCTTGTGGAAGGAGGCCTGGTACCTGCAGACTGGTCAGATGGGGAAAGCTGCAGCGGCCTGGCCGAGTGAGACGACTGATTCCTGCTCACTGGACAACCAAGGGTGTGTAGAAGGGGCACTCTAAGACTGGAGAGAGGCTGCCAGGGGGCTTCTGGGGGCGAGGCATGGTAGGGCCCCGGAGGGACTTAAAAGTGAGACAAGGAACGGGGTGGTCAGGTGAGAGACAGGGCTCAGTGGGTGGGGGAGGGCAGAAAACCCAGAGGGCCACGTGGTCCTCTGTTGGTCAGCATGCCATTTTCCTGGCTGTCATCCCTACCACAGATGCATTCGTTCATTCGTCCATTCATTCATTCCTGCATGCCTGTTTGCTACAAAGTCCAGGTCCCTGCTCTTGGTGAGGTCAGAGTTAGAGGGTTGTTTGTGTACGAGGAGCATACCTTCTTAGGGAGGGTTGGGGGGCTGTCAGGGAAGGCTTCTCACCGGAGGTGAGGTCTGAGCTGCTTCTTGAAGGGGAGGAGGATTAAGCCAAGCAAGGGAGGGTGTTCTTAGGCTGGGAAACCAGCACATTCACAGGCCCAGGTGTGGCAGAGCACGAGGCATCCCTGGCACTGCCTCAGCGGGACGGCTGGGAGGGTGTCGAGAGATGAACCCGGAGGGACCAGAAGAGATGTGGCCCTGCCCGCCGGATGGGGTGGTTTGGAGTTCTTCCAGAAGACAACAGGGAGATTATGCAGGAATTTAAGCAGAGGCATGAAGGGATCTGCTTGGAAACTTGGAAGGAGTGTCTGGGCAGTGGGGATGAGGATCTGGAGAGGGAGAGTCCAGGAGGAGAGGGCACTAACCCGGGCTATGCCTGCGGGGGAAGAAGCAGGGGTGGAAAGGAGAGAAGGAGCCCAAGAGGCCTTTAGAAGGCTCAGCAGCATCCACTCCTGCCTAGAGGCTGAGTGGCAGCCCGGACCACAGACTGAGCCGTCCCAGCTCATCTCGGAGAAACTGTCTAATTCAGGTCGAGCACAAACCCAGCCCTCTGCTTTTTGGAAGATCTCATGGCCCCAGCAGCCTGGCCGCACATGGACCCAGCCAACCCCCTACTCCAGCCTGCTGCCCTCCTGCCAGGGGGATGCTCAGTCTCGTAGAAGCCGGCCTTTAGCTGGAAGCTGGTGAGGACCTGTGAGTTGGGAAGTGCTGGGGTGGGGAGGCAGCTCGGGGGCTGTGGCCACAGGGCAGCCCAAAGAAAGGAGGCACTGGGCTGGGGTCAGTGAGTCAGGAGAGGTCCAGCCAAAGACGAGAGACCGAGGCAGGGTTCCAGCCCCGTCCAAGTGGGCCTGAGTAGCGGTGTGGGCACCTGGAAAGTGAGGAGAAAGAAAGACTCTGGGCGCCCAGAGCACTGGCCACCTGAGAAGTGCCTGGGGGTGATGGGAGATGACCCCATACTGAAGGCTATTTCCTATAGCCCAGAACCAAGGCTGCGATCCCCGAGATGGGAGTTACTGCCACCCCAAATCCTCAAACCCTTTAAAGGAGTAAGCTGTGCTGTTCCCTCCTCACAGCAGATGGCGCCATCGTGCTGGGATTGGTGACCGAGGGGCCTGAGGGATCCCGCCCGGAAACCCTGCCTGGGAGTGGGAGGGGCCGGGAGCCCGCGCTGGGAGCTGCTGGAGGGGGTGGGAGGGGGCACCCCAGTCCTGCCTCCCTCCCGGAGGGTCTGCCGCTCCCTGGGCCCCTCACCTCGTGCCTGCCCGCTCCATTCACTTCTCCCCACTGGCCGAGCCTCACCGCCAGCCTCTTGCTGCCTCTCCCGTCTGTCCCTGCTTCCCTCGCTGCCCCCCACCCTCCGTTTCTGCCTTCAGCTGGGGTCAGCGTCTGGCAGCTGGTTCACTTGGAGGCATCATCACAGGATAAGGGAACTCCAGGCCCAGCCAGGGGGGATGCATTTGCCAGTGGGAATGTCCCCGTGGGGTCTTCCCTGAGCAGCTCCCAAGGGCTTGCTCACGTCTTATGTCCTCAGGAGGTGCTCAGTGCCCCTAACTAGGGGCGGGGGTTACCAGGATGGTGGCAGGAGAGGCAGGGTAGAGAGAGCGTTTGCTCTGAGTGAACGAATGACAAAATAAATTACAGCAGCTTTCAGTATGGCGAGGAACCTTCCGCTGATGACAGTGCCTTGTATCTCCCAATCTCTAGGTCTTTAGTTAAGAAGGAAAACCTGAAGAGCCCTTTCTCTCCCCACTTCTTCCTTTCCTCTGCTTGGGGTGGGGCAGCCCACTCGAGGCAAAGAGTGGGTGTCAGCTGGTGCTGGCGGTACACGGAGTTGGGGGTGGGCCCAGGAGGGCAATGGGATGGGGAAGGAAGGATGCCCGGGGCAGAAGAACCAAGGGGAGACCTCCAGGGAAACTTCCAAAGGAACCTCAGAGTCCCTAGCACGGGGTCTCAGGGGCATGAGGGCTCCTGGGGAAAAGAGCAGGGGTAAGAGGTGTGTGTGTTGGCTGATCTCCGCCTGGGATGCACAGTGCCCCGCCTGCCACTCCCCTGATCCAGGATTCCTTAAGGATAGCTGCCATGCTTTTTAGCCTTTAAATTGGTGCCATTGGTTTGATAAGAACGAGGCCATCTATGAGACAATAGGGCAGAATATTTTACAGAAGGGCTGCCTGGTAGCAAGAAGTGCCCACTCCCTGGCGCCCATACCACCTGTCCCCAGGCTGCCATCCATTTCCTTACCTCAGCTGGAGGTGGGTGGGGTGCTGCGTTGTATTTCAGCCTTAAATAAGCAGCCAGTTGTCATGCTCAGTCTTCCTAAGGATGGGCTGCCCTCTCTCTAATAGCTCTGGCTCACCCTGAACTTTTAGGTGGTCAGTGTATCATAGGCAGTGGTGAGTCTGTGGGTTAGATGTGAACTCCTGTTTCAACGTGCACCTGGGCAGGGTCAGGTGGGTCGGTGCTGAGGCGGCTGGGAGGGAGGAAGTGTGAACAGAGGGGGAGAGTTGAGAGGATACCAGAGGAAGGGGGACGAGAACAACGAGGCAAGAAGAGGGTGTCACTGGCAACTGCTCTGTCACTGCTCAGGAAGGGATGCCGGCATCCAGCAGTGGGCGTGGGGTTGCCGCAGGGAGAAAGGGGCCAGGAGCGGTGGGCCTGCACTCAGGACGGGATCGATGGGCAGTCATAATGGTCAGCCAGGAGTGTCCTCGTCTGTTCCCAATCCAGGGAGCACGCAGGCTGGGCTGGAAGTGAGGGAGGAAGGGGATGATGATAAAGAGTCCTCAGACATCTTGGGCAGCCAGCTGGAGGGAGGTCTGGGCTGGCAAGGCCGACTCTGGGACTCTGCTGTATATCTGGAATTTTCTGACCGATGTAAAAGTTGTCTTCTGAGTTGCTGTTCTGCAAGAAAGTAGCTTCTTGCTTGATTTATGGCTGAGGGTGACATTGCTGATAAACCTACTAATGGTACTCGTTGCCCATGGTGGGGAGAGGGGGGGAGTCACGGCTCCCAGCCCTGAAGGAGCTTACGGTGCACCTGGGGAAACAGCACGGGCACGATGAGGTAAGAGCTTCAGTGTAGGAGGAACCAGGGGGATGGGATCAGGGTGGGCAAGGAGGACTTCTTGAGAGAGGAAGGAGATGCAGATGGAGAAAGAGGAAGGTTTTCCAACATTATGGAACAGTGCAAGCAAAGGCATCAGGAAGGAGTGGAAGTTTGGGGGGATGGGGAGAGGTGGTGGGGGACACTAAGGAAGGACTTGGCACACAGAAGACACTCAACAGATTTCCTAAGGAAGGAAGGGTGGGGGGCGAGGGGAAGGCGGGAGAGAGGAGAGGGCAGAGAGCTGCTCTCAGAGGCAGGTCACTCCCCCCGCGTTAGCCCTGGGGCAGACAGCTGCAGAAGCACCCCCCTTGGGGAGCCGCATGGCAGGCCCTCGTTTCCCCAGCTCCCATCCCGGGCTTGCTCGAAAATATGAAGCTGAGGCTTAAAAACAGGCCTGTGGCCAAACCCCAGCCCATCGCCTTCTTCTTCCAGGGCCTGTCTCTAGCCAGTTCCTTGCAGAGTGGCAGCCTCTCCAGCGCCCTGCTGGAGAGGCAGGGGTGTTGCCACCGTGGGGTGACCGACCGGCCCGGAACCCCCCACCAAGATGGCAGCTTAGGGAGACAGCAGGGCCTTTGTCTGGTCCTGACCCTGCTGGGAGGCCCGCCGGCCTGAGTTTGCTCAGTGTTAATAATTGACCAGGTGCCCAGGGACAGGGCCCCCTCCGGCCAGCTGGATGGAGGGCACTCGGGGCTGGGGCCTTGGCCTCCCACAGCATCAGGTGAGACTCACCTGGGGCCGGGGGAGGAGAGAATCCTGGCCTTGGGTGAGGATCAAAGAAGCCCGATGCCTCCCCCACTGCTCTCCAAGCCCAGAATTACGTGAGGTGCAGAAAGGGCCCAGCCCACGGTGGCTGGAAGCCTCCCAGTTGTGACCCTCCAGAAGGACAGGGCGGGGCGGGAGGAGCACCTCTACCCCAAGAAGACAGGAGATGGAGGACGGAGAGAAGACCCTGGAAGGCAGGTGTGGTTCCCTCACGACAGAGCTGGACTCTTAGACCCAGTGGCCCCATCCCAAACAGCACGTGGCCACAGACCCCTTCCTCAGGCCCCCTGATGGAAAATGCCAGCCAGAGAGAGAATGTTTGGGTTGACTCCTTCTGGGCCAGAGGGAAGAGGGTTAAGGACCCCCAGCCCTGGTCAGACCACCTATGGTCTCTGGCCCTGGGTGAGTCAGGCACTGTTCACCCCAAAGCCACGTCGGGGAGGCCTCAGCCGGGAGCATGGAGGAAGGTACCTTGTGATGTGCCTCTCAAGCCGCAGGAGGGAGAGGAGGAGAGCAGAGAGAGAACGAGAAGGGGAGGGAGATGCTATTGACAGCAGCACCAACTCCTAGAGCTTCTTTATAAGAGTAAGTGAACTCGGTCAATCATCCTAAAGAGCCCTTTGAGCCGGGTGCTGTGACTACCCCCGTTTGACAGTTGAGGAAACCGGGGCACAAGCCGGTCATCTGTCCAAGCCCCGGAGTTGGGAAACAGCAGAGCAGAGGCAGTCTGACTCCAGCCCTGTGACCTGTACCACTCCCTTATCTCCTGGGGTCAGGGCAGGGGGGAGGGCTGCAGGAAGGGGAACGGGCCCCCTGAGTAGCAGAGAGTGGAGAATAATTGAGGAGGGTGCTGCCTGGGGATGCCTTGGAGGTGGAAGGGGGTGGGATCCAGCTTGTTCAGCTACTGCAGCCCGATCACCCAGTATTCTCCTTAGGGAAGGAGACCAGGTGGGCTGGCCCCTGGGTGTCAGGCAAGTGTGTCTCAGGCCTTGAGAGGGAGGGGCGGCGAGCCTCACCCCCCCTCCTCAACCCCACCTCTCCCCTTCCCCTTTGGCTTCACCTGTGAGAAGTCAATATTGATGTTTTATGACCCAAGATAAACACACATTTTTTTCCTCCCATACAGGGGTTATCTGGTCTGGAAGGTTAATCAATGACCACTGGGGGTGGGGGGAGCCTCTGAGAAGAAAGCAGCTATTCAGTTCAGTCCCCTGCCCCAGCCTCTCCCCTTCCCTCCTCCTCCCACCTGCTGCCTCCACCTCCCCATCCCAGTGGGGACTGACCTGGCCCTGCCAGTGAGCGGGGACAGGGCATTAGGGAGTGCGAGGCTGGAGTCCGAATGGGTGTGTTTGGGGGACTTAGTGGGATGCGGCAAGGAGAGCATCCTTGAGGCAGTTTGCCCTGCGGTTTTCACCACAACGACTGTTTCGTTCAGTTGGCAGGACAGGCGGGCCCGCACGAGGCTGCTGTGGGCCCAGCCTGGCTAGGTGTCTGGGAGAAAGAGGGAGCACTGTCCCCTGGGAGCCGCACACAGACGAGATGAGACTCATGTCACAGAGCACTCGAGTTGACCCAAGATGATGCTGGCCGCTTCCCAGGCAGGGGCGTTGGCGCCCAATGTGTGGGCCAGCCCTGTGTCTCACCCGCTCTGTGGCCTTGGACGGTGGCTTCACACCTCTGGGCCTCAGGGCCTCACCTCTCCTCGCAGGGGGTTTCAAGGGTCGAATGAGATCTTGTACTTAGAGTGGGGAGGAAATAAAGTGACTAAAGTTCACACGGATTGCAGCCTCCTCTGCCTTCTATGGGAAGGGCATGATTCACCTCTGGGTTAATGGTCCTTTTACTTAAACAGTGATTGGCCTTTAGAGTTTAGAAAACAGAGTGCCTGTGAGCGCAGCCTGGAGGGGTGAGGCTGAGCTGAAGCAAGCGGGCAGAGCTGTGATGCTGTAAGGACCGTTCCTGGGAGCGCTCAAGGGACCCAGAAATAGGGGAGAATAGAGCGATGTTGGGCGTCTGGAGAGAAGGCTTGAAAAATACCTTGTGGGGCAGAGGAGGGGCCAACAGAGGAATACTGCCAAGGGGAAGCTCCTGGGGTGGGGAATGACCAACACATTTTGAGAATGTAGTATGTGACCTTGAATTTGAAGTCGTTTCCACCTGATGCTAAAATCACTGTCCATTATTCCTAAATGTGATTAAATATCTGCTACACCCATGAGCCTTGGGTTCCTGGTACATTGCGGAGGGATGAAGGAGGAGACTGGCATCAGCTTAGCAAGAGGCAGTTCTCAAACGGGACGCCAGGCGCAGGGTTGAGGGCCACGATGAGGAGAAGCACCCTGGCAGAGGCCTGCTGCATCAGGAGAAACAAACCGCCCGCCTCAGAAAGCCCTCAGGAATATGGGACATGAGCGGTGACTCCACAAGGCTGGAGGACTTGAAGACACACACACAGACCAGGGGCACCTGGTTACATCAGTGAAGATGCCTTTTAAACACGATCATGCCACAGATGGCTGCCGTCATGGGATTGGGTTATGGTCTGGGAAATTTGAGGTTGAACACATGTAGTCCCTGACCCCCTGCTGGGCACTTGGCTGTGCCTACAGATGATGACGGTGAGACAGGTCTCTGCCCCTCAAAGAGTTCTCTTAAGAGAGGACAGGCTGTGACCAACATGACTAATTGTCCCCTACGTCACTGCCTCCCCTTCTTTCTCATTGTGATAGAACCCCCTCATTTTCAGCTGGGCACATCAGCCCAGAGTAAAGACTGCCTTTCACGGTCTCCCTTGCAACTAAGTGTAGCCACATGGCCAAAGGGAGGCGAACAGGAGTGATGTGTACAACTTCTGAATTGCATACTCCCCAGCCCCTTTCCCCCTTCCTGTTCACTGGAATTGAAAATTGGGGGTGACCATGTTGGACCCTGTAGGCGGGGACACCCTCCTGGGATGGGAAAGCAAAAAGGCAAAAGAAGCCCAGAGTCCTCATGACGTCACAGAACAAAACCATCAGACCAGCTTTGATTCTCTCATGAGAGAGAAATAAACTTCCATCTTGTCGAAGCTGCTGTTATGTTTGGTCTCCCAGTTATAGCTGCCAAAATCTTTTCCGTATTTGATTTCGACTACTTGGAAGTAAGAGAACTGTCATAAAAAATACTCACTTATGTGGTACTGGCTACTACAGTCGGGTAGGACAGACACAGATATGCAGACGGGAAAGTTGGTGACCCTTGTTATGCTCTGGCAGAAGATTTAGTAAACTGTCATCTTGATCAGTACCTTGACAGGAAGACCACATGCTCTCTGAGCCTGTAGAGAACTTGAGAACTGGGGAGGTCCTGACTACTTGCTGCGTTTGGCAGATTCCCAGAAAAGAGAGATGAACTCGGGTTAGACCTAGCCAGTTTTCAAGCAGAGACGGAAGGGAATACAGTTCTGCTAAGGGCACCTGTGCCTGCTGCCTGCAATCTAAATTGACTGAGAGTCTGGAATTTTGGAGCCTTGAAGAGTTGTCAATGCCAACTGCTTCTGTACCCCAGATGGAAGGAGTGACCAAAGTTGGCTCTGAACAGACAGCCTTAGTAGGAGTTAAGACTATGGCCCTGAGCCTTTCTCAAGCTTTCCCAGGTGAGAATTCTCTGCCAGACTGTGGGAGCCAGCCCAGCAGCCAAGATCAGATTAAGGGTGTTCCCTTTCCACCCTGGCCTATTGTCTCAGATGGCCTGAAGATAGCAACCATGAAGCTGAGAGAGGGGTCTGGGCAGAGCTCGGAAGACAGTAAAAATACAGCCTGACAAACTCTGTCAGGACAAGACCTTTGGCTGAGTTACCTGCACATGGAACTGAGTCAAAGCAAATAGGCCAGGAGCCCAAGAGAGGCATATTCTTTGATGCCCACTTCAGATATGGTTATGGAGGTCAGTGACCTAGTAAGAGTCTCCCAGAGGGCAAAGCCAAGAGCCAAGGAGGACAGTGGACAAGGGAGTTACTTCTAGAAAACAGAAGGACAGGACAGAGTCTTTATAACTTCTAACTAGCATGATTTGGTAATTGCTGTGGACTGGGGCCATCTGTGTAGTTCCCATTGTTTTATTTTCCAAGTAAGAATTGTTTTTAAAATGTGATATGTGGTTCTTGTTCCATCATTGTCTGTTGGAGGAGGGTGGGGTGCAGATGTGTCTTTTTTTTTTAATAAATTTATTTATTTATTCATTTATTTAATTTTTGGCTGAATTGGGTCTTTGCTGCTGCACGTGGGCTTTCTCTAGTTGCTGAGAGCGGGGGCTACTCTTCGTTGCGGTGCCGCGGGCTTCTCATCGTGGTGGCTTTCCCGGTTGCAGAGCACAGGCTCTAGCCTCATGGGCTTCAGTAGTTGTGGCGCATGGGCTCAGTAGTTGTGGCTCGTGGGCTCTAGAGTGCAGGCTCAGTAGTTGTGGCTCACGGGCTTAGTTGCTCCATGGCATGTGGGATCCTCCCGGACCAGGGCTCGAACCCATGTCCCCTGCACTGGCAGGTGGATTCTTAACCACTACACCACCAGGGAAGTCCCAGATGTGTCTTTTAAGTGTGTTGGTCTCCAGGCCACAGGTAACCACATCCAGATCTGATTGAGGTGTTGGGTGCAAGATGGCCTGGTGTTTGAGGTTGTCTGTCTTGGAAGACAATGTTAGTGTTTTATGTGTGAAAAGAAGCGTGATCACAGGTAGTAAGGTGGCCAAAGGCGTGGACTGTGGCAGAGACTGCTAATTTGCCCCAAGATCCATTTTTCCCTTGTCTCTCTAATAATATAATACCTGAAGTAGAGTGAAGCAAGTGGCCACCCAGGATAAAACTGCATTTCCCTGACCCTTTGAAGTTTTATGTGGCCATAAATCTAAGTTCTGGCCAGTGGGATGTGAATAAAGTGATGGTACAAGTTCTGGATGATATCATAGAAAGTCAGGAGACACTCTCTCCATCCCCTTTCCCTGTCTTGATGGCTGGAAGGCAGACATGTTGGAGAGTCATGTTGGTCCACGCATATGAATGCAAACCCTAAGGATGGTGGAGCAACAAGATAGAAGGAGCCTGGATCCCAACATTGCAGAGCTGAGGCAGCATGCCACTTGGGACTTTTAAATGAGACAGAAATAAACTTGCTCAAATCACTGGTATTTGGAGGTTTTATTTGTTTTTGTTGTAGCATCTGAGCCTCTAACCTAAGCAACACAGCACCTCAATTACTGCAAAACCGTGGAATAAGAGCTCTAGTAGACATATGTGTAAGGTGCTATGGGAGTGAAGTGAAAAGAGTGATTAATTCTGTTTTGGGGAAATCTGGGAAGACTCCCAGGAGGGGATGATATTTAAAATGCATCTTGAAGGGTGAGAGACTTTTCCAGATGCACAAGTGAGGAGGCGAAAGGGAAGGACATACCTGGACGTTGGACAGTACGAGCAAAGGCTCAAAGTGGTGAAAGCACCTGTCAAACGGCTCAAGATGCATAAAGGGAGAGGCAGTTCTGGGAGACGGGATTGGTGACATAGATGGAGTCAGTTGGGAAGGACCTTGAATGTCATGCTATGGAGTTTAGACTTTATCATTTGGAACCACGGAGGGGTTTAACAGGGAGGTAACATGATCTAATTTTTTTTTTTTTAAAGTAGGTCTGCAACTGGGTTTAAGATGGATTCGAGAAGAGAGAGCCTGGGGGCAGAGGAAAGGCACTATGTAAACGTAATGCAAGTCAATTTTGACTTTCCCACAGAAACAATGTTATAAGAGAGGATTATGCTTCTGGCCATGGGCCTGACATACAGATTTTTATAGAACTGACCACAAAACGAAACTCAAGGAGCTATAATGGTATACCCATAATCTCTACATTACAAAGTTTCTAAACAGTATATGAATAATTAAATAGGGCCACACAGCAACTAACCACAAAAAGATATGTATAATATCATATAATGACTTTAGTCTCTTATTTCTGCCCTTTAAGGAATTTATTGTTACAAAAGTAATCTGTTTATTTTTAATAGCTTTATTGAACTATAATTGACCTATAGTGAACTGCACATATTTAAAGTATACAATGTGATAAGTTTTGACATATTTATACACCCTTGAAACCATCACCACAGACAAGAAAATGAACATTTCCATCACCCTAAAAGTTTCCTCTTATGTAATTCTTCTCCCACCCCTTCCCCATCTACCAATTCCCAGGCAATCACTGATCTGCTTTTTTTTTTTTTAATATTCTAGAATTTTATATAAATGGAATCATATCATATGTACTCTTTTTAGTCTGACTTCTTTCTCTCAGCATAATTATTTTTGAGATGCATCCATGTGGCAGCACATATAAATAGTTAATTCTTTTTTAATATTGAGTAATATTCCATTGTACAGATATGCCACAGTTTATGTATCCAGTCACCTGTTGATGGACCTTTGGTTGTTTCCAGTATTTGGTTATTACAAATAAAGCTACTATGTGCATTCATGAGTAAGTCTTTGTAGAAACATAGGCTTTCATTCCTCTGGGTAAATACCTAGGAGTGGAATGGCTGGATCACGATAGGTATATGTTTAACTTTTTAAGAAACTGCCAAAAAGTTTTCCAAAGTGGTTGGTGGTTGTACCATTTTACATTTTCGCCAGCTATGTATGCAAGTTCCAGTTCCTCCATGTACTTGTCAAAACTTGATAGGGTCAGTCCCTTTATTTTAGCCATTCCAATAGGTTTTTAGTGGTATCTCAAATCTTTTATCTGTTATTGATTAGATTATTTTCTTACTATTATGTTTTGAGAGTTCTTTATATATTCTGGATATAAGTCCTGTATCAGATACATGATTTGCAAGTACTTTCTCCAAGTCTGTGGTTCCTCTTTTCGTTCTCTTAATAGTGTCTGGGGCTTCCCTGGTGGTGCAGCGGTTGAGAGTCTGCCTGCCGATGCAGGGGACACGGGTTTGAGCCCTGGTCCGGGAAGATCCCACATGCCGCGGAGCAACTAAGCCCGTGCGCCACAACTACTGAGCCTGCGCCTCTGGAGCTGTGCTCTGCAACGAGAGGCCGCGACAGTGAGAGGCCCGCGCACCGCGATGAAGAGTGGACCCCGCTCGCCACAACTGGAGAAAGCCCTCACACAGAAACGAAGAACCAGCACAGCCAAAAATAAATAAATAAATAAATTAATTAATTAATTTTTAAAAAAGCAAAAAAAAAAAAGTGTCTGTTAAGAGCAGACATTTTTAATTTGGATAAAGTCCAATTGATCAATTTACTCTTTTATGGATCATACTTTTGGTGCTATATCTAAGAAATTTTTGCCTTCTCCATGGTTGCAAAGGTTTTCTTCTAGATGTTTTACTTACAGTTAAGTCTATAGTCCATTTTGAGTTATATTTTGTATATGGTGCAAAGTATAGATAGAGACTTTTTTGCTTATGGGTGTGTAATTGTTCCAGCAGTATTTGTTTAAAACACCATCTTTTTTGGACTGCATTGCCTTTGTGCCTTTGTTGAAAATCACTTGTCCTATAAGTATAGGATAATACTTATAGGTCAATTTCACCTCAATAAAGCTGTTTTTTAAAAAAAGTATAGTGTCTATTTCTGGTCTCTTGATTCTGTTCCATTGATGTCTATTTTTATGCCAATATCAAACTGTCTTGATTTATTGTAACCTTTTAATAAATTTTGAAATCAGGTAATGTTTTCCAACTTTGCTCTTCAAAAGTTGTTTTTGTTTGTTTTTTTAATTAATTAATTAATTAATTTGTTTTTAAATTAATAGACCTTAACTTTTTTTTTTTAAGTATTTGTTTATTTATTTATTTATGGCTGTGTTGGGTCTCCGTTTCTGTGCGAGGGCTTTCTCTAGTTGCGGCAAGCGGGGGCCGCTCTTCATCGCGGTGCGCGGGCCTCTCACTATCGCGGCCTCTCCCATTGCGGAGCACAGGCTCCAGATGCGCAGGCTCAGTAGTTGTGGCTCACGGGCCTAGTTGCTCCGCGGCATGTGGGATCTTCCCAGACCAGGGCTCGAACCCGTGTCCCCTGCATTGACAGGCAGATTCTCAACCACTGCGCCACCAGGGAAGCCCCAAAAGTTGTTTTGATGATTCTCGGTCCCTGGCACTTCCGTATGAATGTTAAGAGTCAGTTTTCAAACCTCTGTTTACTTTTATATACAAAAAACACAGAGAAAAAAGTAAAAATCACAATAATCTTACCACTTAGAGACTATCTCTGATGATATTTTGGTTGTATACTTCTTTTTTTTTAAGTCCCTGTTTTATTTATTTTTGGCCACACGGCTTGCGGGATCTCCGTTCCCTGAGCAGGAGCTGAACCCGGGTCAGGGCAGTGAAAGCACCAAGTCCTAATCACTGGACCGCCAGGAAATTCCCTTTGGTTGTAGATTTTTTTCTATACTTTAAAATATTTGCTTTTTTAAATGTTTATGTAGCATTATATGCTAAGCACTGGTTTTTTTTAACATTAGGTTTATCGAAATATATGTATGGTGAAATTCACTTTACAAGTGTATGGTTTGATGAGTGTTGACAAATATATAGAGGCATGTAACCACCATCACAGTCAAGATGCAGAATATTTTCATCACCCAAAAAGTTCCCTTATGCCCTTTTACAGTCACTCCTCTCTTCCCACCCCAAGGAATCACTGGCCTGATTTCTGTCCCTATACTTTTGCCTTTTTTCTAGAATATCACGTATTTGGAATCACAGTATGTAATCTTCTGTCACTTAGCGTATTGCTTTTGAGTTTCATGCATGTTGTATATATGAGTAATTTCTTCCTTTTATTGCTAAGTAGTATTCCATCGTATGGACATACCAGTTTGTTTATCCATTCACCAGTTGATGGA
This sequence comes from Balaenoptera physalus, assembly GCF_965194825.1. Classification (NCBI taxonomy): domain Eukaryota; kingdom Metazoa; phylum Chordata; class Mammalia; order Artiodactyla; family Balaenopteridae; genus Balaenoptera; species Balaenoptera physalus. Next base: position 62,807,941 of record NC_138894.1, on the reverse strand, counting down.
CATTTGGGTTGTATCCAGTTTAGGGCAATTGTGAATAAAGCTGCTATAAACATTTGCATACAGGTATTTATGTGCACACGTGTTTACTCTTGAATAAATACCTAGAAGTAGGATTGCCGAATCATCTGCTAAGTGAATGTTTAACTTTATACATTTTGAGTCTTGGTATTCATGATGGCCACAGCTGTAAGAGATACGTCACCAAATGATAGACATGCATCATTCGCTGGGCCCATTAAATCACGGCATTTGTATTTCGCTCCCATCCATCCATTGTGCAATTTAATTTGACATTTAGCTAGTAAATTTCCACCTTTCCTGGTTGTTCTTGCAAAATAATTGGAAGGTTTTGTGTTTTTATATTTTTAGCCAACCAATTCAACATTCTCTTAAACTCTCTGGAAAATTGTCCAAGCTTATTTCTTTAATTGTGTAGATAGAATTTTTAATAGGTGACATATTTACATAGTTTTCAGGAATAACATCACCTTATGATGGAAACATTTCCAAATAACCAGTTTCAAAATGCTCTCTCCTTAGCCTGTATTTTAGTTGAAAAGATGTTCCTCTCTCACTCACTGTTGAAATGTTCCCTACAGGTTGATAAGAAGGACATTTTTTTGTGTGAAATATTGGCTGGGGTCACACACTACCAATAAACACTTGTCACAGAAAAGGTCAGAGAGTCTAGAATATACTTGTCTTTCTGTAAAAGAAAAATGCACAAATTGTCCTTAGATTTGATTCCCAGAAGACCTGCAGGTTCAGAAAGAGTTTCCTGTTACACCGTTCTCTTTTACAAAGTATGAAAATATACTTCTGTTTAAGGCATCGCTTTTATTTTATTTTATTTTCATTGAAGTATAGCTGATTTACAATGTGCCAATCTCTGCTGTACAGCAAAATGACTCAGTTATACACACATATATATATTCTTTTCCATGATGGTTTATCATAGGATAAGGCATCGCTTTTATAAAACCAGCCGCGCTGGTGGCACACTGGAGCACTTAGGAACAAATGAAGCCTTGTGCTGACAGGGAGCCAAAGTAGGAAGGCGCCCCCTAAATACCCCACACAGAGGAGCTGGCCCTCACCTCTAGGATTCCCAGAGAACCTTCTGGGACTCAGGATAATCTGAAGCTGGGACTGAGGGAGGGCACAGTGTCAACCCATTTATTAAATATTTGGTAAGTCTTAGATTTCTAGATTAAAAAAACCGCGACTCAATATTTTTATGCCTCACCCCAAGGATCATATTGCAGTTTTCACTTTGGAGACCAAGATATAGGGAGGGACTTCTGGGGCATCAGCTGAGAGAGGCCTGCCTGCAGGTTGGACCCTGAAGGCTGGAGGGCCCCCTTTGGGGGAGTAATAACTTTTCCTTTTAACCAGATGGAAAACCCAGACTCCCAAGTTCCTCAGTCCCTGGTACTATCTCCTGAAGTGGGCAGGGGACCGCCACTCCTCTGCCACCTACTCCTCTGGCTGCCTCGCGGAGGGGTCCTTTGATCCTGGAGGGTGGGGAGAGGGCCCCCGGGGGCAGGGGAGGGGCTGCCAGTGCTGCGGACGTTTTCTCTGGGAGGCTCCCGGGTGCACCCTCACCAGGCAGGGCCTCCATCAATTGCCGGTTGAGGGGACGGTTGAGGCAGCAGCTGTGTGTGGGTGCTGGTAGGGAGCAAAGCCCTAAAGTGGGACCTTATCACCCTAAACCTGTTGTCATCTGGGAGGCAGGCCCTGGTAAAAGGGCCTCTCCCCACTGCTCCCAGCTTTACAGAGCCCTGTGCTTAGAACCTCTTCTGTAAATATTTGTTGGATTTAGTTGAATGGAGTTGAAATCTCATTTCCTGATTCTAGCCAACTTGGAAGGGAAGGCTGGGTGGGCCGGGCTCTGATTCATGGGGGGTGGAGTGGGAGGGAAGCAAGGCCAAATTGGGCAGCTCAGCCCTTAGGGGAACATCCTGAACTCCGAAGACCTTCAGCCATTCTCATCCTTCCAGCCGCTACTTGGTTGAGGGTCTGCATCCCAGATGAGGGTCCCTGATGGTCCAGCACGCAGGGAAGCAGGAGGAGGGAGAGGCTGGGAGGGGCCAAGTGAAGGGAACAGCCAAACCCAGAGCCCCAGGGGATGTGTGTGCAGAACACAGGTTTCAATGGGACAGACTCTTGGTCCCCATCTTCTAGGACTTCTCTCCCAAGGAAGCTTCTCAGCCAGTTCTGCCCTCCTTGGCCTGGTGCTTGGGAAAGGCTCCCTATTCTGGCAACGGGAGAAGACCTCGGCACGTGTCCCCCCACGTGCTCAGAAGCATTACCTGTCCTCAATGCACACACACAGACCCGCGTCTGTGCCTACTTGCAGACTCACCCGGCCAGCCCAAGGCACACATGTGTCCCACAGGCAGACACACAAGCACACGCACTTGCCTGCCCTCCGTCAGACCTTCCGGTGTGAACACACGTATACGCACTCCTAGAGACAGCCAGCGGCCCCCAGACACGAGTCATCCCTCAGGCACAGCCAGCCAGCCCACAGGTCCCACTCGGAGGGACGTGAAGCAGATGGGGTCCCCCAGGCTACGTGCTCCTCCAAGGCTGGTGTCCACCAGAGTCAGAGCAACATTAGAGCAGCTGGCGTGACACAGGCTCCCATTGTGCTGCCAGGCCCAGGGGACAAAGGGGGCCTATTTCCTCCCTCTCCCCTCAATCCTCCACCCTGGGGCCTGGGAGCCCAGCCGCCTGTTGTAGAGGGTTAAGGGAGACTCCCCAAGAGGCCAGGTTCTGCATGAGGGGCTCGTGGAAAACCCCAGCCTGGGCGGGGGGTGGGGGATGTAACTCCTGCCTCAGGAACCCCAGGGGGACAGGGGACCCCCTCCACTCTTTGGGTGGGGAGAGGAGAATCAGGGTTTGCACTTATCCTGCTCGAGATGGGCACAGACCCCTACAATGTCTGGGAGGAGAGTTTCAGCTGCTCGTGGACTCAGGACATGGCCACTCTGTGAGTCTGAATCGTGAGGGTGTGGAGGCTGCAGCCTGCTGGTCACTTGACCCCCTCAAAAGCCTCCATGACCACAGCCACTGCCATCATCACGCCCTCCATTTCTGCTTCGACATCTTCACTACTTTTTTCTGGCACTTAACCCCCCCCTCGCCCCCCTGCAACATGTTCGTTCTATCGCGTCCCTCCATCACTGGTGATGGATTTCTTACTAGGTACGGGTGCTGCTCTGAGCACAGGCGTGCTGGGCTCCTCTCATTTCACTCTGTGACAGATTTGCACCAGTGCTATGTTCCAGGCAAACTGATGTTTCTTGCTTTCTTCCAAATACAAGGCCTTTTCCTTTCTCTGTGCTTTTTTGCTCATTCACATAGTAAGGAGTACAATAAACACTTATTGAGCATAGGGTTACCAGACACAATAATGCAGTATTTTTATTCATTATTAGTAGTATTTCTTAGTAGTAGTATTCATTGTTTATCCAAAATTCAAATCTAACTGGGCATTCTGAATTTTTATTTGCTAAATGTGGGGACCTAACTGAGCACCTACAGTGAGCTGTGCTTGGGAGATACAGTGACGACAGAGCCAGTGTCTGCCCTCAGGAAGCTTCCAGTGTAGTGGGCGAGACTGACAAGTAAATACAGCCCTACCACAAAGAGGGCTGGGGCTCTTATAGGGGAATTTCAGGTTACCATGGGTGCCCAGGGAAGGGAAAGCCACCCTGGTCTTGGGAGGTCAGAGAAGGCTTCCGGGAGGAAGGGTACTTTTGTTAAGACTTGTCTTGGTCCGTTCAGGCTGCTGTAACAGAATACCATAGACTGGATGACTTATAAACAACAGAAATTTATTTCTCACAGTTTTGGAGGTGGGAAGTCCAAGGTCAATGCACCATCAGATTCAGTGTCTGGTGAGAGCCTGCTTCCTAGTTCACAGATGACCATCTTTTTGCTGTGTCTTCACATGGTGGGAAGGGTGAGGGAGCCCTCTGGGGTCTCTTTTATAAGGGCATTAATCCCATTCATGAGCGTTCCACCCTTATGACTTAATCACCTCCAAAGTCCCCACCTCCTAATAATATCCTGTCAGGGTTAGGATTTTGACATGTGAACTTTGAGGGCACACAAAAATTCAGTCCACAATGAGTCTTAAAAACTCAGCGGGGGTGGGGAGCCACAGTGAGCACTGGGACGGGAGAGACGGGCTGCAATTCTGTGCATTGGCACAGGCAGCCCCACATTTAAATGGCTCTCTTCCGGGGTGGGGGGTCAACTGGGACAGGACTGAAGGCATTTGGAGGAGCCACAGTCAAGGCTAGCATGCAGACAGGGCAGATAGAGACATAGGAAACTCCAACTGTATGGGTAGCCTATGCTTTCTATAAAAGGCTGAGGCAAAGAAGGACCCAGAATCAATTACAGATTGAATGCTTGGCATTCAGAAGGGGAAATGGCAGGTGTCACCTTGACCTTGTGTCAGGAACCACCGTGATATCCTCCCTTCCACTGTATGACTCCCCAGCTGGGACTTAGGTAGCCAACCCATGGCTGGATGTGAGGGAGGGGGCTATGGCCAGACACAGACCTGAATGTACATGCATGTGAGCATGTACGGCTGGGTGAAGTGGCCGGGTGCCTGAGTGCATGACATCTCTTATTGTCTCATTGGTTTGGGTTTGCAAGACTAGGGCAGCAAAGGATGTATAGAGCGTGAGCATCAGCTTTAGAAACACCCGAGTTCGAATCCTGACTCTATCACTTACTAGCTGGTTAATCTCTACTGAGTTAACGTAACCTCTCTGAGCCTGTTTCCCTCTTTGCCAAATGGGGAAGATTCCACCTAGCCTTACCTTAAAACAAACAAACCAACAAATTAGTGGAACTAATGCTAATTTTGCAAGATTGTTGGGAGGACTAAATGAGATGATGTAAATAAAATAACAGACACATAATTGGCTGTGTAAAGGTTTATTTTTCTTTCCCTGCAAGCACCACACCTGCTATTCACACAGCAGTCATCACATGAATAATAAGAGCAACAACATTTATATAATGTGAACCAACCAGTTAAGTCTTTTTTTTTATTTTTGGCCACGCAGCGTGGCATGCCGGATCTTAGTTCCCTGACCAGGGATTGAACCCATTGCCCCCTGCAGTGGAAAAGCGGAATCTTAACCACTGGACCGCCAGGGAAGTCCCAAGATTTTCTAAGGTATTCATAATTAAGAGATGGAACATCGTACTCTTTTAATAACCCAGTGAGATTTCCTGTATTTACAACCTTTCTTAAACTAAGAATCATAAAGACTTGTTACTCACCGATGGTTAAGATCTAAAGAAAAACTAATATCTGGGTACAGTCAGGTATTTCCATCATTAAGTTTCTACTGTTCGCAAATGAATGCAAAAACTGTTTTCCTGATTCCAATTTAAGAATTTCTCTGGAAAGTGTTCTCAGTACTCCCAGGGAGTAATGGGCCATCTGTAGCTCTTCCTGTGCTGTCAGCATTAATTGCCCCAAGAGGAGGACTAAATCTGTGATCTGTTCTGCTAATCCCAGGGAAAACTTTATTTTCTAGCACACTACTTTCTCTTGCCTCTTGCAGACTAAAGGAGATCTCTGTTATGGATTAAATGTTTGTGACCCCCCCCCTGCAAATTCATATACTGAAGCCCTCACCACCCAGTGTGACTGTATTTGTAAATGGGGCCCCTAAGGAAGTAATTCGGGTTAAACGAGGTCATGAGGGTGGTGCCCGAATCCAATAGGACTGATGTCCTTATAAGAAGAGGAAGAGACACAAGAGATTTCTCTCGCTCTGCACCTGCACAGAGGAAAAGCCATGTGACGACACAGAGAGAAGGCAGCCATCTACAAGCCATGAGAGTCCTCACCAGGAAGCAAATCAGCTGGCACCTTAACCTTGAACTTCCAGCCTCCAGAACTGTGAGAAATAAACGTCTGTTGTTGAAGACACCCAGTCTGCAGTACTTTGTTCTGGCAGCCCGAGTGGACAAATAAGCCTCTCTGTTCCTCCCATGCCGCGTCTGCCCATGGCAGCCTGGTCTCAGACTCCTGCTAGTGTATGACACACATGCACAGGACATGCTTTCCCCCCCCCACCCCCCACAACCCTGGCTCCTTTCTAATAGCAGGTTTCCCCAGCAACCAACTTTCCAGGCAGTCCATTCCCTTTCCTCTTAATCAAGTCCATTCTCCATTGAATGGGCTTCTTTACTCACTGCCTTCAGGGAAGCAGATTCTTTTTTGTTTTTTATTTTTTTTAATTTAATTTTATTTATTTTTTTATACAGCAGGTTCTTATTAGTTATCTATTTTATACTTATTAGTGTGTATATGTCAATCCCAATCTCCCAGTTCATCCCACCACCACCCACCCCACCCCCCGGCCACTTTCCCCGCCTTGGTGTCCATACGTTTGTCCTCTACATCTGTGTCTCTATTTCGAGTGCAGCAGATTCTACAGACTGATATTTTCTAGGGACTTTTCATCTTTAAAGTGCTTTCTTCCCAAATCTATATTTTAAAGCATACCCAAAGGGCACAGCAGAATTTTTAAATGGTCTTTGGTGTGCTGACTCTGGGGTCTCTGGGGATGGGATGGGGGAGGGGACAATGGTATGTGAATGGTCCCACCCTTACCACCTCCACCCCCAAACGGGCTGGGCTCCTTTGGGCTGCCATTCCTTTGCTGCTGCTCTTCCTGTCCTCAGAGCTGCCTTCCCCACTCCTCACCAGCTAACCCAATCCTAGCCCACCACCCTGACTCGGGTCCACCGCACCTTTCCCATGTCTTACCTCCCTTTTTGGACTGTCGGCCCCCTGCACGTGGTGAGTGCGTCTCTCTCACCTTTGTGAATCTGACTGACCAAGTGCTCATCGTGATTTACCACCATGCTCCGTGCTTACTGGGTTCTCTTTCCAATCTCAATGTTAATCCCCTTGGGGAGTTTCTCTTGTCCCCATTTTACAGAAGAAGAAACTGGCTCATTGAGACAAGGTTCCTTGCCTAGAAGCAGGCAGCAGGAGTAGGAGCTCTGCTCCCTCATCCCCCAGCCCAGGGCCAGCCCTCAGTGCCTTTCCTGACCTGCCATCTCGGAGACCCCTTCTCTCTGTCTGAGCCCCTAGGTGCTAGTCATCAGGACTCTTTATTTTCCGGTGCAATCCACTAGAATGCCAGCCCTGGGAACCCCCAGCATTTATAAACAGAGCCTGCAAGCGGTGGACCCTTGATTATATTGGGTGAAGAAAAGAGCCCTGTTTTCCTAACTAGACTTCAAGTTCTAAGCAGCAGAATGCACCTGCTTGGCTTCTGTCCCCGGCACAGGGCCGGGCACACTGGTGGGGGGGGGGCTCCTCCCCCACCCACTGGACACTCCTCACCGTCCCACCCCTGCCTCCAGCTGCTCGTTATAAAAACCCCAGACTAGCACCCATGATCCTCACCCCTGCTGCCGGAACTCACTTTCGCCATGATTGTTAACATGCCTTTTTCCTTTTTCTCTCTGAATCAACATTAGCTTTGCTAGCTCCCTTCCCTCCGCCTGATAAGGATGGGGTAACGGCATCTGTATGAACTTGGGGTGTGCTTTTGTTGCCTTGTCAGAACAGCAGCTCCTATCTGGCCGGTGATGGGCTGGGAGCCAGCCCCCAACAATGGAGGCCTTGTGAGCCGGCCTTGGGGGGTGCTGCTGGGAGCCTGCAGTTCAGCACACTCACAACCCTTCCGGGTGCCACCTTCCTATCTCCGGCCACCGAGCCCTTGCCAGTGCTGGAGCTGTAACCCAACCCCTGTAATTGCATGTCCCGATAGAGCATTGCTGGGCTTGGGCCACTGCTCAACAGTGAGTTAAGGTGCTGGGGACAGTCACCATAGACTGTGGGCGCTCCTGATTGGGGTAGCCTCTGGCTGGGTGTCCCCCACTCTCCTCCCCAGGGGTCTTGGGCTGACTGAGAAAACCACAGCACAAGGCAGGCGATCTCAGCTTCCCACACCTTGGAATCAGTGTGTTGGGAGACCCCCCCCACACACCCTGACCCATTCAAAAAGAATGGTTTCTCTTTCCTCTGCAAACCTCCCACCCCCAGCCTACCTCCTGCGGATCCTAGCTGCCCCTTCCTCCGGAATCCTCCACCCCACTCATTCTGCTTGCCCTTCTTTTTTTTTCTTAACATCTTTATTGGAGTATAATTGCTTTACAATGATGTGTTAGTTTCTGCTGTATAACAAAGTGAATCAGCTATACATATACATATATCCCCATATCTCCTCCCTCTTGTGTCTCCCTCCCACCCTCCCTATCCCAAAATAGATAGCTAGTGGGAAGCAGCTGCATAACACTGGGAGATCAGCTCAGTGTTTTGTGCCCTTCTTATCTTTGGCTTTCTCCTGCCTTTTTTCTTAGGCTCTCCTCCTCCTTAGGCCCAGCCTCTCTTCCCATCTTCCTCCTTCTCCCTGGGTCTTCTCCCATAGAGGGAGCTCGGATGGCAGCTCTGCGGTCCCCAACCCACCCCAGGACTTTGACCTCTTTGGAAAATCTAAGGTGTCTTGGGGGAAGCAGTTGGCTCCAAGACCCCCTCCCACTCGTACCAAGAACATCTTCCTGGCTTCACCGAGCCCCCAGGGCTGTGTGCTCCAAGCAGTGCCTGAGATGAGGCGGACTATGGGATTGGCAAAAACCCTGCCCTCCCAGAACTTCCAGTCTGGGGGAGGAAATGGGTACTGAACCAGTCTTCAGGTGCCAAGTGCTGTGATGAGTGACAGTGAATTCTAATCTGGGACTTCTCCAGTGGAAAATAAGAATTGGATACTTTACACTGGTGCCCATTTGTTCCAGGTACACCCCTAGTCATCATGTTATATTCAGTCTCATGTGAAGGTTTCAGGAGGATGCCTCTGGTTGCCATGTAACAACCAGCAACAAGAGAGAGTGAGCACACAGAGACAGGGGAACCCATCAGAATAGCACAGGATGAGGTGATGGAGGCTGTGCAACATATTGGCGATGGAGAAGATGGACGATGGGACTGGTTGAAGAGCATCTGAGTGGTAGAATCTGTAAATGAACGTTGGGATGTAGGGTGAAGAAGGAAGGAGGTACAAAGATGGCTCCCAGTTATCTTGCCTAAGCAGCTAGGTAGACGGAGGTGCCATTTACCATATGGGAAGAGTGGAGACAGCACATATTTGGAGCTGGGAGGGGAACCAAGAGTTCAGCTGTAGACATGTTAAGTTTGAGATGCCCAGGCTATAACAGCATCAGCGTCCCTTCCCTCCTTTTTAGCAATAGAAGCCCCCTGCCTATCCCCCCGCCCCAGCAAGTGTTTCTGGTTGGGCTATCACGTACACGGCCTCACTTCCCCAAGCATGCCGAAGGGCATGACTCAGGCTGGCCAATCAGAGCACTCACCCCCCTGGACACAAAGATTGGTCCTTGGGTGAGCCCACGTCGGGGACACTGAAGTAGAGAGGATTACACTCTTCTCTGAGCTTGTGAGCTGTAAGGAAATGTAGGGCTGGCACTGTCAGTGGCATCATTCAGCCAGAGAATGAAACCAACACAGAGGGTAGACAGATCAGGAAATGGAGAGAGACAGCTCTGGTAACATCATTGGAACCTCTGGGTCCATCCATGCCTGAAGATAGATCCTCTCTTTGATCCAATACATGACCTCATAAAATCTTTTTTTCCCCTAGGAGCTTGTTTGAATACTTTTGCAGGTGACTGAAAGAGACAATCCAGTAAGACTAACACAGCATCCAAGAGATGTCAGGTGGGCCTTCTGGAGCAAAGACAGATGCAGAAATGGAGGAAGCCAGGTTCTGAGGAGGGACAGACAAATGAGACAGTGGCTAGAGAAGGACACGGAATCAAGGGACACGTGGCAGAGACTCCCAAATGACTCCAAATGACTTGACTTTTGCTTTCATTCTCGAGTTTTTACCTTCCAGGCAGGTGCAACCATGTGGCTAAGTCTAGTTAAAGGGATGTGAGTGGAAGTACTGTGTGGGCTTTTCCATTTCCCACTGGATGGGCAAACCTGGTGGTGAGAACCTTGGGAGCTCTCGTGGACTCTGTAGCCTTGGACACCAGTGGACACTGCCTGATGCCCCATCTAAAACCGAGGCCCTCCTTCCCCCAGCTGCCAGGAGCACTGTCCACTCACAGCTCAGCCGAATCTTTCCCCAGAAACTGCTTTGCCCAAAGTTATGCTTCCTCCCTGGGGGTATCAAAAGGGGGCCCGTATCCAATGACTTGTGGGGTAACAAGCCTAGTTCCTTGCTTTAACTGAGACAACTATGAAGGCCACCCCAGCTCCAGAGCTCCTCCGGGACTGGCTGAGTCCTCTGTTGTGACTGCATCACAGCTCAGCTCTGCCCTTTGCCCAGTTTTACCTCCATCATTCCCCCCGCCATCAGGGTTCACTCCCCAGTAGAACACCTGGCTGCAAATCTGTCTCAGAGTCTGTTTCCTGAGTAATCCAACCTCTGACAGAAGCTGTCTTAGACTGTGTGCTGGAAGCAGCATGTTGAAAGTAGTGAAGTAAAAAGATACAAGAAACCTGAGTCCTCCAAAACCACTAAACCCCCATATCAGCCCTGAACCATCAAGGTACATGAGAGAAAAACAAACCAAAAAAAAAAAAAACAAAAAACCCCTTCTATTTTGTGTAAGCCAGTGTAGTTTGAGGCCTTTGTTACAGTAGTCTAAACCATATTCTGATTAACATAGAATTTGATATCCAGAAGTGGAATGTTGGACGTGGCAAAATTTTAAACATGAGGCGTTGTGCTATTGTCAGACGGTGAGCAGGTATGTCAGGTGGGAGCGCTGGTGACCCATGCTATGCAAAACAGTTGGTAACACTGTCTCCTCTGATATCTTGGAAGACAGTTCACATGCCTACAGAGCCTCTAGTTCTAGAGGAAGTGGTTAGAAAAGGTGCAAGTGCTGGTGGGTAGTCTTCTCCCCACATTTAGCAAGGTCCTGGAAGAGAGAAAAACTCAGAAGAGAGACAGCAGTTTGCAAGCATAGATGAAAATAAACAGAGCTCTGTTCATGGAGATTCTTCCTGCCTGTGGCCAATAAGGTAAGTTGACTAAGAATCCAGTATTTGGAAAGGTGCTGAGAAAGTCAACTGCTTTTGTACCCCAAACTGAGGAAGTGACATGAAGGAGCCCTGAAGAGGCAGCTTTCCCAGGAGACAAGACTGTGGCCCAAGCCTTTCCCAGTTAGCTCCAGTTAAGAACACCCTGCCAGGGCTTCCCTGGTGGCGCAGTGGTTGAGAATCTGCCTGCCAATGCAGGGGACACGGGTTCGAGCCCTGGTCTGGGAAGATCCCACATGCCACGGAGCGACTGGGCCCGTGAGCCACAACTACTGAGCCTGCGCGTCTGGAGCCTGTGCTCTGCAACAAAGAGGCTGCAATAGTGAGAGGCCCGTGCACCACGATGAAGAGTGGCCCCCGCTCGCTGCAACTAGAGAAAGCCCTCATACACAAATGAAGACCCAACACAGCCAAAAATAAATAAATAAATTAATTAATTAAAAAAAAAAAAAAAAAAAGAACACCCTGCCAGACAATGGGAGTCAGTTCAACAGCCCAGAGCAGATTCAGGGTGTTGCCTTTCCACCCAGGCCTACTAGGTTAAGTAACCTGATAAACTATTGTAAAGTTAAGAGAGGGTAGGATGGGCAGAGTATAGAGGCTGGGAAATAAATATGCATAAATGTGTCTTCAGGTTTAAGAACTATGTCTGCACCAGCTTTTTTGGCTGGGTTACTTGCTTATGGAACAGATTAGAAACAAATAGACTGTAGTCATACTAATTTTTAAAAAATAGTTTTAGGGACTTCCTTGGTGGCGCAGTGGTTAAGAATCCGACTGCCAACGCAGGGGACACGGGTTCGAGCCCTGGTCCAGGAAGATCCCACATGCCGCGGAACAACTAAGCCCGTGCGCCTCAACTACTGAGCCTGCGCTCTAGAGCCTGCGAGCCACAACTACTGAGCCCGCGTGCCGCAACTACTGAAGCCCGCCTGCCTAGAGCCCATGCTCTGCAACAAGAGAAGCTACTGCAATAAGAAGGCTGCACACCGCAACAAAGAGTGGCCCCTGCTCACAGTAACTAGAGAAAGCCCGCACGCAGCAACGAAGACCCAATGCAGCCAAAAATAAATAAATAAATTTTAAAAAATAATTTTATTGAGATATAGTTCACATATGATAAAGTTCACCCTTTAAATTACACAGTTCAGTGGTTTTTAGTGTATTCACAGAGTTGTGCAACTATCACCATTATCTTCATTCTAGAACACTTTCATCGCCTCCCAAAGAACCCCGTACCCTTTAGCAGTCAATCCCCATTACTACCTCCGTGCCCCCAGCCCCTGGCAACCACTAATCTACTTTCTGTCTCTATAGATTTGCCTATTCTGGACATTTCATAGAAATGGAAATCATACAATGTATGATCTTTTGTGTCTGGCTTCTTTTACTTGGCATATAATGTTTTCAAGATTCATCCATGTAGTAGCATGCACCAGTATTTCATTCCTTTTTATGGCTGAATAATATTCCATTGTTATGGATATATCATATTTTGTTTATCCATTCATCAACTAATAGACTTTTGGTTTTTTTACACTTTTGATTATCATGAATAATCTTGGTATGAACGTTCATGAACACATTTTTATGTGAACGTATATTTTCAGTTTTCTTGGGTATATACCTAGGAGTGGAATTGCTAGGCCATAATGTAATCCTGTGTTTAACTTATTCAGGAAATGTCAAACTGTTTTCCAAAGTGGCTGCACCATTTTACATTCCCACCAGTAATATATGAGGGTTCCAGATTTTCCACGTTCTCTCCAGCACTTACTATCTGCCTTTTTTTATATATAGCCATCCTAGTGGTTGTGGAGCAGTATCTCATTGTGGCTTTTATTTGAATTTCTTTGTTGGCTAATGATGTTGGGCTCTTTTCATGTGTTTATTGGTCATTTGTATATCTTCTTTGAAGAAATGTCTATTCAAATTCTGTGCCCATTTTTCAAATTAGGTTATGTGTCTCCTTATTGTTGAGTTACAAGAGTTCTATATATATTCTGAATTCAAATTCCTTATCAGATATAGAATTTGCCAGTATTTTCTTCCATTTTGGGGGTTGTCTTTTAAGTTTCTTGATGGTGTTTTTGGAAGCACAAGGGATTTTAATTTAGATGAAATCTGATTTATCTATTTTTTCCCTTTTCTCTTGTGCTTTGGGTGTCATACATTAAAAAGCCAATGTTTAATCCAAGATCATGCAGTTTTATAGTATTCTTTCTTACATTTAGGTCTATAATCAACTTTGAGTTAATTTTTATATGTGGTGTGAAGTAGGGATCTGATTACATTCTTTTGAATAGGGAGATCTAGTTGTCCCGGGACCATTTGTTGAAAAAGACTATTTTTTCACCATGTGTCAAAGTCTCCATGTCCAGAGTCTCAATTCTGTTCCATCGACTTATGTGTCTATTCTTATGCCAGTACCACGCTGTGTTGATTAATATAGTTTTGTGTTTTTTTTTTAATTATTTGCTTTATTTATTTATTTTTTAAATTTTATTTATTTATTTATTTATCTACTTATTTATGGCTGTGTTGGGTCTTCGTTCCTGTGCGAGGGCTTTCTCCAGTTGCGGCAAGCGGGGGCCACTCCTCATCGCGGTGCACGGGCCTCTCACTATCGCGGCCTCTCTTGTTGCGGAGCACAGGCTCCAGACGCGCAGGCTCAGCAATCGTGGCTCACGGGCCTAGTCGCTCCGCGGCATGTGGGATCCTCCCAGACCAGGGCTCGAACCCGTGTCCCCTGCATTGGCAGGCAGATTCTCAACCACTGCGCCACCAGGGAAGCCCTTAATATAGTTTTGCAGTAAGTTTTGAAATAGGGTAGTGTGAGTCTTCCAACTTTGTTCTTCTTTTTCAAGACTGTCTTGGCTAAGCTGGACCAAGCATATGCAATGCTTGCAATTTTTTATGAATCTTAAGATACATTTTCAATTTCTGCAAAGAAGGCAGCTGGAATTTTAATAGGAATTTCATTGAGTCTGTATGTCATTTGGGGAAATATTACCATCTTAACAATATTGCATTCTAATCCATGGACACAGGATGACTTTCCATTTATTTAGTTTCTCTTCAATTTATTTTAATGATGTTTTATAGTTTTCAATGTATAAGCCTTGTTCGATTTATTCCTATTTAATCCTTTTCTATATGATGGTAAATTGAATTATTTTTTGTATTTAACTTTTTAATGTTATGCTAAGTTTTTGAGGGAAAGTCATTGGCAAAAGTCTACAAGGCTGGCCAGTACAACTCTAGAATGGCTTAACTCCTAAAGCAAGCTGTGAGCTCCCAAACCTGCACCAGCAGGAAACTGGCTGTGAACACTGCACCGTCACCACCCAGAAGGGTATATTCTCCAATGCCCTTTTCAGATGTGGCCCTGGAGGACAACAGGTAGACAAAGAAGTACTGCCCAGAAGGCAGAGCCAAGAGCCACAGAGAATGTTTTCAGGTACTCGATACCAAAGAACATTCTCCTTTCTGAGATAGGGAACCTTTGGAATTCCTGCCCAGTGGGATCTGTTAATTGTTATGTTCCTGCTATGTGTTTTCTATTTTTCCCTCTCCAAATGGCAGATTAATTGTGGTTATCCTGTTCTACCTTGTATAGCATATGTATATGTGTTGCTGGTTGGTAAAGGGGAGCAAATAGATAACTTGGTTTTTAGTTTGTATGTCACCAGACCAACATCTGAACTTCATATAAAGATCTGACAATTGTCAGGAAGGCCTGAGCTCTGAGCTGGTTGCAGTAATGGATGAAACCTTGCGGGTCTGGGCTTGGGAAGGGGATTAGCATGTTGCATGTGTGAGAAGAGAGCGTGCATTTATTTGGGCGGTCAAAGGTGCAGAGGGTGGTAGAGATCGCCAGCTTTCCCTCAATAGCCATTCTCCTCTTCTTCAATAGTGATGGAATCTTTAAGTGGACACATTGCTGCCCAACGAAAGACCATATTTCTTAAGTTCCTTTGCAACTAGGTGTATGTTTTGACCAAGTCTGAGGGCAATACCTTGTGATTGGACATGTATGCAACTTCCAGGCCGTGTCCTTCAAAGGAAGTAGCTTTATCTCCTCCTTCCTCTTTTCCCCTTTCCTTCTGGCTGGGAGGTTGAAGTGCTGGCAAGGGCTGGGGCATCCATCTTGGAGAGAAGCTGCAAGTTAAGGATGGCAGAGCAACAGATAGAAGAAGTTACCATATCACCCCTACACTGCCTTCCTAGGCTTTTCATGTGAGAGTCAACTTCTACCTTTGATACAGTCTTTGGGGATTTCTCTGTTACAGCAGCCTAACGTTATCCTAACTAATACAGAAAGTTTATCTGTTTTTCCCTTTTTTTATCCGGCTGCGCCGCATGACTTGCGGGATCTCAGTTCCCCGACCAGGGTTTGAACCCGGGCCACGGCAGAGAAAGTGCCAGATCCTAACCACTGGACCACCAGGGAATTCCCAGTTTATTTGTTTTTAAGATGGGAGAGACTAGAGCATGTTGTATGCTCGTGGAAATAACCCATTAAGGAGGGAGAGATTGATGAGGAAAGAGAGTGGGGAGAGAGCCGAAGGAAAAAAGCCCTTGAGAAGATGAGGAGGAATGGGATTCAGGGAATAAGAGATGGAATTTTTCTTTCACTGAAGAAACTGGGACACTTCTTCCATTGTAATGAGGCAGACACGGGGATATCTGTGAATTTAGTGGTGGGAAGATGAGGGAGGTTCAATATAATTGCAAGAGAGTAGTGCCATGATAACCCATGGAATCTTGATTTCATTGGACTCCTCCACACATCCTTTGTTCCCTGACGCACTCATCGTTGATCCACTCGTGCTATATTTTTAATTAGTTATTTGTAATGATTAAATAGGCTCCTGCAAAACCACCACCCAAACCAAAGCCTTGCCAATGACCCACATCTTTCCATATGATTCCTCCTCGCCATCCCAACCCCCTACCTCCCCCAACCCACAGTAACTATCATCCTGAAGTCTGTGTACCACATTCCCTTGATATCCTTTTTATATAGTTTTATTGCATCTACATATATTTCCAAAAATTATATATTTTATATTAATTGTTTTTAACCTCATTAAAAGGGTATCGTTCTCCATGCAATCTTTGGGGACTTACATTTTTTACCTAATTGTATATGGCTAAGATTTATTTATTTACTTTGTATATGGCTAAGATTTATTTATTTACTTTGTATATGGCTAAGATTTATTTATTTACTTTGCTGTGGCTCATTTATTTAACCTGCTTTGTGATAGTCCATTGTGTGAATATCCCACAGTTTATTCATCCACAAACCATGGACTCTAAACTGGGAGAGGAGAGAAGTGAAGGCAGGAGGGAGCTGATGGATAGAGAGAAAGTGAAGGAATCTGTGGACTGGAGAGTTCTATGAGGCCAGAGAGCTGTGGCAGGGCCACCTGGGCCAGGGAGCAGAAAGGCTTGGAGGCAATGGATGGATGGATGGATAGTGGAAGGTGAGAAGTTCTGATTTCAGAAGTAAGGCTTTGGGTGGCCATAAGGTCTTCAGGGCTAAATGTGGCAATGGATAGCTAAGGCGGGAATTATTGGAGATGTAGGTGATGGAAGCAAGAGGTCAGAGTGTGGATATAGGTCATTCTATTTGTCTAGGATAGTGGCAGGAGGGGGTATGGGAGAAGATGAGGAGGCTGGAACGTGGGTCTTCAGTGGGGGAGGGAGCAAGCCTGGGAGGCTGGGAGATGACAGGGCTGAGGAGCAAGCCTGGGAGGCTGGGAGATGACAGGGCTGACAGGCTGAGGATGGCATAGCTGGAAGCAGCAGTGTCAATGGTTCAGGGCTTTACAAGAGGATGGGAGTGATGGGCTGGAAGTGACCATGAGGAATAAAAAGGACAAGCTCCACCTTTTAACCCTGAGGTGCAGAGAATGTGAGGCTAAATATCCTCCACCTGAGAGGGCTGCTGGGAGGTGGTGGCTCAGGGCCAGGAGGAGGAGGACGCATTCCAAGAAGAGGCTGAAGATCTAGGAGAGAGCGCTGCCTGTGGTGCAGGAGCGCCAGGGCGCATCGTGTGAGAGCAGAGGGAGGGCCGATGGCAGGGGAGGGCAGGCAAGCATATCAGGGCTCAGCCGAGGCAGGCGAGGAAGCCGTGCTGTGGTGGGAGGGGAGGCCAGCCTTGGCTCTCTCTCGCCAGCTAGGAGCGCTGCGTGCTCCTTGCTGTGGCACGTGCGTGGAAAGGTCATCACTCAGCATCTTGCTTCCACGCCATTGTGTCATCAGCCCTGTTTGTCTCTCAGGGTTGATGTACCTCATGGGAAGGGGAGCCAGGAAGTCAGTACTCTTCCCTTAGATCCAGTGCTGGGGTCAGGGGAAACCAGTGCAGAGAACTGCCTCGGTTAGAGAGGTGGGGCTGGAGGTCTTGCCTCCATCTCTAAGGAGATCCAGGGGTGCAGCCTGGACACCTGATGTCACCTTCCTGTTGGTTCAGGTGGGGCCTGCTGGCTCCTATGGCCCTGGGATAGTCCAACTTACCCTATGAGAAGTCTTCAGACCCCAGTCTGAGGGTAGAGACACCGTCTTGGCTCTTAGGGAGGCCGCTCTGCGGGAGGATGATCAGAGGGAAAGAAGAAGAGGTGAAGCCAGCCACTTGGGAGCCAAGGACGGCTCTCAGAAAGACGCGGGCCTGCCCACCATTGTTCCTCAACACAATCAGTACAGAAAGAAAGGAAGAGCCCAGCCCAGCTCAGCCTGTGTTTCTGTGGTCTGAGGCAAGTTTTCCTTCTGGATTTCCCACCTAGGATTAACTCAATTATCCTTCTTAAACCATGAAAGCTTGGAATGAGGGTCTGGGATCGTTAGACTCAAAGCCCCTGGATTATTTTCTGTGCCTCATCTCCTACACTGACCTCAGATATGACCTAGCCACTGCCTCTCCCCCATCCCAGAAACCCAGCCCCTACCCCGCTGGTGCTTTATCTTCCCTCCCTCAGGACCATGGGCCTCGAAGATCTGAGTAGAAGCCCGAGGTCGGAACACTCCCAGGTGGCAGCAGAAGAGGCAGGAATCAGCAGTTTCTCCTGAGTCCTCCACTGCTCGGCTCTCAGTAACTCTGTGCTCCAAGTTTCCTGCCTCAGAGGCAGATGGGCCATCTGTGTGCTGCCCTTACCCTAGAGAGAGGGGCACAGCTAGTATCCCGGGGGCAGGGCCTGGGCTTTATACTTCTCCGTGGCTCCAGCACTCAGGAGTCCCGGTCTGATGAGGGAGCATGGCCTCCACTCTATAGGAGCCCTGGGCTGACACAGAGTCTGGTCTAACCCACATACAAAACACTTTGGAACATGCCCAGTGAGATGGAGTCAGGGTGTAGGGAGAAATGAAAATAACTTCTCAGGTTAGAGAGAACAGATCTGCCTCTGCGATGTGTCTGGTCACACTCCCAGCAAACGATAGGTTGGTTACTGGGAGGACTTTTCTGGATTTGGATGGAGGTATATATACATGGTCAGAGAACAAATTCTGTCCTGGATACAAGAGATGGCATTTTCAGCCCACAGCAGTGGGTACCAAGAGAAGGTCCCAAGATGTATTACTTAGGATATAGACTTGGCTGATGTAACAGAGACCCAAAATAAGAGTGGCTTAAACAAGAGAGATGTCTGTGTAACAGTCCAGGCATAAACAGTTTGGGGCCACAATGGTTTCAGGGACTCAGACTTCTTCTGACTGACTTGTTACTCTGTCATCTCTGTGGTCTTGTTCTCACCCATAGGATCCAAAGTGGTTCACCATCACATAGGCTTCCAGACTGCACAAAGTGGGGGAAAGAGGGCCAAGAGTATGCTCCCCATCTGGAAGTTTCACACCTGGTTGTGCTCACATCCCATTGTCCAGAACTCTTAGCAGCCTGAGCATCCTTAGCTGCAAGGGAGCCTGGGAAATGTAGTTTTTATTCCAGGCAGCCATGTATCCCAGTAAGCACCTTTTGTTCTGTTAGAGAAAAGGGGAAATTGTTATCAGGGGAACAACTAGCAGTTCTGCCTCAAGAGACCCCAAGTACACAGCAAGGAGGTTCTTGTATTGTATGTGTCTGTTCAGTACCTCATTCCCACAGGGTTGGGCAAGTGACTCAGTCTGGGAAAACCACAGTAATGCATCCCTCTGGCCACAGCAATTGGTCCAGAACTGAGCACATGACTCAAGGCGAGCCAATCAGAGTTCTTCCTCAGGACTTTTCCCTAACCAAGTGGCAGATGGTATAATTTTCTTTCTGGTCATAAACCCTGAACTGACCATGGTCGTTTTCCCTGCCAAGGCAGGGCAAAGCCTGTCTGCAGAAGATAGGATGACACCAGCCTCTGAGAGATGCAGAGAGGGAGTCCCAGCAGGGTGAGCTCCATTCTTGCCCTGATTGATCCAGTTAGTCAATGCCCCCTTTTCACCAAGTTGATTCAAGCTGAGTTTTGGCCATTTGCAACCCAGAGTCCTGACTTACACAGTACTGAAAGTGACGTTTTCTCTGGGGGATTTGGGGGTGGGAGAGAGGGGACACAGATGAGATTGAAAACCTGGATGGAAATAAAGTGGGCTCCAGCCAAGATGCATCTGTCTCCTGCACATTTGCCCTGAGGCATCCTAAAGTTCTCACACAGCATCTCACTGTAGAGAACGTTCAGTTTCTTTGCATTTTTCCAGTCAGTCCTGTTTCCTGCAAGGCAGCTCCCCTCACAGGCCTGTTGTAGCCGGCCCAGCTGTGAGGAGGGGGCCTGAGGATCAGCCACCCTCACAAAGGGCTCATTCTCAGCTTTTCTGGGGCTGTTATCAGCCAAACCTAAACTCTGAATCACCTGCATCCGTGGGCAGCCCTGTAGGTGGGGTGGCTTGCTTCCCCTCTGGGCTTCCCTGTGTCAGGACCTGTGAGTGGAGGCGGACTTTCAATAAAGGTTCATGGTCTTCTGCCCCCTCACGCTATCAAGGTTCTGTCCAAGACCTTCCTGAGCCCCATCTTCCTCATCTCTTCACTCACCTGCCGTCCTGGGCCCCCATCCCTCTGGGCACCATCCATCCCCATGCCACGTAGTATACCAACATAAAGCCCTCAGGGGAGATGGGATGGGAGCTGGAGAAGGAAGGGAATGTGCATAAGCGTTCTCTCTCCAACTCAGTCGAAGGGGGATGGAATCTGAGAATGTCCTGTGCTTCCAAATCTGTGACTCCCCCAGTCCCCTGGGACCTCCTGAGTCCCCTCTACCTGCCATGACTGCAACCAAGCTGTCCTGGGCCTGTGGTGTCACCTCGTGGCCAGCCTTGGAACAGTCCAGCTTCCACCTCCTTTTGTTTCTTTTGAGATTGGAAGGATGGGGTCACATATGTACCATAATTTCCCTTTTCTTTCTGTTTTTGTTCTTTGTTTTTTACCACAATCAGTTCAGTTCAGCTCATTCTTCCTCGGGCCTTTTTTTTTTTTAGCTTGTGGGATCTTAGTTCCAAGACCAGGGATTGAACCCAGGCCCTCAGCAGTGAGAGCGTGGAATCCTAACCACTGGACTGCCAGGGAATTCCCCTCAGGGCATCTTTAAAACCCACATTACACACCCTTGAATCCACTTCCTTCATCTCCTTTCTAACAACCCGACCCCAGTTACCTCATGAGTTCCTTTCCCCAGTTTATTCTTTCAACCCAAACAATCCTGGCTGACTGCGTGTCAGGATAGAGCCAGGACTGCCCCGTGTCAAAAAAAAAAAGGCAGACTGAACGCCAGAAAGATTCATCAGAATGTTGAAGAACAAAAGCTTTCCGCCTCTAAAGCACTTGAAAACACCTCAAAGTTTCCTTCAGAGTGTCCCACCC
Organism: Balaenoptera physalus; assembly: GCF_965194825.1. Classification (NCBI taxonomy): domain Eukaryota; kingdom Metazoa; phylum Chordata; class Mammalia; order Artiodactyla; family Balaenopteridae; genus Balaenoptera; species Balaenoptera physalus. The sequence goes on along the minus strand of NC_138894.1, from coordinate 62,786,975 downwards.
ATCGCCTCATACTCCTGTTAAGAAACCTGCTTTCCCTCAAGCACCAGCTTTCAAGAAAAAATAAACAATTTTCTACCCCCACATTGTTATTTTCCATTTCTACCTGTAGGTCTTGAAACAGTAGGGTTTTTCTTTTTTCCCCTGTGTGGGTGTGTGGCAGCCCAGCTTTGTGATGCGTTAAATGAGCATTTATGGCTCAACCTGGAAAACTGAGCCCCATTCATAACGCTGAGTCCTCGATTTTCTCTTGGCTCATTGTCTGGAACCCTAGTCCACTTCCCAGAAACCAAGTTTTGAAATGTTACTCACTGGCAAGCGGGGACTGCCTGATGGTAGACATTTAAGATAAGGAGATACTTTCCTCCGGGGCAAGATAGCAGCTGCCTTTTGTTGTTTTAAACAGGATAATGTATAAGAGCTATCTGACTTCCCAAGAAATGGAAATCTTGACGCCTGCTAGAAGCCTTGAGGTTTGCAGGATGGGCTGGGCCAGTGGGCTAAGGTTGGGGGGAAAGGGTGTGGTGAAGAACTAAGTGATGCCGTAGACCCAAGGACCAGGCAGAGAGGATTCGAGAAGGGCTAGGCTGAGTGGAGGGGGCTGCAGAGAAGTCTTCGGGCCAAGCGCTGGAGAGACAGACCCGACTAACATTTATTAATCACCTTCCACGTGTCAGGAAGGGCCCAATTGGGAAGCATGTGGGTCCCCCAAGCAGGCTAATCATTTTATGTCCCATCAAACTGGTATTCCTTTACTATCAGTTCAGCTTTAATATAGTGGAACTGATCTCTGCTTGGAGAAAGGGGGGAGTGGGCAGAGGAGGGGACCCCTGCTGCATACTCCATCTCCTCTGAGCAGTTCAGCTCTGACGCTGAACTTGCATGCTGCAATTAGACACACAAAAACTCTCTAGAGACCTTGCCCCGCCCTCCTTACGGAACAGCTTAGAGACCAACTATCGTTATTCTGGCCTCTTCTTTTGGGGTCCCCCCACCACCCCATTGCAAGTAGCTTATTAAAGAAGAATGTCCAACTGACCCTTAAAAGAGTTCCAGACGTGGTTTTTTCATCTCCTTATATGTCCAGTGATGACTGAGTACCTCCTAAAGACGGCACCCTAGCCAGCTGCCTGGCTGGCTCACCCCTTACACCAGCTCTGGTCCTGGGCACTGAGAATGTTCTCACCCTGCCACCACCTAAGTAACATGATCTCCATTCTACCTGGTGAAGCTGAGGCTGAGGGCAGTTAGGTTAGCTGCCCAAGAGGCCCATAGCTGGTGAGTAAATCCCACCTTTGGGCTGAGATCTGAATTCGGGTTCATCCATCTTATTCCAAAGCCCAGATCTTCTTCACTTCCTCCCTCTCCCCCAGGAGAAAATGGAAAGAAAAAGCTGTGGAGAGCAGGAGGGTGGTATCTATGAAGAAGTACAGGAGGTGGAGGTTTGAACAGGCAGCTGTAACAAGCAGAGTCAGAGACCCTGTGGGTGGCAAGGGGGCTGGGTGCCCAGCAGTGCCACTGCAAGGTGGCCCAGGTGGGGTGAGGGGAGTAGGGTGGAGTCAGCTTGGGCTCCTGGAGTGTGGGAGGGGAAAGCTGGCTCGTCCTGGAGAGAGGGGTGTGTGGTGCTGCCAGGCCAGGGCCCCTTCCTCGGCACGCAGCCGCGCTAGCAGTGGCCACTGAAAGGGCACGGTCGGCCTGGAGTCTGGCAAAATGAGGCTGGGGTCCAAGAGGAATCTTTGCGAGGGAAATCTCTCCTTCAGCCCCAGATTGGAGGCTGCAGAAAGTCATTTGGACCACGTGGGGGCAGGATGCTGAGGGCCCAGGGGCTGGCTCTGGTTGGTTCCCTTTCTCTCCTCATGCCCCTTCCCTCCAAACCCCACCCCCCCGTCCAGGCCAGCTCAGCTCCAGGGCCAAGGAGGGCCTGACAGCCTGTTCCTGGCCTCCCCAGCAGAGGGCTCCAGAGCAGAGCTCAGGAGGGTGGGTCGGGGAGGAAATCTCCACCTCCCTCCCTGCAGGGAGGTGTGGGAAGCACTGGACAGTCCTCTCTGCTCACAGGTGTCCAGGTGTCCATCTGCACAGGTGCTCTTTACTCGGGCATGGGTGTGTCTGTATGTGTGTGCACCCCTGTGGGTGTGTGCAAGTGTGTACGGTATCTGTGTATGTGGGCGTGTCGGTCTGCCCTGCTGAGGCACAACTGCCTGTTTTTAAGTGTGTTGGGTGGTGTCTATGCACATGTGTTTGCCCATTTTCTCTTTGCACACGCCAGCACTGCTTGTGTCCCTGTGTATGTTTGTGTGCATGCGGGTGCCTGTGTGACTCGTGCATAGGTGTCTATGCTTGGCCTTGTAAGGAGAGGGGAGAGAAATAAGTGACAGGGGGTGCTGTGGAATCTCAACATTCTCGGGGGCAGGGATGCGGGGCCCTCTGTCCCTCTGTACTGTCCCACGTCCACACACACTGACCCTGCCGGACCACCTCCTGCCCTGGCTCAACACAGCACCTGAGTTTGTTAGAACCCTGTTTACAGCAGGTGTAGCTGACGTCTATTTCCCAGGAAGCAAGTACTTCCAGAGCTGTGTGTGTGTGTGTGTGTTCTGGTTCCCTCTTTTGCAGCTTGAAAATGTTGTTCTCCTTGTTGGCAGTGGGGAGCAGAGCCCCAGAGAATGGGGGGAAGGTAGAGGGCTGGAGAAAACAGCAGGCCCGTGGCTGTCTCATCCATGGCGTGAAGGAAGGCAGTGGCTGAGGGGGAAGGTCTTGGCCCAGGAGCCTGGGGTCCTGGACAGGGCCCAGCTCTGCTACCAGCTGGAAGCCCTGGCTGGCGAGAAGCAGCCCCTCCCGGCCTCCTCGTGGTGGTCTGTGCTGGTGCTCAGCCAGGGCCGTTGGGGAAGGACAAGTGGGATACTCCCCTCACCCTGTATCATGTTGAAAAGACACTTGTCGAAGGGAACGGGGCAGAGCATGACACCCACCACACGATGGGAGGGTGTATTCATTTCCTATCGCTGCTGTAACAGATCACCACAAACTTAGTGGTTTAAAACACACAAATTCATTTTACATTACTGGAGGTCAGAAGTCCAAAATCAGCCTCACCAGGCTAAAGTCAAAGTACTGGCAATGCTGTGTTCTTTCTGGAGGCTGTATGGGAAACTCCATCTCCTTGCCTTTTCCAGATCCTAGAAGCCACCTGCATTCCTTGCCCTGTGGCCCCTTCGTCCATCATGCTGTCGCATCGCCTTTCCATTACTTTGACCTTCTTGCCTCCCTCTTAGGAGGAAGTCTTGTGATTACATTGGACCCTCCCAGATACTCCAGGACAATCTCCTCATCTCAAGATCCGTAACATGATCACATCAGCCGAGTCCTTTGCCTGTGAGGTAACATATTCATAGGTTCTGGGAATTAGGATGTGGCCATCTTGGGGGGTGGTGCATTATTCTATCTGCTAACTAGGGCAATCATAGATAAGCTGCCAAAAGGGGGTGACATTTTGTTTTCAATTAATTTTTATTGGAGTATAGTTGTTTTACAATGTTGTGTTAGTTTCCGCTGTTCAGCAAAGTGATTCAGCTATATGTATACATATTTCCCCTCTTTTTTGGATTTCCTTCCCATTTAGGTGAAAAGGGGGGTGACATTTTTTGTGGGGGGGGGCAGTGACATTCTTAATCCTGTCGCGGTTTCACTGAAGCATCGAGTGGGACCCTCACTCCTGCCGAGGAGCCGTCTGGTCCTGACGTCTTGTTTGGGGGACTGAGCCCCAGGAACCAGGGTACGCTGGCTGGGTTAAGGGCCTTTCCATTCTGCCTGCCCTCTCAGCAGCCCCTGGCCAGGCACCAGCTATGACCTCAGTTCAGACTGGCCCCTTGGTTGCCTGAGCGCCGCCCCCCGCCCCCTCCCCAGCCTGCTCCAGATCCAGTCTCTGGCCTCGTCCACATTCCCAGAGCGCTCCTCACGACTTGGTTCCTTCTCTGTCATGGCCCCCACTACCTGCCCCAGAGGCACTCTGGGCTCCAGCCTGCCGGCTCAGGCCCAGCCGCCACCCAGCCCTCTCCACACGTGTGAAAACCACATGCATGGGCTCTCTCCAGCTCTCCAGAGAAAAGTCCAACTGCAAGACCCGGAGTTGAAGAAGGGGAACGCGCACAATTGTACAGGCCAGTGCTGGGGGGGGTCCGATGGGATGATGGGCCTCCCGGATGCTTTATAAGGCCAAACTCCCCAGCACAGTCAGCACCACATCTGGAATTAAGCTGGAAATTCCAATTGCTCTCTGCTGCTGAAAAAAAATGTGTCAAATTTTCCCAGAGATTTTGTGGAAATGGGAAGCCCTGTGGGGATGGGGGTAGGGGTGGAACGCCCACTCCACAGGACCCCAGAGCTTTGGGGAAATCCAGATGTCACAATGTGTCCACAGTCCTTGGCTGATGGCCCCCCCAGCCTCCCTCAGCTGTGCTCCCTGCCCTGTGAAAATTAAAGATGCCTGGAGCAGGAGGGTTATTTTGCTTCTCCCCAGGACCCACAAGTCCGTCCAGGTATGTGCATGTGAAACTGTGACTTCTTTGATAGGGATTGAGTTATTTTTTTCCTGGAGAGAAAAATGTTGACATGGCTTTGGTGGATCGTCTACCCAGAAATTCCCGATGCATGAAGGCATGCTCTTCCCTTCGCTCTAACACACAGGCACGTGCACACACCTCCCACAGGCCCGTATCTCACCAACCATGTTGTCTGGGGCCCTTCAGGGCCTCACCTGCACTTCTAGCCCAACCCCAAGCAGTGTGGGACAGGGATTCCATAGAGCTGGGCCTGCAGGTCCAGAAGAGGCTCAACTGCTTGCTAGTTCTCTATGTCTAGGCTAGTGGATGAGTTTCTTGTTGCTGCTGTAACAAATCACCACAAGCCAAGTGACTTAAAACAATGCAAATTTATTCTCTTACAGTTCTGGAAGTCAGAAGTCCAAAATCAGCCTCACTGGTGTTGATGCCACAGTTTGGTCATGTGCTGCCCTACCTCCTAAGGCGGTGCCCAGGGTTCACATTATCCTTTCCATGGCAGAGATGCTAAGAGAAAGATCTGGATCTGAGTTTCAGCTCTGCCTCTTCTGAGCCATGTGACCTTTTTGAGCTCCCATGTCCTCATCAGCAAAATGGAGGTAATCATTGGCCATACCTTTGTTTTGATGACTAAATAAGATAATGTCCTATTTAACTGAAATTTGCAATTCTCTGGCACATAGATATGCCTCTGAACGGTGACTCTAAATATTTTCTCTCAACCGGGACCCCACCATTCCCTCTTCATTCTAGGGGCTCAAACTTCTGGAACCAGGAAAGCAGTCTGATAAAACTGAATCACACCGATTCCAGCCTCAGCCCTCCTCAAAGAGATTCTCATTCATTAGGTCTGGGATGGGTTCCCAAACTCACTACTTTTTTTTTTATAAATTTATTTATTTATTTTTGGCTGTGTTGGGTCTTCGTTGCTGTGCGAGGGCTTTCTCTAGTTGCGGCGAGCGGGGGCCACTCTTCATCGCGGTGCGCGGGCCTCTCACCATCGCGGCCTCTCTTGTTGCGGAGCACAGGCTCCAGACGCGCAGGCTCAGTAGTTGTGGCTCACGGGCCTAGTTGCTCCGCGGCAAGTGGGATCTTCCCAGACCAGGGCTCGAACCCATGTCCCCTGCATTAGCAGGCAGATTCTCAACCACTGCGCCACCAGTGAAGCCCCCCCAAACTCACTAATTTTATTAATCTTTATTTTTTAATAAACATCCTGGGTGATCCTGATGTTTATCTAGGTTGGGGAGCTACTGGAATAAGTGACGATGGGGTTTTATTTTAATAAAGGCCAACTTGTGCCCTCAAAAATGGGGGTTTAGCTGAGAGGTACCTTCCCACGGCCCCTGGAACCACAGCAAGGAGGACCGTCTCACGCCCCACGGGCAGGGTGGCATTCCTCCAGAGCAGCTCTGTGGGAAGGGGTGGGGACCACACCAGCTGTGTCCCCTCCTGCAGCTGTTTCAGTGCCATGGCCCCGTGGAGACCACTGTGAAATTCATTCTCCTCATCTTCCAAAGCTGGGCCAGGTGGCGACTGGCTGGAGTGGCTGATCCCACCCGACAAGAGGCTCTGCGGCCCAAGGAAATATACCCACCCACCTCCACTCAGCACAGGGCTCCCCCAAATCCTATGTTCCTGGGCCATCAAGTGCTTTTTGTCCCAAATCAATTCATGCCCTCTCACGGGAAAACTTTACTCAGGAAGCACCCAGCTCTTGCATTTCTGCAGGTTCACTCAGGACTGTTTGGCTCTGGAAATTGGTTGTGGCTAGATTCTACTCCAACCCGGGGACGCCTGAGGCCTGGGACAGAGCTAGCTGCTCTGGGAAAATGCAAAGAAAGCTGCACATTCCCCTCATCCCTGAGAATGGCAGCGGGTGGGAGCTTTCCCTGCAGCTGGGAACTCAGCCTTTTTACTAGCTGCACAGAGGTGCAGAAGCAGGGGTTTGGCTGAGGAGGAGGGAAAGGCCCAGAATGATAGCACTGTCCTCTGCCAAGGACACAGGACTGTTGACGTGGGAGAGATGGGCGCAGCCTCTGGATCAAGTCCACAGTGAGGAGGAAATGGGTTTCACTGAAAAACAAAGTTGAAAAACAGTTTACTGAAGGGAAGAGAAAGAGGAAAGGGGGCGGGGGGGGAAACCACCTCAAACTGTCTGATCATCAAAATCACCTAGTTGGTTTAAAAATACAGCTTCCAAAACCCGTTCCAAGTCAATAAAATATTCTTGGTAGCTCTGGGTTTCTTTTCCTTGTGGTTTAAAAATGTAGATCCCTTGTCACTTGTATCTCACTAAAGCTGGGGAAAAAAATTAAGCTACATATAAAATCAGTTGGAGAATGAAAACCAGTTGCATAACAAGAAAAATTTTTCAGAAGGTATTGAGTGGACGTGGAAGTTGAGGAACGTGAATTAAATCATCACCTTTCTAAGCTGGACATCAATATCTGAACTTGGAAAATTAATAGTATAATCAGCTTTTTTTTTTTTTTATTAAGGAGAACCTGCCATTGGAAATAAAATGAGAATCAATCTTTTCAAAATGCAGATTTCAAAAAAAAAAAAAATGCAGATTTCAGCTCATGGAGCTTGGAAGACCCCTGGGTGGGTGGGTATCCTGAGTGAGGGGAAGCAGTTGATTCCTCATGGGTTATGTTTCTAATTTTCCCATTAGGCTTTGGGAAGGAGGGAGAGAAGGAGACACAACAGGATGGGGAAAAAAAAAAAAAAAAAATCCTAAAAGCCACTTCTCTCCAACCAGGCTGGGTCTTTGTCTGGATGACTCTGTCCCATCCCTCCTTCCCTTCTCACTCGTTTTCCAGTGAATTGTCTCCACTCACCTTCGCCATTCCCTCTTCGCCCCTGCCACCTGAATAGTGGAAGACTGAATAATGCCTCCTGCTGCAAAATGTCCATGTCCCAATCCCTGGAATCTGTCCCTGTTACCTTATGTAGGACTTTGCCTGTGTGATTAAATGAACGACCTTGAGATGGGGAGATTATCTTGGGTTATTAGGGTTGCTCTAATGTAATCGCAAGGATCCTTTAAGAGGGAGGCAGGAGATCAAAGAGCAGAAGACGATGGGGATGACAGAAGCAGAGATTAGAGTGATGCCCTTTGAAGATGGAGGAAGGGGCCACAAGCCAAGGAATAGAGGCGGCCACGAGAGGCTGAAGAGGCGAGGAGATGGGCTCTCCCCTGGAGCCTACGTAAGGAGCCAGCCCTCTGGCACCTTGACTTTAGCCCAGTGAGACTGATTTTGGATTTTGGACCGCTAGAACTGGAAGAGAATAAAGTTGTACTATTTAAGTCATTCAGTTTGTGGTGATTTGTTACACAGCAATAAGAAAGTCGTACACCTCCTGACCTCTGCCCTGTCCACCCCTCCACTGAGCCCTCACCGAGGTCTCCAGGGACCAAACTCTTGCCAACCCTTGGGCCCTTCTCAGCACTTCTCTCTCTTGCTCTTGGCAATGTTTGACATTTTCCACATTGCTCTTTCGTAAATCTTGTGTCAGCCCACTGCCCTGGTGGTCCTCCTGCCTCTTGGGTCCTCTTCCTCAGGCCCGTCCTAGTGCTCTCCTTCCCCACTTCCAACATGGCCATGTACCCCAGGGTTCTCTTCTCAATCCACTTGTCTTCTTACTGTCTACTTTCTAGGGGTGCCACATCCCAGTGATAACCCTAAATCAAGGTCCTGTTCTCCACACCCTAATAGCCAATGGCTGAATGGCCCTCCTGTTTCCTCCTCAGTAAACAAGTATCTGAAGTGCATTTTCCACCTTCCCCACCTGTTTGAAATCTGGTTCACCTGTTCATTCCTCAAGGTCCAGCTCAAACGTCACTTTCTCCAGGAAGTCTTCCCTGTCATGCCATATGCTTGTTTTTTAAAAAAAAATTTTTTTTCATTTATAAACTTTATAATTGGGACTTCCCTGGCGGTGCAGTGGTTAGGACGCTGCAGTTCCACTGCAGGGGGCTCGGGTTCGATCCCTGTTCGGGGAACTAAGATCCTACACACCATGCAGTGCGCCCCCCCCCACCAAAAAAAACCCACTTTATTTTTTAGAGCAGTTTTAGGGTCACAGAAAAATTGAACAGAAAATACAGAAAGTTCCCGAGGAGCACTTATTTTTCATAGGCTATTGTGTGACCAGCTTTTATTGACATTAACTTATTTGTTTCACTTAACAAATCTATGTGGTAGAGATGCGTTTTCCCTTTCTTTCTTTCTTTCTTCCTTCCTTCCTTTCTTCCTTCCTTTCTTTTTCTTTCTTTTTCTTCCTTCCTTCCTTCCTTCCTTCCTTCCTTCCTTCCTTCCTTCCTTCCTTCCTTCCTTTCTTTCTTTCTTTTTCTCTTTCTTTCTTTCTCTCTCCCCCTCCCTCCCTCCCTTCCTTTCTCTCCCTCTCTTTCTTTCCTTCTTTCTTTCATCCAGGTTTTTTGAGGTATAATTGACAAGTAAAAATTGCATATATTTAAGGTGTACAACATGATGTTTTGATATACATACACACTGTGAAATGATTACCACAACCAAGCTAATTAACAATCTATTACTTCACATATTACCTTTTCTTCCTTTGTGGAAACAATTAAGAGCTATACTTTAGCAAATTTCAAGTATATAATATATTAACTATAGTCTAGTGCGATACATTAGATCTCCAGAATTTATTCATACTGCGTATCTGAAACTTTGAACCCTTTGATCAACATCTCCCCATTTCTACCACCTCCCAGCCCCTGGTAACCACCATTCTACTCTCTGGTTCTGTGAGCTGTACTTTTTAAGCTTCCACATGTAAATGAGATCATGCAGTATTTGTCTTTCTGGGTCTGGCTGATTTCACTTAGCATAATGTCCTCCAGGTTCATCCATGTTGTCCCAAATGACAGGATTTCCTTGCCATGTACTTGTTGACTGTGTCCATCTGTTGTCTCTCAGGGACTGTGAGACCCTTAGAAGCAGAGTTATGGCCTGATCAACCGTGGACACTCAGCACCCAGCACAGCGGGATGGCTGGAGCTCTAGAACATTCTCCCTCCCCACAGCCTTGGTATCAACACCTGACCAGGAGGTAGAACCCTACCCCAGCCCCTCTGCCATTCTCTTGTCTTCTGCCCCAGAGCAGGCTGCCACAGCAAGGTCCCCTTAACCTCAAAGTTTCATGACAACTGATGTCAAGTGTCCTGTATGGTACCTGAGGCCCAGAGGAAGCTCACAAATAGTACCCTCCCTCCTCTGACGGGGATGCTGCTAGCTCTGTGACGTCATTCCCTATATTCTCCACTTGTCACTCCATTCCAGCCATACTGGCTTCCTGACTTCTACTCAAGCATGCCAGTCTTGCTCCTGCCTCAGGACCTTTGCACTTGCTGTTCCCTTTGCCTCAGTGGTCTTCCTCCAGATACCCACAGGACTTGCTCCTTCCCTTCCTTCAGGCCTTTGCTCAAATATCAACCTAGAGAGGCCTTCCTGGATTACCCTATCTGTAAGTTACCCACCTCTCCATATCACTTCCCATCCACTTTACCCTGCTTTGTTTTCTTCACAGCTCTGAACACCATTGGCCATGTTTTGGGGTTTATTACCTGGTTCCCTCACTAGAATGTTGTTTCTTGAGGGCAGGAGCCCTGCCTCTTTGGGTCACCCCTCTTTCCTCAGTGATTGGTCCATAGTAGGCGCCGAGTAACTATTTGTGGAAAATGACAGGCGTGAGCCCATGCTCCTCACAGGACCTCTACCTTGGGTTGTACCAGGTCACTTTCCCATGGGACACACCCCTCTTTGCTTTGGCAACGCTGGGTGGTGGAGAGAGAACTAGAGTCGTGTCTTGGAGTCCCAGGTCCTGTCCCATCTTTCACACCTTGCCGGCCTCAGGCAGGCCTCTTTACCCTTCTGAGCCTTGGATGCCCCGTGTGAAGAAGAAGAGCGTGGTCCCTGCCCTGTATCCTCCCTGGATGGCCACAAGGATGGGCTGGAAGGAAACCTCCATAGAGGAGCTTCCGAGAGGGCTTGGTGCCCCACACCAGGGGCTGGGAGCCCCAGCGGGACCTGAACAAGTTGTGCACTGACCACCAAGCACAGCACAGCAACTGCCCCTCCCGACCTCCCTCTGCTCGGCTGGCCACAGCTCCCCCTGGACTCTGGGGCATTTCTGAGAAGTTGAGGGGGGGCAGCTGTGTGGTGGCAGGAAGGGCCAGGCCCAGCCCGGGAGCACTGGGGGCTGCTGGCTTCAGCCTCCAGCCAGGCTCCAAAAGGCAGTCACATAGGGTGGATGGAGGGGGTGCACCCGAACCCCTGGAACTTTCTATGGGTCTCAGAATGTGCAGCAAATATGGTAAAGCACTGCTCTGGGGTTCCCTGTTACTTTTGTTCTCATTCATACAATTTGATGAGTATGCGTTGATGGGAGACACCAAAAACTTTGCAGGCGTTCACATCCTTTGATGTGGTAATTCTATTTCTAGGAATTTATCCTAAAGAAATAACCAGAGATGTACGCAAAGGTGTGTGTATCAGGATGTTTGCTAAATTATTATTTATGATCACAACCAATTTGGGAATCGCTTAAATGTCTGATAATAGGAGATTGGTTTAATAATTAGTGTGCTATACAATGGGATACTACAAAGCCATTTAAAATTACATTTTTAAAGACTATTTTAATGACCCATGAAAATTCTTATGATGTAATTTATATGGGAAAAAATCAGAATTTTATATATGTGTGTGTGAATAATTTTATATCCATTTATAAAATCATGATTTTGTGTGCGTGTGTTTGTACGTAAACACACACCTACACACATTATCTCGATTTTATTTAAAAGTGTATGTGTGTGTAAATATGCCAATAATGCTTATCTCCATTTAGTGTAAAGATTATAGGGTATTTTTATTTTACTCTTTATACCTTTCTAAATTTTAAAATATTTTTTACGATGAACCTATGTTCATATCACAATTTTTAAATGCTATTGGTTTTTTTTGTTTGTTTGTTTGTTTTTGGCTGTGTTGGGTCTTCGTTGCTGCACATGGGCTTTTCTCTAATTGTGGCGAGCGGGAGCTACCCTTCATTGCGGTGCGCGGGCGTCTCATTGCAGTGGCTGCTCCTGTTGCAGAGCGCGGGCTTTAGGCGTGCAGGCTTCAGTAGTTGTGGCACATGGGCTCAGTAGCTGTGGCTCACGGGCTCAGTAGTTGTGGCTCGCAAGCTCAGTAGTTGAAGCGCACGGGCTTAGTTGCTCTGCAGCATGTGGGATCTTCCCAGACCAGGGATCAAACCCGTGTCCCCTGCATTGGCAGGTGGATTCTTAACCACTGTGCCACCAGGGAAGTCCCTATTAGTTTTTTTGGCCACATTTTTTTTTTATTGAAGTATAGTTGATTTACAATGCTGTGCCAATCTCTGCTGTACAACAAAGTAACTCAGTTATACACATTCTTTGCCTTTATGGTTTATCACAGGATATTGAACATAGTCCCCTGTGCTATACAGTAGGACCTTGTTGTTTGTCCATTCTAAATGTAATAGTTTGCATCTACTAACCCCAAGCTCCCAGTCCATCTCGCTCCCTCCCGCCTCCCCCTTGGCAACCACAAGTCTGATCTCTATGCCTGTGAGTTTATTTCTGTTTTGTAGATATGTTCATTTGTGCCATATTTTGGATTCCACATATAAGTGATATCATATGGTATTTGTCTTTCTCTTTCTGACTTACTTCATTTAGTTTGATAATCTCTAGTTGCATCCATGTTGCTGCAAATGGCATTATTTCGTTCTTTTTTATGGCTGAGTAATATTCCATTGTATATATGTACCACATCTTCTTTATCCATTCCTCTGTCGATGGACATTTAGGTTGTTTCCATGTCTTTGCTATTGTGAATAGTGCTGCTATGAACATAGGGGTGCATGTATCTTCTTAAATTATAGTTTCGTCCGAGTACATGCCCAGGAGTTGTATTGCTGGTTCATATGGTAATTCTATTTTTAGTTTTCTGAGGAACCTCCATACTGTTTTCCATAGTGGCTGCACCAACTTACATTCCCACTAACAGTGTAGGTGGGTCCCCTTTTCTCCACACCCTCTCCAGCTAAATACTATTAGTTTTTTTGATGGAGAAAAATAATTCACTGATTACCTATCACGGCTTCACTGGGGCAGAATGTGGATGGAGTGGTGTTAACAAAGGCTTGGGGATATCAAGCATGCATTTACCCTTTGGGTCTGGAAGTTTCTCAAGTCCCAAGAGTCTTTTGATGCTTGTGAGGTGTATGTCCTCTGCAATGAGTACTGTGGTTTAGTGGTGCCCTAGGATATTTTTATCAGGAGGCTGGACTGAAGTCTAGTGCCCTCTCCCAATATATCATGATGGGTCCCTCCTGAGAAGGGAGGTCATTCTCAAGAGCCAGTACCTGAGGAAGAATGGGTTTTTCAAAGTGGAAAGTGAACCTGGGAAGAAGATGCTAAAGATTAAGATGAGACAGAGGACTGGGTGTGTAGCCTGTCCCCTCATGGATCTTCACAGAGGATGGGCAGGACCTGGGTGCCTCTGGAGGGAGCCTGAACCCTCACTGAAGGAAGCCTGATTAGTTTTATAGTTCTTCTGGGTGCTGTGTTTCTGTTCCTATTGTCTCCCCGTAGGGCTTATTAACTCTACCTAGTATAATCATCACAGGTTTCTTAGCTGTGTTCTGCTTAAAGAAGCCAAAGACTGGGTTTCTAGCTATGCTTGTTTCTGAGAATGGAAAGGACAGTGGCATCCTGAGGGGCAAGCAGGGAGAGGCAGTGGGAATGAAGAGAGTGACCCAAAAGGGCGAGTGAGCAGAGGAAGATAGAGTTAGGGCTATTTGATCCAGCTGGCCCTCCTGCCTGGAAATTCTCCTTCCTGAGCCAAACCTTAGAAGTTCTGGTTTGTAAAATAATAACACTGATAATAATTTTTAAATCATTTTTGTACTCTGTGTATAAATAAATGCATGGCAATTCTAGAAAAAGATGCAAATTCAGATAACCAAAATCAAAATCAAAACAAGGGAAAAAGAAGAAATCTAAAATTACTCCTTATCTTACAACCTGTCAATGTTTTAGTGTCTATCCTTCCAACATTCTTAATGAATTGACAAATTTTATAAATCAGATTATTTTCTATATTTATCAGCTTTTTATTTTCCTGCTTACTATGCTTTAGGCTTATTTCTATGTTCTTCTACAGCATCATCTTTTAAAGGCTGCATTGTGTTTTATGTTCTGGATGGTTCATAATTTATTAAACAATCCCCTCTTATTGGATATTTAGGTTGTTTTCAATTTTTCAGGCTTACAAATAACAGTAAAGAGCAACTCTATAGCTAAGTCTTTACACATATGTGTATCCCCCAGAACAAATCTCAGGAGTAAACTCCCTCAATTAAAGGGTGCTAGGTTTTGTCTCCGTCCCTGAGCAGGCCCCAGGGAGGGCTGGGCGTTTCTGAGGTCTTGGCACTGAGCCTTGCGCCAAGCTCCAGGGCCCACCCAGCCCCCAAGTCTTCATGATCCATGTGGTCCAAACCATCCTCCTCCCTTCTCCCAAACTCACCCCCAGGCTGTGGGCTCACCTGAGAGAATGAAGTACACCTCCCAGCCAGACATGGGGCCGTTTGTCTTATGCTCTGGGATCCTGATGAGGTAAAATCTGGGCAGAGCACATTTCTTTATTTAATGTATTTCTGGGTGGGCAAGCCCCCGCCCTTGGAGATCGCCTTTCTCCAGATCGGGGTTAAGAGTTTACGGGGAGGAGGGGCAGGTCATGGCAGCCAGCTCACCCCATGAAGGCCAAAGGGGGTCCCACTTCCCCCTGTCCCAGGCCGACCCTAGCCCCAGTTCCAGCCTCCCAAGTCCTCCCTCCCAACCTGGGGCACAGGAAACATCAAGAGCCACTCATATAGCTGAGCTGGCAGCAAGGATTCTGCTCTTCAGAGACGGAGCTGGGTTCCGAGCGATGGGCCTCAGTCTCTCATGCCGTGAGAAGCAGAGTCTCCCTGACCCCTATTCCGGGCGCCGGATGCCTCTGCGAGGCCTCTCTGGCACTGGCTTCTGGAGCCCTGCTCAGGTTTCTGGCTTGTCTGAACCCATACGGCAATCCCCTCTCTGGGGCTTTATCCTTGTTTTAGGCTCAAACTCTGCCAGTTCCCCCTTGAGACCCCTCAAAGATCCAGGGTTCTCTTGTGCTCAGACAACCAGGATACCCCTCCTAATGCCACCTGCCACCTGTCCTGAAGGTCACAGCTTTGAGTCTCTGAGTTTGGTGTCTCTCCATGTAGTATGGGGAGCGTGCGGCTCCCGACCCCCATCAGATCACCCGGGGAACTCTGTAAATATGCAGGGTTCAAGACGTCTCCCCCAGAGACACAGACCTTGCAGGTCTGGAGAGGTGCCCTGGAACCCGTATCTTCACCAAGTGTGGTCCTCCTGGCTCTTTGCACAGAACTGGCTTCCTGTCCCTCATCTCGGCAGATGTGGGGGGACAGGGAATTTGGCCCCCAGGTCAAGCAGGACCAAGGCAGGGGAAGCAATGACAAACAGATGGGCTACAAGTCTGCTTCCTCAGGTAACCTAATTCAGGAGGTTTGGCAGCCAAAAGGGCTTCTGCTGGCCGGGGGACTTGGCCACGGGCAACCGGAGAGCCGCACAAAGCCATCCTCACAGGCTCTCTGGCCGTGAGTCCCCAGGTGCTTGCTTGCCCTGGATGCACAGGCACGCCTCTGTCAGCCGGGCCTGCAGGGGTTTGTGGCCGGGAGAACCAAAGCAGCCATCCTCAGCTCCTGTGGACACCTCCTCCAGAAGGCTCTGGAAACAGCACACCGGGTTTGAGGAGAAAGGGCCTCTGTGAGCCAGAGGTGAGTCTCTGCAGACAGAGGCCCACACACCTCCCTTCCTGTTCTAATACCACCCCCTGCCTGGGCACCGGGTCTCCTGTGTCAGCCCAGGGGACTCAGGGAGGCCAAGCCCCTTCAGGCTGCTGCCCCTCCCCCGCCCCGAGCAGGAAGGTGAACCTCCTTCTTTCTCTACCAGGGCCCCTTGGGACCCCCTAGGGCTGCGGTGGGTGGTGTGAGGAGCCAGAGGTCCCTGCGGGCAGTGGGGACCCCACAGATGGCCTGCTTGGTTCCAGCCATTCCTGATTTCTGGATTTTTGACAATTAAAGAAATTTATTAAACGTTCAACAAAACTCATTCTCTATTTGAGTTCATGGCAACTCCATGCCTTCAGTTGCTCGGGCCAAAACCTTGGAATTGTCCTTGAGTCTTTTCTCTTAGACTCCATGTTTAGTCCATCAAGAATCCTGTCAGCTGGATTCCAACATATTCCAGACCCCAGCCACCTCTCACCATTTCTGTTCTGGCATTTCTTGCCCAGATAATTTCAACACCCTTCTACGTGGTACCCCTGCTCCACAGAGCAGCCAGGGAACAAAGCTGGGTGGTGATGGGGGCTCTGCCACTGACCCCCATGTGTGTTCAGGACCCTCCTGTCCAGATTTGATTGCATCTTGGCTGGTCTTACCAAGAAAAACTGTTCATTAGTCATGGACAAATGAGATTCCTTTTATATCTTTACAAAATATCACAATGCCCCAAATTTTTCTTCAGATCTTACGTCCTAATTCAGGGTTTATGAAATCTACCATCCTCATAGGGACTTCTCTCTGGCTTGAGGACTTTGAGCCATGAGCCAAAGCAAGAAACTCAGCAATCCAGGGGCCTCTCCAAGATGCTGAGACCAGGGCCGTGGAGCCCCAAGACTGCAGGGCTCGGAATCTGCCGTGGGATGATTCCGCAACAGATGTGATGATGCAACAGCTGTGCATGAATGACATGGGAAAGCTGGGCCCCTTCGCCCTAAGGGACGCTTCCACCACACTGTCAGCAGGAGGGAGCTCCTCCTAGGAGCTTAAATCAGGACTCATCTTTCTGTGGGACCCAAGCCTCCATGTTGGGTGATGTGGGCAGAAACGGGTTTTTCCTGGGACTCTGGGGGGTGTGGATGTGTACCTGCATGTGATGACACACCCTGCCCTGCATCCCCTGCAGCTCCTCCAATCTGGAGGTGACAGTGACCAGGCTCAGCCTCTCCCCGCTGGCCTTCCTACCCCCAGCCCCACCTCTCTTCAAGGCCGAGCCCTGCAGCGGGCCTCAGAGGGCAGCTCTCCCAGGCTTGCTTTTGCTCAGCCTTGTTTTCTAAGCCACCGCCATTCGACTGGACTCCCTGGCTGTAGCTGAGTAGCCCCATATCAGGGGGCTCGGAGGAGCCTGGCCATCCTGCCCAAGTGAGGACTTGAGGCTCAGAGAGGAGGAAGCCCCCGAGCCCGCGTGGCCCAGCAGGTCCACGGTAGAAGGGGGATCAGAAGCCAGAACCGCTTTTCAGCACAAGCCAGGCCTGCTGGGAAAGGGGTCGGGCGAGGAAGGAAGGAAGAATGGGCAGCTCTCAGGCTGGGGTGCTGGAAGCAGCAGCTCTCCTCACCTCCGACTTAGCCCTGAGGGCTGCTCAGGTCCGCTCCCTGCCAGCCGTGCCCCCTCTGTCTTCATGAGCCCCCAGGGCCTGCCAGAGGCTTCCTGTTTCTGCTGCCTCGCGTCCATCCCCCTGCAGTTCCCTCCCTCTCTTGGCCGTGGCCTCTCTAGTCTCCAGGCAGGAGAACGAGCGCTGGAGGGGAGGGGAGGGTCTGTGCTGGACTCTGCCAGCCTCACTTCCAGCCAGTCAGCCTGCTCTCGCCTTGACAGACTTCCTAGAAGGCACCCCCCCGACCCTCCCCACCTCCACCCCGGCCCTGACTCAGCCCATAAATTACCTGGGGATGGTCGCTGACTCAGCCAGGAAGCCCGGAGCGCCCTCCTCCCCATCCCCAGGCCTCAACCCCACAGCTGGCTCTCATTCCAGAATGCTTGGTCTCCTCCCCTCAGGAAATTCCTGGAAAATATCAGGCTTCTTCGAGGGGAGATCTCCTGACCACAGCCGCAGCAGGGAAGGGAGCCACTGCAGCCTCATTCATCATCCTGTGGCCCCGGCCCTCCTCCCCCAGCTCCCCCAGCTTGTGTGTTTTTGTGGGGCTGAGCGTGGAGGTGTCGGTCTCTGTAAAGTGACAGGCACCTGGCCGTGGAGGGACCGCAGAGTGGGGAGGAGAGGCCAGCGTGGGGTGGGGCACTCAGGGCAGGCTGCTGGGAGGTGGGACCAGTCCTGGGCCAGGAAGGATGGTGAAACTGAGAAGTGGAGAGATGGGAAGGGAGCTCCAGGCCCAGGGAATGGCCCGAGCAAAGGCACGGAGGTGGGAAGCAGCCCAGTCTGTACGTGGGATGGGGAGGGGGCTGGAGAGCAAGCAGGCTGAAGGCGTGGTTGAGCAGGGGAGCCTGGGCTGATGAGGCCAAAGGGCCAGGGCCAGGGCCAGGCTGAGGGATTCGCAGTGGCTCTCCAAAGCCAAGGCCTGAGAGTCTCCGGGGCTCCGGAGAGTAGGAAAGGGGATGGGGTAGCCCAGCAATGGGTGAAGAGATGAGTCTGGGAAGAGGTGGATCTTGACCAGCAAGCCCCAAGGAACACTGGTTTCTGCAACATCCAGGGGCCTCCTTGGGCTCCCAGTGCTTGCTCAGACCTGGGGAGTGGGGCAGGGCCTCTGCATCGTCACACATCCAGTCAGATGGCAGAGGCAGGGCTCCTGCCCTCAAGGAACTCAGACTGAGGGACATGGCTGTGGCATCAGAGAGCTGTCAGTCTAAGGGAGGGACAGACATCCCAGGCCCTTGCTCACTCCTCTGGACCCAAGTACACCCTTGAATCCCTTCCTTGGAAATCCCATTAGTTTGTGAGGAAAAGCCAAGTCCAGTCTGTAGGTAAAACACCTCCTAGGGACCTCCCAGGTGGCACAGTGGTTAAGAAGCCGCCTGCCAACGCAGGGGACACGGGTTTGTTGCCTGGTCCGGAAAGATCCCACATGCCGCGGAGCAACTAAGCCCATGCGCCACAACTACTGAGCCTGCACTCTAGAGCCTGTGAGCCACAACTACTGAAGCCTGTGCTCCACAACTACTGAAGCCTGTGCGCCTAGAGCCCATGCTCTACAACAAGAGAAGCCACTGCAATGAGAAGCCCATGCACCATAACGAAGAGTAGCCAATGCAGCCAAAAATAAATTTATAAACAAACAAACAAAAAAAAAAAACACCTTTTTTTTTTTGGCTACTTCCCCTCAGACAATAACAACTTTTTTTTTTTTTTTTTTTTTTTTGGCTGCGTTGGGTCTTCATTGCTGCGTACGGGCTTTCTCTAGTTACGGAGAGCGGGGGCTACTCTTCGTTGTGGCACACGGGCTTCTCATTGCGGTGGCCTCTCTTGTTGCAAAGCACGGGCTCTAGGCGCGTGGGCTTCAGTAGTTGTGGTTCACGGGCTCTAGAGCGCAGGCTCAGTAGCTGTGGCGCACGGGCTTAGTTGCTCCGTGGCATGTGGAATCTTCCTGGACCAGGACTCGAAAACGTGTCTGCTGCGTTGGCAGGCGGATTCTTAACCCTTGCGCCACCAGGGAAGCCCCAATAACAACTTTTTAAAGTACAGAAATTCCTGCCCAGCTTCCCCCCACAGGAAGGATGGCTGGCTGATGTGGGTGTAGCCATAGTAACAGAGTCACCGAGGAGAGAAACAAAGTAAGCTAGGGGACTCAAGTGGTGCATCAATGGGGAAGATTTTCTGAGCCCCCCAGACCCCGGGGATGGGACGCCAAGGCAGGGAGCTGTGGGAAGGGGGGCTGCTGAATTTCTAGTATTTATTTACCTTTCCTGGGAATACAAGTCCTAGGGCATGGTGGGGAGTCAGGAAGATGTGGGGTTAAAGACAAAGAGAAAGACGGGACAGAGCCAGCCAGGGGAACCAGAAAAAAAAGAGGAAAAGACAGGGAGAGGCAGAGTGACCCAGAGAGGAAATTCCTTGAAAGCAAGGACTGGTTCTCACTCAGTTCGTGTATCCTTAGCCATGAAGCCGGGGAAGCTGTTTAATAGACTGTGCCCCCGCAAAGCCCCACCAGCCCCGGCAGACATTCTTCATCCAGCCTGGACTAAATGCTTCTGCCGTGCGTATGTCTGTCAAAGCCCTAAACCATTATATTAACGTGCTCGAGTTGCCTGTTGGACCACCCCACTCTCCTCTGGACCCCCAGCCTTGTTCACTGTCGCATCTCAGCACCTGGGGAAGGAGCAGCCACTCCCCTCAGTGTCTGTTCAACGTATGACGGAAAGAGGGAAAGACCGTGGGTAGGAGACCCTGCAGACCCACCATGGGGTGTGGCCTCTTGGGAGAGGCTCCAGGGCACCTGCCTCTCTTTTCCGGCCTTGCTGCGAGGGCCTGTCCTGTTCTCGGAGCCTGAGTTGGGGAAGGGCAGCCAGGGAGGGGTTGGGCTCAGCTGGCCCTCCCCTGCCTCTGCAGAGGCACCGACAGGCTGCAGAGGGTTACCTCTGTGGGCCCCAGCCCCCGAGAGGCGCTGGGTTCTGCTGGCGGGGTTGGCCTGGTCAGGGCAGGAAGGGGGGGGGCATCCTGCCTCATTGTCACTGGCCCAGCCGCATTTCCAGAAATTCTTTCCTCCAGTTAGAAGAGGAAAGAGAAGCCGGGATAGCCTCTTGGGCTGCCGGGAAAGGGATGGGCAAGTGGGAACCAGGGTTCCCAGAGCTCTCACGGGCCAGGCTGGAGCACTGGGGCCTCTTGCCTGGGCCAAAGGGCCGTTTCAGCCCTGAGACAGAGGCTGGGTCCCAGCCAGAGGTGTCAGAAGAACTGACCAATGGAACCTCAGCTCTCCATGGGCATGCCTGCTGGGCTGTGTTTGTGGCTGCAGAACAGAGGCAGGAAAAAAGAAAGCCTGGAAATCACTGGGCTTCCCACAGGCCTTTTTAGATTCTGGGGTTGGGGGAGATCAAAGCTTATATTCAATCCAGAGTAGTTATTGCCTCCCCTCCCATTTCAGTGTCTAGCCCTATACTAGATCTTGATGGGGAGACAAAGGAACAATTATTATTATTGTTGTTCTTGTTGTTATTCTCCAGCATAGCATTTCCCTAGTGTGTTCTGCTTATAGGAGTAATCCTTAATAAAGCAGGTAGGTTTATAGAACTCGGCACATCAGCTACCCTCTCAAAGACTCCTACTGCACAATGTGAATACTGAAGTCTCAAAAAAAATCCTGAAGAGATCCAATTAACTTTGGTTAATTCAGTGTTTCTCCAGCTTATTTGACCATGGAACACTTTTTTTCATGAAACACCATGAAGCAGAGTTCCCAGAAGCACATTCTGGGGAAAGCTTCATTAAAGCTTCTGATGGGGATGGTTTTCTAACTTTGTTCCAGCCAAGGTGCCCCAAGGGTGATCTAAGGCAAAAGGGGGAAATGAGCCAGCTGGACTCTGGGTCTCCATCCAAACCCAATTCAACCAGCAGGTCCTGTATTCTGCTTGAATTGGTTTTCCAACAATACACTTTTATTTGATGAATGGGCTGTGCTGCTAAAACTAAGTTCGAAACCTACTGTTTTACGGTTCTTCATGAATATAAGAAGAAAGAGAAAGAAATAGGCAAAATTGGTCCGGGGGAGAGGGGAGGGAATCTAGAAATAAAAATAGTCAGTGAAATTTAAAAAGCAATGGATTAAACAGAACTGGAACAGGGTGTCTAGTGTATAATCTCAGAGTGCCCTGACCAGGTATTTCTAATTCCATTTTAGAAGTGGAGAAAATGGGACATGAGGCATTGAGCTACCTGCCCAGGACTCTAGCCAGATCTCTGACCAGGTATCTTGTCATCCTTCCCCAGTACCAGGGGCTGGGAGAAGGGCTCCTATCCTCAGGAAGCTCCCAGTTTCACGAAGGAGGCAAAATTTGCTCACCAAAGAATGGCGAATGGAAGCAGTCTAAAGTCCAGGGCACAAGCCAAGGTCCTGTGGTTAGTGCTGAGGTGATCAGAAGAGAAAGATTTTAAGAGCAAGGGGATCCAGAAGCCTTCTCTTTGAGGTCTGGAATTGCACCATGATGGCCCAGAACCTGGCATGATTCTGCTACGTGAAAACTTACGTGTCTTCAATTCTAGAGATTTCTTAGCCATTGTCTCTCTGAAGATTGCCTCTCGTTCCTTCCAACCTCTCTTTCTGAAATTCTGCGTGACATAGGTTGGACCATCTCATTCTATTCTTCACACCTCTCACTCTTCCCTATTTTCCACTTATTTACTTCTTTGTGCTGTATTTTGGGTGAATTCTCAGATCTCCTTTTCTAGCTCTGTTTCTCCCTCCGAGTTTGAAATTTCAATGATTATTCTTTTTATTTTAGAAGTTCTACAGTCTGGCTTTTGAAACTCAAAATCCAAGAATTCTAGCCTATTCTCTGAGCCAACAAATGCTGGAGCGGTCAAGCTCCCGCTTCCCACCTAGCATCCTGGGACTGACGCTTCCAGCCCCCAGCTGCCTCCCTAGGTCCCCTCCAGTTATCCCAGGGGCCACGCGAGCACTCACATTCTCTATGCGTACCTCAAAACAAACTAACTACAGGAAGTGGGCGAAGCTAGGGAGTGCAAGAAAATATTGGGGGAAAAGACTGGCTAATATTTTTAAAAATACTATCTCACCATGTATCCCATCCTATGTGGTAGATACTACTATTGCCATAATTACAATGATCATTATTAGTCTACCCCCTTTCCACCTAACCTTGGGAATGTTTCCCTATTCCTCGCTAAACCTTGATTTCCTCACCTGAGGCTGCGCTAATCAGCTGCATTTGACACTTGATTCCTTTCTTCATCGGTCCCTGAGGCTCCCGTTCCCCATAATCTTTCTCCCTCTCCTTTTCCTGGTCCAGTGAAGGGTCTAGGCTGGCAGAGGCCTGGGTCCTGATAACAGTGGAACAATGACAGCAGAAGCCCCTGAGAGAGGGCGTGGGAACCAGCCGAGGTTATGGGGAGAGGGACAGGAAAAGGGGAGGGGAAACCCAACAGCTGGACAGGCAGACACGTCCGCCCCAGCCTTGCCCTGGAAGCTCTGCTTGGCGGTGGGTGGAAACCAGCCTGTTTCTCTTGGATGGTCCCTCCTGGGCTACTCATTCATTCAACGGCTATTTACTGGACACCTACTAAGTGGCAGGCCCCGTGCCAGGAACAATTTTGCCCCTCGGGACTGTCCCTTCGACTTGGCAAAAATATTCACGACTGTGGCTTCTGGGCTCACACCACAGTCCTGAGTAGCAGGAAGGGCTCCGATGGACAACGCTTTTTGACAAGTCAGAGGCCCAAGAAGGTGCCATGAGTTCTGCAAGTGTGCACAGCAGAGCAGCCTTCACTCCACCTTCTGCCCCCTGGCCTGGGAGAATGAAATCCTCTGGACATCTTGCCTGAGGGCAGCTAAAAGAGATTGATTTGCCACATTTTGTGGCCTCCTCTATGCTGGGGGGAACAATTCTTACTGTGAACACTTGTGCTGGGAGCTCCAGCTGTCTGGCAACCTTCTTCCCTACCACATGGTCACTTTCTAAAAACATGTGCCCCAAATCCATCATGGAAATTGCTCGACTTTCCAGTAGAAAGCCATCGGGAACCTTTTCCACCTTTGCCAAAGTGGGGAAAAGTTCTGAAAAGTTTGATAAACAATTTTTCTTGGAAACGCCAAGCTGCAAGCTTTTTAATCAGCCTTCACGAGCTGGCAGCTGGAGTTCCACTGGATCCAGTCTCTTTCTGCTTGCCTGAACTTCACAGGGTGTGGAAAGCAGACCCCAGAAATTCCTGATTTCTTCTTGGAAGAGCAAGCCCCGTAAAAGACTCAGGGCTTTTTGTTCTCAAGCTCTGATGATACTTCACGTCATCTCCAGGCCCTGCTCAAGGCCAGTGAGTCACAGGGCAAGGACGCCACGGGTCTACCCAGAATGAACACGTCGTGGGTCACACAAACATATGTGATGCACACACGTCCTGCACACTCACCACACCTACTTATTCTGATGTCCACTATATACAACAGGCACGCTGTACACAGCCCACACACCACTGACAAAGAACACAAACTACTGCTATGCTCTACAGACACACCTGCTGCATAGAACACAATAAATACACACACACGTTCATGCCACACCTACACTACACAAACATGCCTCGTGCATTAACATGCATTATACACATACAACATATTCACAAACATACACAACATTCACAAACACACACAGATACACATGCATTTCCCAAACACATCCTATTTTCTGATTAAAGTTCTCAAGATTTTAGTTTCCATTTAAACCCAATTATATGACTCATCAACTTCCTTTGGCCTGTCCTTTTCTTTCTTGACAATTTTTATGGATTTTTTTCTGTTTCAGCAAAAAACAAACAAAGCAACAACAACAACAAAATTTTCCTTCTTATTAGCTATAAATAAATGCAGCTGGGCATACATTTTTCAAAATGCCAGGAAAGCAAATAGACCAAGAACTCAGATGTGGGAGTGTTCACCCTCCCTTTTCTTCCGCGTGAAACTGTGCCTATGTCTTTGTTTAGACGAGGCCAAGTGGTGGGTGCTTGGAGACACCTGCTTTCCATCTAGATGTTTGGCCCTGGGGAATACACAGAAGATTTGTCACAAGGACTGGGAGAACCTCTCTTCATAGAAGGTTGGTCCACCCCCTGCCCCTCTGCCCCCTGTTAGAACGTAGGGTGTTATGAAGACTGGAGGAAGAAGGCATGTGTACCACCGCCCTCTCAGGAGGCCACAGCAGACATCACTAATGGATCACAGCATCTGTCCCTCCCAGCCTGGACTTGGCATCACAATCCTCCACCTAGACTTACCAGTTAGTCAGGGCTGGCAGGTGACGTGGGAACCACTTGAGATCCCACAGAGCCCAACGCCCTGGGTTTAGGGGTGAGGAAACTGAGGCCCAAAGAGGCGGAGTGCCTTGTGTGAGGTCACACAGCACCATTCAATCTGCTCAGCTCTGTGCTCCACAGGTGTGGCCGGTGCGGGGCAGGGACCTTGCTGGGGGCTGAAGGAGAGGGGCCAGAGGGAGGTGAGGCCAGGCTGGGTCTCCTTAGACACACTGAGCCCCTGTTTCCCTGCTCTAAGCCCTGCCCACCCCTCACTGGGACAAGCTGAGGGCCCCTGCTCTTGGATACAGTGCCCCTGGCCCTCCATCCCTGGGCCTCTGACCTTTAAGGTCAAGGCAGGGAGTAGGGAGCCTTTCAGGGTTCGTGGATGTCATCCCCCTGCAGTGCTCTTCCCTCTTCCCCGAAGCCTTTCCGACCCCACCAGTTCTCACCAAGTGTCTCTCCCCAGAATTGCCGCCCCTCACAAAGAGATGTTTGTCCATACACTGGCGCCTATTGGCCTCTTAGCTGGGCATCAGGTTTGGTTCCTCTGCTAAGCCGGAAGTGCCCCTTCTGAGTGCCACAGCTTTGCCACTGCGGTGCCTCTGCCCTTTCCACCTTCCCCTGCTTCCCACCCACCCTTTAACACCCATCACAGATGTCACCCTGCCTTCCCCAAAGCACATACGGGCCTCGCTCAAAATCACCAAAACTGTGTTCCTGGGCTTTTCTCACAGCCCTGATCAGGTTGCCTGCTGTTGTCACGAGAGTGAACGAATGGTGTGTGGGTTCCATCCCCTCGATGCAGTGATTTTGGACCTGCAGTAGCTACAGTACTCCTCTCCAAGGGGCAATCCCCTCCCTCCAGAGACGACTGCCAGGCAACTCAGGACTAGTGTGGGAACTTCTACTTGTCTTCACTGAAAGCTCCCTGGCCAGGCCCCTGCTCCTGGCGCGTTGTAGGTGCTGGGACGTATCTGCGGATGCGGCGCCATGGGATGCATATGTTACAGGGCCCTGCCCTCCAGGGGTTCCTGGCCAGCTGCACTGCCCCAGACTAGGCTCCAGGCTGGACACAGGAGGGCTCCTGTCGACTGGTTGCCCGGCCTCCAGGCACTTCCTCTCAGGGCAGTCGGTCCCTCTGGGCAACAGCTGCATCGGGCAGCACTAATGGGGGACACTGGAGGGGCAGCTTCTCCTCCTGGGCGGCCCTGTCACAGGGCCAGCTGGACACGGTGCCCCACCTGTGCTGCCATTCCAGCCTGGGGTGGGCCTTGCGGCTGCCAGGGACATTCTTTCCCTGGGGGCAAGATACAGCTGCTTCGAGAGTGGCAGGGGGAGAGTGTAAGCCTCAGCATTTGAGTCACGTCACACCCACACAGACAGATGCTGACAGAGGCAGATGTGCCATCACATGTGCTCATCACACACCCACACGGATACCCTCACCCAATTACAAACCGCACAGGGCACAGTCACCTCCCCCAGGAGTTTGGGCAAAACCAACACTGAGAGAGGCTAAAATGGTTTCAGACAATGAAGGAAGAAAATAGAGCAACCAAAGGCAGAAGAGGAAAAACTCTGCCTTTACCAGTGGGAGAAGCCTCAGATCCTATTGCATCCAGCCCAGCTCAAAGCCGGGACTTTAAGGACTGTCTCTATCATCTCTACCCCAGAGCCCAAAGCCCGGAGCTTGGCCTAGCTAGCCTCACCAGCAGCCCCACGAAGCACATGGCGGAAAAATGTTGGAGTGGGACCCAGGAGGTCTGGGTCTCCAGGCTCAGCCAGGACCAGCTGGGCGACCTCGGATGAGTCCCTTGACGTTTCCGCTTCCTGGTCTCTGTGCAAAGGGCAGCTCCGATGTCCTTTCAGCTTGGAAATTTTGTAAAAGGCGGAGGGGGCAGGGTGAGACGAGGGGGCAGTGCGGGGTGAGAACTTAGAAAGGGAAACCCTCTGTCAAGTCTGGGAATATGGAGCACATCCTAGGTTGCCCCTGGAAATCTTCTTAGAGAAAGAAGAGAGCAGGCCCTCCCGCCACTGGGTTGAGAGGCCACTTCCTATGGCAAGCCTTCTCCACCTCCACGCTCACAAGCCCATCCTGGGTGAGCCGCCCCATCAGTGCCCTCAGCAGGCGTGCCCCCGTCTGAGAACCAGACTCTGTGACAATGATTCGGTGAGATAATATGGAAAAGGGCTTAGGTGTGCACCCGGCACAGTAACGCTGGCACCCTCACGGGTGATTCCTTACACCTATTAGTGAACAGCTCTCTTGTATTTCCAGGGACTTGTCTGTCCCATCCAAGGCTATTTCCTGAGGTGAAGACAGCAGCTGTTTTGTCCACTGCTCTACCTTAAATGCCGCAGTGCTGGGCACAGAGTAGGTAGTAGACTGAACTTCCTGTTGGGGGCTGGCCTGGAGACGTGCTTTGGGGGAGGGGTCCTGAGGGAGGCTTCCAGGCTGCTGGGCCTCTTCCTTTGCAAGCCCCTTCTGTGCATGACTTCTTATCTGGGGTGCCCCCTTCTCACCGCTCACCACTCCCTGTTGCATTCCTTGTGGACAAGTCACGGATGATGGGACCACTGCAGATCCCCCCTCTCCTAGACCAGTCTTCCCATGAGCAAGTCAGGGGTGGTGGGACCACTCCAGGCCCCGTCTCCTGGACCAGTCTCCCTGGGGCCCTGAGTATGGTTCAGGCTCGTGCTTAGGTTCCAGAGACCCTTCTGGTATGCTTGGCCCTACAGGGGCCTCGACCTGAGTGAATTACTTGATGGGCACTGTCCTCTCTGTCAGGACCCAACCACATCTGGATGAGGCTCGGCTACACAGGCGGAATCACTGCAGAGCCAGGACCAGTGTGGAGGCAGCAGAGTGGCACGGGTGGCCACCATTCCCACACCAGAGGGGGGAGATGAGCTCCCACCCTCAGGGACGGTCCAGTTGGCTCCATGTTTCTACCCTGGGGGACTCGATGCTGTAGTGCGGGAAATGATAACAGGATAACGATGATCTAGGAGCAGCTTGTGAACATCTGTTTGCTGTTGCTTTGTTTTCTGAATATTTCCTCTATCCAGGCTCTCCCTATACTACTTATTTTACAAACATGATCTCCTGTATCATCAGAACAACTCTGTGTTAGAGACACTGTCTTCCTCAGTGTTTTAAAGACCAACTCACCAAGGCTCATAAAGCTTAAACGCCATGCCTGAGGCCACACAGTAAGTGATGTACTTGGGACATGAACCCAGGACCACCTGACATGAAAGTCTGTTCTGTGCCTCCTCCACCCCGGCAATGACAATCCTACTTTAGAGGTGTCGGGATTCTTTGGCAATTTATTAACACGTCTTCAATCGTTTGCTCCCTTGATTCTGCCAGCCACCCAGCCTGATGTGCATTATTATCCCCATTTTACAGGTGATGAAACTGAGACTCAGAGAGGACAAGTGATCATCCCAAGGTCACCCTTCCAGGAAGTGGCAGCATCAGGACCAGGACCCCAGCCTGAGTTTAAGTCACACACTTCTTCCTGCTGCCAAGATTCTCATCCACAGAAGAGAGAACAAGAGGTTTCCCTGCTGGGGACTTCCCTGGTGGCGCCGTGGTTAAGAATCTGCCTGCCAATGCAGGGGACACGGGTTCGAGCCCTGGTCCGGGAAGATCCCACATGCCACGGAGCAACTAAGCCTGTGTGCCACAACTACTGAGCCTGCACTGTAGAGCTCGCGAGCCACAACTACTGAAGCCCGCGCGCCCTAGAGCCTGTGCGCTGCAACTACTGAAGCCCGTGTGCTGCAACTACTGAAGCCCGTGTGCCTAGAGCCTTTGCTCTGCAACAAGAGAAGCCACTGCATTGAGAAGCCCGAGCACTGCAACGAAGAGTAGTCCCCGCTCGCCGCAACTAGAGAAAGCCCGCACACGGCCATGGAGACCCAACGCAGCCAAAAAAAAAAAAAAAAGAGGTTTCCCTGCTAGAACTGGCAGGAAGAGGATGAGGAAGAGAAGGAGGAGGAAGAAAGACAAGGAAAAAAATACTCCAAATTTCTTTATCTGTTTCCATTTTATATAATTTACAGATATTCCTGCTTTATCATGGCCCACTAGACACAGGATATATTTTCAGTCCTTCAAAATGTGGTACTGAGAGCTATAAAATTTGGTTTCCTCATCAATGTAAAATTGAGATGGGCTTCCCTGATGGTCCAGTGGTTAAGACTCTGCTCTTCCACTGCAGGAGGCGCGGGTTCGATCCCTGATCTGGTTGGGGAACTTCCACATGCCACAAGGTGCGGCCAAAAAAAAAAAAAAAATTGAGTTACTTCTTATGTCTATACCATGCTTCCTATGCACTTTGAATCCTTTTCAAAAACTATTATTCAGTATAACCCCCACGTTTTATGTTCGCTTAAAATGAGATCCACTAGACTTTCACCAAGGAAGAGTTTATGAGTGAAGCCCCAAAGGTCCACAGAGTTTTGCAACCTGCTTTTTATATTTAATATATTTTAAACATAATTCCAGATTAATCAACATAGATTTACATTATTTTCTTTCTTTTTTGGTAAAATATTTTTTAAAATTTCAATATAAGTATACATTAGTTACAGTGAAATGCAAACTTATTCAGTTTGATAAGATTTTACATATGTAGCACTCATTTAACCATGACCCAGATCAAGGTATAGAACATTTCTAACACTCCAGAAGGTTCCCTCAACTCTTTCCTAGTCGATACCTCCCCAGTCCCATAGGCAACTATTCTGACCTCTAACATTTTAGATAGTTTTGCCTGTTTGGGATTTGCATCTAAATGGATTCACACAATATATATATACTCTTCTGTGTTTGGCTTCTTTCACTCAATGTCCTGTTTTTTGAGGTTCATCCATGTAGTTACATGAATAAGTAGTTCATTCTTTTTCATCGCTGTGTAAATTCTCAGCTTATAAATATACCACAATATGTTTATCCATTTTTCTGTTGACATATGTTTAGAAATGCAGATGGAAACCACAAGGCAACACCTTTACACATTTCCTAGAAAAGCCAACATGAAACAGGCTGATGATACTGAGTGTTGGTGAAGATGGGGGCCAAGTGGAGCGCCACCAAGTGGTGGGGGAGGGTTGGTTGGAACAGTCACTGTTTAGCAGCATCAAGTTTCACATACATCTATCCTTTGACCCAGAATTTCCATCTTGGGTACATACCCAAGAGAAGGGCATGCTTATGCCTGCCAAAAGACATGTACCAGAATGTTCATGGCAGCTTCATTGATAATTCCATCACTGTGTAAATGGCTGCCAAGTTCTCCATAGTGTACATGTACCAATCTCCCATTGCCCAATATCAGTTCTAAACCAGGCTGAGATAAGCGTCCTTATACACACACCTTGTATGAACTTACAACTGTTTCCTTAGGAAGGACTCCCAGAAATGGATTGCTGAGTCAGAAGGTATGCACATCTTTAGGACTGGAGACTCACACGGCTAAGCTGTCCCCAGGGAGGCTGCATCACTTCCCCCTCGCATTGATCACCCGTGCCCATGGCTGTGAGGCTTTCACAAACCCCACAGTCACTCCCTGTTTAAACGTGCCCAGCCCCCTCCCTGGAGCTCACAGAGCTGAGGTTTTCCTGGCTCCTGACAGTGAAAGGAAGGAAGGTTTAGGGTAAACACGCTAGAAGCACAATGGCCACAGCCCTCAGGGCCAGGCGCTGGGGCCACAGGGCCACCACCTTCCTTCCACCTGCTGCGGCCAGAGTGCCCGCTGGTGCCGGTGGCCTTCCACAGGCTGAGCATGGGAAGCGGCGGCTGCAGCACGTAAGGGACCAGCTGCGCTGGCCCAGGAGTGCTGATGCAGGCCTCTCCAACGTGGGAGCGTCAGTGGGTGAGCAAAACACCCGGCACTTCCTCCTCAGCCCTTCATCTGGGCACTGGTCTCCCTCGGAACCTCTTCCAGATTTCCCTTCTCCAAATGCCCGGAGGGTGTCCTGATGTTCCGGCAGGCAGCCGTGTGTACAGGGGCTGGAGGAGGAGGTCAGAATGGCCCGAGTGTCAAAGGCCTTTCCTCTTCTTTGAGATCAGGGCCCAGTCTACCGATGTGATGTGAAGAGCCCCGAGAAGTCCCCAACTTGGCCAATGACAAGACAGTGCCCGAAACGCCCGCATTGTCCTCCTGCCTTTGTGTTCGAAGCTGCCCCACCTGCCCATCCACCCAGGTAGCAGCAGAGTCAGCAGGACGGAGGGAAGTTATGAGACCCCTTCCTCCTAGGGGGAAAGGGGAAGGAAGTTTGCAGGAAGGCTGCTTCCCCGAATTCACAATTCAGCTGCCAGCTGTGTGGGTCAGGCCAGCTGTTCCAGCCGTTCCAACCCAGTCAAAGCCCTTTCTCCACGCCACGGGAAGACCCCGTACTCAGTTTCCCCCAGGTTCTTTCCTGCCGAGGGTCTGGCTTCTGCCAATGCGCCTCCTCCCCACCCCCGCCGGGCAGGGACTGGGTGTCTGCAGGAGACCGGGAGCTAGAGTCTGGCGGAGGCTCTCGGTTCCCTGGGACACAGAGGCCTAGAGAAGAACTATGTGTTCTCAGTTGCCACATCGAGAAGACAGGACTACGTGTCTCCCAGAGGCCAGGCTCAGGGTGGAGACTGAGGGAAGGCAGGAGACTGGCTGAGCAGCCCCTACCCTGGCCTTCCTCCTCTGCCCAGACTGGAGTCCCCAGCTCAGGCTCCCAGGCTCCCCCGCCCCTTCTGTCTGCTCTGATCCCTGCACCCCAGGACAGCTCGGGCCCTGATCAGCTTCATCCTTGCCCCATAGCCACACGCGTCTGGAGACGGGGGCCCTCAGAGTTCTTGTAGGCCAGGCCTGAGCCTCAGGTTAGGGTCCTAGAAGCAGAGGCTGACACGGCCATCCCTGAGAGAAGGGTTAATTGCGGGCGTGCTCTCGGGGGCGGGGCAGTGAGGGGAGCAGGGTGGGGCAAGGGAGAACCGGAGCAAGGACGTGGCCTCCGGCTCCAGCCTGATCCCGTGGAGCTTGTGGAGACACGGCCTTGGCCCGCCTGTGATGCCCTGGGTCAGTCACTGGCTGCAGGCGGGGCGTCGGTGCCTAGGAGGTGCCAGCCAGGACAATTCTCCAGAGAAGTGGGTGCAGTGAGCCTTCACAGCCAAGTCTCACAGCAGCCGCCCCCACTCACCCCACTCCAGGTGGGGAGCCCCCAGGCAACCAGCAAGGTGCCAGCCCACAGGCTCGCCTCGGCCAATTCTCCGCAGTCTGCCTGGGAAGCGCAAGGGCCCTGTCTCCAGAGGAGCACAAAGGGGCCTGAGGAACAGGTGACGAAAGAGCAGCAGAGCCAGGGCCAGACCCTTGGCCAAGCGCCCTTACCTCTGGAGCAGGGGCTTCTAGCTGGGGGGGATCATAGACTTGCGCCTGCCCCTGGAATCTCATGCTGGCTCTGGTACGTGTGTGAGTGGGTGTTTGGGGAGAGGAAATCCACAAGCGCCATGGAGTCTCAAAGGCAAGGAAACTAAATGGGATGGTTGGTCCTCACCTGCCTGTTCCCACAGACACGTCACTGACCAGGTGGGTATTACAGGGGCCCTGGGCTCAGGAACCTCAAGGCTGGGTCCACACAGCCGTGCACTCTGCCCTCTCCTCCTGGTATGGGTAGGGGGACCGGGCTGGCCTGGAGTCTGGAGGAGAAGGTGCTTCCTCTCTTCATCGTGGGTGGGGCTGGACCAGAGTTCTAGGGCTGAGCCCTACAAGCCGCCAGAAAGCAGTACCCAAACCAGGCCACCATTTACCCTTACAACACCTCCATGCATATTAGAAAAGGCACCCTCACGGGGAGAGACAAACTACAGAGAACACCCCCTCGAGGTCAGTGAACTTCAGAAAGGGCCCCTTCTTCAGGGTGGGCCGGCCTGGGCCCTCCCCATGGCTGCACGGCTCTGCACCATCTCTCCCACCTCAACCAGTCGGCACTAGGGGACAAGCCCACCACCCTCACTGGGCCCCCAGAAACTGAGATCTGTGTCCAGGGTGAGAGAGGGAGCAGGGAAAGCCCGGGGTAGGTGCCTAGGGCTCTGAAATCTGAACTAGGGCAGAGCTGGGGCAGCATCTCAATGAACCTGCCGACAGATTCTTGGCCTCGAGCCAGCTGCACACCAGACCTGTGAAGGGACCCCGGCCGTGCCAGGCTGGCGGGGCTGCTGAAGTCAGGGCCGGGGAGCGCACTGCGGCCGCCTAGTCACCGTGGCCATGGAGGTGCCCCAAAGGCAGCAGAGGCTGAGGGACACGGGGGTCCTGGGAGGCAGCGGGCCTGAGCCTCCATTCAAAGCGGTGACATCCACTGAGCCCTGCCAGGAGCTGGTGGCATCTAGATGTGTGTCTGAGGGAGCGGGCATCTTGTGCCCTCTAACAACAGCCTGCTTGTGGGGACTGGGAGAGGTGTCCAGGGAGGGGTCCTCCATCAAGTTCAATTCCCTGGACCTCAATCCCTTGATCCTGCCTGCTCGTGAGAATCACCTTAAAGCAGTACAGCCTCTGGGCCCCACCAGGATTCCATAATTCTGGAGTAAGGTCATGCTTCATTTATTCATTTATTTTTAGACTCTGGGGTTATTCCACTGTGCAGCCAGCCAGAGCAGAGAACTAGTGAATTGATCATTCACTCCAAGAAAGGCTCCTATTTCCAGAAAGGACTCTGAGACCAATTAGGTTTGGGAAACGCCTACAGGACACATTGACATTTCAAAAAACTTCCCAAGAAAAAAGTCTTTGCTCTGGAAACTTGCTGTTGTTCTTCTTGGTGGTGGTAGTGGTGTGTGTGTGTGCACACGCGTGTGCAAAACTGTCCCTATTTTATAAATGGGACTCCAAGAGGTTAAGGAATATGCCCGATGTGGTCCCCATGGCCAGTGGCAGAGTGCTGATTCAGACACAGGGCTCCCTCCACTTTGTACATTGTCCCCTCTCAACACCCCCTAAACACCTCCAGAAATGGGACTCTCAACGACTCCTCCTGGGAGTCAGGTGGCCCCAGGGGGGCTGTGACAAAATGCTCACCCAGCCCCTCTCCCCACTGGACTTCTGTCTCTCCCTGCAGTCAGGCCCCAGTCTGCTTCCTGCCCAGCCCCTCACAAGGCAGATGTGGCAGAGCTCGTGCCCATCCTCCCTGCGGGGGGTGCTAGTGCCTTCCACGCGCCCAGATCCTCTGGGTCCGGTTTGTTGCAGGCTCTCAATCCTCCCAGCTCTCCGTCCCCCCTGAGGGCGGGGAGGAAGTCAGATGGTTTCCAAATTCTGTTCCTGCAGGTCCACATCATCAACATGGCTTTCCCAACGCCAAGAAGTGGGTCATACTTCCAGGCATGATGGTGGAGTGTAAGGCACTGGGGAAGGCTCCGGAGAGAGTTGCTGGAGGTTAGGTGATCATCTTTAAGTAGGGCTTTAGGCCCCGCAAGCTCCAAAACGCAGGCTGCTCTCCTGACACCCGCCAGGTCCCCGCTCCCTGCTCCTCAGGCTGGAGCAGGGGTTCCCCCTTCCAAAGGAATTTTAAAGAAATTCCCCTGGGCTCCAGGTCACTGTGTTCCTTCAGCAAACGGGAGCTCCTCGAGCTGGTGAAACCTGAGTCCTGGGGTGCAGCCTGGACCAGAAGCACGTCTGAGTTCTCCGAACCGGCACGAAGACGTAGGTGGGAAAATCTCTTGGAGCATGTTCATTTTTCTCTGGCTAAATCTAATTAAGACGAAACCTTAGCTTCCTTGGGAGTCTGCTGCATCCGTCAGGCAGGTCCTGAGAAGGACTGTGAAAATTCTCTGGCTTTCCTGCGGCAAGACTCACTCAAAATGTGTTCCGTTCTCTCTGGACTCTTATTTCAGCAACAAATCAATGTCTTCCCACGAGATGTGTGGACGGTAAGCTTCTGTTTCCCAGTTCCCAGTGAATTTTATGAACTAAAGATCCATCCCATCCACGCACCACTCTCCACAGTGGGGGACTCTACATCCACCTAACAACTCTTTCTTATTCCCTAAACAACTCGGTCAAAAGCAAGTAAGACAGGCAGTCAGAATCAGAGAGGTGTAGAAGAGACCAGAAGGCCAAGTGCCATGACAGTGAGCAAAGCACAGGCAGAGCGAAAGCTCATCGTCCAGAGAGGCAGGCTGGTGGCCCCTGGGAAGTCGCCTTGGGAACCCAAGTGGCTAAGCAAGGATAGTCTTAGATGACAGTTCCTCCAAGGTGGGCCCAGCTGGCTAGCACCCCAGCACCCTGGGGGGCTGGCACCGTGACTTGACTTAGCGGAGTAATCATGCACATGCAAGTGCTTCTCTATGTGCTTTATTTAATCTTCCCAACAATTCTGCAACATCCCATTTTACAGATGAAGTATCTGAGACACAGGGAGAGTAGTTAACTTGCCTAGAGTCGTACAGTCAGTACGTTGTAGGGTCAGGATTTGAACCCCGGCAGTCTGGCTTCAGAGTTTATGCACTAAACCACTACACCACAGCTCACACACAGGGGAGAGGATCCCGTTACCGGATGTTCAGGTTCCTATGGCTGTGCAACCCCAAAACTTGGTAGCTTAAAATATCATCACTCATCTATTTAGCTCTACAGTCTGGGAGGGACATGGTGGGAAAGGTTAGGTTCTGCTCTACAAGATGGTAGCTGGGCAGCTCATCCGAGGACAGGAGGACCCACGGGCCAGATGACTCACTCACATGGTTAGCAAGTAAGAACCGGCTGCTGGCTGGGAGCTCAGCCCAGACTGAGAGCCAGGGACCGTGTTCCTCTCCACATGGCCTCTCCACGCGCTGCTCAGGCTTCCTCACAGTATGGTGGCTGGGTTCCAAGACTGAGAATCCCAAGAGAAAGGAAATGGAAACTGGCAGTTTCTTAAAGCTCAGACCCAGAAACTGGCATGGCATCACTTTTACCATATTCTATTGGTAGAAGCAGTCACATATCCCAGGTTCAAGGGAAAGGGATCTAAATCTCACCTTCAAATGGAAGGAGTATTAGAATTTTGGGACCATGTTTTAAAACTGCCACATTGGGGCTGGGATGCAGGAAAAGAACTGGATCTCCTGAATGAGGGGGAGCATCTGACCGTTGGCTCTTGCTCAGGGCTGAGCAGAGGGAAGTAAGTCTCTAGTGTGTGCCAGGTCCTGGCCTCACAGGGCATTATCTCAGTTATCTCCTCAATTGGATGCAAGTTTTCTCACCATTTTTTATAGATGAGCACTTTTTATAGATGAGGCTCAGAGAGGGCGTTAGCCTTATCCAAGGTTGCACAGCTAGTAAGTGGCAGAGCTCTCCTGATTCCAGAGCTGAACCCTGAACTCCTCTGGTGAGCTGCCCACAGATGAGGATCAGGGCTGGCCCCAGATGAGGTTGTTTGGGAAGAGGTAGGAGGGCAAGGAGTCAAGCTATCACTCCCTAACCACTCCAGGAGCCCTCCCAGATCAGGGAAGGACTCCCAACACGCTGTCCCAAGGCGTCCTTTCCCTCTTGTGCCTCCTTTCAGGCTGGGGCATGTACAGACCTTCCTCCTTAGCCCTGCCTCCCAAGTTGTGTTTCTCAGCCCTGAGCAGTTCCCGAAATTCTCTCCGTACTTCCTTGAAACCTTCCCAGAGGCATTCCCCCAACTCCACTTGTCTCAACCATAAGCTGTGAATAATTACCAGCATAAGACTTTCCATTCCTTAAATAAAGTTTTGTTTTAATTTATTTAATTTATTTATTTTGGCTGTGCCACGTGGCTTGTGGGATCTTAGTTCCCCGACCAGGGATTGAACCCCGGCCCACAGCAGTGAAATCGCTGAGTCCTAACCACTGGACTGCCGAGGGACTCCCTAAAGTTTTTATTTTTAGAATAGTTTTAGATTTACGGAAAAATTGTGAAGATGTTACAGAGAGCTCCCATATTCTCCACACCCAATTTTCCTTATTATTATCATCTTATATTAGTGTGGTACATTTGTCACAATGAATAAACCAATGTCAGTATATTATTATTAGCTTTACGATATGATTAGCATTATTATTAAAGTGTAAGTACATATTTTCTTCAGATTTCCTTAGTTCTTACCTAATGTCCTTTTTCTTTTCCGGGTGGTTTCCTCTTGGCTGTGACAGCTTTTCAGACTTTCCTTGTTTTTGATCGTCTTGACAGTTTTGAGGAGTACTGGTGAGGAATTGTGTAGACTACTCCTCAGCTGGGACTTGTCTGATGCTTTTTCTTGTGGTTGGACTGGAATTATGGGTTTGGGGAGGAAGACCACAGAGGTAAAGTGCCATTCTCATCACATCACAGCAGGGGTACATGCTACCAACGTGACTTATCACTGTTGATGCTGACCTTGACCACCTGGCTGAAGTTTCTCCAGTATCGAGTTACTCTTTTGTCCTCTTTCCACCTGCACTGTTTGGAAGGAAGTCACTATGTGCAGCCCACATTTAAGGAGTGGGGAGCTAGGCTTCTCCTTGAGGGCAAAGTGTCTGCATAAATCACTGGGAATTCTTCTGTCCTAGAGTTCTGTCTCTCCTCCCCCATTTATTTATTTTATTTAATAACTTAATTATTTAATTGTTAAATCATTTGTTCATGTAAGTATAGACTCATGAATATTTATTTTATAATTTGGTTAATAATCCAATACAACTGTATTTATTTTCTTGCTCAAATTGTTCCAGCTTTGGTCACTGGAGCTCTTTCAGTTGGCTCCTGTGTCCCTTTGACATACTCCCATCTATTTTTTTTAGCACTTCTTTGCTTTCTGGCACTACAAGATGCTCCAGCTTCATCTTATGTGTTTCCTGCCTCCTGTCCTAGAAGCAGCCATTTCTCCAAGGAGCTCTGGTTCTTTTTACTGGAGAATGGTATTAGAAACCAAGATCTGGGCACTAAGTGTGCTCCTTGCTACTAGGGCATCACTGCTTCTAGACCCTCTCAGCCGATAGAACAAGGATATATATGTGTGTATACTAACCTGTCTATCAAACTAACCAAAGAGACACAAATCTATAAATATATGTATATTTTCTATATACATATATAGAAAATATGCATATATTCTATAAATATATGTATATATGTAGCCATCTGTACCTATATTAAGGTAAACCTGAGTTCATACTGACGTCTACAACTTTAATCCATTATCACAAGGGTCATACCAGCCTTCTCCCTTTGCTTGTCTGTAACCTTCCACCTCCCACTCCCACAGTGAGAAACCCGGATCCCACTGTCCACCATCCATTTACTTAGTGGTTCAATTCCAATATACATGTATAGGGGTTTCAGAATCGTTAACCCATACCCTACAGGAAAGTGCTTCATCAACTAGTTTGCAGTGTTTATGCAGTTCCTTTTGCCTTTCGTCTTATGGACTCTACTCATTTCCAAAGTTATTTAAATCGAAACCTTTCCCCCCACCCACTTCAGTGAGGTTGTTTCATACATTTCTAATACAGATAGGTTTGTCATAGTCTGCATTCCATCCTGGGATCTCCTGGCCTCCTAAATGATTTTGTTTAATGTGCATATATTAAGATTCACTCTTTTTTAAAAAATTTTATAAATTTATTTATTTATTTTTATTTTTGGCTGCGTTGGGTCCTCGTTGCTGCACGCAGGCTTTCTCTAGTTGCAGCGAGTGGGGGCTACTCTCTGTTGAGGTGCGCGGGCTTCTCACTGCGGTGGCTTCTCTTGTTGCGGAGCATGGGCTCTAGGCGTGTGGGCTTCAGTAGCTGTGGTTCGCGGGCTCTAGAGCGCAGGCTCAGTAGTTGTGGCGCACGGGCTTAGTTGATCCGCGGCATGTGGGATCTTCCCGGACCAGGGATTGAACCCACTGGCAGGCAGATTCTTAACCACCATGCCACCAGGTAAGTCCCAAGATTCACTCTTTGTGCTGTAAACTTTTATGGGTTTCAACAAACGCAATGTCATGTATCTATCACTAAAAGATCATACAGAACAATTTCACTCTCTAAAAAAAAAAACCCTGGGCTTCACCTATTCAACCTTTCCCCCCACCCTCAAGAAGCCTTCAATTTTAAAGCATATTTAAATGTTTTTTCAAAGTTCTTTTTATGCACATTACCTATTTAATCCGCAGAACGGATTGAAAAGAGCAGAAGCATCATTCCCACTTTATGGAGAGGAGACCAAGGATGAGAAGCATTAATAGGCTTGCCTTTGGCCACATGGCTAGTGTGCGCACACCCGAGACTGATCCTGCTGCTTTATTCCTGCTCTACTCAGGTCAGGGGTGGTTACCAGACCCCAGAGGTGGAGACAGGAGGGGCTAGATTTTAGACAGGCAGGAGATTGGGCCATAAGTGAAAACCAGCTGTGGGTTGACAGGGACACCTGAGCTCTAGTCTTGGTTCTGCCAATTTACTGGGTGGTCTTGACTAAATTACTTTCAACTTGGCTTGGAAGTTTACAGAAATTCCACTTCTGTAAAGTAGTGAGGGATGTGGTGACCCCTGGGTCCCATTCGAATCTAGCAAGCTATGTCTGGCCTCAGCATGGGGCCAAGTACAGTCAGCAGGGAGGTTTGGGGGCAGTCAAGAGAGATGGCTGAGAAGTAAAGCTCCAGTCAACCATGGAGAAGCAGTGGTGGGCCACGCTGGGGTCAGGGGGGATGTGCCCAGGGTGGCAGCTCCCACTCTGCTCTCCCCGCAGCAAGCTCTCCAGGCAGTGAAACCACACATGCTTTTTTATCCCATTCCATGGTTTATGGCCCAATGGGTCATGACTTGCAATTTTTAAAAAATAGAATGAAATAGAGTAAGATAGATCAATGCATTCAACATAATAAGGAAAAGTGTGAACTTTTGTTTTGATTATACGTGCAGGTAATGGGGCGAAATGTAAAATGTATTGGTCAGAAAAGCCTGAAGCTGCTGGCTGACAGAACACACTCTGCCTCCTTATCTCATTTTATCCTTCCTATAATCCTGCGAGGAGGGATTATTTTTATCATCCTTATTTTCCAGTGAGGAAACAAGCTCAGAGAAGTCCAATGGGGCACTCAAGGTCTCCTAGTTAGTGAGGGGCGGGTTATGAAGAACTCTTCCGTCTCCCAGACCCAGCTGGGCTTTCCTGCATTTGACCCCAAACAGAATTGTGGTACTCGTCTTCTTCACAAAGTCCCAGGCAGCACAGCCCATGGAAAGCAGGTCCAAGCTGGAGGATGTCTGGACCCCTGAACCTGGCCAGTCCCCACTTCAGCTTGGCAGGAAGAAGGCTCGTTTGCCATCCACCCACCATTGCCCTCCCCAGAAGCAGACTCAGTGGGAGTTCAGCCAGGACCAGGCTCCGCCAGGGTGAGCAATTAGGGTGGGGGGAGTGAGCTGGTGGGAGAGGCTGGGAAAGGCCACGTGGGCCTCCTCCCTCCACCCAGATGCCACACACACCACACTTAGCAAACACACTCGTAAAAGCACGCTCTGACTGGGGCTCCAGACTCCCTCAGGGCCCCAAATCCCAGCCGGGAGTAACTGTGGGTGCTAAAAGGCATCCATCTGTCCGGCCTCTGTTCCCCAGGTTCTCCTGCTTTGCCTGAGACCAACATGAGCCAACTGGGAGTACATTTTGCCCCTTTTCTTCTTTCTTGTCCCTCCTGATCTGAATACCCACAACAACACTGTGTTGTCTTCTGATTTATGAATTCACAAAACTCACTAATACTTTTTCCTCAATTACCTCGATGTAAAGAAGCCCTTGGTTTCTCTGCAGACATGAGGGCCCTACTTCTCCCCCAGACACAGACCACAAGGCCCTAGCCAGGACCCCTCCCCCAGGGCTGTGTGGCTTATTTGTGATCTGTTCATTCAAAGGTCACCATTGTTGGGAAATCTCTGACAGTGGTGAGGAAAAAGCAAGAAACATGAGGGCCAGGAAGAATTTTCCCACAGTGCAGGTCTCCTGGCCAGCCCCTTCCTGGCCTCTTTCCTTGGCGAGCCTAGTGCCACAGTGGGTCTCAGCGCCTCCCAGTGACTGGGGTTTGAGGGCACTAGGAAAAGCCTCCTGGTGGGAACTTTCCAGCAAGTCCAGGACCCCCCTGGAGAGAAAGCACTTGACCTCACTTCAGGTCTCTGCTCAGGTGTCACCAACTCAGAGAGGTCTCCTGGGACCGCCACTCCCCTCACCCCCCAGCTCCCAGACCCCCTTCCTGGTTTTGCGTTTTTCCATAGCCCTTCCTACCATCTGACAGCTGCTTTCCTTATTTTCCCAAAGCCTCTCCCACTAGAATGTAACACAGGATCTTTGCTTTGTTCATGGCTTTCTCCCCTGTGGCCTAGGACAGTTACCGGCACATAGTAAACACTCAATAAATATTTGTTGAATGAATAATGAATGAATGAATGAATTTCTTGGGCCTAAAAGTGGCCAAAAGGA
Source organism: Balaenoptera physalus (assembly GCF_965194825.1). Taxonomy (NCBI): domain Eukaryota; kingdom Metazoa; phylum Chordata; class Mammalia; order Artiodactyla; family Balaenopteridae; genus Balaenoptera; species Balaenoptera physalus. Next base: position 62,746,162 of record NC_138894.1, on the reverse strand, counting down.
CCCGTTCCACGGCCTGCCCAGAAATCCTTCAGATATGTACTCCCAATGAATTCTAGAAGAGCAGTCATCCAGACTTGCTGGGGGCTGGTCCAGACCCACACCAAGGATAACCCAGACCCAGGCCCTCACCTTGGCCAACCCTGTTGGGGCTGGTGTCTGCCCCCAAGGCTGGGACTGCCTCAGAGTTGCTCTCCTTTCTGGCCTGGCCAAGGAGGCCATTAGGCAAGTGTCCTGGGTCCACTCAGGCCCTGTGCTCACACACTGCTGTAGGAGGCCCACCACACCTTCCCTGGGCCAGCACTATCTCAGAGCTGCCCCTCACCAGAGAGAACCCAGAGCTTCCCCCCAAACGTGCAAGAGACACGGCTTGGGCCCAGAGCATCCTTGGTTTCCTTACACTTAGAAGGAGCTAGGACCCTGGGGTCCCCAGGAAGGAGAGAAGGAAGGGCCAGAGGCTCGCTGAGCCCCCAGATGGACCCAGAGGTGAGCAGGCAAGTTGAACCCTGGCCATGGGAGAGATACAGGGAACAGAGAGACAAAGAAAGCAAGCCTCGGAGTGGACAGACACAGAAGGAAGGAGACAGAAGACAGGGAGAGACACACAAGGCAGAGAGAAAAGGAATCAGAGGGAGAGAGAAACAGTCGGGGAGGCAGCCTCGGAGACCGGCAGGCAGAGAGAGACAGAGGACAAGAGAGAAGAAGACGACGCGGGAAGGGGCGGCCGAGGGGCTCGCGGGGCGGGCGGGCAGGCGCTGCTGAATCGCCGCTCTGTTCTCCACGCCGCACTGAGGGGCTTTCTTCGCGGCCGTGGGAAAGTGGTGGGCGAGCGCGCGCCCCGCCGCCATGTGGACGGTAATTAGCCGGATTAGGGCGGGAGCCGCGCGGGCCGGCCGGGAACAAAAGGCCCCTCTTCGCCCGCGCAAACGGCGGGGTCGCGAGGTCACCAGGCAGGGTCCCCCAGGAGCGGGAGAGGGGAAGCTCGGCCGGAGAATGGGGCCTCTGTGCACCTGGCGGGGCCCGGCTTTGGGGTCCAGACTTGGGGGTGCGGGAGGAGAGCCGGGAGCAGGAGGAGAGAAGCCCGAGGCGGCAGACACCGACCAGCCCGGGGATCTGAACTAGAATCTGAGCTGATATTAGTAATAGTACTGGCAACATGGATACCATTTATTGAGCAATTACGGTGTACCAGCTCCACGCCAAGACATGCATCACCTCGTTTAAGCCTCATGACAAACTTCCCAGGTGGGTCGTGTAATGCCCTGATTTTATAGATAAGGGAGGTGGGTGCAGCGATTGTGACTTGCCCGAGGTCTTGCAGTAGGAAATGGTGTCTCACACATTTGCTGGCCCTGAGTAGACACTCACCAATTACATGCGGAATGAATGAATGAATGAATGACAGGGTTGGCCCTGACGTCGCTCTGTGGTCTGGGCGTGACCTGGGAGGTTTAGGAAGTGGAGGCTCTCAGCCTGACCTGCTGGTCCACAGAAAGCTGTTCTGGGAGATCCATGCAGGGGTGTGTCGGTACTAACGCCTCCTCCCACCCAGGGCTGTGCCGGGGAACTCGGGTCACTAGGGTCAGGGGTTCTAGGGGTAGGAAATGCGACCATTTGGTTTCCTTTCCAGCAGCCGCAGCAGAACTGTACCTCCCTGGAGGATCTATGCCTGCAGCCCCTGGGGCCTCTCCAAAGCACAGGGCCTCATGAGGAGCTGATGGTGACCCATGGGGGCGGGAAGAGGAGGACCTGGGACTTTCTCCTGCCACCCGGCTCTCACTAGCCACTCCAGAGGGTCCAGAACACTCCAGTTTTAAATGAAGAGCATTCTCTGGGCTGTGGGTGTCACCCTCGTCACAGGTGGTCCAGTCGGAGAGCACACTCTCCTGCCCATAGTAGCAGCCGGTGATGGGAGCGGGAGAGGTGGGCAGGGGAGCCTGGTGTGAGGCTTTGAGGGAGGGGGCGCTGTGGCAAAGTCTGTAGTGAACGTGGCAGTGCCTGCTCTCACTGGCCCATTAGCGCCTTATGGGCCAAAGTAGCCAGGCCTGAGCTTTTCAAGAGAGAGAGAGAAATTCAGCCTTTTAGGTGGGATTTCCCAATTTTAAAAGATGCTGCGGGCTACGCTAACACAGGTAGGGTCCAGATTCAGTCCACAGGTCTGCAGTTCACAACCCCCTTTCCTAGGTGTAGTGTTGGAAGTATTCCTGGTACTCTGAGCTTCAGGAAGAAGAAACACCCCATCCCTTCCCCCAAGCCCCTCTCCCTCCACCTTCTCTAGGGTCAGTGAGTGAGGAAGGGGTTAGGGATGGGGGTTGGAGGATGTCCAGCCCCTGCCCAGGTTCCTGTGCCCTGCATCAGGCTGTCCCCAGGATGCAGAGGGCTCAGGCAGGGAACCTCCAGGCCACTGAAATCTGAGTGACCAGGTGCCTGACCAGAAGCTGGAGGTTGCCACATCCAGTTCGGCCAGGGGAAGCCCAGTGAACCAGTAAATGAGAGTTTTCTCCAACACTAGAGTGTGAAAACTGCTGGCACATGAGAAGGAAATGGTGGCTTCTGCCCAGTTCTTCCTCACGCCCCACCTCCATCACCCTCACAAACTTCTCGTCAAGTGGAAGATTGCTGTAATCCCACTTCTCAGATGAAGAAACTGAGGCCCAGAGGGCTGGAGTATTTGTCTGAAGGGAGTAGAAAGTGAGCATCTAGGGGCATAGCTTGAAGTGGCTCCAAGTATGAAATTCGTTTGAAACGTTTTCTTAACAACTGATGTGAATTTTGCTTCCTACTTCATAACACAGACATGGATATTTCGCTATAAATATAATGGTGGTTTTTCCTCCAATAATCTGGTAAACCTGACCTTGGGAGGATGAGCCACGTTTATCCTGTGGCATCTCAAACCCCTGGCACTTCATTGTGAAGCCACAGCAGTCCACAGACACAGGAGAGAGAAGCCCGGATTGAGGGATCAGACCCCCGAAGTCAGTTCGTGACAAAGTAGACCTGAACCCAGGGTCCCGACTGTTTCAGGGGGCGTGATAGGCATAAAGGAGGTTTGTTGCTGTGCAGGTCTCTCCTCGGTTCCCCATTTCGGCTTCATGGAAAGCTGGGGGGAGGGGCCTGGTGCCTCGCTGGGGCGGGCACAGCCCTGGCTCAGAGCTGAGTCCCGACCTCCACAAAGGCAGGACGCGATCTCCTCTTTCCTCCTCTCTCGGCCACCTCCATGTCCTGTCCCTTTTACAGACAAAGCTCTGCCACAGCAGCTGCCTCCTCTAGCTGCTGAGAGGGGCAGGGCTGTGTAGCAATGTGCACCCAGCCCCCGACATGGGCTGAGGTGCAAGGAGGGCCTTACTCCCCTTGCTTGGCGTTGGGGGCGGCTAAGCGGCAGTGGTGGGAGCAAGGGGTCAGGCCACTCTCCCCCACTTCCAGCCCCTGAAAGAGCACAAATCAGGGCGCCCGACGCCCACAGGGGTGGACAGCCATGGAACCCTCAGAGCACATGGGACAGTTCCGTGGGGCAAAGGACAGCTCGAACCCAGTCAAGGAGCTTCAGAACCTGAGAAGCAGGAAGGACTTTGTCCTTTCCCAGGAATACCCATCACTGGACCTCGCTGGCTCAGTGAAGTGCTCTGGGGGGTCCTGGGGGGCGCTCCCCACTCTCCTCCAACACTTGCCCACTTCTCCCTTCTGGCAGCTGGTGGTGATTTCAGAAACAACCAGGCAGAATCCCTAAAGCACGGTAAATGCTTGCTTCCTGTCCCCACCCAGCCCTGTTAGAGTGGGAGACATGCTTAAGGGGAAGGATTACTCCAAAGAAACCCAAGTTCTGGCGAGAAAGCCCTCCGAGAAATGTGGGAAACGTCTGGAGCTGTTACAGTCCCCGATCAAATTTCCGAGTCCTGTGTTCCCAGCCGGGCCAGAACATTTAAGTCTCAGAGTCCCTCTCTTCGCCTCTTTCCCCAGTTTGCACGTAACAAGCACAAGGGCTCAAGTTCCAGCTCAGGAAGCACAGGGCGCAGCCCAGCCCCTTTCACCAGGGGGAAAGGAGAAATTTCATTCCAAGGCTTCATGCTAATTACATTGTCCACTTCCTCAAACCTCCATCCTGGAGGAAAACCAAATTCCCGCAAGTGTCTCCTGTCCAGCTCTGCACCCCAACACAGCTCCTCTTCTGGGTCATAAACATGGACATAGGTCTCCAGTCTGGAGCACTTGAGATGGCCAACTGCAGTGTGGATGCCAGGGCAGGCCTGGGGCTCAGGAGCGGGCGCAGAGAGAAACCTGCTCTACCCATTGGTGAACTTGACATCACGGTTCTGGACATGCACCGTGGAGAGATGGGTTTGTGCATCTAAAATGCAGTAAGCAGTGAGCTCAGGGCCTGATCCAGGCAGCCTTCGTGTCCTGCTGATGCGATGAGGGAAGAAACCCAGATGCACGGCCTTTGTAGCTGGATTCCAGCCAGCCTTTCATAGCATCCTTCGTGATGGAGACCTGGAGGGTGGAGCCGGTTATGTCCAAAGCTTGTGAGTCCTCAGAGGCTGAGCCTCGAGGCCTGTGGCTGCAGGGAGAGAGCTTCCTATACAGCCTTGGACCCTTCAACATCTTTGTCAGGGACTGGGATGGAGCTGTGGGTGGTAGAATCCTCAAATTTGCAGACCATCAAATCTGAGAAGAGTAGGAAATACATTGAGTAATAAAATCCAACAGGTTTGGTCATGCTGGGTGAATAAGCCCCATTTCAGAGATGAGTCTGAAGACAGTTCAATGTCAGGCTCTGCTTATGGGGTCCAAGAAATCAACTGCCTTAGCACATGTAAAAAACTGAAGGATTTGGGGTATTCATCGTAGTGCCAATTAGCTGTGTGACGAAGCTGAACGAAATAGTGATATGATCTTCAAATGCATTGAGGAAATTCTTGTTTTGCGGGATTTCTTTGTCCCGTAAATCCCATTAAGGGATTTCTTGTGGGTTCACTGACCACTCATTTCAAAACCTTTGGGGCTTGTTAAAAATTCAGATTTCTGGGCCCACCCAGATCGCTCACTCAGGCGCTATAAGGATGCAGCCCCAGAATATGTATTTTCAACCACCTCCCAAGTGATTTTTGAGAACATTTTCAACTCTGCCTACCTCTTTAGCCCATGCTGGGCCCTCTTGCCAGGACTGTTCTACCTCTAAGCAAAATAAGAGGACCCCCTGCCCAGCAAAGCTTCCCTCTATGCTAGAAATTCCACTAGTGGAGCTTTGCTCCTTTGGGTTAGGACACTGCCCCTACAGTGGCCTTGTCAGCAAAGATTTTTAAAGATAAAGACAGCTGGCTTATAGCAAAATTGTGGTGGAGGCACTGGGTAGGGACACAGGCTGAACTTCCCAGACAAAGAGTAAGTAAGGCTTAATCATACTGCCAGAGGGCCTCGATCCAGCTCAGCCTGAAGCCGTGGAGAGACTGAGAAATAAGCCATTTGTTCCTCGCTGGCGTGGGAAGCGCTCAGGCTTTGGAGAAGCAGCCTGACCTGAGTGTAAATCCCGACCAGGCCCTCAGCAGCTGTGGGACCCTGAACATTGACTTCAGCTTCTCTGAGGCTCAGATTTCCTCTCTGAGTTCTTGACACATTCTTTACCCAGCTGTTCTGAGGAGTCGATGAATAACGTATGTGAGGAGTTATGTGAGGAGTCTCAGGTAAAGCCCCCTGAGACTTTGACACACAGTAGGTGCTCAGTGTTGCCTGTTGAATGCATGAATGGGTAAATAGTGGATGGATGGATGAACGGATGGACAGATGGCCTCTGTGAATTCTTCTTTTTTACTTGCAGACAATCAGCCTCTGCCTCTGAATTGATTAGCCATAGTTTCCCCACCCCAGTGTCATTCCCTGACATCTCACAGATGTGTTGATTTGGGGTCCAAGTTGTGCCTCCTGGGAAAAGCCCCTCTCCCTTCCCCACCCTTCTCCCCCCAGATGCCCTTCTCCCAGCTTCTGTCCAACTGTCAAGGCATTCCTGTCTGGCATTGGGTCTCAAATTCAGCACAGGGACAAATCTTAAGGCACAGCCTTTCAGAGACTCCCCTGATATAGGCCAGGAGCATGTTTCTGACTATAACTCAGGTCACCTTTCTGGCCAACTCCTAGAAACAGCCCATCTTCAGGCTGGCTGGGGCTTGCAGAGGAAAATCAGCTGCGTGAGGCACAAATCCTGCCCTCTTGGAACTTGGACTCAAGGAGGAAAAACTAGGAGACAGTTAGAAGGTGGTATCTGCTGAGCGTGAGAAAGCGCTCCCAGCCGGCAGAATCAGAGAAGACGTCTTGAAGCGGGTGACATCTGGATCTTAGAGGATGGATAAGTTGGAACATTCAGAGCTGGGGGAAGAGCATTCCGGAGAGAGGGAACAGAGAGGGTGGAGTAGGGGATTGTTCAGTCTGGCAGGAGCACAGGTGCGGGGAGGCAGACAAGGAGAACAGGTTGTAGGATTGGCTGGGGCAGGCACCGTGCAAGGCTGTGAATGCCAAGCTGAGGCATACGCTTGACTCCCCCGCTGTGAATCCAGGCAGAAACAGGGGCTGTGGTTCCAGTGTGGCCCCCCTCCCCTCAAGGCTCTTTCTGTACCCCGCTACCGGCTCCCCAGGCATGCATCTGGCCTGCGTGCCTCTGTTGACCCATGGAAGCCTGTTGGGCCACCCCTTCTGGGGCCATCTGCATTAACAAAGCTGCACCGACTCTGCCCATTCCTGCTCCCAGAGGAATGAGTGGAGGAAGTTCAGGCCTTGTGCGGGCTGTTGGGGGGTCCGCTGATGCCCGTGTAAGGGTGAGAGGCTTCTCAGCCCCAGGCATGTGCAACTGCTCCCTTGGCTGTAGGTCACCCCTTCTTCCCCCGCCACCCCCCTGCAGCCTGCAAGTGGCAGGTCTCACCCCTGCACTTTCCCCAGCTAATCCAAGCCACACAGAGAGCAGCCAGCCCGCCAGCGGGTCTTGTTTCACTGGAATGTTGGCATCAAACTTAAGATCGGAAATGAACTCATTATCTGATTATTTTTATTTATGAAAATGTAACTGCTCTGGGAGAGGTCTTTCTTGAATAGCCTTCTGAGTGGATGAGTAATCCTCTCCCCTTTATACACACACACACACGCTCAGACACATATGTTCAGGCACACACACACACATACTCAGATATTCCGAACCCCACCTGCTTCAGACACGCACACATACACACATACATCACACATATACACACAGAGGCAGCCATATGTTCCAGCAGATACATACCTTCAGGTACACACACAATCACATGGAGACACATGTTCTGGGTCTAATAAGCTCCTTTGAGGGCAGGGACTTTGTCTCGTTTATTCACTGCAGAATCCCTAGTGGTACATAATGGGCAATCAGTAAATATTCACAGAATGAATGGCCGAGGAGTAGATGCGCACACACACACACACACACACACACACACACACACACCCCTATGTGCATGCACACCTGCCCATCCTCTCTCCCTTCCAGGAGAGCAGCAAAGTCAGAGAATCCCTAATCCCGCAGCCTAAAGTCTTCGCACCGTGAACCACACCTAGTATTAGCTGAGAACACATCATTCAGAACCTTCCAGTGGAGATGTCCATCACCAGTTTCCGGGAGGCCAAGGCAGCTCCTCCCCTGAACTGCTACAGCCTCACCAGATGCTTAAAGCCATCCCATCAGCCTTGCCAATCAGGAACCTATTGTGATGGTCTGGCCAGGAAAGCCTGAGGTGGTTATGCAGGGCAAGCTGTTTTCCAGGAATGTTCTCTGGGGGTTATCCCCACTCACCCATGCTGGCTCAGTGGCAGGCCCCCGCACAGGGTCCTGGGCAATGCCAGCCCCCAGGCTCTGGCTCTGTCTTTCTCTCTCCTCCAGTCCATGGCTATGACTCAGGCTGTCCAAGGCCTGTGAATGTCTCCTGGAGAGGAGACCTGGCCAGAGGCAAGGCTGGTGGGCCGGCAGGGGTGGAGAAGCCAAGAAAGGGCGGCCTGGAGTCTGATCTCAGGGTGGCGCAATCAGCAGGACCATGACCCTGACCCCTCACTGTCCTTAAAGTCCTCCCCCATGGAGAGAGCAGTCTGCTATAATCAAAAGAGCTCTGGGCTGGAGTGAGGCTCATCTGAGCTGACAACCCAGCTGGCCCCATACTGCCCGTGTGACTTTGGGCAGGTCATCAACCCTGGAGCTTAATGTCCACCAGCATCTTGGGCAATCACATCCTTCCTGCCTCGCTGCCCTGGGCCTCACCCTCTCCTGACCTCCCTTCCAGCCCCTGAAGGAGAGCCCACTACTCCCTTTGTAGCCGTTTGGGCCTCTTCAAGTGACTCTTTCAAAGTGCAGAGCCCTCCAGGGTGGGTCGTGCAGTTCCTCACACCAAGCAGTGTGTAAGAGCTGCCTGACCTTCCCAAGAAGTTGCACGCAGGAGGCGGGAGGACATGGAGAGGAAGGGACAACTTGCTTTGCTAACATTGCCTTGTCCCAAAGCCTGGCTGAGAAGGAAGGACTGTGATCTCTTAAAACTGCAAGTCCGCCAGCAATTCCACTCCTAGTTATATACCCAGGTGAATCAAATGCACATGTCTATGAACAAGTATGCTCACGAATGCTTTACTCACAGTACCTCAAACTGAAACAACCCAAATCCCCATTAAAAGGAGAATGGTTAAACACATTGGGGTGTATCCATATAATGGATTCATATATCCATATACACAGCGATAAAGCACAAGCATTTCTGCTACACACAAAACAGCGTGGATGAATCTCCCAGGCATGATGTTGAGTAACATAAGCCAGATACTATTTGTAGAAGGTCAAAAACATTCAAAATGAATCGATGGTGATAGAAGATGGACCACTGGTCACCTCTAGGGATGGTGTTGACTGCAAAGGGGCACAGTAGACTTTCTGTGGCGCTGAAATGTTCCATCTCCTCATCTGGTGGTCACGTGGGCACAGACACATATGTGAATCCATCCAGCTGTGCACTTCAGCTGTGTTAACGCTATTGTATGTGAGTTTTACTGGGGGAGCGACCCAAGTCACAAAGGGTCTAAGCCATGCAGAAAAGAGGAGTTCTAAAGAGTACTCACAGGATTTTAGGGTGGAAGAAAAAGAGTGAAGCCAATAGTGGAAGAGAGAAGGCCCAGAGCTTCCTTCCCAGAGAGGCTGAGTGACATGGCCCAGGAGGGGTTGCCGTGAAGGAGGGGTTAGGGACATGACCCTCCCAGTGACCCCAAATGTGCCAGATCAGGCTACCCTTCAGTGGGTGTCCTGCACAGGGCTGGGCATTGGGGTTGGGACCCAGCATGAAGGCCAGTCTCAGACCATCTGTCTCCTTCCTTCCTTCCCTGCCCTTGGTTTTGGGGCAAAGAATAGGCTGAGCCCCAAACCTCTCTTTTAACCCCAGTTAATAGATAAACTCAATCTGCCCCAATGTGCTTAAATAAAAGGTATAAAGTAGAGAGCTAATTCACTCTGACTTGCTTTATCCTAAACCCCTGGATGGACTCTCTCATAAGAAAGAGCATTCCAGAAACCTGCATGCTGGCCTGCCACCCTCTGGGCCTCTTGATGATGGTCTGTGGGCCTGTGAGTGGGCAGGAATGTATGTCTCAGTGTGTTTCTGCCCCTGTGTATTGTGTTTCCTTATAATGGGGTCCTCTGGTTTTATCTTCATATACCCTAGCCTCCTGCCATTCTGCTCTCTCGCCCCTGTTCAGCACCCCCGCCCCTCCTCTACAGATACCCAGTTTTCCTGTCCTGACAGTGGGATTAGCTTTTCACAATGACATGGAGAGACTAAGTCCTCATCCTTCTTGGACATTGTTTAAGGAACCCAGAGAAGGAACCCAAAACTTAACCTTAAGGCATTGCTTTCGAGTGCCATGACAGGCAACTCAAAATCTCACCCCACTACGGGACTTGAAGGCTAATCACGGGGAGATGGTGGCATTTTGAAGATCTGGGACTCAAAGGCATAGCACCCCCGTGTTCCTGGAGCCCCAGCATCATATGAGTGACCAAGTGGGTTCAGTGAAGAGAGGCTGCCAAGCCTGGGGCAGCTCTGGACACATCTGCCACATCTGCCTCTGGAATGATGGATCCCTTCCCCCACCCCGCCTTGTCCCCTTCTCCTTCCCTGGGCAGTTCCTGCCCCAGTCAGCTTGATCCCCTCACACAGCCCACAGCCCACAGCGGGCCGTCCCTATCCTCCTCCCTCAGTCCCCACCCCCTGGCAGACATGCGGTGCACGTTTCCTACAGAGCCCAGCGAGCACTGTGCAGAGGGAGTCAGGTACCCACAAGGCAGGTACTGTTATTACGCTCACTCCACGGGTGGGGAAACCTCAGCTGAGAAATGGAGTGCTTTCCCTGAAGCCACACAGCTGGTAGTCATTGGAAGCAGGATTTGAACCCCGGTAGTCAGACTCCAGAGCCCAGCCCAGCTCACCCCTTCACAGGAGGCTGGAAGGGTGGTCGTCGAGGGCACAGGCCGAGCAGCTAGGCTGCCTCATTCACGTCCCGGCTCCTCCTCTTCCTGGGTGGCCCCTGGAGCACGTGACCTACCCCTCTGGACCTCACCCCCTTCACGCCTGTCATCGGATGGGGATTGGATTGAGTGGGACAGTCGCTCCTGCCCGCTCAGAGCTCTCACGTCCAGCCACCTCTCTGGATGCTGTCTCTGGCTCTGGCCACACACTTGGGCCATTCTGTCCAGGCCGGGAGCAGATCAGTGGTACAACACAAGGCAATTGTTTGTAGGGCCTGCTCCAAAGAGGGCCATGGGCCCCAGGGCTGAGCAAGAAAACCCAGCCGTCTGGATGTCACAGGCCCCTCTCCAACACGGTGGCCTGCATGTACAGAGCCCTTTGCCAGGGACCCGGGAGCTCGCCGCCCGTGCTCCTCCAGCCCTCTCTGAGCTCCCACCGCACCCCAGCACTGCCACCGTCTGCATTACTGCACACTTGAGTGTACTCCGTCTAACACTTTTCCCAGGATCCCACCCATGAACCCTAGGTTCCCCTCTAGGCTGTGAAGCCCCAAGAGCGAGGGCTTGATTTTCCCCTTCCTGCATCTCCCTGACAGCCCAGATACAGGCCCATGCAGACACCAGGTCATCAAAACCCACTTGAAATGTACGGGATTGGGTTGGAGGCTTAGATACCACAACTTTGGAGTTGCTGGTTAAATATTTAGTCTTACTAGAGGTGGAAAAGGGAACAGTGTAGTGTGGGGTGGATGTGGACTTGGATGCAAATGAATGCAAATCACCGTGCAGTGGTATGCAGATGTGCAGCCTGGATTTATGGGAAGGAGGGCCCTGACTTCAGAATCCTGGTCCCATGGGTTCTGCCCTCCAGGGGATTCCGTGTCTGCCTGAGATCTTGTGCAGCAATGCTCTGCACGGCTCTCCAGCACCGCTGGGATCCAGCTGGGGAGCTGCACCCACCCACAGGCAGCCTGGCTTACAAGAAGTGTATAAATCAGAGGCCTGCCCTGGAGAAGGGCTGGAGGTGGAGCCAGAGCTGTGGACGGCTGGGTTCTGGGGACACAGCTCTGGGGAGGCACAGAACACTGGACCAGGAAGGAACAGATCACCCCGGTGTCACTGTCAGGTTTTCAGACTCGGTCCCACTTCTCTGCCGTGACCACCACTGGGAGCCGCTGGCTGCCTTGCCACTCACCACGACCAATCCCAGCCCTACACTGTGCTGCCCACCAGCCCGGGCCCCCAGTGGGTGGGCAGGCCATGGTAACTGGAGGAGCTAGGGGCTTCCCAACGCTGACGAGCACCGTCTTTGGCTAATGAATGGGGCTGTCACAGTCAGGGAAACCGAGGCTCAGAGACGTGGGACTGTCACAGTCAGGGAAACCGAGGCTCAGAGACGTGGGACTGTCACAGTCAGGGAAACCGAGGCTCAGAGACGTGGGACTGTCACAGTCAGGGAAACCGAGGCTCAGAGACGTGGGACTGTCACAGTCAGGGAAACCGAGGCTCAGAGACGTGGGACTGTCACAGTCAGGGAAACCGAGGCTCAGAGACGTGGGACTGTCACAGTCAGGGAAACCGAGGCTCAGAGACGTGAGTGGCCCCAGCCCACACGGTGGGTCAGGGAGGAGCCAGATCAGAACCCAGGTCTCCGGAGTTGGGGGGAGCGCACTGACAGCCTGAACGCGTGGGGCCCCATTGGCGGCCCAGTCCCAGAGGCTCCGTCTCCTTCAGGTAAGTCATGGCAAGGGGGCCGAAGGAGAAGAGAGCGAGGATAGGGCCAGAGACGTGGTGTGAAGAGAGCCGGGCATCTGGGAATTTTCAGGGGGTTTGCAAGGCAGCCCAAAGCTGGGGTTCCCACAGCGGCAGGTGGGCATCCAGCGGGCCAGGCCAAACAGGGCTGGCACCAACTCTAGTGGGGTTGGAGGTGCCAGCTCTCACCCGCCAGCCGGGCTGCCAGCTGGGGAAGCTTAATTAGAATTCCTCAGCCCTCCAACCCATTTCCTTCCTGGTGAACAGGACAGCGAATGGCCCCTGCCGCCTGCTGCTGGGGTGAGGTGGCCAGGCTGGGGGTGAGGGTGACCTAACAAGCTCAGGAAGCATGCCTCTCCCCTGCCTCGGAGCAGGGAGCAACCCCCGGCGTGACTCTAAATTTCCCCAAGTCAGAGACCATCTGCCTGTCTGTCTATCCATCCCCCCAGGGCCCAGGGGGCTGGTGAGTGTGGACAGACAGACACAGGCCGTAGGAAGCTTCGGTGATTAATGGGTGATGAAAACCAGACCCCGTCAGGATGGGGGTGGGAACAGAGAGGCGGAGAGAGGCCGTCTGTCTCATGCTTGGCTCAGCTTTGAGCCCACAGCCTGGGGAGGAGGGAGGAGGCGGCTGAGGGCAGTGCCTGGCCCCAGCCTCGACATCCCAGGCGGGGCAGCAGATCCTGTTCCACCGATGCCCAGCTGGCACCTCCTTCAGCCTCTGCCCCAGAAGGCAACCCTGTGAGGAACCAGGTTTGCTCCCAACACCCAGGGACTTGCAGGGGCCCTGAAATATCCTCGCTCCTGCAATGCCCCGAGGCCTCCACCTCCTCGGCAGGGAAGATCAAACAATCACCCCGCCTCCTCCTTCCTTCACCTTCCTACTTGCTGTGGGGCCCATGTCCCAGGGCCCAGACCCTGAAGCTCCTTTGGCCTCCCACCGACCCCTCCCACCGAAAAACACGTGACAACCCCATCCTCTGTCCTCAGGACCCCCTCAGCTCAGTCCTCACCATGGAAACTTTGAAAAGGTGAAAGTGAGCTGATTTTCCGCCAGAGCTTCCTTGGCAGCAAAACCTCCATCTAAGAGGCTTTAAATCAAACCTCCAAACCTGCAGTTGAGAGAACCAAGCAGGAGGGAGACTCGCGCAACCACGTGTCACGGTGCCCACCAGACAGACCCTGGAGGGACCTCGCACCCCCTCCCCTGCCCCAAAATACCCTCCCCACCGGCCTGCCTGCCCTGAGCCTGGGATTCCGACAGTCAGTCCCCAGAGCGAGGCTCTGCCGCCCTCACCAACACCCGACTGTGAGAGGCTTTCAAAGGCTTCCCAGCGTGTCCACCCCCAGGGCCCTGGGATCTGGCCAGGCAGGGCCTGAAACGAGGAAACGGGATAGAGAGAGAGGAAGTGGCTTTGAGAAGGTGGAGCACAAAGGCAAACTCTGCTGACTGAAGACTTTTGCTGCTGGCCGACCAGGCCCGCCTATCACCCACCAGAATTAAACTTCTGGTTGTCAAAAAAAATTTTTGTTTCCAAGATAGCTGTTGTGTTGGGATAAAGCAGGCAATAAGGAAGACAATATTTATTCCTTCCTTCTTGCCCACCAGGCACCTTGTGTGTATTTCTTGGCTCACGTCCTATGGGAAGAAACTGAGGCTCAGGACCGTGCCCACCCCGTACCCTCCCCTCAGAGGGTTAAGTGATAGAGCTGAGATCCCAGGTCTGTCACACACAAAACCCTCCTACTTTCTGAAGCCCCACCCTGCCAGGGGCTGCGGGGAGAGAGCTGGACACCATCTGGGAAGAATCAGAGAAGATTTTGAGAAAAGGCCTCATGTGGGAACGAGAAATCCTTCAATAGGGCTTTTTTCATCAATAAAGCAGAAACATAACCTTCCTCCTTGCAAACATTTCTGGACTCCCAGGGGTACCTGACTCTGTGTCCAACAAATTATTAAGGAAGCAAGTATAAAATTAAAAAATCCCAATTCCAAGCAGTCAGAGAAGGCTTTTTATGGGGGTGGGGAAGGGTGCAGCTGAACTTTATTGCTCCTTGCATCCCAGCTCCTGTGTCTTGCCTTGACAGAGCCCAGACTTGTCATCTGAGAAGAAGGGGGAGGGCGAGGTCACTGCCCTTCTCTGGTTTCCGCCCAGAGCTCTGCTTTTCTGCAGGGAATGCAGGGCTGGGGCAGCTTTGCAGCCTGCAGTCTGTGGCATGGAAGGAGCCGCTGGGTGGTTCTTATAAAGGGGAGTGTAAGATGCAGCCCTCCCCCTCCCTCCTCAGTGGGAAGACAAGACCTCCTCGGCCAAGGCTGAGTGCCTGCTGTTCACGTGCGGCCGTTCAGCTGGGCCCAGGCCTGAGCCGCAGCCCGGACACATGCATCCAGCCTGCCCTGTCTGCAAAGGAGGAGTCGTCAGACCCTCCTCAGGACCTTCTCGGGATGAAACAAAAAAGTGGAAGTGTATTCGTTCTCTGTTGCTGCAAAACAAATTACCGCAGTGTTAGCAGCTTAATACAGTACCCGTTAATTATCTCAGTTCTGTAGGTAAGACGTTCAGGTGGGCTCAGCTGGACTCTGCTCAGGTCTGGCAAGGCCAAAATCAAGGTGTGAGCTGGCTGGGCTGGTGTCTAGAATTTCTGGGAAAGAATCTGCTCCCAAGTTCATTTTAATTGTAACAGAACTCTGCTCCTGTGGTTGTACGACTGAGGCGCTCTTTTCTTGCTGGTTGTCAACCAGGGGTCCCTCTCAGCTCCTAGAAGATGCTCTCTCTTAGGCCTCTTCCATGTGGTCCCCTCCATCTTCAAGTCATCAAAGGTACATGGAACCACTCCCCCCCCATGCTTCAAATCTGTGACTTCCTTTCCTGCCACCAGCCAGAGAAAGCTCTCTGCTTTTAAAGGGCCCGAGTGATTAGATTAGGCACATCTACCAGATAATCTCCCTTTTGATTAACTCAAAGCTGACTGATTCAAAACCTTAATTGGGTTTTAAAAATCATTTTCCATACAATGTTACAGAATCAGGGGCTTGATATCTCCTCATATGCATGGATTAGGATGAGAAATCTCAGGCGGGAATATTTTGAATCTGCCTACACCCAGGGAGCCAAAGCACTTTGGCATTTTCATCTAAATGCTGGACTAAGCTCTTATCACAGGACTTCCTTCCCTCTGCCCCAGAGGAAAGGGTGGCACTTGACAGGGTGGCTGCCTGGGAACCCCTGGCCCTTCTTTCCTCCTCCTTTTGGGACAGGCTCTGGGGCTTTTCAAGACTGAGGGGGGAGTCCTGCTTCAGGACCGCTGGGGCTCTGCTCGTATTATCACCTTCCGGCTTCCAGAGCTTCAACCAGCCCATCCCACCCAGGTCTCTGCTGGGCTCTGCCCTGCTTTGCACCGCACCATCTACATGATCTCTGGTGGCCATCCACACTCGCCTCCTCTCTGCCCGCCAGAATCTGGCCTCTACCGGGCCCCACTCCTTTAATCGCTGTCTCCCCCTTATCCCAGTGGACACCTTCCAGGCCATATTTCCCAGGCCTTACTGTGAGGGCAGGGTTGGATTCCATCTTGTACCCTGTTGTATTGCCAACACCCGGCCCAGTGCCAGGAACATAGCAGCCACTTAGCAAGCATTTGTTGTGGTTCCTCTGGGTTCGTGTATCTGTGGGGTCCATTTGCTAAAGTGTTTCTCTCTGCCTCAAATCCAAACATATGTCACCACCCACCCCTGCAGCAAGTGAAGCCCCATGTCACGTTCTCCTTGGCCTGAGGGCAGTAACCAAAGCAAGGGGCTGAGTGTGTGGGTCCCTCAGGATGAAATGCTCCACCAACTCAGTTCTGTCTCACACCACACGCCACACACACACACACACGTGGGCCAGAGACTCCAAGTATCTTGTGGCCCATGGCTGGGGAGGCAAGAGTCGCCACCCTCAGGCTTCCGCCCCTTATCCTACGTGGGCCCCAGGTCAGCCATCTCTCTAGGAGTTTACTTGTGCTGGCCTTAATCTTTTCTTCTTTCCATCCCTGAAGTGGGACCCATGTTCTCATTCCCCAGGGACCCACCCACTTCCTCTTGGGAGTCCAGCCCAGGATAGTGTGGTTTGAAGAACGTTCTAATCCCAGCCCCAAAGCTCTGAGAGAAAAAATGACTAAAAGCCCTGGAATGTGGAGCCTGCTGCTTCCTGCAAAGCATTTTGAATGAAACACGTAACCAACAGCTGCAGCACAGAGAATGGAAACTCTGAGGGACGTCATGGCTCCAGTCCTCAAATAGCAGGCTTGTGAGCAGAACAAGCTCTTTATTTCTGCCTAGTCTGGACGCCCTCGGCGCCCACCCGTCCAGGCTTTCCTTCCAGGAACCGGGCCCACCGTGCCAAGGACGTGCTCCTGTCGCTCACTTATTCCAAACACTCTGCAGCCCTCTCAAAGTCCCCAGCTCTTCGTTGGGGGGTGGTAAGACCCCCTTCCCACTCATGAGCACCCAAGGGCATCTAGGACCCCACAGCCGCTTCCCCAGCGATCTTGAAGCAGGACTCCCCCATCAGGTCTCGTGGAGCCCCAGAGCCTGTCCCAAGAGCACATCTGCCAGCTCAGTCCCCATCCTGGAATCAGCCCCATGCCAAGCCTGGCAGTGGCAGCCGGCTCATGCCAAGCTCTAGAATAACGTTACTCAAGGCTGTTCTCAGCATGGACTTGGGGCTGAGCAGGGAAGGATAGACAGTCCCATGCCGGGGGCAAAAGGCCTGGGAGTTAGGAAATTCCTAAAGATCACCCCTGAGTGAAGGGATGATACACTAACACTTTTTCAACTTCTTTATTAAGATACAGGCAGCGAAGTGTATTAATTTTAAATGGTACGGCTCGATGAATTTTATATATGTATATATCACCTGGATCCAAATATGGAACATTTCAAATACTCCAGAATTTTCCCTGGAGCCCCTCCACAGTCAATACCCATCCCCTCAGTGGTAACCACTCTCAGAAATTTTTTTCTCTTACCGTCAATTAATTTTGCCTGTTTGGGGACTTCATTTAAGTGGAATGGCAAGTAGTATGTGCTCTGGCCATGGCAATATTTTGCTCCACATCATGTCTGAGATTTACCCACGTTTAGACGCACTCACAGCTCTATGGCACCTACTGTGCTCCAGGCACTGTACAGAGAATGGCACGTTGACTCTTTGCACTGAAGCCTTGATCTTGAGCCCATTTTGCAGATAAGGAAGTCGGTTAAATCAGCAGTTCACTGCCACATAGTCAGGATAGGGAGGAGGAGCAGGAAATCAAACCCAGGGTAGATGGACTCCAGAGCTGTTTCTCTCTTCTTTCCTCTTTGCAAATATAGAAGACCTGCTCCCATTATACCAAGAAATGGGAAAACATTGCCTTAGAGATCTACAGGCTGGGATTTTCTCACAAAGGAAACTTTCATTTCAGGCTTTTGTGCACCCAAGAGCCCAACAGGAGTCCCCGTTTTACTCCAGCTCCACTAGTCCCCAGGCCATAAGACAAGGCAGAGGCAGAGGGCCGAGCAGTGGGCTGGGAGGCATCTCAGAGCACCAAGCCCGAGGAGAAGAATGAAGAGGTTCATTCATTTAGTCAGCAATATTTATTGAGTACCTACTCTATGCCAGGCACTGTCCTGGGCACTTCCTTTTTGGTTATCTACTGCAATGTAGCAAACCACTCTAAAACGTAGTGGCTTTAAATGAACAACAAACACTTATCATCTCTCAAGATTTTATAAGTTGCCTGGTTAGTTCTTCTATTGATCTCACTGGGGGTCTCTCGTGCTGCTTACAGCCAGATGGCACCTGGGATGGCAGTCATCTGGGCACTTGACTGGACTGGCTGAGTCAAGATGGCTGACTCTCGTGTCTGGCACCCTGGCCAGGACCCTGGAAGGCTGGGCTCAGCTGGGACTCTAGGATTGCTGGGATTCCCTCTGTCTCCATCTACTCTCAGGGTCTCTCCCTCTCCATGTGGTGTTTCCAGGTTTCCTCTCCACATGGAATTCTCCAGCAGGGTACTAGACTTCTTACATGACAGCACAGCACTCCCAAAAGTGCAAAAGTGGAAGCCCCTACACCTCACTAAAGCTTAGGACCACACTGATGCAGCGCCACTTTGGCCGTGTATTATGGTTAAGGTGAGTTGCGGTACCAGACCAGATTCAGTGTGGGCGGGAACTCTACAAGGCAATGAACATAAGGAAGCGCCATCTTTGGTGACCAGTTACCACCCAAAAAAGTTCCTTTTTTTTTTTTTTTTCTTCTTTTTCACTTATTGAACAAATATACATTGTCAGGCAAACAGGCAAACATTTCCTTCTTGAATGGAGGAAACTTAAACTAAATATCACTTTTGTTTGGTTCACTTTTGTTTGATCATTCAGGATAACAGCCCTGAGAAGCTCTGTAAAGGGTAAGTAACATTCATGGAGTGTTAGGTTCACACCATACCCCAGCTTAGTGCTTCACAAATGTTAACTATTTACTTCTTACTCATTTACCCTCCTTTGAAGTAGGTATTATCATTAGCCCTATTTATAGATAACGAAAAGGTTACTTAAAAAGGTTTTCTATCATTGAGTTACAAACCACCCTAAAACTTAGTGGCTTTAAAAAAAAAAAAAGGTTTATTACCATTCCCAGATTCTGTGGCTCAGGAAACAAGTAACTCAGCTGGGAAGTTCTGGCTTGGGGTCTCATGAGATTGTAATCAGACTGTGATTGAGGCTAGGGTAGGCTTACGGGCTTCTTCACTAATATATCTGGCACCTGGGCTGTGAGGATGCAAACAAGTAGGGGCTGGAACAGTGGGGATCCTGGGGCATCTCTAACTCTCTATGACCTTTCCACATGAGCTCTCCAACGTGGCAGCTTCAGATTAGCTGGACTTCTTCCATGGCAACTCAGAAATCCAAACACATGTGTCCTGAGAGAGCAAGACAGAGGCTGTGACACCTTTCCTAACCTAGCCTTGGAAGCCATGCAATGTCATTTCTGCCATATTCTACTTAAGACAAAGGCTTACCCCAACATGGGGGAGGGGACATCAATTCCATTTCTTGGTAGGAAATGTGTCAACAAATTTGAGCCATGTTTAAAACCACCATAGTCTACCCTCTGCACATCAATTAATTTCATTCCTCCTACATGCAAAATACACTCACTTGCTTCGAGTGATCCCCCCAAAGTCTCAACTACTATGGCCTCAGGTTTAGGCTAGAGGTCTAGATTCTTGTCATCTAAATCACCCAGCTATGGAGGAGGGTCCTCAGAGGCAATTCCTCAGGCACAGCTCCTTGAGTACTATTCCTCTTTACCTAAAGACTTGTGAGCTAAAGAGACAAGTTATCTCACCCATGCACACCCAACACACAATAATGGAAAAGGCATAGGAGAACCACTATAAATGCTCCCATTCAAAATGGACAGGCACTTCCCTGGCGGTCTGGTGGTTAAGACCCCACGCTCCCAACGCAGGGGGCCCGGGTTCGATCCCTGGTCAGGGAACTAGATCCCCCATGCTGCAACTAAAAAAAAAAAAAAAGTCCCACATTCCTGGTACACCCAAATAAACAAACAAAAAAATAAATAAATAAATCTTTGTAAAAAAAAATGTGCAGAGAAGGAGGCACTTAGGGGTCACTAGTCCATAGCAATTTTGAAATTCAGCCAGGCACATATGGCCAATTTCTTGCTTAGAGCTCAGTTCTACTGCCTGGGGATATTTCTCTGTGGCTCTTGGATCTATCCTCTGGGTTCTTGGTTCCACTTTCTTAATCTTCCTTTCTTTTCTATTAAAAAACTGGCTTTTTTTTTTTTGACAGCTGAGCAGTTTTCTCAGCTTTCTTCCTTTCCACAGAATTTGGGAGCCCAAAGTCCAAAAAAAATTGGAAGGGGGTCATTTTGTTCTACTCTGTCCCTTTTAGTCCAAGCTGATTGTGCTTCTGCCTATATAATTCTGTTTAAAACTTCGTGGGTTTCCGATGGATCCTGTTGAGGTTCACTCCATTAGTCAAAAGCTACACACAAATATCATAGAGATCAGCTCTTCTCTACCTAGAAACTTTGTGAGGCTGTCAAGAAGGATAATCCCCTTAAGGTTCTTAGAAACCTTATTGTTTAATGAAGAGAATCTGTGAGGCACACTCTTGAAATATTTAGAGGGCCTTTGTCTATTGGAAATATTTTATGAAGGATTAGGTCTTTCTGAGGTTTCTTAGAGTCCCACTCTGGATTTTATCTTTGTCTTAAAGTCCTTTCATACTTTGAGAATTTTTTGCTATCTGGAAGTCTGAGAATGAGAAACAAGATATACTTGCAAACCCAACAAACTCCTGGCTTTTTTATATTTCCTATAAATTTTGTTTAAAAATTAGAGTTTCCTTTTTAACTCATCTTTCTCCATCTTTATCATGTGCAGCTAAAATAACCCAATTGGCACTTTCAACATTCTGCTTAAAAATCTTCTTAGCCCAAATCGTTGGCTCATTAGGTACATTTTCTACTGCCCACATCACTTCAAGTGACAATGTTGCTAAATTTGCCTCTACTACATAATAAAGATCCCCTTTCCTGTGACTCTAACAACGTTTTCCTCACTTTCTTTTAAGCCTTCACCAGCAGCCTCCTTGAGGGCCATCAGGCTTCCACTAACAATATCTTCAAAACCCTTACAATTTCTGCCCACCCCCCCAATCCTAAGCCACAGATGAGGCAGATTAGGCAGCTCTCCAGGTCTAGGTAACAAAAAGTCTACCTATAGCATTATAACAAAACATCCCAGAACGATGCTCTTAAAGCAATAACAATTATTTATTTAGCTCACAAATTTGGGGGTTGTCTGGGAATAAGCCAGACAGTTCTTCAGAATCTCTCTCATGAATTTCTAGTCAATTGGATGGCTGGGGCTGGGGTCACCTCCAATGCTTATTCATTTCCATGCTTGGGACATAGGCTAGGAAGACTCAAACAGCTTGGGCCTGATGTCTGGGGCTCCTCAGGCATCTCTTTCTTTGAACGTGATCTCTCTACAAGGTAGCCTAGAGTGGCTAGATTTCTTTCACAGTGACTGAAGGATCCCAGCATGAGTGTCCCAAAAGGAACCACCAGAAACTTGCATGGTCTTTTCTAACCTAGCCTTGGAAATTATACAGTGTTACTTCCACTGCATTCTATTTGTCTGGGCACTCTTAAATTCACATCCACGTTCGAGGGGAAGGGACGAAAGACTCCAATTCGTATGGGAGGAGAGTTAAAGGATGGTGGGCATGTTTTCAAGCCATCACAAGAAGTTAAGTAACATGTCCAAGGTCACACAACTGGAAAGTGACAGAGTTGAGATTTGAACCCAGGCATTCTGGTTCTAGACTCACAACCTTAACTGCTTGCTAGTCTTCACTGCCTCCTGTATTTATGGACACAGGGGTAGATGGTATGTGATGTAAGGGTAGGTGGGTCCCCTGTCTTGGGAAATCTCCTGACTTGATTTTCTACACTCAGCTTTCTCTCAGAAAGGTGGTGGGACTCACATTACCTTCAGGAAACTGAATTAGAGAATCAGAATTGGAGTAGCCGCCTCTCGAGACATTTTCTCCTCCCTGAGATCATTTTCTTCCCCTTGGCCATCAGTGCCTTGGTTGTGGTTTCCATGTCACTTTCACCATGGCCTGAGACACCTTGTCGACTCACTCCTATGCACTGGCTTTCATCTTCTCACTAGTGTGTTGACGTGGGGGAAAGAGTCATGTCCTTTGACATTTCAAGAATGTCTGCCAGACCGTTTGATGGAAAGCTTCCTCTAAAGCCTGCAGATTATGCATCAGAAGATGAGGCTTTTTTTTACCAGGCTGTGTTTTCCTAAATTTCCTTTAAGGCTTGACTTTCAACAGATTTCAAAGATTACAAATGACATTTTTGTCATGAGCATTACAGTCCTGAATAGGGTTTGCACAATAGACCAACACTTCTAGTAAATCTTGTCTGGAATAATGTTTCATATTCTGAATGACACCTTGACGCAGAGGACAAATCAGCCAGGAAACAAATGTTGGTCAGGCAGGGCTGCCATGAATGGTTATGTGGTCTGTGCACTGCACAAAGGGGTCTGGCCACGGAAATGAGTGGAATGGGGCCTGAAACCCAACCCCACATTCCACTGGCCAAACCGTCCACCCGGGTGAGGGACTGTGTCTGCCTGGAGGGAAAAAGCGCTTTTTCTAATTTGTCCACCCAGAGAGGCACCTTTTTCTAACTCAACAAAAATACCACATATACCAGCGGCAGCACTAGGGGAAGGCTGGAAGATATAATAAAACATTATATTCATCTACTCCTTAGGACAAGTAACAGAAATCAATGCTGGCAAATAACAATAATAAACTTATTAAATTTCAAGAAAGGGATGAACAAATGGGCCTTGAGAAAGGCCAGAGCCAGGGCAATTCCAAGGACTTAAGCAGCTGGAGTCAATGAACCTCCTCCCTCGAACACTTCCATTAAAGCAGCCCCATTCCAACAGCTTCCCCAGAATCAGAATCTTGAGAAAAAGAATCTTTCAATCTTGAGATTGAAAGAATCTGACTGGCCCAGCTTGATTCAGCTATTCCCTCCATACCCATCAGCTATGGTGGGCAAACAGGGTGGAGAAGAGTCACCTAGTATAGAACTTATACCGTAGATTCAACTGCTGAGCCCCTCACCATGAGTATCAGAGTGGTGCCCAGAGCCCAGGCCCTACGTGTGAGCTGTGCAGCCCTCCAAGAGTTGCCTACAGCAGTTCCGTACAATTGTCTAGTATTGGTCATCCCCAGGAAGGCTGATAGCTAATCAATGATCTTCCCATGAAGTCCTGAGAGGCTGATCTGATCCACCAGTCAAAAAAAAATAGATTCTTGTGGCTGTTCAGCCATTTGGTTTCACTCTATATGCAGCAGGCAATGATGTTCTCCATTTACCAAAGATCTTATTTATGAGTGCTTTTAGTGTCAATGGAAAGTCGACTCTTTATATTCTGCTCCTTGTTGGGACTTGTGTCCCTGACAGACTTGAGTCATGTAGCTCCATAAACTACTCAGAGGCCAATCTACAACCAGAAAGGAGTTCTGGCAAAAGTCACAAAACTAGTTTGCAGTGTCCTGATGGGCAACCTCTCAAAGTATTTTTTTTAATTATTATACATTAAAAAATAATCTAACAGAACCCCATGTAGCCGCTCCCCAGATTCAACAGATGTCAACAGTTTGCCATATTGCTTCAGATTTCCTTATCTTTTTAAAGAAATAAAACATTTAACAGCTACATCCCTGCCTCATATCCTTTCTCCCCTCTGCCTACATATATGGGTGCCGTCCTAAAGTCTGTAGTATCTTTAATTTTGTATCTATAAGAGATGATGTACGTTCACTAAACTTATTGCGCTAATCATTTCATGACGTATGGAAGTCAAATCATTGTGCTGTACTTACATGTAAGCTTTATGCAAACTTACACAGTGCCATATATCAATTATAGCTCTATAAAACTGGAAGAAAATAAAAAGAAAGAAATGGAGGAATATATCTAAACTCAGGACATCTGTCCTCAGAGATGGTCTGTCACAGACATGGGTTCCCTTCAATCAAACATTTCTGTTGAACTCTTCGTATCAGTTGAATATGAATATGAATATGCTGTTTTGTAAGTAGACAAAAACAAATGTCATACACTTCTGGAAAAAATAAATATAAAAAATTAAAATAATTATTGATAGGGAAAAAAAGTCGGTAGCATCATTTCCAAGAGTGATTTTTTTTTTTTCAAGAGTGATTTTGATTTTGATTTTGATTTTTGTTTGGCCCTCAGGTGCAGTTGAGTCAATTATTCTCCATGGCACTCCCATCACTGTTCCTTCCATGCAAGGACCTCTCTTGTTTTATTCATTTATTCCTCTGATCCTTGTTCACCACCCCAGTCCCTCCCTAGGCTGGGTTCCTAGGGGAAGCATCCCAAAAAAAGAGAGAGAGCAGGGTGGAAGTTATGTCCTTTATATGACTTAGTATCCAAAATCATCACGTCTGCTGAACTCTATGGGCCAGAATAGTCACAAGCCCCTGCCCAGATTCAGTGGGAGGGAATGTAGACCCCACCTCTCAGTGGGAAGAGTGTCAGTTACGTTGCAAGAACAGGATGTGGGGGGGCGGGATATTTATTTTGGTGAGGCTATCCTAGGACAATACCGTCCCCAATCCTACCTACATTGTTAAGTAGGGTAGCGAGACAACAGTGGATGGACAGGCGTCCATTACTGCTGGAGTACAATATGCAGACAGAGGCAGCCAGATACAAGACTATAAGGATAGGTCACGGCAGGTTCTGGAGAGCCTTAAAAGCTTACTTAGGAGAATGCTTACAGGCAAAGGAGGACTTTGGAAGCCCCAGGACTCCCGCTCCCTCATTCCCATCACCCAGCACCTCCTCTGTGCTTGATGAGAAAATATCTAAGACCCTCTCTCTATGGCTAGCTGAGCAGAGGAACTCTCAGAATTGGTCTGTGCCCTCTGAATAAGAGTCAAGGGTAGCCAGCCACCAGCCCCTACCCTTGTCCCTGTGTGTGCGTGTGTCCACACCTACCTGGTCAAGCCCAATCTCTCGACCCCAGAGAGATATGGATGCTGCTGCTTGGACAGCAGGCAGGGACTCTTCAGAAGTGCCCTTCCAGGTCCACTCTGAATGGTCCTGGGCAGAGCAAAACCCACACTTCACACACACACACACACACACACACACACACACGAGTTGCAGCAGTATCATATCAAAGATAACAAGGAGACAGCACTTGTCTGATAGTCAGGAGTCCTGTGTTCTCATCCCATCTCTGCCCAACCATCTGTCACCCTTGGGGAGACCATTTACCCTGCTGGACTTTGCAGGCAAATGCAAGAATTACACTAGACAGGCGTTTTCTTCAAGTATAGTCATTGGAGCTCAGCTTTTAAAATCACCTGACACCCACTAGCATGTCTAAAATCAAAAAGATTGACAATATTAAGTGCTGACAAAGAAGAAGAGCAACCGGAACTCTCATACATCGCTGGTGGGGATGCAAGATAGTATACCCACTTTAGAAAAGTTTGGCAGTGTCTGCTAAACTTAATACCTTCCTTATGAGCCAGCAATTCCACTCTTAAAAGATATTGAGGGGCTTCCCTGGTGGCGCAGTGGTTGAGAATCTGCCTGCTAATGCAGGGGACACGGGTTCGAGCCCTGGTCTGGGAAGATCCCACATGCCACGGAGCAACTAGGCCCGTGAGCCACAACTACTGAGCCTGAGCGTCTAGAGCCTGTGCTCCGCAACGAGAGGCCGTGACAGTGAGAGGCCTGCGCACCGCGATGAAGAGTGGCCCCCGCTTGCCACAACTAGAGAAAGCCCTAGCACAGAAACGAAGACCCAACATAGCAATCAATCAATCAATAAATCAATAAATCTTAAAAAAAAAACAAAAAACAAAAACAAAACAAACAAACAAACAAAAAAACCCTTTAAAAAAAAAAAAGATATTGAAACATATGTCTGCAAAAAAGACTTGCGCAAAATGATCATAGCAGCTTTATGTATAACAGTCAAAAATTGGAAGCAGTCCAGGCGTCCATCAACAGGTGAACAGATAAACAAAGCGTTTAATAAAAAGAAACAAACTACTGATACATGGGTGGATCTCAAACACATTATGCTGAATGAGAGAAATCAGAAACAAAAAAGTGGATACTGTATGACTCCATTTATAAGGAAGTCCAAAAACAGATGAAACTGAACAGATGATGATAGAAGTCAGAACAGGGTTGCCTGGGGGCTGGAGGGTGGGGTGGGGAGACTGGAAAGAAGATCCATGGGAATTTCTGGAGCGATAGAATTGTTCTAAATCTTGATGGAATGCAGGTAACACAGATGTATATATTTGTCAAAGTGCATGGAACTGTATACTTAATATCTATGCATGTGCAACACTAGCATACTACAATTTTATAGAATAAATTATATTGGATGTCCCTGGTGGCGCAGTGGTTAAGAATCCACCTGCCAATGCAGGGGACACCGGTTCAAACCCTGGTCTAGGACGATCCCACATGCCGCGGAGCAACTAAGCCCGTGCACCACAACTACTGAGCCTGCGCTCTAGAGCCTGCGAGCCACAACTACTGAGCCCGTGTGCCACAACTACTGAAGCCCACACGCCTAGAGCCCATGCTCCGCAACAAGAGAAGCCACAGCAATGAGAAGCCTGCGCACTGCAACGAAGAGTAGCCCCCACTCACTGCAACGAGAGAAAGCCCGTGCGCATCAATGAAGACCCAATGCAGTCAAAAATAAATAAATTAATTTAAAAAAAAGACTTTAGGCTTAAAAAAAAAAGGAAATGATATTGTAAAAAATAATCTGCATGTCACTGTTACACTTTAATTTTTTAAAAATATAATCATCCAGACTGCCTGTTAAAATACAGCTTCCTGAGCAATCCCATCCTCCTGAGTCAACGGGGCCCGGGGATCTGCATTATGTACAGGCTCAGGCTTTGGCAAGAGCGTGAGATTTGAGACCCACGTCCCCGGGGGCGATAACCACACGCTTGTCTCCCGCCCAAAGTCCCCACCGCACACGATCCCACCGGGCACTTGGCGCCTCCCGCTCTCCCCAGGCCCCCCCAGCCCTCTGCCCAGTCGCCCCTGGTAACCGAGAAAGGGCTGGAAAACCCTCAAAGTGCAGCCGCCCGGGGAGGGGCCGTCCGCAGTGTCAGCGAAACAAGGGCAAATACAAAATGCGGGGTAATTGGCGGTTTTCTAATTCGCGGCCCTTTGTGCGGCGGCGCGGAGCCGGCGGCCGCGCTCCCAAGCCGGGGCCTTTCAGCCGCCGGGGGGCCGGGCCGCCGAGCTCCCCGCGCTCCGCAGCGCATAATTAATCGGGCTTCACAGGGCCCCGGACAAAGGCGCCCATTCACCCCACCGCTCCTCCCCCCCACCCCGGGGATATTGTTATTTCTAAAAACTGCAGCCAGCTGGGCCGCAGAGAAACGTCAGCTCTGTGGGAGAATGAGCGGCCAGGCCGCCGAGGAGAGAAGGAGCTCTGTGTCCGCGCTCCGAGCGGGATTTAGAGGGCCAGGGAGCCCGGGGTGGGCAGGGGGCCCGGGGTCTTTTCTGAAGTCTGCAAGACTCCTCAGAAAGCCTCGTGATTTCCATGGGGCCCTGGAGGCCAGTGCCATGGAGATGGTAATGGGAGGCATTGAGGCCGTTCTTAGGGAAGGAGAGAGGGGATGCATTCAGGCCGCCAGGACCTCAGCTCAGCTCCCGGGTGGGAGGGGCCGATGGACTGCCAGGTGGGAAGCCCAGGGTGCCCCAACCTGTACCCCGCTCTGCCCGACACCAGGGAAAATACATCAAGGAATAAAGGCCTGAGTCTGGATCCGGGCGGCCTGCGGTTTAATCCGGGGCTGAGGATGCAAAGACCCCATAGTCACCTGGCTTCTGATCCGAGGACCACCTGGGGAGCTTGTTCAAAAGGAAACCTATATAGACCTGGGCCTCACCCCCAGAGAATCGGCTCCCAAAGTCTGGGCTGGGGCCCAGGCATGGGTATTTTCATAAGCTCTCCGAGCTCCTCTGCAACCCACCGACCTCGCTGGATTACCTCTCAGTACTCACTGCCCCAGGGAGACGGCTCAGGTGGCCCACTTCCTATTTCACAGAGGAGGAAACAGGCCCAAGAATGTAAATCGACCCGCCCAAGGTGACCGAACAGAGCTGGAACAGGACCCTGGGTGGTTGTGTGCAACAGCAGAACAGAGGGAGAGGCTGCAGAAAGGAGGCTTCCCTTCCTCCCCAGAACGTTTCTTGACTGCTCAGGCCTGCTCTGGACTCTCCCTTCCCTTGGCCTTTCTTTGCACGAGATTGATCTGCCTAGTTAAATTCCTCCAGTATGTTCTGTCTCATGGGTTCCCTGGGGTTTCTCCTACCTGCTCCATCAGAGGCACCCCTGAGTACAGCCCGGAGATCACTTTGGGTTTATGTCCTGGCCAGTGCTGAAAGACCTCCAGGCAAGGCTCCTTGTATGTGGGCAGCATCTCATGACTCCAAGGTCCAGTCCTCTAGGCTGTGTTCCCCTTCAAAGCCCAGCACCCTTCCCAGGCCCAGCCGAGGGGTCAGCAGTCCTGGGTTTCACCTTTGCCACTGAACCCAAGGAAACGGGCACCCATTCGTTCCTCCTCCCAAAGCTGGGAGCAGTCGTGAACAGCCACCATGGATTTCCAAAACCTCAGCATCCTGAACACCTCCCAGAACAAGCAGGGGCCTTTCCAAAACCCTGCCCATCCCAGCCCATGTCGTGGAGACATTCTGTCCCTCAGCTGTACTCTGGAAAAATGTTCCCTCAACCTAAGACTGCCAGTGCTGAGCAGGACCACAGGCCTTGGAGCCAGACTGTGCCATAGCACCTCGCTCCTCTTGCGAGGCAGGGAAAGGAAGCCTCCTGTGTTCTCAGAGGAGCCCGGGCCGGCCTCCAAGGCCCAGAGAAAGTGTCCAAACAAGCTCACTCTGCTTCCACCAGGCCGTGCTGGACACTGGAAAGTCAACGTCATGCGACGCTCGTATCTGTGGGTGGGAGAATGTGCAGAAGAGTCAAGAACGAAGTGGAGGGAAAGAGAGCAGAGAGTTCAGCCAAGGCCTGGCCAGGCCTCTAAGGGGGCAGCTTGGCTGCCTGGTAGCAAGCCGACTCGGGCACAGCCACTGAGGCCAGCAGAGACTCCCAAGGGAACCCTATGACCCAGCAGCCCCCAGTGGCCCAGCCACCAGCATGGTATCAAGCAGAAGATCAAGCTAGTTGTCTCCCATTAAATAAGCTTTATTTAGGGGACAGAGTGATCCAATACTGTCTGAAAATGAGAGGAAGAAGGCCCAGCTATAAGGAAACCAGACTACGTAAAAAACAATGTCCTTGAAATACACGCTGAAGTGTTCAGTGGTAAAAGAGCAAAATGTCTCTAACTTGTTCTCAAATGATTCCATCAAATGTAAACAACTGGTGAATCTTGGGAAAGGGCTTACAGAAATTACCCATTACTGTTCTTATAATTTTTCTGAAGTTTGAGATAAAAACAAACAACAAACAGTAGACAGCATACCTCCCCAACACACACACATACACAAATAACACAGAATCGATATTCCAAATCCTATACCAGGGATGAGACTCAACTTTCCTGTTATTTGCAGTCCCCACATACATCTTTCACTATCTCCTATTATAGCAATTTGTGAACCCAAGCTGGTTGGAATGTCCTTAAGGAGAACGTCCATGTTGTTTATCTCTATAAACCTATTGCAGCTAGCACTGTGCTTTGTAAACAGAAGGCGTTCAACCACACCTGCCATCCAGTCATTGGCCATGGAAGGCTTCTGGCTCTGAGTGAGACGGAGGAAGGAGGAGGAGACGGGGGAAATGGGGAGAAGGAACCAAGAAAGATGGTAGGATCTATATAGATTTTTCCAGTCCAGTACACTCATGGCAGAACTGATGATTTTTTTCAAGGTTGATAGTCAGGCCCACCTAATCAGATCCTTCCAAGAAGCTTGGAGAGTAACCCAGACCCAGTAGGGCTGCCCCATCAGGTCCCCTCACAGCACTTACAGACCTGCATAGCCTGAACCTGGTCGTGTTCATTTAAACGTGTGGTTACCAGATGGGATAATGTATTCATTTAAACTTCATCTCGTTCTCTGAGTGTTTCATGTATGTGCATCTTGTCTCCCCAGTGAGACCACAGGAGTAAGGGCTTTGCCTCCTCCCGCCCCGGCACCATGGCCACCCTCATGGGTATAGTGGAGACACAGACGCACAGAGAGCCCTCAAGCGCCTCCACCAGGGACTAAGTCTGGTGTGTTGTCTTCTACATCCCCAGCACTTAACACAGCACTTGGCACATAGTTGGAACTCAGTAAAGACTCACTGAACAACAGAATGAGTGGAAGTCTTGTTGAGTTGAGTTGAGTCAAGTTGCTTTCTTTGCCAGGACACACTAAGCAGTCTCTTTTGAGAGGTGTTCTTCTGGCCTCAGATGCTCAGCCACTGAGGCAGAGCCAGTGCAGGCCTTCCCTCTCTGCCCATCCTCAGAGTGGATCCCTCTGGATGCCCATTCTACCATGTCCCTGAGAAAGACAGCAGCACTGTCTCTGCGGCCAGGGTGATATGGTCAGTGTCTGGAGAGAGGGTCTCTGCCTCTTAGAGTCTCTTCTCGTGGTCCTCTGGAGTGGGGCGGCCTTGGGAAGAGAAGCTCTGCTAGGCACATTTCTGGTGGGGACAGGATCTTCTGTGAGAGAGCTCTGGGTCAAGATTACGGTCCCCGCACCTCCACCCCCTCACTCTGCTCCCACATACACGGGCATGGACAAGGCTGGGCTTGGGGGCAGCAGAGTGCAGCCCCCTACCGGTGCCAGAGACTCTGGGAGGGCAGTGGGCTTGGCAGGGGCAGGGGGAGTGTGACCACATAGTCGTCAGGAGCGCCATTGTCTTTCCTGGTGCTTGGGGCCAGGGCACTTGTTACAGGGCAGTGGGACGGTTCCTCCTGGGTGCCAGCGAGAACAGGAAACTGAGGCGTGGGGGTCTTCAACCAGGCCCTCGGAAACCATCCAGGCCTCCGGAGCCTTGTGCAGTATCCTTCCTGCTGCCGCTTTGGAGCCTGGGCCCCAGGTCGGTCCAGGGAGAAGTTGGATGCCTTCCTGGCCTTGAAGGATGGGACATTTCAGGCTGCGCAGAGAAATCTCTGAGGGAAGATTGGGGGAAGGGGAAGTTCCTCCTTTAACATGCCCCTCCTGTGGGCTGCGCCATCTTGACAAAGCTTCTCCCTCCCTCAGCACCTCTCACCATGTCCCTGGGCCCCTCTAGAGGAAACCACTGGCTGGGCCTCTGGGGCAGAACTGGCCATGCTCCCAGCACCCTCCATGTTTGCTTCCAATCCAAGAAAAAGCCAGGCTCCCAGGCTGGGAACTCCTGCCCTCCCCCTTCTCCCTTTCTTTTCTTTTCCTCTCCCCTGCACTTTCCCCCAGCCCCACCTCCCAACCCCAAGAGCTTCCAAAGTGACAACATGTGGTCCCAAATCAAACCCTTGTCCTCAGGCCCCTGCTGGCATCTCTCCCGGATCGCCCAGCTTCTTCCTCCAGCTCCGTGCAACCCGCCACCCTCCCCACCCCTGCCCCCGCCATTCCTCTTTGTGGACAACTTGCTAAATGCAGCCAAACTTCCCTTTTCAGTCCACAGACCTCATAAAACAGCTGCAAAAAGTCAGCGTCTCTGCAAGTTCTCTTGCAAAGTTTGGCTGAGAGCAACGCCCGCTGGTTCTAGCCAGTGCTTCCCCCTCCTCCCCCTCCAGGCTCGGAAGGCCCGTCTCCTCCTCCAGGAAACAGTGGGGAGACCAGACCCCCTCCAGAACTGCTCCCAGAGACAAAATCTCCCCAGCAATCTCATCTAGAGAGAACTCCCCGAGAGGGGCCCGGCTGAGAGTAGCCAGGGGGAGGAGACTGCCCCAAGACTGGGCTGGTTTCCTGACCCTGCCCAAGCCCTCTGGGACCCTGGGCACTCCACTTACTCCCTCCGGGCACAGTCCTCTCGTCTGGAGAACAAGGGATGCATGGATTGGTTGACCTTCAGGGCCCCTTCCAAGTCTGAAATTCCACAAATTGGTCAATTTCTCCTTAGGGTGCCAGTGACGGCAGACAGAAGGAGCTGTGCCCAGGGACACATGTCTCACTGAGGGTGGTCTGACTAAAGCACAGGTTTCCTAAACTGCATTCCGTGTTCTCTCTGTGACACTCGGCCCTCAGTAAAAGAGTCTCTCACTCCTGATTCCTGATCGGAATCACCTGGGGAGACTACACCCTATCCACCCCAGCCTACGCTTCAGACCAAAGAAACCAGAGCCTCGGCTTGGGGCCTGGTCATCATTCTGTTTGGGAAGTTATGCAGGTGATTCTGAATGAGCACACAGAGTTCAGAAGCATTGTGGGAAAAGCTTCTAGAAACTAAAGATGAAGCTCTAAGCCAGAGTGCCAC
Source organism: Balaenoptera physalus (assembly GCF_965194825.1). Classification (NCBI taxonomy): domain Eukaryota; kingdom Metazoa; phylum Chordata; class Mammalia; order Artiodactyla; family Balaenopteridae; genus Balaenoptera; species Balaenoptera physalus. Next base: position 62,713,812 of record NC_138894.1, on the reverse strand, counting down.
ATCTGGGTGCCACCTTCTTCGCTGAGAAGGACTTGAGGCCAGTAGGATGGGCTCTGCGATGAGCAAGGCCTGTCTGTAGAGCAAGGCCTGTCTGTCGTGGATGGGTGGGGAGGGGCTGTGGCCTGCCATCAGATACTGAGGCTCGCCACCACCACCACCCCGCCCCGCCGCGGGATGCCGGGTGCAGGGCCAGCCTTGGGGTGCTGGCTCATTGGCCTGCCTGCTCCCAACCAGGCCCCCCCAAGGCCTCCCCGGGCCCCTCAGGGCTGACGGCCCCAGGTCTGCAGTCCAGGAACTGGAAACCAACCTCACAAGAGGCAGGAGGCCCCAGGGCAGCTCCAGGCCTCTGTGGGCTTTGTGTGGATTGAGAAAAGGAAAATAGAGAAGGGAAACTGAAGCAGGGCCAAAGGCAGTGAAGGAGAAAAAAGACAAGAGAAAGGGGAAGGACTCTGAGGTCAGAGAGTCATGTGAATGGCATTTAGGGAACAAAGCCCCCACCGCTGTGCCCCCTGCTCCCCCTTCACCAATCATCCCTGGGCCTGGTAAGAAGCACTCTTCTGCCAGGGCCCAGGGCACGGAGAGCCTTGCCAACCATACAGAAAGTCCAAATCCAGAAACCTGCAAATTCTGAGTCTGTGAGCCTGGTCCCTCCACCCTCTAAGCCAAGCTAGCAAAGAGCCCTCCCTGCCCGACACTCTCAGATCCCCACCTTCTCTGCTCCCCAGAGCCAGTGTCTCTCATCAGACACTGGCCATCAAACTTGGCCATTCCTAGAGCAAAGTAAAGGTGAAATCCAACTCCCAAGACGCTTGTCATCGTATCAGGGAGAACCAGGTGATGCTGTTGACTAGCTGTGTGACCTTGAGCAAACCACCTGGGTCCCCTCCCCGGGTTTCAGTGCCTGATCTTGTCTGCTTTTCTGTGAAGGCATATTTGGAAGGAAGGGATGTCACTGTGCCCCAGGGGGCACGGCCCTGGGCTCTGAGGACAGAGACCCGGGCTCGTGTCCTGGCTCCACCACTTACTAGTGTTGTGAGCGCTGTGCCCTTGTGTCCTCAACTGTAAGGTGACAGTTAACAGATGGATGGCAGAAAAAGAGAAGACAACACAGGTCCAGACCAGCATGGGACCAATAGCTAGAATACACAAGGACTACCCTTTGCAAATCAAAAGAAGATGGCAACCGGGATAGAAAACTGGGCAAAGGCTGTGAGCAGGCAGTCAACACAGCTGCAAGAACATACACAAATGGGATACCTGTTAATGTGTCAGAGAGGTTCTATCAGAGAGGGAGATAACAAGTGAGGGCTGGGACAAAAGGGATGGTGGTTCCCAGCCTGGGGGTGATTTTGTCCCCTGCAACCACCAGGGGATATTTGGCAATGTCTGGAGACTTTCTGGTTGTCACGGGGTGGGGGGGTGACATTGGCATCTAGTGGGTAGAGGCCAGGGATACTGCTGGGCATCCTCTAGTGCCCAGAACAGCCTCCACGACAAAGAAGTATCTGGCCCCAAATGTTAGTGGTGTTGAAATTGAGAACCCCGGGACTAGATAGACAGGTAAACAGATGGATGAAGGAGCCTGGCTGGGACAGTGAGCTGCTGAGGCATACGGCTCATTACAATAAATCCGATAAAGGAGCGATGGTAATGGTTCCTAAATGTTTGGCAGACAGTAGCAGGTTCAATTAATGTTCGCTGCTCTACTGTTAACTCTTTCCTTGAGGGGTCTGGACTCCTCAGTCCTCTTCTGTTTGCTCCAGCAGCAAACCTGTGGGCTTCAGACTAGAGGGATTCGTGGGTCGCCCAGAGATGGGTGAGCAGTCACAGTGGGCAGCCCAGCCCTCGCCCCTGTGCCCCGGGGCGGAGGGATGGAGGGAAGCGGGAGTTGTAGAAGGGCAAAGAGGAAAAAGGGAAAGGCGGGTGGGAGTGTCTGGGCTGAGGAGCAAAGAGGAAGAGAAAGGAGACGCTGCAAGCTTCGGAGTTTCACAGCATCACAAAAATACCCAGAAAGCCGGGGGGGGCGGAGGGGGGCCACAGGGAGAAGTTCAAGTTGAGCAATGGCTGCGGTTCTCTTCACAAATTCATGGAAAATCCTCTTTTCACGCCCTCTGGTTCAGTTAAACTAGACCCTTGACCCCCTCCATGGTGGCCTAGAAAGGGGCCCATCCCAAAGCCACCACGTCTTGCACCATCTCCTCCCCCTCGCCTCCTCCTCCTCCTTCTCCACTCACCCTGGCCAGTTCTCCATCCCTTGTTTTTCAGGATGGAAACTTCCACTCTGGTCCCACTACAGCCCTAAAGTAATTGACAAGATACATACAAGGGACTTCCCTGGTGGTCAGTGGTAAAGAATCCGCTTTCCAATGCAGGGGACGTGGGTTCGATCCCTGGTCGGGGAACTAAGATCCCACATGCCGCAAGGCAACTGAGCCCGAGCGCCACAACTACTGAGCCCACGTGCCTCAACTAGAGAAGAGAAAACCCACACACCACAACTAAAGAGAAGCCTGCACGCCACAACCAGAGAGAAACCCAAGCAGACCCTGCGCTGTAACAAAAAGATCCCGTGTGCCTCAACAAAGATCCCATGTGCCACAACTAAGACCTGATGCAGCCAAAAAAAATAAGGAAAATAAATTAAATAGATATATTTTTTTAAAACATACAAACAAAATCGTCGTCATCATTATTATCATCATCTTATCTCTCAGAAATCAGCATCTGGGAAGAAATCATCTTCCTTACATAACGGACCAAGAGATCCCCTAGGATTCTTCAAGCTGAGCCCCAAATTTGGCTCTGAGCTTCCTGGTAGCCCAAGTGAAATGAGAATTGGGGCCAGTTTCATGAGTCGTATTGCCCATAATCAGAAACCCTCTGAGGATGCAGAGCTTCGCCAGGAACTGGAGCCTGAAATATATTCGGCTCCCAGGTCTTATAGCCAGTGCTGGCTGAGGCAGTGACTGCTAGCGACAGCAACATCCCCAAATAAATGCAATAGCGGGACTCCTCCGGCCATTTTCCAGAAAACCCCACCATAAGGGAGGGACATAGTAAAGATTTTGTGGTGGCTAAATAACGTGGTCCAAGAGGCACTCGGCTTCATGAGAGCCCGACTTGGTTCAGGGATAAGTCTCATCTGGAAGAATGGATGGAATGCATGGCCTTTAAATAACCCCCATGAACTTTATTTCTCTCAACTGAGCTTTTGATAAAATTGGGGCAGCGGGAGGCAGTTGGAGGTTGTAACCGCTGACAAGGGTCTGGCAGGCAGCGCTCTGGCACTGGGTGAGGGTGGGGCTGGGCGTCCCTGGCACCTGCCGAGGCATCATTCATGGATTCAGCTGTTCTCAGTCTCCCCAAAGGCCCAGAACATGCAGAGCTTTCTCATTTTGCTCTGGCCTGGAGTGGAACTTGCCCGAGAAGCTGGAGGAAATAGGAAGCAGGGCTCAGAGCCGGCAGGGTCGCTGGCCTGCCCTAAGAGCCCCACCTCTCCTTTGGGTTGTTATTAAGAGTAATAATAACCCTCATTCACTGTGTGTCTATGCATTTTATCACTACCTCAGTTGAATCTTTACAACCAAGCTCTTAGGTTGATACTCGGATTGTCCTCATTTTACAGAGGAATAAACTGAGGCTCAGAGGGCTTTGCTCCTGTAACAGTTAGTAAGGGCAGAAGCTACGACGCCCACTCAAATCTGTCCGATTCCAGAGTTCACACATGTGTAACCGCTGCACCATCATACCCCGCCACGTAGTATGAGAGAGAAAACCTGTGGGAAAAGTGAAATGGCAGTTAATTTGTGGCATGAGAGCACAGGAAACACATGACTCTCAGAATGCAATCCGCGAGAAAGTCGGAAGCCTGCAGCAACGTTTTGAATTGAAGGCCCAGGGGTCTTCAATTCCTCGAAGCCCTCTCAGACACCCAGAGCCTGCTGGGCTGTAAACAGCAGTTGCACCCAAGCGTCTGTGAAAATCAGAGGAGAGGGGTGTTGCAGGGAAGGTGCTGCAGGTCAGTGGGTAAAGGATGCCTTGGGACCAAGCTCAAGAGGCCCCTCAGAGGCTGCTGGGGATCCCTCCACCCAATAATGAGGGAGCAGTGCGAGCCCAACACTCCCAGCTGGAGCGCAGGGCCTGGCTGGTCTGGACCTGGGGTCCCTCCTGGGTGCAGCCATAGGTGCATCCTGTCACTTCCTGAAACCAGCAGGAGGACACATCCAGACGAAATAGCACCTGTGAAGTTGTCTCCCAGCAGGTGTCCCTGTGACTCCCTTGTGACTCCATGCCCCACCTCCTTTGATTGCGTACACTGACCTCCTTTAGAAGGTCTCTTTAGCATGGGAATGGGAGTGTCTAGACGACAGGAAAGCTTTCCAGATCAGTGAGCAACATGCTGACAAGCAGGGCCTGGGCTCAGCCCCAGGAAACTGATGACTCAGGAGGACGTGACTTCTCTCCACAGACGTGTTCGCCAGGCACTGGCCAGGGGCCCTCCCTGTGCCAGGTGTGAGGGTAAGGAAAGGAGTCAGGCCCAGTTCTTGCCTTCATGGGGCAAGAAAAGAGTAAAGAAGTGGACACGCCTCAGTGTGTCTTCATTAGGCCCTTCCAGAAAATTGAGAAAGGAAGGAAGTGAGAAAAGGAGGGATATACCTACAAATTGAGCCAGAATCTAACCACTTCTCCCCTCGTCCCCACACACTACTACCACCTTCATCTCGGGGCTAGATTATTACAATGGGGTCCTGAACACAGCAAGCCCACTCCTACCACAGGGCCTTTGCACTTGCTGTTCCCTTTGCCCTTCCACGAGCGTCTTCATGAGTCAGTGTCTTCATGTCTTTGCTCATATGTCCCTTCTCAATGCGTGGAAGCCACCCAATTAAAGGTCACAACAACATCCCTCTCTCTGCCAGGCCACAAATGCTTTAGTAGGTATAATACACTGGGGCATTTCTCACTAACTCCTCATAGTACAGTTTCTTAAGGACCTCGGGATAGATTTCCCATTGGCCTTGGCCCATGAGCATGTACCCAGAAGCGTCCTCCCTGCCAACTATCGACCAGTGTACTGGCATCAAGCCCGGCTCTTCCAACCTGCTGACCCCAGGGTTGGTCCTCTCCTGTCCTAGGGAAATTCCAGCAGATCCTGGGCACCCTTGCCCACCACCATCTTACACAAGTTGTAGCTCTGACCTGTTGTAGCAGGACTGGGTAGCTGGTTACCGAATTCATCTTCTCTTCCTGGGTTCTCTCTGGACTCCATTCCCATCTCCTTTGCCGTCAAGCTGGTGGAGCACGAGCAGAGGCACTCCGTCCCTCTTCTGGGCTGAGGCTGTTAAGAAGCAGGTGTGTCCCATCTACCTCTATTTTCCCTTCTGCCATGACCTCGTCATTTAGGAGATGGCGGACCCACAGGATGGAAGGAGCCTGGGTGCCTGAATCTCTGCTCAGGGGAAGGCTGCCTGCCAATCAGAGCACGCGTCTTGGACTCTGTGTGTGTAAAAAGTAAACTTTGTGAGGAGCCTTTGTTTTGGAAGTTGGCTGTTTGGTATTTAACTTCCCGCCTTTCTGAGGACTCGGGGCCTGCCCTCATGGCGACACGCCTCTGTCCCTTCCCCCAGTTGCATTTCCCACCTGAAGTTCGAGCCCTCTTCCCCACCCCACCCCAGGCCTGCGATGATGACTGAGGAGCTGCTGAATGAATCATGGCCGCTCTTGGGATCTGCAAGCTGATATTGAAGGCAGCCTGGCAGAGAGGGAAGGCTCTTCCCATTGCCTCTCTATAAGCCTGGTTCCCGCAGTGTGGGACTTTGGGTGAGACCTCAACCTTCCAGAGACTCGGCTTCCTCATCCTTAAAATGGGAACAATAGCATCTGCCCATGCCACCGCACAGAGGAAAAGATGGGGGGCGGGGGGACGGGGGGGGCCTTGATATGCAGGAGCAGCTGCTCTGAGCCCGACTCTATAAACATTATCTCACTTAAAGCACTTAGATAGGGAACCGAGGCATACAGAGGTTTAAAAGTGCCTGCCGAGTTCACCCAGTCAGTAAGTGGCTGCCCCACCCCTGACTTGGTCCTCCCCATCTTCTCTCCCTCACTGGCTGGTGCCAACCCTCACCCAGGTGCTCAACGCAGGGACTCCTCCCTCACCCTCACCTCCCATACACACTTCAGCACCAAAGCCCAGTTGCCTTACCTTAATAAACAGCTCTCCAATCTAGCCCTTCCCTCCACCGCCGCTGCCACCACTCTGGCCCAGCGCCCCCCTTCTGCCCCCGCACATCTCTCCTGGACCCCGCAAGAGCCTCCGCGCTGGCCTCCACGCAGCTCCTCTTCCACGCAGCGGCCCCGGGCCGGTCAACGCCAACCCGATCGTGCCAGCTCCCAGGTTAGGACAGCTCAGTGGCTTCCTGCTGCTTGTAAGACAAAGTCTTACCGTGGTCTGCCCAGCATGAGAGAGCCACCTCTTCCTCCGCCCCTCCTCTCTCCACTCTGGAAAGTCAGGGCGGCCTTCGTGCGGTCCCCTGAAGACCCTCCAGCTCCCTCCTTGGTGGGAGTACCCTTTGCACATGCTGTTCCTTCTGTCCCATCCTTCCCTGTTTCACCTGGTTTACTCCTAATCACCCTTCGTATCTCAGGTCTGGTGTTGCCTCTCCAAAAACTTTCCCTGACCTTCTTGACTAGGGGACATCCCCCTATAGCACTCATCATTGTTATTATCTTATATCTATCTGAGTAATTATTTGATGAAGTTCACCTCCCTCACATGACTTTAAGCTCCCCAAGAACAGGAACTGTGACCATGTTGCTTGCCATTGAAACCCAGTGTCTGACAGCGTCTGACACATAGTGGGACTTAAATATTGGCTGAGTAATTGAATCAGTGAATGTTAGAATTGAAATCCAAGTCTGCATGAACCCCTCACTCATCAGTTGTTGTGGGGAATTGCATTAGTCTGCTCAGGCTGCCATAATAAAATATCATAGACAGAGTAGCTTAAACAACAGAAATTTTTTTAAAAATAAATTTATTTATTTATTTATTTATTTATCTTTGGCTGCGTTGGATCTTCGTTGCAGCGAGTGCGGGCTACTCTTCATTGTGATGCGCGGGCTTATTGCAGTGGCTTCTCTTGTTGTGGATCACGGGCTCTAGGCGTGCGGGCTTCAGTAGTTATGAGCGCGGGCTTCAGTAGTTGTGGCACGTGGGCTCTAGAGCGCAGGCTCAGTAGTTGTGGCGCACGGGCTTAGTTGCTCCACGGCATGTGGGATCTTCCCGGACCAGGGCTCGAACCCGTGTCCCCTGAATTGGCAGGCGGATTCTTAACCACTGCGTCACCAGGGAAGTCCCAACAATAGAAATTTATCTTCTCACAGTTCTGGAGGCTGGAAGCCCAGGATCAAGGTTCCGGCCAGTTTGGTTTCTGGTGAGACCTCTCTCCTCAGCTTGCAGATGCAGCTTCATGGCCTTTTCTCTGTGTACACGAGGATAGAGAGAGACCTCTGGTGTCTCTTCTTCTTGTAAAGACATCAGTACTATTGGATTAGGGCCCCACACTTATGACCTCATTGAACTTAATTACCTTTTTAAAGGCCCCATTTCCAAATACAGTCACATTGGGGGTTAGGGCTTCAACATGTAAATTTGAGGGACACCTTCAGTCCATAACAGTCTGCCAACTAGTGCCCCCCCCGAATTCACATCCTTCTCACATGCAAAATACATTCACCCCATCCCAACAGCCCCCAAAGTCTTCACCCATTCCAGCATCAATTCCAAGTCCAAAGTCTCACTAAATGTCATCTAAGCCAGATATGGATGAGACTCGAGGTATGACTCATTCATTCTGAGGCAAAACTCCTCTCCAGCTGTGAACCTGTGAAACCAGACAAGTTCTGTACTTCCAAGACACAACCGAAACACAATGGTGGGACAGGCATAGAATAGACATTCCCATTCCAAAAGGGAGAAATTGGAAAGAAGAGAGGGGTAACAGGTCCCCAGCCAGTCCAAAACTAGCAAGGCAAATTCCTTTTGATCTTAAGGCTCCAGAATGATCCTCTTTAGCTCAATGTCCTACCCTCCATGCCCACTGGGGCAGTAACATCACCCCATGACCCTAGGCAGTGGGCCTGCCCCCTCAGCTCTGCTGGGCAGCCTTGCCCCTGAGGCACTGATTGATGGCATCCTGGCCCTCTGAAACTGAGGAAGTGGCCCCACCCTTTGAAACAGCCGTGTCCCCTGGGGCTGAGGTGGGAGGGGCAGCCCTGATGATCTCTGAATCATCTTCATGGTCATTGTTCCCTTTTCTTGAAGATCTGAAGCTGGATACTCTATTGTCCTGTCCAGTAGATCCCAGAAATCTGACAGCCTTCCTCCACTCCATTTTCTCTCTCCCCTTTAGTCCCCGCTGGCATGATTCTGCCAATATAATCCCATCTCTATTCCTGGCTTCAGCTGAGATGGCTGATTAAATCTGTGGATAATCTCTTTATGGAATGATCATCCAGCTGCACCCTTGGTATTTTCTGTGGAACGCTGCTTTCTTATTTTTTGAAATATGGATAAGCTGAGAATTTTCCAAATCTTCGAATTCTGGTTCCTTTTTGCTTCATAATTTCTTCAATTTCTCTCTCTCCTCTCACATTTTACTATTAGCAGTAATGAGAAGCCAGGCCACATTTTCAACACTTTGCTTAGAAATCTCCTCTGCTAAATATCCAAGGTTGTCACATACAAGTCCTACCTTCCACAAAACACTGGAACACAACTGAGACAAGTTCCTTGCTAATTTATAACGAGGATCACTTTGCCCTCAGCTTCCAATACCATGTTCCTCCTGAGCTCCCACCAGAAGCAGCATTACTATTCATATTCCAGAAGCATTCTCTTCAAGATGATATACCTATTCTCTACAGCTTTCTCTATAGCTCTCTCCTTTTCTTTCTAAGTCTTCACCAGAATCGCCTTTAATGTTCCACCAACAGTCCCTTCAGGGCAATCTAGGATTTTTCCAGCAAGCACCCCAAGCCTCTACCCATTACCCAGTTCAAAAGCCACTTCCACGTTTTTAGGTATTTGTTATAGCAGCAACCCTATTCTCGGTACCCTAATCTGTATTACTCACGGTTCTCCAAAGAAACAAAACGAATAGCATATACCTATAGATCTAGATCTACAGATAAGGAAATTTATTATAAGGAATTGGCTTATGCAATTATGGAGGCTGGTAAGTCCAAAATCTGCAGAGCCGATGTCCCACTTTGAGTCCGGAGGCTGGAAGGCTGCTGTAGAAGCAGGAAAAGTCAACGTCCCAGTTTGAAAGCTGTCAGGCAGGAGAATTCTCTCTTGCTCAGGAGAGGATCAGCCTTTTGTTCTATTCAAGCCTTCAGCTGATCCGATGAGGCCCATTTACATAATGGAGGTCAATTTACTTTATCGGTCTACCAATTTCAATGTTACTCTCATTCAAAAATATCTTCACAGAAACACCCAGGATAATGTTTGACCAATTATCTGGGCATTCCATGGCCTAGTCAAGTTGACACATAAAATTAAGCATCACAGGAATCACAGGAGAAAGTATATGTGATCAGGGCTTGATGAGTATCAGGGCCAGTGTAAGCAAGGGATTAACCCCAGAGCTGAAAACATGGTTTGCCATCCACTCATTTCTCACACATTTATTACTCACCTACTATAAGCGTCTCAGTTACCTATTGCTACGTAACAAACTACCCCAAAACTTAGTACCTCAAAACAGCAAGAGTTTATTCTTCTTTATGATTTTGTGGATCAGGAATTTGGGCAGGGCTCGGTTGGGTGGTTCTTCTGCTCCAGGCGACATCAGCTGTGCCACTCATTCAGCTGGTCTAGGCTAGAAAGCCCAAGGAGACCTCAGTAAACTATCTGGAGCCTCAGCTTCTCCTCACGCATGGTCTCTCAATCTCCAAGTGCTGTCGCATCATTCTCTAGTCTACCCATGTTGCTTTACAGCTTGTGGCTGGCTTCCCCAAGAGTGTTCCAAGAGGACAAGCCCCAAGAGGAGAAGCAAGCACTTGTCAGATCAATGCTTGCATCATGCTTCTGATGGCACATTGGTCAGAGCCAGTCACATGTTCGAGCCCACCTGTGGGAGAGGACTATACAAGGGCATGAAGACCAGAACGTGTGTGGTTCCTCGGGGGTCCCCAATGTAACAGTCCACCAACATATGAGGGGACACCCGTCCTGGCTCTTGCCCTCAAGTATCTCACAGTCCAGCATAGCATTTCCAAATGTATTGGGCCACAGCATCTCAACACTGTTTCTGCAATGCACAAGCCCCAGTATGAATTCTTGCCATCTTCAGATAGAGCATCTCATTTTGTAAAGGCGGATGATCATAGGATGATAAGGGTATGCACATATTTGTCACTTTCCATACACATATTTTTTCAAAATAAATTTTAAAGGAAAATATTGCTAGTTTTGCATATTCATGGGAGAATATAGTTGACCCCTGAACAACATGGGTTTGAACTGCGCAGGTCCACTTATACTCTGATTTTTTTCCACAGTAAATGCTACAATACTACATAATCAGTGGTTGGCTGAATTGAGGATGCAGAACCACCTATAAAGAGGGCCGACTATAAGCTATACACAGATTTTCGACTGTGCAGGGGTTGGCACCCCTAACCTCCACATTGTTCAAGGGTCAACTGTACTTTATGACATTTCATGACGTGCTCAGAAGACAGTTTGGGAAATGCCAGCCTGGTGACTCCTAGTAGGAACATAAAGTTTGGTGGAAAAGGCTTTTTGACTCTTAGGACCACAGACACGGGTGGCCCACGGTGGATCAGAGACAGCTTATCCCAGCAGGTTGGAAGGCCCAGGATGTCTGTGGGACTCTCTGTTTTGTCTCCATGAGTGATGGGAGGTCAGGAAGCATCATTCTTACACCACTGGAGTAGGGCTGAGACAACACGTGGCAGGTGACCCCACCACGTCATTCTGTGTCACCCTGTGCCCTCTCTGCACCTGGCACATGGTTCACACACTGAACACCACTCATCCCACCACATCTGACTCCGCTTCAGAATGACTGAGAACAACAGAAGGGGGTTCTCAAGGGCTTGAAAGTTCCATCCCAAAGCCCAGGCTCTGAAGCATTGCAGAAAGAGAGGCCCCAGCTCCGAGCAGAGTGCGCAGGACCACTGGCCAGCGGGCCACGGTTGCTCAGAGTGGCCTTTGTGGATTCTATGCTGCAGAATCCCCAGTAGCAACTAGGAGATTCCAATGCATTAGCCTGGAAGGGGGCCCAGGAATCTGCATTCCTAGCCTCCACCATGGGTCACATGGTGCTAGTCCCTCCCCAAATTTAGGGTTTCCATGTGGTTATTTTTGAAAGGTCCCCATGGGTTGGGGGTAGCAGAGGGACACCAACCCAGAGGTGTGGCTCTCAGTGATGTCCAGTGCAGGCAGGACACAGGTGACCAGCAGCCAGAGATGTGAGAAGCTTCACATGCCCAATAGACTTTTTATTTTCAGACTCAATATATATGTATTTTTCTTACAACATAAGAGACAACTTGCCTCTACACGTTCCCTCCACAGAACAATCCCCAGAGATTAAATCTGTTTTGAGTTGTATTTTGAAAAAAGAGGAAATTGGATCCTGGTTCTGGGTGGGAGGAGGGGTGAGGGGAGGGGAAGGGAAGTTAAGAAAGGATGCAAAATGCACAGATTTCCAGAAACTTCCTTATGGTTTCCTCCCCGCCTGCATCTTATCCTGTGCCCTCCCACCCCACGAAGACAAAACCCAGGCTGGACACACCATCCCTCCCCCTCACTCCAAAGGTGCCCACAGTCCTCTCAGAACCAGGACCTAGTGAAAGAAGTCAGACAGAGTATGATCTCACTTTTATGCTGAATCTAAAAAACCCGAGCTCAGATAAATAGAGAACAGATTGGTGGTTACCCGAGGTAGAGGTGGGGCGGTGGGGAAAATTAGCCAAGGTAGTCAAAAGATAAAACTTCCAGTTATAGCATTAATACATTCTGGGGATGTAATATACAGCAGGGGGACTACAGTTAACATTACTGGATTGAATATTTGAAAGTCGCTAAGAGAGTAGATCTCAAAAGTTCTCATCGCAAGAAAAACAATCGTAGTTATGTGAGGTGATAGATGTTAGGTAAACTTATTGTGATAATCATTTCACAACTTATGCATATATCAAATCATTGTTGCTCACCTTAAACTTACACAATGTCATATGTCAATTATATCTCAATAAGCCTGGAAAAAATAAAAATAAAAAAATAAAAGGCATTGATCCACAGTGAGTTCAAGATTAATTCCATTGCCAAATATTTGGAATGCAGTTATTCTAGATTGGCTCAGCCTGATGCTTTAACAAGCAGTCAGACTGGGGTTAGAGCTGACATTGTGCAAGAGGGCATTATTTATAAATTCCAAACGTCCTCATGATAATGTCCTGATTCCTGTGACAATACGCTTATCAAGTTGCCTAGGTACTTTCAGGTCTGCATTTGTGTTTGTATTGTGTGAGTCCTTCCGCCACTTAAATGTTTTAAAAAAATACAAAAACCAGGGCCTTCTCACCAGGTTACCAGCCCTGCCTGAGGCCTTCCCCTCAGGGCCTTCTCTTCAGAAGGCCCAGACCCCAGCCCCCAGTGCCTCCGGTCGGACCACACACTCCACACTACGGGGGGGAAGGATGTCAGAGGGCAATGCCTTTTTTTTCAATAGTGAAAAATCTTATATTTAGGGTTAGCCAGCTGGACTCAGTTTAGATGATCTCAATTTTGTTGGCAACATCCAAAGCATCATAGTCAGGAGCCAGGTGAACATACGCCTTCTTCTCTCCATCAGGCCTTATCAGGGTGTTGACCTTGGCCACGTCAATGTCATAGAGCTTCTTCACATCCTGTTCCATCTGGTGCTCGTTGGCCTTGACCTCCACAATGAACACAGGTGTGCTGTTGTCTTCTATCTTCTTCATGGCCGACTCAGTGGTCAGGGGGAACTTGATGATGGCATAGAGGTCAAGCTTGTTTCTCCTTGTGGGCGCTCTTCTGAGGATACTAGGGCTGCCTTCTGAACCGCAGTGTTTTGAGCGTTTGGAAGGTGGGTAACGTTCAGATCTTTTTTTGTGGCTGTGGACACAGAGGGCAACGCCTAACCCAGGGACTACAAGTCTGGCGCAGGCAGTTCAAGTGGGAGCATCCTCGGGGTCTTCCCAGGGGTCCTGTGGGCGGACACAGTCCACCTACACACAGACCCACACCCTCAGGTTGGCCATTATGTTTCTATCTGATTTCTCCTTGTTTCTGAGAATGCGTGACTCTTGCCTGTGCTCTATTCTAAGTCCCTCCTGTGGGCTTTCCCTCTAGAGCAGGTGCCCTTAACCTAAGGACCTCAGACACCACCTTCCCCACCCCAGGAGGTCTGTGGATAGAATTCAGGGATCCATGACTTTGGATGAGAAAAAAATATACATCTTTATTTTCACTAGCATCTAACTGAAATTTAACATTTCCTTTATTGTAAATGCAGGGAACAATCTACAGTAGTATTTGCAGAAACTGTGACTTTGTCACCAACAGAAATCAGAGATTTTGAGATCACATTGGAATTGTTGCCCATCTTTTGAAATATCTACCCACCACTGCTTTAAAATGATCACCACCAAAGTGTAAGTAAAGAAGCGTGTGTATTACTCTTTTATAAAGCTGTTTCCTTCATGTTTTGACCTCTGTAGTTTTGCACCACTGGTTTCTTTTGTAGTCCTGTGGATTTAATTTTATACATTTGAAAACATTATTCCAAGAAAAAGTCCATAGGCTTCACCAGATGCCCATTGGGTCCATGGTCCATGAAAGGTCTAGTCCTAGAATCCTCAGACCTAATCGTCCTCAGATTTTTTTCCAGCATGAAAGCCCCAGAAGTATCCCTCTCCCCTAGTAATTACACTTCTGGTATTTTCTTAAGAAAAAGTTTTAAGAGCCAAAAGCTACTATGTAATGCTTGCCTTTAAACAAATGTGCATTTTATTCATCACAATGGTATCTCTTGACTTTTGGAAAACAGTGGCCACATCTGCAGAAGAGCTCCCGTTTACCAGCCTGGTCTCCAGACCCCGTGCAGTAACGCTGCTCCCACACCCAGGCCCACTGAGCTGCAGCATGTGGGTGGATCTGCAGGCAGAGCCATGGGTCTCAGAGAATGTCACCCCCACTGCTCCTAGCACAAGGCTGGCCCCAGGAAACACTCAGCTGGTACAGCCTGACTTGGGTGGGCCTGAGGCAGCTGTCCTGGGGTGGAACATGGCTGAAACCTCCCTGCTTCTGCACCAGCCCCCAGGCCCCTGGCCCTGAACTAGACTTGCCAGAGTCAGCAAATGAAAATACAGGATGCTCAGGTAAATTTGAATTTCAGACCAGTAGCGAGTCATTTTGACTATAAGCACGTCCCGTGCAATAGTTGGGATATACTAATACTAAAAAAATGATTCGTTGTTTACTGGGGGAACCCTACTCCCTCTAGCAGCCTGATCCTAGAAAAGTCCCTACCCAGGGCCAGCTTAAGGCTGTGCCCAAGCCCAGATTCTCGGCTGAGACTCCTACCTCTGCCCAAGGTCTGGTCCCGGAAAGGGACCATTCGGGGAAGGGAGTGCGGCCAGGGAGACGCCAGACAGTGGCCCACCTCTCGGCCACTCCCAGTCACCAGCTAGCCTCAGGATGCGCCCCCTCCCCCAGTCAGTAAAATGAGAGAACTGGTCCAGGGAGGAGTTCTAAGCTCCCTCCCTGCTCAGAGTTAGATTTAGTAAGTACTCACTTTAGGAAAGAATCTTTAACCTCTGCCTGCATGAAAAGTTTCCGTGGGACTTCCCTGGTGGCACAGTGGTTAAGAATCCGCCTGCCAGTGCAGGGGACACGGGTTCGAGCCCTGGTCTGGGAAGATTCCACATGCTGAGGAGCAACTAAGCCCGTGCACCACAACTACTGAGCCTGCGCTCTAGGGCCTGCGAGCCACAACTACTGAGCCCAAGTGCCACAGCTACTGAAGCCTGCGTGCCTAGAGCCTGTGCTCTGCAACAAGAGAAGCCACTGCAATGAGAAGCCTGCGCACGGCAACAAAGAGTAGCCCCCACTCAGCGCAACTAGAGACAGCCCACGTGCAGCAACAAAGACCCAACGCAGCCAAAAAAGTAAATAAATAAATAAATAAATAAATAAATAAATAAATAAAAAGAAAAGGCTGTTTCCAAACCCAGCCCTCCTTAGGAAGCAGCCTGTCCCCCTCCATTCACCTCCGCCCCAGAGCCCCTCACTCAACTGCGGCTCCCACAAATCAAGCCTGCAAGGACACTGTTTGAAAGGACCCAACTATCATGTGCCCTCAAAAAACACACATGGCAGCAAAAGTGAAAGCACAGTTACACAGATGCGTTCACTTAAGAAACAGTGAGGGACTTCCCTGGTGGCGCAGTGGTTAAGAATCCGCCTGCCAATGCAGAGGACACGGGTTCCAGCCCTGGTCCGGGAAGATCCCACATGCCACAGAGCAACTAAGCCTGTGCGCCACAACTACTGAGCCTGCGCTTTAGAGCCTGCGAGCCATGACTACTGAAGCCCGCATGCCTAGAACCCATGCTCCGCAACAAGAGAAGCCACCGCAATGAGAAGCCCGCGCACTGCAACGAAGAGTAGCCCCCGCTCGCCGCAACTAGAGAAAGCCCGTGCACAGCACCGAAGACCCTACACAGGCAAAAATAAAAATAAATAAATTAAAAAAAAAAAAAAAAAAAAAAAAAGAAACAGTGAGGCACCATCAACAGATGAATTGATAAAGATGTCGCATATATAATGGAATACTACTCAGCCATAAAAAAAGATAAAAATCTTGCCATTTGTGACAATATGGATGGACCGTGAGGGTATAAGTCAGATAGAGAAAGACAAATACCATATGATTTCACTCCTACGTGGAATCTAAAAACAAACAAACAAACAAATAAATGAACAACCCTAACAAAAACTAACACTTAGATGCAGAGAACAGAGCAGCAGTTACCAGAGGGGAAGGAGTGGGGGGTAGAGAGGGTGAAATGGGTAAAGGGGATCAACAGTATGGTGACAGATGGAAACTATATTTTTGGTTGTGAGCACAATGTATGGTATATAGAAGTAGAAAAATAATGTTGTGCATATGAAACATATAATGTTATAAACCAATGTTACCTCAATAAAAAATAAATCTGAAGTTTAAAAACGAAAGAAAGAGGAGGGGAAGAGAGGAAGGAAGGAAGGAAGGAAGGAGGGACATTCTTAACCCCAACCAAAGAGGGGGGCGCCCTTCACAGCCTCCACCTCTACATTGGGGCCTGGCTAACAGCTGTTCCCAGCTGGAGGCTCTTTCTGCCTCCCCCCCCGCCCCCCCCACCCCGGGTCAGTCCCCAGGGGTCATGGAGGCAGCTTTGATGAAGCCTATCAAAGGGGTCTTGTTCTTACAGCTGTTTCCTGGGAGGGCAATTAGAGCCACAATAACCCCCCACGTCTGTTTAAGGGGCTGGTGGCTAGTACTCCACCCTCCACCCCGTGGGAGGGCTCCTGCCCATCAGCAGAGGGGGAAATGACTGTGCCCATCGGAGAGATACTGTTTAGGACCATTTTGACCATTTGGACTGGAAGGGAATGCCATCCCCATTTTAGAGATGACTAAACTGAGGCAAAAGCACCCCTGGCTCCCAAAGGGTTCCCCACACAGAGCCCACTTCCCCAGGAACTGTCTAGGCAGCACCTGGTTTCTCTTCCTCTGGGTCAGGTCGCCTCCACTTACACAAGACACGACAGGCCCACAGAAGGGTGTAGAAGGCACGTGGGAGTATAAAGCCCACGTGGAGGGGAAGCCGGTGTCTGTTCTGAGACGCCTGCTCTGGCCCTTCCCCCGCCTGAGCCATTGCCCCTTTTTTTGGCCACTATTTTAATCCTCAATCTGTGGATTTATTTAAAGCAGGGTTTCTCAACCTTGCCACTACTGACATTTGGGGCCAGATATTTCTTTGCTGCGGGAGCTGTTCTGTGCATTGTAGGATCATTAGCAGCATCTCTGGTCTCTACCCACGAGATGCCAGTAGCACCACCTCCCAATTGTGACAACCAAAAAAGTCTCCAGATATTGCCAGATATCCCCTGGGGGCAAAATTGTGTCCAGCTGAGAACCACTGATGTAAGTGGACTTAAAGGATCGTGTATGGATGGCCTCATGTCTTACCAGGGAAGGAGGTGACAGAGGTATTCCCTCCTGAGGCCCAGAGCTTCTGTGGGACAGATAGGATAATAAATGTACCCAGTGCACAGCGGTCTGTGCCAGGAGATCCTGGGAAAGACTGAATTCAGGAAAATCATTGAGGCTGGGATCCACCCAGGAAGACTTCCTAGAAGAGGATCTGGTCCTTATATAAACAGTCCGGGAAGGATGCAGTTTGAGGGGAAAGTCTCAAGGACAGTGAGCAGAGCCCAGGGTTGGGGGTGGTAAGTGGAGACTTTCCAGGGAGGGGGCAGGAGGGTGGCCACAACTGGCTGCATTTTAATCTGGGGTGTGTTGAGGCTGCCCTGCAGGGCAGGTCCTGGAGCCCTGGGAAGATACTGGGGATGAGTAGGAAGGGAGAGCAGAGGAGGAATAGTGGTATGTCTGAGCTCCTGGGGGGCTAGTTAGGGGCTTGCTGTTCCCTGAATCCCCAACACCTAACACAGAATCAGGCTAAGGAAATGCAGAGATGATGAAACTGCTGCCAATTTGGAGAAAAGTCCTGACAAGGAGGAAGGTGGGCCTGGGCTCTGGAGGGCTGGGAGGACCATCTCTAGATGGTGAGGGTGCTGATTAGGGGGCCGGGCCCGAGGGCGAGCAAAGAAGCTGAGCAGCCACTCACCCTGATTTCTCAGCGTCTGCCCTCACCTGTCTCCCCCATGGTCCTTATGGGATAGGGGTGGGGGAGGGGAAGGGGGAGGTAGTCCTAATCAAAGGGTAGCTGCTGGGCTTGGAGCAGACCACCGGCCTTCCTGCCAGCCTGCAGACCTTTCTCTCTGGAAGAGATTTCAGCAGGTTCTCGGGAGGAGAATGCTGAACCCCTTGGCCTAGGAAGCTCCCTTCTCAGACAGAAACACCTGCTCCCACCCTCAGACTGGGCTCCCTGAGGGGAGGGGCGACACCTTCCCACTGGTCACCAAAGGGAAATGTGAAGCTTGAGGCAGGTGCTGCCCACAGGGAGCTTCTGGCTGACCTGCCAGCAGGGGGCGCTGTGGACTCAGGCACTGGACTTGGGCTGCTGGAAGGGTGGAGACTGGACTGGCCTCCCTCACCTCCTGTTTATCCTCTTATAGTCCTCACCCCAGCCAGGCTCGCCTGCCTTGTACACAGCTCGGTCTCCACTTCCTCCCAGCTTCCCATCCTAACCCTATTCTCCCCTCCTCTGGACGAAGGAGGAGGAGAAGGAATTTTTATGCCCATTGTGCAGATGAGGAGACTGAGTCATACAGATGCAAAAAAGACTGGAAGGGACAGCAGCAGGGCAGAATGGATAGAGTCTTGGCCTTGGGTCCAGAAGACCAGGGTATGTCAGCATGCCAGTTCAGCATCTCACTCCCTGTGTGGTTGGGGCCAAACTTTGCGGTCTTACTGAGCAAGCCACCACAGTTGCAGTAAGGAGATGAGCATGGCAGCCCACACTGCCCCCAGGCTGAGAACAATTCTGACACTGGGTGTCACAGCCCCATGTGGACAGCAGTGGGTCCTGGGAGGAAGGACTGGCAAAAGGGGACGAGGTGGCCTTGTCCAAGCCCCTGTCTAGGTGGCAAGAGCAGACAACCAGAAAGGGGGCAAACAGGGGGCTCTGAACAAGGGCAGAGGGGATGAAGGGACTGTACTGCAGAGTCTGGGGAGGGGAGGGAAGGGCTGAGGTGTCAGCCGCCCTGAGTTACCTGCACTTTCTCCCAGGTCCTAGTGATTAATAACAAGAGCAGAAACCATGAGAGCTATTTGCTGCCCTCTCATGATGTGCCAGGCTCTGTGCCAAGCACTTGACTGGCTCAGTTACCCATCCTGGGAAGCAGGTAATGATACTACCCCATCTGACAGATGAGGAAAAGTATGCTCAGAGATAAAGTAACTTGTCTGAGGTCCCCAGTGGGAAACGGGCAAAACTGGATCCCACCCAGATTTGCCTGGTGTGTACCCACCACGCTCGTGGTGGGATCGGGGTCTAGGTAGAGAGAGGATGAAGGCCCCTCTGTGGCTGGCGAGGCACCATAGGGCAGTGCACCCTCAGCCACTCGGCACGGAATGGACAGAGCAGAGTGGGGTACTGAGGAAGGAGTGACCCACACATATATCCAGTTGAGAGGCCTCCTGGAGGAGGGGACGCTCTGCAGGTGACAAGGAAGGAAAGGCTTTCCCAGCAGCCTGAGCAAACATAAGGAAGGAGTCTGGCCCAGCTGTTTCCAGCACGCGCATGGGCTGGGCTGTGCGTGTCCTGCAGTGCTGGGACATGAGGGCAGAGAGGCAGGCAGGAGCCACCAGCAGGGGAAGGTGTCATCACATCGGCTGGGTGGAGATGGCCCAGGAAGTCTGATTGGTTCCACTAGCCACTCTTAAGAAAAGAGATGAGGATCTAAACTATTACAAAAACTGGGGGGGTGTGGGGAATGGGGAAGAGGGGAGGAAGAGTCAAGGTACCAGTGTTAGAATCCACTAGATGAGATGGATAATCAGATGTGGTGGACAGAAGGGTGTGGTCAAGGATGACTCAGCCTCCTGCTTGGGTGGTGGGGAGTCTTACCATGAACTAAGCTCCTAGAACACAAGTGAAGGAAGGGGCTAGTGAGAGAAAGATTACAAGTTCGGTCTGGGATAAATGAGTTTGAGGTATGTGTGGGCTATGTGAGTGTAGGTGAGCTTTGGGCTCAGGGTTAAAGGGGATAAAACCTCAAACTGCAGCTGAAATCAGGCTACACTCTCCAACGAGGAAAGCAGTCAGGGTTGACTAGAATTTGAGCTTAGTCTGCAGCCAAGGAGGGAAGTACTACAGCAGAACACCCACTAGACTAAACTGACGACCCTGTGTTCTCAAACTTGAAAAAGGATCCAGGGGTCTGAGTAGACCACAAGCTGAGCTCAGCAATGGTGCCCATCATTCTCAAGGTGTGCATGTCTCTGAGGGCATTAATAAGAACTCAATGCAGGGCCTAAAGGGAACCTGCAAGATTCCAAGAGCGGATGTAGTCAACTGATTTAATGTTCTTAAATCACTGAGGGGTGACGTGACCTCTTCTCGGAAACCCTTCCTAACTCCCTTTTCCCTTCTCTACAGGACCCCAGCCTGCTGGCTGGCTAGTGATCACTGCCAAGCACTTTCACATTAATTATTTCATTGGTTCTTCAGTGGTTTCCCCCATTTGGCAGTTGGGGGAACAGAGACCCAGCAAGACTGGGGTGTGTGGGACTGAGACCAGGCCTGCTCCTCCAGGCATCTCTCTGGGCCCACCCCTTCCTTATTTGGAACAGCATTCTGCAATGTTCCAGGGTGCTGGGGCAGCAGCCAGTGTTTGGGTGCAGAGTGGGCAGGCAGGGAGAATGGGGGCAGGGGAAGGACAGCAGCCCCGGCCCAGGTGTGTTATCTGCTCTCAGGATCTTTTCATCAGCTGCTGGGGTAATAGGAGTGACCTCAGTGGTGGGGCTTTTGGTTTTTTTGTGTGGTTTTTTTCTTTTTCCTGCTAAGAACAATTCATTTTTGTCAAACAACTAGAGTAAAAGTGACTGGTGTTGAGAAACCTCCCCCTCCCCCTTCCCTGGCCCCAGGCAGGGACATTGGAGGAGCTGTCTCCTGGGGGCCACAGGGCATGCTGTCCAGCAGTTCAAAGGGTTGGCTCTTCTCCCTGCCCCCACCCCCTTCCCTCACCGCCCCCTGGCAGGCCAGGCTTGGGCAGCCTCCCGTCACGGACTAGGTCCTGAGCCTCACTTGGTGGCCTCTCAGCCTCACCCCCTTGCTGTCCATCTCTAATGGTGGGGAGGAGACAGAGTAGGACAGTGTGGGGAGAGGATTGAACCCCTGGCTTCTCATCCCCCTTGGCCACAGCGGGGAGACCGGGGGAGGCCGAAATGAAACAGCACATGTCTCTGGTCGCCCCTGTCACCGCTCTACTGACCCCATGGCACCCTCCATGTGCCACTGACCGCACTGGGTCAGCAGGGGGACGGTGACAAGGTGAGAGGAGGAGAGAGGGAACCTTGGGCTACGGATGAAAAGGACTGGCTTAGGCTCCCAGGAGGCTGCTTGGGGTAGGCGGTGGGCAGAGGCAGAGGAAAGAGTTGGGGGAGGCCTCTGAGGGAGCCAGGTCCCCAGACAGGGTGACTGGACGGAGGGGCAGCAGAGCCTGAGCCTGGGAACCCAGAGGCCCAACACGGAGGCCTGGAGGCAGCTGGGTCTGCACAAGTCAGAACTTAGGCGCAAATGGCTGAGGCAGCAGAGGGCTGGGCGCGGGGACTGCACCCCAAGGATCCAGCTGGACACACTGACGGGCGAGCAGCTTGGCCCACATCTGAACAAGGAGAGAGGGAGTAAGTACGGGGCAGGGGTGGGAAGGTGTCTCTCAGACCTGACTCTAGACAGTATTTCCTGGGAGGTCAACCAAGGCCCATATGCAGCAAGGAGCTAGGCCAAGAGCCTTGAGGCTGAAGACCAAAGAGCTGAGGGTCCTAATTTACCTGCCCTGGTAGCTTCTGGCAAGAGCCCTCCAGCACCTTCCCTTCCAGGGTACACCAGGCTGCAGGCTGCAGTGCCGAGAAGGAGAGGACGGAGGTGGTGGTGATGTCAGCCAAGGAATTAAGTAAGCAGAGGAGCCGATAAGATCGCCCAGCAAGCTGGCTGTGGGCAAGGTGACTCATCGAAGCCGGGTCTCACCATCCTGGGGCTGGTTGCTGTTGCGCCTGGCCTGCAGGGCCGGGGAGGAGGAGGGGGCTGGGACAGGCTTCTCGCTGAGACGTCTCAGAACACAGCGTCCTCTTCCTGCAGAGCTCACCGCTGGCCCAGGAAACAGCCCCCCAGCCCCCCGGTGCCACCGCTGCGGTGATTATCTTTGTCTGCTGAGTTTGGCGTGTGTCTGTGGGGTGTGTCGGGGTGATTTCCCCACCCACGCCCCACTGGGCAATCCAGGTACCAGAGTTCGCTAACAGCAGAACAGTTGCTCCCCCTGGTTGGACGACCGTCCATGGTGACAGAGCCACCGCCACCGGATGGCACCCTGCTAACCACGACCACGTGGCGTCCTCGTGGAGGGAACAGCCCGTTCCTCCAGCCGCTGGCAGTTGTAGAGCTGCCTCCACTCATCGCTGCTGAGGGGGCCAAAACTGTTGGGTTCTCCCCCCTCCCCGGGGGTGCCATGCACTGTTGTACAAGTTGAGAACTGTACAACTGGCAGGGGCACCATTCACTTTACAGTCTCTGTGCCAGACCACATGGCTGTACATGGCCCCTTCCCTTTTCTAAAATACTTCTCATTCCCCTCCTCCACCTAGATTGGTCTATTTAGCTCGCCCTTAATAAGTCTGTCTTCACAGCAAACTTTCCCCCGTAAGCGTAAACTTCTTCCTTTACCACCTGACTCCTTTCATTCAGTCATTCATTCATTCATTCCACAAAAAATTGTTGAGTCTGTGCCAGGTACTATTCTAGGCAAGGGAACAAGACAGACGTTCCCTGACTCACAGAGCTCACATTCTAGTTGGGGGGTGGGGAGATAATAAATAATTTGATACATAAAACTGCAAGTGACAGTAAGTGCCATGAAGAAAAATAAAGACAGGCCAGAAGATGGAGGGTGATAGAGCTCTCCTTCTGCCAGGACTGTCCAGAAAGTCTTCTCTCTGAGGAGGTAGCCTCTGAGTGGAGACCTGGTGTCAGTAAAGGAAGGAGCTTTCCCAGCAGAGCCCCTCCTGCCAGGCATCCAATGCCAAAAGAAAGTTCTCTAATCCTGCCTGGTTCTTCCAGAAGCCTGTGGCATGGCCTGGGGCACTGGCATCCGGTGCTGGGTATCCATTTCCTCCTTGACAAACAAGAGACCTAGTTGCACTGGCTCTCTGAGGGCTCCTCCAGGGTGAATCCACCCACCCATAGGCATGAGGAACTTCATGACGGGGCCTGCATTGGAAGGCCAGCTCAGCCACCTCCAAGCTGTGTGACCTCAGGCAGGTTACTTAGCCTCTCTGAGCTGGTTTCCTTATCTGTTAAATGCCTTCCGAAGGGTACCGTGAAGGATTAAATGAGCTTGTGGATGTGTCACCACCTGGTATAGAGTAGATGCTTAATAGACTCTAGGGCCACACCTGGGAGAGGTGAGGCGATGGGGTGACGTGAAGAGGTGCCGTTAAACGGTTGCCTTTCATTAAAGGAGCCTGGAGAGGGCAATGCTGACCTAAAGACACAAGGCTTTGCCATCTGCTCACGCGTGCAGGGAACAGCCGAGGGAGCCCCCAGGCTGGGACCCTGCCTCACAGGCTCAGAGCCTGGGGGAGGGGGCTGTGCTGGGGTCCTGCACTCCCCACTGATGTCAGCAGGTAGGGGTGGGGTGCAGCGCCGTGGTGCGGGCCCTTGAACTGTCACACCGCAGCCGGCTTTCAACTTCCTCTGGGGCCCAGGGTGTGCTCGGCTTGCCCTCCCTTCCTTCCTCCCTCATCAGGCTGTTTTGGGTGAGCCCTGGCCACCCTCCAGCTCGAGTCACTGTGCCCTCTCTCAGCTCCTAGGGTTCACCCCAGCCCCCCGGTCAACAGGTCTTTCCCACATCCCCGCGGGGACCCCAGCACCGAGGGCAGGACCCGCCACACATGGGGTGCAGGCAGTAATGATAGTCAGCCCTCACTGTCTGCCTCGGCCATGCACTGTTCATCCATGACCTCCCTGGACATGAATTCCACGATGTGGGTGTTTTTATCCCCTTTCTTACTTGAGGAAACTGAGGCTCCAAGAAGTAGGAGCTGTGGGCGCTCAGGCCACAGGGTTGACAGGCATTCTTCCTGCAGGAGGCTGCTGAGAGGAGCCTTGCGAGACAGAGGGGACTGGGAGAGGCAGGGAGAAGAGGCAGGGCGGACGTGGCGGACTAGTCTAAGGCTGGGATGGGGGCTTGGCGGACTCTTGTCCCACAGATGGCTGTAGGCCCCTCCTGCCACCCACCTGCTGCTTTAGGATCCCCAGGGGGGCCTGATGCCCTGAGTCTCCAACAATCTCCCAGGTGGCCTGGAAGATGCTGGCTCAGTCTGGAAGGTCAGAGCTGAGCTACAAGCCCTGATGGGACGGAGGCCATATCTCAGGTCCCTCCTGGCTCCTGGAAGGAAACAATAACAGTGACGGTTAACATTTATTGACAACTTTCTTGCATAGCAGGTGCTGTGCTAAGCACTGTGCATATATGAACCTATATAATTCTCACAACAGCTCTGCAAGGGAGAAAATTGGGGCACAGGGAAGTTAAGTGACTTGCCTAAGGTCATACAGAGCCAGCATTCAACCCAGCGTGCCTGGTTCCAGAGGCCACACTCACCTCCCCTCAAAGTGGAGATTCTTGGAGCAGGGAAAGCCTGGGACCAGGGGTTTGGGCTGGACCTGGCAGGCACTGGGGAGCCATGGCAGGGTTCTGAGCAAGGAGCCAGAGTGTTCCCAGGACTGGCCAGTCCGTGTATACACAATGGACTACAAGGGCAGACAAGCTCAAGCCCACTGAGGGCTGAATGCGGGACCCCTCCCACGGGGATGTGTTTTTGACAGGACAAGGCAGGGCAATGCCTTCCCCAAAGGAAAGAACTGATGAGGAGGTTGGATGGCCCTGTGCTGGGCACGAAACAGTAAAGGTGAGAGCTCAGGCACGGGAAAGGGAGCCCGCAGCTGCTTCCTCTGCCCCTTCTCCCCACCCGCAGGGCCCCTGCTACAGATGGGTGCACAGTTCCCATGCCTGGGGTCTAAGAGCAGCCAGATTGCTGGGGCCACGTGGCTGTCCATCTACCTGTATGCATATGCGGGTGCATGTGTATATAAGAAGTGGGGGGGGGGGAGAAGGGGCCTCTGAGCGTGCCTGTTTGCAGGGGAACCTGTCCCCCACCCCCACCTGCTGCTGCAGCCGCAGAGAACATGACGCCCTGACTCCAGTCTGCATCTCTGGGGCCATGAAACCACAGCCACCACGTCAGTGGTGCGTGCACCAGGGCTGGGTGGGGGGAGGCGGGGCCACAGATGCAGGTGTGCCCCAACATGTGTGTGCAGGGCTGGCATGGGGGTGTTGTTCCAGGGAGGTGGGCAGGCGGGGTGGAAGGGAGCTGGAGCCCCCTCTGGGAGGCAGGGCACAGAGTCCATCCCCTCTGACCACAGGTCCAGAGGTCCAGCAGCCGCCCCCTCCCCCAGCCCCTTCGAGGACCAGCCTTGTCTCCCAGGTGCTCTCCTCTGGGCAACTGTCCCAACAACAACCGTGCAAATGTCTGTGGAGCATCTAAAATGGTCCGACATAGTTCCAGGCACTTGGGAAACATCCATGAGCAAAATAAAGATCCCTACCCTGGGGACTTCCCTGGTGGCGCAGTGGTTAAGAATCCGCCTGCCAATGCAGGGGACACGAGTTCGATCCCTGGTCCTGGAAGATCCCACATGCCGCGGAGCAACTAAGCCCATGTGCCACAACTACTGAGCCTGCGCTCTAGAGCCTGCGAGCCACAACTACTGAGTCCGCATGCCACAACTACTGAAGCCCATGCACTTAGAGCCCATGCTCTGCAACAAGAGAAGCCACCGCAGTGAGAAGCCCATGCACCGTAACGAAAGAGTAGCCCCCGCTCACCGCAACTAGAGAAAGCTGGCGTGCAACAACAAGGACCCAACGCAGCCAAAAATAAATAAATAAATAAATTTATTAAAAAAAAAAATCCCTGCCCTCATGGGGCCAACATTCTTGTTGGGGAGACATAGTAGATGGAATAAATAAAATAAGGTATATAAGTAGGTGGTGGGTGCTATGGGGAAAAAGAGGAGATGGAGCAGGGCTGGGAGATGAAGAGTGCTGGGTGCGCGAGAGGGGATGTGTGTGTGAAGAGGGGGTTGTGTGTCCATGTGCACACAGGTCACAGTATTAAACGGGTGGTCCATCTAGGTCCCACTGAGAAGGTGATAGTTCAACAAAAGGTTGGAGAGGAAGGAGCCAAGCAGGGTCTGGGAGAAAACATTCCAGACGGAGGAAATAGCTAGAACAAAAGCCCTGGGGCAGAAGTGTGCCTGGCCAGGACTGAGGGAAGGACAAGCTGACCTGGGGGAGTGGACTGACACGGCCCCACTCCTCCTGGCATCTTCTCACCTCGCTCAAAGCGAGGGCCTGATTTCCAATGGGTTAAAGAGAAAGGACCTTCTGGTACCTACAGGAAAGGCCAAAGGGCTCCCGAAGGAACCAATGTCATGGGAAGTAGGGGACAGAGAGGGAAAAGGGGTTTAGACCAGAAGAAGCCTATGGTCGCTCTGGGGCCTGAGCTCAGGGAGGAGGCCCTAGGCTGGGGGCCTCTAGGGGGAGGGTGGGGGAGGGAGGAAGAAGTCCCGGGGGTCCCAGGACCCCAACAAGACTGCCTTTAGGAGCTCACTGAGAGAGTGCAGTGTGGAGTTGCATCCTGCTCCCTGGGGGTCAGCTGGCCACCTGAAAGTACCCACAGGGCGAAGGGAGCCTGACCCCACCTGTCTCTGCCTGCTGGGGCTGCCAGACCCTTCTAAGGTCAGTGCCCCTCCCCCCATTCAAGCAGCCCATAGGGAGCAGGAGGGAGGGGCGGTTGACCCCAGAAGATGGAGGCTGACGGTTGACCAGGGGACAGGGATGTGCGTGAGCTCCACCCTGCACTGCAGCTTGTGGGAGCTGGCATTCTAGAAGACAGATCCCCTGTAAACCACCCAGGCCACCAGCAAGGGAAGGGGGGCTAGCCCAGTGTGTGACTCTGACAGATGGGGCAGTGGGAGGTCAGGAACTAGAAAAAAGGGAGGAGGCATGACCTGGGCCTTTTAGCTCTCTCTCTTTTTTTTTTTTTTTTTTACAGTTTATTTATTTATTTATGGCTGCGTTGGGTCTTCGTTGCTGCTCACGGGCTTTCTCTAGTTGCGGCAAGCGGGGGCTACTCTTCATTGTGGTGCGTGGGCTTCTCATTGCGGTGGCTTCTCTTGTTGCAGAGCATGGGCTCTAGGCGCATGGGCTTCAGTAGTTGTGGCACGTGGGCTCAGAAGTTGTGGCGCACGGGCTTAGTTGCTCCGTGGCCTGTGGGATCTTCCCAGACCAGGGATCGAACCCGTGTCCCCTGCATTGGCAGGTGGATTCTTAACCACTGCGCCATCAGGGTAGTCCCTTGACCTGGGCCTTTTAGGGTGAGAGCAAATCTGAATGGGTAGAGAGGAGAGAGGACATCTCTGTGCATTCACACACTGGCACACACATGTCACACACACGTCACACACATACTCAGTCCCTCAAGCACCCTCCCCCCAACACGCATAGGTTCTCACAGCCAGGGACATCCATGTACTCCTCACACACAGCCTAAGTTACGCTCATACACACATGCACTAGGGACACTCACACTTGGTAAGGCATGCCAGCACAAGAGGCACACACATAGTTACACACTCTCAGAGACAGAGATTGGTTCCCCTGGGCATCAGAAGCACCTAGGCCCCTTGGAAACGGGCCTGGGAGAAGATGAAGATGTGACTGCAAAGCATAAGGAGAAAGGAGGATGGAAAGTGGTGGGGGGAACAGAAGGAGATGGGGTGACAGATATGGAGACTCAGAGAAAGGTGCGTCATAGCCACAGCCACATGCAGACGGCACACACCCACCCACGTCCTAGTCAGCCTTCCTGCCTGCGAGAGACACTGTTCAGCCACTATGTGACATTGTGAAGTCACTCAGCCTTTCCAAGGTTTGATTTCTCTCTTCTGATAACACCTGCTTTCCGTGCCAAATTGCTTGACTGTGAATCGACAGGTAAATCCTGTCGGCTCTGCCTCCAATAAACTGTTCAGAGTCCAACCACTTCTCTCACCTCCAGGTGACTACCCTGGCCAGGCCACCACCCACTGGCCTCCCTGCCTCCTCTCCTGCTCCCTGATGCAGCCGGTGGTCCACCTGTAGCCACTGACCCTCCCCTCCAAACCTGCCAGTATGTTTTCATCTCACCCACAGTAAAAGGCAAAGTCCTTACAATGGTCCATGGGGAGCTGCCCTCCCCTCCCTTAACTCTCTTCTTGCTCTCAACCCCAGCTTCCCCGGGCCCTCACTGTTCCACAGACACCCAGACATCCCCTCTCAGAGCCTTTGCTCTGGCCATTCCCCTCTGCCTGGCACGTCCTCAGGACTCTGCCTTCAGGAGTTACTCAAATGACATCCTCTTAGTGAGGCCTTCCTGGCCACACCAGCTAACGCTGCAGCCCCCAGCTCAGCACTCTCTAACCCCCTCCCCTGCTTTTTCTTCTTCTTATCATCTTTCCCCACTGAACATGCCACTTATTTGATCATACTTTTTGTCTGTCTCTCTTATCAAAGTGTAAAATCCAAGGGGCAGAGGCTTCTGTCTGTTTTATTCTCTGCTATGACCCCTACTCCTAGAGCAGTACCTGGATCATAGGACTCAATAAATACTGAGTGAGTGAGTGAGTGAGTGAATGAATGAATGAGTGAAATAGCAAATAGGTAAGCATCTATAAGGCAAGATTAAAGAACAAGAGGGGGCTTCCCTGGTGGCGCAGTGGTTGAGCGTCAGCTTGCCAATGCAGGGGACGCGGGTTCGAGCCTTGGTCTGGGAAGATCCCACGTGCCACGGAGCAACTGGGCCCGTGAGCCCCATTACTGAGCTCTGCGCGTCTGGAGCCTGTGCTCCGCAACAACAGAGGCCGCGATAGTGAGAGGCCCACGCACCGCGATGAAGAGTGGCCCCTGCTTGCCGCAACTAGAGAAAGCCCTTGCACAGAAACGAAGACCCAACACAGCTAAAAATAAATAAATATTAAAAATAAAGGAATTCCTTTAAAAAAAAAAAAAGAACAAGAGGGACCAACCCTGAGTGAGCCATCACCATGTTCCAGGAATTATAACCACAATAAATATTCCTTTATTCTCAAACAACCCTGGGAAGTAAATATTAATAGAATTGTTCCCATTTTACAGATAATAACCTGAGGATCAGAAAGGTTAATACCTATGGCCTCAAAGATGGTCACCAATAATTCCTCCCATCTCTGTATCGAATGCTGCCCCTCTCTTCAAGACTTGGAGTCTGTTTCCCTTCCCCCTTGACTCCAGGCTGGTCTTGTGACTTGCTTTGACCAACAGAATGTGGCAAAAGTTCTGCTGTGTTAGTTTTGGTCTAGGCCTTAAGAGAACCGGCCCCTGGACCAGCTACATAATTTGCAGGGCCCAAAGAAGATGAAAATGTGGGTCCCCTTGTTCAAAAAGCAGGACAAAATGTCGTTATTGGTACTAAAATATAAAGCTCTTTTTTCTTCCATAGTTTCCCTCATCATTTTTTGCTGCTTAATGTTGTTCTAAGAAAAAATTTAAAAATTTAAATATTAGCATGAATTTTAGTGTTTAACTTTATGTCACAGTAAGTCCCCTACATACAAACGAACCTTCAAGTTGCAAACTTTCAAAGATGCGAACGTGCGTTCCATCAATGTCAGGCATGAGTGAAATTGCAGCTTGCCCTCCGTTTCCTATTGCGGATGATCCTTCAGCTCTACCATCTCCCACCCCTTCTCCCTCCTCCAGTCAGTAACTCTTCTTGCCTATTCACTCGATGCCAGCCCCTGTATACCTGCTGTTGTACTGTATTACTAGTACTTTTCAAGGTACTGTACTGTAAGATTTAAAATGTTTTCTTTTTTATTTTTTGTGCTTGTTTTTTATGTATTATTTGTGTGAAAAGTATTATAAACCTATTACCTTACAACACTATATAGCCAATTGTGTTAGTTGGGTACCTAGGCTAACTTTGTTGGACTTAACAAATTGTACTTATGTACGTGCTCTCAGAGTGGAACTCGTTCATGTGTAGGGAACTTACTGTATTCAATGCCAGTTTTATTTTTTATTTTTTAAAATATTTATTTATCTGGTTGCATCGTGTCTTAGTTGCAGCATGCGGGATCTTTCATTGCGACTCGTGGGCTCTAGAGTGCGTGGGCTTAGCTGCCTCACGGCACATGGGATCTTATTTCCCCAATCGAACCGGGTCCCCTGCATTGGAAGGCAGATTCTTAACTACTGGACCACCAGGGAAGTCCCTCAATGCCACTTTTAAATGCAAATATGAGAGCATTTAACTCCCATGTGGAATCACCAAAATTATGCAATTCCTATTTCATAGCTCATATATGCATATGTAATTCATTCTTACCAGAACAGTGGAAACACTGCACAAAATATTGCACAAAACTGACTCAACTTTTAATTCTCTTTTTTTCTGCTTTTACTTTTATTTGCATTTGTTTTATGCTGAACTTATTCCCAGGCCGTATGTTTTGCTTCTTCAATTTCGTCTGGTGTATCTTTTTCTTCTGTTCCACCTCCCCTTCTGTTTCAGGAACAATGTGCTCATTTTCAATAACAATCATCTCAATGGGAGCTCATGGGTGAGCTCATGTGGGGTTCATCTAACCAGAAGCTCTGCAAGTTCGGCAGGGGCATCTTGGGGCTTTTGTTCACCTAGATGCGCTCAATGACCCAAGAATCTACATCTAAACCCTTCAACAGAGCAGTACTCTGCATTTTCAAGCATGTGCAGCAAAAATTCAGCACTCTCTTTGGGCCACTGACCCTGCATCCAGCCCCGCTGTTTGGCTGGGGCAGACCTACCAACCCCACCACTGTAACGATGGAGTGGCATGCACTGCTTCTGAAGAGTGACATCCTTCAGATCCTTGATGGCCTGGGCAGTTTCACGGATGTTCTTAAAGTGAACAAGAAGATTTGAACCTCTTGATTTACATGATTTTGTGGGGTTTTCTGGGTCAAGTGAATAGTGAACCATTTTCCAAGATGACTTCAGGCCGTTTGTGGGAAGAGCTTCTCTTCTTGATGTGCACACATTCTGCCAATGCTCTCTGCCTTCAGCTTGCTGATGAGGAAGGAAGGACTGAGAGGAAAAGGAACTATCTATGTGGGGATAGGGAAGCAAGCAGCAGGGTGGGCACACAAATCACACAGATCTCCTCTGCTTACACACATGCTCCATGGTCCCATCGGACTTCACGACACAACATGGAGAATACATGAGCTGTCCCACCAAGCCCTGCCCAAATTTCAGATCCATGAGCAAATAAACAGTTGCTGTTTTTGAGCCACTGAGTTTTGTGGTGGCTTGTTACACAGCAATTGATGACTGATACAATGCTTGAAATCTCACAGTTAATATAAGACCAGGCTGTGGTTGAACCCACGTTGCCCTGCTTCTCAAGTCCACATTCCTCTCTGGCCCACCTGGCCTTCCTTACAAATGTTTCATAGTGTTACTCCTATTCTCCTTGGAGAGTTGAGGGTTGAGCTAGAGGGAGCGTAGGTTACTTAGGTGCAACAAATCAAAATTATTATTAGAGCTTGGAAGAAGCCACATCTGGACTCGATGTGGGGAACAAGGGGTTGGTGGGAGGGTCAGGGCTGAGAACAGGCCGGGCCTCTGTCCAGGGTGAGCCTGGGCCCAGCGGGGTGCTTAGACATCTGTTTTCCATCCTGCCTCAGTAAATAAAGTTGCTTTCCTCTGCTGACCCTACAGGAAATGGGAGTCAGAAGTTCGGCTGGCCAGGAGTGGACCTCTCCTCTGATAGGAGGCCTCCCACATGCCTAGACAAGATGCAGAGTGCAGGGCCTCAGGCTGCCACACTCTCTCCCCTCTGAAGGAGCAGAGAAAGGACTTCTCAGCGCCTCACTTGGTCAAGGAAACAGGTTTTCCTCATTTAACCAAAGCTGTTGTCCTAGCTGTCAGCTATTAGCATATCAAATTAGTATGTTGGGTGTTTATTCTTTTGATCCCATGGCTCATACATCAGTAAAGATGTTTTCAGTGGCCAGAAACAGAGAACTTCTATTCAGTTGGCTTAGGCAGTTAAGGAAAGTGTATTATCTCATAGAACAAGAAGTCCGGAGAAATGGTAACTTCAGGAGAGGTTAACCCTGCAGCTCAACATCACCATCAATGACCCAGATTATTTCCTCTTTTCCTTCCCCTCTGCCATTCTCAGCGTGTTGCCTTGTCCTTGGCTAGCTCACCTGACAGTCACAAGATGGTTGCTCCCACCCAGACATCACATTGTCACACAATGTCCACAGCAGCAAAAACAAAAAACAAAAACAAAACAAAACCGCAGGAAACATCTCATTCTTGTGTCCCATTTTGAGATCAAGGAAAATTTTTCTCAGAAGCCCCCAGAAGACTGCTCTTCACTGCGCATTGGCCAGAGTTGAGTCACATCCCATGCCTGAATCTATCACAAGCAAGGGGCATAATGCCACTATTAATGCCACAGTACTAACTCTGAGCCCACAAGGAGAAGCACCAACACCAAAAACCAACACAGGCTCAGCGGGTGCTGAGGGGAGGGTAGTGGGAGAGAGAAGGCCCATTGGGTAGGCAACCATCTGTGTGTACTGGAGCTCATTTGATTGGACCCAGCTTTTTTTACAAGTAGGAGAAGGGGAGGAAAGAACTGGTATTCACAAAGTGAGCTGGGTCCCTAGATTCTATTACTCAATTATATTGCCTCACAAAGTACTTAAGGGAATATACTGCATTTTACTTAAAGCACTCACTGGAAGTATATAAAAACTCAGGGACTGAGGCAGAGACTTTGTTCCCTCATCTGAGCATCTGTTTAGGGTTTGGTTTTTTTTTTTCCTTTTTCCCCTGTTTAGGGTCTTAAGAGCATCAGTGTAGGGAATTCCCTGGCGGTTCAGCGGTTAGGACTCCATGCGATCACTGCAGGGGGCCCAGGTTCGATCCTTGGTCCAGGAACTAAGATCCCACAAGCCGCGTGGTGTGACCCAATTTAAAAAAAGGCATCAGTGTAGGAGTTAGACCCAGACTTCAATTTTGGCCCAGTCCCTTTCTGCTTTTCTGATCTTGTACGAGCTGTTTCATCTCTCTGTATCACCTTTTATGTGTAAGATGAGGATAACAATACCTATCCCCAGACTGCTTTATTGACCAATATACTGCCTGGTGCATAGAAAAGGGTCAAAAACTATTTGGGGCAGATGGAGCCATGTGACCCAGATTGGCTGTCTCCTCCTACAAAGCCCACCCCCCCACTGCTTCCTTGAGCTCATCTCCCTCCTCCCAGCCTCTTCCTCAGGCTCCAGGATCTCTCCTCTCATATCCCTCCTACCCCTCACCCGCAGCACTTCCTGTCTGGGCAATCCCACGTAGCACCTAGACAAGATGTCCCACCCACATTCCAGATGAGGAAACTAGATGTCTCTGTGGCCGCCCACCCCATGGAATCACTACTCACCAAGTCCTGACATGTCCACGCTTCAGGCCCCAGCCCCTCTCCATTCCCGTAATACTCACTCCTCTGTATTTATCGGTCAGGGTTCTTGGTTGCAAGCAACAGAACACTGACAGACTCCTTGGGCTGGCTCAGGGACCAAGGAGCACCAGGCCACAGCCAAAACCCCAGCCCAAATCACACCTCAGGGTGAGACCAGGGAAGACAGCAGTGCAACTGGCCCTGAGGCTCCACCGCCTCTGAAAACTCTTCCTGCTGCTGTCGCCATTTCTGTCAGATACATCCCATCTCTGCTCCTTTGTATCACCTGCTTAAGAGTCAGAGTTCCTAGGTGGTTGCATCTGATTGGCTGAGCCAGGTCACATGCCTGCACTGCAACTGCAAAGGAGGCTGGGAAAGTGAGGTCTGGTTTCTAAGAGAGCAGAAGGAGGGCTCTGCCTCCCTGGGAGACTCACAAGGTAGGGGACGCTCCAAACAGATGCTGGAGAGCCATGGAAAGGATAAAGGTGCACTCTGCTGGGTGAGATACCATTTGCTCTCTGTGGCTGCCTGTCCCGTCCTCCACTCCCAGCATTAGGAAAGTGCTCTCAGATAGGCTTCAGGAAAGTCTATGGTGGTCTGACTCACCTGGAATCAGAGAGCACTGGCACTGGGGAACCATACCCTGGGAATCCCTGCAAAAGAAGTTTGAAGACTAACATAGGTTCACCCACTTTTTATTTTGCCAAGAATTTCAAAAGCAAATAAATAAACCACGTTCTACTCTCACCATCATTTTATAAAAGCAGGGACATCTTAAACACCAAAAAGACAAACACACAAAGAAAAAGCAGAAGAGGGGAGAGTGCAATTTGAGAATACAGTAACCACAATCCTTAAAATTAAATATATGTTATCTTTAAGGAAACCTCAGTATATCATCCGGATTTTTCTGCTTTCACAGGAAGTCTATGTAAAGGTCATGACACAACTGACTTTGAACATAGACTGTAGACTACGTAATGGTACTGTATCAATGATAAGTTTCCTGATTTTGTTAACTGCAGGGGTTTTGTAAGTCTTACATGGTAAGAGAAGGTTCTTGTTCTTAGGAAATATACCCTGAAGCATTTAGTGGTAAAAGGGCACCTGTCTCAACTTATGCTCAAACAGTTTGGGAAGAAATTATACACACATACACACTCACACACATACACGTGTATACAGAGAAAGAGAAATAAAGCAAAAGGGACAATATGTATATAATTGATAAATCTGAGTAAAAACTATACCAGAGTTTTCGTACTATTCTTGCCACTTTTTTTGTAAATTTGAAATTGTATCAGAATTAAAAGTTATGCCCCACCCCACTCCCAAAAAGTTAGCAGTGAGTTAGCAGTGATTCTCAATAAGGATTGGATTTCACTTGGTACATGACTTTTTTGGTACTGTCTGAACTTTCATGAACATATGTGATGTTTGTAATCAGAAAGAGTAAAACAAAAATTATAGAAGTTGGGACTTCCCTGGTGGCATAGTGGTTAAGAATATGCCTGCCAATGCAGGGAACACGGGTTCGAGCCCTGGTCCAGGAAGATCCCACATGCCGCAGAGCAACTAAGCCCATGAGCCACAACTACTGAGCCTGCGCTCTAGAGCCCGCGTGCCACAACTACTGAAGCCCACGTGCCTAGAGCCCGTGCTCCGCAACAAGAGAAGCCACTGCAATGAGAAGCCCGCGCACTACAACGAAGAGTAGCCCCCGCTCACCACAACTAGAGAAAGCCCGTGTGCAGCAATGAAGACCCAACGCAGCCAAAAATAAATAAATAATAAATAAATAAATTTATTTTTAAAAAAAATTAAAGAAGTTAAAGAGAAAAAGAAAAGGCTCCGTCTAGCATTTGGCACTCGCTGATCTAGCCTAAGTATCCATTCCACAGAGACGTGAACTGAGGCCCAGGCAGGGCTATGGCTGGCTCAGTAGCACACCACAGCGGTTATCATCAAAGTCAGTTTATCAGCTGACCAGAGCTCCTTTTCCCCACTCAGCTTCCTTCCATTCCAGGATGCTGCCCCCTGAACTCAGTTGAGGGCCCGAGGGCATGAGGGGCCAGTCAGAACTGGGCAGGATGGGGGGATTTGTCCCCTCCCAGAATGCCACATCCTGTAAGGATGCATTCCTTCAACCTTTTATCCCTATAAGGTCCCATCGAGAATTGTTCCCCGGGCTTCCCTGGTGGTGCAGTGGTTAAGAATCTGCCTGCCAATGCAGGGGACACGGGTTTGAGCCCTGGTCCAGGAAGATCCCACATGCCGCAGAGCAACTAAGCCCGTGCGTCACAACTACTGAGCCTGCGCTCTAGAGCCCACAAGCCACAACTACTGAGCCCACGCGCCGCATTTACTGAAGCCGCCGCGCTCTAGAGCCCGTGCTCCGCAACAAGAGAAGCCACCGCAATGAGAAGCCCGCGCACCGCAATGAGGGGTAGCCCCCACTTGCCGCAACTAGAGAAAGCCCGCGCACAACAATGAAGATCTGACGCAACCAAAAATAATTAATAATTAATTTTAAAAAAAAAAGAGTTGTTCCCCTACTATACATAAAATAGATAAACAACAGGGATTTACTGTATAGTACAGGGAACTAAATTCTATATCTTATAATAACCTATAATGGAAAAGAATCTGAAAAAAGTATATATATATATATATATATACACATATATGTATATATATATATATATATATATATATATAAAACTGAATCACTTTGCTGTACACCTGAAACTAACACAATATTGTAAATTAGCTATACTTCAATAATCTTAAAAAAAGAAAAAAGAATTGCTCCCTACACACTTATTCATTTCTTAGGTGGGGAAACTGAGATCCAAAGAAGTTCTGGGGCTTGCCCAAAATCATACTGCAAGTCCTCAACTCTGTAGTCTAGGAACAGAGTAATTGGTCAGATCTGGCTAAGTCACCTCAAGTCCAAGTTAGAGAGGATCAAAGGAAGGGGCCTTAGGAATCAGAAAGGAACAGGGAGGGGGAGGCCTGCAGTGTCTAGATTGGGAGAGTCCCTTCCCTGACCCCTCTCACTCTCAATGTGGCTTTGGTTCCCCTAAGCTTGAAAGAAGAAGAAACTGCTTCACAGGTGCACCATGTCCCACAACTTCAGGAGGCATCACTTACATGCCAGTCTATGAAAATGGCACCTCTTGGAGCTGTGCAGTGCACTCACTGCACAGCTGTACACAGCAGCGCTGAGAGAGTCATTTGTTGTTGCTGTTCGGCTGTGGGGAGGTGTTTAGAGAGGGGACAGGAGTGACTAACACTGTAGCCCGGATTAACCAGTGACTGATTCCATCCATTCAGTCAACCACTATTTATTGCCACAGATTATATGCCAGGCATCATGCTAGGAGCTGGGACTTTCCAGGCTTGAAATAGAATGTATACTCTAGGGACAGGGATGGAGAAGCAGTCTCCCCACCAACCTTCCCCCACCACTCCTTCCCCCCTGCCCAGCCTTCTGCATCCTTCAGACCCTCCTGGAGGAAGCCTCCAGAATCCTCCCTTCCCCTCCTCCCACAGTCAAATAGGCTGTTGAGCTTTCTGCATTTTCTGTGGGTCTCCTCCATGGGGTGGTGGGAGCCCCTTGCAGCAATTCCTTCCTCCATGTGGTACTTAGGACTCATTCATTCATTCACTCATTCATTCATTTTACTTCTTTTATTCCACAGGCATTTGCTGTTTGTTAACTAGATTTTTTTTTCATGAAAAAAGAGATGTGTACTGATGGTTTAAAAAAATAGCAAAAGCAAGAAGTGATTCTCCTCTACCCCCCAGTCTCCCTCTCAGAGACAACCATTCTTCCCAGTTTCTAAGTCTCCTTCCAATTCTTTCCAGGCAGTTCCTAGTGTATAAATATAAATATAAATACATGTGTGTGCATGTGTATTGTTTTCCTTTTTCACAAAAGCAGTAATGCATTACACAATGCATTACACATTGTGCTGCACTTTGATTTTTTTTTTCTTCACTTAACACTGTAGTGAGCTCTCCCACAGCTGTGTACTATTCCAGTGTGGGGATGTCCCACCATTTAGGTCAGTCCTAACTGGTCGACATCTAGTCTGTTCCCAGTTGTCCATGGCCATGAAAGTCTTTCTCCATGGATCTTTGTACATTTATAGAAGCCTAGATTCCTTGAAGAGTGATTTCTGGGGCAAAGGGGATATGTACTTTGCATTTTGATAGATATCATCCAAAAGTCCTCTAAAAAGTTATACCAGATTATACCAAAAGCCACTTTTTGGGTTTTGCCAGTCTGAAAAATAGTACCTCATTTACACGTTTAATTACGAAGGATGTTAGCTTGTTTTCTTCTCCTGTTTCCAAATCATTGAATTTCTCTTTCCCTTACCTCTCTACAACAGTGTTTAAGAAGCCACTGTACACCAGGCTGTTCATTTTTATAGCCACATAGGCAAAGTGTCTGGAACCTGGGGAATTTTCAAGGTCCTACAAAAATGGTTTGAGACCTGGTGGGTGGGGAATGTATTGGCTTGAAAATATTTTTTAAAGACCAGAAAATTGAACCTAAAATGATGTAATTTAATGTTGACCAAATGTAATCTTACAGCAAGTTCATTAACTGGAAAACTGGAACTCATGAACACTTCATTACATTTGAAAGCAATTTGTTGGTTTAGATGTTCTCATTTCAAAGAATTCCCAAGTATGCAGGATGCTTTTCAAGAAATTAGAGTCCATTTTAATTTAAACATATTAACTGTAGTTGAATAATTTCACAATCATAATTAATTGAAAACCCTTTTTAAAAATTTACCATAAAATGACATTCAGTGTGGAATCAGAGAGCATTTTAATATGTTTCATATGATTTGGGTGGGGCCTCCACAAGTAAGTGTGTCAAGGGCCAATGGCGGTTTCATTTAAAAAGCCTGTAAACCT
The DNA here is from genome assembly GCF_965194825.1 of Balaenoptera physalus. Lineage (NCBI taxonomy): Eukaryota > Metazoa > Chordata > Mammalia > Artiodactyla > Balaenopteridae > Balaenoptera > Balaenoptera physalus. Next base: position 62,675,268 of record NC_138894.1, on the reverse strand, counting down.
CTGAACCAGACAGACAAGGTCTCAGTCTCATGGAGTTTCTGATCCAAGAACAAGCTGAACTTCTCAGCAAAAGTAGGAGGCAGTGAAGTAGATCGAATCTGAGTCCTGGACTAGCCAAGGACCCCTGGCTTCTCTCCCAACCCCCTGACTGTCACAGAGAAAAATACTGTCTCCTGTGTCACACCCACCCCAGCCTAGTGACTCAGCACTGGACATCAAGATTTTGGAAAGCTCAGTGGGGTAATGGAGCCATGTGGGGAAGGATGGGGTGGAGGTGATGCTATCTGTGGTCTCAGAACCAGCCTGGGGTGGGGGTGGGGAGGGGGGGAAAGAGATAGGGAGGAAAAGAGACAAATTGTCCCCAAATGACATCTTGAGACATCAGAACAAAATGTGTTTTTCTCTTCCCTACTCTCTCCGTCTTTTAAAGGGAGATAGAGCTCAGTCCTTGAAAGGGACCATCTGGGGGTCTAAGTCACAAGTGTGAAGGTTTTAAGACTGGGAGGTGAGCAATTCAGCACCTCACCCTCCTCCCTGTCTGCCTCCCCTCCTCATCTGAAACCTGGAGGGAAAAGGGCAGAGAGGACCTGCTCCAAGTGGCCCTAGGACCTTGTGCATGCGTCTTGCGTGCATGAGTGCATTCGTGTGCCCACTCCCCTAATACTGTCTCTATCCCCAGGCGCTGGGATGGGATTTGGCGCTGTTACACTCCATAAAGGCCTATCTATCAAATCCAATTGAATTGAATGACACAGTGGAGTCAGATGAGTGGTTTTGAATCCCACTCTTGCTCTCTGCCAGCTGTGTGACCCTCTGCCGGAGGAGCTGCCCACCTCTGAGCTCATTTTCCTCATTTGCACAAAGGGCACCAGAAAACTTAGTTTGTAGGGACATGATGCAGATGAAAGGAAATGAAATCAGCGAGGCATTTAGCTCCAGTGGGGCTTTTTTTTATTCTTACCCTTTAGCTGCATTGGAGGGAAAGCAAGCGTTTGCCTGGTTGAGAGTGTGTTGTCAGGGAGGAAGACATGGCGGTAGAGCAGGAAAGGAGAGGACTTTGACCTTGCCCCATAAATGCCTGGAGGGAGCCATGGAAAGTTCTGCAGCAAGGGAGGGGCCAGAACCTGGGAGGTGGCTGGGATCCACAGCCACGACCTGGACCCCAAATGCGTCTGTCACTCTCTCTTCCTTCTGTGTACTCCCTCCCACAGCCCAGGGAGGGGCTCCTGGGCCACAGCTCAGCTCCCTGCCGAGACCATGTCTGGGAGGAAAACAACAAGAGTGAGCCCAATCTTCCCTGGTGGCGCAGTGGTTAAGAATCTGCCTGCCAATGCAGGGGACACGGGTTCGAGCCCTGGTCCAGGAAGATCCCACATGACGCGGAGCAACTAAGCCCGTGCGCCACAACTACTGAGCCTGCACTCTAGAGCCCACGAGCCACAACTACTGAAGCCTGTGTGCCTAGAGCCCGTGCTCCACAAGAGAAGCCACCGCTCCACAACGAAGAGTAGCCCCTGTTCACCACAGCTAGAGAAAGCCCACGCACAGCAAAGAAGACCCAACGCAGCCAAAATAAATAAATTAAAAAAAAAAAAAAAAAGAGTGAGCCCAAGGACGAAGCATAACTAAGGACGTGCCTGAGCCCGGGCTTGAACCCCTACTCTGAGCCCTCCTCACCAAGTGATTTGGGTCCCTCTAAGCCTCAGCCTTCTCCCTGTAAAGTGGGATGACAGCAGTGACCTCACGGGGTCCTTGTGATGGTTAAATGAGATACTATGTGTAAAGCACTCGGCACCATGCCCGTTGTACAGCTGGAGTTCAGTGCACGGTGTCATTAACTCAGAAAGATGACAAGGGACAGAGAAGGGGAGAGACGGGACACAAAGGGGAGAGAATGAGGAGGGATCAGATGCAGGGAAGAGTGCTGCTTCTGCCTCTCTGGACAATCCACGTGCAGCCAGGAAGGAAGCCCTTTGGAAGGAGTGGGTGACGGAGGGGCCCGACTATTTGGTAAGAGAGGAGGTCATCCCTCCTCTCCTCCCACTTCCAGCCCAGCCTGGTCCACCTCTCAGGGTGACCAGGCTGGGCATGGTGGGTCAGCGGCATCCTGGAGGATTCCAGAGCTGGGCCTCCTGCAAAGGGGGGTGAGGCAAGGCGTTCCCAGGTGATAAGAGGTAGAGCTGCAAGTGGGGGGCATGGGAGCTGGGATTCCCCATCGATCATCCATCCCCAGGCACAGCCCACCTGGCTTAACAGAGGCCAGAGGCTGCTCCGTTTGAAGTGTGGGTCTGCGTGGCAGAGAGCCAGTGGTGCTGGCTGAGACAGGTTCACTCCTACCCGCAGGCCAGCTGGGCCCTCCCCAGTGGCTGGGCACCTGAGCAGGTGCCGGGGGATCTACAGGCTGTCACTTCTAAAAATAGAGCCCTGCAGCCTGGGAGTCAGCCAGGTGTGTCTGCCACACAGGCTCCCAAACTGGCTGATATGCACGTGCCTGCCAGTTCTGGGTCTGCGCAGACATAACATCAACTGCTGAGTACAGACCTCAGGAACCCACGGATACCCCCAAAGACACACACTCAAGTTTGCACGCACATATCCTTGGACGTGATCCTGTTTATACGCTAGGCCCCTTGTCCACACACACCTTCACCACACTCATACTCCCCAACACACGCTGACACAGACCCGGCAGCTCCAGGCCTCCCCTGCTAGAACACCAGCCTCCCGAGGGCAGCGTCCCTGCTGGTCCTGTCCACTGTTGTTTCTTCAACGCCTGTCACAGTGCCCTGCACACACCAGGTGCTCAGGAAACACATACACTCACATACACACACACTCTGTAACTAATTACCCCCATCCCACCCTGGGTTCTGGTTCTACTAGGCCCTGGAGAGGGCAACACCAGGAAGCTTGTCCTTCTCTGGCCTGGCCAATCCCCACACCCAGAGTCTAAGCCAGGATGAGGGCTTGGGTGGGGCTTGGGGAGGGCATCCCAGGGAAGCAGCAGTTTTGAGCCCCTGTTTGGGAATATGTGAGAATCCCTGTTTTCTACAGGAAAAACCTCCCTGGGGAAGCCACAGCACTATGCCGGAGTTCTGGGTTGGGGAGGTCTGGCTGGGCCACAACCCAGGAAATCCCCTGGAGGAGGGGGAACGTGTGACCAGCTCCATGGCCCTCCCCAGTCCTCTCATCTGAGGGAGCTCCCTGTTTTAGGTGACACCTCCCCATCTAGGAGCCCTTGACTCTGCTCCCACAGGGCTTGGGCCGGGCTTCCCTCAGCCTGCACACAGCTGCGACAGAGTAAGGCCTGGGGACACGGAAGCAGAGCAGGGTGGTCAGGGAGTACTCCCTGGAGGAGAGGAGCCTTGTACAGTGAGAGACAGGAGGACCTTCTGGGAAGATGGCTGGAAGGGGCATTTGAGCATCTTTGACTCCAGGAGTGACGAGGGAGCGCCATGTCCATGCTGGGGCCTCATGATACCCATAGGGCAAAGTGGAGGCCGATTGGGCAGACTGAGCATCAGGGATGAGGAGGGTATGCTGTAACCCCAGGAGCTACTGAGGGTTAAGGTGAGGCTTGTATTTACAGCCTGCATCAGAGGACTAGAGAAAAAGGTGCCTGAGCAGGGGCAAGCTGATGGAGGGGAAGACCAAGGACAGACAGGTGGCCAATGGATGGACACATGAATAGACTAGAAGATAGACTGGAAGACACAGGAGGATGGACGGACAAATGGAAAGACAGAAATGGGCGGATGGCCACTGGACATCTCCTTAACCACTCTCTGAGCCCCACAGGGCCGAAGAGCCAGCAACTCCCACTCCAGACCCCCTCCCAAGCCCCATTCCCTGTCTCCTCCCCAGCCCAGGCTCCCAGGGAGGCCAACACCTGCTTGGCCTGATGCCCAGAGATGCATTTCCAGCCAAGTACAAGCCCAGATGTGGATTCACCTCCAGGTGTTCTCACCTGAGCAGGTGTGCATAGGATGGGGTAGGAGTAGGGGCCATATCTGTGGGCTAATACCTCTAAAAATAGCTCCCCAGCAGCTGGGGAGTACCCCAGTCATGGCACACACACACACACACACACACACACACGCACACACACACACACGCAGAGCCACTGGCTGAATCAGCCCCAAAGATGCTGGCTGACACACGCACAGGTGGGGACCCATTCACTGACACCGGAACACCAGGCCCCCAAATGCCACAGCCACCAAACTGCACAGCAACAGAATGAGCCAATCGTGTGGTCTACAATATATGGGGCCACCTGGACCCTCAGATACACCCCAACACTACACTGTCATTAACCTGCAAAACTTCATTGAACAGCTTCTAGACCCAAACTTGTGGGATGTCCAGAGCACCTCCTCACCCTCCGGGTATTTGAAGTCTTGCCTTCAGTGGCTCCTTCCAGAAGAAGCTGGACCCACAGGGCCCTTTATTTATTTATTTATTTTTAATTTATTTATTTTTGGCTGTGTTGGGTCTTTGTTGCTGCGCATGGGCTTTCTCTAGTTGAGGTGAGCGGGGGCTACTCTTTCGTTGCGGTGCGCGGGCTTCTCATTGCGGTGGCTTCTCTTGTTGCAGAGCACGGGCTCAGTAGTTGTGGCACACGGGCTGAGTTGCTTCACGGCATGTGGGATCTTCCCGGACCAGGGCTCAAACCCGTGTCCCCTGCATTGGCAGGCGGATTCTTAACCACTGCGCCACCAGGGAAGCCCACTAAGTCTCTTTTTAAACTTTTTTTTTTTTTAAGTAAAATTAAGATTACTTGGTCCAGGCTGCCTTTGGCACTAGGGGCATGGACACATGACATTCCAGGTCATTCCCAGCCCCGTGTCTCACACACGCAAACACACACACACGCACACACAGAGCGCCTCATCCTGGTGCTGCCAGGCACATCTGTGACCTCCTGGTTCCTCCACAGCCAGGCATCAGGCCCATGGGAATACAGTGCTCTCAGGTCTGGATTCAAGTCTACTCTGGAACATAACACCCTACGCCTCTCCCCTCCACTGCCACCCTGGTTCTGCCCCAGGCCAGCATTCCTGCAAAGCTCAAAGGCAGCTTCTTTCAGGGGAGATTTTTCCACGGGGCCTCTTGCAGCCAGAATTGGGATAAGCTGAGAAGTCCCATGGAAGCTGCATCTTGGGGCCAGAAAGCTTGGCGTGGCCCCGGGGCCTCCGGGCTGTTCCCCTTCTCCGTGGCGGAGGCCTTGGCAGATGTGGGACCCCCAGGGTGCTCCTCCCCATCCTGCTGTGTCTACTGGGGCTGCCTCTGGCCTCTCAACGGAGTTCAGGCCTCCAGCACTTTTTCTTCACCAGCTTTGCTCGGTCCCACCCCATGACCAGCGAGTGTGCTCCTGTGTGCCCAGCCATGTGCCGGGGGCTGTGAACCTGCCCTTGAGAGCTCATCGTGTCGCATGGACGGACGTGCAGCCCTCCCACGAGCTGTCAGCGACACGGGCCTGCAGCAAATCCCCAAAGACCTTCCTGGCCCTGTGCTCAGGCCCCAGCCTTGGATTCACCTCCAGGACCTCCTCCAGCTGCTCAGGAGAGCACATCCGATCCTGACCCCTGACCCCTGACCCCTGGCCCCGGCCCTGGCTGTTGCTTCAGTGGCAGGAAAGCCCCGGCGACACTGCCCCACCCCCCCCCCCCCAAGCTCAGTGTGCTGCCTGCCACTCAGCAGATGACTAACCAGCCGCTCCTTGGCCTGGCACTTCCAGCCCCTCCTCCTGGCTCAGCCTGACTCAGAGGCCCGTCAGCTCCCGCTGGCCCCAAGGCCCAGCAGATTTAGGTGGGAAGCCGCCGTCCCTGTGGCAGGGCCTGAGGAGATGGGCCAGGCTCTCACTCCTCACTGGCCTGACCTTTAGCCAGACCTTCTGAGCATTCTTTGATCTAGAAATGCCACACATGTGTACACACACACCCATTCACACCCAGCCACGCTCTGACCAGAGATGAAACAGGGCAGGTGCTGGGCTGAGCCAGAACAGCCTGTGTGGGGTGCGGCCTCCTGGCCTCTCCTGCGGAGGCCCCGGCACCTCCTGGTACTGGAGAGCCTGGGGCCTGGGAAAGGGGCCTGTGCCTCTGGTTCCCTCCCTAGAATAGGCGCAAATCCTGGCTGCCTAGGGGGCCTGCTCCTTTGCATATACCCCAACCCTACTGTCTTCTCTCTCTTTCCTCTCCCTCTCTCTCTCTCTCTCTCTCTCACACACACACACACACACACACACACACACACACACCCCTAGATTCCTCTGCAACTCCTCAAGGTCTCCTCCCCACTACTATAGACTCTTGGAAAGAGTATCCAAGTCCCACAAAACCTTGGCCCCTAACTCAACCCTTGGAAGTGGAGATCAGGCCACAGTGATCCAGCCTTGGGGGATTTCCCCGCCCTGGCTCTGCCTTGCTGGGCGCCCCCTTCCCTGGACTGGACTTGGCGACGGCTGCATGGCCAGCCCGACACCTTCACGGAGCCGGCTCCCGCCCCAGCACACAGAGCCACGGGCTGTAGCTCCACACTGCTTCCCAGGACCTGCCGGGGACTGCTTTGGGTTGGGTTGGGGCATTCCATTTTCTTTTGTTTTCACCTCCATGTACATGCCATTGGCTCTGCCTGAAACACCCTGCCTACTTACCTTCCTGACGTAAAGTCAGCTGTCAACACTTGAGCACTGACTATTAGCTGGGCCCCGTACTAAGAATTTTACATATTTTCATTCATTTGATCCTCACAAGAAGCCTAGGAAGAAAGTACCATTAATTATACCCATTGTTCAGATGAGGAAACTGCAGCTGAGAGAGGTTAAGGAGTGATGCATTTCTACCCATCTTTCAAGATTCACTTCGGGCACCACCTTCCTGGGACTCTCCCTTCTCCTCCCACTCCCCTGGCAGGAGAAACTGCCCCCAGCCTAGAGCCACTGCCCCCTGGAGTGATTTCTGTGGCGGCTGTTGCTTCAGCCCCGAGGCATTGATGTTTGCCCTTCTCCTGTGTCACATGCCCTGTGAGAGCTGTGGGCGGACCTGGGTCTGAGACACCGCCCTGCCCCCCTGCCCAGCGCTGAGCCTGGCAAGCTGGCAGTGCAGGTAACTCTTTGCTGCCTGGAGAAGTTGGCCAGAGGAAGGATGGCCAGGGCCCTCATCCCATTCCCTGGCCAGTTCCCTCCTCCTCTCGTCCTCTCCATATCTATCCCTGCCCAAACCCTGACCACACCTTTCATACCAGCTCCCTGGGGAAAGTGGCAAGCCCCTGCCCTGCTCTCAGGTTGGGCCTTGCTGCTGGGAAGTAGACTCTGGGCTGGGCTGAACCTGGGACAGGGGTGGTGCTGGTCCCCCAAGCAAGTCCCCCAGCTCAAGCGAGCTCAGCGTGGACCTGAAGCCTGGGAGCCCCGGCTCAGCACCCTGGGTCACCTCTGGGCGGCCACTTCAGTGTGTGTGTGTGTGCACGATGGGGGGAGGGGTTGGGGAGTGCAGGGGAGGGAGGGAAATGAACCATCAGCCCAATGCCATGTTTATTTAAGGGGCACCAGTTAAAAATAGCCCCCAAGTGCCCCGAGAGAGGGCAGCAGGCACGCTGACCTCTGGCTCAGATAGAGAGAGGGATTCCAGGAGCCCTGAGAACTGTCCACGCCTCGGAGCCCTCCACAGGGCTCCCTCTCCTGCAGATGGATTTGTGACTCTGTCAAGTGTCACGCACACCCCAACGTTGCTGGGTGGCACCAGCGACATGTTTTGTGCGCTTCACAGATTGCAGTGTTTTGCGGCAGAAGAGCGTGAACTTTAGACCTGGCCGGGACCCCATTTTCACCCCCCCTTGTGCGGGCAGGTGGGTGGCGGCAGGGGTGGCGGAGGGAACTGGAGTTCCAAGAGAAATGACTGGCTCAAGGTTACGCAGAGCAAGACAGAGAGCTGGGTCTCTCCGCTCCCATTTCGGTACTCTTTCCACTGTGTTACATCATGATCATCATGGTTTATTACACGATGTTCGAATATATTTTGTTCTTTCGTCTTAAGTTATGTAATGCCAGGTAGGCAGGGGTGGGTGTTGGGACGGGGGTGGAGAAGTCCTTGGAAGGAGGAGGTGACGAGAAGGCAATGAGGCTGCATACGGCAATGAGCCCATATCTTCCCCCACCCAGATCAAGCCCTGGCTCCCCACCTGAGATTTCTCCCCAGGTCAGGCGTGGTGGGTGCGGCTCAGCACCCAGTGCCCTAATTAGCACCTGTTGACAGTTTCTGGTTTGTGTGTTATCACCTTGGGTCCGCTTATCTTTATCAGAGCCAAAGGTTGATTGGAGCACTCTGGCTGAGGCTCAAAGCAACTTCACTCTGATTCCACGAAGCATTTTATAACTGCTGTGAATAACAGCCCTCTTTCCTCAAGATAGCAGCCGGACTTGTGTGACTTGTCTGAGCGATGCCCCATGGAGTCTTTAGTTTTTCATGCCCACCCTGCCCACCAATACAATAATGCAGCGCTCTCCCCCTCAGCCAGCCGGGGGAAAGCGATGCCAGACCTTCTGACCTGCAGTCTCAGGCACGCTGCAGTGATGCCCCAGGCACCTGAACTGCCAGAACCCCCTACCAGGGGCTGCTGCCCCTGCTCCTCCAGCCTCTCTTGCCAGGACAAAGGTTCCTGGACCTTATCAGCCCAAGAGGTGGAATATTAATCTGGCCATCTCTGCCCCAGCCCTGCCCCCTTATAGCCGGCTTCCCTGCTGCAGGTGGGCGGGGTGCATACCCATCAGGACAGGGTGAGAAGGCCGTGGAAGGAGTCTACGTGAGCACAGCCGGCCCTGCATGTGGCCCACGGGCACTCGAGGGGGTCATTCTTCGTCTCTTCCCAACATTAGCCTCACGGCCGGGCCCTCAGGTCCTTCCCAGCTCCCCTCTGAGCCCCAGGCGAGACGTCTTCTCTGGGAAGTGACCCAAACCTTTCCTGACACCTGACATTCCCACCTGGACCCCCTTGGTCTGGTGATGTCAGAGAGGACCAGAGTCCTACTCCCAGCTCGGCCACTGTCTTCTTCCTCGGGTCCCTGGGCAAGTCGCTGTGCACTCAGATCTCAACTGCATCACTTGTAAAATGGGAATGGACTTTGACTGGTCCTAGAATACCCGCCTTCCCATTGAGACATGGTACCTGAGTCTGGGTGAAAACACTGCCCCCCTGCATAGAACCACCTGGAGCAGGATTCGGGGCCCTGGATGTAGCTCTTTTGTGTCTTGAACCTCACTAGGTCCCACTTACCGCCACCCAAACTCCCTTAGCTCCTAGGCCAAGTCTCCAGGGACCACTCAGGGGAGACAGAGATGCCTTTTGAGGATGTCCTCAGAGATCTTAGGCGGGGACAGGTCCCTGCCCAGCAGCTGTGTGTGTGTGTGTGTGTGTGTGTGTGTGTGTGTGTGTGTGCGCGCGCGCATGCGCGCACTCACGCACCCACCCTCCTGAGGCATTGTCTGGAGGGGACATTGTCCAGAGGACTGGGCCGTTGCCTTTATGGCTAGGCATAAAAGGTAATCATTGACCGCATCAATGCTGCCCTGAGAGTCAGTGCCCGCCCAGCCTCGACCCTGCCAGGCCCTGGATTACTTTACAGTCACATAAAAGGAGACTCCAGACTGGCCCCTGGGGACTTTGGCCCTCAAGGGGGGAACGGGAGGGAGCCGTTCCCTGGAGACGGCCTTTTCTTATAATATTTACTTGACAGAGAAGAGCCCCTGCCTTTTATCAAACACCACTGCGATTGTCTCAGCCCAGCCTGCCCAAGCCACAGAGTCCCCATCAACAAGGGCCACCTCTGCCCCTCCTTCCTCCATGTCGCCCACCAGGACCCACCGGCAGCCCGAACATCCTCAGGCTGAGTCTCAGGACACATCTTGGAGGCCTCATTTCCTTTACAGTTTTATTTCATGGAGCCCGCACTAACCCATAAGGTAGGAACCGAGATAGTCCCCATTTTACAGACAGGAAAACTTGGGTTCAGAGAGGTCGAGTAACTTTCCTACGTCACACAGCCACTAAACGGCAAACCTCTACCGCAGGTGGCAGTCTATATGGCAGTGGTCTCCAGACTTGCTTAAGTGCTGATATCAGTAAAAAACAACTCTCAGCACACACCTTTAATATATTTATATATATATCCATAAATCCTACACATGCACTACTGAAAATCTGCATATTAAATATTAGCAAATATCTACACCCCAATGGAACCACCTTTTCTCGTCTTATCATTCAAACCAGATCAAATCAACCCCACCAACACTCCCCGAGGCTCAAGTCCAGCAGGGACGCCTGGACCAGAGAGAGAAGGCAGAGACTGGACTGAACTCTGCCGGAAAGGTAGGCCTCAGGCAGGTGAACATATAGGGAAAGGGCATTCCAAACAAATGCTTGAGCAAAACCCAGGAGGCAGAAAATGGCAGGAAATGTTCAGGCACAGACGAGAAGCCTGGGAACGTGAATGGCTGTAGCCACAGACAATGCTGGAAAGTTTCGGGTGGGGCTCAAAGGAGCCCGCCAGACCGCCGGACCTCATGGAGAACGAACACAGTGGGGAGCCGCAGTGAGTTGGTGAGCAGCGGTGTGACTTTCCCAGAGCCGTGTTTTGGAAACGTCTCCCAGGCCACAGAGTGGAGTGTGGATCACATTCTTAGATCGATCTCCCTGGAGTTGTAATGCGGCCCTCTGGAAGGCTCAAGACTGAAGGCTGCTCAGGAGTTGCCACACCTCTGTATCTGTGCACACACGCTGCCTGCCATTTACCAGCTGCCCTCGCTGGCCTCAGTTTTCTCATCTATAAAATGGGCATAACGATAGCACACAGCATGGATATCGTCATTGCTCTGACAATTGGGGAGAATTGGCTGGAGTGCCTGATTCAGTGTCTGGCATGTAGCAGATAGTGAATGGCAGCTGCTCTCACAATTAGACCACACCATTCCCTTTGTTCCGTCTGAAGAAATCAAACCAGCCTCTCAAAAATCTAGTTCAGATTTCACTTTTGAGGACCCCGATAGACTTATCACTCCCTCCCCTGGGCTCACCTAGCTCTGGACTCATACTGGTAATGTAGCATCAGTGTATCATGTGACAGTTGCTCGCATATCTATCTGCCCTCCCCCCCATCTTTGTGTTCCTATCCCAGACATTTAGTGGACCTGGGTCAATTTTTGTGACTTGGCTCAAAGTTGCATAAAAAGGGAAATAACATCAGCAGAAGAGGAGGAAGAGAAGGAGGAAGAGGAAGCAGCATATTTAGGGGCACTTAGCTAAGTTCTTCACGTGCATTATATTATGAATCCTCTCATCCACCCTGTAAGATAAGCATATCAGGCAGGATGGGCTAGTTTATGCTGCAGTAACAAACATCCCAACATTTTCTCAAACACCAGTGGTTTAAAACAGTAAAGATGCATTTCTCTCTCATGCCACATGAACACTGTAGATCACCTAGAGGGTTCTGAGCTATGCTGTCCTCACCCAGGGACCCAGGCTGAAGGAAGCTTCTATCAACATCGTTGTTCACAATCACCATGGCAGCCAGAAGGGGATTTGAGGGTTCACACCTTAGCTCTCATTGTTGCTACCCTGAAGCGGCACATACCAATCACATTTCATTGGCCAAAGCAGGTCACTTGGCCACACTCACTTCAAGGTGGTAGTGTGAAGTGCCATCCTGCCAGGCTTGTGTTCCTAACTCTATGTCATGAAGGCCACACAAGGTGCGTGAGGTCCATCCCCAGCTGTGCTAACAGCCACTGCCAGCTGGGCCACCCAAAGCCCCCTTGGCAAAGAATCCACCTCTCCCCCGTCCAAAGGGTGCCCATCTCTCTCCTCTCCTGGAAACTCCTTCTCCTCCACAGCGTCAACACACAAGAATCTGGGTCAGTCTTTATCTTCCAGTGAAACTGCACTCGTTGAGGAATCAGCCTTGACTTTGGTTAGACATGAAAATCACAACCATATTTCATATCCGACGCCGAGACACTGTGGGTCCGGCAGGGAGCACGGGAAGGAATGCGATTCCAACCATTGGGGTTGGAGTGTGATTTATGACCAAATAATTACATGCTCTCTGCGGGCTGGGATCACACACTTGAGTTTATACCACAAGGAGAGTCTGCCCTGTGCATTTCCCAGAGCCCATTACCTGTTTTTTCCATCATCGTTTGCAACGGGGCTTGTGCAGGCTCTGAAGGCAAGTCTGCTATGGCACACGTGTGTGTATTTGTGTAAGTGTGTGAAACAGCGAGCCAGAAAGAAGGCTGCAGGCTGATGAGGAGCGTCTAGTGAGCACAGCCCTGTTGGTGCCGAGGAGAAGGAAGGACAGGTCTCCAACTAGCTTCTGACCCAGATTTTTAAAAAGCCTTCCACATCCAAAGGTGTGTGCTAAGCCTGGCTCCCTATAAGAAGGAGCAACTAGAATTGCCCTCAACCACAGGCGGACTTCATTCTGCTCCACGGGCCACAGTCAGGCAAAGGGGTGAGGCTTGGGGCAGAAACAAGCAGAGTTTCAGGCAGACAAAGCAGAGCAAAAGTTCAAAGTCGGAGACCAGTGAGAGTCAGCGGGCAAACCGGGGACAAGAGGCAATGCTGCTGAGGGGCAGGATGGTACCATGGGGGGCACACAGGCTCTGGGGCTGCGCCACTTACCAGCTGGGTGACCTGGGCAACTATCTAGCCTCCCGAATCCTCAGCTTCCTCAACTGTAAACTGAGGCCAATGAGCAACCCCCGTCATAAGGCTATTGTCGGGTAAGCGAGCTCACGCGCAAAGCCAGCACAGGCCTGGGTCCCAGGTGGTGCGCAGTAGACAAGGCCCTGCCTTGCTTCTGCTCTCCAGCCATGGTGTGGGTGGGGCCTGGTGAGAAATCCTCCCTCCCTCGCTGCCCCAGCCTGTGTGAGCTGCAGGATGGGGAGAATCAGGTCCAGAGGGAAACCAGTTACCTAGTGAGCAAAGACCCAAGAAGAACTCCCCTTGCCTTTTCTGTCCTTCTCATCCCTTACTGTTCATCTCTCAAAACGCTGCTGGCCGCTAGCTGGTTTCCAGGGCCCTGCTGGGAGGAAGGGGGAGAGGGGTCTGGAGGCAGAAGAAGAAATTCTAGAGCCTGCCCTCTAGAGCAAAGAGTCTAACTGGGCGGGGAGAGGGAGTAGCCACTATCCCCCTGGAGAGTTTTCTGACTATCCAGAAAACAAGGATTAGAAACCATGGTTTGGGTCAGGAAGAGCTCAGGGAAGGAGCTGGAGCCTGAAGGATGGAGAGGAAGAGTGTGGAGGAGCAAGGGACGTGTGCCCAGCGGGCACAGCCGGAAGAAAGGCCTGGAGGGGTTCACGGGGAGCAGTCAGGTGGCAAATGAGGGACCCTAGAGACAGAAGCAGTAGGCTGGGCTGTGAGCGGTGGGGCTGTCCGACCTCAGGAATTATGGTGAGGATAAACAGAGGGCTCTGGAGTTTTGTTTGGTTAGGGATGAGGAGTACAGCCAAAGCACCTAGAGATAGGTGCCTCGCAGACAACACAGGTGTTGGGGAATGTGGGCTGCTGAGTTCACAGCCCCCAGGTGCAGACAGGGGAAGGGCAAGTCTCTCTGGATGGGATCCCCACCTCCTTGACCATCCCACAGCCAGGCTCTGGCTGTGTTGACAAACGTGCCCTTCCCCTGGCCACAGCGGCTGAGATGTGGCATTGTTCAGCTGGAAGTGACTCACAGAGCTTTTCCTTCCTTCTCTTCCTCTCCACTCTGCTTGCCCGACACCTTGCGGATTCTCTCTCTGTTTCTCACACACACGCACACGCACACACGCACGCAACCACATGCACGCACCTTTCCGAATCCATGAACTAGAAGTAAGGGACCTCCATCCAGCTGCTGGCAGGGAGGGGAGGGGCGTGGCTCAGGGTCCTGGGGCATGTGTGCATCTGGGAGTGTGGGTCTGTATGCAACTGCACACGGGCGTTCTAGAGCCTCTAAGGAGCTGAGTCTCTGAATCTGAGCTCATCTGTGTGGTTGAGATCAGGAGGGGGTGTTTGTGAAGGGAGCTGTGGCATATGCGGGTCTCTGAGGTCGTGGTCGGAGCAAAGTTTCCGTGGGCGGGGGCTCTGTGCGTTCATCGCTGAGGGGACGGGCACGGGTGTATGTGTTGTGTGTCTGTACCAGAGGGGCAGGGCGTGGGTGCCCAAGGAGTGTCAGCAAGGATATCCAAGTCGTGGAGGATGTGGGTGTCGGGGTGGAGGAAGTGTTTCTGTCTGTGTCTGTGTGGGCGTTGGGGGTGTCTGTACCTGGGCACCCAGCCATGCCCCTGCCTCTGCAGGATGTGAAATAACCTGGGTTTGTGACTAAGGTCAGTGATGTTCCCTCCATTTACATTTCCCTCAGCCTGGACAGAGGGTGGGAGGCAAACCCGAGTCAGCAATGGTGGCCGTGGTCTGAGAGGTGTCACATTCACAGGGGGTCTTCAGGGGGTAGGGAAAGGAGTGAAGACAGGGCCTTGCTCTCTCCCTCCCCCGGGGGCCACCACCATGCAGAGCCCAGTAGAGAGAAGGGATGCCAGGAACACAGGGCACCACGACCAGGCAGGGCTCAGTTCAGGCACCGCAGGGAGGGCGCCCCTCCACCAGCACGTGGGTCTGTCCCCCCACTATGAGCCCCCCACCTGACCCTGCTCCCAGCTAGACTGCAAACCCCAGAAGGCTGGGCCTCTTCTCCTCAGTCTCTCCGTATATAAAAGGAGGACGAAGATTTCTACAGAAAGGGGTTACCTGCACCCTGGCTGAGCCTGGAGTCATGGGCACAGGGAGCAGAGCTCAGCAGTCATGCTCCCTTCCTCCCCTCCTCCCAGGCCTCCAGAGAACCGGTTCAATCGGACCCTCCCTTTGGGGGCGGGGGTGCAGGGCCTTGGGCCAACTCTAGGGGGCACCGACAGGCAGGCAGCACCGGGCCTGCACCTGTCAATGGATTAAATGGGCCAAAGGCCTGGGGGAGGGGGAGGGGGGGTCTTGAGGATCTGTGTGAATGGGGGACGGAAGTTCAGTGGGGCCTGACGGGAGGGCTTGTCTGTGAGATGCGTGACTTCTGTCGCCCACTGGCCGTAGCAAGAGCACCGGGGGCCCCTCAGAATTCAGTCCCAGGCTCACAAGGATTGGGCTCCATGGAGGGGATGCTCAGGTCGTCCCTGGATGCTTGGTTAAGACCCACTCTTCATAGGATGCGGGAGAGAGGGTGATGCGGGATAATTGGGCTCTGCCTGCTTTCCCTCGCCTCCTCAGGTCTCACCAGGGCAATGCCCTCCCCCTAGAACCGTTCAAGGAGAGGAAAGTCCCCCATCTCAGCCCCAGGAGAAGGCAGCAGTCAGGGTGAGGGGACCATCCCCCAGCACAGGCCCTGGAAGGAAGGGTCACCTGGGGGACTCTGGTTTTCCAAATCTGGCTGCTTCTCCTGGGATTTACCCCCATGAACGGGGCCCCCCACGCCGGTGGGGGTAAAGCCACGCCCCTCCGCCCCATGTGACCAGGCTCCCTGGGTGCTCGCAATTGCCAGGAGGGAGAAGGCTCCAGGGCCGATTCTGAATTCTGGGGGGTGGTGACTGTCCACGGAGGTGCTGCCTTCCTCCGGCACTGCCCATCCATAAAGGGCATTTGTGCCCGGGCAACACCGCCCACCTGGGCCTGGGGGGCAGGGGCTGCTGCGAACACAGCGCCACAGTGCAAGCGGGACAAACGCGCCTGTGTGCGCCCTGGCCGAGGTGCCGGAGGAAGCGCGGTCGGGCCCAAGTGTTAATGGGCCTCCTTCCTGCCCTGCCCATGCCAGCTCGCCGGTGCTCATCCCCTCTCCCCCGAAATGCCCGCTTCCGCTCAAGTCCCGGCACACTCCCTCCGCGTCCCTGGCCGCAGATCTGTCCTGCTTTGACAAACATCCCTCTCACTCAGCCTTTGAGTTTATGGCTTTCCCGCGTGCCTTCCCTTCATGTGGTTGGGAACCAACGCGCTGGTCCCCAGAGCAGAGGCCGGGCCTGGGGGGAGGAGGCATGGGGGCCTGGCCTGGCCAAGCAACGGGGAGGGGAGACTGGAATCCGGCGTCAGGGAGATAAGGGCCGGCCAGGGAACAGCGCAGGAGGGGCGCGCTCCGAGTCCCGGAGGAAGACAGGTGAGGGGAAGTCCAGACCACCATTCCCGAAGGGGTCAGCACCAGCCCACGTGGTGGCAATAAGCAACTGCAAGAAGGCAAGCAGGGGTACTTGTGGGTTTGTTTTTATTTGTGTTTTAAAATGGAACATTTATTAAGCACCGACTGTGTGTGCCTTGTGTCAAGGAAGTCCATGAATTCATGATCTCATTTAATCCTCACGAAACTCACCAGTACCATCACTCCCGTTTTTACAGATGACAAAATTGGGGCCCAGAGAGGTTAAGTACCATGTGCCCAGGCCACAGAGCTGGTCACTGTCAGAGCGAGGATTCAAGCCCAGGCAGCATCCAAGTGTTGAAGAAAAGCCACCACACTATTTGCATTCTTATAACTGTTGGGCTTCTGTAGCTGTATCTGAGCCTGAGACTGACGGTTAAGGTGTCCCTGAGTCCCTGGGTCAGCCCCAGGAGGGCCAAGGAAGAACCGTTCAATCCCCGGGCTACCTGTGCCCTCAGAGACTAGGGCACCGTGGGGACCTCAAACTCCCTTAGGTATCAGCACCATCTAGAAGCTGACATCTCCCCATAAGGGGACACATTTTCAGATTTATGTAGAAGCTGTTGAATAAAACCCACACTCATTTAAAAGTGTTATTGAATGCATATTTGCTTATGGTCATTTGTATTTTTTTCTCAACCATAGGATTTTTAAAGCATGACTGCTATCACGTGAAGCAGGGAGCTGGTCTGCAAAATGTTTCGATTCTATAAAAGAGTGTTTGTATTAAAAAAAAGTTCAGAAACCACTTTACAGACTAAGACACCGATGCCCTGAGAGGTAGCATGACCTGGCCAAGTTTCAGAGCAAGCTGGGGCCCAGGAAGGGTACTAGAAGCAGGGTGGGGCTCCCTCTCTGTCTGGTCAGGGCAGCCCCAAACATCTCATCAAAGAAGGGAGCCTGCCCAGGACTGCAGGGGTGGACCCTGAGGCATGGAGCTTGAGGGATGAAGGGGCTGGGAGAAATTCAGGGGCTTCACCTCTCTCCCACAGAGTGCGGACAATTCCAGGCAGCAAGAAAGAGCCCCAGCCTTACCTGTTGTTTCTTCTCAGAGCCTCTTCCTAAGGCTGGCATTGCAGGTCCTGCTGCGGCAGAAGCCAGCTTCGTACGGACTAGCAAGAAGATGGGAGGGGGCTTTCAGTGGGGAAGTTCCCCCTACTCCACACAACTGGGCCAAGGGGAAAGACCACCCTCTCTTCCCCAAAGGAAGGAAGCAAAGGAAAGACATTTCTGGAGCAGTCACCGTGTTTTTACAGGTTAGCATTTTCTTTTGTTTTTAACCTCAACCATCCTGTAAAGCAGACCTGACAACTCCCACTTTTGCAGATGCACCTCAGAGAGGTGAAAAGCTTTTAAAAGGCAGAGCCAGCACCTAAACTTGATCCCACACCGTGGGGCCTGATCTATGTTCTGCAGGGTGGGGATGGGGGCCGGAGCTGCTGAAGGGAGGTGGGGGGGAGGGGGAAAGTGAGGCCCACATCCCCCGCCCCAGCGAACATCCTCTCTGCCTGCCTTTGTTCACAAAACCGAAAAAGTGATGATGGTTTTCCTTCCTCTCTTTAAGAAAACAACAGAATCAAAACAAACAGAGAAGGGGAACTCCCTCCTGTAGCTTTTGCCAGAAATAAAAGGAAGAAATAGTTCCAGTCCAGCCCTAGGCCGGCTACCTGGACAGGGTGTGGGAGGGGAAGAGAGAGCCCCCCTCTTGAAAATCCAAGCTTCAGCATCCCCCACCTCGTGGTCCTGATCCAACCCTTCCCCCACCTGTCACCTCACACCACACACACACACACACACACACACACACACACACACAGCTGAGGCAGCTGAAACTTCCCAGAGGGCTTTAGTAAATCCTAAGGAAGGGCAAAAAGGAAATAAACACACACACCCCACAAAACGCAAACCAACACTGGACACCTCCCATGGTCAGTTCCCACTCAGGGCTCCCAGGCCCTGCCCCATTTCTCTCTTCTGAGCTACCTGCACTGAAGTCTCTAGAGGGCAGTGATACCTCACAGGGTTCCTTTCTTCCCCGAGTCAGGCTTGCCTATACCTTAGCGGCCACAACAGTCAAAGTCTGGAGTAGGCTTCGGTTCGTGGTACTGCAGGACACCCACCCATCCTTACCCTGGCCAGAGCCCTCCCATTCATTCCCTAGTTCAGCTTGCAGTCCCAGATGTCTTGTGCTGATAAGCTCATTTGGGATGACTGACAGCTTCAGAGATCTGCCCCCTGCATACAGGGTGGCGGCCTTAAAGGCTCAGCAGTGTCATCCTCACCAAGGGACTTGGTCTCACAGAACTGGCCCGTCGGTCAGCTTCACTCTTTGACAGAGACTCGGGGGCCAAAAGCACCTTTTGAAAACTGCTTGGATAGATTAAGGAATTTGTGATCTGAGTTTAAGGTCAGACTCTAGCTGGAGAATAGTTTTTCCTCATTGACACTAATTAGTCTCAGCAGGTACTAAATGAGTACTTAGTTTTGTACTCAGTACTGTACTTGGTCCTGTGGGAAATGTAAGAAGACAAATGTAAGAGTCGCAGAATCTCCTGGGGAACTGGGAGAGATGGTGGCAGGGAAAGGATTGTGCTTAAACAATTAGAGAAGTGTCTAAATGGAAAGTCGGCTTCTCTTGGAGATGTGGGAGGTTAGAGGGCGAAAGAGCACAGGTGACGCTGCTAACTGAGGATCACTGCACCACAGGATTCTGGGCTCCCTCTTGTTTCCCAGGGCTGACAAGGCCTGCCTTTAGCAGGCCTTCAGTTTGTGTCTGTTGGACAAACAGCCACTGTCTGGGCTTCAGTGGCAGCAGAGGGTCCGAGGAGGTCAAGCAAAGACTACTCTCCTGAGGATGAGGCCAGGGCAGGGCTGAGGCCACACCTTCCACCTCTGTAAGCGATCCCCTTTCCTCAGTGCCCCCGGTACCCCTCAGCCTTCATCCTTTCTCACTTGAACATTAAGGCAATATCCTCCTTTGCTTTGTGCCTTAAATACATCATCCAAGTGGCCTCTGGAGCTATTGTGCCAAAACACAGGTCAGATTATGTCATGCCCTCCCTGCCTCCAAAGCCTTTGCCAGCTCCCCATTGCCCACCAAATAAAGTCTATGACAGCTGCCTCTCTCCCTCCAACTGGAGTGAGCACAGTGGTTGGGGGCTCAGGCTCCACAGTCAGGCCCCCGAGTTTAGATTCTGGCTCCACCCCTTACCAGCTGGCAACTCAGGTCCCAAGCCTCTGTTTCCTCTCTGTAAAATGGGGATGCTAAGACTATCAACTTGTAGAAGTTTGGCGAGGGTTAAATGAGATGTATCCCACATAGAGATACACAGTGGAGCCCTCAACACTTGTTGGCATTCCTCAGCATTACCAGGAGGACTGTGTGTCTTCCCACTGGCCCAGGAAGCTTCTTGAAGGCAAGCACCATGTGATAGTTGCCCTGTATCCTCCTCTCCCAGGTCCCAGCTGTGTTGTGCCATTGTGGGAGCTCAGTAATTCTTGTAGACCAGGGAGTAGAGCTTAGAATGTGGTCCTGGAACTGGTGGATTTGATTTCTCCCTGGCCCAGAACACCCTCCTCTGCCATTCCTGGCCCTGGCACACTCCTACTCAGTCTTTAAGACCCTGCTCTATGCCTCCTCCAGGAAGTCTTCCCTGGTTCTCAGGTTGGGTCAGCCACCTCCATGTCCCTGCTGCAAGCATGGCAGATAAGTCTTGATCAATGCACTATTACAGAGCAGTTCTTGGTTCAGGCAGCTGGTTCCCAAGACACTGTGCCCTGCCTCACTCCTCTGCCAAGTCTGGCTCAGCCGCAGCCCAAGGTTTTGATGAATAAATTAATGAATTTGTTCTGTGACCTTGAGCCAATTCCCTCTGTCCCATTCTAACACGGGGAAAGCACTGTCTTTCTTGGATAAGTGGGAGGGAGGGGCCCAGAGGCGGAGGGGGCAGGGCCTGGAGAGGAATGGAGTGGCTTGTGGCCAAATGGGATCCCTCAGGGGCAACCACGTTGGCTCATCCAGTGAGGGCCAGAGTAGAGAATTGCCCCCTGATATGCCCCTGGTGATTGGCTCTCCCCACATAAGGATGGAAGGGCAGGGTCCCTTGGCAAGGCCAACTGAAAAAAAGGAGGTCTCTGTTTCCAGGCTCTTCCCCTCCAGTCACCTGGCCCCCAAGTCCTTCCCACAAGATCTGCCCCACCCTCCTGGACATCAGCACAGCTGTGACCTTGAACTGGTCACCACTCATCCCTGGACTTCCAAGTTCTCTTCTCTCCTGCCCAGGGCTTAAGGTGCCACTGTGGGCCGGTGCCCGGGAAGGAGGCCAGGGATGGACTCCTGGCTCCCTGACTACCTCCCACTGGGGTGTTGGCCTGAGCAGGCGGGTTTCAGCTTTCAGAGTGTTTTCCTGTCTAGGGCACTTTCTATTTTTCAATACTTTTCCTAACTCAGCCAAACAAGAAAAAAGGAAATTGGTGAAACTTCTAAGAGCTGGGAGGGTGGTAGTGGGCAGAACCCACCCTGGAAAAGGCCAGAGGCAGGGCTGGGGGCCCCTCTACCCCCATCCCTCCACCTTCCCACTCCCTTCCCAGCCTGGCTGACTCATTGTTTTGCAACAAACAGCAGGCGGCCAGGCCCTGGCAGTTTCTCGAAGTCCAGCCCCAAAGCAGGCTGGGTTCAATCCCTGCCCTCCCAACAGCCCAGGCAGGCCTGGAATGATTGGGTTATCTCCGCCTGCATCCCCTTTGTTTGGGGCGGCCACTTGCTCACCGTGGTAAACAAACTCTGGGCGTGTAAGAAAAAAAAGGGACCCGTTATCTCCCGAGACCAGAGAGATCCCTCTCCCCCAACAGGTTCCCCTGCAGAGAGGAGGGATTTCAGAGCATAGCATCCAGAGACGGGTGCCTGGCTTCAAATCCCAGCTCTGCCACTTACTGCGGGTGGCCATGGGCAAGTCACCGACCCTGTCTGCTTCGACCCCCGCAGTCTACAAAATGTCAGGATAATAGTACCTACCTCAGAGTTGTTCTGAGCATTGATGAATTCATATTTATAATGGGCTGTATCTGATGCAAATTTTTTTAAAGAGCTCTCTCTATATAAGTGGTGTTAAATGGCGGTGTAGGAAAGGTTTATAATAATGTTAAAAAATAAACCCAACATCCAAATCCAGGCTCTGAGGGTATTTCCCAGTCCCCCATCCCCCACCAGCCCTCACTCCCCTCAGTGGGCCGGGCTTTCTTCACTTTGCATCCCTGAGCTGAGGGCATTGATGGGTCCCAGCAGGTAGGCACCGGGGCCCCAGGCTCCTTTTCAAATGGAAGTTGTGCAGGGGAAATCCTCGAGGGAGGTAGGCGCCAGCCTGGGAGGGTCCGGCCACCTGAGGGGCTGCATGGAGAGGCTCCCAGGTTTCCTGCAAGAGCTTCTGGAATTTCAAAAAATATCCCCAGGAATGGACAGCCTGCAGGGGTGAAGTGATAGAGGAAGATGTGTCAAGCTCTCCCTGAAGTCCAACAGGGGGACCTGTCCTGCCATTTTCTTTTCTGGACGATTTTCCCAAATAGCTGACTTCTTAGGCTCAAGTACCAGATTCAAATCTTGGTTCTGACCTTACGAGCTGGGAGACTCTGGGCAAGTTACTAACTCTCTCTCTAAAGCTCCATTTCCTTGTCTGTAACAAGAGGTAATAATCCCTCGCCTTGCAGGGCTGGCAGGGGATTAAATGAGGCGATACAGACAAAGCTCTTACTGTAGGGCCGCCGGGGGCAGGATCAGAGCTCCATCAATGGGTGTCCTCTAGCCCCCACCCCCATCCCCTGTCCTCACCCGAGACCTGGGAATCTCCTTACCTCCGGCCTGACTCCATTTGGCAGTAGACTGGTACCCCTCCCCCCCTGCTTCCTGCATCCTTTCTGATGAGTCCAAGGGCCTGAGGCCAGCTTCTCAGCCTCTTCCCTCCTGGTTTCCCCAGTGGTGCCAATATTGCACAGAAGTTAACAGAGTGCACTTCAGAGCCCAGGAGATTGGGGTTGAGGTCCAGTCTCCTCCAACACCAGCAGTGAGTCCTGGGTCACAAGCCTCTGTCACTCCGTCATTCATTCAGCAAATATTTCTGAGCACCTGCTCTGTGCCTGACACTGTAAAGGGTGCTGCAGGTACAATGAAGAAGACAGATCCAATCCCCGCCCTCAGTCATAGTCTAGCAAGGGAGACAAACATTAAATGTATATCCAGTAACATAATTATTGAGTGCTATAGACAGTGAAAGGTGCTGTAGGATGATATTTCATGGAGGGCTCAAGAGATGGTATTTCTGAGGCTTAAGCCAGGACCTGAAGTATATCGAAGAATGAATAGTAAGAGCTGGGGAGGAAGAGGGAGAGAATACTGTACAGACAGTGGAAATAACATGTGCAAAGGCCCTGAGGTCAGAAGAGTTTGGTACTCATACTGAAGAGAGCCTATAGTGAGTGAACAAAATGGAGACTCAAGATGAGGTTGAAGAATAGAAAGGGCTAGATCTGGTGGGACCACATACACCTTGGGAAAGACTTTGGACTAGAACCACTGAGTAGTTTTAAGGAGTGAGGGATATGGTTAGAGCACTTTGAAAAACGTGTCCAGCAGCTCAGTGGATAATGGCTTGGAATGGATGCAGGGAGACCAAGGAGCAGGCTGTCTTCTGAGGGAGAAGGGATTGTGGTTGGACTAGGGAGAGCAGAGCTGCAAAGAAGTGGGCAGAGCCATGACATGCTTGGGAGTGGGTACAATAGGAACTGGTAATAGGGTAGGTATGGAGGTCAAAGGAGATGGTGTCAAATATAACTCTCAGTTTCTGACCTGGGAAACTGGGTGAAGGGGTAGGGCTAGTTACTGAGAGAGGAAGCCCCAGGGGAGGGGCAGATTTGATGGGAGAGGGGATAGCAGATGTTTAGTTTTAGAGATCTATGTTTGAAATACCTGTATCAAGTAGGCAGCTGGATATACCAGACTTGAGTTTAAAAGAGAGGTCTAGATTGAGAATTGGAAATTGTAGAAATGGAATTAACACGGGAATGAACAAGATTGCCTGGGAGAGAATAATCTATGCTAGTCAAAGAGGACCAGGCCCAAGGCCTGAGGGGCACCCCATTTAAGTGAAATGGAGCCCCAGTTTTGTCATCTCTAAAGTGGAGATAATAGTACCCATAGCTAACTGAGGATTATATGAAGTAACGGATGTAATGCACTTTACCCGGCGCCTAGCACACAGCCAAAGCACAACAAACGACGGGTAGGAAAGCTGCCAGGATGCATTTGGTTGGTAATTCTCTTCATTTGCAAGTGATAGAAACTCAAACTAGTTCTAGGAAAAGAGTTTTTTCAAAGGATTCAGGATATCTCCTACAATCAGGGGAAGAACTGAATCACTAAGCCACAGCACAAAGGGCAGGACCGAGGTCCTCGGAGGGACTCGCCTCTCCGCTCTGCTTCTGTTGGGATCAGCTTCTTTCCCTGATTCTCTGACTTCTGCTCTGTGACGGGGTGCACAGCTGCTGGCCGGGTCTGCATTTCATGTCTTGATGTTCCCTCTGCCAGAGAGGGACTTACTCATATCCTCTCTGATCCCAAGTTAACAAAATCTCAGGGAAGGACTCTCCATGGTTCCACTTTGTTTGGGAACCTCCCCCTGCCCCACTCCATGTGTGGGAACAAAGGGACTGGCATCTACAATAACATGGCATTGCCCTATTGGGGTGGGGGAAGGAGGGCTGCTAGGTCAGCAAAAACAATAGGCGGGCCCCTCCAGTTATTAACCTGGAAATGTGCTTGCAGTCAAGAAAAGGGGCTCATTAGTACCTGCAGGTGATTAAAAACGAAACACAACATGTTACCATCTATTGATCCTGACACTCCCTAGATAACCCCCTACTCCCCCGCTCCCAGCTCCCAATCACCTGGACTCAGCAATAACCCCATCACATGCTCTCGGTGTTTCCTCCACAGGCTTCCTCCTTCCCCTCCCCAGCCCAACCCCATGGCAGATGGGCCTCCCCTTGACCCCATTTTGAAGAATTCCCTTTTCAGAGCCTTCAATGGCCTTCCCAGACCCTAGGATTGATGACAGTTCCTTTTTTTTCTTTTTTACATATTCTTTTCCATTATGGTTTACTACAGGATATTGAATATAGTTCCCTGTGCTATATATAAGGACCTTGTTGTTTATTGTATATATAGTACTTTGTATCTGCTAATCCCTAAATGCTAATTTATCCCTCCCCCACTCTCTTTCCCCTTTGGTAACCATAAGTTTGTTTTCTATGTCTGTGAGTCTGTTTCTGTTTTATAAATAAGTTTGTGTCATATTTTAGATTCCACATATAAGTGATATCACATGGTATTTGCCTTTCTCTTTCTGATTTACTTCACTTAGTATGATAATCTCTAGGTCCATCCATGTTGCTGCAAATGGCATTATTTCATTCCTTTTTTTATGGCTGCGTAGTATTCCATGGTATATAGGTACCACAGCTGCTTTATCCATTCATCTGTCGATGGACTTTAGGTTGTTTCCCTGTCTTGGCTATTATGAATAGTGCTGCTATGAACATTGGGGTGCATGTATCTTCTCAAATTATACTTTCCTCTGGATATGTGCCCAGGAGTGGGATTGCTGGATCATATGGCAACTCTATGAGTTGCGTTTTTAAAGGAATCTCCACACTGTTTTCCATAGTGGCTGTACCAATTTACATTCTACCAACAGTGTAGGAGGGTTCCCTTTTCTCCACACCCTCTCCGGCATTTGCTATTTGTAGAATTTTTAATGATGTTGAGGCCAATTTCTTTGGCCTGACCTCTCAACCTTTCCACTCCTCTGTCACTGCACCTCTCAAGTCATTCAAGGCCCAGCTTACCCCAGACCTCCTCCCTCCCTGACCTCTCCAGCCTCAGAGCCCCCTCCCACTGACCTCCAACCAGCCTGCTGCAATGTTCACTGCTCACATGGAGGGTGTGCCTGCCGCGTGTCCATCACTGAGGCTAGTAGACGCCCTCACATGCTTCATTTTGCCTACTCCCTGCACGACAGACACCGACCACCATCCCCATTTGAGAGGGCGGAAGCAGGCTCAGCAAGGTTCAGTAACTTTTCCCAAATTACACCGTTGGTTAGTGAAATAACCAGGACTTGAATCCAAGACTGACAACTGAGCTCAAAACCTTTGCTTTAAACCAGGAGCCAGCAAACTATTGGCCCTGAAGGCCAAATTCTGCCCACTGTCTGCTTTTGTGCAGCTTGAGAGCTGAGTGATTTTTACATGATTGGGAAAAAAAATCAAAAGAAGCATAACATTTTGGCACATGTGAAAAATCACATGAAATTAACATTTCAGTGTCCATTAATAAAGTTTTATTGGAACACAGGAACACCCATTTGTTTAGATATTGTCAATGGCTATTTTCACATTGCAATGGCAGAGCTGAGTAGTTGTGACAGAGAGCAACCTAAAATTTTTATTATTTGGCCCTTCGCATTAGAAGTCTGCCTACCCCTGCTCTAAAAGGCACCACTACGGGCTTCCCTGGTGGCGCAGTGGTTAAGAATCCACCAGCCAATGCAGGGGACACGTGTTCGAGCCCTGGTCCGGGAAGATCCCACATGCCACGGAGCAACTAAGCCCGTGCGCCACAACTACTGAGCCTGTGCTCTAGAGCCCATGAGCCACAACTACTGAAGCCCGCGTGCCTAGAGCCCGTGCTCCGCAACAAGAGAAGCCACCACAATGAGAAGCCTGCATACCACAATGAAGAGTAGCCCTGGCTCACCGCAACTAGAGAAGCCCGCGCACAGCAACGAAGACCCAACACAGCCAAAAATAAATAAATAAAAATAAAAATAAATTTATAAAAAAATAAAAGGCACCACTAGCCTACCTCCTGTTGATGACACCCAGCCTCATGGAGCTCTAAACACACCGCCTGCCTCTACAGATTGCTGTCTTTCTCTGAGTGCTGAGCCTGCTGTAGAATCTTGGAGGGAAAGCAAGGTGGATTTTAGCCCCCTTTGTACCCCCAGGTACTCAAGACTTGCCCCAGATGGGACTGAAGTTTCAACATCTGAGAATGTCAAAAAAATTCTTGTAAACCCTCCTGGTGTCCCCCAGGCTGAGCCAGGCGGTTCATCCAGGGTGGGCAGTGGGAGACCTTTGTCCCGACAGGATCTGACTCATCTGGAGTGTGTGTGCTCTGGGCTTGTTTGGCTTTCAAGGAACCGACTTCAAGGAAAGAAGCAGAAGAACTGATTCTTAGCCAGGAGAATGAGGCAGAGAGTTGTCCTGGTGACTAAGTGGGATCGTGAAAGAAAGCACTAAGCCTGAAGACTGGCATGTCATAGATGCTTGATGACCTGCAGCTATTCTGAGGAGGAGGAGGAGGAGGAGGAGGGAGACGGGAATTCTGGAAGCTCCAGGCTTTTGCTTGCCTGTATGGGTCTTTTGTGTAACAGAAAAAGTCTCCCCTTTCTCCCGCACAGGGGGCCCTGCCCACACCAGGCCACTCTTGTGGAGTGGAGTAGCAACTGGACTTCAGCCTCAACTCCCACCTTCAGGGTCAGGCACATTTGTGCAGTGCACAGAGCTCACAGCTGTCGATGGCAGCCCTACTGGACCTGTGAGCAGGGAGACCCTGAGTGGGGTTTCCTGAGTCCCCCTGCAACTCGGCTACTACCTCAGGCCAGTCCACAAACGTTCCAGGGCTTCAGTTCCCTCTTCTGTATAATGGGGATGCTTGTCATCTCTCCCTCGGGCAGTTCTGAGAATGAAATGAAGAAGCAGGTGTGGAAATCAGGGTGGAGGGTTTTGATGTTAACCGAATGACCAAATGGAAGCCTGCCATTTGGGGTCCTCCAGAAGCTGCTATTTACAGAAAGGGCTTTGTCATTGACATTTTAGAAATTACATGTTGTAGAGAGTTTGGAAAGCAGAGGACTATATTGTCCATAATTTATCATGGTTAATATCATTTCCACACTTAATCTTGCTTTTTTTTTTTTTTTTTTTGCTGGGGTGGCGTGTGGGTGGGAGAGGAAATGCAGAGAGGGGAAGAAATACTAGAAATACTAGAGCAGTATTTCTCAAACTTCACTTGGGGGGGTTGTTAAAAAGCAGATTCTGATCTAGTAGGTCTGGAGTAGGGCCTGAGAGTCTGCATTTCCAACAGGGTCCCAGATGACACCCACCTGAGGACTACCCTCTGTCACAAGGGCTAGACGACCCTAGAGCAGCCAGAGGAGGCGGAGCCAGGGTTTCCTTGTGTGAGGTGGGCAGTGGGAGCAGTGAAAGTTTACACCATCCCGGTGGACCTGCTTCTTGAGGTAAGGGGCAGGCTCCTAAGGCCCCAGGGATCAGCCTGGCCAGGCCCAGACCTGGAAACTGGGGGGCTGAAGGCCTCCTTGAAGGCTCCACACCCTCAGTGAGGGGACTGAAGCTGGGGAGACAGGGAAGGGCTGGGTTTCCCCCAGATCAAAGCAGGTTCCCCAGCCTTTGATTCACAAAGAAGCAGACTCTTTGGAGGCTGGCCTGAGTTTGGGGGCTGGCTGGCCTTGGGGCCTGGGATGAGTGGTCAGAGGCCCCCAGCCTGCTCTCTTTTTGCATAACAGCTTGGCCGTCTGACAAAAGGGCAGTCCTTGAAAGGCCGTATGGGGCTGTTAAAAGCTTCCGGCAATGGTTTAATTGGGGGCGATTAAAGTGTCCACCCCAGGAAGGCCTGCCCTTCAAAGGCCAGCCAGGCCTGGCTCTTCTGCCCTCAGCACCTCTCCCCTCGGCCCCGCCCCCCAGGGTAGCCCTGCCCCCAGCCTCTCCCCTCTGCCCCCTCGGCCCCCTTCCCTGTGGCTCCCTGCAGACCGAGGAAGTCATCGACTCATTGTCGGGAACCCTTTGGCCAGCCTGTCTGGGGGGATTCCGTCCCAGCCCCTGGACCATCGGTACCATTTGTTCACACAGTTTGGTCTCGTGGCTGAGTCGGCGTGGGAGGGCGGGGAGGGCTGAGTTTGAGACACAAAGGGCCCCAGAACTGGCCCACCCAGAACACTCTCTCTGTCTCTCCCTCAAGACACCTAGCCTGGTCTCTGCGCCCCTCCTCGAGCCCCTCTCCCCCGGCCCTGGCCTGTCTGGAACTTCATGGTCACCGTTGGGGGGGTCCCACGGCCTACCACACAGCAATCTTCCAGACGTCTGCTGAGATACTACCTGGGAAGCGCGGGGGCTCAGAGGTGACCAGACAGGGACCACGACTCGGGGAGGTGCTGGATAAGTGAATGGGCCAAAGCAATAGGGCGTGATGCAGGTAAGATGAGGTGAGCTATAAGCAGGCCCCTACCTCCGGTGGGGCTGGGGGAGCAGAGGGGCAGGGAAGATGACTTTCTGGAAGCAAGGGAGCCTAGAGTTAGAACACGGTTGGCTCATTTTGGCCCATTTGCCAACCCTGATGTCAAAAACAAGACCACAGCTGGCTTCACTAACAGACTTCACCCACCCAACCAACTCGGGAATCCTCGGAAGGGGACGTGGTGTAGATTTTCCATTAAGTCTAGAAATAGTTGTTCTGTGGTATCTGGTTCAGACACTTCCCCAGAGACCGTGAAATCTCTCAGAATCTTCTTTGGCTGAGCCAAGCTACAGGGAGCTGTCTTAGGGGAATCTTTGGGCACCATTTTCCTCTGCCATCCCTTTAGGCCCGTCCCGCAACAGACGGTCCAAGGCCTTTCTTTTCAGGGTGACCTGTTCTGTCTCCCGGGCCCTGCTCCCATCAACCCCATCAGGCTTTGGCCTCACGTTGACTGGCCAGTGCCGCTCTGAGGACGGAGGTGCTGGGGCCAAGGGTCTCTGGGATTTCCATGTCCCGGGTAAGGAAAGTCTACCCTTTTGCAGGGTGAGTATGGGATACAACCAAGCCTCGAGGCTGGGAGGCAGGGAGGCCTAGGCCTGAACCGCAGGTGGCAGAGAGCCCCCCTTCTGACTCCCCCGACTCATCCGAGTCCTCTCTAGGGAGGAGCCCCTGCCTACCCTCCCACACACCTGACAGCTTTCCTGTCCCATCCCCAGAACCTGCTCCGGTCCCAGAAGCCCACATGAGACAGGGCCAAGTGAGCAGGGCCCGAGAGGGGGTGGTGGGAGCAGGGGCTCTGAGCAGAGCATTGTGACTGGACCCCCAAAGCCAGGCAGGCACCCTAACTTTGATTTTCAGCAATTTCTGATCCCAGAGATCTGGCTGCTGGTTACATCTGTGGTACTGTAGCATCTCACTAACCAGAGCATCAAGCTGTGAGGCACACAACCTATCCCAAGTCCCCTCTCTGTCTCTGAAGGCTCCTGGAGGACAGAGCAGCCAACATCAAAAATTCTCACATGAACTGTCCACCCCTCCCAGCCTCAGCCTGGCAAAGAAGCCCTCTAGTGAAGCAGCGCCAGACTTCCAGATTCGCCCACTAGAGACAAAACCTGAGCCGTTCCCTCACACAGGGCATGCGCTGAGGACAAGTAGACATGGTTAAGAATTGAGGCTATGGAAAAAAATAACAAGTGTTGGTGAGGATAGGGAGTATGTAAATACACTCACACACTGTTGGTGGGACTGTAAATTGGTGCAGCCACTATGGAAAACATTAGGGAGATTCCTCAGAAAATTAAGAATAGAACTATCATATGATCCAGCTATCCCACTTCTGGGTATATAACCAAAGAATACGAAAACACTCATTCAAAAAGATATATGCACCCTTGTGTTCACTGCAGCATTATATACAATAGCCAAGATATAGAAACAACCTAAGTGCCCACTGACAGGTGAATGGATAAAGAAGATGTGGTATATGTATGGAATGGAATACTACTCAGCTATAAAAAAGATGAAATCTTGCCATTTGTGACAACATGGATGGACCTTGAGGGTATTATGCTAAGTGAAATAAGTCACACAGAGAAAGACAAATACCATATGATTCCAATCATATGTGGAATATAAAGAACAACAAACAAAATAAAATAAATGAACAAACCAAAGAGAAATAAACACACAGAGAACAGAGTAGTGGTTACCAGAGGGGAAGGAGTGGGGGGAGGGGGGAGGGCAAAATGGGTAAAGGGGATCAACTCTATGGTGACAGATGGAAACTAAATTTTTGGTGGTGAGCACAATGTAGTATATACAGAAGTATATGAAATATAATGTTACAAGCCAATGTTACCGCAATAAAAAATAAATTTAAAAAAAAGAATCAGGGCTATGGAAACTCAGAAAAGAGCTGTCTGCTCCCCCATCCTAGTCACCCCGCCCCCCCAGACCTACTTTTTTACTCCTAGGGTGACCAACTGTCTTGGTTTCTCTGGGACTGAGGGGGTTTCCGGGATACAGGACTTTCAGTTTTAAAACCTGGACAGTCCCAGGCAAACCATCTTGATTTGCTCAGGACTGAGGGGTTTCTGAGGACAGGCTTTCAGTGTTAAAACTGGCAAGGAGGGACTTCCCTGGTAGCCCAGTGGTTAAGACTTCGTGCTCCCAATGCAGGGGCCTGGGTCCGATCCCTGGGCGGGAAACTAGATCCCACATGCCGCAACTAAAGATTCCGCACGCCGCAACTAAAAGATCCCGCACGCCGCAACTAAGACCCAGTGCAGCTAAATAAATAAATTTAAAAAAAAAACAAAAACTGGAAAGGACGAGTTGGTCACCCTTCCTTTCCCTCATAGTCTGGCCTCTGCCCCCATCAGCCCCCTGAGACAGTGTCCATAGCCCACCAACAACATTCAAAGGCCTGTTCCTGTGGCCTCTTTTCTCTCCTTCTGTCCCACGGTGGGAGGGTGGGAAGGTGGAAGGCTGGGGCTGTACCCAGCTGGCCGGGAGGGTGCATGGGGGTCGGCCAAGGGGTCAGGGAAGTGACAGCCTCGCCGTCCCACCCTCTCTAAGTCGGTTTCTGGGCCTGTGCCCTTTATCACCCCCTCACACTATCTGGCCGCCTGAAGGAGTATCTCCTCCTCGTCCACCCCAGCCCTGCCCTGACTCAGATAAGCTGAGGGGCCACCCCAGCAAGACAGAGGTGAAGCTGTGGCCTGGGTCCCTCGCTGCCATGAACCTCCCTACCTGACCCTTGGCCTGACCTTGGACAGAAAAGCAGCAGAGCATCTGCTTGGGGCTTCCACATCCCAGAGCAGACAGGAATTCCTGTATTCACTTGACAGATGGGAAAATGGAAGCAGGACAAATGATGTGACATGCCCAAGGTGGCCGGGCCAGACCCATAGAATGCAGAGGCTGGAAGGACCTCAGAGAGCATGCCCAAAGGCTCCTGTGATGGAGCTTCACGGAGGGTATATTTTGAGTCTAACCACGGTGAAAGACCCACAGACGAAGAGTCAGCACCTCTACCTCCCCACGGGTCTCAGGCCAGCCTCCCAAATCACCCAAGCCCAGAGCCTTGAGACCTGCCTCCTGCAAGGCTCCTGGCCCCTCGACGACCTTCTGCCTGGGTTTCTCCCCAGCAGCAAAAGCTGATCCTTGCTGCCAGAACTCAGCCCTAGTGTTGTCAGGGTCCCATTCACAAGCCTCCCTGAGTTCCCATTGCTCCAGGATAGCTGGACATTCCAAACCCTCCCCGACCTCTGCGGACCCCAACCACGCCCCACTTCTATCCTCCAGGCAGTGGGTGTGGCCACACGAAATTCCTCGTGGTCCCCAAACATGCCATGTCCCTTCTTGCTTCTGCTTACACTGGCCCCTCCTCAGGAAAGGGACATCTTTCCTTCACCTGGATCTGTGGCAACCCCGCTGGTCCCTCAAGGGCCTGCTCACATGTCTCCTCCTCCAGGAAGCTTCCCTGAATATGCAAGTCAGAAACTCATTCTCCTTTTTTTAAATGGCTTTAGCACTTACCACGTGCCAGGCACTAGGCTGGACCCTGTGTCTCATTTAACCCTCACAACAACCACAAGCATCAAGTACTTTACTGTTATCCCCATGTTATAGACAAGAAACTGAGACACAGAGAGGTCAGGTAACAGGCCCAAGGTCACACAGCTGGAAATGGATGGAGGCAGGATTTAGGCTCTGGCGATCTGGATCCAGAGTCTGAGCTCCAAACCACCAATGGCCTGACCCTAGCAGTGTTTGTACCTCTGTTAGGGGCCCCTCCCTGGCTACACGGCACTACAGAAGCTCCTCAGGGCAGGGAACACGGAGCAGGACTGGCTTCCTACAGGAGTCTTAGTATTTGCTTAGAGAGCTCAGAGAAGGACCTTTACCCCAGGCTCCTATACAGCCCTAGAGGGAAAGACAGAATTCTATTTCTATTACCCTTCAGGCCAATTTGAGGAGTCTCTACCTGGCTTCTTTTTGGCTATGGGGGTCTGGCCCCAGTCTGAGAATGGGATATGGATGGCGCAGCCAGAGGCAGGCTGAGAGCATGGCTCCTGGGGGGTCCCAGTAGCCCCCCAGGGACCTCTCTCTGTGCCCCTCCAATCCCTCTTTCCTAAAGGTCACTCCATACCTTCCTCCTCCAAGAAACTGTGCCTGCTGCCCCCAGACCTGCCTCCGTCTAGTCCCTTAACCCCCTTCCTGCCTGTCTCCTGTCCCAGCTGGAAGGTGTGTCTGGATGCCATGCCGACTCTAAGCTTTCTGCTTGCAGCTCCCTCACACCCACATGAGGCTCTAGCTGCACCTCCTTTTTAAAAAAAACTTTATGGGAATTTCCTGGCGGGCCAGTGGTTAAGACTCCGGGCTACCACTGCAGAGGGCCTGGGTTTGATCCCTGGTTGGGGAACTAAGCCGCTCGATGCAGCCAAAAAAAGAAAAAAAAATTTTTTTAATGAAATTGATTCCCAATTTGAAGTGGCAGTGGATACAAAGATAACAGAGCTTGTGATGATTTACAGAAATATTTGCTGCAATATGCATATACATATTAAGTTTCATGCTGAGGAAATAATCCCAATTTAATTTTTGTTTTTATATAAAAATATAATATTGCACTCTTAACAAGACCAGTTATTTTACATATTTTCTCTTTAGATAAATGATGAACTTCAGCCTTAAAAATTCAGCTGAAGGAGGGAACAGAGGAAAAGTAACTCTGCTTTGGGGAAGTTTACTCCACGGAGGCTTTTGGATGTACCCTGAAGGCTTCAGTCCTCTGGCGGGTGTCAGCCAGGCTCAGATGTGCTGAATTACCCAGAGGGTCTCAGGGCTGGGGCTGGGAGAGGAGGTGCATACGTGCCCAAGAGGGTGTGGCTGTGTGTGTGTGTGTGTGTGTGTGTGTGTGTGTGTGTGTGTGCGCGCGTGCACACACACACACACTCACGGGTGACTATGTGAATCAATTTGTGAGTGTGTAAGTGTGATTCGTGTACAGCCTTGCACAGTCTGCTTACGTACTTGAATGCCCCGGGTACGTGCGAGCGTATACTCAGGAGTCCTCCCTCCCCTACACACCCAACTCCTACTCATCCCTCAGCGTGCTCCCCCGCCCTGCCTCACCCCTGAAGCCTGTTCTGACCCTCCAGCTCACACTGTTCTCCCCCTGCCCCTCCCTGCTGACCCTGCAGCCCTGACCTGCTGGCCTACATCACAAACACTGTTCATCTTGTTCTCGTTCAGGCTTGGAGCTTGGTCACCCTTGCTCCCTGAGGGTGAGGCTGACTCCTTTCAAATTACCCCAAAGCCCAGCTTAGGACTGGGGACACAGCCTTGCCCAGTACATACTCATGATCTGAATTAAAGCCAACTACATTGAATGGAACTGCATTTAAGTGACTAGAAACCAGAGCACGGTAGCTTTCCTCTCTCAGCTTTGAACTCTTACTCTCTGTATCTTTCCGCCTGTCCTTTCTCTGACTTACTTGCTGTCTCAATCTTCAGCTTACAGAGTACTTCCTTGTACACCCATATCTGACTCAAATCTCATGACCATCCTTTAAGATAAGAATACTTATCCTCATTGAGCAGATGAGGAAACTGAGGCTCACGGGAGGCCACGTGGTGACTCGCCCAAGGTCACTCGGCCTGGAAGCAGGGCCTGGAATCCTCACGCTTGAATGGACACTGCCCCCCACAGTCCCTCCCCACCGGTAAGTGCCTGGGGTTAGAGGGCAATCCCCGGCTTGGAGGGGGTTCTTCCTGACCTCCTGCACCTTCTCCATGTCCTGAGGTCACTATGGGAAGGAGATGAACCAGGGCCCCCAGGACCGTGGACAACCCCACCCAGCCAGCACTCCCAGCTGCAGGAGGGGCAACGAGCTTGGTGGACATTGTTCCTAGCCTGTGGTTACTGATTTGACAACAATCCCTTTCCTCTCCAGCCAGCCAGGGAGTTAATGATTAAGGAAGGGATTAAATATTAACCACCTGTCGGGTCATGGCGTAATGTCTGTCTGCACCTGAGCCTACCTAAAAATACCTCCCACCTGCTGTGGGCCAGCCTCACACAGGGCCTATAAGCCCCATGCTCTGGCCATCACCTCCCCATGCAGCCATCCTGGCCCTGGCCCTGGCCCTAACCCACCTTCTTCTCCCCATGCCCACCCCATCAGCCTCTCCCATATCCACAGCACAGATCCAAGAAGTTTTCCTGTAGCTTGGCAGCTGCAAGCCACACTGCTGGACATACTCCTGGTGGGCTTTCTGAAGGAGGAGGATTTGCCTGGAGCTAACTGCTGTGTGTTCCTGCAGATTGGAGGGTCAGTAGGTTGCATTCCTATGTGTGATCTAGTTTATCAGTGTTCTTATCTCCTTGCCCAAGTCCTTCCTCCACCTAGAGACCTCTCTGAATATACACATACCAGGCCCCAACACCCTGGGCTACAAGGATTTATTTCACTAAAGAAATCATAAAAGAGCAGCACCCTCCCCAGTCAAGCTCTTCTTTTCCATTGAGGATCTGGGGGCCGGCTGCCTCCGGGAAGTCTCTGAGACTAACCTAGCCCTAGGCACTTCTGGACCTTGCTCCCCCAGCTTCCCTCAGCCCTGGGTGATTCAAGCTGGCGTGGGCTGTTGCATAGCTGCAGGAAACTGCCTGCTTCTGTTAGAACCATCCTTTTAAGTTCCATCGTGCAGCCCATGTGGTCCTCCAAAGCTGGAGGCGGGAGAGGGACAGCTCTATCACACCCAAGCCCGTGGTCAGCCTCCCCACTGCAGGAACCACAGACAGTATGACACAGGGCTCACTCAGTCCTTTTCTAGAAAAACTGAATTCTCTACTCAAGTAATAACTGTACTGAAAAGCTCTGTTTCTGCTCAGGGGGAAGCCCCGAGTTTGCCGGCTGAACACCCACATGGCCTTGTAGTACCCTCCCTATATATCCTGCAGAACTGCATTCCCACTGCAAGCCTGGGGACAGCCATTATCATCCCCATTTTACCAATGGGAAAACTGAGGCTGGGTGAGGTTAAACAGCTAGAAAGTGGCAGAGGCTGGCCTGCCTGACCCAAAAGCCATACAAAATTTAAAAGAACCTAGCACCAAACCTCAAATTCAGCTCTTCAAGCCAGTTACCGTGTCATTCCTCCTTCCTTTTAACTTTCTCTCACCTATATTGATACCTGTACTCTTAATCCCGTAGGGCCTCCCCTAAGTGGGACTCTTCCCAGCAAACGTGCTCCTTGTTTCCTATGATCTGAGGATGTAACCCAAGGAGACTCCACAAGGAGACTCAGGAACTCTGAACAGGGATTTCCAAGTCCCTACTAAAATAGGGCTCATCACTTGAAGACGTTTTGCTAAGGTTCTCGCTGAGACTTCTAGAAGGACCTACCACCCCCCTTCTTTCTGCAGGTTGTAAATCATCTTACCAGACCCAGACTGCTTAGAATCAGCATTGCACAGTGGTTTCCTCACACCGTTGCTTGTGTTTACAAATGAGGAAACCAAGGCACCCAGAGGTCAAGTACCTCGCTGGCTGGGGGGCTCCCACATGAGTTCCTCAGGGCAGCAGTGGCACGGAGTGTGGGATGGCCTCGGCTTGGCACCAGTGGGGGCTTCCAAGCCTGGGAAGTTTTCTTTTAGGGGTTACAGCCCCTGTCTGAGACTCAGAGCAGAACCCCTCCCCCCAGCTCACCCTGGCAGCCTCCTCCTCTCCCCTCTGCCCCAGCCCCCCTCCCTAGGCCACTGCCCCCCAGCCTCTGCCTTCCCCCACCCTTGACAGTGACCCTGAGGAAGCCCAGGAAACTTCTTAGCCATATACAGTGTTCTCATCTCCCCCCACCCCCCTCATACGGCCTCTGACTCGGGCTTCCCGGTGGGGAGGGAAGTGCCGCACAGGCCCCGCCCCTTCACTCTTGCTCGGAGGCCTGATCACCACCCAGTCCTTGGGCTCTGCATTTCTGCTTCTGACTTTCTCACATACACAGACAGTCACTGACAAGCACTCACAAATTTATGTGAATACAGCAGAGCAGGAAGGAGGGAAGCCACCACCCAAGGCCGAGACTGGTTTTAAAGGGACGACTTTCAATTTTTTATTTGCATCTCTTTTGCATATATTTGCATGGTAGCTTTGCAAGCTCTCCATTTTCCCAAAGAACACAGGGAAGTAACGGATGTGGAGGTCCCAGGGGGCACTGAGGCGTCAGCGAGGTTTCCAAACGCCTTGAGTGGGTCTCAGGATCCGGGTTTTGGAGTGCAGGAGGGAGTAGAGAGGGGGCAGAGCACCAAGTCGAATGGGGGGAGGGGCAAGGTAGAGGGGGAGGGGGAAGCAGCAGATTCTGGGCGGGGCCTGGAGGAACCTCGGGGGCCTTGGCTGCCTTCCTGTGGCAGAGACTTCTGCTCTGGGCATCTGTTCACTTGCAGGCCATTGCCGGCCTGGGGGTGGGTAGGGGGTTGAGTTTGCAAAAGTTCAGGTCCGTGGCAAGGCACAGCTCTGGGGGGCCAAGTAAGGAAGGTAGTGGAGAAGCATGAGGATGGGCAAAGGGGGAACACAAGAGACACAGAGGCAGGGCTAGAAGAAAAGGACACCCAGGAGAGGATGCCCCAAGACTGAAGGTTCTGGGGGAGGTGGGTCCTGCCCTTTAGGTGTAGCAAACATCAGAGGCCCAACACTACCTGCCCTCCCACACTGCACATCAGTTCTCAATTTATTCCCCACAGAATCTGAGACAAGATTCCAGGCAGCTAGAGCTCTGGCCTGGCTCTGTACCCCTGGCTGGATGACCTTGGGCAAGTCTCTGTCCCTCTCTGGGCCTTAGTTTCCTCTTCAGTAAATCATCTAGGGAGCAATTGATTTCCATGGGCCCACTCCTGTTCCACCCTGGCCAAGTCTCTCCTGGTTCCCTGGGGGCTCAGGAAACTTTAGTGTTTACCTCCAGATCAAGTTCAAATTTGAGTGTTCAGGATTCTTCTGGATCTGGTACCATCCAACCTAATCAACCTCATCTTTCCCTGTTTCTAACAGTCCAGGAGACCCAGCTCCTCCCTGTCCCTTGGTCCTTGCTCCAGCCTCCTTTCATCTCTCCACGAAGAGCCCCCATTTCTGGAACACCTGCTCCCTCCCGCAGGCCTGGCTTTATGGATGTGTGATCCGTGCAGCTATACAAGTCCCTGCACTTAGAAGGACCCCATGCTTGGTTTAATACTCTGTTGATGCCATCCCGGAATTTAAAAAGTTTGGACAAGGGGCCCCCAATTTTCATTTTGTCCTGGGCTCCCCAAATTATACCCCAGTCCTGCCTTCCTCTCCTCCCATCAGGCCCTCCTCAGCCCCACCTCCCTGTGGAGCCCTCACCGACCCAGGAGAAGATCTGGACTGGGATGGCCAGAACTACCCACCCACCGGGCAGAAGCAGAGATCCTCTGCACATCATAGAGGCCCAGGCCTTATGTCACCTGGGGAGAATGGCTCAGGAACTGCCAGGGGACGTGGAGAACAGAAAGAGGCAGAAACCCTGACTCTGTCTTAGAAGAAAAGCTGACTTCTGTTCCAGAAGTCCCTAGTCTGATGGGGAGGCCAAGCACCTGACCCAGGAAGGTCCTCATCTCATGAGGGCACAGTGGGGCTGGTTGAAAGTGAATACCACTTTCCTCCTCCCTGCAACCCTTGCTGGGAACAGTGAGAGGAGATGCGGGCTGCTTCTGGGGCTGGAGAAGCAGAAGCTGGGGACGCCACCCACCCCCGATCCTCACCCTGCAGAGCTCTCACTCCAAAAGCATGTCCTGGAGCATCTCCAAATAGAAGCCTGTCTACCAACACACCGAGGCCCCAAGGCAATGCCTTTCCTGCTAGCAAATAGCCTCCCTGATGGCAGTGGCCAGGTCCCTCTAGCTGTAGCCCCTGCAGCTCCCTTTCCTTCAGAAGCCTGGATCAGTCATCCTCCCTTCTCCCCACTCCCTGGCCCTAAGGGTATGTGGTCTGGCCTCCCCAGGGCCCCTCACCCACTCTGGAGCCACAAAGGGTGCAGGGCAGTGGCATGAGCTTCTGTTCACCTGGTGGAGCCTGATTGTCATGTATGCAGGGGTGGGGCTGCAGGGGCTGGATCCTGCTGAGACCCCAGGGCAATGACCCCAGGGCCCCAGTGATGGACCAGTCCTAGACCCCACCCCAGGACTGGGGGAGGGGAAGTGGGATGAGCTGGCTGGACCGCCCCCAACTCCCTCTGGCTTCCCCTCCCAGCACCTTCTTTAACCACACCGTTGCCCGCATCAGGTACCGGCTGCCTGCCTCTGGGCCTCTGCTGCTAATGGACCCTGTCTCTACCAGGCTAACTCCACTCATCACTGAACATCTGCCTTGAGAATCTCTTTCCCCAGGAAGCCTTCCCTGAACCTCAGGGTCGCTTTAGTGTCTCCCTGGCCTTTCCCATGCTGCTCCCTCAGAAAGTACTCGTCTGTGTATGCCTCTGTCCTGATCAACCGGGGCATCTGCTCTCCATGACCGCTGGCAGGTCTGCAGCTGGGATGAAGCTCTCGGGTGTGGCTGGGGCAGGTGGGAGGGGGGACAAGTCGCGGTTTCTTCCTTCAGACACGCGGGAAGTGTGGGTCCCATCTGCCGTAAGAATAAGAGCTGCTTCGTACGAACCTATGTTCCTACAGAGCAGGTGGTCACAGGGGATGAAGCTGGGGCTCATCTGGATAAAGTGACCTGCTCAAGTCACCCTGGCCAGGAAGAAGTTCTGCCTGCATGGGCTAAGTGATGTCCGAGACCTCAGCTGCCTGGCCCAGATATGTCCTGCCCTGAGGCAGGGGCTGAACTTGTTGACCCCTCAAGGGCCTCCAGGTCGGGATTTGAGCCTCCAGGTGACCACAAGCTGAGGCGCCAACCGATTCGCAGCCCCCTGACCCGGTCCCCAGCAAGGCAAAAGTCCTCCCTCCCACCAGCCCAACCGGCTCCCAGTTCAGCTGCAGAAACGGCTCAACGTCTCTCTGGAGCCCAAACAGGAAGCTGGGGAGAAGGGGGCCAACGGCTGGGGATCTCTGAGGCTCCTCCAGGAAACACGTGGGGAGGTGTCAGGGGCAAAGTCGGGCCTGCTCACTCCACAGCTCCCACCCTGGGAGCCCAGCACAGGCACCGAACACCTCCAACCCACCTCCCTGCGGGCAGGGGCTCAGGACGGCGCTGGGGAAACAGTGTCCTCTTACGGGAGAGAGTCTTCCAGAACCCTCGCTCCTGGGTGACTTTCCTTCGTCTTTTCGTAGATTTTATATTTTAGGACAGTTTTAGATTCACAGCAAAATTGCACAGAAAGTGCAGAGAGTTCCCATACCCCCCCTGCCCCCACCCGTGCACAG
This sequence comes from Balaenoptera physalus, assembly GCF_965194825.1. Classification (NCBI taxonomy): domain Eukaryota; kingdom Metazoa; phylum Chordata; class Mammalia; order Artiodactyla; family Balaenopteridae; genus Balaenoptera; species Balaenoptera physalus. The sequence continues at coordinate 62,635,320 of NC_138894.1, read as the reverse complement.
ACTCCCCCATTAGCAACATCCTCCGCCAGAGTGGCATGTTTGTGACAGCTGAGGAACCTGCGTGACACCTCATTATCACTCAGGCCCACAGTTTACATTAGGGTTCACTCTCGATGTTGTATATTCTTTGGGTTTGGCCAAATGTAAAATGCCATGTATCCACTACTCTAGTATCCTACAGAGTAGTTTTACCACCCCCTAAAATCCTCTGTGCTCCGCTTATTCATCCTTCTCTCCTCTTTTTTTTTTTTTTTTTAATTAATTAATTAATTTATTTATTTTTGGCTGTGTTGGGTCTTCGTTTCTGTGTGAGGGCTTTCTCTAGTTGCAGAGAGTGGGGGCCACTCTTCATTGCAGTGCGCGGGCCTCTCACTGTCGCGGCCTCTCTTGTTGCGGAGCACAGGCTCCAGACGCGCAGGCTCAGTAGTTGTGGCTCACGGGCTCAGTTGCTCCGCGGCATGTGGGATCTTCCCAGACAAGGGCTCGAACCCGCGTCCCCTGCATTGGCAGGCGGATTCTCAACCACTGCGCCACCAGGGAAGCCCCCTTCTCTCCTCTTTAACCCCTGGCAACCACTGATCTTTTTACTGTCTCCATAGTTTTGCCTCTTCCAGAATGTCATCTAGTTGGAATCATACAGTGCGTAGCCTTTTCAGATTGGCTTCTTTCCCTTAGAAATATGCATTTAAGTTTCCTCCACGTCTTTTATGGCTTATTATTCATTTCCTTTAGTACTGAATAAGATTCCATTGTCTGGGTGTACCAGAGTTTATTTATCCATTCACCTACTGAAGGGCACCTTGGTTACTTCCAAGTTGTGGCAATTATGAACAAAGCTGCTATATGTATCTGTGTGCAGATTTTTGTGTGGACATAAGTTTTCAGCTCATTTGGGTAAGTATCAAGGAGCGTGATTGCTAGATCATAAATAGCATATTTAGTTCTGTAAAAAAAATTGCCAAACTGCCTTTCCAAGTGCTGTACCATTTTGCATTCTCACCAGCAATAATGATAGTTCTTGATGTTCCACATCTTCGCCAGCATTTGGTGTTGTCAGTGTTCCAGATTTTGGCTATTCTAACAGGTATGTAGTGGCATTTTGTTGTTGTTTTAATTCATAACGGCATATGCTGTTGAGCTGAGTCAATTTTAAGGCAGGTTTTTCTTCAGATAATCCTGAGATCATATTAACTTCATTTCTTATCAGGCCACCCTTGAGGGTCAAGTACCCAGGATGGAGACCTGCCTGAATCTCAGGCATTGTTCTGTCACTGGCTCACCATTGGCCTTGGCAAGTCACTTACCAACCTGGACCTCAGTTTCTTAGCCTATAAAATGGAGCTCACAGCACTCTTTCCCTTTGGGGGGAGGGGTGCCTCTGTTCACTAGGATGTGGTCATGGCTCGGCATGGTGGTCAGCGGTGAGTGAAGCCAGGGACCTCACGTGGTGCTGGGCCAGCAGTGACTGCAAACTTGCGAGCCCCACAGGCCAGGACTGAGGAGAGAGTCAGGGGGTCAACCTCCCTGAAACTGAATCCCCCAGCAGATCCCCAGGCCCTCCAGGACTGGCCAGCAAGGTGTGGCACCTGTCCACAAATCTGCCCCAGGGATGTAGGAGGCTCCTGTGAGAGGACAGGAGGGCAGGACTTGGCAGAGAGCACCTGGCCACGGAGGGTGACCCCGCAGCTCCCCCAGGGAAGCCTGGGGCCAGAGGCTCCCAAAGCAGGACAGCCAATGGTGGGTCAGGCGAATTGCAGGCAAACCGCAGGCAGACAGACAGACAGAGGTCCTCCTGGTTCTTGTCTTCATTCAAAGGAGCCTGTGCTCTGGAAGGTTTAGCTCAAGCGGGAAAGAGGGCCCCCAAAGCCTTGAGGGCTGGCCTGGGCCCCTCAAAGTCCTCCTGAGCCAGTTGCGGGGGAGGAAGAATCAGCAGGCAGGACCCCCTCCCCCATGCCCTTTCTGAGGTCCATGGGCCTTTTAGCCTCTTGTTCCCAGCCAGGCCCTGCTCTCAGCAGCAAGACCCAACAAAACCATACCCACCTCCCACAAACTGTCATTTCATCTTTTTTTTATTTTTTTTGACACTTCAGAAAAAGAGCAGAATGGCTTTTAATCCCAAGCGCTCAGATAACATCTGTTGGCATTTAAAAAATGAAGGCAGGGACTTCCCTGGTGGTCCAGGGTAAAGAATCTGCCTTCCAATGCAGGCGACACGGGTTCGATCCCTGGTCGAGGAACTAAGATCCCACATGCCACGGGGCAACTAAACCCACATGCTACAACTACTGAGCCCATGCACTCTGGAGCCCGTGCGCCACAACTAGAGAGAAGCCCACGCACTGCAATGAAAGAGCCTGCATGCTGCAACAAAGATCCCGCGTGTCACAACTAAGACCCGACACAGCCAAAAATAAATAATTAATAAAATAAATAAATATTAAAAATATTAAAAAATAAAATAAAATAAAAAATGAAGGCATACCTTGTTTTATTGTGTTTTGCTTTATTGTGCTTCACCGATATTGCAGTTTTTTTTCCCACAAACTTGAGGGTTTGTGTCAACCCTGCATTGTCAGATGACAGCATTTTTTTTGGCAAATAATTTTTTTTTTTAACTTTTTTTTTTTTTGAGAAAGTTGGAGTTCTGAGAGGTAGGCTATGCATGAGGCATAGAGGTAAATGTGGATTTCAGTGTGTGTGTGTTTTTAAAAATAAATTTATTTATTTATTTTATTTTTATTTTTGGCTGTGTTGGGTCTTCGTTTCTGTGCAAGGGCTTTCTCTAGTTGCGGCAAGCGGGGGCCACTCTTCATCGCTGTGCGCGGGTCTCTCACTATCGCGGCCTCTCTTGTTGCGGAGCACAGGCTCCAGACACGCAGGCTCAGTAGTTGTGGCTCACGGGCCTAGTTGCTCCACGGCATGTGGGATCTTCCCAGACCAGGGCTCGAACCCGTGTCCCCTGCATTGGCAGGCGGATTCTCAACCACTGTACCACCAGGGAAGCCCAAATAAAGTATTTTTAAATTAAGGTATGTACATTGTTGTTTTAGACATGTGCTACTACACATTGAACACAGCATAGTGTAAACATAACTTTTATATGTGTTGGGAAACCAAAAAAAAAAAAAAAGTGTGTGACTCGCTTTATTGAGATATTTACTTTATTGCAGTGGTCTGGAACCGAATCCACAATATCTCTGAGGTATGCCTGTAATAATATATGTACATGGTAGGAAAGTCAAACAAAAGAGAAAGGTTTAAAATAAAACTCTCCCCTGCCTTGCCTTCATTCTTTCCCAGTCTCTGTCTGAGGGTAACCAGGTAACAGTTTCTTGTGTAGCCTGCCCGAAAAAAATGTTAGGCCGACACTAGCATATAAGGCATGCATGTGTATCTGTTAAACAGAATGTACAGGAAAAGAAGTTGTATTGTAACACACAGCTCTTCCCTTGCTCTTGTAACCTTATAGCTTAGACAGCCCTCTGATCAGCACACACAGACCCAGCCCATTCTTGGGCCATGTGGAATCTACCATTTCACAGACATGCTCTTGCGGGGCTGGGCCCCTGCAAACAGGCCTCTATGTGATGTCCAGTCTCTTGTTAGAGCATTTTAAATGCTTGTTCACCTCTTTCCTAATCACCTCCCCACCCCCGGTCACCCTTGGGCCAGAATCTCTTGGGCCCATCTCAGAGCCCAGGAGTCAGAGTTGCAATTAACCCAATGCAGGCAGAGAGAGCTCCTGAGGGCAGGTTAGCCTGGTGGCCTTGGGCAAGGCATGAACTTTCTCTGAACCTCAATCTCTGCCTCAGTAATATGGGGTCATCGTCTCTGAAAGTGGAGGTAGAGAATTTTAAAAGACAGTGTGGTCTAATTAATGGGCTTCCTTTACCCTTCTGGAACTTGAAGGCCATTTGATGAAATAAAACTTCCCCTTGGGCCTCCAGGGAACAGGGGAATCATAGATGAGGAAACAGAGGCACAGAGAGATTGAGGAACTTGCCCAAGGTCACACAGCTGATAAATGGGAAAACTGGGATGGAACCAGTCAGGCTGGCTCCAGAGTCCGTATTCTGGAAAACCAGATGGACGGCGATGGCTGCGGGAAGGCATGGCGTGCTCAAGTGTCCAGGGCGGGAGGAAGCCGGGCGGAGAAGGGGCAGGAGGTGAATAGGGACTAAGGGAGGGCAGAGGTACCTTCTAAACTGGACGAGGTGTGCGAGCTCACCCACCGCTCACCCAGGGGAGGGTGAGGAGGGTTCCCAGCACCTCTGCATCCCTCCTCCTCTCTGGAGCCCAGGGCCAGGGAGGCCCTCTGTGGACTTCCAACTTTACTACAAGTGACCAGAGGAAGGTTGGCAGTGATGGTGCCGAGTGGGGAAGAGAGTGGGGCCTTAACACTATCTAGTGTCATTTGTGTGCCAGGTGTGGTGCATTTTATGTCATTTAACCCTGGCACAGCAGACAATTTTGCTGCTGGGGGAGGCTAGCCATTCCAGTTCATGGACGAGCCCCTGCTCCCTGAGGGTGGGTGACTGCCATGGGCCCAGTGTGGCAGGGGAACAGAGGGAAGAAGATGATGTGCTCCCGGGCCCTCAGGACCTCACAGGCCAGGGTGAGCCAGCAGGATGCTTCCTCTGGAGGGGGATGGGGAGCCAGAGAGCCAGCCCTAGGCCACTTCTCCCTTTCCCCGGGCTCCCCCTTCCTTCCTGCTGCCCTGCCCTGTCTCTGACTTTGGCCAGGCTGACAGATGTCTCCTGAGTCATCTTTGCTTTCTAGCTTTCTGGGTTTTACTCACTTGTCTCCCGAGTTTCAGTTGCCACCTTGGTGAGAATTCTCTCTCTCCCTCCCTCCTGTACACTCACAAGAACACACAGCCAGCTCAGTGACAACTCCAAAGGACTCTCGGGGAAGGACCTCAAGGTTAAGGGGACCCTGACCCTCCCAGCCCACTGGAAGCTCCCAGGCCGAGCCTTGGCTGCAGGGCCTCTGGGTCAGAGCCTAGCTTTCCTGGAGCTGAGCGGCCCACCCACGTTCTGTGACGCCTCCGGCTTCAATTGTGTGCTCCCCTGCCACATAATGGCAGTAAGAAAGCCACCTTCTAGGGCTAGTGCGAGGATGACAGGCGATAACAGCTTCAAGGGACTGGGTTTGGTGGAGAATATGCTGCGTAGATGGTGGCCATTATTATTAAAGTGAACAGCTGGGCAAGAAGGGACGGCTGTGCGTGGCCAGATGTCAGGTTGCGTGTCCAGAGGCACCTCAGGAGCTCAGAGCAGGGAGAAAGTACTCTAGCCCCGAGCAGTCAGGGAGGCTTCCTGGAAGAGAGGGCCTCAGGTGCAGTGCTGAAGGGCTGAGCGGCTGGGAGCTGACTGGAAGGCAGGCGTCCGGGCAGGGGGTGAGGTGTGGGGGGCAGAGAGGAGGTGCACCTTTGTGTGTATGTGAGAAAGGGGCAGAGACAGCTGGCCCTGAGGCCACCCCAAGGATGTAAGCAGGTGAGCGGTGAGTCCATACTGGCTCAGTGCAGGGCAATGGGCTCCATGCCAGGCAGAGGCCTCTGGGACACAGGGACGCCTGTCCCCAAAGGCTTTAAAGAGAGAGCAGCTCTGGGGGTGAGGAAGGTGGCATACCTTGTTTGTGGGGGGGAGGCATGGCCTATGGCGGGCCCAGGAGGAGCCCAGGTACACCCTGCTGAGTTCGCCTCTCCGTCTCGTCCTTTGGGCCCAGATGGAGAGCTGGGGATGTCCACTCCCTGCAGAGTTCTTGTGACCCCCTGGCCTCGGCCTCTTTGGCCTCCACTATCACCCCCTCCCAGGCCAGCGCACAGGGCCTGAGGCAGCAGGAATGGAGGACCGGAAGGGCTGCGCTGTCCAGGGCCTGCCTGTGGCGGGTGAGAGACGGGCCCAGCGCGGTGTTTACATTTTCCCTCCTTTCCTTCTGGTGGCCCTGCCAGCCGGCGGTTACACCACTGCGGTTTGTTGGCCCCGGGGAGTGTCTTCCTTACATAACCCTTGACACAACGGCTCCTGAGACACACACACTCACTGGCACACGTACCCGCTCAGACTCACACCCTTGTGCACACGTACGCACTCACCCATGTGCTCTCACTGAGATGCACCTACACGGTCTCACATCTTCAACGGGCAACACTATTGTCTCGGGAGGGTTTCTGCTGTCCTTGCCCACAGTCACACGGATGGGGGCCTCCCTCCTGGTTTCAGGTGAAGAGTCTCCCCCCCTCCTCGCCCTCAAGCCCCAGGTGCTCTGAGCCAGTGGGACTGACCCAGGCCTGCCCGGGGCTGTCAGGTGACAGCCTCAGTCTTTGGCTCCATCTGGGGGGGGAGGGGAAGTGGCGGGGGGCAGGGGGGTGGACAGCAGTGAGCTGCCCTCCAAGAGCCTGGGGGTGTGGGGAGCTGGGGCTCAGCAGGGGAGGAACTGAGAAGAGGAAAGGGAGACAGAAAGACCAGACCCCAGGGGGCAGCCCCTGTTACCGGGACCCCAGAAACTCAGCACAGGCACACAGGGAGCGAACCGGGGTGGAAATGGCCTCGGAGGCCCAGAGGTGGGATGGGGGTGGAGGTGGGAGGTATTCAGTGCAACATTTTGGGGGGTTTTCTATGATGGCCGGTTTCAAGATTTTAAATGCACATTACTCTCTACAGAAACACGTGGGCTGCCTCGCAAATCAGCGATGCTTCCTCCACAGATTCATCTGAGGCAAACACTCACCCAGGGGCCTGTGAATAAGCATGTTCGCGCTGCATTGCTCGTGAAAGTGAAACGTGCAGAGAGGGAAGCCATCAAGGGCAACATGGGTGTGTCCCAGGGCTTGCTTTGGAAAAGGACAACCCTTCAAGGGTTGCCATGATAGAAGCTTCGTTCCTTACAGTTGTTTGCATTTTGCTAGAACACTCCAGAATAGCAGTGTTGTCCAACAGAACTTTCTGCAGTGATGGAAACATTCAGTGCAGTAGCCCCCAGCTACAGCTGAGTACCTGCCATGTGGAAGTAAGTTTTAAATTTTAAGTTAAATGTACATAGGCACATGTGGCTAGTGCCTACCATAATGGACAGCGCAGATCTATCTAGAATTTCTAAAGGAAAGCAGTTATTATTCTCATCTTAAGGCCCAAGTGGTTGGGTTGGTTTGGTGGGGGCAGATGAAGGAGACTCCCTGAACCCCTTCGGACTGGGTGTCTATTGATTGGGTGTGGAAAAAAAACACCAAGAGAGCAGTAACAAACTGTTACAGCATACTTCCTATATGCTGGGCTCTATCCTTATGACCTGGGTTGAGTGATTCACATGAACTTCATGGTAGCCCTCGGAGATAGGTCCGACATTTATAGATGGAGACGGCAAGCCACTGGCTCATGGTCTCACAGCTGGCGGTAGCAAGGCTAGGCTTTGAACCTGACGGCTTAGGCCACTACCCACTCTGCTAGCCTGCACACAGTGTCCTCTGTGGGACCCTGAGCTGGGCCCTCTCCTAGACACTTCGCCCATGACGTCATATCTTGACCCTCCTGGGGGCTTTGCGTAGCAGAACTGCGTGATCAGAGGTGAGGAAAGTGAGGCTCAGAGATTTGCTCAGGATTACACAGGTAGGGAGTGGCTGTGAAGTGGGATTTGAACCCAGGTCTGTGGGAGCCCTGGCCTATAACCCCTGCAGACCGGACCCCTCACGGAGTGGTGGTGACACCTGCCCAGAGCCCTCTCATGCCACAGGCCCTGCAGCAGCTCTTGGCTCCCAGGGCTGTGCTTTGTAAGCTCCTGCTGTGTCCACCCTACAGACCCTCCAGGGCCTCCCTGAGAAGCCAGGTGAACATCCAGAGACCTGCTGCTCTGAGCCTCTCGGCCCATGGGGATTTAGGTCCGCTTCAGTGAAAGTCAATATTCAGCATTTTTACCAACAGCCATACCTGGACAGCTCACACCTAGGGAGGACGGTGTCCTGGGTGGTCTCTTCCCAGGGCTCATGTAGAAACCCAGAAATTGGGGGACGTTTCCAGAGGGCTCCTCCCACCCTCTCTGAGCCTTAGTCTTCTCATCTGTGGAATGAAAGGGCAACACTAGGCCATGGTTTTTTAAAACTTTTTTAGCATTAAAATTGGTTTTATAAGGAATCTTTTTTTTTTTTTTTTTCCAGTCTACTCTCCACACAGCCGAAATCACTTTAACACGTAAACGTGGCCGTCTTACTCCCCAGCTTAAAATCCTTCAACGGCTCCCCCCTGCTCTGGAGACAATGCTTGCCCTCATGAAGCTAAGCGTCTAAGAAAGAAGGACGATATATACATAAACAAAGGCATTTAAAATATGTCAGAGGGGCTTCCCTGGTGGTGCAATGGTTGAGAATCTGCCTGCCAATGCAGGGGACACGGGTTCGAGCCCTGGTCTGGGAAGATCCCACATGCCGCGGAGCAACTGGGCCCGTGAGCCACAACTACTGAGCCTGCGCGTCTGGAGCCCGTGCTCCGCAACAAGAGCGGCCGCGATAGTGAGAGGCCCGCGCACCGCGATGAAGAGTGGCCCCCGCTTGCCACAACTAGAGAAAGCCCTCGCACAGAAACGAAGACCCAACACAGCCATAAATAAATAAATTAATTAACTAAAAATAAATAAATAAAATAAAATATGTCAGAGGATGACAAATGCTAGGGAAAAAATAAAGCAAGACGAGAGATGCCAGATGGGGCTGTTGTCTTGACAGGGTGGTCTGGATGGCCCCCTGAAGAGGTGACAGCAGGAAATTGAAGGAAATGTGGAAGAGCATGACAGATGGAATAGCAAGTACAAAGGTCCTGAGACAGAGAGTAGGTCCAGCATGATTACGAACCAACAAGGAGGCCTGAGCTGTATAGGAGCAGGATGAGGGAAGGGAGAGTCAAGGTCAGAAGGGAAAGGGATAGTGGGTGGGTGGGGAGGGATAGACAATGTAGGACCTTGTACACCTAGGTTAAGATTTTAGATTTTATTCTGAGTGAGGATTTTGAGCTGAAGGGTGACTTGAACACATTGTGTTTTAAAAGCACAGGTGAGAGGGGCTTCCCTGGTGGCGCAGTGGTTAAGAATCCGCCTGCCAATGCAGGGGACACGGGTTCGAGCCCTGGTCCAGGAAGATCCCACATGCCACAGAGCAACTAAGCCCATGCGCCACAACTACTGAGTCTGAGCTCTAGAGCCCGCAAGCCACAACTACTGACCCCGTGTGCCACAACTACTGAATCCCGTGCACCTAGAGCCCAAGCTCCTCAATGAGAGAAGCCACCGCAATGAGAAGCCCATGCACCTCAATGAAGAGTAGCCCCTGCTCGCTGCAACTAGAGAAAGCCCGCGTGCAGCAACAAAGACCCAACGCAGCCAAAAATAAAATAAATTAAATAAATTAAAAAAAAAAAAAAAAAAGAGCACGGGGTGGCAAGACAGGGTCTACCCTGGAAAGAAATCCTGGAAGGCTTCTTGGAAACCTCCGTTTCTAGACAGTGTGAGGAGTAAAGCAGGAGTCTGAGAGGCAGCCTAGGGTGATTCGAAGGAGCCACTGCTTAGCTTCCTTTGAATTCTGTTTCAGCCTTTTCCTAGCTGCTTGGTCTCAGGCCTATGACAACTTCTCTGAGCTTAGTTTCATCATCTTTGAAATGGGGATAGTAACAGTGTTTTGGTCTTGGCTATTGTGAACAAGTGTACGAGTGTTTTTATGTGGCCATCCCGTGGAGCACATATCATTATTTAGGGGAAACAGACATTAATAAAACAGTTACAAAAACCAATGTATCACTTTGGAAAATAGTATAGCAGTTCCTCAAAAAGTTAAATGGGAGTTACCATATGATCTGGCAATTCTACTTCCAGGTATAAAACCAAAAGATTTGAAAACATATGTTCACACAGAAACTTGTATATTGATGTTCACAGCAGCATGATTCAACAATAGCCAAAAGGTGGAAACAACTCCACCGTCTAACAACAGATGAATGAAAAACAAAATATGGTACATCCATACAATGGAATACTATCCTGTCATGAAAAAGAATGAAGGCTGATTCACGCTACAACATGAATGAACCTTGAAAATATGTACACTCCGTGAAGGCAGGGATGACATCTGTCAACGCACCTCTGTTCCTGCACTGCTGGCATGTACTAGACAATCAAGAACTATCTGTGGGATGAATGAAAGGTGCCGGGCAGCAGCCCAGCATCCCACCCCTTGGATGCCTGGACAGAATCACAGGGCAGTGGAAGGGAGCCTGCCAGCACATCTGAGTCACACCAGCCCTGGCCCTCAGCAATATTTGCCTCCTGCCCTGCAGCACCTTGGATTTCCATCTTCACAACGCATCACCTTGGGAGTCTGGACCTCCTGTAGGTGCTCGAGAAAGTCCGGCCCTGAAGCTTCCACAGTAGCCAGGCCAGGCAGAGACAACCAGAATCACCTGCCACACACCTCAGCCAAATTCCTCTCCCCTGAAGTGCACCCCTTCTCCACTCAGTGATGCAGGGGAACTAACAGCAGGTCGCCAAGGACTCACAGCCCCTTCTCCAGTGGTGCAGGGCTCAGGGACTGTCCTGCAAGTGGCCTCTCATTCCAGCCACTCCCGGGGTGGGGCGGGGGCGGTGGAACTTGGTAAAACGAGGCCTCGGGCCTGAATTTCAAAGGGTCTCCCTCTGTGTAAAATCGGGTACCAGGCCCAGCGGAGGGGTCATAGGCCACCCCACAGCCTGGCCCGGCCTCCTACAGAGGGGTCACTGAGAATTCTGTGTCTCATCAAATATTGCGGGACCACGGAGTTGTATTTGAAAATAATTTTAATTAGCCGGAAACTAGGAGTTTAATAAATGGAAAACAGAGAACTTTCCAAGGCCACAGCTGGGAAACACTCGCTTTTTAAAAAATTCCTCCTGGCTTCCCAGGCCAGCTAAACACCCTGACACGAGGGCCCAATTGCCAGAGGAATCCACAAGGAAAACAAAGCTTATTTTTAGAGAAATATTTTAAACTCGGTTTCAGCACGCTCAGGAGTTTTCTTGTCTGTCTAAAATCCTTAATATCTTTCCTTCTATTTCAGAACTGCCTCTCACCCCAGAGGGCATAAGAACTGCTATCTGACAAGAGCTATTTCTGCAACAGATGAAAATAAATGGCCCCTCCCCCTTCAACCAGAGAATTAATTGTTTCTAAATATGTCTCTGCACTCAGGCCCAGGAGGCCTGTCCTTGGCAGGTGTGACCAGCAATAAAGTGGGTCTGGGGTCCCTGCAGGCTGAAGGCCTGTCTGCCACCCCCCTACTCAGCCCTGTTCTGCCCACTGCCCTGCAGGAAGCGACTGACAGCCTGGCCTCCATTTCCGGGTTTTGAAAACAGTTTTTAACCTGAAAGAGGCCTGCTAAAAAGGGCCGCTTTTCCTCTGAAGGTGTTGTTAACACTCCACCCCGACAGAGACACACCCCCATCACGTCCAGACCCAAACATACAGCCACACCCACAGATCTTTCCTCCCACCCCACAGACCCACACACCTACCGACACAGAGCAACAGACACACCCAAACCCACACCCACACCTACACACAGATATACACACACCTACACGTATACACACGCACACAGAGCAACAGACACATTCAAACCCATACCCACACGGACACACACACACACACACACAGATCCATATACACACATACCTATAACCACACACAGAGTAACAGACACACCCAAACCCACACCCGCACCCAGATACACACCCTCACACACCTATACACACACACAGACTGAAAGATGCCTTCAAACCCACACTCACACATACACAGCAACAGACACACCGAAACCCATAACCACACTCATACACACACCCCCAAACCCACACTCACAGATTTCCATACCCACTCACCGACTCTCATACCCTACAGACATGTACACGCCTCACATATCAACACCCCACAGATGCAGCCACACACACACCAGTATTCCCCTACAGCAACCCCACACAGACACAGACCCCCGCCACGGAGCAATACCACGCACGTGTGCACACCCACCCAGATAGACAAGGACCCAGATATCCACCCTCCACGCGGATACCGCCCCACAGACCTCCCCCCATACATATACACCCTTAGACACACACCCACACTTGTACACTTTCCAGGTCTAGCAAAAACTGTCAGGAGAGGTTGGGAGAACCCACCTAGGCAGGTGTGGGCCTGGAGGTGCTGTGGCTTCCTGTCCCCCGGGCCCCCCCCTCCCACGGGGCTCCTGTCCAGCCGCCAGGCCCTGGCTCCTCCCTGACCCTCCCTCCTTCCCTCCTTCCCTCCTTCCCTCCTTCCCTCCTTGGCCTTGCTAGCAGCACAAACTGGAAGTGCCCTGGATGGCCACAAGTCTGCACATACCCCATAGAGTGAACGGTTAAATGAGGTAACAACAATGGAGAGTGGTTATGGGCCCTGATGGAAGAAGGTAAGCCTGGCTGCTTACCAGGGGCCGCGTTGTCTCCCATTAACTCAAAGGCTAGGGAAGGTGCAGAGACCCAACTTCCGCTTTCAAGATGTGACCAGAGCCACATCTGCCCTCACTCTTGTCACCACGAGCACAACTGAAGGAGAGCAAATGCCTTGAGTTGGTTCCCTTCCAGGTTCAGACGCTCCCTTGTGGGCCTCCTCTCTGCATACATCTAGCCTGGGGGTTTCTGAGACCCTCCCAGGCAGACTTCACCACTGAGCATCCCAGTGCAGGGCCAGACCTGCAGCCAAGAGTTATGCCTGTTTGTCTTTCCTGCATTGGGCCCTCCAGGCCTGGTCCTATCATCGGGGTTCCTGAGCTGCTGCAGGGCTCGCAATCCTCCATCTATTCCCAAGGGCGGGTGCAGAGCTTCAGCCTTCTCAATAGTTTTTTTGTGTCCACACCCCCTCCGCAACCCCATACACTCAGCAGTAGATTCAGAGTGAGGGGTGGAAAATATCTACATGCATGCATCCCTTCTCTGAAATACTTTAGAAGGTGGTGCACACTAATTGGGTTGCTTAAAAAATACCTTAGTTTTCAAATAGCTAGTGGAAATGCCACTATTAAGACATTCTAAACACCATCACATTCTGGGCTCATTTGCACAACTAACTCCAAAAGAATTTTATCTTGAGTATAATTCAGGAGTCAGTTTTAGTTCCGCTCCCCAGCCCGTGATAGGAATCCTGGCTTGTTCTTACTTGCAGTTTTTACTTCTAGTTCCCTTAATTTACAAGAAAACTTTTCTAAGGGTGATCAAGCAATTGTAGAGCGTTTTGTTTGCTGTTAATTCCAGCCGCTGCAGAAAGACAATGACCCACATACCCTCCATTGATCTGCAGCAAGAGGAAATTTCTGAATGATTCCCCCCAGCTTTCCACGCTCCACTGGGTCTAAAATACAAAAACATCAGCTCTTAGCAGTTGGGCTTTCAGACAAACCAATTTTTAAAAATGAATGTGGCTTACCCCAAAAAGAAGTCTAACATTCCAGTTGATCAAAAGCACTTGTTTAGAAAAATGTCTTGGAATGAAGTGGAAACAAGGCATTTGAAATGCAGTTTGGCCTATATAGCACCACATTTTACACTTTTCCTCGCCATTGCACATTCTTTATGGTGAAGAGGCCTAGGAGCCTGCAGGGTCTTCACCGGTCGAGCCCTCCTTGGCCTCAGGCTTCCCCTCCCCCGCTGCTGAGGCCGCCCACCCGCCCCTCCCCAGCCAGGGGCCCAGCATCTGGGAGAACTTTGAAACTGTTCCCCATCCCCTTTGGCAGCGCGCGCCCAGCACCAAAACGCTCCGGTTAACACCAGCGCAATCATCGTTAACGTGAAACAGCTGCCCGAGGTCTGGAGCGCTCCACCGACGGCGCCCTCCCCACCAGGCTCAGCTGTGAGACCCGGGAGACCCCGGCGAACACAGGCAAAAACACAGGGTCGAGGGGATGCAAGTATGGGTGATAGAGCCCAGCCGTTGTAGATGAGGAAACAAAACTTTTGCTAAATCTCTTACTTACTTTGGAAAAAAAGAAGTCTGAACTCTGTGTATGTGGCGGGGGCGGGATAGAGAAGAAAAAATAGGAATTGATTTATGAACCGCATTTTTAACTTCTAAAGTGATTGTAGGAAAGAACCATACTAAGGTTCTGTTCAGTTGTGTGAGAATCAGCAGACAGACTGATGCTTTTTTTTTTCCTTCCTTTTTTTCCAGACCTGGGTTGGATTTGCTTTCTGGCTGCTTACAGTTGTCTCAAGCACAGACACTAATCCTTTTGCATAAATAACGTGTGTGCTCACTCCCAGAGGAAGCTGTCCACATAAACATTACCCAGATATAAGTTTAACCTGTTTCATCTTCCTTCTCTTTCTGTCGTCTGTGGACAAGGACACAGCCAGGCTTTCCAAAGTCCAGGCCAAACCCTGGTTCTCCGGCCCAGGAAAGGCTGGGCCTAAGCCCCCATCCCCAGTTCAGCCAAGGGCTGGCAAGACCCCTCCTCACCCAAGCAGTTTGGTTCCCTGTGCGTCCCACTGGGGAAAAAAAAAAAAAAAAAAAATCAGACCTTCAGCTGCCACTGCAGACACGTGATCCGCTTGGTGACTCACAGGCAGGCCACACGCCTCAGGCCTCCCAGCCAGGCCCAGCCACCAGCCAGTCAGCCAACACGGGGATGCATCTTATTACCAAGGGGAACAGCTAACTAATGCCCTTGACAGTCCAAATTACTTTCTTTCAGCTAAAAGAACTTGTATAAAAAATATATAGAGGGACAGGCTCTTCTGAACTCTGGCTCTGCCAGCTCTCTAAACCCTAGCCCCCAATCCCTCTAAGACCTGGGCAATGCAAGACAGTGGTGGGAAGCCAGAAACCTAGATACTCCCATTTAAAAGAAGGAAGCTATCTTACACATTAATACCTTTTTTTCCCAAAAGTTTTATTGGGGGAAAACTACAAAACATTTACAGTACAATGTTTACAGTCACAATTTGTAGTGAACTGATTCCCCAAATATATTACAACTCAAGTTGACTTAACCTTGTTACATTCAAATACCTACTTCTGTCAAAGTAGTCCAGAATACATACATACATAGTGCTCCAACTGTACCTACGTACAAACAAACTACGTCTACTGCTCATTCATCCGCTGTCCAGGAAAGCATTCCTGCCTTTCCACACGGAAAAAAAAAAAATAGTACAAGTTTTGGAATTTTCTGTAATTAAACAAGGCATATTCATGTACTACATACCATTTTAGCACTAAGAGGTGGCCTCTTCACTTTATAGCTATATAAAAAAAAAGTGGTAAAAATCTTTTCCTTTTGTGCAGTTGAACCCATCCTACATTCAAATTCTCTCAAGCACTAATAGACAAAATACTTATTTGGTTGAGGAAGATTTAAGGCAAGTTCTGGCCCTTCCAAAGGCACTGTGAGATTACCCTCCCCCCCCCATTATTGCTACATGTCTTTATATGCAGAGTATGTCACAGTAGAACTGGTGGAATAAGCAAACAAAAAACATTTTCTGATTTATAAAGATGGAATGAGAAAAGCATGCCACATGTAAGCCTGATTGCAAAGTATGTGGTCACTTTTTTTCTTTTAAAGTTGGATGGGCTACAACCATTATACATTCTAAGAAAAACTCATAAGATATTCCTCAAACTACTTCCACAGCATCAAGATAAGATTTCCGTAAAGAAACCATGCAATCTTTCAAAATTTACGTAAACAAGGAAAGAAATTAATGAAATAAATATTACATACAATCTCTTAAATTAAGATTTTTTTTTTACTCATTTACAATAAAATAACCAAGTGAAGTTACAAAAGGCATATATTACTGTGAAAAGAACATACACTCCACATTTTGCCGATTAATAATGGCAATCATAATTTAACATAATAAAAGAATATATATCTATTGCTTTTCATCATACTTGATAAATACAGTATGAACAAAATTTTCAATGTATACTTTTCACAAGATAATAAATAAGTTAAATAGTTTTTTTCATATTGAGTTGTGGTGCAGTGGTGCGAATCAACTCAAAACAGCTAAAAATTCAGCAGTTATTCCCCAACAATTACAAACTAAGCTCTGCCCAAGGCTTCCAGAAAGAGCAGACAAAATGGTTCTAACTTAAACATCCACTAAGTGGTGGCAATGAAACCAGGAACCAGTATGAAACTTTGGAATGCAAGGGTTTTTTTTTTTCCAGACATATATAACTTCGTTAAAAAACAAAAAACACCCATGGAGCTGAGGTCTACTATCAAGGCATATTCTTGGCAGAATATTGGATTCTAAAAGCTTAGGTTTAGCAAGGTGTTGGTTGGCTTGTTTGTTTACACTGGTCTGAGACAATTAGGAACCTCTCTCAAGATAAGAGTCCCCACATCTGGACTGTAGCTAATGCTTTGCAAGTGAAGATATGGAATGGTGGTTGGTAGCTGCTGGTGCTGGGTTGATTTTTCCTAAAGTCCCAAACTCATCGGAGACCTAAAAAAGTTTGTGTTTGGTTTTTGTTCTATTCGCATCACAACTGCTCTGTTGTGAATATTTTGTTCAATACAAAAAGTTCGTTGGCTTTTTTTCGCTCAACAAGAATGAAACTTCGTAATAATAATAAAAATAATAATAAAAAACAAAACAAAACAAGAGGAAACCGAAAGGGGAGAGGTGGGGGCCCCTCCCGGCACACAAGTTCGAGTCCAAGTGCTCGGTGCGGCCTGCAGTCTGCTTGTGGCCGAGGTCAGCCCCCCACACTCCCGAGCCTCCCTGCCCCCAGCAGGGGCGCGACTGCAGGGGCGCCCTCCAACACCCCCAGAACGGCCTTCCCTTCCTCCTCCTCACTAGCGCCCTCTTGCCTCAGTCGTCGGAGATGGAGAGGCGGCTGAAGATGGGCAGGCGGCGGCCAGGGTCGAGGCTGGGGGACTCAGAGCCGCTGAGGCTGCCCGAGCTCAGGGAGCCGCTCAAGTAGCTGTCGCGGTCAGACAGTGAGTCCGGGGGACTAGGGGGCGCGTCGAACACGGGCGACTCGGACAGGCGGCGTGGCAGCTGGAAGCTGAAGGGCGGCGAGGGCGGCGCGGCGGCGCTGACAGGGAGGGGCGCACTGGGCGGCGCCGGGGGCTGCGCGGGGGGCACTAGGCCCTGCTGCTGCTGGCTGCGATAGTAGGCGGCGGCGGCCACGGCGGCGAAGTTGTGGGTCTGGATGGCGAGAGGTGTGATGAGGCTGCTCAGCTCCGGACCGAAGGCGAAGGCGTTGTTGGCGCACGAGGCCGACGAGCAGGTGGCGCAGGGCGCGCCCGGCGCGAGCAGGTCCTCGGCGCCCCCGGTGCCGTACAGCAGCGCGGCCGCGGCCGCTGCCGCCGCAGAGGCACAGCACGTCGGGGCGCCCGAGGGTGTGGAGGCAGCCGAGGCCGAGGAGCAGGACGAAGCGGACGAGGAGCAAGACGAAGCCGAGGAGCAGGAGGGTGGCGGCGGCGTGCGCGACGTGGGGCTGTCGAGCAGCAGGGGCGACTCCAGGCCCCCCGGGGGCTGGTGGTGGCCTGACGGGAAGCCCGAGAAGCTGAGACTGTGGTGCAGCTTGGGCCGCGGCTCCCGCGGGAAGCCCAGGTGCAGCGCGTCGCGGGCGCTGAAGGTGCGCAGGTCCCCGGAGGCGCCCCCCGACGGCGCGGGCCGCCGCTCATCGGCGTTGTGGATGAAGTGGCAGCGAGGCCCATAGGGGCAGAAGCCGATGGTGTGGAAGGTGCGGCACAGCTCCGTCTTGTACTTGGGGTGCCGTGTCAGGCTGCGCAGCTCGTGGAAGCCATGCGCGAACTGGCACTTCTCGCCGTACTTGCACGTGCCGCTCTCCTCGAAGGGCCGGCACAGCTCAGTTTTGTAGCGCGTTGAGTTGATCTGGGAGCCGCCGCCCCCCTTCTGCTGCTGCTGCAGGTGCAGGAGGTGCTGGCTGCGCTCGCCGTTCTCGCTGAACGAGCGGTCCCGGAATTTGTTCTCCTTGTTCAGCAGGGCCGTGCCGCCGCCCCCCGACGGCTCCTTGAGGGTGCCGTAGGAGGCCGGCCCGCCCGCCGCCGCGCTGCCGCAGGTGCTGCCGTTAGCTGCGCCCGGGAACTTGGGCGAGCAGCTGCCGGGGCTAGGCGCGGGGTGGGCGAGCGCGTGCAAGTTGCTGGCTGAGTGCCGTCGGAGGAAGCCCGGCGTGAAGCCCGAGCTGGGGGCGGCGGCCACGGGTGTCCCCACCGCCTTCTTGTCCAGCATGTTGTTCAAATTGAGGTTGGCCAGGGACTTCTCCGTCTGCCAAAAAGTAGGGTAGCGGGGAAGGGATAAAAAGTGGGAAAAGGAAGAGGAGAGGGATGCGTTGGGGTGCGTTGCAGAAGAACCACTTCCAGCCCTCCAATTCTTTTTTTTTTTCGGATCTCGACTCGGCCCCCAACCTCCACCCTTACACGCGCACAAGAATCAAGTTCGCGTTGGGAGGAGCCGGACTCTCCACCCTAGGCCGCGCTGGGTTGCGACATGTGATCCTCAGCCGTGGGCCGCCGGCCTGGGCGGCGCAAACCCCGTCCGGGAAGCCCCGGGCAAGCGTGGCTGTGGTCGGCTGCGGAGAAACTAAACAGCTACAGCGACTCCCTCCTGCCCTTCCTCCCCGCTCCTTCTCCCCGTCCACAAGGTTCGAGCACACACTGCAAACTCCGGCATTTTCCCCGAGCCCAAAAAGTCAAGGCGGGAAGAGGACCCCCGAAGCCGAGGACAGAAGGCCAAGCCTGAAAACTCGAAGGGCTTCCTGCTTGCCCGTCCTCCTCCCTCCCTGCTCCTCCGCGTACCTTGCACAAGAAGTCGATATCGTAGAAGGCGGACAGAAGTGTGGTCGACATGTTTCTGGATCCTGTAATGGTCGGAGCTGCAGGCTGGGAGGTCCGGAGGAGCCCTCGGGGCGGCGCGGGCGGGCTCGAGCCACGACGAATAACGGCCGAGGGGCGGGGGAGGGACCGAAAGTTTGCTGGGGGGCGAGAAAAGAGGCAGCGGGGGCAGCAGCTTGAACTGGTTTGAGGGTGCCCGGGAGTGCAGAGTGGGGGGAGAGGAGAGTGAAGCTAGAGCGCTCCTCCGCGCCCCGGGGTGCCCGGCCCGCCCCCCCCGCGCGGAGCCGACGGCAGCTCGCGGACTGCTGGAACTCAGCCGCCCGAGAGCGCGCGCCCTATATAGAGCCCCGGAGCGCGGCAGCGGCGGGGCGGGCCTGCCGCGGGGAGGGGACAGAAGGCTGACCCCGCCGGGGTCTCCAGGCAACGCCGCCCGCCGGCTTGCGGACGTCAGGCGCCTTCCTGGCCTCCCATTGGCCGCCGCCAATTTTTTTCCTCTGCGGGAGGGGGCGGAGAGGCCTCGGGGCGGGGCTGGCCGCTGGGGCGCCCAGGGCGGCGTGGAGAGCTCGGCCCAGATGGGTGCTGCTGGGTGGCGGCGGGAAGGTACGGCTCCCCTCCTCTGGGGCTGTACTGTTGGAAATCCCCTGCACGTTTAACGTGGCCGGGTTTCTGCAGCCCTGGACGTGTCTTTCCCCGCCCGGTCCTGCTAGGCGAAATTGCGGAGCTTTTATCTCCCACCCTCGGTTTTATATTGGGCGCGGGAATTGCAAAATGCAAGAATATTGCAACCGTCCGCGCAGCCCGGCTGTTTTTGCTAAGGGTGCTCCGGCCGGGGGGCGGGGACTCTGGGCCCGAGTCTGACCGGTAGTGGCTCCATCCTGACTGCACGTGGAGACGCGGTGGGGGTGGGGGCCGGAGCGGCCACGCGGGCGGCTGCCAGGGCAGTCTCGCCCGGAGGAGCCTGGGCCGGTTCCTCCGCCCCTCTTCCCGCCCAGCCTGCAGTAAACAGGGCTTGAGCGCCGAGCCCTGCCGGGCAGGGCTGAGTGTCTGAGGACAAGGCGCTGGCTTTGCTAATCACATCACAAGACCTTGAGCCAGGGCCAAAGGCGCGGAGTGGCGCGGGGCGTCCCGGGCGGGGGAGCCGGCTGGGAGGACGGAAGGAAAGGCCAGGAGAGCCGCGCAGGCATGGAGGCACTTCCCAACGCCTCGTCCGTCTGCTGGTCTGTCCGGCTTTCCCCAGCCCTCCTGGGGGTTGTGGTACAGCTGCCAGCCGAGGCTCCCGCCCGCCGCAGCCTTGGCCTGGCGCGCCCTCCTAGCCCCTTAACTCCCGGGCCGTTGAGGGCGCCGCGCCCCGCCTAACTCGTTGTGGGCCGAGGGCTCCGGCTTAGGCCGACCCGCAGCCAAGCTGGGCTAGGCACCGAGGATGCGCCTGGTGGGCTCGCCCCGGTTTCCTTCTCTCGCCAGCCCCACACCCCAGAAGCCCGCGTTGAGAAATGCTCTTTGCCAACGGGCGCTCTCCGGGTACGGGGCAGACACCCCCCCTAGCGCCCAGTGCAGCTAAAGCCACTGTCAGCCCCACTGGGGCAGATCTGGAGTCCGATCCAGGACACTTCTCACTCTGCGTCTACGGATATGCTGCCAAAAAAGCTGGAGCGGGGCCCATGATTTCGCACACCTGGCAGCCTAGGCTGTAATTGGGCCTAAGTTGGAAGGTCCAGTACCCGCCAGGGAAAGAAGCTCCCGAGACCCACGCCCCCTTCCTTGCCCAGTTGATCTTGTTTCTGGCTGTTTCCTTGTGCTTACTTCCATTCGGCGGCGCTCATTCCCTCTCTCAGTTACCCTGGGAGGGAATGAGCCAGGCCTGTCACTCAGGAGACCTACTCTTTAGAGTTCAGCTTGCACGCAGAGCCCATTGCTGGACTCCTCACCCACCCAGGGAGCTGGAGTCAGCGTAGGGCTGCAAGGACTTCAGGATCAGAAACATAGGGCTGGAGTTCAGGCCCTGTCCCTTAGAAGCCATGTGATTTTAGGCAAATCACAAAATCACTTTGGCACCTGGGTTTCTTTGTAAAACTAAGATAATTCCTGCTTTACTCATCTCTCACCTTTGTCAAGGTGCAAATGAGTTATCTGTTAAGGTTTTTAAAAGATAAGTATACTCCATCTTATTTATTAAAACAAATTGACAAAGCATAAAAATGGAGAAAGCCAGGCCTCTGGAGTATGGCCAGATGGGTGGAGGTCTACAGAATCGTGAATGCAGTGCTGAGGGGTCACCAAATCTTGGACCCTCGAGCTTGGAGCCAAGGGCAGTGACCTCAGAAGAAGTGACTGCTTCACTCTTGCCACCCGGCCTACACTGGCCCGTAGACAAGGCTGGGCAACCATGGCTGACACAGCCTAGAATACCCAAGAACCCTGATGCTGTTTTCTTTGTTGAAATGAACCACAGCACAAGAGTCTGACGATGGCCCCGACAGTGGGGTATTCTGAGTTTCCCGTGGGAATGCATCAGGAAAGTGTGAAACAGCAATTTCCCTCACCACTGCTATTGGAGGTCAGTGACAAGATTTCAGATACAAAAACCAGTGGAAACATCTGTCTCTCCTGTGCTCTCAGGCTGGCTACAACCAGCCAAAATCAAAATCTGGGGTAATTCTCAACAGCTATGAGAACACCCACTTTGCAGGCTTGGTAGAAGGACTTTGGAGCTAACATGTAAACATGCTATGGTACATGCTTTGGTACAGAGTACCTGCTGGTAGAAAATATTTTTATTATTATGTAACTGCTTTTATTTCATTTTAAATGGAGAAAAAAAGGAATGCTGGCCTTTGCCAGTGAGCTGGGCTTTGCTGGAGCCGGTTTCATAATTATTCTACCATGGTTATCACCACATTGTGCCAACAATTCCCTGACTTCTCACCAGCCACGTCTTCTCAGAACAAAAAGAAATGTTCAGTTGGCAACTTTCCATCAAGTGTGGGCTACACAGATGCCTAACCAGGTTATTAATTCAGGATCACAGAAAACACATTTTGAGCTGAGTAGTGCAAAACCACCAGGGAATTTCCTGTCTCTTCAGGGCAAAACTTTGGACACTAAGTTAACTTCTTTCCTTGCTTCTTCCTACACAGACCTTTCTCTATTCTTCTAGTAGGCTCTATTTTTTAGTGTTAGGTGGTTTTCTTTCAAAGAGAAACAAATTACATTTGAAATATAAGTCTTTCTGTAGTAGGAAATGATCATATCAAACCCTCTCCCCTCTAAACTGCCCCTCCAGACCCTCAAACATCAATAAAATAATTCGGATTGCTCACCTGAGAAGTATTTACAGACCCTAAAAAGCTGGGCCAAGTGTACATAGGATTACTGAAATGTTTTTTTCAGATAACTAGGATGAAAATGAACGTGGATGAGGCTATGACCCATCCAAGCTATGAATTTCAAGATAACTGTCTTTGGGTAACACTTACTCTGAAATTATAAATTAAAACTGGTAAGCCAGTGAAAAACAAAACTAGCAGCAAAACGTATGCAAGAGCGACACCTGCTGGGTGTCTGAGGAAGAGGGGAGGGCTGGACTTAGAAAAGCAGAAAACCCTTAAGGTTTCCAGGTTAAATCACTGAAATGGATAAAAGTTTTCTGGCATCTTAAATAAGAATCTTCTTGTTACTGCCACCAAGAAAATGACAGTAAACAGTGTAGGCATCAAATAAGTCATTTATTCTGACTCTCCTTTCCCCAGGTTCCTTCTAACAGCCAAGAGTCTATGATTTCACTGGGTGGTGAATCTGTTTTCCTAACAATAGCACAAATACTTTTTATGGTGGGGAGAGGTGGGTAGGAGCTCTTAATGGCTCTTTTAATAATTAGGATGGCATGTGTAGGTCACTGAAGGCTTAAACATGCAGACAGTAAAAACAAAATTATTTGTATGAAGTCGATCCTTGATTCTCCCAGGATCCAACATTTGGAACATATTTCTGCCTTTGCTAAAATCGAATAAAATTTGGAATTCTGACCAAGTGGGCTGTTTGCCAACTAATCCAGCTCCTACAACTAGCCAGAAAAGGGGGGGAAAATCATGTGTTAAAACCCAACTCTGTGTAGTCAATTCAGAGAAAAATGTAGGCCGGCTCTGGTTGGACACTGGAGGTCCTGGGGGATGAAAAAGGCCAATTCAGGCCTGCAGGTGGCCTGCACCTGGGAACAGAGTCAATATTCAACGTGGTAGCCTCACTTCCTACAGTAGCTGCAATAAACGAGGCTGCCTTGAATGACTGAACTGAAGAAAAAGTCCTCTGTAGGACAGAAGACTAGACTCACATAAGTGGGGGGAGTTGTGAAGGGGAGAAGACGCTTAAGTTTCTGTTCAACATTTTCCTGCGGATTGACTGGGGGAACAATCCACCCTACCCCCAACCCCACAAGCCTTCTTTCTTCAACAAGCCGTTTCTGTTCTTGGAAGAGTTAACTGATTCACTGCTGCAGGGGAGTCCAAAGCCCTGAGAACTGGGTGTCTTCCCCTTCCTTTCCTTCCAGAAACGCCAGTAGCCTCAGGCAAGCCAAAGCCCTTTCCTCCCGAACGCGCAGTCTCGTGAACTCTGCCGTCTTCAAAAACTCAGCAGTTGGTGGCAGCTCTCTGAAGAGTTGGGAAAGGAGGTGGCATTGCTCTGACGCTGTCCTCTGAAGATGACAGAGCCTCTCGGGGCTGAGGGGACACCAGCTGGACTTGGAGAGGAGGCGGAAGAGGTGCTTGTAGAGGTATTTCATGAAGATCAGGGTCTCAGCCCAAAAGTTGACTTCTGTTTTTTCAAACAGGTAGTCTTCTTCCACCTAAGTCCGATTAAAAAGCCAAAAGTCAACCTTACAGGGGATGCTGACTGGCCCCAGTCCAGAGCAGAGTCCTGGCAGATGCAGAAGCAGTGTGTCCCCTCCCCACCTGACAGAGGGCCCACTCTCGCCTGTCAACACCCCTGTACACACAGCACTTGCAGCCTTGAAGGTCACCTTCTATTTTCACTCGTTGTACTTCTCCACTGGAGAGAAATTTTTTTCCCCCAGACTTAACATGACCTTTGATAAAGATGTGTTTGTGGTTCTCAGCCAAGATATTTTGGGGGCTTGGTGCTGAAAAGGGGACCTCAACACAGGAGGGGGCCCTAGACCTGAAGGTGCATCTAGAAATCAGAGAGGAGGGAGGAAGGGAGATCTGAGCAGCGAAGAGCGAAGAATTGACAAACATGAGACACTAGTCTCTCAGTATGAAACCAAATTTCTATAATGCTGGGGATTTTCAAGGTCATTTTATCACAGACACTTTATCTTGTCTCCTAATTTCCCATAAACAGGCTGCTTTTTGAACTATTGGCCTGCTGGGGATGCCAAGAAGGCCAGCTGGGTCAGACACTGGCAGAGAGGAATTTCAGTTCTCAAGATGCTTTTACGGCTTATCTGGGTCCTCAGTTTCCCTATCTGTTGACTGACCCCCACCTGGAGGGGCTCATAGTTTTCTTCAAGCAGCAGAGACCCTGGAAGGACCCTGATTCTCTGGAAGTGTTTCACCTTCAGACCTAACCATGGGGAGCCCCTGGTCACTCCAATGTTGACGAATAAGCATTCTCCATAATTAAATTCTCAACTTCCAAGGGGCCTCTTTCAAAGACCCCTCCCCACACTGATCGGAAGGCTTACCGTTGGAACTCCACAGCCAGCACGAGAGCTGCCCCAGCAGCACCCTCGGGCTGCTGGGGCCATTTGGAGACTCCCTAATTGCTTACTGCTCTGCAATCTGAGCATCCAGAAGCACACTTTCAGCAGGCACATCAAGCCCATGTAAGCCTGTAAGTGCTGCATCCGGTGCGTGTAGGATCACTCCCACCCACCTCCACTGCCCTGACACCCCAGGATTACCTGATGCACGCTCTCCACACAGGCCATGAGGTCATCACCCTCCCCCAACAGCCATCCTAGCAGGACTGGGAGTCCAGGGGCCAGCTGGTCCCACTGCTGGAGCAGGTCACACAGCACAGCCAGGGCCAGATCCAGTGCGATGGAGGCGTCCACCCGGCAGAAGGCAAATTCTGTGGAAATGAGAGAGGTGAGCCATGAATGTGCTGCTCAGGGCCAACTGGGGAGGCTGTGCAGGACTCCAGGAACGTTAAAGGCTTCAGGTAAAACCACTGCCAGGGACTTCCCTGGTTGCACAGTGGTTAAGAATCCGCCTGCCAATGCAGCGGGCACGGGTTTGAGCCCTGGTCCAGGAAGATCCCACATGCCACGGAGCAACTAAGCCTGTGCGCGACAACTACTGAGCCTGCGCTCTAGAGCCCGCGAGCCACAACTGCTGAGCCCACGTGTTACAACTACTGAAGCCCACGCACCTAGAGCCTGTGCTGAGCAACAAAGAGAAGCCACCACAGCCATAAATGAATGAATGAATGAATGAATGAATGAATGAATCTGCCTTACCAATGCAGGGGACACGGGCTTGATCCCTGGTCCGGGAAGGTCCCACATGCCACGGAGCAACTAAACCCGTGCACCACAACTGCTGAGCTTGTGCTCTAGAGCCTGCGAGCCACAACTACTGAGCCCGTGCGCCACAACTACTGAAGCCTGCACGCCCTAGAGCCCGCACGCCGTAACTACTGTGCCCACGCGCTGCAACTACTGAAGTCCCTGCACTCTAGAGCCCGCGAGCCACAACTACCGAGCCCGCGTGCTGCAGCTACCAAAACCCGCCCACCTAGAGCCCATGCTCCGCAACAAGAGAAGCCACCACAATGAGAAGCCCGCGCACCGCAATGAAGAGTAGCCACTGCTCACAACTAGAGAAAGCCCGCGCGCAGCAACGAAGACCCAATGCAGCCAAAAAAAAAAAAGGAAAATCACTGCCACTAGCCTGGCAGGGGGGAAGCTGGTGGGATACTGGGATACACTCCCTAAGAGTTATTAATCCACTCCTGAATCCTGCTGTCTGTGCAGCTAGAATGAGTCATAGGCCTGAATCCCACCATTTCCATACCCCCTATCCCAGTGTGGACAGAAGCAGCCCCACCTACAAGACTAGACATCTATCTCCCCTCAGCCCTTCTAACTGGAAGGATATCACGAAAGCTTCCCACCCAGCGTCTCCTCTGCAGGCCTGCTGACAATGCCTGAACTCCACTGCTTTGTCCCTTCCTCTGAACCAAATCCCATTGAGCACATAACACATTAACTCTCTAACATCTTAGAGCAGGGCATCAGCAAACTTTTTCTTAAAGGGCCAGAAGGTAAATATTTTAGACTTTGGGAGTCTTACGGTCTCTGACTGAAAGCAGCCATAGACAATATGTAAACAAATGGTTGTGGCTAGGTTCCAATAAAACTTTATTTATGTTCCAATAAAATTTGACTTTCATGTAATTTTTATTTCATAAAATAATATTCTTCTTTTGATTTTTTCCAACCATTTAAAAATGTAAAAACCGTTTGTAGTTCACAGGCCGTACAATGACAGGTGGGGGGCTGGAATTAGCTCATATTCTGCTGCCCTCTGTGTTAGCGTGAAATCGTTTTCCAGAGACTCATTTTCTTAGCTGGATGGAGGAAGGGTGCTAAAAGAGTCGAATGGGGTGCAGAAAGAGGAAGTGGGTGCCTTGGGGAAACCATTGCTTACTTCACCATTTTGCCTTAGACAGTCCTAAATATGGGTTCGAAGGGAGGCTCAGGGCGTTGACATTTCTGCTAACAACCCCGTGTCTCCCACCCCCAACCTGGAGGAGGCCTGAAACGTAGGACTGAAATCCCACCGCACAGACAATAAATCTCTATGGATGCATCCATACACCAATGCTTATCTTTCAATGACACACTTCTACTGAGACCTTATCTTTCTCAAATCCACATCTCCACTCCAGCCCACAGACCTGTCTGTGACCATTTGGCCCCCAAAGAGACTTGCTCAGCACACAGGGAGAAGCCTCAGAGTCTGGAATGGAAAGCTGAGTTCCCCAGGGCGTTGAACCAGGCTTAGTGGACCTATTAGGTGCCGGTCCCTAAGCAAGTCCTTTCTCTCCAGTCCTTCAGCATCCTTTGGGTTGGGTATTACCATCCCTACTTCACAGGTGAGGAATCCAGGCACAGATACGTTAACTCACTTGCGTACAGTCAGAGAGCTTTAAGTGGCTATAAAGAAACCGGAATTGACAACAAGTTTCACGGTGCATGCAGAGCACAGATTTGGAGGATTAGCACCAAACATTCCAGAGATGTAGGTCTTCCTGGTGAGATAAACAGAGTTGGTGAACCTCCAGCAGGGCCAGCACTACATAGAGCCCATGACTCACGGAAGCAGCCAAAGGATCAATGTTACTATCCTCAGAGCCCCAAATCAATCCCTCAGGACACCTGCCCCTTAGGCTCTGCAGCCTGGAATCAGGCTTCAAACTGGGAAACAGAAAAGGTTGGGGGGAGGCGTGAAGGTACATTTTAGCTGTCGGTGTGAGCCATGTGTTGGTCCAGCCTTCACCTATAATACAATCTCTATTTTTATCTCTACTGACTCCCCTGTGTAGTTCTCAACTGGTTTAGAGTCTGTATGGGGAAGAGATACCATTAATCGGCATCTTTCAAACCTCAAAGAACTGAAAATACACATGAAGATCAGCATACAATTAAACACATAGCAGATGCTCAAAACATTCCAGTTTATGGCTCTAGAGATCATGAAATCTCTTCCTTTACCCCACTTGATTTGGTTTGAATACTAACACAGGGACTGCCACAAAGAAAGCCAGAAAGAAGCTGATAATAACGAACACTTTCCTTCTATTTGAACTCTTATTGCTCCCACCACCAGGAGGGAGGTATCCTTATTTAACAAACAAGGAAGTTGTGCTCACAGAGGTTGGGTAACAGGTCCAAGTTTGCACAGTTAGCAGTGATGGCACTGAGCTAAGTCTCCCTCAGTCATAGGCCAACCCCCCCCCTGCAGGGAAGCCATGGAGAAACACTCCCAGTAACCCATGGAGATGAATAAGTCAGACTCAGTTTTATCACTTTTATTCATGAAAAAGAGCTCCCAGCTGGGGGCCATATTTTGAAAAAAAGGGGCAAAGCTGTAAGTCCTCAGTATTGTGGCACCAGCAGCAGGTCAGCTTATCTTGAAATCTTCCAGAAAAACCTGCCCTCTGCTGATTCACCCGTTTTCCCCCGCAACCCTTCTTTTTGTCTCCTTAAGGCAAGGACTGAAAGCCCCATAGGGAAGAAAACAGTTTCATCCACCAGCAAAACCAGTGCCTGCAGCTCAGGCAACATTCCTGCTGGGTCCATGAAGAACACTTGGAGGTGACCAGAGATGCCACCAGGAAGGCCAGACTAATGCACCTGCCCCACCTGGCACGACAGACATCCTCCATCCTGCACCATTTTGCTGTGCATCATGCTTAGGAAGTGGCAGGAGAGTGACAGGAATGACAGACGCACAAGAGGAGAGCTGGTGTGTTGGCTGGAAGTGAAATCTACTAGAATTATAACCATCCAAACACTGACCCTGCAAGGTGAGGAGAGATGGGGAAGGGACACTGGGTTGGGGGTGAGGGCAGGATTACTTGGATTTAGACCTGCTTGAGGGGCCAGATGCACCTCACCAAGTTCCCTCTTTTTCTACCTTGCCCTGGATGAAGATTGCTCAGCCAGAACAGCCCAGATCTCTACTGGCCAAATGCCTTCTGAAGGGGAGGCTGAAGAGTAGGGGGAGGAATTTTTCACCTAACCATACAGGCCAGCCAAGCTCTCACAGGCCTGCAGGTCCATCGAGGAAGCAAGAAAGCAAGTGACCAAGCAACAAGTCTGTCGGAAGAATCTGTTGTGTGTCCAGAACAGCCAAAACAACCTGGAAAAATACAACAAAACTGGAGGACTCATACTTCCCAATTTCAAAACTGGCATAAGGATAGACATAATATAGATCAATGGAATAGAGCTGAGTGTCCAGAAATAAACTCTCACAATTACAGTCAATTGATTTTTGACAAGGGTGTTAAAACAACTGGCTGGGGGGAAAGAACAGTCTTTTCAACCAGTGGAGCAAAGACAACTGGATATTCACATGCAAAAGAATGAAACTGGACCCCTACCTCACAACATATATAAAAATAAACTCAAAATGTATCAAAGACTGAAGTTTAACAGGTAAAACTATAAAACTCATAGAAAAATACAGGAGTAGGCAATGGTTTCTTAAATGTGACATCAAAAGCACAAGCAAAAAAAGTTAGACTTCATCAAAATTGAAAATTTTTGTACTTCAAAGGACATCATTAAGAATGCAAGGGGACTTCCCTGGTGGCACAGTGGTTAAGAATCCGCCTGCCAATGCAGGGGACACGGGTTCGATCCCTGGTCCGGGAAGATCCCACATGCCGTGGAGCAACTAAGCCCGTGCACCACAGCTACTGAGCCTGTGCTCTAGAACCCATGTGCCACAACTGCTGAAGCCTGTGCACCCTAGAGCCCATGCTCCGCAACAAGAGAAGCCTCTGCAATGAGGAGCCCACGCCCCGCAACAAAGAGTAGGCCCCGCTCACCACAACGAGAGAAAGCCCATGCCCAGCAACAAAGACCCAACGCAGCCAAAAATAAATAAAAATTAAAAAAAAAAAAAAAAAAAGAATGCAAAAAACCTCACAGAATTGGAGAACATACAAGGGATTTGTATCTAAAATACATAAAAAACTCTTAAAACCCAATAATAAAAAGACAAATAACCCAGTTAAAACCTGTGCAAAGGGTCTGAATAGACATTTCTCCAGAAAAGATATACAAACGACCAATAAGCACATGAAAAGATACTTAGCTTCATTAACCATCAGGGAAAGACAAATCAAAACCACAATGAGAAACCACTTCATACCTACTAGTATAACTTTAATAAAAAAGATAGATACTAAGTTTTGGTGAAGATGTAAAGAAATTAAAACGCTCATATATTGCTGGTAGGAATGTAAAATGGTGCAGCCACTTTGGAAAACAGTCTCAAAGTCTCTCCTGCTCTTAGGTATATAACTAAGAGAAGTTAAAGAAACATATGTCCACACAGAAATGTGTACATGAATGTTCATAAGAGCATTATTCATAAAAGCCAGTAAGTGGAAACAACCAAAACGTTCATGAACCAATGAATGCATAAATGAAATGTGGTACATCCATGCAATGGAATATTATTCAGCTATAAAAACGAATGAAGTACTGATACATGCTACAACACAGATGAACCTTGAAAACATGCTAAGTGAAAGAAGCCAGACACAGAAGACCACATATTGTATGATTCCACTCATACAAAATGTCCAGAACAGGCAAATCATAGAGACAAAAAGTAGAGTAGTGGTTGCCAGGGGTTGGAGAATGAGGAATGACTGCTGATAGATACAGTGTTTCTTTTTGAGTTGATGAAAATGTTCTCGAATTGGATAGTGGTGATGGTTGTACAACCTTATGAATATACTGAAATTTGTACATATGCACACTTTAATTTGATGTATTTTATGCTATATGCATTACATCTGGGCTGGGGGGCATGGAGAGTGTGGAAGGCTGAAAAATGGCCTCCCAAAAGATATCTATGTCAAGTCCCCGGACACTGTGAATGTTACTTTACTTGGAAAAAGGGTCTTTGCAGATGTGACTAAGTTGAGCCCGATACTGAGATGAGGAGATAATCTTGGATGATCTGGGTGGCCCCTAGATGCCATCACAGTTGTCCTAATAAGAGAGGGGCAGGGGGAGGTTTGACACTAGATGCACATAGGAAGACACACAGAGGAGAAGGTGATGTGAAGACAGAGGCAGAGGCTGGAGTGATGCAAGCAAGGAAATGGAGACAGCCTCCAGAAGCTGGAAGAGGCAAGGGCCAGATTCTTCCCTAGAGCCTGCAGAGGGAGTGTGGCCCTGCTGACACCTTAATTTCAGACTTCTGGCCTCTAGAACTGTGAGACGATAAATTGGTATTGTTTTAAACCACCAAGTTTGTGGTCATTTGTTACAGCAGCCACAGGAAACTAATACGGAGGAACCAAGGGTAGGTTGTGGGATTTCTTTTTGGAGTGATGAAAATATTCTAAAACTGTTTGTGCTGACGGTTGCATAAGTCTATGAGTATGATAAAAAACACTGAATCATACTCTTTAAATGGGTGACTTGTATGGTATGTGTATGGTATATCTCAGTAAAACTACTACGTTAAAAAAAAAACTCTGCTATGTGCCCAAGTTAGTTCCAGTTGCTGGGAGGAAGCCTGGCCACAGGGCCTGCCTGGAAAGGGCTAGTCTACTTGAGGAGCCAAATGTCTAGAGCCCTCAAGCTTGCTTGTGGGGCCCAGGCCTCAGGTGCTGGAGGACTCTGCAGAGGTGAACGGTTGGGTCAGAAGGCGGAGAGAAGGCTCGAGAAGACTTCCGGGAGGAGCTGGGACTCTGCCTGGCCCTTCACCGTACAGCCAGGAAACAGGTGCTGACGGTCTGCTCTGGGGCCGGTGCTGTGCTAAGTACTGTGGGAAAGCAAAGCAAGTGGTTGACATGTGCTGTCCTCAGGAAGCTGGTGGTCTAGACTGGAAGGTCAGGCGAACACTCAGGCAACGGTAAGGAATCAGGTGCTCCATGGAGTGGTCTGGATCCCAAGAGCTGCAGGAGTCAGGGGAGGGGAGACGTCAGTGCGGGGGAAAAATCATCTCCTAGACTCTCCCCAACTGGCTACGTAGCTAAGGCAAGCCCCCTCTGGGAACGCTTCAAGCGGGAAAGGGGTGCTGGCACACACTCATGTCTCTGGGGGACAGTGCAAGGCAGACTGGATTAACAGTCACTTGGAAGCGAGTTGGAAACCCAACAAATGAGCGTTTAGAACTGGTTAATCCTGTGCTTTCCATCCTTGAGAATGAATAACTCGCTTGGATTGCAGGGGAGGGCAGCAGACAAGAGGCTGCAGGGCTGCTGCCGCGTAGACTTCCTCTTGCTACTGCTCCGGCCACATCAGGGCTCTCCTGCCAAGGCGGACACCTGGGGATCAGAAACTCCTACTTGCTCCCCTGCCGTCTTCTTTCCCACCTCCAGGAAGAGGCCCACCTTGGGGCTGGAAGCTGAAGTGCAGGCTTCACGCAGTATGCTGGATCCACTCAAAGTCCCAGGCTGTGTCCCCCGACTAAGAGAAGGGATCATTTCTAGGCAGGTAGACAAGCAAGTCATAGGCTTTGAGGTCATTTTCAACTGTACGGATTAAAATGAAAGTGCCGACATAGATTTTTTCTCTGTTGCCAACCTTAAAAACCAATTCAGACCATGGATTAGAAACCTACCGTCTGATTCTAAAGTATCATGGGGGAGATGCCTTCTAGACCAAGGCCATTGGTCAAGCCTCCTTCCCAGTCCTTCCCAAGAGAGGTCAAGTCAGCCCAGGAAATGCTGAGCAAATGGTGATGGGTTGGATTCTCCCTGCCACTAGCTCTGGAGAATCCTGTTTCAGGCACTTGTGGAAAATCCCTCAACCCTGCCACCCAACCAACTCTCTGCTCCCCCTACCCATTTACCCATCAATTCAAGCTTTTATCTCCCCACAAGTATTTATCGATCACCAGATAGGGGGTTGGGAGGGAGGGGGGACTGTGAGAAACATGAGGAAAATTCCAGGCCCTTCTCTCAGAGAGCAGATAGTTTAGTCAGAGGCAAGCTGACACATATGAAGTGTTAGGAAATAGTCCAAGATGGTGCATGACAGGGACTAATTGTACCATTACTAGCAGTAATGAAAGGACAGGAGAAAAAAAAAAAGTGGGGAGTGGGAGGAGGGAGAGCTACACGGAGGGGAAACTCGGGCAGGCAGAGGCCAAGCATAGCTGGGATGAAAAGGAGGAGCAGAGGGGCTTCCCTGGTGGCACAGTGGTTGAGAATCCGCCTGCCAATGCAGAGGACACGGGTTCAAGCCCTGGTCTGGGAGGATCCCACATGCCGCGGAGCAACTAGGCCCGTGAGCCACAACTACTGAGCCTGTGCATCTGGAGCCTGTGCTCCGCAACAAGAGAGGCCGCGATAGTGAGAGGCCCGCGCACCGCGATGAAGAGCGGCCCCCGCTTGCCGCAACTGGAGAAAGCCCTCGCACAGAAACGAAGATACAACACAGCCAAAAATAAATAAATAAATTAATTAATTAAAACCCCTTCATTAAAAAAAAAAAAAGGAAGGGCAGGGAGGTTAGACCTGCCTGTTTAAGAGGGGGGTTTGGGGGAGCTGGAGGTGAAGATGGAGGGGCAGACGGCCTAGAGCAGGCTTGGGGGGGCAGAGTTGAGTAAGTACAACTGTGCTTCCTTTTTTGTGAGTGAAAATATTTTAAGGTTTCACTAAGCTGTTTCCAGACAACTTCATCATTTCCAGTCTTCTCCACAGATTTCTTCACATCCTCCTCAGCAGGGCAAGAGCCTGTATTTTAACTAGTCATGAGAAACAAGTGTGGAACCGAAGCTTGGTTCAGCTGCTGACTCTGCCATTCAACTCTTGCAGGGTCTCCAGGAACCTCACTGCCCCCTGCCCCTGCTGACCCTCTACCCCTAGAGCCGAGGCTCTCCGCTCTCCAGGGCCCTCGGAGCCAGGGCTCAGCGGTGGGATCTCCAGGCACTGCGGTCAGTGAGAGGACTTCCTAAACCATCAAAGGTCATCATCTCAGACTTTACCATGAAACAGAGCTCCCAGATGACCCTGACCTGAGACAGATGACCCAGAGGAAGGTCTGTCCTAAGGAACGGAGAGAGGTGGCCCCTCCAGCAGCTCTGATGAACCCAGCAGGAAGTCTGGGTCGGGGAACATGGGTATTCGTGGTATTAGTCTCTGTTCTTTAGCTGAATATTTTGAAAATTTCATCAAAGAAGACGCGAATGTGCCAGTCGGTGCTCCCAAGGGCAGCCCAGCAGGCACTGAGACCACTGCCCACGCACTCACGGCTCTGCGCCGTGCCCTGGATGAGTCAGCCCCTCCCCTCACTCCCTCTTGGCCATGGTACTAAGTCTGGCCGGGAACTCAGACTTCAGCTGGCCCAGGTGGACCCTTCTTCCTCCTCCTACTTCTGTTTCTTCTTTTTGTTTTTTAAGCCCTGAAAACCACTGTTTAAAAGACCGTACACGTAGGACTTCCCTGGTGGTGCAGTGGTTAAGAATCTGCCTGCCAATGCAGGGGACACGGGTTCGAGCTCTGGTCCGGGAAGATCCCACATTCCGTGGAGCAACTAAGCCCCGTGCGCCACAACTACTGAGCCTGCGCTCTAGAGCCCGTGAGCCACAACTACTGAACCCGCGTGCCACAACTACTGAAGCCCGCACACCTGGAGCCCGTGCTCCACAACAAAGAGAAGCCACCGCAATGAGAATCCCATGCACCGCAACAAAGAGTAGCCCCCACTCGCCACAACTAGAGAAAGCCCGCATGCAGCAACGAAGATCCAACGCAGCCAAAAATAAATAAATAAATAAATACATACATAAATTTATTAACAAAAAACAAAAAGACCGTACACATAGAGGCAACCAAACACACACAGC
This sequence comes from Balaenoptera physalus, assembly GCF_965194825.1. Classification (NCBI taxonomy): domain Eukaryota; kingdom Metazoa; phylum Chordata; class Mammalia; order Artiodactyla; family Balaenopteridae; genus Balaenoptera; species Balaenoptera physalus. The sequence goes on along the minus strand of NC_138894.1, from coordinate 62,600,894 downwards.
TCCGGGGTTCCCAGGCCCCACGGGACCCAGCGGAAGCACCAGGCAGCAGTGCAAATGGACTGCTGGGTCCTCACACAAGTTTGGTACAGCTCACATGGTTTTTTAAATATCAGATTTCTCATAAAAATCCAAATGCCTAGCATCTTTGGAAAATTCAGAAAATTAGAACCTGATGTCTCTATGCCTGTGTTTTACTGCGACTTAACAGCTGCTTGGAGCAGAGCAGTGGCCACGCCCTGTAGGAGGCATCTGTGTGCCCTATCTGGCCCTACTGCCTCCCACCTCACCCCTGCAGGCATGCGGGCTTGTGGCGCCTACACTAGGGTACCCAGGAGGGCAGCTGGCCTCCAGCCAGCCCCTTACCTGTACAGACGAGAACACTGAGACCCTCAAACAAAGCTCTCTCCTCACATCCCCTCCACTGCTTGCTGGGCCTTCCCCCTCCCTCCACCTCGCACGGCTGTGGTTTCCTCATCATTCCTTCTGTGTGATGGATCTTCTTCCTATCGTGACTTAGCCAGGCCTACTCATCCCTCCGGACCCAACTCAAGTCCTGTGGTCTGGGTCTCTCCAGCCCACTGCGACCTGTCTCTGCTCGTACCTGTATTCAATGTGTTCACAGATGGTGAGGAAACGCATTCCGTGGCTGAGCCCCGTGTCTCTCCTCTTCCTGGGATCACCCATGAGATAGCAGTGGGCACACAGCAGATACCACTCACTTGGCACTTGACTAGAGCCTTGTACTAAAGCAACTGACTTAGGGCTTTGTTGAGTTTCCCCAATGGGAAAACCTCAAGATCGCAAGAGTCCGGTCACACGTGGAGACAGGATTATTGTTGCCACTTTACATTTAAGGTTATTGAGGTTTAGAGAACTTACTCTTTCAAGATCACCCAGGTTGTACGTGGTAGGGCCAGATACAAACCCAGATACAGGCTTGTCTGACTTCAGAGCCTGTATTCTGGACCATTCTGCTAAGCTACCTATAAATGTTGATGAACAGATGGATGGATGAATAAACTGATTATTTCCTGTTTGCCGCCCCCCACCTCCCACCCCCAGACCCATTCTTTGTCCTTCTCTATCCCGCTCAGTGCCCCAGGAATTTGATCTCCATGGATCAACCCAAGTTTCCTTGCCACCTGGCTTCTACCTAGATTCTTCTAATAGGGAGGGAACACTGAGATTTTGGAAGGCAGGAAGAGAGAGAAGTTGGGTGTTTCTTTCCTGTATCCTTCCCTGCAAGTTGCCAAGGTTCTGGTGGTGGCTGTAACCCCTGACTCAGCTCCCACTGGGTTCTGTAACCTCAGTCCCCCTGCTCTCAGCTGCAGGGTGTAGGGGCAGTGGTAGTTTCCTACCACTGCTGGTCTCTAAGTGCCTCCCTTCACCTGGCAGTTCTCAACCTCGACATGTTACCCCCCAGGGGACATTTGCCAATGTCTGGAGACATTTTTGGTTGTCACAATTCAGAGGAGGTGGTGATACTGGCATTGCTGGGTAGGGGCCGGGGATGTAGCATTGCTGCTACAATGCCCAGGACAGTCCCTTCTCCAAAATGTTGACAGTGCAGAGGCTGAGAAACCCTGCTTTAACCCTACCCACAACCTTGCACAACTGCAAAGAGTCCCTTCAGTGAAGTCTCTTGAAGTAAACACATGGAGGGAGGGATGGAGCTCTTCAGTGTTCATCAGGAACCAGAGACCTGGGTCTCTATCTGGGGCAGAGGAGGAGGAGCTCACCTCCTCACCCCCTTTTTCTGGAAGGCAATCCCTAGCCTTACCCCACCAGCTCTCTGGGCAGAGAGGTGAAAACAGGTGGAAAGCAGCCACGTGAGATGAACAGCCTGCTACAGAGCCCTTTCTGTCCGGAAGTGGAAAAATTTTCCAGTTCTGGAGGGAAAGGATAAAAACACCATGATTTGAAATTCTAAAAATAGTTGGGGAAAAAAAAATCTTTCAAATATTAGTAATTTGCTTTTTCTTAATTTTCTAGCTATTTTCATATGGAACAAATGATCTGGGTTCCCAAAAGTTCCTGTAGACCCAGCTCCCAAAGACTGAGATCCCCACAGGTATAGTCATGTGCCTGATGCAAACCTTTTTCCTGGTGACCTATCATGAAACCAGAGATACTGCAGCAAATCCTTTGTTTTCATTTTAAAGAAAAGATATATTTTTTTAAAAAAACTTTATTTTTAAGGTTAAAAAAACTATAATTTAAAAAATGTGGGCACACCTCAAATCACTGGGTAAATATATATACGTATATTTCCCCTCCCTCCCGGTTTTAAAAATGGATACAGCCTAATGAATGAAAACAAGTAAGCATTTCCTAAGAGTAAAAAGTGTGCACTTCTTATTCAGTAGGGCCATACTTCACCAAAAAGGGGTTGATAAATTAAATTACAGCTGGTTAATAGTTCACTTGGCTCAAAGCTTATAAAAATACTTGCATTTGTTCACTTCTAACCACACCAAAGAATAAGAAATGAATTCAAGCAAATATCACCCTCAGGCAACAACACTGTGGAAAAGACCTGGTTCTCCTAGAGGCTTGCAATCTGAGGAGGAGGGAGTGGCACCCACCAGCTCTCCACCTTTCCAAGGGACTGCAGTTTTGTGTGCAACACTCTGTCCCATTTCTTGTGGTGACCTCCCAAGGTCAGCGGGGAAGAGTCAGGCACACATGGGCTTTGTCCGTGGCCGTTCCAGAGCAGGATAACCAAGGCGTGCCCCTGGGGCCCTGGTGTGTGAAGGGGCCACAGGGTGAGGGATGAGCTGGATCCAGACCAGAGATGCTCTGGATGATAGCGCTGGGCCCACACTTGGCATTCCTCTGTTCAGTGAGGATAAATCATGCCAGCCCTCCCTTCCTGCATGGGGTGCTAAGGCAGCCTCTGGTCCCCAGATGAGCTGGGCCCTCTCCAGCACTTCCCTTGCACTTGGCCTGCTCCTTGGTGATTTCACTCTGTTGAGCCTCCCAAAGCGGGCAATCACCTCCACCTCTTTGTGGAAATTGAGCGCCTTGTGTGCTTTATTCCTCTCTACATGGTCACTCACCCCAAGGTGCTCCTCCTGGAAGGGGCAGTCTGACCCCTCTCTCCCTGCCCCTGCCCAGTGAGCCAGTGAGGGCAGGCAGGAGAGCCTTTGATGGAGGTGGGGTACAATGAGGATGCCTATAGATTGGGAAGCCCTCTTGGGGGTGGGGGGAAGCTGGGCAATCTGAGACTGCTTCTTCCATCAGCCTCTTCTTCCTCTGCCTGGGCAGAGTTCAGCAGCTCTGCAGGCACATTCCATATTCCTTATTCACCAGCTTGGATCTTGCAATTTCTCTTTTCCCTTTCCTTGAAGTCACTCTAGATTTCTTTAGTTGATTTCACTATTGGAATTTCTTTCTCTTACAGGGAATTTCTTCTCAGCCTGAGCTCTTACGACTGACCAGCTCCTTCTGAATTCTTCCTGAGGTTTCTCTGGCCCTCAGCGCACCCCCTCATACTCCTCCCTGGTTCCCCACTCCCATCCTCAACCCTTTCAGCTTATTCAGGGCTCGAGGTGGGAGACAGGAAGAAACCAAATGACTGATTCATTTCAGCACAGCTGTTGTGAGCACAAGGCGCTGTGCCAGGAGCCAGAGCTCCCCTGAAGATGTGTCCAGTCCAGGCCCGGACACAGCACAAAGCTCCAGATGGGGGGCTGCCCAGCTCCCCCAAACACACTGGTGGGATATGGAAGGTAGTGGATGAGGATGGTCCGGAAGTGTATCTGAAGACTAGAAATTTAAAATCAGAAACATCCAGGACGGCAATTTTTCTCTCCTGAGAACCTTCCCACTATCACCTCCCAGCCTTTATCCAGAATCCAGAAAGCTCCCTTATAGGTATCCTCTCCTCATTCCCAGGCTTTTACAGCTCTAAACTGAACCAAGACAGTCCATGGTAATATAATGAGCGAATCAAGGTATACACAACTCCTAAACTCACAAAGTGATTTTTTAAAAAATTTATTTATTAATTTATTTTTATTTTTGGCAGCATTGGGTCCTCGTTGCTGCACGCGGGCTTTTCTCTAGTTGCGGCGAGTGGGGGCTGCTCTTCGTTGTGGTGCTCAGGCTTCTCATTGCAGTGGCTTCTCTTGTTGCGGAGCATGGGCTCTAGGCGCGTGGGCTTCAGTACTTGTGGCACACGGGCTCAGTAGCTGTGGCTTGAGGGCTCTAGAGCACAGGCTCAGTAGTTGTGGCGCACGGGCTTAGCTGCTCCGCGGCATGTGGGATCTTCCCGGACCAGGGCTCGAACCTGTGTCTCCTGCATTGGCAAGTGTATTTTTTTTTTTTTAAATTAATTTTATTTATTTATTTATTTTTGGCTGAGTTGGGTCTTCGTTGCTGCGCATGGGCTTTCTCTAGTTGCAGTGAGCGGGGGCTACTCTTCATTGCGGTGCGCAGGCTTCTCATTGCGGTGGCTTCTCTTTGCTGCGGAGCACGGGCTCTAGGCACGCGGGCTCAGTAGTTGTGCCTCAAGGTTCCAGAGCGCAGGCTCAGTAGTTGTGGCACAGGGGCTTAGTTGCTCTGTGGCATGTGGGATCTTCCCAGACCAGGGCTTGAACCTGTGTCCCCTGCATTGGCAGGCGGATTCTTAACCACTGCGCCACCAGGGAAGTCCTGGCAGGTGGATTCTTAACCACTGCGCCACGAGGGAAGCCCCTCACAAAGTGATTTTAAGATATATAAACAGTGCTCAAAATGTAAGTGCCTGTGATTTCAAAGTTTCTGGGGAGTTTGTACCTTGAGATTGAGCTCACTCCCAGGTTAGCCAAGGCCTTCCTTATCTGTGGCCAACATTCCCCAGCAGCCTCCCTGCAACTGCGGTTGGCCTCCCAAAGGCATCGGAACCACCTGCTGCCATGACCCGGGGCTGGGGGAGGTGAGGCTGAGGCTGGAGAAGCCTGAAGGGAGGGAAGCGAAAGGAAGGGAGAGGCCACAGAAAATCTCTTTTTTAAAGAACAAGCCAAGGAAGCCATGACCATTCAGAGAATACAGAGCAGTGAGGCTCTGGGTTTTTAGCAACTAAAAAGGAGAAAAGATCAAACTGTGGCAGGATGGATGTAAATGAGCTGCTAGGAAGAGCATCTGGGTCTTAAGGGTTTTGAGGCCCTGGAGTTCACTGCCCACAACAGCTCCTTTGCTTTCAGTATCAGCCCTTTGGTGGGGAGGGTGGGAGGAGGGATTAGGAGGAGGAGGAACTCTGGGAAGAAGCCGGTTGTTTTTGACCTTGAGGATGTTTTGATCTTGCCATGAATGTTACTAGTAAAAACAATCAACATAAAACTAAACTGACAATGGCTAAATAGCACAAGATAAAATTCATAATAATCGACCAAAGAAGTCATTCTGTTTGTGACACTGAAAACTGCAAATGATAATAATAATAACTAGGGGGGAAAATGTGACTTGGTGGAAACGAACATACAAACAGAAACAAAAAAAAACTTGACGAAGTCTAAAACCAGGTATGGTAAAACTCTTACTAAAATTTTTGACTTAAAAAGCAAACCTTCACTGCCAAATTTACAGATAAAAGAGTTGAAACTTAAGAAAATAAGGGAGAACATTAGAAAATTTTAACTGCTCTATCGAGAAAATCGATCAAGGAATTAAACTGGCTTGATGGAGTTACATTGGAAAATAATTTCTTGATGAAAATTTATTAATGTTGGTATAATTCAGATTAAAAATTTGTACTTACATGGAGTTGCCATGTTCTCCAAGTCAAAATGGTGAGGTCAAAACACAATGAACTCATTTTGAAATTTCGGTTGGCTTGAAGGGACAGAAAGGAAGCAAGTCTCCTCTGAGTTTCGTCCTTGCTCAAGGAGTACTCAGGCCTGCTCCCAGAGCCTTCCCATCCCTAGACTCATAGCCTCCCACCTCTCATCTGAATCCAGTCTCTGGCAGTGTGAACAGTGCTTTGGCACTCTCTCCTCAGCTACATCCTGCCCTTTCTTCCCAGGGGCAGCTCATCCCTGGCCCTCACCTCTGTATCCACAGTCACCTGTCCTGACAATTGTATCTCTCCATCCCCACTGCCCCTCTGAGGTTCACCCTTACCAGTCTTCCTTTTGGAACTATGGCAACCTTCCAACCAGCCTCCTTGCTTCCAGTCTTATCTTTCTTGTCTCTAAGTCATCCTCTACCCTATGGTCTGGGTAATATTTCTAGCACTTCCTTTAAAAGTCTTCAGTGGCTCCTCAAAGCCCAAGTGTCCTAACTCCTTAGCATGAAAGGCTCTTTCTGCCTGGCTCCCCTGCCCCCATAGTTACAGGACTAAGTACGTCCATGGCTCTCTTGTATCACACCCCCATCACTAGTAGATGGGCCATACCAGGCTTTAGATCCACATCTTCCTTCATTCTGTGCTGTTGAGTCCCTCTCTCCCTAAGTTCTTCCCTCGCCTTAGTCCAACCTTTTCAGCATCTCTTTGGTGACCTCTTCATTTCCAGAGAGACTCCTGGTTCCTCAGCCTTATTCCTTCCGTTTCTTTCCAGATCTAGCAGAATGAGGTCAATGTGTCTTAGAGAGTGAGGATGGGGCAGTACACACCTGCTATTCCTTGTCAGAGCAGACCTAGGAGAATCCATCAAGAAAGGACCTCCAGTTCCTCAAAAAGTTAAACACAGAATTCCCATATAATCCAGCAATTTCACTCCTAGGGATACATCCAAAAGAACCGAAAACAAGTACTCAGACAACAACTTGAACATGAATGTTCACAGCAGCATTATTCACAATAGTCAAAAGGTGGAAACAATCCAAATGTCCATCATTGGATGAACAGATAAACAAAATATGGTATATCCATACAACAGAATATTACTTGGGCATAAAATAAATGAAGTACTGATATAGGCTACAACATGGATGAAGCTGGTAAATATTATGCCTAGTGAAAAAGGGCAGGCAGAAAAGGTCATACATTATATGATTCCATTTATATGAAATATCCAGCATAGGAAAATGGATGGATACAGAAAGCAGACTGGTGGTTGCAAGGAGCTGGAAGGAGAGGTTAGGATAGGGAGTGACTGCTTAATGGATGTGGGATTTTTGGGGGGTGATGACAGTGTTCTGAAACTAGAGGGTGGTGATGGTTGCACAATATTATGAATTACTCAGTGCCACTGAAGAGTATACTTTATAATGGTTAATTGTAGGTTATGTGAATTTCACTTTAATAATAAAAAAAAAAATACAAAAAAGAAAAGACCTCTTTGGGGATGGAGCCAGAGGGTGTGCCAAGAACAGAGGATGCCGGGTAATTCAATTCTGTACCCTTGTGGCTTTAAATAAAAGGGGTGGGTAAGAAAGGGGCTCTTCAATGAGTACTGCTCCCCAGGACATAGTTCCCAAAGACCAGCCCTGAGCAGGTGTGTGAGGGGTGGAAAGAGGAAGGTGTACATAGGGGTAAAAAGTGCAGAGGGAAGAGGGGCCAGCCCTCCCTCCTGCTGCAGGTGTTGCCTCACACAGGGACAGAGGTTTAAGGCTCAGGGGACTAGAAAGGTTGCAAGCCTAGGAGGGTGGTCTGAATGGCCACTGAGGAGGGAAGCCTTGTTTTCCTACACCTCATCACGTTCGGTAATAAAGCAAGACATCTTACGCCTAGAAGCACCTGCCAGGTAAGGCTCATATGTAAGTGGAGCCCGTGAAATAGAGTTTTATGCACAGAGCAGAGATCAGATCACGAAGCTGTAAGGAGAAATCTTTTTACCCGAATTACACAGACCCACTCGTCTGGTTTCCATTTCATTGCCTGAGTCTGTTTTATAGTTGTGCTTTTTCATGAAAGCTTTTTAGGGAGGCTATTCCCTGATGTCATGCAAAAAAAATGTCTGAATACAATTACGTTACAGAGCAGCGCTCTTGGAAGAGAACTCAGCCACAAAGCTTGCTGGTGTCCTGTTTCCTTCCCTTTAAAAGCCATTTTGTCTGCTCTCTAAAAACAGAAGCCCCCAACCCCAGCTCTTCCGGTCCCTCTATCTGTCAGAGTGCCCAGTGGCACCGAGCTGGGAAATGCATGCAGAACTGGGGACCCCCAGGGATGTGGGCGGGCCGTCAGGGAGTGGTGTCCAGCTCTGGGGACCAGCATACAGTCCTGAACCGCCTTGTCTAAGGTCACACATCTTACAATCAAGATGAGGAACAGAGCTTCCTTCTATAGGCTTTCTCAGGAATCTCCTCTAGAACCTCCTTTCCACTTCCTTTCTATCCCCTTGCCTGATTCAGACTTGCCTCCAGGGCTCGGGGAATGGTTTTTCTTAAAAGCTCTCATGAAAAACAGCTCTTCTCAATCAAAATCTGTTGTATTGTGAGCAAATTCTCCTCATTTTTCATCCTGTCCCTGTTTCTTTCTCCTCCTGCCAGAAGGCTCCATATTCCTGACTTTCCAAGAGAGGCTGTTCCTTCTTTCCCTCAGTCTCTGACTCACACAGGTCAGCCTACGCCTTCTGCCACTTCGAGACAACCCTCAGACAACCCTCGCCTCCTTCGCACTCAACAATCACTCGCTCCTTTTGAAGTTCAAACTAACCACCTCCCTATTCTTGTTAATCCTTTAGAGACCTGGCCTTTCTCAATGACGCAGAGTCACTGCCACCCAACTGGTGACTTCAACATCCGTAAAGATATGCCTCCCAGTATGTGGTTTTGACGTTCTTCAACCTCTTTAATTCCAATACTCTCCATCTCCAATTTCACTCTACTCCCAATAACCAAGAGAGCACCTGAGATCTTGTCATTACTTGGAATTGTTTCGACTTCAAGATCTCAAATTCTGGGGCTTCCCTGGTGGCGCAGTGGTTAGGAATCCACCTGCTGGTGCAGGGGACACGGGTTCGAGCCCTGGTCTGGGAAGATCCCACGTGCCGCGGAGCAACTAGGCCCGTGAGCCACAACTGCTGAGCCTGCGCGTCTGGAGCCTGTGCTCTGCAACAAGAGAGGCTGCGATAGTGAGAGGCCCGTGCACTGCGATGAAGAGTGGCCCCCGCTCGCCGCAACTAGAGAAAGCCCTTGCACAGAAACGAAGACCCAACACAGCCAAAAAAATAAATAAATAAATAAATAAATTTATTTAAAAAAAAAAAGATCCCAAATTCTAAGCTTTTTCATCACTTTTAAATGAATATCATCATCGCTAACATTTATGGAGCACTCATTATGTGTAAGCACTATCATAAGTACTCCATATAAATTAATTACATATGTATTCATTACAATGACCTTTTGAAGGTTTTATGAGCCCCATTTTATAAATAAAGTAAGCAGAGACACGTGAGGGTATGGGATTTAAACCCTACAGTCTATCCACTATGGCCTCTATACCATATGGCCTCTCTGATATCCCTAAAACAACTGTTTAACCTTCTACTTCTTCCACTGGAACTACCCCCGCACCCTAATCCTGACCAGCCTTGACCCTGCCCTTCTCTCAGGCCATCACTTGCCTCTCTCTATATATCCTGGGCTCCCTGGGTCTGGGATGCTCTTCCTTGCCCCCATTTCCCTTGTCAACTTGATCTCGTTCCAGGCTCAACAGTGCTCCGTAACCACCTATCCCCAAACCCATCGACTGAGCCACTGATTTCCACTGAAGGGAGGCAGGATGCGCATTAGGCTCTCTATACATTCATGCTCTTTAACCTCAACTGGCCTCTTGCTGCCCCCTGGCTATCCTTTCATTCATTTTTTGGTGACTCCTAACTGAATCTCTGTGTAAACTGTTCCAACCATCTCCCTGTCCCTACATTCTACTCCCTAACCACTCATCCTTACAGATAATCTTGTCTTCTACAAAAGACATTCAACATAAGCTCAAACTTCTGTCCTCCCCAACTTCAAAATTTTTCTACTGATTCTTTTGAAACATTAGCTTGAAGGCAGAGCAGGGTCTAGGAAATGTGGTTTTAGGACAAGGGAGTAATGTCAATATTTATATGAGAGACAGCCTAGAGAGGGAGAAGGGGAGCCTAAAGACACGTGGGAGAAAAGGGCACTGTGGCTGAAGAAAGGTCACGGGGCTGGCATAAGGTGCTGCATGAAGAATGTGTGGAGGTGAAGGAGCATGTTTTTTTGCTGAGTTTGAAGGGGGCTGGATAAGAGGATCGATGATGCTATACAGTGTACTTACTTTTAAACTCCTTGAAGCTGGCTTCTGACCTTCCCACTACAGGACCCCTCTCTCAACTCTCACTTAATGACATTTCCTCAGTCCTTATACTCCTCGACCTGACCTTTCGATGGTGACTGCCATGGCTGACCAGCCCTGTCGTCTTGATAGTTTTTCCTTATGTGGTTCCTGATGATGGAACCTCTTGGTTTTCTTGACGGGTTTTCATTATTTCCTTTGCTAACTCCCCTCCCAAACCATTACAATGGTCTCCTACAAATGCTCCCTACCTTTCATTTCTCTCTCTCCCCACCCCCAATCCATCCATTTATCTCTCTTTCAATATATATTTATTGAGCCCCTACCATGTGCCAAGCACATGGGAGCTATTAAACTGTAGCTGAAGTAATCTTAATGTATAGCTCTGATCATGTTACTTATTTGTTCAAAAATTTTTACTGGTTCTCTGGTGCAAATGATATCCAGATTCTTTGCCCTGGCACTCCGGGTTTTAGTGGACATCTGTTGTTTTTGTGACCTAGCTGCCATTCACCTTCTCTGGATAGCTGTACCCCAATCTTCCCCTGGAGAGCCGGCCCCTCCACACCTTTAGTCCATATGGTTTGGGTGTGGCCAGCTGCCCCCTTCCCCCCACTCCAGGCATGGGCACCTGCCCCAGGTCTAAGCCACTCAGGGCATCATGTTCCTTGCCTCAGAGATTAGTTCCAGGATGGGCCAGGAACCCAACTACAGCCATTAAAAAAGGATTTAGGAACTTCCCTGGTGGTCCAGTGGTTAAGACTCCGCACTACCACTGCAAGGGGCGCGGGTAAGATCCCGCATGCCACACGGTGTGTGCAAAAAAAAAAAAAGCATTTAAAAATAAAGAGGGACTTCCCTGGTGGTGCAGTGGTTAAGAATCCGCCTGCCAATGCAGGGGACACGGGTTCAAACCCTGGTCCAGGAAGATCCCACATGCCGCGGAGCAACTAAGCCCGTGCGTCACAACTACCGAGCCTGCGCTCTAGAGCCCGCGAGCCACAACTACTGAAGCCCGCGCACCTAGAGCCCACGCTCTGCAACAAGAGAAGCCACTGCAATGAGAAGCCCGCGCACCTCAGTAAAGAGTAGCCCCCGCTCACCACAACTAGAGAAAGCCCGCGCGCAGCAATGAAGACCCAATGCAGCCAAAAATAAATAAATAAATAAATAAATAAATTTATTTAAAGAAAAGATAAGTAAAATAAAAATAAAAATAAAGAGACTTTACTGGCACAGGCCTTGAATAAGTGAAGATGCAAAGGCTAGAGCTGCTGCAGCCATCTTAGAACACCAAGGGAAGTGAGAGCTTATCTGAAAACAGAACCTAACAGCAGAGAAGAAAAATGACGAGAAACCAGGTCCTTGGGACACTGTCTGAGCCCTTGAATCATGCCATGACTGAAGCCAGCCCCCACCCCAGAACTCTCAGTTACACGACCCAATATGCACTCTCTGGGCTGGAGCGGGTTGGATCGGACTTTCTGTCTTTTGCATGTGAAAGAGTCTTGCTTGATCCAAAGGTCCTCCGAATCATCCCAGCTTCATCTCACCACACCCTACTCGCATATGAAGGCTTGTATACTAATTTATTCCTTTCCTCACACTTGGCCATCTCTGTCTTTCTGGAATGCTCCCCATCTTTTCCATCTTCTCTCACTCAAATTATATCTAATCTTTAAGCTTCAATTCTAACAGACTTTCCTCCAAGAAGCCATTCTCCAATTTCCCCCAATAACAAATGTTTGTCGAATAAATGACTAACTGAACAAACAATGACACAGAGAAACAGGGTCCAAGGAGGGGGTTCGCCAAACTGCTGTACAGACCTGAGTTCCAGAAATCCTGTTCGTCACCCCTCAGGGCTTGGGACTTTTTTTTTCCATCTTCCTACTGGTCTAAATCCCTGCTTCCTACACTCTTTGGTCATCATTTCCCAGAAAATTTCCCTTGGGATGCTGGCTTTTTAGAATGTTAATAGACACTTAAAACAGAAAACTCCAAACTCTACAATCAACCCAAGGAAAAAGAAAAAAAAAAGATCTGGCTATTAAATATGTTTGGAAAATTCTGGGTTAAACAAAGATTTTTGTTTTTAACGCATGGAGGCGGGTTGGGGGCAGGATGTGTAGCCTTTCTCCAATTTACTCATAAAACAAGTACCAGTACAGAGGGAAGTGCCACATTCTTCCCTGCAGACAAACTTTGGTTGAAGGCAGTGCAGATTATTTTATATACACATATAAATATCCTACCCTTTGTTCAAGGTGCCTATTTGCTCTGCACAGAGACTATTATGAACACAGAAAACGGTTCATTGTTAAACACTGCATGCTAAGTGGTTTTGCTTTCTGGCAAATCTCCAAACCATAATTATTAAGGGACTCTGAGCTGCTGAGGAATTCGTGGGTTACAGAGGCTTTGATCTGCCCCTGTCTTCTCTCCCCAACATAAATTTCCACGGTGTGGCTGACTTTTCATTGTTTGTCCCCAGCAGTGGGGCAGCTTCGAAGGTGAGGACTGAACAGCATTGCAAGGTGAGCAGGTAACTGCTGAGATTGTGTTCTGGCTGAAGCCCTGAGCCCACTGGAGCCCTGCACGGCTGTAACCAAGGGAACGGACAAGCTCTGTCCAAGTATTGGACTCGGAATGCGGTGACCTCAAATCTTCCATTTCCCACATGCTCTGGGAAGCCCAGGTTGTGGGCCTCCCTCAGGATCGGGCTTCCAGCTGGGAGAAGCTTTGTTATTTTATTCCCATCAAAGTTGAGAGAGCTGGTCCAAAAGTCTTTGGGTACCTCCAGCTATTTGGCGAGTGTTGACCTCAAACTCAGGCAGCTGTCTTCTAGACAAAGTGAAGATACCTCAACGCGGTCACAAACCGTTAGGTCAAACTTCTGACAGAGCCAAACTCCTTTCTACTGAAACACAGGATGGAATGTCAAGGGGAACATACCTATGCCTTCAGCCTCCTTTAAATTCTCCCCTGCCTGAAAAGAGAGATGGGAAAGAACACCCAGATGTTCATGAAGCTATGATAGAAGGAATTAAAAGATGCCTCTAAAATAAAGTGGTACGGTTCTCTAATTGGGAGAATGAAAAGGATTCTGTAACAAACAGAAAGCTTCTAGTTTTCTAGCATTTAAGAAATATCATTTAGCATTTGGATTGCGGACAGAATCTTGTTCACTTTTTGACATTTGTTTTTCTTCCTACTTTAATACAGCTGTGAGATATGTGATCACTCCCATTTTATAGATGACAAAACCGAGGCCAAGAGAGTAGAGCCAACTAGTTCAGGAGAGAGGAGACTCTCTGGATTCCCAGATCACTATTCTCTCTCAAGTTGGCACTGCCCTTCAAAGGTCTCCTTCCCAGATGGGAAAGCACCTCCTCAGTTACGGGCCCTCTGTTGGTGGGTGGAGAATGGGGATGGAGAAACACAGGCAAGGAGAGAACGAGGGAGAAGACAGAAATCAGGGTCCCTCAGGGCAGCAACTAGAAACCAGAGGTTCTAATGCAGAGGAAGCTCAGAGAACTGCCCAGACCTCGCCTGTGTTGGCGGGGTGGGGAGAGGAGCCAGAATAGAGTTTCCTTCAAGTGTCAGCTCCCATTGGGAGAGGCAGAGCATAGAAGCAGAACACCAGGGCGGCCTAGTAATGAGCCCCAGCCATGCTCTTCACTGTCTGTTAGAAGCTGCTGCTCTCTGGGAAGGAGTCAGGTGATCAATCACCAAGAGGAGAGAGGAGAACCCCTCCCTGGGCAGCTGGGCCCAGTTCCAAAAGGCTTGGCTGTGGGGCAGTACTCGAGGCTTCTGAGCCTCCTGCCCGGAATGGGTCGACTCAGCAGGACCCCCTTTTGTCCCCTGACTTCAATCTATTCCACTCCCCTCCTTCCCATCGGCATCTGTCTTAGGAAGATGCAGATGAGCTCATTCCGGAAACGGGAGACCTTTCTTCCCACTCACGGTGAAGGTCAATGATTCACGTAGCTAAAAATAAACTTAAGGCCACCTATCAATAAAAGGAAAAGAAACACACACAAAAAATTCAATTCCCCTGCTATTTAAATTACAGCAAGGAACATAAAACCTTATTTAGTAAGTATAACCAACACTCAAATATGTAAACTTTAATTACATGTTCTGGACCAGTGAGAGTAAAATGAGGAGAAAAGGAGGAGGAAAGGTGAGGGTAGGGGAAAGCCGCAAACTAAAGGAGAGAAAGCCCAGGGGTAGGAGGTGAGGCCCCAGCTCAGAAGTAGGGAAGCAAGCAAGAAGCGGGAGGAGGCACAAAAAAGCGGAAGGGGAGGTGACTTGCAGTGCTCTGGGCAATGCTTATTAGTGGGCAACTATTACCTACAACTCCTACTGATCTTTATCCTTAAACTTTCAGGTGACCCCCCTTGGAATGGGGGAGCCACAAGAGTCCACTGGAGAAAAACAGTTGAATTAAATAGAGGACCCCCAGCTGAATTAGAATTTTAGGTAAATGATGAATACCTTTTCAGCATACATCATGTCCCAAATACTGCATGCGGCATACTTACACATAAAAGTTATTCGTGATTTATCTGAAATTTAAATTCAACTGGGTGTCCTGGGACTTCCCTGGAGGTCCAGTGGTTAAAAATCCACCTTCCAATGCAGGGGACCTGGGTTCGATCCCTGGTCGGGGAAGTAAGATCCCACATGCCACCCGTCAACTAAGCCGCGCACCGCAACTGAGTCCATGCACTCTGAACCTCGCACGCCACAACTAGAGAGAAGCCCACGCGCCTCAACGAAGAGCCCATGCACCGCAACGGAAGATCCTGCATGCTGCAATGAAGATCCTGCATGCTGCAACTAAGACCCCAACGCACCCAAATAAATAATAAATAAATAAAAGAAAAACAAAAACAAATTTAACTGTGTGTCCTGTAGTTTTATTTGCTAAATTTGGCAACCCTATACTGGAGGCCAAACCATTCTTTGGACCAGAACTCAAAGACCAGGCCAATATTTATACTGAGGGTTGGGGGGAAAATCAAGTGGAAGGTCACTTTTGGAAATGAATGAAGCAGCACAGAGATTTGTTAGGCAGGATGGTAGTCAGCAATTGAGGGATATCAATCCTCAAGTTTTCTCCTCCTGAGCTGTCTATTTCCTGCTATTCTCCACTAGTACAGCTGTCGGCAGCCCCTCTCCCAGCCAAGGGTCACAGAGACTAAAAGGAGTAACTGTACACAGAGTTACACTGGGATTGTGGATAACTTGGCCTGTCTGGGGCTTCCTGAAGATTCTGAAAGATTCTGGAGATTCTGAGGTGGAGAGTGACCTTGCAGAACACTAAGGAACACGTAAAGCCAAAACAAAACACAGTCGATAATCTAGGGTGCTAAAAAAAATATTAACCTCAGTTTTAGTCACTGTCACTTTCCTAGTGATGTGACTGAGCCCAGGCCACTGTGCTCAGCGGAGGGGGCATTGAAGCTGCCCTCAACCGGAAGCTCCAGGTTCACCGAGCACTTGTTGAAGAGGACACAGGAGCCATCGCTACTGCCCTTGCTAAGGGGCCAAGAGACCATCTTGGGGCTGAAACAGAAAGAGCTGCCTCTCCCGAGTTCTGATTCACGGGGCTCTGGGGGAAACTGGCAATGCTACAAATTGCCCAACATTGACTACAATTGAGGCAGCACATGTTCTGTTCACCGTTGTTCCTATTTACTCTGATTGCACACCCAGACAGTTCATGCATCTGAGCTCCTTGCCAGGTCCCTGTAGGTACCAGAGACTATAATTCATAATATATGGCCTTCTAGACTTTAAAAAATTATGTATTTACATAAAACTATTATTATTTATAAGTGGGATCATTCTACAAATTCTGTTCTGCTATTTGCTTTTTTCAGGTAACGATATATCATGAATACCTTTGCATATCAGTTCATAGAGATTTACTACATTATTTTTAACTGCCCTGTGGTATGGGGATATATCCAAGTTTATTTAATGTCCTTTGATGGACATTTAGGTTGCTCCTTCTTTTCCTGCTGTAAACAAGATTGAAACGAATAACCCTGTACATGGATCTTTGCACTTGTGCACATATTTCTATAGGATAAATTCCTAGAAGTAGAATTACTGGATCAATTGGTATATACACAGATTAAAATTTCTATAGATAACATTAAACTCCCTCTAAAAATGTACCAATTTACAGTCTCACCAGCTATGATCGTGCCTGTTCCTCCACAGACTTACACATCCTGAGTAAGGGTCATCTTTTTTTAAATTTATTTTATTTGTTTATTATTTTTGGCTGCATTGTGTCTTCGTTGCTGCGCGCGGGCTTTCTCTAGTTGTGGCGAGCGGGGGCTGCTCTTCGTT
Organism: Balaenoptera physalus; assembly: GCF_965194825.1. Lineage (NCBI taxonomy): Eukaryota > Metazoa > Chordata > Mammalia > Artiodactyla > Balaenopteridae > Balaenoptera > Balaenoptera physalus. The sequence continues at coordinate 62,584,333 of NC_138894.1, read as the reverse complement.
GTGGTGCGCGGGCTTCTCATTGCGGTGGCTTCTCTTGTTGCGGAGCACAGGCTCTAGGAGTGTGGGCTTCGGTAGTTGTGGCGTGTGGGCTTCGGTAGTTGTGGCGTATGCGCTCAGTAGTTGTGGTTCGCAGGCTCTAGAGCGCAGGCTCAGTAGCTGTGGCGCACGGGCTTAGTTGTTCCGCGGCATGTGGGATCTTCCTGGACCAGGGCTTGAACCCGTGTCCCCTGCATTGGCAGGCGGATTCTTAACCACTGCACCACTAGGGAAGCCCAAGAACCATCTATTTATCCTTTGTCAGCAAGATACGGGGAAAATGCCCAGGCATTGTTGTTCTAGTTGGCATTTCTTTATTATTAGTCAGGATGAGCATTTTTTCCATATGTGTACTGTTCATGGCTATTTTTTTCTTCCACAAAGTGCTTGGTTTTAATCTTTTGCCTCTTCTTCTATTATCTTCATTTATTGATTTTTAAAGAAGTCTTTGTATGCTATGGATAAAAATTTAATTGTCTAAAATAATGCCAAGTATCTCCCCTGAAGAGAGGTTCATCTTCTTAAATCTTGACGGTGTTTTCATCTGTTTGGGCCCCAAAGGAGTTTTTAATTTTTATTCTGTCATTGGCATAACTTATTTACAAGATGGTGTGTAAATATCCAAGTGGCATTTTATTGTTAATATTTTTATTTTAAATTTCTAGTTTGCTTGCAATTTGGTCAGAATGTGGCCTAGAAAGTTTCCTACTTTATGGAATTGAAATTTTCTTGATGACTCAAAATATCAATTTTTATAAATGTTATATAGCTATTTGAAATGGATGCTTATTTTCTGTCTGCAGAATACCAGGTTAAATATATCCAAGCTTTTAAATATGGCATCCAAATCCTTTATAACCTTATTTATGTTTAATCTGCTTGACCTTATAAATTCTGAGGAAGGAAGGTTAAAGTATCCTACTTTGGTTGTAATTTTAACAATTTTTTCCCCTAATATTTCTGATAGTGTGTCTTTTTTGGGGGGAATGTATACTGTGATGCTATTTTGCCTGATATATAAAGGTTTATGCCTGCTACATCTTTTTTTTTAAATTTTTAATTAATTTATTTTTTTGGCTGTGTTGGGTCTTTGTTGCTGCGCGCGGGCTTTCTCTAGTCGCGGTGAGCGGGGGCTACTCTTCGTTGCGGTGCACGGGCTTCTCATTGCGGTGGCTTCTCTTGTTGCAGAGCACGGGCTCTAGGTGTGCGGGCTTCAGTAGTTGCAGCACGCAGACTCAGTAGTTGTGGCTCGCGGGCTCTAGAGCGCAGGATCAGTAGTTGTGGTGCACGGGCTTAGTTGCTCCGTGGCATGTGGGATCTTCCCCGGCCAGGGCTCGAACCCGTGTCCCCTGTGTTGGCAGGCGGATTCTTAACCACTGCGCCACCAGGGAAGTCCTATGCCTGCTACATCTTCTTTGTAGATTACACCTTTTATTATCCAATGTGTCCCTTTCTGTCCATCTTCCTACTTTTTGTCGAAATTTTAGTTTGCCTAGTATTACTATTGCCACCCCTGCTTTCTTTTTGTTGACGTTTGCCTGAATAGTTTTGTTCATCCCTTTATTTTCAACCATTCCATGTCATTTTTGATGTATCTCCTGTATCAAAGTGACACAGCTAGAGGTACTCCCTTCTTCCTTGGTAAAAGAACTCTAGGTGATACGCCCAGGCCAAAAGAACACATTTCTCTGCCCACCTTGCAGCTAAATATGGCCACGTTATCAATTTGTGGCCAACAAGAAGGGAAAGAGTACGAGCTCTTACTGCTCTTCTTTCTTTCCTTTCTTCTCATCTGCCGTGAGGATGGGACAGCTGAGGCTTCCAGCAGCCATCTGGGACCAAGAGGTGACCTTGAGGATGGAAGCCACATGCCAGGAGAGGGAAGCAGAAAGACAGAGGCAGCCTGGGGCCTGGGTCCCTCATGACTGAGAGCTGCCAATCAGCCTCGACAACTCCTCAGGGATCACTTTAACCTGAGAGAGAGAGGAACTTCCACCGTGTTCAAAAACCATGGTTTGGTTTTGGTTTTTCTGTTACATTTAGACATCGGATTTCTAAAAATTACATCAGATGTTGCCTTTCTGGTAGGGGAAAACTCAATCCAAGAGTAACTGTCTTAATTGAAATACAGTAGAAAATGTCAAGGTGCATCCTACGTAAAAACACAAATATTAAAAAAAAAAATAAGAGTAATTGTCTTGGTACTTCCTTGGTGGTCCAGTGGTAAAGAATCTGCCTTTCAATGCAGGGGACGCGGGTTCGATCCCTGGTCGGGGAACTAAGATCCCACATGCCACGGGACAACTAAGCCCTTGCGCCACAACTACAGAGCCCACACGCCCTGGAGCCTGAGCGCCACAACTATAGAGAGAAAATCCACACGCCACAACTAAAGAGAAGCCCACGTGCCACAATGAAGAGCCCATGCCACAATGAAAGATCCCACATGCCTCAACAAAGATCCCACAACTAAGACCCAATGCAGCCAAAAAAAAACGAAAGAAAATTAAAAAAAAAAAAAAAAAAGAAAGAGTAATTGTCTTTTTTCCCCTAATGATTTCAGTCAATTCCTTTTTTTTTAGTTACATTAGCAGTTATGATAAAAATGCTTAACAAACACATCTGGACATTTCTTTTCAAGAGTAATCCTTTTGGGTCTTGCAGCTCTGAGTATGGTCTCTTAAGCCCCATCAACATCCCCTGGGAGTCTGTGAGAAATGGGGAATCTCATGCCCTCCCTAGACCTACTGAATCAGAAGCTGATTTTCACAAGATCCTCAGGTCATCTGTGTACACAGTGAAGTGTGAAAACCACTGCTTTAGAGGGCACTGGCGCCCCCTCCCCTCTTCTGGGTAATGTTCATGACCATCTCAATTTCCTACTTAGAACCTGGGAAGGCTCCCATAGAGAGCCAAGTCGTCAGCAGGGCATTCTAGGCCTTTGAAGATCCGGCCCTCACCTCTCCAGTTTCGGTTCTTGTTCTTCTCCCATCCCACTCACACTCTCATGCTGGACTGCTTACAGTTCCCTAATATGTCATGGCACTTCCTGGGTACACACTGAGTCCTCACCTAGAGCCCACCCATCAGCCACCCCCCCCTCTTCCTTGCTAACAGAAGTCCCATTCTGTTGTGGGAGGTGATGCATCAGCTCCAGGTGACGCGTCTAGCCCCATCTCATTTTCCTTTGCACGATTCTTCCTCTCTCAGCCTACCTTGGTAGCTGAGATGGCCACGTACCCAGAACTAGTCAAGGAGACATGCAGAGATAGCTGCTGGTGTAGGGGGGGCTGGGGACATTTTTTCTTCCTGAATAAAAAGAACCTCTGTGATAAGAAAACTGTATGTTCTTGTTCCTTCCTTCCTACCTAGAATGTTGAGGTGCTCTCTGGAGATGCAAACACCATCTTGTAACCATGGGAACAAGCATGAGGTCAAGTCAATGTGCTGAAGAATACAAAGCAGAAAGACCGAAAGAGCCAGGTCCTTGAGTGGAGTTGGCTTCTCTGCCCCCATGCCCCCTTCCTCCTTTCTCTTCCCATCTGCTCCAACTCTCCCTTCACCTCTCCTTTAGCTGGTATAACATGGAAGTGAAGTATATTCTAGCCCATTAGCTGTATTATACTAGATTCCCTATTTGTAATTTACAGTCACGGCTAAGTTGAGCCTTTCATTATAAATATCACCTGTCTCCCCAAATCCACCACTCTAAAGTGAGGCCAGCGGGTTTTTAATTCTCTGAGAATCTGAAGTTATCTTTCCCCATGGGTTAGAGCCAGTCAACTCCCATCCAGGCAAACCCACGCTCGCTCTCCCGTCCCCGGCGCTCCTTCGTACCCAGGTGCCTGGCCCTGGTTCTAGTAGGCTATGTCATGGGGCACCTTGCCTATTGGGACTGAGTTTTTAAAAATTTCTGTGGTTTCTGGGGAGTAGATGTAAATTGGAGTGAAAAGAAATTGAAGTTTGAAATTCGGTGAACTTTTCCTTGCCCCTGACATGTGAATAATGACTTGCTGATAGAAGCGGCTTTTTCAAAGATGAAAAGCAATCTAAGATTTATGGACAACTCTGTTCAAAAAGACCCAGCGCCGTGTGGAGTCAAGGTAGAAACAATGTCAGGAGATTCCTACATGTTTTCTGGTCGGAGGAAGGGCAGGGCAGGGAGGAACTTGTGGAAAAAAGAGATGGCAAGAGGATGAAAAGAGGGGTTGGAATTGGGTGGAGTAGAACATGGGAAGGCCAGCACTTGGGAAGATTTCTTGCGCCCAGTCTCTGAGTTCTATAGTGACGTGAACGTGACAACCATTTCTGGCAAACGGCGGTGAACGAAACAAGGCTGCTTTTTGGTATTGTTTTTACCTAAGTGCCCTGCGGCTCACACCTCCTCTGTGGATGGTGAGGAAGATGGGAGCCAGGAGAACTGTCCACATGGAGACGAATGAACCTTCTGTCTGAAACTGGGACTTCTGCTTCCGAGGGTTCTGCCCCTCGTTGTGCGTTTGGGGAGCCCCCAGAAAAATATTCCTGCCAATTTCTCAGAGTCACATCTAGAATCCCGGGCCAGAATTCTGCTCCTGGTTGGACTAGTCTGTTACCAGCCACCGCTGTCCCCCCACCAAGCCCCCGCCCCTCCCCGAAAGGCCAGGGGTCGGGGCGGGGGCACTGCTGGGAGCAGCTGTCACTGTGCATCTGGACAGCCTCCCGGGTCTCGTGGGTGCAGAGCCAACATTTCTGATGTATATTTTATAACCACAGCTTCAAAGTATAAAAAGAGAGTGTGAAAAATAAAAACAGGCTCACAATCAGAGCCTGCTGGTTAGAGAGGTTAGAGAAATAATAAAGTTAGAGGCACCAAACTGAAAACTTGAAGAGCACGTGCGTGCCTTGGCAAGGAGAGTTTCAGGGCCAGACTTAGGCATGGCCTTCCCTAAGTGCTTAAGGAAGTTCAGCTCCCACTTAAAGTCTGTTATCACTCCTGTCCCCCCCCCCAGGAGTTACTTATGAAGGAAGGTTTCCCAGCCAGCCCGCCAAGCCAGGCATCTTGAACGGGGACTGGCCAAGGCGGGAGGAGCTGCATGAAAAGCCCGCAAAGGCTGTGGGTCAAGGTGCCGCTCAGTTCTGCTTCTTCAAACGCACCCGAGCTGTAACTCAAAACCTGAAAACAACCTGAATCCTTTTCCAAACACAAACCAAATCTTTTATGTCAGGTTCCATATATTTTCCTAACTCCATTCCCCAGCCCAGCCCCACTCCACAGCAGAAACCAATTTGCTTAACAGAGCAGGTCCTGGGAGTTTTCCTCCTCGAAGCTCTCATTTGGAACGGATTAAGGAGGAGGAAAGGGTAAGAATCTGACTTTTTTTCTTTTGCTTTTGAAAAAAAATTAACACACTGGTGACTCTGAAGCACAACCACTATGTTCTATGACTGGCTTTTAAAAGATGAAGAAAATTTCATTTTCTAGTATAACCAGACAAGATTGCTTGGGGAGCCCCTGCCAACCCATCCCAATCTAAAGGCCCAGCTTTGGGTCTTTGGGGACCCTTGGACTTGCTGTGAGGCTGGGCAGGGGACTCTGACCTAGGGAGAGCTGCCCACCTCAAACCCTGTGTCTACATTTATCTCTCAAATAAAACATGCTTCAGGACAATATGTCAGCCTGACATGAGCTACTTGAGAATTTTACATGCCCAGCTTTGCTCTGATGGTGGCTCCTGCCCTTAAAAAGTTTATGGTGTGGGTGGGATCATAACCAAGAAACAATATATGGGCTTCCCTGGTGGCGCAGTGGTTAAGAATCCGCCTGCCAATGCAGGAGACACGGGTTTGAGCCCTGGTCCGGGAGGATCCCACATGTCGCGGAGCAACTAAGCCCGTGAGCCTACTGAGCCTGCGCTCTAGAGCCCGCGAGCCACAACTACTGAGCCCATGTGCCACAACTACTGAAGTCCGCGCACCTAGAGCCCATTCTCCCAACAAGAGAAGCCACCGCAATGAGAAGCCCGCGCACCGCAACGAAGAGTAGCCCCCGCTCGCCACAACCAGAGAAAAGCCTGCGTGCAGCAATGAAGACCCAACACAGCCAAAAATAAAATAAATAAAATAAATTTATTAAAAAAAAAAAAAGAAAGAAAGAAACAATATTTGACCTTAACAGTGTGGGTCTGACAAAAGGAAAGAGAACACAAAGGCCTGGAAGGCTTTGTGGGAAAGGAAGGCCTGGGGCTGGGCCTTGTAGAATCAGTACCGTTTATGTCGGTAGATAAGGACATACCAGGCACAAGACCAATATGGTCAAAAGCACAGAGGGGACAGGCAAGGTGTATGTAAAGAGATGACCTTGGGACTCTCTACGTTTCCCCATTCTTGGGTCTCTTCCAAGTGTGGTCTCCCCATTAAAGAGATATCTTTCTAGTAAATTCTGGCTATGGGTAATACCATTGCAAGGTTGCAATCTTGTTTCCTACTAAAGTTTGTTTGCAGTTTGGGTGATGTGTGTTCCTAAGAAATGTAATAGAGATAAGCAACTAAACTTATCAAGTCAATGAAAAATTTTAGATTAAAATTCTTAGTGTTGATTACTGATTACCTCCTTTTCTTACAAAATTGGCCATATGAGTTACTAAAAAAAATAATTTGGAAGCAAATAAAGGGAAACCTGTTGATTTTAGGTAAAATAACACCTGAGAGGGTAAACTCCCAATAGCTTAAGGCCAGAGGTTCTATCTTAATTATGTCTGAGTCCCTAGCTATTAGCAAGCAACCAGAACTTTCCAGGAACTCAGTAATTAGTACCTGTATGAAAACAAGAAGATGGGAAATGGCAAGACATGAATCTCCCCAAATCAATTTTTCCCTCCTTACATAGAAATAGACCTTCTAGCTGCACACACGTCATATTTCCGAGCTTCCTATGCTGAGCTGTGTGGCACACGACTAAATCCTGGCTGATGAGGCGCCACTGGAAGTGGCATATGTAACTCCCCTCCGTCTCTCCCGCTCACAGGCTTGTGGATGTGGCAGTGGGAGCTGGAACTGCCACCTTGGACCATGACAGGGATGGTGCCCACTGAAACCGGCGGCATGCCAAGAAGGGAGCTGTGGGTCCCTGCTGATTGTGGAGCGTCACAGCTGTCCGCTGAGCCTTTGTGTGAGGGCGGAGAGACAAGCCACTAACTCATTTAGGCCACTTCTCACTTGGGTCTGGTACAGGTGCCAAATCTATACCCAGGCTAAAACACCAGCTGTCTCATGTCTGAAGCCCCAAGAAAATACTACAGAAAGTCCATTTCAAGATAGGCCCCAAAGTAAGATCCTTAATTGTACTCCTGTAACTTGAGTACTTCAGCTGGAGGTGGGGGGAGGGTGAAGAGGGAAATAGAATGTGAGAGAGAGAAAGAGAGAGAGAGGCAGAGAGAGGGGAAGAGACAGTGGAGGCGAGCCGCTGGCAAGGCCAACCTTTGTCTCTGTTCTCACCTGATGCTCTCTGCCTTTGCTCCTATGGACGAGCCTCACAAGAAATCACTTTGGAAAAGCTGAATTACTGAACTACAGTGAGGAGTTTCTCATTTAGATGTTGCGGGGAACATTTCTTACCTTCCTTAATCCTGAAACATCAGTAAACTGGCCAGAGCATATTCTCCTAAAATCCCACTCTCCTCAGAACACCCCTCTGTACACTCACATCCAAACTGCTTCTGTGTATTCTCCACCCTGAAAGGCATATGGATTTATAACACACAAACCTACACATTATCTAAATGTACACACACACACACACACACCCTACATGCACACGGATAAAAATACTCCCTGCGATGCCGTCACCATCAGAGCACCTCCCCTCCTGTTCTGCCTGTATTAGCTCCTGCTGTGTGGATTCTTGTAGTCAAAAAAGAGCAGTAGGAACGAGGAAGCCCAGGCTATCACTCTGAGAGACTTGAGAACAGGGCTGGAGGGTTTCGTGGGCAAGATGAGGGCCTTACAGGTCTCTGACAGGGTGCTGAAGAATGAGGAGCTAGTGTGGTGGCCAGATGTGATTTCTCAGGCAGTAGCAATGTTGTTAAGAGTCCGGGTTTGATGATGCTTTGGTTGCTGGGGCTGGAGGAAGGCGGTCAGTCCTCTGGCAGGTCTGTAGGCGAGTGGACTCGGCAGGGAAGGGCACGGGTCAGTGCCAATGACAGGTGTGGATGGAGGGAGTGGGAGTCAGGCCCGAAGCGGGGGGCCTGGGGGTGCTGCTGACCAGCTGCTGGCCTCAGTCATCCTAACCAGCCCAGGGGTAAATGGGGATGGGGGCCCATCTCTGCTCATCCCTGACAGAGAAGTGACCCCAACTCTTGAAACTGGCTTAGGTTCAAAAGGGAAGACTGCTTACACTAGTGCACAGAGGAATCCTACGTCCTGACACAGCCTCTCGGGGGAAAGTGGTGGCTCCTGAGGTCAGAAAGGAAAGCACAGAAGAGGAGAGTTGAGGCCACGAGCAGGGCAATGAGGATCACCGGGCACTGGGCTCGTCCTGATGAAGCGGGAAGATGAAACCCTGCAGCCATGCCAGCGCCAGATGGCCTGAGCCCCAGACTGTGGGCTCACCGTCACCAGTGGGGCCATCACCTTGGACCCAGGGAGCACGAGCAGCAACAGGGGAGGCAAAATGATGCAAAGATGACCCTCATTTCCTTGAGAGAAGCCTGCTGTTGTCTCTCTGAGGCTTAGTCACCGGGAGGCCATGTAAACAATCCTGTCACCCTAGCAACCAGGCCCAGGCGGGGTACTCTGTGGAGGCGGCAACCTGCTCCCAGATTTAACAGGAGCATTAGTTTGCATCCGCTTCTGCACATCAGGTGGGTCGGCTGCCAGTGCCGCACTCGCTGAGATGCAGGTGAACGTCAGGGGCCCAGGCTTCCTGGGACAGCGACTGATGGGAAGGGCGCTGGGTACATGGTAACTGGGGCTCCGCTGGGTTAGTCCACTGAAGCTGGGGTGGGGGGCTCCTGCTTTGATCAAGCATCCTAGTTTTGAAGGAATAAATGAGAAAATAGAGAACTAATTCCTACTTAGCTACTTTCCTTCAACAGCCATTTTCCCATGCTCTCTGCCCAGGCAATGCCAGGGGTCTGCTTGGGAGTTAGGATCACAATTCCTAACTTCTTGTGTTTCCTCCCCTGGAACCCTACTAACAATACAGATGGACATTCAGATGGCCCTGGGAGAAGGCCTGGAAGGGAGCAAGGCCATGGAATTTCAGGGCTGACTGCAGGGTGTGGTTTTATTGCTGGGAGATGCCTGGTTTCATAGAACACTCTGTTCTTCCCACCCCTGTGATGATGGAGTTCCTCCAAGCCCTCTCTTCCACGGAACCTGCCTTACCCCACGGAACCTGCCTTACCCCACGGCACCGATCTCACCCCCGATGGGTTCTTTCCAACCCAGGAATCTGGATTATTCTCAGTGGGCACCTGACATTTCTGTCACTTCCTTTCTGTAAATCGAGGCTTGGGGAGCAGTGGAGAGAAGTGCTGTTCTGTGTCTCAGGGAGCCTGTGTTTTAGGCCTCATTTCCCCACTAATTATGTGACACTGGGGAAATCATTTACCTTTCCTGGGCTTCAGTTTCCCCATCTATAAAGCAGAGGCTCTAAAACCCCCCGGTCGTGTGATTCTCTTTCTCTAGGAAGGACTGGAAAATGCGGACACACTCAGCCTTCACACAGGACCTCCTGTCACTTCTGGCTGCAACTGCCCCAGCCGTGGCAACTTCTATTCCCTTCTTCAGGACAAGTTCTGTGTATCTGAACTCTTGGGTCTCCAATCCATTTTCTCGGGTTATGATTTCAGTGTCTTCTTTTTAAACACAGCAGAGTTTAGAAGACCCTCAATGTCCCCCTTCTATTAACTCTTAGGTTCCAAACGTAGAGGCTGGGTTTGGACTCCTTTTCCCGTCTTAGAAGAGGCATTGAAAGTGCAAAGCCTTTGTCACCACAGGAACCTGAGCTCCAATTCCAGCTTGACACTCATCTCCCACAAGACCTGGGGTCTGCTACTTCAACTCTCTGAATTTCAGGGGACTTCCCTGGCGGTCCAGGGGTGAAGACTCTGCATTCCCAATGCAGGGGGCACGGGTTCGATCCCTGGTCGGGGAACTAAGATCCCACATACCGCACGGTGCAGCCTAAAACCAAACCAAACCAAACCAAACCAACCAAACAAAAATGACAACAATTCTCTGAATTCCAGGTTATCCATATTTAAAATGGAGAAGACAGTAAAATATCTCATAGAGTGGCTGTGAGGATCAAAAGAGGTAAAATGAAGCAGGAGCCTCCAGAGGGAAATGTTCTCCTTCTCCCTACCCAGCCCCGGCCTACACAGAGTGGGGAAGAGACAGCGAGGCAAGGGCCCCAGGAGAAGGGGCCCCCATTCTCAGAGTTGCAGCCACCAACCTTTGCCTTCCAGATGGACTCATTCGGCACTGGTCCCAGCCCCCTGACCAGGGCATGATGAACAACTGAAAGGTTTTCCCCGGCTGGGCACTTCCCAAGGCCAGCCCCACGCTAGACCCAGGGGCCCCCATGGATGAAACCCTTGCTCAAGAAATTCCATCCAGCAGTGACAGGAAGGAACAGAAGGGAGAGGGGGAGTTAGTCTAGGACCCACCATTGCGGCCTTGCCTGAGTAGATGCTCAATCAGCTCCTGGTTGAATTAGGGTCTCTGGGAAGAGGTGGGCCTAAGGGAGCTGATTTAACCTGCCCTAACAAGGATCCACCACCTCTGGGCAATTTCACAGCAGAGAATCCACACAGCTCCACCTCTTCTGCCTTCGGTCGTTTCTAAAAACACTAATCTCTATTGGGTTTAACTACTGTGATTGATACATTCCCCCATTCCTTCATTCTGTTGATCATCCAGTAGTGATTTCTGTTGAGCATCTATTATGTACCAGGTTCTGGGAATACAGTAACAAGCAAAGCAGACAAAAGTCCTACATTCCTGGAATTTTTATTCCGGTGGAGGGAGACAAACAACGAATTAAATAAACAGTAAAATAATAAGATAGTCAAAGGACTATGCAGAGAATGAAACCAGCAGGGTGAAGTAATAGTAAACGAGCAGCTACTGTAAACTGGGTGGTCAAGTCGTTTCTGTGGACATGACACTGAAGCTGAGATTTGAAATGACAAGGAGGCAGCTGTGTGGGACCAGGGGAGACCATTCCAAGCAGCAGGCCCACCTAGTGCAAAGACCCTGAGGCTTGGTGAGCTGGAGGACCCCAAAAAAGGCTGGAGTGCTGGAGCCGAGAGAGAGGGAGAGGGCGTAGCAGGGGCTGAGGCTGGAGAGGGAGGTAGGGGTAAGGTCGGGAGGGCCTTATCTGTTACTTCAGGAGTTGAGTTTTACTCTGAGAAAGAAGGGAAGCCAAGGGAGAGGTCCGAGGAGGAGAGCAACATCGTCAGATCTGTTCCCTAAGAAAGGCCCTTCAACAGCTACAGGGACTGGACTGCAGGCAGACCAGAGCAGAGGCAGGAAGAGCAGGCTGGAGGTGTTCGCAGAAGTCCAGGTGAGAGATGCTGGTGGCCTGAACTAGCACATGAAACAAGCCTTGTGGACAGACACTCTGTAAATACCTGTTGAATGAATGAATGAATGAATATGCATGATGTCACCACTTTTTGCCTCATACTTAAGTAGTAAAAGAAAAACCTGTGGTTTATCTAGGTAAGAGTAAGAGGAGGAGTGAGAAAACAATTTAGAATTTAAAAATAGGCACAAAGAAATGAGAGAGGCAAGTAAGTTTAGCTTGTCCCCACGAGCATTTAGGTCAGGCTTGGAGGCAGTTATGACGGGAATTCTAGTGTGGTGGTCACTCTTCTCCAGAAAAAGGTACTTGGTACATGCCCATGAGATTACACTCACGGAGCTTAAAGGCTGTCTAAAATGGAGGCTGGGGCCAGGCTCTGGTACCTCGGAACAGAAAAGACACCTTGGAGACAGTGTATCTGAGCAGATTAGGAAAGAAGCTCTTGTAAGGCAGAGGGAGGAGTGAGGCCAGACCTGGAGGACCTGACCCTGTGAACTCGCAGGAACTGGGAAAAGCGCAGTGCCTTCCGCTGGGCACGTGGCTGGTGCGGCAGGAGGACTTGGTGGGCAGCTCTGGAGCTTCCGGGGATGCAACCATCTGCAACTCAGCATGAAGCCCACAGGCCTGGGGCTTTGCTGATGGGGCGGTCACCGCCGGGCCGCTGTGTAATGTCACAGTGACCCGACCTCCCTCCCTGCTTGGGCTGGAGCGTGGGAGCTGTGTTCACACTCTCATGCTGTCCCTCGGGCTCTGTGTGGTGATGACGGGGTGTGTGTCTGTGAGGGGTGGGGGGTGTGTGGCAGAGGGAGGAATAAATCTGGGGGGAAATTGACCAGGCGTCTGCTCTCTTCTTCCTCATCTTGCCCCGCTATATGACTGCTTCCACTTCGCCCCACAATGCCACCTGCCTCCTGCCCTGTTCTCTAACCTCTAGTCTCAATTTTGCTACATTTTGCTCCTGCTTCCCCTCTTCCACCTCCCTGCTAAGCTCCGTCACTATTCCAGAGTCTCTGTGGGTCCTGGTGCAGAGCATGGAGGCTCCTGCAGTGTCTCCTGGTTACCCCAGGGCCGCGGCCCACAGCCCCGGCCCTGCAGTCTGAGACGCAGACCCGAGTGGTATGAGTGAGGAAGGACCAAATAGTGCGGCAGGGCTACCAACTCTTATCCCACAAGCCCCATACAGTGAGTCGCTCAGAAGGACGGCCTTTCCAGTTTGTCCGAATTAATGAACACCACGGCCCCCTGGGCCAGTTGTAGCAGGGAGGGTCAGTCTGCCTGTTTTGGAGCTTTGTTGTTTCAAAGGGCACTCTAATCTCCTTGTGGAACTCGGGACTGACAGACTATTACTGACTGTTAGGCGGCCTACTGTGGTGGAAGATCAGCCCATCAATGCCCACTGAGCACCTACTGTGTACCTAATAGAAGACAGTCTCTAAGCTCACAGGATAGTTGGGAAGATAAAACTAAATAAAGTATATGAAGGAGAAAATAATAAAAGAGTAGAAAATCAAGGGCTATTTATAACCAAATGCTGCAGGGGTTCAGAAAAACGAGAGATCCTGGAGGGTAGGGCCATTGTAGAGAAGGTGGGATTTAATGTGTCACCACTGAACATTTATATCTGGCAGAATGAGCAGAAGTTTTATGATTTTTTTGTGGTGGGGTGGGCGTGGTGGGAGGGAGGGATCGGAATTCCCTGGAGCCAGTACTCCAAGGAAAAGAACCACCCATCGCTCACACGTGTGAGGACATGTGCGCTCGCTTCTCTCTCCCCTGCTGTATCTGTCTTTCTTTCTTAAAAGTCTTTTACATTCTCTTCATTAGAAAGTTTCTACCTTTTATGTCAATTATAGCTAAATAAAAAAAGTTTCTACCAAGAAGTCATCCTTCTTGAACCTAAACACTGACAGTGATTTGAGGTCTGGGCCCCCCTTAAAATTCCTTGTTAACTGGCTTCTCTTTCTTATCCTGCAACAACTAAAGCGACTGTTGGGTATTAGAAACTTTCTTTGAAAGTAAACGGAAACGGGGAAAGGGAGGAGGCCTCCTGAAGGCAGCAAACACTGGATGAAGCTGGAAGAGGAGGGAGGGAGGGAGATCCCGAGCTGGAGAGGGTGCGGTGCCAGAGGAAGGGGCTTCAGAAGGCTAACAGCCCCCTGCCTGCCAGCAGCCCCTCCCACCCATCTCCTCCTGCTCAGAGAGCCCCCAGCTCCGAAAGGTGAGCACGCAGGGTTCCGCCCGAGGGCCTCCAGATTGAGCCATCTCTGCGGGACCCCTCATGTCAGAGCCTTCCATCCTCTTACTCTGGAGTCCTCAAGTCTGACACTAGCCTATCGAGTTAGACCCAACAGAGACCCTGTAACAGAGACAAAGGGTTCTACATAAAAGAGAGGCTATGCAGATGCCAACTATTATATATAGGATGGATAAACAACAAGGTCCTACTGTACAGCACAGGGAACGATATTCAGTATCCTGTGATAAACCATAATGGAAAAGAATATATGTTTGTATAACTCGATAATCATTTTGCTGTCCAGCAGAAATTAGCACAACATTATAAATCAACTATACTTCAATACAATAATAAAAAAAAAAAGGCTACAGAATAACCCCGAATTGCTGAATTCTGGCCATCTTCTAGACCTTTGGGTGGGTTGCTTTTTTTAAAGGTGCTTTTTCATCCTCTCCTCCTCCTAAACAGGCTGTTAAAATTCGTACCTGCACAGGGGCCTCTCCTGTTGCTTCCACCCAGAACTCTGTCTGCCTCACTGGAGAATCACACAAAGCTAGTGATTTAAATTTAAATAGTGTCCAGGTTGGTTTATTCCCTCACACGGAAGCCCTTGTTCAAATGAGCTCTGATGTGAAATCCTGATATATGGCTCTATAAGACAGATGTGAGCGAGCTGCTCAGGCAGAAGTGGGAGAGCCCGGGGAAGTGGGAGCAGCCAAGCTACAGCCTTGAGTGTCTCCTGCTCTTGAAACGAGAGCTCTTTCCAGGGCATTTCAAGGCTTGAAGTCAAGTCAGAGCAGGGGCAGGAGAGAGGTGGAGCCCCACCTGGAGTCCTGCCCATATACCGTCTCTTCCTGGCTGTGAACTTCAATCCCCTCCTCTTGAGCCCTAGATGTGCCACTTCTTCTGTCCCTCTTAGCGTGCTGTGACTGGCACAGAGGGGAGGGGAGGGGCAGGGAGGGTCCCGCTGCTGGGGCTTCCTCCCATCTAAAGCTGAAGGGGCCTCAGGGGTGCTCAGAGGGTTGTTAATAGCCTATGAGTTCCACCTCCCAGGTGACCATGTTGGGTGGCACACATGCAGGACAGCAGAAGAACTCGGCAGGCAAGAAGGTGAACAACAAATCCATCCTCACAAGGGCGATCTAAACACTGAGTTATTTCCTCTGGACCTTCCAGGATCATTAACTAATTCACACCACAAATCTCCACCTAAGGCCAGCCGTGTGCACAGCTACTGGTTTCATGCTTGCCCCTTCCATGGTTTCTAGCCAGAGCTACCAGCACCAGCAGCTGCCCTGTGATGGCTTGCCGGGGGCTCCCAGGGGCACTGCGCCGTGTGCTGGAGAGGGCAGGACAGAGCCGGACAGCGCACTCTGTTCCTCCAGCAGATAAAGCTCCCCCTTTGCCCTCTCAGTTTCCATTGCTGAGCTCTCCAAGGCCTAAGGAATATTCTGTCCCAGATCACAGTGACTTGTGGCCTCTAAGTGCCTTTCCCAATTCCAGGAAGTTTCACTTCCTGGAACGCGATAGCCCAACTGCTATGTCAGTGCCAGAGGCAGGTCGAGGTGTTTCCCCTAGATACCTCACAGGTTTGAAACCTTGAGGTCATCTCTGCTTTCCCTTCTCTCCCACCGCCTACAAGCACAGCCCCCAAATCCTCTTGAGTCCACCCCATGCTCTCTCCACCCCATCACCACTGATGGGGGCTCATGAGGACTCTTGCTACCAGCTCCCAGTTGATCTCCTGACTCACCCCCACTGGCTCACCCCCAGCCCTGACCCATCTCATGCACGGCTGCCACAAAGAGCCCTTCAGACCCACGTTCCTGGCAACATTACTCCTCTGTTTGAAACCCTCTCCAGCCTCCCTTCACCTATAAGAGGAGGTCCTTGGCTTGGCATTCAAAGCCATCCCAAGTGTGGCCACTCCCGCCTTTCCAGCTTTGCCTCCTGCTCCACTCCGCTGGCCTCAGCCTATGTTCTGGCCACACAAGTCCACTTGCTGCTCCCCAATCAGCTCCCAAGTTGCCCCCAACTCCAGGTTTGGCTCCGGCTTTTCCTTCCGTGTTGAAATGCTCTCATTTGTGTGCCACTTATCCCTTCCCTTGGGCCAGCTCCACTCTCAGGAACCTCCCTAGACCCCGAAATCAAAATGCACCTCCATCTTCTCCACGTCCCCAGCAGGCTGTCAGTATGAACACAAAGCTCTTTCTTCCCCGTCCAGCCCTCATTTACAGGATGAGATCTCAGAGGCAAGGAGTCCTCATGATTTATTTCTTTCTTAGGAGGAGAAGAATTAATTTAACAATATTTAGTCTTCTCAAAGAAGACATTAAATATTAACATAATTTAATATTATTATTTTACTGTGGCACTTTCTAAACCACTGATTTGAGGACAAAATTAATGAAATGACATGTATTTTTAAGGTATTCAAGACTCAGTAGTAATAATGGACTTTGGAACACCAAAGAGCAAACCATTAGCAGGGTATGCTACAAAACCCCTGTGTGCTGAAGGAATGTGAAAACTTACCATCAGCTGCTTGGTATCCTCGAGGATGTCAAAACAAGACAATATTGTTCTAATGAATCAGCTGGGTAAACGTCTGACTAAAGTGAAAAATCAGGGGGTGATACTCAATCCTCAGTTACTTTTCAGTCTAAAGCAGAAAGATGTGCATTTTTTGCTGAAAATCACACTGCATTACAGAGATTCTGTTTAAGCACTACTATCAGGCAGAACAGAGAACACACGGGGACATGCTGAATGAGTGTCCTCACACAGTGACGTCATGCTGCTGAGATCTCTGAATGGGAGGTATCCGGCTTGGGTTTGAATTTTCGGATGCAAAAATTCACTCAAAATGAGTTTAAAAAAAAAAAGGTGGGGGGCGGGCAGGATGTTTTCATATAATTTAGGAGAAAGGAGTCACCCTGGGGGTGTGGAATAGTTGATAAACCAGCCAGATGGTCTATCAATACATACTGTGTTAGTCTTTTCTAGTTGTGGACTTGGGATTTTTAAAAAACATTTTACTTTGAAATAATTTTAAACATATGGAAAAGATGCAAGTACAGCAACTACGTATCTGCGTTTACTATTTATATCCACACATAGTGTTATTTTTTTCTGAACCATCTGAGAGTAAGTCACAGGCGTTGTGTCCTTTTCCACCTTAATATTTCAGTTGTGTATTTCCTAAGAATAAAAATATTCTCTTACAAAACCATAGTATGGTTATCAAATTCATGAAATTTAATATTGATTTTAATCTACAGACAATATTTCAATATTGTCAGCTATTCTAATAATTTCCTGTATGGCTTTTCACCCCTCCAGTACAGGATCTGGTCCAGGGTAACATACTACGTTTAGCTGTTACAGAATTCTTGTCTTTTCACACCTCAGATTCTCTTTTATGAACCAAGATAGGAAATACAAAGATAGACAAGTAGGCTTTTACATTACTTACTCCCTCAGAGGCTTTCACACACGGAATTTCACACGCAAAAGGCACTCAAAATATAATTATTGATTTCTATTTCTTGAGAAAAAATTCAAACCAGAAGGAGGGAGAACATGGTAATATAGTTTTACTATAAATGAACTTGGAAAAATTCTGAAAGAAATAAAAGTAGCAGGGCAAAAACTCTAAAGATTAGGAGGGAAGAAGTCCACTTATGAATTCCACCATGAAATGATCTTTCCCATCTTCGGTGAGAGGGTCCTATAGAAGTCTAGTGAGTGTTACGTTCCACCAGATGCTTACTGAGCACTTGCTCGGTGCTCCGTGTGTCCTTCTAAGGAAAATGCACAATTGGAAAAAGGAATGAATCATTAATGGCAGAATTTTAGGTATGAGGACAGGGATGGGGAGAAGGCTGCTAGTACAGCACTCGCAGCACCGATGTGAATGTTTTCCCACTGAGAGGACAAGCTGATCCTGGCTAAATGCGCCCTGGAGTAGTATCACTGGGAGATTATTAAGACACCAGCTCCTTCCATACATGTCGAGAAAAGCGCCCAGACCACTACAACGGAGGACTCAGGTAGGGGGATGTTCGCACACTGCAGGAGAAGCTTCCAGGGACCACAACCCTACCCATGGGAATGAGGGGCCCGAATCAGTTACCGACACTGTATGGCTATTTCCCCTCCCATTCTGCTGTCCATTAAGGTAAACTTCTTTGCTCAGCCTGTGACTACCTGTCTCAAAATGGTGTTCTTACTTCTCTTTGGGATGGCTGACCCAGAGATCTTTCCTGACACCTAGCCCCAAGTGCATGGAATCCAAGTCCACCAGAGTGGTCACCCTCCCAGACGGCCATTCGCCCAGAGGTGTGACCTGGCTTCTACTCCACCTAGCCCCATCCCTTCCACCCAGCGGCCCGTTTTCCATCTGCAGCCTGGAGTTCCCTTTTGCTTCCACAGCATTTGCCATTGCGTACAGGTAACTAGGGCCCAGGGCTCTAACAGCTCATATTATGAACTGAGTGGCTATGAGCTCAGAACTACCCATCTAGGCTGCTCCTCTTTCCACTCCCCTCCTGCCCCCTGGGTTAACGTCACCACCAAATGAGGAGCCAAGGCACAAAGAGGAGCAACTTGACTTACACTCATCCGTTTCTTTTACGTGTAGAAATGCACAGAGGAGCAAAATGATGGATCTAGATCTCTGGATTATGTAACCACACAGAAAATTCAGACTTGGCCTTATTTAAAAAGGATGTCAATGTAACTAACAAAAGGCACTGTTTACTACATTTCTACCTCTGAAAGCAATTTTTCTCTATGATGTCCTAGAGCAGGGGTCAGCGAACTGTGGTTAGCAGATCAAATCTGGGAAGCCACCTGTTTTTGTAAATAAAGCTTTATTGGAACACAGTCACGTACACTTGTTTTCCTATTGTTTATGGCTACTTTCCCACTAAAATGGCAGAGTTGAGACAGAGACTGAATGGTCAACAAAGCCTAAAATATTCACTCTCTGGCCCTTTACAGAAAGTGCGCCAACCCCTGTCCAAGAGCAATGAGGCATCGAAGAAAGATAAGAATGAGGTACCTGTTGACTGGCAAGTGTTTTCCTGTGACATGGCAGTCATCACGGTTTCTGTGGCTGCATCTCGGATTACTTGCTCCTCACTCTGCAGGAGGGTGAGGACACATTTCCAGAGAGCAAGCGTATCTTGCAGTCCTAAGAAGGCCAAAAAGGATTCAAATTACCTAGGATGCAACTTACAAGCAGGTACAAATACTGCTTCAAATCCAGTATTGAATGAGCAAGTTACTCCTTTTTTGTGGGTGCTGCAAGGAAGGGAGACTTGAGAGTCAGATAAATGCCAGAAGAGAGAGGACCCTAAGGGGACAGGTCTGAAAATGTCCTTTTGAATAGGAAACACTTCTGGAGGCAACCAGCCCCAGGCAAGGCTCCCTAGAAGGTACGGCCTTGGCTGGTTAAGGCCCAGCTGTCAATGGGCCTTAGTCAATGACTCACGCTTCTCAGAATGAAACTTTATGCATCAAGAGTGCTTTGGGGAAACTAGCCCAGTGTTAATTTGAGTGACTGTTTCAGCTTATAAATTCTGAAAGCAAAGTTTCAATCAAGATTATGCTTTGGGGGGCAAGAATTGAAAAAAAGCAAAGAACCATGATAAAGGCACCAGCCTGTGCCACGTCTACGTGGGGCCCACGACCTGATCGCCATTGCCCCTGGGCAGGGACCCGATCAAGTCCCTGTGCATCGTGCTGCTGGGGACCAGAGACCAGGAACAGACAGTGTCTGCCCCTGAGCAACCGAAAGGGACATCAAGTGGAGAACACAAGGTAAGGAGAAGGCAGGGCTGGAAACACGTGGCTGTGACTCACCACAGGGAAAGGTCCCAGGGGACTGGTGTAACGGGAGGCGGACTGCGTGAGGGAGGAGAGAGGGGGCAGGGCCTCAAAGGAGGGACACATACTGTCCAGGTGGGGTGGGTCGCCGCGGAAGACCACCACTCATCATCCCTTGACGTTCAGTGGGGAACCAACCCTGCCCTGAGAGCTCTCTTAGCTCACCCTCTCCCTCATCTGTCCACAGAGAGCCCAATATCAGAGCCACCAATGCTCTAGTCATACTGAGAGCAGCAATGGCTCCCTCTGGGGTTTGTGCTCTCCTGTCTGTTATAAATCTGGCTTTAAATTTTACTCAGTCTTTCAGAATCTATCCATTCTAATTGTTCTCTAGGGTTTCAAGTTTCCCTTTCTTAACATTTTCTTATACCGCTAAGGTCCTCAATCTTCCCTCTTTAGTCCATTTCAATTTTTCTTTCTCCTTAAATGACTTCGGTCTGCCCTGGACTTGTCCCCATGCACTTTATGTCCTTTGCCTCTCAGTTCTGTGCCTGTTTTTCATGTTCTTGCAGGCCGCCAGCCACTGCCGACCTCCTTCCTCATTGCCTGTGATGCCCTGAGCAG
Organism: Balaenoptera physalus; assembly: GCF_965194825.1. Lineage (NCBI taxonomy): Eukaryota > Metazoa > Chordata > Mammalia > Artiodactyla > Balaenopteridae > Balaenoptera > Balaenoptera physalus. Next base: position 62,564,033 of record NC_138894.1, on the reverse strand, counting down.
CTCCAGCAATTCATGATGAACCAATGGCTTTTGCCCAGGACTCAGTTTCACTCAGAAATTCCACACTATTCCACACACATTTTCCTGCTATGAACCAGGGTTAGAGCAGCCAAAGTCACCCAGAAAATGTGCTGCAAAATGATATTACCCTCCCTGAGAAGTGTCATCAAAGTTTATAAACCTCTGCTCTTATTCCTCTGGGTCCAACGATTAAAGCAAAATTGTAGCAGGTGCCCTTTCAGTCCCCCTTTGGGTGTAGAAAAAATGCCTAAAAGTCACTTAGAACAGGGGGTCCCCAACCCCCGGGTCTGGGGCCTGTTAGGAATCGGGCTGCACAGCAGGAGGTGAGCAAGCGAAGCTTCATCAGCCGCTCCCCATCCCCGCCCCACTGCTCGCATTACCACCTCAACCCTCTCCCCACCCGCCCCCCGTCCGTGGAAAAACTGTCTTCCACGAAACCAGTCCCTGGTGCCAAAAAGGTTGGGGACCGCTGACTTAGAAGAAAGATTTATGAAGATACCAAAGACAACTGTTTCTCAGAGAGATCCAGAGACATGAGACACTTGATTGGTCTGAACTCCGATAACACTTAAAATTTGAATCTCACCATCTGAAAACGCAGTTCTTTTCTTTATTCTGTAAACCTTTTCTCCACAACTACACTGAAAGCTCCCTGGATGCAGGGACCATGATTTATTCTCCAGGGCTGGGCATGGAAGAGGAGAACAAAAACAGAATTCCCGTAATGGATGGAAGAGAATCCCAGCATGGTTAATATGGGGATAAGATGGCAGGAGAGGGCAGGGTCAGGACTCAGACGTGGCTTTGGGTCCTGAGTTTTCCTTTTATTAAACCCTATGCTTAAAACAAAACACTACAATTTAAAAAATTTTTTTTAAGTTAAAACAAAAACCCCTATGGTTTTTCAATTCCTTTGGGTTTCCTAAAGCTTGGTTTTCTCAACCACCATTGATATGATGCTCTTTCCTAATTATTACTCTTGAAGGACAGGGGGTGACAGTGAGGAAAGAGACATGAATGTAGAGAATATGGTTGGAGCTGTACATCTATTTGATTTCAAAATATCTCTACCTTTACTTCCCAAAGATGCCTTAAACTTTTTTTATTTTATTTTTTGGCCACGCTGCGCGGCACGCAGGATCTTCCCCAACCGGGGATTGAACCTGTGCCCCCTGCAGTGCAAGCACAGAGTCTTAACCACTGGACCACCAGGGAAGTCCAAAGATGCCTTAAACTTAAAACTACTTTCAGTGAAAGGAACCAGCAGTCTTCCTAGTCCCTTAAGCCAGAAGCCTGGAAGTCATCCTTGAATGTTCCCTTTATATTAACCTCAACACCAAGTCCTGCTGATTCTACTTCCTAAATGCCTTCGAGCCTGGCCTTTCTTCTTCCTCAAGGCCACACTTCACTCTGTCCCATTTATTTCTCACCAAGGTCACTGCAACAGGCTTCCTGGAAGAGGTGATGGTTAGGCTGAGTCTTGAAAGACAAACAGGAGTCAGTCAAGCAGCAGTTTGTTTAGAGAACTGCTCCCCGCTGATGACGCATGGGGAGTGGTGGCCAGTGAGGAGGGAGAAGCAGGCAGGGCACAGAAGAGGAAGGGCCTTCTGAGCCAGGCTAAAGAGCATTTAGGTTTTATCCTGAAGGCAATGGGCACCCACTCAAAGGCTTTAAGCAGTGGAGGAAAATGATCAGATCTGTATTTCAGAAAGACCACAGAGGCTTTTGGAAGCATAAGGAGAATGGCTTGGGGGACAAGACAGAAGGGAAAGAGGCCAATTAAGAGGCTGTTGGTGGGGCTTCCCTGGTGGCGCAGTGGTTAAGAATCCGCCTGCCAATGCAGGGGACATGGGTTCGAGCCCTGGTCCGGGAAGATCTCACATGCCGCGGAGCAACTAAGCCTGTGTGCCACAACTACTGAGCCCGCGTGCCACAACTACTGAAGCCCGCGAGCCTAGAGCCCTTGCTCTGCAACAAGAGAAGCCACCCAATGAGAAGCCCGCGCGCCGCAACTAGAGAAAAGCCCGCGTGCAGCAACAAAGACCCAAGGCCACCAAAAATAAAAATAAATAAATAAATTTATATTAAAAAAAAAAAAAGAGGCTGTTGGTGAAAAGTGATTAGAGTAGGAGAGTGAGAGGGTGGGAAGATCTTTGAAAGATGTAAAGGTATGGTGTACGCTGTCATCTTTCATCTTCCCTTCTTTTTTTAACCTAGAGCATCTATTCACGCTTTTAGTGCATTTGGTACAATGGACACCTCCCTCCCACCCCCCACCCAACAGCGGCTCAGCGCACTTACCAAGAACGGGATGGGGGTTGGTGAGGAAAAATGGTGCAGTGCTGGTGAGAACTTCAGCAGCGGCCAGCCTGGACTCGGTGGGAAGATGATCTCCGCAAGAAGAGAGGACCAACTGGACCCACTGCTTCAGGTTGGGGGCCACCAAGTCCCTGGTCTAAAAGTACAAAGTGTACATACAGCAGTTCAGAAGATGCGACATGGGCAGACATGGAATCAGGGATGAGCTACATATGCGTTTCCCAGGCTCCCTTGCATTGGGGAGTAACGTGATTAAGTTCTGACTAATGGGATGCCATTAAAAGTGGTATCTGTGCAATTTCAGGTCATATGTAAGGAAATATGTGTGACCTTCACTTCTTGGGTTTCTCTGTCCTGCTAGTTGAACAAGGACAGATGACGGGAGCTGGAGCAACCATCTGGGACCAGAAGATGGAAGCCACGTTAAGGACAGCAGAACAACAAGGTAGAAGGGCCTGGGAGCCCAATAATGTCAAGCTACTATCTGCTTTGGACTTCTTCTCTCTGGTTTAAGCCACTGTATTTTTGAGTTTCTGTCACATTTAAAGTAGCATCCTAACTAACAGTATTGTTTAAACAAAGCCCTACTGTTGTTTCTTTATAATGACAGCTTTATTGAGATACAATTCACATACCATATAACTTACCCATTTAAATACATAATTCAATGATTTTTAGTATATTCACAGATATGTGTGTACCACCATCACCACAGTCAATTTTAGAACATTTTCATCACCAAAAAGAGAAGCCCTGTATACTTTAGTTGTCATCCCCATCCTGTCAGCTCTCCCTCGCCCAGCCCTAAACCGTTAATCTACTTTCTGTCTTTACGGATTTGTCCGTTCTGCACATTTCATATAAACTGAATCATACAGATGGCCAACAGGCACATGAAAAGATGGTCAAAACCACTAATTATTAGAGAAATGCAAATCAAAACTACAATGAGGTATCATTTCATACCAGTAAGAATGGCCGTCATTAAAAAGTCTACAAATAATAAATGCTGGAGCAGGTGTGGAGAAAAGGGAACCCTCCCCTACACTGTTGGTGGGAATGTAAATTGGTGCAGCCACTATGGAGAACACTTTGGAGGTTCCTTAAAAAACTAAAAATAGAACTACCATATGATCCTGCAATCCCACTCCTGGGCATATATCCGGAGAAAACTCGAATTTGAAAAGACACATGCTACACCAATGTGCACAGTGGCACTATTTACAACAGCCAAGACATGGAAGCAACCTAAGTATCCATCAACTTTACCCATGGATAAAGAAGATGTGGCATATATACACAATGGACTATTAGTCAGCCATAAAAAAGAATGAAATAATGCCATTTGCAGCAACATGGACGGACCTAGAGATTATCATACTAAGTGAAGTAAGTCAGACAAAGACAAATATCATATGATATCTCTTATATATGGAATCTAAAAAAATAATATAAATGAACTTATCTACAATGCAGAAATAGACTCACAGACATAGAAAACAAACTTACGGTAACCAAAGGGGATGGTGGCTGGGCAAGGGGAGAGATAAATTAGGAGTCTGGGATTAACATATACACACTACTGTATATAAAATAGATAAACAACAAGGACTTACTGTATAGCACAGGGAACTATATTCAGTATCTTGTACTAACCTATAATGGAAAAGAATGTGAAAAAGTATATATATATATATATATATATATATATATATATAACTGAATCAAAATTAACTATACTTTAATAAAAAATGGTTAAAAAATTGAATCATACAATATGTGGTCTTTTGTGACTGGCTTCTTTCACTCAGCATGTTTTCAGGGCTCATCCACACTGTAGGATGTATGTATCAGTACTTCATTACTTTTTATGGCTGAAAAATATTCCATTATATAGATATACCATATTTTGTTTACCCATTCATGAATCAGTTGATGGACATTTGGGTTGTTTCCATCTTTTAAACTCTGGGTTTTTACTTTTTCTAGAAAGGGGATTATTGTTCCGAATAAATTTTACTTCCCCTATCAATTAAGCCTCTTTAAATGTTCAAAATGAGATTATTGGCTCCTCTGATCATCTATGAGCATCTACGGAACCAAACTGATCAGTGTCTTAGATGTGAGGAAGCTGCTGACTTGTTAACTTTTCTCTCCCTGAAAAATTTCCAATGTTCTTCAAATATCACTTCATTCAAGTACCAAGCAGTGCCTTTGAGATGCACATGACAACTGCTTAAAAGCGGCTTTAGATGAGAACGCTGTCTTTTGACAGACTTGTTAGGCTGCCCTGTGACTACTTTCTCAGAACTTGTTCCCCCCCCTGCCCCAGGCTGTAGTTTTTTGTAGCAAATCCTCTCCCTTCCTACAAACTCTCCTCCTATCCTCCCCAAAACACATACATGACTTTCTTTTTTAGCTTTTTGCATCTCCTAGTGACCACCTGGCTCTGGCCCCTTGGCCTGCCTCTGAATGACAGACCCAGGGAAACTGTGTATCTCTGCTTAGTACTCACCCTCTGGTCTTCTCTCTGTTCAGTCCCAGGCTCTCTGAACTTAACAATCTCCTATGTGAAGTCTTCCTCAGCTCTGCAAACACTCCCTCCGGCCTCTGGTTTCCCTCAGCCTCCTTCCTACTAGAGTATCATTTAATATCATGATCTAATGCTCCTTTTCTCTCGTTAGACTGCCCTCCAGTCTTCTTCATCCTTGTACCCCCAGTACCTCTCTCAGGGCTGCTGGAGCATAAGGAATAGGAATCCACAATGTTATGGTGCCACAATCACAGTGTGGTGATGTGAAACCAAGATCTTCAGGTAATTTTTACTGTGGTATTGACTGCCTTCTACTTAGAATAATTCTCTGATGGTGGCATCTTTCTCATATGCCCCTAAGTATGCAAGTATTTGTCCTAAGGCATCGTTCCAGGAAGCTGTTTTTTTTTTTTTTAAATTGAAGTATGGTTGATTTACTTCAACTATACTTACAGTGGTTTCAGGTGTACAGCAAAGTGATTCAGTTATATATATATATTTTTTTTCAGATTATTTTCCATTATAGGTTATTACAAGATACTGAATATAGTTCCTTGTGCTATATAGTAAATCCTTGCTGCTTATCTATTTTATGTGTAGTGGTTTGTATCTGTTAATCCCATACTCCTAATTTATCCCTTTCCCACCCTCTTTTTCCCCTTTGGTAGCCGTAAGTTTGTTTTCTATGTCTGTGAGCCTGTTTCTGTTTTGTATATAGGTTCATTTGTATTATTTTTTAGATTCTACATATAAGTGATATCATATGATATTTGTCTTTGTCTGACTTAACTTCACTTAGCATGATATTCTCTAGGTTCATCCATGTTGCTGCAAATGGCATTATTTCATTCTTTTTTATGGCTGAGTAATATTCCATTGTATGTATATATCACATCTCCTTAAGCCAACTGTCTGTTGATAGGCACTTGGGTTGTTTTCATGTCTTGGCTATTGTAAATAGTGTTGCTATGAACACTGGGGTGCATGTATCTTTTCAAATCAGAGTTTTCATCTTTTCTGGATATATGCCCAGGAGTGGGATTGCTGGATCATATGGTAGCTCTATTTTCAGTTTTTTAAGGAACCTCCATACTGTTTTCCACAGTGGCTGCACCAATTTACATTCCCACCAACAGTGTAGAAGGGTTCCCTTTTCTTCCCCAGGAAGCTGTTTTGATTACTTTAGGTCCACCCCACCCCCAAAGACATGTCCCAAGACAGGTGGGACACATCTGGGCCTCCACGCAAAGCCAGCTGGACTATGTTTGGGGGGGGATATTTAAGCCTTACCGATATATTTTCATACATAGTTGACTAGGATGCAATCCTAGTGACTTGCAATCCTTGGAACTGACTTGCTCATTCCCTCATTAGATAAAGAGTCTAGTGAGAAAAACAGGAAAAAACAAGGAGTTTGGGCATAAATGCACGTATGTCCTGGAGGGAGGAGGTGGTGTTACCCTCATGGACTCAAATCAAATGTGCCCAGAACAAGAGAAAAGAAATGCCAAACATGGTGCTCAGAAAATTCTCCCCAAGTTATACCCAAAGTGAAAAACGAACACGAATGATATTTTTGTAGAAGCTACACACATATGCCACAGAGATTCTGCCTGTGGGACAGTTCACTTTTACTGACACCTTCCAGGGAAATCAGAGGACAGAAATCTAGACCCCAAAACAGGGGAAATCAGCCTCACCTCCTCACACGTCCTCATGTGGTGGGCAATCACTTTGGAGGCGAGTCTCAGAGCTTCACTTTGAATTTCAGACCTAGAAAAGTCAGCCAGAAAACACACAAAACATATAATCACCCTGAAACTAATATAATATTGTAAGTCAATTATACTTCAATAAATAAATATGAAAATACATAAATAAATAAATAAAATCAAACATTTTATATACATATGGTTTTTACAGATAGTCTGTAATCCATGTGGCTGTGAATACTACTGGAAATCTCTACCTTGTGGCTATACAAATGCCTCCGGAAGCAATTACCTTTTGGTAACTAATGGGAAACTGACATCATTCTATTGCTTGGGCTTAGAACACAGGCTGAGACTTAGAAAGAAATACAGGACCTGAGTCCTTAGGCCAAGACTATGCTCAAGTTCATTACATGACTGACTGATGGGACCATGTGATGTACCAAGTTTGCACAGGGAGCACTGGAGGCAAACCTTTCATTGGAAGCAATATCCATTGTCCAGATCAAGAACTCCTTTGGGGTTAGATGGACACAGCGCTCTGTCTGAGGAAGCCACTCACTGGGGTCCATGCAATGGAGAATTTTCAGTATCTGTGTGAGCCAGATCCATGGAAAACAAACAAACAAACACACACACACGCCTCAGAAAAGTCTCCAGAATCTAAATAATAATCATTTGTACCAATAAGGGACTCTATCTTTCAAAAAGCGCCCACTGACTTCCTTTTTCCCCCCTTTAATAGCCTTGCGAGACCAAGATAGTCTAGAGCAGTGGCATACTGGGATCAGAGGGTAGATGCCATATTCCTAGGTCAGTGCCCTTTCCTTTTGATCATGATTTCCAGGTGACCATCTGCCCCCAAAGAGCCACGTCAGCAAAGACTGCTTACTCTCTCGATCTCTATCTTTGGTTAATCTCTGTCATCAATACCATTATCAGTAAACACTTTTCTTAGCACTCTTTTATGCATGAAGCCATGCCAAGCATCGTGCGAGAGAGTCCTTGCCCTTTGGATGCTGAATCTCCTTCCAATCCTGGAGATGCCAAAACCGATCCTGCCTCCTGACCTTATCACTCCAGTGGGCTTGCCAAAGACTGCGGGGAGTGGAAAGGGATGGTCAGTACACAAGAGACTTCACCTTGCAGAGGCATTCTGGGTGATTTTCCTTCATAGCCAACATCAAGAATGTTCCTCCCGTATTCCATAGCAAGGGCGGCAGTCCCTTCTCTCCTAGTCCTGAGGCTGCTGCTGAGAACCTTTCCAACAGGGCTTCCAGCGTCAGCAGGCGCACTTCAGGGAAGGAAGACTCTAACAGCTGAGAGAAGGAGATGGGAACGTCCCTTGCGTGCTCTCCAGCCTGGGCTGCTACTGCCCACACTGCAGCGATGGCCAGTTTGGTGAGGCTCTGGAGGTACTGGGGCAGGCCTGGCACCGTGAAGGTATAGGGGAATCCGGTTATCAACTCTGATCCCAAGATGATCCTTCTGACTTCCTCCCAGAAGCCAAGATGCTCCAGAACTAAAAAACAAAAAAGCAAAGGAAAAGAGGCAATCACTTTATTCAAAGTTCCACAGAAGGACACAGGTGAACACACAAGACTCTGGATACCCTGGGTGGGACAACCAGACATCATTCCTGAGTAGATTTCACACTAACCATGTAATAAGTGACTAGGCCACTAAGATGCAGACTTCTGGCCCAGAAGCACTTTCTATTTAGGTAATTCATGATTTTCCCCCTAGAGTGACAGAAGGCATTCCTATCAGAAGGTGTGCTCCTGGCACCCCTCCCTAATAGTCAATAAATATAAACTCAGTGACCTCTTGAATCCTCAAGCCTCAAAGCTGAGCAGGATAAAAGAACATCTAGTCCACGCTTCCCTCAGGGGCTCAGATCGCCTCTACAGCACCTCTTCTCAGAGGCTCTTGGCAGAACCCTACAGTGATTTGGAGCTCACGAGACAGACTGTTCCGCTGTTAATAGATCTATTTGCCACAGAGTTCTTTTTGGAGTTTCCACTCAGTGGCCCAATTCTGCATTTTGAGCCCTTTAGGCATTTGAATACAGTTATTATATCCCCTCTGTCTTCTCCAGGTGAAACACCCCTACTTCCTTCAACTAGTCCCCAGATGACGGGGTCCACCCTCTCTCACTGTTCTAAGCCACCTTCCTTTGGCTGTGCCTCAGCCCTCTTCAGGCATGGCGCCACAGAAGGGCACATGACTCTCCCTCGTGGTCTGAGCAGCAGGACTGTTGCTTGCCCTGTTCTCACATGAGGTCCCTGGAGTTGTACCACACCGTTGACTCACGTGGAGCATAAAGTCAACTGAACCGCAGGCCTTTCTTTTTCACATGGTCCACTGACAGTGGTGAGTCGTCCATCTCCCACCTTGTACTCAGGACTTAGATCAAGACTTGTTTTCTTTGTTTGTTTTAAACCAAAGCAGATCCCTGTTAAATCTTATGGTCTGCCGTTTAGATTGCCGAGATCTTTTTGTATTCTCAGTTCTGATCGCAAATATTTATTGCCTGCTTACTATGTGCTGGGTGCTAAGTGAAATAAGAATAATGCCCTTAGGGAGTTTATATTCTAATTTGAGAAAGAGAAATGAATGACTAGGTGATTCTAATATAGTGGTGGAAGCGATCACCTGAGTCTTAAAGAGGAAGAGAGAGGAGAATGCGTTGGAACCACCAAAGGCAGAGCAAAGGTTCAAAGGCATAAAACAGAATGGACCACGTGAGGAACTATAGGCAGTCTGATCTCAGCACAGAATTCGAGGTGGGGAACAGCGGGAGATGAGGCTAGAGGAGCAGCACGTCCAGGACACGGGGAACCTCCTAGGCCACGCGAAGGAGCTTGGACATTTTTCTGCAGGCAAGGGGATGCCATCGAGGGGTTATTTTAAGCAACAAGGTCAGGTGAACATGTCCACTGAAGTGTTCTTATTGCTGAGAGGCCAATATTAGGGGCAGGGAGCCCAGCTGAACGACTACTGCAGTAGTGGAAGAGAGAAACGATAAGGGTGTAAAGTAAGGAACAGACAGGAAGAAGATGAGTTTGAGAAGCATGGAAGGAATAAAACTGGCAGCACTGGGGGACTGGCTGGGGGAGGAGTGTTGGGTGCCTCCCAGAACCCAGATTCTTCATACAGCACATTCATCATCCTATAGAAGCTGGGTAAACCTCAATTTGACAAGCAGGCCGTAAGTAATCACTAAAGAAAGATGTGGACTGGACCAGCGTGGAGGACAGAGGGCTTTGGTGAGTAGTATAGTTGGTTCCCTGCCTGCCCCATCCCCCGCCCCACTCCAAGCTCTCATCAATTCATTAACCAGCTCTCTTAGGGTCTAGGTATTCCCCAGTTATGAATCCTCCTAACTACCATTCTGCCCACATGTTATCTACAAGAACATCAGGAGAGACTTCATCAAATGCCTTGCTGAAATTTAGATATCTCATAACTCAGTGAACACTACTGACTCCTAGAAAACGATCACAAACAGAATAAAAATGTAAAAGATTAAAGTAACAGTTGGAAAAAACTCACTTGGAATTGAAATATTACACAGGCTTGCAATAATCCAGGAATTATTGCAATAATAAATAATAAAAATATAGACTATTCCTGTTACACATCAAACTGTTTCAAAAAGAAGTTTCTCCAAAGAGGCAAAAGAGGGGCTTGGGCTCCTATATGATGGTGCCCCTAGAGGCCACCACCCCCCACCTGCTAGCTGTGCTTGCAGACACACCGCTGCTCTTAACCCAGACTCTGCTGAGGTCTAAGTTCCAGCAGGAGGGCAGCCTTCTTTGCAAAGCAGCAGGGAAAACCCCAGGTGTCAGGATCCTCAACTTTTGTGTCATCATCTCTATTTTCAATGCCTAAAAACCTAATCCCAGTATAATTTAGAAATGAGAAGACCACACTCCAGTGATCTCCAGGTGTCACTTTCCTAGCCTTCCCACCCACTGCTACCTGAGGACAACACTGTATCAAAAAGGGCTTTCATTTGTTAGGCTAGGAGTCAGAAACATGGCTCAGAGACACGCTCTTTAAAACATAATTAAAAACAGGAAGAACTGTCTTGGTCATTCTGGATAATTTTCAGATGAACCTGCTATAGGTATTCCAGGCGGAGTGTATAGTCCGCTGGACTCAAGAGCTGGGCACCCAGACACACTTGCTTCCTTTAAGACCTTGAGGAAGGATGACATGATCAAGAAGCCCAGGACTGAAGGCACAACCCCAAAGACAGGGGACATGGGGCACCTGCTCAGGAATGGATTCTTTGGGACTTCTTGGCCTCCACTTCCTGTGGACTTCAAGTATAATCCTATAAGCATGCATTAAGCGTATAGTAGGTACCTCGGGAGATACAGAGATTCAGAGCTGAGAAAGAAAAATTACCTGCTGTCAAAGAGCTTTAAAACTGATGGGAGGATAAAGACAACCACTAAAATTGCAAAATGCTTAGTACCCTAAAATCATTAGTGAGAAGAGCTGACAACTATTGAGTATTAACGTGCCAGGCACTACAGAATATTATATATCCATTATTTAATGCTATGAATAATAATTACTTTTAGAATTGACACTCGTTGAGTATTAGTCTAAGCACTTCAACAAGTACTAAATCATTTAATGAAGTAGGCACTGTTATGACTCCCCGGTATTTTACAGATGAGGAAAGAGGTTAAGTTACTTGCCCGAGGTCACACAGGGAATTGTAGGTAAAGGGAATACAAAAGCCATAAGAATGACCAAAATGAAAGCAATGTGCACTTATTTTCTATCGTAAGTAAAAAAAAAAAAAGGGGGGGGCTTTCAGAAGGGAACAAAATTTAAGATGGGCAGGGGCTTCCCTGGTGGCGCAGTGGTCAAGAATCCGCCTGCCAATGCAGGAGACATGGCTTCGAGCCCTGGTCCAGGAAAATCCCACATGCCGCGGAGCAACTAAGCCCGCGAGCCACAACTACTGAGCCCGTGTGCCTAGAGGCCGTGCTCCGCAACAAGAGAAGCCACCGCAACGAGAAGCCTGCGCACCTCAACGAAGAGTAGTCCCCGCTCGCCACAACTAGAGAAAGCCCGCGCGCAGCAACTAAGATGCAATGCAGCCAAAAATAAATAAATAAATAAAAAATTTAAGATGGGCACTGAGGCTGCCCAGAGGTACTTGCCTGGGAGAGGAAAGGGCAGGGCAAGCGCTCAGGGGAGTTGGGAGAGAGTAGACACGAGAGACCTGCGAACAGGTTCACTGAATTAATGTGTCAACACAGGAGAAGCAGGGGAGGTTAGGTCGGAGCCACAAGCTAGGAAACTATCAGATGACATTCATGTAGGCACTTTCTCCAAACTGCTGCTTAGAAAAAATGTCCTTAGTTCTGCAGCAAGACCCAATGAGGTGTCCTAAAGCAGAGTTTCTCAAACTTGAGTGAGCATCAGAACCACCTGGAGGGCTTGTTAAGTCACAGACTGCTGCCTGGGCCTCACCCGCAAAGTTTCTGATTCAGGAGGGCGGGGGTGGGGGCTGAGAATTTGCATTTCTAACAAGCTCCCAGGTGATGCTGCTGCTGGGCCAGGTACTTCAAAACCACTGCCCTCAGGGGATGGTTCTTTTTTTTTTTTAATTAATTAAAAAAAAATTTTTTAATTAATTAATTAATTAATTTATTTTTGGCTGCGTTGTCTTCGTTGCTGCGTGCGGGCTTTCTCTAGTTGCGGCGAGCGGTGGCTACTCTTTGTTGCCACGCACGGGCTTCTCAATGCGGTGGCTTCTCTTGTTGTGGAGCAGGGGCTCTAGGTGCCCGGGCTTCAGTAGTTGTGACACGTGGGCTTCAGTAGTTGTGGCTCACGGGCTCTAGAGCGCAGGCTCAGTAGTTGTGGTGCATGGGCTTAGCTGCTCCGCGGCATGTGGGATCTTCCCGGACCAGGGCTCGAACCCATGTCCCCTGCATTGGCAGGTGGATTCTTAACCACTGCGCCACCAGGGAAGTCCCAGGTGATGGTTCTTAACCAGAGGTTATTAAAACCAACCATGCCTCAATCCCACCCTTGTAGATTCTGATTGGGTTGGTTTGGAGTTGGTCGCAGACATCTGGAGTCTTTTTTTTTTTTTTTTTAATTTATTTATTTATTTATTTATTTGGGTGCATCCGGTCTTAGCTGCAGGCATACGGGATCTCTCCTTGCGGCACACAGGCTTCTCTCTAGTTGTGGTGCATGGGCTCTAGAGCGCGCGTGGGCTTAGTTGCCCTGCGGCATATGGGATCTTAGTTCCCCGACCAGGGATTGAACCCGTGTCCCCTGCACTGGGAGGCGGATTCTTAGCCACTGCGCCACCAGGGAAGTCCCGACATCTGGAGTCTTAAGAAGCCAACAGGTAATTCTGCTCTGTGCCCCAGCTGAGAACCACATTCCTCAGCTACGACTTTCATAGGGGTTCACAGGGTTTTTGGGATGGGCAGTGGGGGCTGCAGTTCCAAAGAGCAGAGCTGATTCCAGCCTAGTACTTCACCATAGTGAAGAACTAGAAAATTCGCCGCCCCCCATTTTCTCTTACCAATAAAAACATCAAAGGACGGGAAACCCCCAAGAATTCAAAAGAATGAATAAACTCTATAAAGGCCCCTTGCAGGCAGGCCTTTGATACTGGTTCATTATATACAGGTTCTGTTCTAGGGCTAGGGTGTAGCAGTGAATTAGAAAGACCAGGCTCTGCTCTCATGGAGTTCCCATTTAGATGGGGACCACAGAACGCCCTCTGCCCCTCTGCCAGGGTGAGGGGGTCTCTGGGCAGAACAGGAGGGTGGGATTAGAAATATGAGCAGCAGCAGTGACTAAAAAGGAAGTATTGCGTTCCTCTCTAGCATAGCAGTTTCTCAGCCCGGGAGGTACATTAAATTTATCTGGAGAGTTTTAGAAAAACACTTATGTCAGGGGACACTTGACTGCATCTCTGGGGCGAGCCTGGTTTCAAGGTGACCCAGGTGATTCTATTGTTCAGCTGGGGTCACAGCTACTGTTTTATGGGCTCTGCACCCCACAGCAGGTAGAGCTCACCAAATGGATCTCACAACCAGGATTTCTTCCTAGTGAAGCACTACCTGTGTGTCCTGCCCTACCAAACGCATTTCAAAGTTGAGATCAACACGGAGTGCTTGTTTCCATTTTTGTGAGTGCCTGCTGTCCGCAAGATACAAAAAAACTCAAGTTAGTTCTTTGACGGCACTTAGTTCTTCTTCAGTCTGAGGTATGGCAATCCTCTTCTCTAGAAGATAACTTTTCTACTTGCAATTTCAATTTTGCTGGCTTTGGGTTGCCTCCTTTCTATCTTTCCTGGAAAGTCAAGTGTTCCAATGAAAGAATCAAGTCCCTCCCCTTTAATGGCCCCATCTTATTTTTCATTAATTAGATGATTTTTGTAAACTCTTGTTAATTGGAGTTTTTCCCCAGCCCTCCTTGTTTGGAATATCTTTGGATTTTCCCAACAGTGTAGTCATTTTAGTCACCCAAGTATGTGTGACTGATTCTAAACATCCAATTTGATTTCACTTTTGAAATTAACTTCTTTTTTTCTTCTTTAGAGGAAGCATATTTCTAGCCTTCAAAGGAATGGCTCATTGGCTGGATTCACTTGGAAAGACAATACCTCCTGCTGTGCTATGTCCCGGTTCAATGGAGAAATAATTCTCAAGTTTGGAATTCAAGAATCAATCAAATATAAAAAACAATGTGACAGGCTGGTATAAGTTGCCAACATTTTATTTTGTAAAGAAAGGATGTTAAAAACCTACCATCTATTATTTCATGAAAGAAAGGCTATCTGAACACCAAAAAAGTCATAGATTCCTAGTGTCATCATAAAGGACAATTCTTTAAAAAAAATGTGGTTTAAAGAAAAATTTGCTATAGTTGTCATTTTGCTATAGTTTTATTGTGAAAATATCACCAGGGAGCAGCATTAGGGAACTGCAGCTTTGGAGAAGTTGATCAAGTTTCCTGAGGTTGATGTGTTTGGAGAACATGCCCAGCCTGAACAGAGGTGTCCTAGAGAGGAATGAAGGGACTTTGCCGAGTCCCTCAGGACAGCGAGTAGAGTGTCTGTGAGAAGGAGCAAAGTGGTCCATTCACACAATTCCCTCTGGGAATCTCAGATGTGTTATTTTAGCAGTTTTTGTGTTATTTTGGCGAGTTGCAGATTTCAGTGTTATGTCTGCAACCTGAACAGTGATTGCTAAATTAACTGGATTTCAAAGCTGCCATTCTCTAACCAACCAAGGTAGGGCGCTAACATCAACCCAGGCTGCTGAAAGAGGATTTAAAAAGCAGCACTACCTACAGCATGGTCAGCTCCTAGTTCCCAAATCCTGTTCTATTATTTAGGGAAGTCAGTCTCCTCCCCAAAGGAGGAACACAGCCCCAAAGGGCAGGCCCATGGGGCATTTACCTTTGATTTTCTGAGCTACAGGTTTGTTAAAAAAAAAAAAAAAAAAAAAATCAACGTAATCTTAAAAGATTCATGTTAATTTAAATAGCTTTGAGGAGAGCATTCTGGAAAACAATGTGGATGATATCATTACCACATAATTATGGATATAGTGGAGTTTCACCATAAGAGCATTTAATTTAGGCGAATTTAACTCTAAGTACTCGGCAAACAGAGAGAAAGAGATTGAAAAATAACAATTAAAAGCGAGAGGGCAGTTTCACCTGACATTCCAATCACCGAGCATATCCCCAGGATGGTGCCTGTGCTGTTACCTTAGACGAGTGGCTCTCAAACTTCGGCGCACTCACCTCCAGAGTTCCTGATTCAGTAGGTCTGGGACAGGGCCCCCCAGATCACACTTCTAACAAATCCTGGTCGATGTTGCTGCTGCTGCTGCTGCTGCAGGGACCACACTTTAAGAACCACCGCTTCAGACCATCTGAGATCGTCCGTGCTTCTCACAGTGTAAACATCTTGCCATGCCGAACGTGTATAATTCTAGTGTTTAATGGTATTTGTTTTTGTGCACCATGGCCCCTAATCATATGTCAACCCCTTCATCTAGTGCTCAACCAAAGAGCTCCTCAATATTATATAGTTCCTGGCCTTCGCTGTTAATGTCACGAACCAAGATAGCCTGATTGCTTTGTGCTGAGCTGGCCAAAATAAAAGGGGCCAGAGGGAGTAAGCGTACAGGCCCAAATTGACAGAGTTTTCTTGGCCCCAGCAGAGATGGTTATGGGAGAAGCTAAAACCCCAGTAATCACAGCAAACGTGTTCTACTTGTAAGCAGCAATCAGAATCCATAAAGGGGGAAGGATCCTCCTCAGGACTGAAAAGACCAACAAAACAGAAAAAAAAATAGTTTCACTGCTATGGAGTAAGTCGCTTACTGTGGATACCATGTAAATGGCAATGATATTGATTGTGCCACTATGGTGGTCACTTGCCACTGAGCCTCAGAAGAAGGTTCTGTTTTCTGCCTGACCTTGCATATGCTGTTCCCTCTGCCTTGAATGAATAAATGAACAAATGAACAATATAAATGAACAAATGAACAATATAATTTCGTTATATTGTAACGGTTCTGAATTCTCCGATACCACTTGGTCAAGAAAATTCTGTAGAAATTTCCCCTATCCTCCCCGCCTCAGAATCTCTACCCTCCTTAAAGAAGTAGAGAGTGAGGAAATACGAAGCAGATTTTACTTTTAAGGCATAATGAAAGGGCCAACTTTTTCTGTTTCAAAGATCTGTAGCTCTGTTTGGGGAGATCTGTAATCAGATCCAACAAAAGTTCTTATCTGGAACATTGATAAACTGGTTCTAAAAATAATCACAGATGATAATTTGTACACTCCGTGAACGTTAACGTCCTGTTATGCTATTTCTCAGTTAAAAAAAATTGTATTTGGAGAGAAAAGGAAACCATAGGAACTACAACAACAACAAAAAAAAATCAACTGATTTAATAAATCTTGGCTTCTCCTTATCGAAGGGAAATTCCATTCCTCTATTTAATCCTCTGCCCCTCCCAGTAAACTGTAATCCAGACCCGAGGGGCCCTTCCAGTTACAAACATGTAGAATGACCTAGTGGAAGGGTTTGGAGACTAACTTTGTCTAGAGAAGTGCCCTGAACTGGTACTAGTTGTTTATTTCTTGCCTACTTTTGTTTCTAGGTCTCTGGACTCCTAGGTCTCTAGGTCTCATGCCCGGCTTTCATAGGTATGGTGCCCGACACACACCCCTTTGAAAACATTCCCCCCTTCCCTTGTCCCAGCCTATTCTCAAAGTATTTTTTAAGCACAGAATTCCTTATCTGCTGTTGAGGAAGAAGGAAGAGTTTCTGAGAATACTATTTGAAGGACTCTCTAGTCAACCCATAAAATAGGCACAGTCCCAGTGGCTTGGACAACAGGGAGTCAGAAGAGCTCTGAAAGGATTTGGGTAGGCTCAAAATGAGCTCATCAGGCACTGGGTGGGACCAGCAGTTTTTACTTCTCGCCTCCACCCATCATCCCATCCCTGCTTCTGCCCAACACTGGGAGGAAGTCAGGAAATACTTGTGGATAAACACATGACAACCCAAAGACACAAACATAAAATTACTTCTAAGTAATACACTGCTTTGGATTCTTTGTCAGCGAATTGCTCCTAAGGACAAGACTGGGAAATCAGAAACTTCCTTATCATCACACCTTAGACATCCCTGTTTAATTTAACCTTTTCCCCACAAAGGACCTCAGGCTTCTCTTCCACCCTTAGGCAATGAGATACGGTGTGAAATCAACTTGAGAGTCTTGGTAGCTGGCTGGGAAGACTCCTTTAAATAACTGGGGCTTACCTCTGCTGTCGCACCTGTAATGAGAGACTAGGACCACTGATCTCAGCCCCTTGCCAGCACTACAGTTTACAGTTCTGGGGGAAACAGACGCTAAGACTGAAGAGGTTCCTGGCACCACTGGACTACATCAATGTCTCTGGGAATGATGCTACAAGGTACAGTTTACAGCTGGCAAACCCAAGAGAGTCTGGCTGGACTGCAAATGCTACTTAATGTGAAGTCTGGCCCCAGCCAGGGAGGAATTAAGTAAATTCTGCCAGATGGGCAATGGAGGTGAGTCTGGGAGTAAGCATACCTGGCCATGGGACCAGCAGAAGCTCTGTCTCCTCCTCTGGAGGAGATGACCATTCATTTCTTTGTTCTTGCTATCAATGTTACTTCCTAATAGCTGCTTTTCTTACAGTGTTGGATTTTTCCTTTCCTGTTACTTTTCATGGAGTTTTTACAATTTTTTTCATGTGACCTTCACCTCAATCCTCTGAGGGTATTATCCCCACTTTACAATTGAGGAACTAAGAGGTCTCAAAACAAAGTGATGAGAGTGATTGCTGCTTTAGCCCATGAAAGTTTAACTGCTACAGAAATTGCCCTTTGCCATAAACAACTAGAAAACTAGACAAATGTATGAAACTATCGTTTTTAAACATCAGACGTGAGTAGTATGTTTCCCTGAGAGAAGGAAACAAACAAGGTAGGCCTTATAGTTGCCCTGGACTACTACCTAGAGGCAACTTCCATGCTCCAGCACAGAGAGGGGGAACCCAGAGCCCAGAGATCTTGCTGAGCCAGAACAACTGGATATTCATATGAAAAAAAAAAAAGAGAACTTTGACCTTATCTCATGACATACACGAAAATTAGCTTAAAGTGGACCATGGATCTAAATGTAAAACCTTAAATAGCAAACTTTAGAAGAAAACCTGGGACTGCTCTGGCGGTCCAGTGGTTAAGACGCCGCGCTTCCAATGCAGGCGGCAGGGGTTCAATCCCTGGTCGGGGAACTAAGATCCCACATGCCACACGGCGCGGCCAAAAAAAAAGAAAAACAAACTTCAGAAGAAAACCTGAGAGAACATCGTTGTGACCTTAGGATAGGCAAAGACTTCTTTACTAGGGCCCAAAAAGCATAAGACACAGAGAAAAAAAATGGATAAATCAGACTTCATCAAAATTAAAAGCAGTTGCTCTTCAAAAGACATTGTTAAGAAAAAAGACAAGCAACAGATAGGTAGAAAATCTTTAACAAATGTTTGTATAAAATACTTATATCCAGAACACAGAACTTTCACAACTCAGTAATAAGAAAAACAAAATTTAAAAAAGAAATGTGCGAGAGATTTGAATAGACCCTTTACCAAGAAGGATATATGTATGGCAAATACGGTACACGAAAAGGTGCTCAGCATAACTGGTCATTAGGGAAATGCAAATTAAAATCACAGTGAGACACCACTACACATGTACCAGAATGGCTAAAATTAACAAGAGGGGCAATACCAAGTCTAAATGAGGATGCAGAGTAACTGGACCTCTCATACATTGCTGCTGGGAATGCAAAGTGGTAAGGCCCTTTGGAAAACAGTTTGGCAGTTTCTTATTACCTAAACAATCCTTATCATATGACCTAGTAATTCCTTTCCTAGGTTTTACTTATGAAAGATAAAAACATATGGCCACACAAATACTTCTATGCTCAGAGCTGCATTATTCACAATTTCCAAAAAGTGGAATAATGCTACCAGAGCTGCATTATCCACAATTTCCAAAAAGTGGAAGTGCCAAAATGTATTTCAACTGGTGAATTAATATAAACAACACATGCATATAATGGAATACTACTCAGCAAGAAAAAGTCATGACTCACATCACATTAATAAAGGACAAAAATTATACGATCATCTCATTAGATGCAGAAAAAGAATTTGACAAAATCCAACACTCTTTTATGATAAGAACACCAACAAGCAAGAAACAGAAGGGACTTCTTCAACCTGATAAAGGGTATCTATGAAAAACCCACAGCTAACACCATATTTAATAGTGAAAGACTAAAACCTCTCCTCCTAAGATCAGGAACAAGGCACTTCCATTCAACATTGTACTGGAAGTTCTCGCCAGGGTGATTAGGCAAGAAAAATAAATAAAAGGCATCCAGACTGGAGAGGAAGAAGTAAAACCTATCTCTATTGCACAGGACATCATCTCATATACAGAAAGTTCTAAGTCCACAAAAACAGACAAACAAGTAAACAAAAGTAAGTTCAATAAGGTCATGGGATAAAAGATTAATATACAAATATCAACTATAGTTCTGTGTAGTAGCAACGAACAATCCAAAATTGAAATTAAGAAAATAATTCCACTTACAACAGCATCAAAAATAATAAAATAGGAATAAATTATTTAACAAAAGATGTTCATGAGGTGTACACTGAAAATTACAAAACATCACTGAAAAAAATTGAAGACCTAAATAAATGGAAGGACACCCTGTGTTTTGATCTGAATATCTGAAGATATAATATTATTATAGTGACAATACTCCTCAAATTGAACTACAGATTTAACATAATACCTATCAAAATCCTAATTGACTTTTCTTTTTCCAGAAGTTGACAAGCGGATCCTAAAATCTGAATGAAAAGGTAAGGACTCAGCCAAAACGATCTTGAAAACAAAGAACAAAGTTGGAGGACTCAACACATCCTGATTTCAAGTTACCATAAAGCAACGATAATCAAGACAGTGTGGTCCTGGTATAATAAGGACAGACATACAGATCAATGAAATAGAACTGAGAGTCCAGAAAATCCATGTATTTATGGTCACTTGATTTTCTGACTGACCAAGGTGCCAAGACAATTCAATGGGGAAAGCTGAAGTCTTTTAAACAAATAGTGCTGGGACAAATGGATAGTCACATGCAAAAGGATGAGGCTGGACCTGTACCTCACACCAAATACAAAAATTAACTCAAAATGGATCAGAAACCGAAAAGTTAAGACATAAAACTATTAAATTCTTAAGGAGAAAATGGATACAAGTCTTTGTGACCTCGGATTAGGCAACAGTTTCTTAGATATGACATTAAAAGCATAAGCAACAAAAGAAAAAACAGGTTGGACTTCATCAAAAGTAAAAATTTTTGTACATTAAAGGACATTATCACAAAAGTTGAAAGTCGGTGCACAGAATGGGAGAAAGTATTTGCAAATCGTGTATCTGATAAGGAATTAATATCCAGAATATATAAAGAATTCTTACAACTCAAGAATGAAAAGACAAACAACCCAGAGGATCAGAACAGACATTTCTCTAAAGAAGGTGTACAAAATGGCTCATTAGCATTAGAAAAGATTCCCAACATCATTAGCCATTAGGGAAATGCAAATCAAAAGCACAATGAAATACGACTTTATACCCACTAGGATGGCTATAATCAATAGATGGACAATAACAAGTGTTGTCAAGGATGTGGAGAAACTGGAAACCTCATACATTGCCAGCGGGAATGTAAAATGGTGCAGTCTCTTTGGGAAAAGTTTGGCAAGTCCTCAAAAAGTTAAACTTAGAGTTGGCACATGGCCCAGCAGTTCTACTCCTAGGTAAATACCCAGGAGAACTGAAAGCCTATATCCCCACAAAAACCTGTCCATGGATCTTCATAGCATTATTATTCATAACAGCCAAAAAGTGTAAACAATCCAAACGTCCATCAACTGATGAAACAAAACATGGTATATCTAACAATGGAATATCACTCAGTCATAAAAAAAGAAAAGATTCATGCTACAAAATGGATGAACCTTGAAAACTTCAAGTGAGAGAATCCAGACACAAAAGGCTATATGTTGTATGATTCCATTTACATGAAATGTCTAGAATAAGCTTTCAAAAACAACTTGCTTAACTAATTTAACTGACATGGGCAACTAGTTTCAGATTATCTGTGAGGACTGGGGTTAGAGTGGGGCAAGACAGGAACACATAGAAAACTGAAATCATGGATGTTCTGAGACCCCAGCTGCCCACTGGAACAGTATTTGACTCCTGGGGTGGAAATGTGAGTACGAAGGTTTCATGACATGGTTCTGTTACAGATCCAGACACTTGGCCCAACTCTCAACACTATTAACTCTGGTCACAGAAACGGGCAGTGGACCAGGAGCCAGGAAAGCTTGACTTTTTCACTAACCAGCTGTGTGACCTTGGGCAAGTCACTTCATTGTTACAGTTTCCCCTCTACTTACTGATGAAATGATCTCTAAACTCTAAAATTCTAAGAATTGTGGGCCAGTGTACTCAGCACCGGGCTTGGAATTAACAAGGGGTCAATACCACATGAACCTGGCAATCTAATAACACATCCTGTATTATTCTTTCTGAATGGTAGCTAGGAATCATCTGCTCATTTTAGGAGCTCACTGTTCCCTGGGAAAGAGACTTTTGGCAAAAGCAACAGTTCAGATGACAGTCCCAGTGTTTTGGAGAAAAGCAACTAATTTATTGATAACAAAGCCTATTTTTTTTTTTTTTTGAAATTTCATAGCTGCAGACCCATAAATACAAAGTCCCCAGAAGACTCTAAAAATATGTTCTCAATTCCCTTTTATCTCCCACCCAGAGCTGAGAGAATAGCATCAACTGTGTCATATTAAACACATCTGCATCCAACACCGATAAAAGTGCATGACCGAGGGAACAGATAAGAATTGTTTTCAATTTGTTCAGATGGGATTGGTTAAATTTAACCTAATTAGACCAAATAATCAAAGCAGGTGTTTGTAAGTTGCCAATGTTTTTATTCTCTGTAATTGTTTGGCTATATTTCCCAGGAACTTAGGTAAAGGAAGTTATAATATGTCAAAAAAAATCATTGACCTTATATTTATTCTTGTCACACATATATTATTCATGTCCAAGGCAGTACAAATACAAGGCATCACTGAATACTTCTCACAGATTTTTACCATTTAACCACCATCAACATCTAAGCTGGCCTTTGGGAGGGCTTATGTTACCGAACTTCCATGAGACAAACACAAGCAGTAAAAAATGAGAGCCTGTCTTCTAATCTTGTACTGATCTACAAGGCACACTGACTTGGCATTCAGACTATTTAGGGATCCTGACTTCACACTCACAAGCTGGTCACTTTTAAGGCATTTAGAAGAAAAATAATAACAATAATAAAAGTTACATTCTAGTTAAAACAAAATGTTTATTGCACTTGGCAGAATGATGAGATCCAAACTATAAATGCCAACTAACAAAGAAACCACAAAATGCGGTCACCAGCAGCCTGGTATTAGGAAGTCTTTCATGCAGTGGCTGTAGGTCCACTTTCAAAGGGAAAAAGGGCAGGTAGCTGCCCGGGAGCGTTAAGCTTTCTCTTTCTAGTAACTAGCCCTGGGTACGCTCTCATATTATTCCACACACCCCGGAGACGGGAGATAGCAGTGCAGGCAAGAAAGTCCCCATAAAAGCATGTGATCATGAAGCTACTGGAAAGGGGGATCCCTCTCTGAGGCCTGGGGATTCTGCAGCAGCGGCGGAAGCCCGGGAAGCTGAATCAACATAGGGGGTCTAAGGCACCATCCCCGAGACAAGAAGTGGTTTTCCTGACTCAGGCCTGAGTGTGCTGCGGGACCACGGTGGAGGTGGCTGGAGAGCTCGGGCTGTGCTCTCTTACTGTACAAGTGACGTCGGGCAGTTGCCTCTGTTCCTCAGTTCCCTCACGTCTAAAATGAAGGACCACTAGTACCTCCTTCACTAATGTGTGCAAAATGCTTGGCACAGTGCTTGGCATGAAGTTAAATGCTCAATACACACTGGCCATAATTATTATGATCCCTACAAGGGAGCTGATACTGAAAATAATGTTTCCTAAAAATTAGAATATAATGGGCCTCCTATATACATTTCAGGGGTAGGGAAACAGCCTTTTGAGATCACTTACACGATGTGGGTAGGATGGACAAATCCTTCTCCACCTAAAACACTTTTTGGAAACTGTTATTATGTCCTTTCTTTATTTCTTTGGGAATAACTAATCCTCTTCAAGATTCATATTTTAATATGTAACACATAATTACAAAAGAAAGAACGGGGTTACATAAAATTAGTAAAATGGAGACTAGGAAAGGAAAAAATCCACTCATAAACCCACCAAGAGAACTTAAACTGAAAGTCAGACAGTGCAAATAGGTAAGATATTTGTTTAAACACTTGGTAAAAGAAAATGTTCAATTCAGTAGCTGTGAAAAACACAAATTTAAGGGGTGTGGGCATAAGAGAGAAATAGAAAGTCCACCTCTCAGAAAAAAGGGAGTAAATATTTAGTCAAGTCTCAGATAGTATTTCAGTAAACAGATATTTCAATGGAAAATTTCCAACCTGAGAGCAAATAATTTAAAATGGGTTTAAAATGAGAATGAAAGCTCTCCATTTCCCTGTCCCTGCCCAGACCTGTAACCCAGCCTCTGAGTACTTGGAGCAGTTAGGCTCTTTCTTCCTCATCCCCCCAACTCCAACTGGAGACTATAATTTTCTTTCTAGCAGGAAACTGATATATACTAATGATGACAGCTGGATTCAGAAGAGGAAAAAGAATACAGGGGACAGAGAGTCCTTGTGGGTTTAAATCACTTTAAAACTCAAAACAAAACCCCCAGATCTGGAATTTTTGAAACCTAGTTAATGGCTAAGGAAACCTCAAATGATTGGGAAGTACTAAGATAAAAGTTTGAATTACACAAAACACATCATTATCTTAAGCTGTTCTAATCATCTTCTCTGCCTTCCCCCTTCACTGGTTTTCTCATTGTTTATGCCCCCAGCCCTTCAATGTTCTAAGATATTTTAGAGGTAGAAATAGCCTTCCAAGGTCACTTACAGAATAGTGTTTGAGAGGAGACAGGCAGGTCCTCCTCCGTCCAAAAAAGTTTCCCAGAAATTGACATTACTTCTTTTCTTTTGGAACAATTAATCTCCTTTAAGATTCATATTTAGATACAGTTACTGTTGAAATACGTGTATATACACACATATGAATAAAACAGAATTATGTTATATAAAATTAGTAAAATGGAAAATAAGAGGAAGAAATCCCCCTAAAATCACACCATGCTAAAGCAACCATTTTCAGCATTGTACTGCCTTTAACTCTAGTCCTCCACTTCGGACCCCCCATCTCCCAAACCCTCAATGATGGTTATGACAATACCCTGACATTCCATGAATGCATTTACAGTCACATTCTTTTTCTGTGGCAAAGGAAGTTGGCTCCATTAAGGATCCTAAGGCTCCTTTAAGGATGGGGGCACAGAAGATGTCACGCTGTCTTAAAAACCACGTGACCCTACTCTCTGTCTTATATCCTCCCATAATCTCTTTTGTCTAAAGGGTCAAGTTCAAGCTCCTTAGACTTCGGACCATGACTGATGCGCTCCTTGACTGAGTTCCCGCCCCCCAGCCTCACTTCTAGTCACACCTCCTGTCCTTGAACCCAACACTGCAATCGCACTGTCCCAGTTCTTTGACAGCTGTGCTGACGTGAGCCTCTGTGGCTTCAGACATGCTCCTTCCTCTGTCTATAATACCCACCTGTCCTTTGCCCATCTGGTGAATTTCTACTCATCTTCAAAACTCTGCTCAACCACCTCCTCCTCTATGAAGGCTTCCCTGTCCTCCCAAGTAGAAACGACCTTTCATTCTTTAGTGCCTCCAATGTATCCCATACACACTTCCTTTATAGCATCTGTAATCCCTTTTTGGACCTACTTATAAGCCCCAAACGTATCAGGTGTCTCTCCAGATGTAGGTGCTTAACTTGTCTGACGTTAGCATGTCATGTCTGATGAACAAAAAGAATTAATGAACAACAACCACAAGATGATCCTTTTCTGGATCAGTCAGAGGGGTAGCAGCATCCCTAATCAAGTGGATTCTTGACATTCCATGCCAGGTATGCTTCAGTGTTTTCCTAGGAAAGCAGGCATTTCTTCTTTCTTGAAAATGTTTAAGAACATGAGGAGAGTTGTAAATGTGAGGGACTGACCATAACTCTGCCAGGCTGCAGGAAACTGGATTAGATGCATAGTTTCCAGCCAGTGATAATTATAACGATGATAATAATATTAATGGTAGCTAAAATTTATTGAGCACTTATTCTGTGCCATGCAAAGTACATTCTTTACATAGGACTTTACATGTGTTAGTTGACAACCACTCTAAGGTATAGATCCTATTATATCCCCAGTTACAATTGAGGAAAAGTGTCTCAAAGAGGTTAAATGACTTGCCCAAGGTCACAAACGCTAGTAAATGGCAGACCTGGGATTCAAACCTAGGGATCTAGCTTTAAAGCCTATGTGGTGTACTCCCTACTCCGAGCTCTGTGAGCTTTAGAGGTAGATGTGTATTTACAAACATATACACATAATATATACATTTGATTTGAATTCGGAAAATGAATTTACATGTGACTGATGCATGAGTTTAAGTAAGATTTGTATCTTGATGACACCTGTTACTATTCTAAAAACTGAGGAAAATTCTGCATTTCAATCAATCAGTTAATAACAAATCCATTTAACGCAGGCCTACTACTTGCTTAGTTGGGGGACACAGAACCTAACCATGATCTATTCTTTCAAGGCATTTACAAGGTAAAACTGTCACGACAATACTTAGAAATCATACTGATATCTACACATCCAGGTAAGTGATCACCTTGTTTGATGATACACTTAGCTATTGCTCAAACTGCCTTTGGAAATAATTTATGAAACACACAAGAATCGATTTAATTATTTTAAGTTCACAGTTTACTTTTATCCTAAACAGTGCTATCTACCTTAACTGCCATTTTATTTGACATTTGGTTAGTTCTAAATATCTAATTCATCCTCAACGGAGGAAAATTTGCTACCACTATTTGTGTGGATGTAGTATATGAATATATACAGCCATACAGAAGACACATACATATATATATCCTGTGGTTTACGAGGGCAATTCCCAAAGGACTGGGAAAAATCAGTGCTTGTCCAATAGGAATATATGAGCCATATATGTAATTGATTTTCTGATAGCCACATTTTAAAAAGAAACAGATGAAATTAACTTTAATAATACTTTTAATTTAAACAAATATATCAAAAATATTATCATTCCAATGTGTAATCAATGTAAAAATTATTGAGAAATTTAACCTTTTTTTCATACTAAGTCTTCGAAATTTGGTGTGTATTTTTTTCTCATAGAACATCTCAACTTCGATCAGCCACATCTCAGTTGTTCAAGAGCCGCATGTGGTTAGTGACTGCCATACTGGAGAGTGCAGGATTAAATATTTAGAGCTATAGCTGTCATGTTAGAAAAAGAGTAAAAGTGCCCCATCCCTTGCATATCTTACTCTGCAAAGTAATGATTCTAAGAGGTATAATACATTGATGCAAGTGAAATACTGTTGAGTAATAAACAACAGCTTGTGATCACATTTAATTGGGGCACAAACGCTAAATGATGTAAGAGTTTGTGGAAAGGATGATTCCAAAAGGCCGAAGTCATCTTCATGGAGGAACCTAGCTCATCAGTAAAGGACAGGCAATTGGAGAAGAAAGAAGGGTATTTTACAACATTCAAGGGTTAAATCCTTCCAGACAAGGAATAATGGTACGAATACACCAAGAAACACTTAGTTCAGAAAAACCTAATGATTATAGTCAACCACACAACTATGATAGGAACCCAGTGAATGGATTTGTGAAGTAGTGAGCCACTCTTTCACGGACAAGGCTCTTTAGACATTAAGCAGAGAAGTATTACTAAGCTACATGAAATTTGGAACTGAAATACAAAAATGGTAGAAACCCCACATGATTTACTTGGTAACATCTGATTCATAATCTCTTTATATAAAATCTCTGGACCCCAGTTAACTCAAGTGTAAAATAAAGTGGACGCAACCCTGAGGTCCCTTATAGCTAGGGTGACCTGTGATTTATTGTGCAAACCTGGACACTTTCAAGAGTAAAAGGGGTACTATTAATAATTATGCTGGGATAAGAGGTATAAACTAGAAGCGTTTCACAGTCATAAAACTATATGATCCTCTTCTACCAAAAGGATGCAACAGCTACCCCTATGCAGGGACGTGGAGCTGATCAAAGTCCAGGTGTGTTCTTATTACCTCTGCATGGCCACAGGGGCCTTGTGGGCTAATATGCATTGATACGAGTGAGGCAGCTTCGCACCTCCCCCCCAAAGCATTTTAAATTGGCTTGAATTGGGGAACAGGGTTCCATATGGACAGAGCTGGACTCTGACAGCCTGAATATATTTACTGAAGACAACAAATCATTGACAGACTAAATGTAACAGAGGAAAGGCCTGGCCTGCTTGTACTCAGAATCTGACTTTGTAATTGTAGCCTCCTTTAGACAGGCCTAATCAATTAGAAGAGGCTGATTTTAACCAGTTGCAGGCTCATTACCCTGCATTCCAGTTTGTGTTGATGAAAATCAGTTTCAGTCTGTGGCCTGGAACTCATGTACAGCACTTCCTGAGGCCTCTTATATAAACACATCAAAACATTTTTTTATTTGGAGCTGCCCCTCTCCCTTTTAAGAAAACCACTTTGTGAATCATGATGAAAATAGAACAATTGCATGTGGATCTGGGGCCCATACCAGGAAACATACATGACACCAAGGAACACGTATAAAGTCAGAGCTCAAGGTAGCGAGGGGTGGATTTGAGACTGAGTCTCAAATATCCAGGCTCCAGCATCAAATGAGTCCACTCGGTTATCTCCACAAACTGGAACAGAATGAACTCTGAGTTATTGAAAATGACGACCTTTCAGAGAAAATGCATGAAATAGGAAAGAGCCAAGGTCTCAGAAATACAGAGGGTATCTGAGTAGAGTCCAGACTCTTCCCTGAATGACAAAATAGAAAACAAACTTGCAACTAAACAAGGACAAGTTTCCTTGGGAAGCTTCTATGAGGAAACCGTATGACACTATGTTTAATTTTGATATGTGGTTAGTCCTGCAAAAGTAGAAGGTGGGGGAGTGCGTGGCTGAGCCGCTCAAAACCCTACCTGCATTTCAAAGACCTGTAATCATTCCAAAATATGATATAAATATGACTCATACCTGGCTGGTTGTCTTTTGAGGGTTTGTCAAAACAGCAAGTCAACAGGAAGAGAATATCAATATACACAGCTCTGGTCACCAAACATGGATTTTGCCTAGAAAGGTAAAGAACAGAAAATAAATCGATATTTTCTCTCTCTGAGGCCTGAGTCACAGAAAAGAGAAAATGGGTATTTTCTACCAGGCACGTCATGAGGCTTAGAGAGTGGTAACGAATGCTAAAAATGATGGACAGTCACCAACGGTGAGAACACAAGAGCAAGTCAAGTGAGACAATGAAATCCTACCGCATATGGTGGAGGTTGGGGCTGTGAGTGTACGAAACAGAGAAAACTCTATGCTCTGGCTCCAAAGAAAATTAACTGAAAACAGACGACAACCAATATCTGATCCCACTTATTTGGAAACAAGGGGGTGGGGGGAATACGACACCATTTTCTGTTATCTTCCTCTGAACTGGACAAATTTAGGGGGAAAATCATTGGTTATGAATATCACTGATTTAGCATTTCGGAGAACGAGAATTGCACTCACATATGATAAACCATATTTACGGACTTAAAATAACCAGCTGAAAAAACAAACACGCGAAAAGCATTAACAAACGCTGCAACAGACATTCCTTTCCCGATAAATGAGATTTTTTTCTTCTTCAATAAATGGAGCAGCTCTTTTTTACGCTTTGAACCACACGCTGGAAAAAGTAAGTGGGCTCCGATTTAGGGGGTCTAGATAAAAAAGAATGAAGACCTTCTTTTGAGTACAGCACTGAAAGTCCCCGGCTCTGAGCCTCAGTTCATATTGACCATGAGAAGGGCCCAAACCTCCTTGGTGCACTAAGAACTCAGTGCAAGCAAGAGAAACAGTAGGGACAGATCTGGGTTTGAATGCTGGCTTTGCCACTTAGTATCTCTGTAACTTGAATCAGATTCCTGACGTGTACAACTGACACCCTAATCACCTCACGGTGAGTCACTGTGAGCACTGATGTGGTGCATTCCCTGACCTGCTTCCCTGCCTCCCACCTAAGATGAGGGAAGGGCACAAGTTCTGGCTAGTATATTTCCATCTGGCTTGATGCCTCAATCCATCCTTCTCATTCCCTGTAAATTAACAGTTTTACCACTTCCCTAAAGTTTATTCACACTCTGTCCTGAACAGAGTATCCCCATATCCTAGGGATACGCATGATTTGCATGGAAAGCAAATCAGATACTTTTAAATTAAAACTGTCTTGTTTCAAGTTCTCCCCATCGTTGACCTGCCTCACTTCTGTCCCACTGACTTGCTTCACCTACAGTATCTGCTTGCTCCCCGACATAACTACTAGTTTACGTGGATACCTCACATTTGGCCTAATTTCATACCTACACCTGGCTATTTTTAAAAATTAGTTTTAAAAAACAGGTAACACATGCCCATGGTATAAAAATAATTCAAACAGTACAAAAGGGTATGCAGTAAAAATAAAGTTCCTTTTCCATGCCCCCACCATCTACCCACATGTTCTATCCCCTGAGGCAACCGCTATTACAACTTTGTACAGTATACCCTGCCAGACACATTCTATTCATTTACAAGCATCTATCTATAGCTACCCACTTGTTTATTTTTATATAAGCAGTGGTTTACTACATACTAAGTTCTGAGTATTACTTTTATTCCCACTAATATATTTTAGATATATCATTCTATTAAAAACAGAGATTTGCCTTATTTGTTAAATAGTTGTGAAGTGCTCCATTTCATGGATGTATGTTATCGGTCTTTTCCTTATTGATTTGTAGGAGCTCTTTGCATATTAAGGAAATCTGCCCTTTGTCACGTGTTGCAAATATGTTTTTGTAGTTTATCATCTGTCTTTTAACTTTATTCATAATATTTTTTTGCAATTCAAAAATGTTTAGTTTTATGCAGTCAAATATATTAATATTTTTATCTATGCCTTCTGGATTTTATGTCATGCTAACAGTCTAACCCTTCTCCAAGATAAATATAGATATATATTTTTTAATTTTCCCATATTTTCTTCTAGTACTTTATAGTTCCTTTTTTTGTTCTTGTTAACACTTTGATCTATTTGGAATTCCCCCTCCCCAAATGTTACCCCTATCTTTTGTCTCTATCCAATTTTCCCCAGGTCAGTCCATAACTTGACCTGTGAAGTTGAAAAGCCCACAGTCTATGAAAACTTCTGTAATGATATTTCCAGTTCTGGCATTTCCACTGTTTAACAGGTGGGATATCCTCCCTTCCTCCCAAAGAAACGGTCACCCAAGAAAGAAAGCAAGAAAACCTAATGCCAGGGGTTAATGAATTATCAGACATGAAGCACAGGGCTGAATAATAAATGGTCTGCAGATACCAGGTGGAAGGCCTCCTGAGCATCCAGCTTTGAGCTAGGTGCTGGGAAGAGATGCACATGAAATGATTTCTGACCTCGGAGAGTTTTGTCTCATTATGGAGACAGAAATAAAGACAAACTTCGGGACAGGATGTAAGGAGTTAAGGGAAAGAACATATTAGGGTGGACTGGAGACATGGAGATGGGTTTATGAAGATGTAATTCCAACTGGACTGTGAACGATGGGAAGAATTTAGATAGACAGAGTTGACAAGGAAGGGGATTTTGAGAGGGGGCAATAGATGTAGGAAGAAATGAGTTTGGCTTGTCCAGGGACCTGGAGAGGCCAGCCTGGGAAGACAGGGACTGTATCGAGAAGGTGGAAACAAGAGTGAGGCAAGCCAGGCTTTCAGGAGATGGGACACTCCGTGCTAACTGGTGCTCCCTGGTGTGCTCCTTGCTCCATTTGGCCTCAGAGTCATAGCTTCTCACCCTAGATGTTTTTCTGCTGGTGAAGCCATACGGAACCATAAAGGGAAGTTTCTGGGAAACTGGTTTGACTTTCAAGTCTGGAGGAACTCAGGGGCCTCCCTTCCTACCCCTGACCCTACAGGGTTTCAAGCCTACTTTCCATGAGATTTTTAGCTAGGTTAATATATATTTTTAAATTTCTAAATGAACAGGGAGGAAAGGCTGGCAATCTTTAAAGCCCCCGGCCAGGCTGAAGTGTTCTGCATCTTCTCTTGACCTGGCGCAGGCTGCCGACCTTGCAGGCCTCCTGGGACACCGCAGGGACCACTCTGACTGCTCCCGTAACTGTGAGGCTCTAGGCCAAGTCTAACGTAGTCTTACGAGATCACGGGAGGCTCCCTCAAAGGCTGCTGCTCTTGATTCCAGGAAGCAGAGAGGATCCGGGGCTACAAGGGAGTCCATCCATGGCTTCTCCTTCGAGACTGACTCAGAGAGAAATTCTGGCCTGGAGTCCACTGTTCGAGGCTCCACCCTCGAGGACAGCCTCAGCCTCAGCCTCAGAACACTGCTGTCTGGAATCAGAGTTGGGCTTCACTCTGAACTGGCTTCTAAGTCAGGAAAATAATTTTTTTTTCTCTCTCTTTTTCTCTCCCTATTACTTGATGTTTGTTCTGACTTGGAAATGGTACAGTGTGAGTTCAGGGTGAGCCAGAGGTTTGTTCTCGGTCTGTCAAGCCACTTTGATGATGGGAATAAAATCCTGGGAAAGAGCAAGCCAGCTGGACAGGAAACCAAGCCACAGGGTTTTGGTGGGTTTGGGGATTTTTTTCTTCCCCCAAATGGAAAAATCCTGGCATGGGGCATGGTATAATAAAGATTTAGAGTGTTCGAAAAAAGTCAGGAGTGGTCAGGGTCTAACAGATGGGCTGAAAAACAGCATAACAGTGGTTTTAGAAGGAGTAGCAGGAATCAGGTACTACGAGGACTAAGTTTACATATATAAAATGAAATGAAGGGCTTGTTAAAATTCTTTCTTCCACTCTTTTTATCATTTGTCCCTTGACAAACACCCACCTGAGAACCTGATCTCTGAACTTCATTAAAGCTCCTGCCCTCTCTCCTGGAAGTTGGGAGAGGCAGAAGGCAGGGCAGAGACAGGAAGGCTTCCCAGACTCATCCACAATGGTCCTAGTGTCTAGAGGACAGCAGGAGCTCTTGGGAAGTCTGTGATAAATTATTCACTTCTCCAGTCCCTTCCGGAATCCCAGTGGCTGCAGAGCTTTTTAACTGCAGCCCATTCATTCAGAAAACATTTACTAAGAGGAAACTGAGAGCCAGGAATAGTGTCAGGGTATGGAAATATGAAGATGAAATGATTCAGTGACAGTCACTGCCCTCAAGGAACTTAGAGTCCTGAATAGTGTTTTTCAAACTGTAGGTTATGACCCAGTTTGTTAGTTATGAAATAAACTAGTAGGTGGTGACCAGCATAAGAGAAAGAAACAAAGGAAGAGGAAGGGGGGGGGGGGAGATGGAGGAGGAAGGAGAGAGCTAGC
Source organism: Balaenoptera physalus (assembly GCF_965194825.1). NCBI lineage: Eukaryota > Metazoa > Chordata > Mammalia > Artiodactyla > Balaenopteridae > Balaenoptera > Balaenoptera physalus. Next base: position 62,531,070 of record NC_138894.1, on the reverse strand, counting down.
TAGGGAAGGGAAGGAGGGAGAGATGAGGAAAATATAATCCCAGTACACCAAAGTAGTAACGGTAAGCATCATTCCCTTAAGTTGTTATACACAGGATTTCTATAAAATCCTTGCCCAGAAAGAATTTTTAATAAATTATCTTTGATATGACATAAATAATTTACAAAATGTAATAATTTTAAGTAAAAATATTGATTGATTTAGCCTAACTCTTTTCTTTTTCTTTTCCAAGTTATAAGTCACCCTCTATTATACTGAATGGTATCAGTGGGGTATGCTTGATAGCCAAAATGATGGTGGATATGTTGAACGCTAACATTCCCAAAATTAAATACTCTAATAAATCTTGAGTAAATTCCCTGTCTGTTGCATTTTTTTTTTGCAGACTGTTCATATGTTACATAGACAGTAAAATATCAAACTATACAAGATTTCATAGGTGTATGTGTGTATATATGTATATATATGTGTATATATACACACACACACACACACACACACAGTACAAAGTCATCTGTAAAATGTATTTCTTGTTGTGAATGGCTGTCAGAAAACCTTGAAAGCCACTAGTTTAGTGATAGAAACACACAACCAATCATATGGTATGATGGGTGCCCAAAGGAGGGGTTGACAGAGTGAAAATTAAGGATGGGGAAGGGGGAAATGCCTAGGTGAGTCCAGAAGTGCCTTGGCAAAGCTGGAGGATGAGGAGGAGTCTGGGAGACAGACTGTGGACAGAATGACCCCAGCAGAGGAAGCACCATGTCCAAAGATGACAGCATGTGACATGTTTGAAGAATAACAAGAAGTGCAAAGGGGATGTGGAAGGGGAGGGACAGCAGGAAACGACAGCGGATGGGTGACATGCCCCAAATGGGAGTGCTGAGGAGTGACCTTTAAGAGCTCCAAAAGCTCCAAAGGGTTGAACCCTAGTGGGACCCCATCGATCCAAGCCATGCTGGAAGGCTGGGATCCCTGCTCATTAGCGTGAAGCCTTGGTGGGTTCCCTGGAAGAAACAGTTCACTTTGGACATACAAAAGTCTTCCAGAAGAATTCACTGCCATACTCAGTGGGCTGAAAACAGCTGTTCTGGCTTTAGGCTGCTAGCGTTTGTTAAGGTCTCTAAGTCCCGAGACCATATCTGGACTTCAACAGAGTCAGGGTCTAAGGTCACTCCAGTCTCCAGGGAATTACTCCCGCAGAATCCTGATTAGACTTATGGCTTAACTTTATTAATCTAGAAACCTTTACTAAGCACCATGGGGGATATCCTACTTGGAACAGAAATGGAGGGAGGGGATAAGGTTCTGGCCTTGAAGAGCTTATGGTTGCACGCACGTGCGTGTGTGCATGTGTGTGCGTGTGTGTGTGTGGTGGTGGTGGGGGTATGTGGAGAAAAACAAAACACACACAAAAAAAGTTTTAGAGAATGTCATGGAGGAGGGGTCTGGAGACATGGAAGGATTTGGCTAGTGAATGGAAAGAAGGAATTCCAGGCAGGAGAGTTCACTGGAGCAAAGATACAAAGCTGGGAACGTGCTTGCCACATGCCGGGAAGAATGAAGACCAGAAAATCAAATAGGTGCAGCTGGCCAGCTTGATGGCTTAGAATGACTCGGGGTCGTGAGTCCTGGCAGGGCCCCATCACAGCCTATTGTGGGCTCCTCCTCTAATCTGGGCTCCTACGTGGGCTCACTCCTACACAGGTCACTTCTGGTCTCCACAGCAGTGAGTACAAAGCACGAGCAGCCTCTCACCGTGGAGCCAGCGGTGGAGTTAATGAAGCAATATCCCGGGGACCACCACCGGGCCTGAAGTAGGCTGGAAAGGAGAAAACCAGAAAAAAGAGAGGGAAAGTAGGTGAGAAGGCAGGTGAGAAGTGGGGCCGGGGGTTGGGGGAGAAGAGAAGAGGAGAGAGAGCGGAAAAGTAGTAGAAGAGGGAGGAGGGAAATAGTCTCTAACGTGTTCCCACGCCCTGCCACGGTCCCCCACTGGACACGTGTCCAGCCACACCGTGTCCTGTATTTAAAACTCACTTCAAAGCCTGTCCTCTAGGAAACCTTCCCTGACTAGCCATTACAGAACAGCCTCTGAGGACAATCTGAATGGCTGACCTGATGGGATATTTTTTTGACCTTCCTCTGGTCTCCCAGAGATCCCGCTGGCCATCTTTGCAGTCCTCGGCAGTTTGAGACTCTGCGACGAGGGTAGCCGTCTGCAGACCAGACGCCGCCTCTCCCTACATTTGCTTTTAAAAGGAAGAGCTGCTGTGGTTAGGAGGCAGGAGGTACTTCTCTGATGCAGGCTACATTAAGTCATATAAATGTGGAAGTGTAAATTCAATAAAAAGAACCCCTCTCTCCCTTCTGACTTCCATTTTCACCACAGCCCCCAGCCAAGCAACCATCATACGGCATTCCTGGAGAAACAATAAGGGATTTGTTTAAACCAAGATGCCAAACGGTCATGAATTGCAGAGTATGTATTTTTAAACAAGTTATTTTCCCCCGCTGTAACATCCAGAATTCAGATCTGCATGAGGGGCCAGCTGGCAGCAGCACGCAGGCCCTGACTGGCTACCCGGGACTGCTCGTTTACCTTGCCCTCCCCTGGGGGAGGGGAGGCGGGTGACGGCAGAGCTGCTTTTTTATGGTTATGTTCCAACTTCCATCCAGCCATTCTTGGTCTGGAGCTTTGCAAGTGTTTATACTCACACCCACATGTATAAGCTGCCCCAGAGCCCTCCTACTTGGATCTTCCTTTTAAAGTGAAGCCATCTTCGTGCCCTGCTCTGGTGGTTGACCAATTTGTAAGGAATTCTTACCAAGTCGTCATGCACAGAGCAAGAGACCATGAGCTGTGAGTCTGTCCAGAAAGGGACCAAATGTCCCACCATGTGCTACAGAGCACCTGGGGCCGCCCCTGGAAAGGCTGCTTTTGTCCCTGGGGGATGGAATCTGTGAAAACAGAGGGCCATAACCACTTTACCAAGGTTCTGGGTCGGCACTCCGCAAAGGCCCAGGCAGTCTGCACGAGGCCCTGGGGCACTTCTTAGGTCAAGGTCGAAGCCACAGCCGCCTCTGCTTCCCTGGGAGTGCCGCTGCTTAAGAGGAACCCCACAAGCTCAATGCCAAGGCTTTGCCTTTCCCTCCATGAAAGCTCACCTGCCTTTTCAGAGGACCCCCAGGGAGCCTCCCACACCCCCAGAGGCCCTCATATTTTTCCATCTTTCTATTAGGCATCTTTTTCTCATTAATGTACTAACACTCAAGTTATGTGTACAGAATGAGGAAAAAGAGACCTTGTGTGGGGCTTGGGATTTGTTCAAAGCCTGAAGAAACCGTTTTAGAGGGTGTATGTTTTTTATTCCTTTTATGAGAGATGCATGTTTCCCCCCTTCTGTGACTTGTTTAAAAGTAAAGTTTAATATGCTGCCAGAGAAACTGCTGGTTAATAACTTAATAAGCAATGTGCTAGGAATCATGGGAGAAAAGTATTATCCAAGAAAACTTTTATTGTACAGTTTGGGGCTTGGAGGATATATAGCTTCGGTTATTATATAAAATGCTAACAGAAGTCCCCTTTCTTTCCAGCCTTACTTTCTCCCTAGAATTATTAAAAAAGGATATATTAAGTGAGGTGAACGAACACTTCTAGAAGCTGCGTGAGAAGTCTGCATGTAGATCACAGGTGAGAATTTCTAACAGTACAGTCAGAACTCTGCTAATGTGAACTTGGCAAAGCACACACTTGGAAGTTAGCCTTGGCAATAATAAGAATATCAACGGCATTTTATTAAAAGTTTTATCTTCGAAAAATATTTTATCTTTAAAAGATTCTTAAGAGAGAAGAAAAATAGGCATTATTATTCCCATTTTTATAAATCAACAAAGTAGCTCATATAGCTCAAGTGACCTATCCAAGATCGGGGCAAAACCCAAGAATAGAACCAAGGTTTTCTAGACAAATTGTACCCTTGTGTCCCAAACACAATCAGATGAAAAGTGAGACCCTGTGCCAAACAATCAGGGTATTTCGGTTTGCAGCCACGCACTCTGGTGCTGTGTCCTGGTCACCAGTGTGGTGAAGAGCAAGGCCCTGAGCACAGCTGTTTCAACATGGCCGATGATGCAGACAAAGACTTTGCTATCTGACAATAAATATTCCCTATATTTGCTGAGCTCTTTTGTACCTGCATACCCATTACTCACCATGTCCTTCCTCACCCTCACCTATTTCACATTTTGGAGCTTCCAACTTTACAGATAAAAACTGAAGCCCAAAGAAGTTCGAGGCCACACATCACTGGTTAGTAGTTGAGCAGGTGCCAGAACCCAGACCTACTACCCGCGAGTGTACCCTGCCTCCCTCAACCTCAGGGAGGTGCGTTCACAGCTAGAGGTTTTTCCACTCACCCAGTGCCTCTCCAAGTGACCCTCCCTGTGGTCACCCAGGAACACAGGGCCTTTGGGCTGGTGAGGGTCCCTTCCGGCTCAAGGGGGAATAAGCTCCTGAACGTGCGTGGGAAGCTATATCCAGAGGCCTGCAGGCCAGTCCAGTCGCTGAGGAAGCCTGGGCATCCCTGGCAGCTGAGGGAAGGATGACAATGAGGCTTCGGAGGGTCTCTCTCAAATCCGCTCCCTTGGCCCATTCACGTGAGACCTGCCCACGTGTCCCACAAGCCTTCCTAGGGTCAGCCCAAAGCTGGCCACAAAGGACAAACGCACCAAGGCTAAGTCAGCTCAGTATGAGGACAGAGAAGCAGGAAGCCAAGTGAGGCCTCAAGAAGTGCTCCCGCCAGGTTTGTGTGCTGCCTGAAAGCCTGCCCCCAAGTTACTGACTTAAGGCACTGCCTCCAGAAGATCACTACTGAAAAACAGTTGTATCACCCAGAAGAATTAACTTATTTACACGTTAGCACTTGGTAACATGTGAGCATGATTTGTTGGTCATATCAAGTGGCAGTCAGCCAGCTGAGAGTGGCTTTCTGAGGAAACGGGATCTAGAATAGCAAAGTTTTGATGGCAATAAGGTCTAGTGCATGGTGCCCTACCCAAGGAGGGCAGCTCCTGAGAGAGGGCCTTGGACAGCTCAAGGGCCTGGGGTTGTGGTGTTTTCTATGAGGATGATCAGGCTGCAGCAGAGGAAGCAAGAGAATCAAGAGGCAGAAAACAAATTTGCTATTTATTGAACACATCCCTAATTTGGGCTCTCTTCGGAGCCAGACACATCTGTCAAGTAGGAAAGATTCTTAAGAGAGAAGAAAAATAGGCATTATTATTGCCCCCTTGTGTCTAATTTCCTATCTACAGATAGTGGTTTGGATTAGATCCCTGTTTAGGGAGTCAGGGTGCTCTTCGGAGTCCCTTCTGGGGCTCCCAAAGGCTGAGAAGCTATGTGGGCGGGCCTCCAGGCCCCCATCTCAACTTGTAACGTATTTGCCATCTCTATTATCTTGAACATCTTCAACTTCCACTTAAGCTTCTGTTTGAAGAAGGGATTCCACTGGATTAGATGATCTCTAAATTCCCTTTCCTGCTATAAACGCTGTGGTTCTACCGTCTTCTTAGCAATGTTGAACAGACAATAGCCATGAAGTCTAAAATGCACACAAGCAGCACCTCTATTCCCATCACTAGCTGCCCAGGCAGGCAACAGGGGCTTCCAAGTGCCAGACAGAGCTGGTGGATTGCTACTAGGGAGCTTTTGTTAACCTCCCGGTGGGGCTGGAGATTTTGTCGCTCACTGAGAGAGGCTGGAAAGATTTAACACACCCCTCAGTGTATCTCATGAGCATGGAGACAGCAGCCTATTTACCAGTGTAAGCCTGAGCTTACTGACTTCCTCTTAACTCTTGGATCAGATCCAAATTCCTCTGGCTGACATTTAAGGCCTGCCACAACTGGTCTCTTATCAAATCTTGCACTGCTCTCCAAACACACCATGTCTTCTTCAGCTCTAATCCCCCACTGGCCCACATGCAAATGCCTTCTCCAACAGTGTGCCACTGTACATGCTGTCCACCATCTTGATATGCTCTTTTCCCACCACTTTTGGCGTTTCCAAATCACATCCATGCTCTAAGACTCTGCTCAAATACCTAACTCCCCTAGAAAGCCTTCCCTGGCTATCCCAGTCCACATTCTTTTTTGAATTCTTATAATTATTATATGTACTACAGAGTTAGAATTCTACGTGAATGTCATTGTTGGTTGTTTCACATGGATAAGCTCTTTTCAACCAGACTGGATCATAGCTAAACTCTGACAATAACAGAGACTTAATTATATATGCCTAGGTGGTCCCCACGATGCTGAGCACTGTACTAAGATTCCTTCCTTTGTACTTGGGCAATGAGACCTTCACAACTTACTTAGCAACATAGGCTCTATACCAGTATAACTTCACTCATTCTCCAATCTATGAAAATTAACCTTATCTAACAATTAAATCTCACCTAGTCTTTAAAGACTTCTCCCTTCTCCAAGACATCCTTGACATTCCAACCCCCACTAGCTGGCTCCTGTGATACAGTCTGACCTCATTCCAGCATTTACTAAATTCTTACTTGTTTACAGTTACTTAAATCCACACCTGTCTTATTCACTTGGTTTTTGAAATAGGGACAATATCATTCATCTCTATATTCCCCACTGTGCCTATGACACTGCTTTGTACTGTTTGTGAATCTGAATTGGCTTGGATTCATTGGGAATGGCTCAGTGAAGGTAACCAGGGCGTTGATTTACCCAAAAGATGAAGCATGTCACATGCTAAGGAAAAAAAAAATAACCCACTATATTAGAGTTTTACATAATACTGTGAAAATGTGTTGAGGCCATTTAAAGCCTGCATCCCTTGCAAGCCGGGCAATGACAACACTGCCCAAATCTTCCAACAACAATACCCCAGGAAGCCAACAGCTACAAGTGGAGCAAGACAGATATTTCTGAGCCCTTTATCAAACTAATTACTACCTCTAGGTTAGGTCTGCAGATTTCTATATTTAAAAGTAGAAAGTTGGGGGTTGAATTCTTGATGTGCAGTTGCATAAACAAACTATCTTTATTTCTCACTGCAATATGAAGAAGCTTTGATCTTGGGTAACTTATTCAAAGGCACAGTTTAATATACTGATCATTTCTGACTGCTTTTACCTGACTAGTTTCCATAAGCTTAGTCTGTCAACAAGAAGTATATCCTATATTCTCAAGCTTCACTTCTTAAACAGCTTATTCTTTTAAGACGTGACATATTTTTAAAAAGGAATATCTAATGAAGAAAATGTTTGGCACCTTGTCCATTGCTTTGGGTTGAAATGTGCTAACTTAATGTCTCTCTCTGTTTTTAAAAATACAAACAGGATCTCATCCCGAGATATCATGACCTTGAACATTCCTGAGAAGTCTGAAAGGGAAGTGAACAAATGTCAACAAGCTTGGGTCTAAAATACACCAACTTCATTTCTCTCATCATTCAAATATGTGTGAGGCTCAAAGAGACTTTGAATAGGCTGAGCTGGGGGATTAAAGAGGGGTCCTGATGAGACTCTCCCTCCCCAGTAAAATCTGGGGGTTGAAAGAGAAGCAATTAAAAAGGGGGCAGGGGAGTACTGGGGAAACTTTTATTTTGAAAAAAAAAAAAAAAGAGCTTAGAAGAAACAAACCAAAAGCAAACCCAACCCCCAGCAGTGCCTGGAAACTTGCTATGTAAGTAACCATCCCTGTTAAGGCTTGCTTCCCTTAAAGTTTTGGCAGGGACCACAAATGATAGCCTTAATATGCCACATGATCATCTGAATATTTTAACTACCCATCTCGACTGGATTCATTTCAGCAGCATGGGAATGAAACGCAACCTGCAGCTGTGGCAAAGGGCTGGGGCCCCTCGGAGCAGTTGTGAAAGAAGGACCTCTTGCCTGGGGAGAGGACTGGTCCAGAAGGCACGAGGGATTTGGGAAGGGCTAAGGGACAGTGGGAAAATGGAATCAGACCTAAATCCCAGGATTTCTGCCTGGGAAGTGTAGTCTCTCGTGTGAATAAATCTGGTGGTTAGAAAATAACTGCTGTCTTCAGCTGTAAAGCAAAACAGAACCCTAAACCAGGACTTCTGCAGCTAGCCACAGAACCCCCTGTGGCAGAACTGGGATTGCCACACAAAAGCCAGCCCTAGCTTTGTCTCTATAATCATATTTTCCTTATGTATTTAAATAACAGGCCTTCCAGGTTCACACCACCTCAGCTCAGTGGGGACCAGTAAGAAGTAGAGAAAATGGGGAGAGCACATGAGAGTATGGCTAACGGGGTGGACAGGGAAGGAAGTACTAGGGAGATGGAGGAGCACGTGGAGGAGTGACAAGGGGGTGTCAGCAGCACTGATGGGGAAGCTGTATAGGGAAGTGGATGGATCATACAGCTAATACTTTTTGCAAATAAGAATTAACTTGGGGTAACAAATCATTAGATCCAGCACAAAGAGGAGGTCTTCAACAAACGTAAGCTCCCTCCATCATCTCTTCCCTCCATTAGCACTGTTTTATTCAAAAATTTATTTCCCAAGGTTGATTTCCTAGTAACCTTGGGACCTGTTCTTGTATTCTTGAGAGCCTGTTTTTCTCACCAGAATATCAGACTGTTATTTTTCAAAATGATAAATATTCACTGCATGCCAGCAAAGCCTGGGTCTTACCCCAGGCACTGAGTCCACTGGGATGGCTGCCCGGACAAGGGAGCGTGGACTTCCCATAGAGAGCACTGGGGCCATGCGGTTCCCCTTGGAGCAGGTCATCCCAGGTGGATGGAGAAAGAATTCTGGGCTGACCCCTTCAGGAGCCTCGCCCTCTCCCATGGCTCCAAGCTCCAGACACAAGCCCTGAGAATGAGGGTGTGGATGTGGCAGTATTTCAAAGGGCGGGGTGGAGCTGGGTGCTCACAGGGGCCGACGTGCTGACCCTCGGCCCTCAAGTACTGTCTCAGAACCAGCAGCATCGGAATCACCGTGAAGCTTGTCAGAAAAGCAGGATCTCAGGCTCCACCCCAGACCTAGTGAAGGAAAGTCTTCATTTTAAGGGGCCCCCCAGGTGATTCATCAGCAGGTCTGAGAAGCACTGTTCTAGAAAATGCTTCAGTTATCACCATTCAAAGCCCTGACGTAAAAACACTGGATAGATGGAAGCAATGTGGTCCAGTGGAAAGAACCCGATGAGGAGCAGGGAGTTAAGCTCCCCACAAATGTTAGCTGTTGTCAGGTAGTTGTTACACCCTGGTCAGCTGTGTGAAAATAGGCAAATGCCCCAACCTCTCTGGGTTGAACTTTCCCGTATGCATGGGGATGGGAATGGACTACAACAAACTTTATGATTCTTTCCAGTTCTTTTTTTAAAATTAATTAATTAATTAATTTATGGCTGTGTTGGGTCTTCGTTTCTGTTGCGAGGGCTTTCTCTAGTTGTGGCAAGCGGGGGCCACTCTTCATCGTGGTGCGCGGGCCTCTCACCATCGCGGCCTCTCTTGTTGCGGAGCACAGGCTCCAGACGCGCAGGCTCAGTAGTTGTGGCTCACGGGCCCAGTTGTTCTGCGGCATGTGGGATCTTCCCAGACCAGGGCTCAAACCCGTGTCCCCTGCATTGGCAGGCAGATTCTCAACCACTGCGCCACCAGGGAAGCCCCTTTCCAGTTCTAAAGTTCTAGATCTATGATTCTATTTGACAAGACTCTGTTTTGTCGCCCTCCCTACACTAAAGTGGGGGCTTCAATAAGCAGTTGCTATATTTAATATAGCCTGGCATACAGCAGGGCTTAATAAATATTTGTTGAATGAATGGGAAATAAACTGAGTGGCCAGTAAATGGAACAATGGTAAGGTAAACTTAATGCCTGATTATTCAGGTGACAAAAATATGCTACCTTTAACAAATGATGTTTTCAAAGATATTTTTCTTAATACAAAACCAGGCAAAAAGCATTTTACTTTTAGCAACGCGTAGATAGTAAAAGTAGAAAGCAAAGCAAAAAAAAAAAAAAATTATTATAAGAAGTCAGGACAATAACCTTAGAGGAATGATAGAGTACAAAGAGTTTTTTTTTAATGTTTGTTATTAAAAAATTTTTTTTAATTGTGATAAAATATGCATAATATAAAATTTACCATCTTAACCATTTTAATTGTGCAGTTTAGGAGTGTCAAGCACATTCACATGGTTGTACCACCAATTTCCAGAACTCTTTTCATCCTGTAAAACTAAAACTCTATTAGTTGAACACTAACTATTTCCCTTCCCCCCAGCCCCTGGTAACCACCCTTCTACTTTCTGACTCTTTGAATCTGACTACCCCAGGAACCTCACATAAGTGGAATCATATAGCATTTGTCTTTCTGTCATTGGCTTATTTCACTTTGCATAATGTGCTCAAGGTTCATCCATGTGGTACTGTGTGTTAGAATTTCCCTCATTTTTAAGGCTTAATAATATTCTATTGTCCATATATACCACATTTGTTTATCCATTCATCCATCAATGGACACTTGGGTTACTTCTACTTCTTGGCTATTGTGAATAATGCAACTAGAACATGTGCAAATATCTCTTCAAGATTCTGCTTTCAATTAATTTGGGTCTATACCGAGAAGTGGAATTGCTAGATCATATGGCAATTCTATTTTTAATTTTTCTGAGGAAACACCATACTATTTTCCATAGCAGCTACACCATAAAGAGTTTTCAATAAGAGCAAATGATTTCACGATACTGTTAAATGGAAAAAGTAAGCTATAACTTACATATATACAGCATAATCTCAACTACATTAAAAAAAGCATAGGAAGAAAGATGAAGTAAATAACATGAAACTGTTAACCAATAACAGTGGGTTCCACTAGGTGTTGGTAAGAGCAGACTTACATTCTCTTCTTTTCCCTAATTTTCTATGATGAGCACAAACTACACTGACAGTCAAGAAAAAAATGTGAAAAAAATTCAGTAGGACACATTTTTCTTCCTGGTCATCACATCATCCATTGCATGGAATCTGATAGTCCATTAAGTTTACCACATTTACTAAAAGGACACACACACACACACACACACACACACACACACACACACACACACAGGTTTTTATTTTTATAACCAAAGGAGACGCTAGATAACCGAATTGATTTCTGAAAAATTTTAAGCCCAAAATAACAGTAATTCCAACTCTCAATCAAAGTAAATAAATCTTTTCTCCTCTTTCTCTTACTTGACAGGGCTTTTTAAAAGTCCTTCCTATTCAGGCGGGGCCTGTGATCCAGCTGGGACAGAAGAGCTGGAATCTGTACATAGCGAGGGCAGCAGACAGGGCCTCGAGCGGGGCTGCACTGACCTCCTCTTCCATGGCCCCCCCAGTCAGCCTTGCCAGGCCAGCAGCTGACCCCTAGTCTCACTCAGTTTCTGGCCTGGGTCAGCTTAGTTTTCCTTCAGTAGTTGGTAAACTGCCTTTGCACCAGGAGAGAGACAGTAAACTGGATTGAGGAGAGAGGGATGGAGGAAAAAGGGGAAGGAAGGGACTTGAAGGATTAACGAGCTGATTTCCATAAAGGCTTTGACATCTTGGAATGAAAAGCGGCCTGTAAGAGCAGAGGCCCAGTCCCCTACTTAGGCCATGTTGCCAGCTGGCCATTCATCACCAAAAATTCCCCAACAAATCCATGGCTATTGCTTAATCACCTCATATAAATCCCTATTAATCTTGCAAAGTCAAAACACAAATATATGACAAAAGTCTTTATTTTATATGCCCTCAATTTTGGGGTTAAAATTTTAAAAACGGAACTGGTCATCCAATGGCTCCAATGTACTTTTTTTTTTAAACCCCTTCTTGGGGAATAAATAAATGACATCCTCACTAATGGTTTTGTACACACTGGACTGAATAAACTCAAGTTAATGATCAACATAAATTGAAGAAGGAAAAAGGCGTTAGTGCTAAAATTTAAACCGACTTTTTTTTTTTTTTTTGCAATAACATTGACATTTCAAGCTATACTCAAAAGATACAGAAAATCCTTAGTAGGCACAAAAGGACATTTATTCCTCTTTCTTTCGTAAATTTCTATGGACATAAAGGAGCCTCTTGAGCAGCCAAATTTGGAATGCTCTGCATTGTAATGCTTTTCAGGGGAAAAGAATGTGAGAATGTAAGTCAGGGGTTGGCTTTGAGAAGGGCCCACTAGGACCCATACGTGGCTCATCTGAGCATGGGGCTCCCAGTGCAGACAAACACCTTCTGGGACAACACTCTCTGAGGACGTCAAGGGCAGGGCAGGCGTGCGACAGGCTGAGGCTTCATCACTTATATCTGATTCTATACCTTCCTATTCAGGAAACTCAAAGTTATCCTGCCAGTGATGTGGACGATCCAGAAGAACTGACACGTGGCTTTGGGATACATTGTGTTCTGGCCATGTGTTTTCCTTTCAAACTCTATTCCAGGCTCTGAACACAACCTGCTTAATATGGTAAAAGTGTGCTGGGGAGCAAGAGGAAGGCTGGTGTTACAGACCACCCACGAAGTGTAAAGTTCACACTTGGATAATAAAGAGTTGACTGTACTGGAAACATGAAAGTGGCTTTCCTGGACTCTGGGCAAAGAAGGTGGAAACCCAGTGAATTTCAGTGATTCATGCCTTTGTTTTCTAGGGCTGGAAAATCATGGAGGAAAATCAGAGAATGGGGGGGAAGGGTAGATGCCGACAATAATGAAAAGACTGATTAGAAAACTGCAATTTTCTAATTGCAATTACAAGGCCAGGAGGACTTCTCCAGCTGAAAAGGGGGGCTGATGGCAGCTTTGTCATCCATCATAGGGAACTGCACAACATGAAGGTCCATTCAGATGGCTGGCCTATTACTCCATCTCCTCCTTCCCAGCCAACAAGAAGGAATTGACTCAGGAAGCCAACAGATGATGAATTTCTGTAAGACCCATCAAGGGGTAGCAAACTAAGGGGGCAGAAATTCCTTCCTTATAGAACTTTAAGAACAGGAGATTCAGATTCTGCCTTGGGGCAGTCCTGGCTGGAAGCAGGGGTTTCAATAGGATCGTTTCCCTGACTTCCTGATCCCCAGAAATAATAGATAAGAGGACCAGGCCTACTAATTGGTAAACAGATGAGAGCACAAATATGATCACAATTCCTTGTTCTCTCAAAAAAGGCATCTTGGGAAGTTGTCTAAAAGTCACACAGAAGGCAAATGATACTAGGCCCAGGGGAGCAGTTTATGGTCAATGAACTCCTGTTCTCTAAATAAAAGAGAGAAAACAAAATTCGGACTAAAAATGAGAGGCTAACCATTAACCATCACTTTACTGACATTTCAGATACTAGAGAATTTCCCCATCAACATCTCTGGCCAAAGATACAGGTGTTTAGACAAACATGGAGACTCACATCTCTACCCACTGAGAAATTCTTCACTGGGTTGCTTTCCTTTCACCATGCGGCCTCCATGTATCTCCTCAGCCCCATTCTCTGCTACACATACCTTATACTTTAGGTTTCAGAAGAGCTAACTTCTTTCTAGTTCTCCACACTCACCATGACATTTCATACTGCTATGTCTTTGCCCATGACATCACCTGAGCCTGGAACACCCCTCCCTGCCCTGGCCACTTGGCAAAATTCCCAACTCTTGAAGGCATCCACCCTCCCAACCCCGGGCTACTCCTGTACCTACTACATACATTTGTTATCATACTCACCATATTCGATGAAAATTATTTATTTACACATCTTCTCACCTCCTGGATGGGAGCTCCTTGAAGCCAGGACTAATTCCTTCTATATCTTTGCATCCCTACATCTCCTAACACAGCGGCTATCGTGTAGCCTATGCTCGCTCACAAGACTTTGTTGAATTACACTGATTTGTGGGCCTCACACTAGCCATTGCTTGTCTTGCCATATAAGATGGGAGCCCAACAAAAGTGAACAAAAGCACATTTTTTGAAAAATAAAAAAGAGGCTGTTATGTTAGACAACCAACATACTAATTATTAATCAAAGGCAATATACCACAGCATGGAATGTGGTAGCCCATGGGCCTCTGCTGGACCCCCCTCTCCTGGAATCACAGAGGATGTAGCAGGGGGTGGGAGGCCTTTGCAGTAACACAGATTTTGAACAGAGTGTTACAGAGAGGACTCCTTGTGTGTTCGAGGGAAATTGAGAGATTCTTTTTGCTCCATCTTTCACACGGTAAACGTTCTAAGTTTCAGAAAAAACTAACGATGGCAAGGATGAAAAAAAGAAAAAAATACGTATCCACTCTCCTTTGCCTTGCTTATTCAAGCTTCTCTACTACCTACCCAAAAAGGCAACTTGCATGTCTTTTTCTTATTCACCCGCTCTGGGCCCCTCTGCACCTGCTCAAGTCTAACATCAGTCTCTCATCTCTGAGCTGCAATGGTACCTGATAGTTTGTACCACATGATTTAGTCAATTACTGCCTTTCATTGTTAGGATATCTAACACAGGGCTGGGCATATAGCAGGTATTCATAAAAACAAGCTGATTGGTGGACAGATAAAAAGCCATATTACATGCCCCCCAGCCACACAGCAGTTTTAGAAAAATTGTCAAGAAAATATTTTTCTTTCTTTACCACAACCCAAAGTTCAAAATAGATAAATACTCCAATAAGTTTAGAAAACTCATGCCAGTGACTTTTAAAACTCCCACAACTAGAAACAGCATTTCTCCAATGTATTCCTAACCCCTGATAACTCCGTGCTCATGTGGGGCTTTAACATACCTCTTGGCCAGCCAGACTTTGGCTTTAGTACAAACAGTGACGTCAGCCAGCTCCTGCTGAAAGTATGTATTCATTCTGTATTTGGAGTCTGAGAAGGCTTGTAACAAATGAAAAACCTAAACCAAAAAAAGAGAAAAAGCAATATCCTGCTGTGAAAATATATTTTTCCTAAATGTCCAGTTCCTCCCTTTTAGGTTTCCTCAAAACATTCCCCTCAAAGAAAACAGACACCTGCAAAATGTGGCTCTGGTCTCTCTGCAGAAAAATCATGTTGGTCTTGGAGGACGCAGCAAGTGGCGAAAAACCAACGTCTTTCATCTGTACCTGTGCTCTGGGTTCCTCGCACAAGTCCAAAAAATGAAGATTACTCTGTGACCAGTCATTAGATGCCAAGAGCTTATTAGTTACAAACAACCTATAAATTGATTTTAGCAAAGAAATGCAAACATCTTTCTCTATCTTAGCAGTCTCGTATGGAAAAAAAAAAGTACTTTTTAAAGTCAAAATCTTACTACACAGGAAAAATCAAATGTCTGTGAGTCTAATCTGGTTTGGGGTTTATCACAACATGCTTGGCTGAAGAAGCAGGCCGCAATGATGCTTGCCTTCGCAAACAGCAGACAGTGATGTCTGTAAACTATTTAGGTTTTTCAGATCTTCCCTGAGATGTCAGGAGCCGAGAGCACTGCAGACACACCCCACTTTCTTATTCTTGCATGACATTATACATCAGAATTAAGCAGAGAAAGACAAATCCTGTTGTATCTCTCCAGCTGCCTATATTTAGAACGAAGGCCACAATTCCAGCAAGCACGTGCCATAGGCCGTGTGTGTGTGTGCGCACTGGTACACGCACGTAAGTGTATCTTGGGTTCACTCAGTGATGACATCAACAAGGCCTTTGTGAGAAGTACAAACCTGCAGCAGAGAACAAAAGTGGACAAGGGCGTAAATGGGATCCACTGACCTTAGCCAGTGTCAAGGGAAAAGACATGTCAGAGAAATCCTTCAGTGCCATTATCAAGGGGAGGAGGAGGGTGGAGCAAAGCAAGCACAGATAAACACATCAAGAACTTGGAAAGTCTATTTTAATAATCAGTTTGTTTTCTTTCCCTACTGTATCCTTTACCAGAGCTGCACATGATTCTTCCTAAGCAACAAGATTCAACTTTTTCTTCTCTCTCTTCTGTCAGTGAGGGACTTGAGAGTTAAATACAGAAGGAAGCAATGAGGAAAACCAAGAGGCCAAGATAAGAGATCCAGAGATCAGACTCTAAATGGGTATGACCTGGCAGGTTTTCCTGGGTCAGAGATCTGCTATATGCTGAGCACCTATGGTTTAGAGAGTCAAAGGAAATTTTGATTACTTTATTTTTTTTAACTGCTATTAAACATTTTTTTTCTTCCTAAATAGAAGTAATTGTACAGGAGAAGGCACACAAGTCCCCATGTGGAGACTGCAAATCTTTCTCTAATAACTGATCTGTTATTTCAGAAGCAACCAATCAACCACCACTACTTCACCGCACCCTCCACAGGGACTCACACCGCCCCCGTCGTGAAGTCTGGAGCAGTGGGTCTGGCCGGGGCTTCTGTTCTTATGTGATGAGTGCCAGAGTGAAAAGACTACCTCCCTCTGCCCGAATCCCCAGCATCCTGAAAGAGCTGGCAAAGCCACTGGGCCTTGCTTTACTTTTCTCCACAGCTGCACAAAACCAACCACCAGGGCTTTTCATGGTGTCACAGGATTGTAATTAATCAGCAGACACCAGCAAAATACATGACTTTGGAATTTACTGGTAAAGAAAGCTGTGAGATTTTCAAACGCCTCTCATTTAGAAGCAATCACTTCAAAAATAACTCCTGATGGATGTTTAAACTTAGTCCTATATTTGCTCACCTTACTTGGCAAAAACAAGGCTGTTTTTGAAACGCTTGGTAGCTCTGGTTTATGAAAATCGGCCTACAAGTCCATCAATTCTGTCACCTTGGGCACAAACCAGACAACAATTGTGATCCTGGTCATTCACCAGGAACGGAGAGAGATCTGTTTACATGGGACAAATGGAGGGGGAGGTACGCTTAGAAGAACCTCGGTGGAAATAAGCACGTAGGAGAGACAGAGCAATACAAGTGAAAGACAGGGTCAGAGAAGACAAGAAAAACAGGGGGCAGGGGAGGAGAGGGAGCAGAGAAGCCAGAGGGAGGGGAGAGGAGAAAAAAGGCTTGTAAGCAAATGTCTGAAACAGGTTACTATGTTTGAGATAACTTTTTCCTTCAAGATAATTAATGAAAATATTTGAAAATATGACTACCCTCATATGGCATTAAGAGTGTTGGGTATGGGACTTCCCTGGCAGTCCAGTGGATGAGACTCTGCGCTTCCACTGCAGGGGGCACAGGTTCAATCCCTGGTCGGGGAACTAAGATCCCACAAGGCCCGCGGGGCGGCCAAAAAAAAAAGAGTGCTGGGTATAATTATCTCAAGAAAAATGAGGCCATCCTTTGCATGAAGTCCAGAAGTGAGGCCAGGCCCCTGGAACTCCAGTCCAAGGTCAGATCCAGGAGCTCCAGGCAGCTCCCAGGAAGGATCATTTGTCCATCAGCTCTGAAAGGACAGCAGGGGTGAGGCAGCTCCTCCTCCTTCCCCCCTTCCCTAAAGTTCTGGTCCAGAAGAACTTCTGGGCAAAGAGCATGGTCAAGCCCAGGCCTGGGATAATTTGGAAACAGCCTATAATACAGGACTGTGCTAAACCAAACACAGAGAAACCGAAGCTGCCGGACCCGAGGATGATGACTAACTGAGAACAGGAGAACTCTGAGAAGTTTAGTGTCACTTTAGGCGTCTCAAATTTGCAACAGGATTCCAACATTCAGTCCAAAAATATTTATTAAACAACTATTATCACCAGGCACTGTCCTAGGGGCTGCAGCAGAGAACACATAGAATCCCTGCTTTCCTGAAGCTTACATTCCAGTTGCGGATAAACAGAAAACCAGTCATTTCCCAGATGCCGCCTGGTCGGGATTTACAACCTGCACGATAGCATCGCCATCACTTTGCTCTTATGCGTGGCCTCACCCTTCACCACGTCCAGTGCAGAGCAGGAACTCAACAAGCATTTGCTGAACTGATGTCGATATTTGATGCCCCTTCCTGTATTAACTCTGCCTTTAGGACACGCGCCCATGGGTTTGGTGAGCTGCTGTTGGTGCCAGCCCCATGTTAGGAGTGGAAACACAGAGCTGAATCATGTGCACTCCTCGCTTCAGTGGATTCCTAACCCAGTAGATTCCTAATCCAGTGGGGAAAGCAGGGAGGCTGGATCAGTAGTAAGAATGTAGCCCTGTGGGTGGGGCAGGGAGCACAGCCTTCGGAGCCAGGAGGACTTCGGTGGAAACCCAGTTCCTAGCTGTGGGGCTTTGGGCCACTTGTTCACCGCGGTTTCCTCGCAGCAGAAAGCATAATAATATCTACCTATCTGACAGGACTGTAGAGAGATTTCAAAGAATATATATGTAGGGTACTTGGCACACGCTCGGCACCTGATCAAAATGCTAGTTCTCTTTCTTTTTCTGTCTCCTCCCTCCCTTCCAGCCCCTATTCCAAAAATAAACAGAGACGGCTTTGCAGGAATATCATATTTGCAAATATGAGATTCATATTTGGCCTTGAAAAGAACCTTGCCAGAATTGGGGAAAGAATACGCAAGCAGAGGAAAGTGAATTATTAAAAAGTGTTAAAGAGTATTAAAACATTGGTATTGCCAACAAAAAAAAAGTGAACCTTAAGGTAAACTATGGACTTTAGTTAATAATAATGTGTCAATATGGGTTCATTAATTGTAACAAACATACCACTCTAATGCATGCTATTAGTAACAGCCAACTGGGGAGGGGGGTGGGGAAGAGAGGAATAACATGGAAACTCTTTGAACTCACTTTTTCTATAAATCCAAAATTGTTCTAAAAAACCCGTTAAGTAAAAGAAAAATATTGGGACTGCTCAAGGGACAGCAAATAGTTGCGTGTAACAAGAGCACAGCCAGGGTGTGCATAGGGTAGCAGGAGACACAGCTGGAGAGAGGGGTCAAGTCAGACAAAGAAGGATCTCAAAGGCAGCATCGAGGGATGTGCATTCTGTTCTGGAGACAGCAAAGACCTCCTCAGACAGAGCTCTTATGTGATCAGATCTGTAATGCGGAAAGAAAAGGCCAGGGGCAGTGAGGCGGCTGGACCAGAAGGGGCAGGGTGAGTGAGACTACTGCCAGTCTAGACAAAAGGTGACGTTTGAAACTGGAGCCTGGAAACCAAGAAGAGCCCGTGGTCCAAAAGTGGCTGCAGATGTTTCATCCGGCCTACACAGTATTTTGAAATCGTCATTTATGAATTGGGAGGTTTCACATCAGAATCACCCTGATGTCTAAACTCTTTTGAAAAATGAGAAGATCTGACAATTTGATTCTGTGACACCCCCCCTCACTCCTCCCCAGTCTAAACGATGGCAGCAGTGGAATGCAGAGGAAAGGGTACATTTGAGAGATGTTTTGGAGGCTGAAGAAGCAGGACTTGGCAGCTGCTCTAGACCTGGAGTTGAGGGTCAGGAAAGAGACCTTCCCTCAGGCAGCTGGGGATCGAGGGCCATGCTTCAAGACACGGATCATGAGAATATGCGGCAGGATTGGGAATGAGGGAGGGGGATTTAATGAGTTTGGTCAGGAATATCCATGTGAGGCTTGTTAGGGTAATTTATCTTCCAAATCAGGAATTCTTTTGAGAGTGAAAAAGAGCTCTATTAATAATCAGACTGGGACAGACCAAGACTGTTGGTGACCTCCAGCTATAGCAGGCCCCTTGGAGAAAGGTTAGAGTGGACTTAGGGGTGTCTCCAGCAAAAAAAAAAAAAAAAAAAGACAACAGGAGAAAGCTTTATTGACTTAAAATAGCTGTGACCCGGTCAGAAAGAGACAAAAAGCACACAGAAAACAACCAAGTGCAAACCAACATCATCACCCATGACTATCACAGGCCTGGGACTGCCCAGAGATGAGGTGGTCACACCTGCCCCGAGGAGGGGGTGGTCAGGAAGCAGCAGTGGACTAAGACTTCTTGCCCCTGAGATGCAAGCCTTAATGAAACTCCGGGAGGATCTAAGAAAAGTCTGGAGAACAGTTAGCCTCTGCCCACCCCCATCCCCACTCTAAACACAGAGAGACTGAGGGGAGCCCCAAGCATCTGTGTAAAGCATGAGGTCCATTTTAGCAGCTTTGAATCTTAAAAGTGACTCCACAGAGCAAATGTAATGCTCTTTGAATAAATGCCACAGGCCCAAAAAGAGTCATGAGGCAGATCCCTGAAAAAACTTGTGCTGCACCAGTAAAATATGTCTGGTTTATGCTGCTGGACTAAAATAGTGACTTGTGTTAGACAAGATCAAGATGATATATGGCTGTTTGGGAATGCAACGCTGAGATGGGTTTTCCTCTTCACCAAGCATGGCTTCCAGGCAATTTTACCCTTTATAAAATCAACAGCAGCTGAGCTCCAAAAACCAGCAGGATCCAGCAATAACAGGACCAGGTTAGGCAGGCCATGCGAAAGGACAACCCCAAGAAGAAAAGGGATGCTCATTTGAGAGGTCAGATATAAATGAGGTGAAGGTATCGTAATCAGGAATAATCCCGAACTCCAAAGATCAACAAATTTATCCCCTTTTGCAGCTGTACTTCCTTAAAAACAAAGTCTGGTCTTCTAGTGCAGCATGCAGACTGGGGGCGAACACTTCTGCCCCTATCACATTCAGCCGAGTATAAAATTTCTGTATCTGCTCTTCTGCCTCCTGGCCTTCTCCCCGGGCTGCTGCAACCCCCAAAGCTAAGTCAGAGCCACATTTTTCCAAGCCCAGTGTTTACACAGGATTTTATTTCGGCTGGTAAAACATCTGTATTTTTTCAGGGACTTAAATAAATGATCTATGCCGGGAATGTACAGTATAGGGTGATGTCAGGCCCCCTTTTCTTCTCAACTCACTGGGCAGAACAGGCAAACATTGTTTCAGCCTGTAGCTGGGAATGCGAATATTTATCCTGTCGACTTAATTCATACAAACAGAACTAAAGGCAGGGAGGCAGGCAGAAGTATTTTATGGCTTTAAGTCAGACTGAAAGGAGGTGGGGTGAGAAGGGAGACGGCTGAAGGAGGAATCTAAACTTTCTAATTCACAGAAACATGCCTAATCGTATGACTGCCGGGAAACGGATATATCAAAAATTATTTAAAAGGCAGATTGTGTTTCTATGTGTGTGTGTGTGTGTGTTGGGGTGAGGGTGAAGCTGGGAAAGTGAGAGAGAGAAGAGTTCTCTAACTTATATGCCACTTCTAATCATTACAATGTGGCTGAGGATTTGATTTCCTGCTTTAGGCACACTCATCTTATCCTCAACTAGACCACAGACTTCTGGGCCCCATGGCACAGAGCACAGCGCTTGCCGGGTACGTGTGCCTGCCTATGTCAGCTGTACAGAGAGCTCCACATACTCCTCTTTGTTACCAGCCTTGGAGGGTCACAGGGTGGACTGCAGGCGTGACCCTTGGATACTGGTCATCCCTACAAGAATGGGCTTAGTGGGCACGTGCCACCCACGGCTACTTACCCATCTAACCTTAGGCCGGAGGGCAGGCCAGGAAGCATTTCAAGTGGTTACTCCCCCCAAACCTCAACCTGTTTATCAGATGAGGACAGATCCTTAGAAAGGTCTGGGTGAATTCCCAAAAGGTGACACTTAGCTGCGTTGTGTTGCTGCTGCCAGGAAAAAGATGCTAATTACAAAGTGTCATTACTTCCTGGCTGACTCTGGCTTGGGAAACAGGCCATGAATATCTTTAAAGACTAAAATGTACAAAAACACAAAGTCTGCAGGGGTCTGGAAATTCACTTTGTGTCTCAAACACATCCCCTCCTTTCTAGTAACACTCCCACTGTTCTAGTTCAGGAACCAAAAGACCTTACACCTAGACGATGAAAACAACTGAAAGGACAGGTCTCTGCCTCCAAAACTTATTTTACACATGGCTGCAGGCAACTCTTCTTAAAGCCAAGCCCTGGTCGTATCACTCCCAAATTCAAAATCCTTCAATGATCTCCAGCACCCTAAAATAATCTGCTGGCCACTGAAGCCTCAACCTACCTTTCTAGTTTTACCTCCTACTTCTTCCACTTCATGGGCCTATTCTGTAGCCACGAGGGATGATTTCCCATTCCTGACAATGCTTTTCTGTCCAGGATGTTCCTTCCATTTCTCCCCACACCCCTTCCAGCTCTGCCTATTGAAATTCCATTCATACTGTAAGGCCCAGCTTAAATACCACCTCCTCCATAAGCCTTCCTCAGCTTTCATCAGCCACCTCCTATCCCCACCCTAAGACTTTCCTACTCAGGGCCCAACAGCTCATTTCATTTCATTTCTTTTTTTAACTTTTAAAATCCTGTCATTATGGTTATCAATCCACAATTTCCCCTTCCTGGAGCATAGCTCATTGAAGGAAAGGGCTATGTCTGTTCTTCATAGCTCCTGGACTCCAGGGATATACAGCTTTGTCTGGCAGAAAGAGAGACTCAATAAACAGAGCATGTATTGATTTGGAATTCCACCCTGCCCCCTTGCCAGGGTGGCAGGAGCAGAACCTGTATTTGCAGCAGCAGCTGGGGTGCTAAGAGCCACCTCTCTAAACTCTCCCCACACAATGGGGTTGGAGGGAAATACACAGAATTAATAAGAGAGTGAGTATACATTTGTCTTGGATCATTTCTGGCCTTGTGCTCCAAATTTGACAATGCAGTGAGCAGTTCCATCACCCAGAAGAAGTGTCAAGGGTCCCGAGTTGTTGGGTAAGGGTGAGGTTTAGAGGTAGTCAGTCTTAACCCAACATACAAACAAAAGCTTGCTTATAAAGAATTAACAATTTACAAAACAGTGATATAATCTGTTCTAACTAAAGAGTTTCTAGCTTTAGAATACAGACACATTTCTGAAGAGCTATGTATAACATTTTTCAAATTATAAATTATTCATTTGTAAAATTAATCCCAGTTTAAATTTTTTAGGAGCAGCCTGATTATGCTTGATAATTTATCTTTTCTAATATCTGGATCCTCAAACTATTGAGTTTCCTTAAAGACAATACTGAGATCAATAAGGAACTCTTTGATGTAGCAAAACTCATTAATGAAAAATAAAACTGGTAATTTGTTCAGTCAAGACAGTTAACGCAATACTGAAGGAGGAGAGTTAGCAGTGGTATAAATGAAACAAAATTAGTCATGAATCAATAATTGTTGAAGCTGAGTGATGGGTATATGGGATTTATTATATTATTCTGTCTACATTTGTATATATTTAAAATTTTATAACAGAAGTTTAATAAAAAGATTTAGATAGGGAGAGAAGTCAAAGAGAAAACAGCTATAGGACATAGAGATGAAATCAATCTAAAAAGAGCTTATGATCTAGCGCAGGAAATAAGATATATACATAAATAACTAAAATTAAAGGTAGAAAACAGTAAGCGCTGTAGGAGAGATAGAGAATAGAAGGTCCAGAAATAACTCCCTGGAAATTCAGAAGATGATAAAAGTGACATTTAAACAGTAGTGAAAAGACTGATTTATTCAATAAATGGTATTAAGACAACCAAGTAGTTCTTTGGATCTGTACCCAAATCCTTGCACTGAAATAAATTCAAGATGGAGAAAATTATCAAATGTTAAGAAAAAAGAAACTATAAAAATGGTAGAAGAGAAAATGTTTTACAGTCTTTAGGTAAAAACAGGCTAAGAATGAACACAAAGCCATGAATGTAAAAAAATAAAAAGATGTGTTTATAACATAAACTGAACATAAAAACTGAAATCTTTTGTATAGCAAAAACTACTAGGAATATTCAAAAGTACAGGTAAACCGGGATAAAATATTTGCCAATTCCCCTAAGGAACAAAGCTCTTGCAAATTACTAACAAAAATGAAAGTAATTGAATGAAATACGCCAGGGAGTTACAAACTTCCTCATTCATAGAACCCTTAGCACCTCAATAATCTTTTCATGGTGCCCCAAGGCCAAAAGAAATACCTAACAGTTCCATTTATTAAGTAGTTAGGTCCAAACAACCTAGTAAGTATTTATGCCCTAACAACTTTTTGAAAAAATAATACATATAAGTTGAAAGAAAAAATATTTTTATTTCATTCTTTAATAACCACAATTACCTACTAATGGGATGTGTATGCCTATTGGATACTTTATAACTTCCCAAGCCTTGGAATTGCTGGACTCCACCACCCTCATTCCTATTCCACATGGCTTTTCTCATGGTACTGGCCCTTTCTTTTTTTTTTAAACTTCTGTGCTTTTCATTCATTCATTCATTCATTTTAATTTTTTTAAACATCTTTATTGGAGTGTAAAATTGCTTTACAATGGTGTGTTAGTTTCTGCTGTATAACAAAGTGAATCAGCTATACATATACATATATCCCCATATCTCCTCCCTCTTGCGTCTCCCTCCCACCTTCCCTATCCCACCCCCCCTATCCCACCCCTCTAGGTGGTCACAAAGCACCGAGCTGATCTCCCTGTGCTATGCGGCTGCTTCCCACTAGCTATCTATTTTACATTTGGTAGGGTATATATTTATTTATTTATTTATTTATGGCTGCGTTGGTCTTCTTTGCTGCACGCGGGCTTTCTCTAGTTGCGGAGAGCAGGGGCTACTCTTCGTTGCGGTGCACGGGCTTCTCATTGTGGTGGCCTCTCTTGTTGTAGAGCACGGGCTCTAGGCGTACAGGCTTCAGTAGTTGTGGCTCGCGGGCTCTAGAGCGCAGGCTCAGCAATTGTGACACACAGGCTTAGCTGCTCCGCAGCATGTGGGATCTTCCCAGACCAGGGATCGAATCTGTGTCCCCTGCACTGGCAGGTGGACTCTTAAGCACTGCGCTACCAGGGAAGTCCCTCTCATGGTACTAGCTCTTTTTTTTTTTTAATAAATTTATTTATTTATTTTTGGCCGCGTTGGGTCTTCGTTGCTGCGAGCAGGTTTCTCTGTTTGCGGTGAGCAGGGGCTACTCTTCGATGCGGTGCACGGGCTTCTCATTGTGGTGGCTTCTCTTTGTTGCGGAGCACGGGCACTAGGCACACAGGCTTTAGTAATTGTGGCTCGCGGGCTCTAGAGCTCAGGCTCAGTAATTGTGGCTCACGGGCTTAGTTGCTCAGTGGCATGTGGGATCTTCCCAGACCAGGGCTCGAACCCATGTCCCCTGCATTGGCAGGCGGATTCTTAACCACTGCACCACCAGGGAAGTCCAGTACTAGCTCTTTATTCCAGCAACTATCAAATACTCAACTTTGCAAAGACATACAGAATCATCAAAAGGAATGCAGTGTGAGCTAATGTTGATAACTGTAAATGACTTCAAGCTAGTAGTTCACATAATATCTCACAGATGGCAAGTGTCATTGTCCTTCTCCCCCATATTCAGAATATCCCACAGCGCTTTGGCTCACACTTTGGGAACTGCAAATGTTTAGCAAAGAATATAAACAAGCAATTCACAGATGAAATACAAATAGCCAATAAACATATGAAGACATGTTTAATTTCATTAATGTTTAAGGAAGGGCAATTCAAACAATGAATTTTTAAAGAAAAAATATTAATTCACAGAGAATTTTTTTTAAGGGCAGGACGCATTAATGTCTGGGTAAAGAAACAGACATTCTCATTCATCACTGGTGGGAGGAGAAATTGTTACAACCTTTCTGGGGGGTAACCAGCAGGGCCATGTTGTTGCACATACAATGTATTCTATACAAATGGTCTCCCTTGTTGTTAGACAAAGCAGCAATTTGGAAGCATAGCAGTTGCTAACAAAATGGAAAACATGTACTTTCTTCAATCTTTTTTTTTTTTTTAATTAATTTATTTATTTTTGGCTGTGTCGGGTCTTCGTTGCTGCATGCGGGCTTTCTCTAGTTGTGGTGAGCGGGGGCTACTCTTCATTGCGGT
The DNA here is from genome assembly GCF_965194825.1 of Balaenoptera physalus. NCBI lineage: Eukaryota > Metazoa > Chordata > Mammalia > Artiodactyla > Balaenopteridae > Balaenoptera > Balaenoptera physalus. The sequence continues at coordinate 62,505,216 of NC_138894.1, read as the reverse complement.
GCGCGGGCGTCTCATTGCGGCGGCTTCTCTTGTTTTGGAGCACCGGCTCTAGGCACGCAGGCTTCAGTAGTTGTGGCACACGGGCTTAGTTGCTCCGCGGCATGTGGGGTCTTCCCGGACCAGGGCTCGAACCCGTGTCGCCTGCATTGGCAGGCGGATTCTTAACCACTGCACCACCAGGGAAGTCCCACTTTCTTCAATCTTGCAGTACCCACTTCAGGAATTGGTCTCACAGAAGCATTTACAGGTATGGGCAAAGAAGCAGATGCCCAAGGATAATCTCAAGCAGCACTTACCATAACAGGAAAATTTAGAAACAATCAATACAAGACCAGTTGAAAAAATTATAGGACATTCTTACCAAGTATCCCATCATATCTAGCCAAGCTGTACACTCATTAAACGTAACATTGTAAGGACTTCCCTGGTGACGCAGTGGTTAAGAATCTGCCTGCCAATACAGGGAACACGGGTTCGATCCCTGGTCTGGGAAGACCCCACATGCCGCGGAGTAACTAAGCCCGTGCACCACAACTACTGAGCCTGTGCTCTAGAGCCCGTGAGCCGCAACTACTAAAGCCTGTTTCAGTAGTAAATACTACACTACTACACAGTCTGTGGGTTGGTTGAATCCAAGGATGCAGAGGAATCTTGGCTACAGAGGGCTGACTACAATTATACATTGATTAACCCCCGAGTTGTTAAGTGTCAACTGTATAGACTCATATAACAAGTTGCAAAAATAGAGTTGTTGTACCTTTCACTCAGCTCCCCTTAATTGTGACATCTTATATAACTGTGGTACTATATCCAGAGCAGAAAACTGACAGTCACGTTACTGTTAATTAGATTATATACCTTATTCAGTTGTCGCCATATTTTATGTGTATTCATTGGTGTGCGTGTTGGGGTAGAGGGGGCCGTTTTAGCCCATGCATGGATTTGTGTAACCACCACTGCAATCAAGATATAAACTTTCTTATTACCGCAAAGGAAGACAGCATTATTTTTGGATCAGAAACAATAAAAACAAAATAATACCCTTTTTATCATGTATCCCCTAACTTTAAACTCACTATGAAAATTAACATACTAATTATTAGGACAGGTGGCTATATGGCATTTTTCACCGAGAGACAGAAATCAAGGAAAAGGAACTTTTCAACGCATCACAGAGAAGATGTTGACTTTTCCAAGGCTCCTTTGGTCTCCTCTTTGACTGTTCAGATCTGTGCCCAATGTGGGTGGAAGAGCTGATCAGAGGAGAGACCCACTGAGTGTGGAGAAGGCTGGCCACCAGGGAGGTGGGGAATGGCGAGCTGGAGAGAGAGCTGCAGGAATTATTTCCAGGGTTGTCTTCAGCAAACAAAGCCGAAGGAAATGCAGAGCTATTATACTAATTTGCATTTCCCAGACGTTAGAGCAGCTGTAAAATGTGCCTTACAAAGAGTCTGACCCACAGAAAAGTGTCTGGCTTTCAGCATCTGGGCCTTCAGGCTGGTAATGCACATGACTCCCTGCTGCCCAGTGAGGAGTTTGGGGCAAAAGGCCCCGCAAACCTAGAACTGGGCTGGAGCCAGCCTCAGGAGTGTGCTGGCTTCCAACACACTATGCTAACAGAGACTCCTCTTTCTGAAAAATGGATATGGAAAAAAAGTTTTTTTGACTCTTTGGGTTGCAGCTTATTTCAAAGGTCATCAAAGTAAACAAAAGGAAAAAACTGTGAATCTTTATAAGTCAAAAAGTGACAACTGTTTATAAAGCAACTGTTTATATTTTCACATGGAGGAAGGAAAAAAATGATTCCTCTAAGTCCCCAGGAATGGAGATTTGGGTGCTTCCCCTTTCCCCCAGTTTGTTTGTTCGTTTACCATTCAACACCTCCAGCAGCGAAGTCCAGGAACATCTGTTATATCCATTTTATGTGGAATTATAAAAGTCTACTGGATGGCTGGGATTTGTGAAATAAACCAGGCAGTGTCTTAAGCAAAAGCCTCTGTAGCACTTCTTGCTAACTGTGCCTTCCACCGCCCTGCTGAGAAGGTGTAATGCCCACAGTCACATAGACCGGCTGCAGTAAGGTCTCTCCCATTCTCGAGCCCGGTTTCCTCTGAGCACATTTGTTCAGAGAAGGGTGATCCCGGGAGGTCTAACTGAAGCCAAGGGACAGTGAAACCAATCTTTATGAACCTCCTCTGATCCCTGAGAGAGATCAAAAAATCCTTTTTGCTTATGAGTTTTCTTGGCTGAGCTGACAATGAATTCTGCACAATCACCATGGATGAGCATCTAACTGGATATTATATGTTATTAGACATATTCCAAAATAATGACACTAGATGGTACAACAATCTAAAAGGTGTACTTTTTTTTTACATGGGATGCTGTTCGCATTAATCAAGGTGTGATCCCTTGTTATAAAGATTTCATATTATTTCTACTTAATCCATTAAGGCTCAGCTCATCAACTCCCTCTGTGAAGTTCTTCCTGACAATTTTAGGCTGTGGCCATCTTTGCATCCTCTCATCCTATAGTATTTATTATCTGAACCACTCATTTGGCACCTAAGATATGTTCCCTTGATTGCTATTTATCTTTTTATGTAAACCATGTCTTTTTATCTCCTACAGAGCCTTACCGGAATGCAAAAGTTTGTTGATTTGATTTTAAATTTAAGGCAATTACCATGTGGGCTGAGATAAACAGTACTTCCAAGGCAATAGTTAACTCAGTAGTGAAAGTAAACACCAAGACGGCTTGCGAATGGGTTGGCTTACAAAGTAAGATGACCAATGAATGCAAGTCCTTGAGACTGGTACATGTTTACGGCCTGGGCCATCAGCCTGCTATTCCGAGCCCACTAACATGTTATGTTATCTACATGAATTCATCATCCCCCAAGCTCATCTTGAGGAAACTCATAATCTACCCTCTAAACCCACTTCAGCTCAAACACTGGCGCCTCTATGAAACCATTCTCCCTGGAACTGTTAGGTTTCTTTGTTGAATTAAGTGGCTGAATGAAACAGTGACTCTCTGGGTAACCAACCATAACCCATTTTGGCCTGTCCCCTTTCACTCTACTGCCGGAAGGCTGCGAGGATCAGGTTTAGGAAAGTTCTAAGAAAAGTTGTTACAAAATTTTCCCCATAAACAAGCCCTCCCAGTCAAATATTGGGACTGACTGCAACAGGACAACAGGATACTCCTCTCAGTACCCAATAAATTTATACTGGAAACTTCAGTCTTTGGACCAGTGGTTCTAAACCCAGGGTGATTTTACCTCCAGGAGACATTTGGCAATGTCTAAAAACATTTTTGGTTGTCACAAGTGAAAGGAAGAGCTACACAGCATCCAGTAGGTAGAGGCCAGAGATGCTGCTAAACATCCTACAATGCACAGGACGACCCCCCTCGACAGAGAATTATCCAGCCTAGAATGTCAAGAGCGCTGAGGTGGAGAAACCCTGGCCTACTGTAACAGCATGGGCTCTGCAGTCAAGACCTAGCTGGGGACCTTGGGAAAATTATTTAACCTCTCTGAGCCTTAATTAATTTCCTCATCTATCAAATGGAGCTAATAATATAACTTATCTCATGAGGGTATTGTGAACTCTAAAAGATAACTGATGTGAAAATAACTTTGTAATTACTCTTTAAAAAATTAGTTATCCTTATTAATAGATGCATGCCCATGTGTGACTTTAATATTGCTATGCATTTGAAGCATATCTCAGTATTGGTGTAGAAAGGAGACTAAATATATAACACTAGGAAACTGAATCCCTTTGATTAAAGACTACTCTCCCGGGGCTTCCCTGGTGGTGTAGTGGTTGGGAGTCCGCCTGCCAATGCAGGGGACACGGGTTCAGGCCCTGGTCCAGGAAGATCCCACATGCCGCGGAGCAGCTGGGCCCGTGCACCACAACTGCTGAGCCTGTGCTCTAGAGCCCGCAAGCCACAACTACTGAGCCCATGCGCCACAACTACTGAGGCCCGCGTGCCTGGAGCCTGTGCTCCGCAACAAGAGAAGCCATGACAGTGAGGAGCCCGCGCACTGCAGCGGGGAGTAGCCCCCGCTCGGCGCAGCTAGAGAAAGCCCGTGTGCAGCAATGAAGACCCAACGCAGCCAAAAATAAATAAATAAAATAAATAAATTAAAAAAAAAAAAAAAGACTACTCTCCCATCCTCAGGGATTCTGTTTTATTTCCGTAACACAGATACCCCTCTTCATCCATCTGGGGTATCTATGTTCTCCTGATTCTGCACTATTCGGTTGCTTTCTTAACCCGTCTGTGGTACCTGCTTATGCTCTTTTTTTGGCAGTTGTTTTCGCTTGGCCACTGGACTTCTGCCTTCTGCAGTATTGTTCCTTAGCAATGCTTTTCTTAGTGGTCCCTCATAATTTTCCCAGAAACTGTGCTTTCTGACTAATCATCTTATTACAGCTCATAACAATGACCAAGTGTATGGCAAGGATAAATTAATGATTATCCCTCAGGTGCTTTGAGGAGTATAAGTACAGTACTAGTTATCAAGTTTGCCCTTTTTTGTCAGCACCTGTGATTTACATCTAAGGGTAAGTTGTGCCATTCAGTGTTGTCACAAGAATAATTTGGTGACCTTTGAAGATATTAGCTCTATTAGTTATGACCCTCAAGAGTTTCATCCTTGATACTCTTTCTAACAGACCATGCTCCATAAACTCGCACATCCAGAGGTACAACTTTCCAGCTCCATTTTCCTGCCTCAGAGAGGCAAATGCTTTGCTAAGTAAGCACATTCTTATTTTCCTAAGTATTTCCTAAATGACCCAAACCAGGTAACAGTTTAACAAATACTTTAGCTTCCACTCAGGTCATTTCCTGGGTGAATCTGACCATTTTGCTTTCATTATATTTATATTTAAAGGAAGCAAAGCATCTTTTCATGCATATATTAGTCTCACAAAATGGGTATCTGTATATTTTATATAGCAAAGCCTTACAGTCTTATGTTGTAGTCTTGTATGAGATGTGTGTTAATGTGTGCATGTATTTAAAATTCCATAGATTCTTGATTTTTAAAAACAGGTAATATTGTAGTTAGTTCCAATCTTCTTGAAATCAGTGGTGAACTTCACCATTGATTGAACAGAATGAATCACGTCGCCATAACTGGCAGAATCTTAGCTATCATGAAAAAGGAGTTTACTCAGAAACCTCTGAAGTGGTGGACGAGGAAGAGGGTCTCACCTAGTCCAGAGAGATGCCTTCGACTTTGGAGATTAGTGATCATTTTACCATTGGAAAAACAAATGGAAAGGCAGGGCTCATCTTAGCATTGTGAGGAAGTGAGTAAGACACTCACCAACAGGGGAATCTTGGTTCGTAAGCTTGTGGACTAGGGGCATTTACTCTTACGGAAATAACACACAATCCCTGAGGACAGGAGAGTAGTCTTGTTTTTTTTTTTTTTTTAATTTAATTTATTTTTACTTTTGGCTGTGTTGGGTCTTCGTTGCTGCGCGCAGGCTTTCTCTAGTTGTGGCGAGCGGGGGCTACTCTTCGTTGTGGTCCGCGGGCTTCTCATTGCGGTGGCTTCTCTTGTTGTGGAGCATGGGCTCTAGGCATGCGGGCTTCAGTAGTTGCAGCACTGGGGCTCAGTAGTTGTGACTCGCGAGCTCTAGAGTGCAGGCTCAGTAGTTTTGGCGCACAGGCTTAGTTGCTCTGTGGCATGTGGGATCTTCCCGGAGCAGGACTTGAACCCATGTCCCCTGCATTGGCAGGCGGATTCTTAACCACTGTGCCACCAGGGAAGCCCAGGAGAGTAGTCTTTAATCAAGGGGATTCACTTTCCTAGTATTATTTAAATAGGCTTTTTATGTAATGTGATAGACTCAAAGGCCCAGTAGAGCTACTAAAACTGACTTCTCCTAACACAAATGTATTAGTTTAAAGCAAGGTTTTTCAACCTCAGCACTACTGACATTTGGGGCCAGATAGTTCTTTGTTGTGGATCCTGTCCTGTGCATTATAGGATGTTTATCAGCTTTCCTGGCCTCTACCCACTGGATGTTGATGGCACACCACCAGTTACAACAACCAAAAATATCTTCAGACACTGCCAAATGTCCCCTCTGGGGAAAACTGTCCCCTAGTTGAGAACCACTGCACTAGGCATTCAAATCTATACACTGATACCATGTATTATATCTACTTCGGGGAAGTTGATACGTAGTATAGTCTATGTCCTAAAGAAGATCCTGACTCATTCATTCATTCAGCAAATATTATATTGTTGATATGTCTCTTCTAGGCAGAGTGAATAGCACACATCAAGGCCCTGGGGCAGGACAAGGCCTGGGTATTAGAGGGAGGTTCCAGGGGTAAGAGTCGAATGAAAGGAGGAAAGCAGTATGAGATGAGGTTGGAGAGGCAGGCTGGTCAGATCATTCTGGTGCTTATAAACTACTGTAAGAAGTTTGGATTTATTTTAAGACTGAAAATGACTAAACAGCTTTAAGCAGGAAATTAAGTCAATCTCATCTGTGTCTCAAAAAGGTCCTTCTGCCCGATACAGAGAATAGAAGGAAGGAGGCGAGAGTACAAGTGGAGAGGTGACTTTAGTTGTCCAAGCAAAAGATGAGGGTGGCTTGGACAAGGATAGTGGTGTAGAGATTGAGAGTAGAGAAGTAGATGATACTGATGGATTAGACACCAAGCTAAAGAAAATCTGATCCCCAGGTTTCTTGAGAAACTGGGTGAATGATAGTGCCATTTACCGAGAATGTGAAGCTCAGCGGAGGGCCATGTTTGCAGCTCAGCCAGGTTGTGGAATAAAGAGTTTATATTTGCTCAGATGGGAAGGCACCATGTCCTGATCCAATGCAGGGTGAGAAGGAAAGATAATCTCTACTTCCTAGGCGCGTATGATTTATTTCAAGAGACAGCATACAAGTACAATACGGTCACATCCCCTGTGGGGGTAGGGTCTAAAGCCAAGACTGGGGTGAACGCTGTATACAGAGAAAATGACCTTGAATCACATTCAGCACAGCGACAGACACTAAAGAGACAGTACATTTCCAACTCACAGCTCACTGTTCACTCGGGCGCACATGTTCACTGACAGAAAAGGCAATACTATTCAACAGGCAATTTGTAAATAGTTTTTCTCTATCTTTTATTCCTTAACTTCGCACAGATTTAGCAAGTTAATGTAATTACATAGCAAGTCTATGTAATTCTACTAATATAAAATAAAATCAATTTTCACTTGAAAAGTGAAATACCAACAAATGAGATTTATTATCTAGCAAACTATATACAAATACATAGAGATTCAGTTAATGAAAGATCTAACTAAGGTGGGATAAAGGAAAGGCTCACTTTCTGAAGAATGTGGAGTTTTAATTAGGAAAAAGTCACAAGTAAAGAGACCAGGGTGGATTTGGAATTGCATACATACAATTGGTAGTTACTCCCCATGACCACCTGGGTCCTCTTATTTCTCAGATCTCTATAAACAATGAAAAACTAGGAGGTTTAACTGTTTCAATAGGAGTGGGGTATGATGGCAGGTAGAGAGGGGAGGTATCCACAACATGGTGGAGGACTACAAATGAGAAAACATAAGTTTATGCACAATACTTCTTCATACTGGAGGAGAATGAGGCCAAGAAACAAACCATTAAGGTTCCCAATGAAGTTACTGTCTAGCTAAAACAAGAAATTAAGATTCCCTACATTTCTATGAAAAAAAAAAAAAGTACTGCATTTCCTCAAAAAATTAAAAATAGAATTAACATAAGATGCAGCAATTCCACTTCTGAGTATATATTTAAAAGAATTGAAAGGAGGGTCACAAAGAGATATTTGTACACCCATTTCATAGCAACATTATTCACAATAGCCAAAAGGTGGAAGCAACCCAGTGTCCAATGACAGATGAATGGATAAACAAATGTGGCAGACACATACAATGGAATATTACTTAGCCATTAAAAACGGACATTCTAACACATAGGTGAACCTTGGGGAGATTATGCAAAGAGAAATAAGCCAGTCACAAAAAGACAAATATTGTATGATTTCACTTACATGAGGTATCAAGAGTAGTCAAAACCAGAAAGCAGAATGGTAGTCTCCAGGGGTTGGGAGGGAAGGGAAAAATAGGGAGTCGTTTAATGGGTATAAAGTTTCATTCTTGCAAAATGAAAGAGTTCTGAAGATTGGTCAACAACATGTGAATATACTTAACACTATTGAACTGCACACTTAAAAATGGTTAAGATGGAAATTTCACATGCACTTTATAATAATTAAAAGTTTAAAATTTTTTTTAAAGATTCCCTATATTCAAGTCACCAATATTCAATACTGTAATATTGTATTCAGTATCATTTCTGGGACATGTTTTAAAATCTTGGATTACAGAGTTCCTCATCTATTAAAAAGCCTTGTGGGTGAACTACACATTTACTTTAGTGTACCAACTGGTATTGTGAGCCTGCATTAATTCGATGCTCTTAGAACCTCATTTTGATTTCTTTTAATCCTTAAAAAAATTAGCATCAGGTGCTAATTAAAAATAGCAAGTCTATCATTAGAGGCAAGCCATAAGATGGTACCAACTGTAGGGAAAGGAAAAATTCTCAAGTGACACTGAGACACTGGAACATATGAGCAGACAGTAAAGACCTTTTTTGGGTTTTTTTGGTTTGTTTTATTGAAGTATAGTTGATTTACAATGTTGCAGGTGTACAGCAAAGTGATTCAGTTATATATATATATATACACACACACATATATTCTTTTATTTTATTTTTTTATTTATGGCTGCTTTAGGTCTTTGTTGCTGCACGCGGGCTTTCTCTAGTTGCAGCAAGCAGGCTTCTCATTGTGGTGGCTTCTGTTGTTGCAGAGCCCGTGCTCTAGGCATGTGCGCTTCAGTAGTTGCAGCCCACGGGCTCAGTAGTTGCGGCATGCGGGCCCTAGAGCGCACGGGCTTCAGCAGCTGCAGTGCGTGGTCTCAGTAGTTGTGGCTCATGGGCTCCAGAGTGCAGGCTCAGTAGTTGTGGTGCACGGGCTTATTTGCTCTGCAGCATGTGGGATCTTCTCTGACCAGGTATCGAAACCGTGTCCCCTGCATTGGCAGGCGGATTCTTAACCACTGGCCACCAGGGAAGTCCAATACATATACATATATATATGTATATGTATATATTCTTATCTATTATAAGTTATTACAAGACACTGAATATAGTTCACTGTGAAGGCCTGTTTTATTGCTTTCCTAGTGTCCACTGCTTTTCCAGTCTCTCTACTATGATGGATAGTAGATATAAATCCACCGTAGAATAAATTCTGAGACAAAGTTTAATTTTTTAAAAAAATTTATTTATTTATTTTTGGCTGAGTTGGGTCTTCGTTGCTGCGTGCAGGCTTTCTCTAGTTGCAGCGAGCGGGGGGCTACTCTTCGTTGTGGTGCGTGGGCTTCTCATTGCGGTGGCTTCTCTTGTTGTGGAGCATGGGTTCTAGGAACGTGGGCTCAGTAATTGTGGCATGTGGGCTCAGTAGTTGTGGCTCACGGGCTCTAGTGCACAGGCTCAGCAGTTGTGGCGCACGGGCTTAGTTGCTCCGCGGCATGTGGGATCTTCCCGATTCAGGGATCGAACCCGTGTCCCCTGCATTGGCAGGCGATTCTTAACCACTGCGCCACCAGGGAAGTCCCGACAAAGTTTAATTTTTGAAAACTTTCTCCATTGCAGACTACTTTAAAAAGTATGATGCTCACCAGAGAAGATGTGGTTGAGACTATTATTATGATCAATATGTCATCTAAAAGCCATCTTAAGGAGGTACAAAAGTTTGCTTTGTATCATAAACTTGTGCCGAATCATCAACTCTACTTCCCATACAATATCTACCTCCTCTTTGCTCACAGCTAAAACCTTTCAACATTTTCACACTTTCATTATCCCCGTTCCACACCACCTTTTTAACCTGTTGATAACTTTTTTTTTCATTTACCTATGCTGAAATCTGTTCAAAATTTCACCAGCTCACCAACTCAACATCAAGATAGTCCTTTTCTTTTCCATCATCGCAACACTTATCCAACCCAACACCATAGGTCAGAAAACTTATTGGCGTTCTTACTTCCTTCTCAAGTTCACTATCTATAGCAAAACACCTCTCCCATTACCTCCTGGTCTCCAGCTGTAAAATAGAAATGATATAACCAACCTCCCCTCTATCGCTCTGGATGAGGACCAAGGGTTTATGTGCACTGCTGACCTCCTTGATCCTCATAAGATGTGTCATGCGCAATTATTATTGTTATCTCTGCCCTGGTTTCCCACAACTCTTACTTCATGCCCCTTGATCTTGACCACAAAACATTGTGTTACTAAACAGCTCACTCAGTCTCCCGCTTCCTCCACTCCTGGCTTTGGGCAGTCTTGCCAGCTGCCCTTTAAACTTGGAAGAGTCTCCCCTTGCATCTGCCAAGCTGCTATTTCAAATGTTTCCTCCTTTCTCATGTCTGCCTGACTGCTCTCCACATGAACAACCAGGAGCACCTTTCCTAGAGTGGAACAAGTTTGGGGAGAAAATAAGTGATGAAATGAAATCCAGAACACCTTTTGCCCATTAAATAGTTGCGCTTAGAAATGTCAAGATTTTCTTATTGCTTTCATGGTCCTTTAACCTCAATGGCAAATTACTTAGTGATATACGATATCCATCACTTGGGGGATAAATCTGTTATCTCCTGGACATGACACAAGAATCACTTGTCTCGTACATTAACTCGATTTTGTATATTGAATCCCTCTCTTCTACTCTTAACCCACTGTTTTCCAAACTTGTCTGATTATAAGAATCACCTGTGCTGTACATGAAAGAGGCAGATTCTGGAGTCCTACTCCAGATCTACACAATCAAAATCTTCAGGACAGGAATTTGGGAAACTGTATTTTAAACACTGCCCACAGGTAACTCTTGTGTCAAGTAAGTTTGGGAAACATATGACAGCCTATTAAGTCTTCCTGTTTTTGTCAGTGTCCTAACAACCAGAGATCTGAAGACATATAACCAGATGGCCTGAATAACTTAGGCTTTAGTCATGAAGATTCTACCTACTCCATCCATGCTGATAATTTAACTTAAAATTAATACTGTGTGATTCTGCACTCTAGTTTTTCTGTTGCAGTCATCCTGCAAGATTCTGGTGATGAATTTATACTGCTTTATATCAACCCAGTGCTTAATTAGCACAATATTGAGCATTCAATTGAAACTCAATTTAAACCTTACTGAACGATCAGCACCACCCAACTCAAAAAAAAAAAAAAAATCAAAAAAACAAACACACTAAAATTCCATGTCTCAAAGCCTACCTGAGTAGCACTATATCCTTCCCTTACCAACCATCAGGTTAATGAGAATGAGAAAATGAAAATTTAGGGTTTGTCTCTTGGCCTGAAATCAATTATTCAGTGATTTGGCCAGATTTCTACAAACTATTGTTAGGCCTTGTCTGACTGCCTAGATTTCTCATAATAGAGTCAACTTCCTTTCATCCCTCAAGGATTACTGCTTTGACCCTGTGTTCTTTCCACCGTCATGCTGGGGAGAGCTCAGAGTTAATGATTTGCATCTGATAGTGCATGATAAAAATTCAAGTAGCAGGCCTGCTTTCAGGCAAGCACACACAGGAACACTTAGGTACAGAGAAGTTTCATGTTGAATACTGTAAATGTTCAAGGATGCTTACTTTAAAACATATTTTCAAGGCACAAAGACTATTCTAGATTAAAATATAAATTATATTAAATAGAAAAGAATGTAAGACCCTTTCTAAAAAGTGAAAGATTATCACTTACATAACATCCAGAAAAACAGAGTTGAGCAAAAAATAGGAAGCCAGGGATTTCCCTCGTGGCACAGTGGTTAAGAATCCGCCTGCCAATGGAGGCGACATGGGTTCGATCCCTGGTCCAGGAATATCCCACATGCCGCGGAGCAACTAAGCCAGTGCACCACAACTACTGAGCCTGCACTCTAGAGCCCGCGAGCCACAACTACTGAGCCTGTGTGCCACAACTAATGAAGCCTGCGTGCCTAGAGCCCGTGCTCCACAACAAGAGAAGCCACTGCAATGAGAAGTCCGTGCACCACAACGAAGAGTAGCCCCCGCTCGCCGCAATTAGAGAAAAGCCCATGTGCAGCAATGAAGACCCAACCCAGCCAAAAAAAAAAATCTAAAAAAAAAAAAAAAAAAATAGGAAGCCAATTTATTCAAGACATTAATATTGAAAACAGACGTTTCAATGGGGGTATACCACAGCTATGCTCAATATTACATGTTTCAAAAGGATGAATCCACTCTCTGCTAAAAAAAAAAAGCTTCAAATGTAAACAATGAATGGTCCATATGATGAGATTCATCTCTGAGCAGATTTCTAAATCAATGCACAGACCAGGCTATTTATAAACCCTAATTCCCATCAACCTTAGCACAATGTCAACTAGCAATAACAAGTTAATGTTTCCCAGTAATCTTCACTGTGTCATTTAATTACCAGCACTCGGGCCAAGGTAAACTCAACAGTAACAAAAGAGCTAACATCACAATCAAAGAACAAGATTAATGAATATTACATTTCTGCTTTGAAGTGAATGCTGAAAATCATGTCCATAACATATTCTTTTTCAGCCATTGGACTTCAATTGTACCAAATACTCGATTTGAAGGTAGAGTTTAAAAATATTCTCCCTGTTTTTAATTAACCACAAGCTTCATTCCTTGGAGAACTTAAGATAAAGAACATCCTCTCCATAGCGTTATAAAGTGTATAACCCCCCAAATTATCAAACATATTTCCTAAACTCGGACCGCCAATCCCAATTAAAGTTTTTAAAAAATTGAAATACAACTTGAAGTGCCAAATCTAAAGTGTACAGCTTGATGAGGTTTTATATATGCCTAATTATATAGTTTTTATAATAACTTATAATACTGTAACTCAACAAATGATTCCATTACATAAGATTATTTATAAGATGCTTTATAAATAAATTTATATTTATCTTTATATTTATAAATTCTTATAAATAAATTCTTATTATTTATAACATTCTTTTGCACTGATGGTTAAATGATAGAATTCTCACCTCCAACATTGACTTAAATGTTAACAGTAGATACCGAGTGTTCATAATATAATAGCAGCCCTCACTTTTTGTTGGGGGGAGGGATGAAACTTCAGGAGTAAATAATTTGCCTCTTCATATTAAAAAATATTCAGTAAGAAAATGCTTTTATAAAAATGAAGACAAAAGAAGAAAGCCAAAATGTGCATCTTTTGCTACAAGGAAAAGATCATTGACTCTGATTTTCAAACTCCATGGTTCTTTTGTTAACTCACCCCTGAACATATCAACTCCTCAGTAAACAAAATGAATTAAACCTTTACGGTTTCTCCAACTAAAACTGTTTTACTGTCTATGGACCAAATTGCTTCAGTCTGTTTCCCAAACCTCTATAAATAATTTGGCAACTTATTTGCTAAGAGGGTCCACTATCCTTTCCCTTTTCTGGTTCGTTAAGAAATCACTTGTCATTTTAGCAGCTATGTTTATGTGCTAACTTTCCCCATTGTTTAAATATCTACCACCCAAGCCAGTGATGGATTATAAGACCAGGCTGAGGATATACAATTCATCCTGGACTTCTGATGGTTGAGATAACTTGTTGGTAGGTGTTGGGTTTTTGTCACCACTCATCCAAACACATTCTCCCATCTTTTTAACTGCCTGTCGTCACGTCCTTATAATATAAACTTCTTCCTTGGTCGGCTACGATGATGATGTGCTCAGCTAAACATATCAGTGGCAAATATCTAAGAAGCAGCAACACTTCCTAGATACAAAATAATTGGGAAAAGACCAATCTGAACGTACAAGGAATTTTTTTAAACAGAAATAATTTTTAAAGAGCTGCTGGTCTATTTTAAAAATATGGTCAGTAACATGAACTACATTAAAACAAATGACTGTCAAGTAGCATTTCTGTTAAGCTGATCCTGAAAAAATTCAGAAGCTTCATTTGCAATGAACATTCATGCAAGAAGGTAAATTTGTGTGTAGTCTTAGAGTTACAAAAACAGAACAAAATTCTAAAATAGTAAAATTCAAAGTAATGAGATTTCCTCTTAATCTAGAAAAATCTCACTTTTTTTAATGAACAAAGTGAAAGTTGAAGTGGCCATTAAACCTGGTGTTCTAAGGTCAGAAGTTTCTAACCACACTGAGAACTTTGTATTGCAGGGTGTGAAGGTCCTCAAATCGCCACCAAATCAATGAAGGGGAGTTTTCTACAACATGAGTTTTCTTGTTCTGCTATGCAGCATTCCTATTTCATGTCACTAAAAGGAAATGGGCCGTGGCCATCCAAATTACATCACAAAGTGGCAGAAAGGTCATCCTCCAATGTGCAACAAGTAAAACATTAGTCTAATAAGTATTTAAAATCTCCATTAGCTTATTCCAGAAACACTTATTTCTAATGCTACCAATAGGAAAACATAGAGGAAAAGAAGAAAACACTATTGCACCCTTTCGATTATTAAAAAACAGCATTAATCTAGTTCATTCATTCAACAAACCTTTATTGAGGGTTTAAGGTCAAATGCTATGGGAGTGTATAAAATAATCATGACATGTTCACATTGTTACTTAAAGTACAATATATAGTTTAAATTATAAATGGTGATTCAAAGATTAAAACAAAAAGTCCAACATTTTCAGTATCCCTATGAAAACTGTGAACTTTACAAAACTAATAGCACCTTTATGATATATTCACTTTCACATATACTAGGATGTGTTTCTGGTTTCTCCATTTTGTCCTCTGATCCCCCTTCCTTCCTTCCTTCCTTCCTTTTCTTCCTTCCTTCCTTCCTCCCTCCTCCCCCTCTCTCTTTCTCTCTTTCTTTCTTTCCCGTGCTGTGTGGCTTGAGGAATCTTAGTTCCCCGACCAGGAATTGAACCTGGGGCCCCTGGCAGTGAAAGCACTGGTTTTTGAAATGAAAAACAAATGAAAGCATTTGTTGAAAGTGGTTACTGGACTGTCAGGGAACAGCCTGATCTTTCTTTCCAATGATGAGTTACTACCGCACTTTTAAATTAATGTACAATGATTATAAATATCAATGTACCTTTATGTTTCAGGATTCGATATGGCAAGTTCTATAATTATTGATCTTTCTTTTCTAAATTTTTTTTTTACAGACACAAAAGCCATTAATAAAATGTTAGCAAGTTGAATCCAATAATTAATAAAGAGGATAATACATCAAGAAGAAATGGGGTTTATCTTGGCAATGCAAGGTTGGTTCAATATTCAAAAATCAATGTAATTCATCATATGAATACATTAAAAAAAGAAAACCGTCTGATTATCTCAACAGATGCAGTAAAAGCACTTGACAAAATTCAACAACTGTTCATGATAAAAATTCTCAAAAAACTAGTAATAGAAGGAAAATTCCTCAACTTGATAAAGTGCATCTAGAAAAAAACCTACAGCTAATATCATATGTATTGATGAGAGGCTGAATGCTTTCCCCTTATGGTTGGGAAACATGAGAATGCCCATTCTCAGTACTCCTATTCCACATTATACTGGAGGTCTTAACCAGTGCAGTAAGACAAGGCAAGGAAATAAAAGCCATGCCGATTGGAAAAAAAAGAAAGAAAACTATCTTATTCATAGATGACATGATTATCTATCTATGCAGGAAAACCCTAAAGAATCTATTTTTACAAGATACAAGAACGGGACTTCCCTGGTGGCGCAGGGGTTAAGAATCTGCCTGCCAATGCAGGGGACACGGGTTCGAGTCCTGGTCCAGGAAGATCCCACATGCCACGGAGCAACTAAGCCTATGCGCCACAACTACTGAGCCTGTGCTCTAGAGCCCGCGAGCCACAACTACTGAGCCCGCATGCCACAACTACTGAGCCTGTGCTCTAGAGCCCATGAGCCACAACTACTGAGCCCACGAGCCACAACTACTGAGCCCACGAGCCACAACTACTGGAGCCCACACACCTAGAACCCGTGCTCCACAACAAGAGAAGCCACTGCAATAAGAAGCCCGCGCACCGCAACGAAGAGTAGCCCCCGCTCGCCGCAACTAGAGAAAGCCTGCGCACAGCAACGAAGACCCAACGCAGCCAAAAATAAATAAATAAATATTAAAAAAGAAAAAGATACAAGAACTAATAAGTTTACTAGCAAGATCTTAGAATATGAAGTCACTTTATGAAAATTAACTATCTTCCCAAAAGACTAGCAGTGAACACTTGGAATTTTTTAACTTAAAAAGCATCATTTCTAATAGTACTAAAACATGAAGTATCTTTGGATAACTCTAACAAAATATGCGTAAGATTCATCATACAAGGATTGTGTAGGCCTGTATTCAGCAATTTTTTTCTGTAAGGGCCAGAGAGTAAATATATTGTAAAAGCAGCCATAGACAATATGTAAACAAATGGGTATGGCTGTGTTCCAATAAAACTTTATTTACAAAATAGGATGGATTTGGCCTGTAGATGGGCTGGCCAACCCCTGGTCTAGAAGAATAAACTCAGTACATCTCCTTGTTTACTACTGATTACAGGTCCCAGACTTAGTGAAGTTACTTATGAATTTGTAGATTTTTGTTGGGTAGAGACTACTAATTTCTGTCCAGTAGAACAGATACTCTGAAGATTTATGACCTATTGGACATTAAAGTGTCGTATCTAATTCAGTTAAATTGCCTTATAAAAATGCCCTAGTTTTTTCAGATTCTCTTTGAGCTGATCATAACATCTTACTGGTCCCCTTTTATTAATTAATCAGTTAAATAATATCTTTTACACTGTTCATTTTAAATTCGCCTGAAAGTGACTTTACCTTTATGAAAATTTTACTTTAACAATGTCAATTCTCCTCTGAATTGCTCTAAAGAGTCAATGCAATCCCAATGAAAAAAGATTTTTTCGGGCTTCCCTGGTGGCGCAGTGGTTAAGAATCCGCCTGCCAATGCAGGGGACATGGGTTCGATCCCTGGCCCGGGAAGATCCCACATGCCACGGAGCAACTAAGCCCGTGCGCCCCAACTACTGAGCCTCTGCGCCACAACTACTCAGCCCACGTGCCAAGAGTCCGTGCTCCACAACAAGAGAAGCCACAGCAATGAGAAGCCCGCGCACCGCAACGAAGAGTAGCCCCCACTCACCGCAACTAGAGAAAGCCTGCGCACAGCAACAAAGACCCAATGCAGCCAAAAATAAATAAATTAAATAAATAAATAAATTTTTAAAAAAAGATTTTGTCTATTATCTTATTATTTATTCTTTCATATGAATTTAATTGTATTGTCATGTGAAGCTTTTTTTAAAAATTAAAATTTTTATTGTAAATCTATTAAACCCATGTTCAAATCTGGAGAAAACTGACATCTCTATAATATTCAGTCCTATCAAAAATATGCAATATCCTTGGGGAAAACCCAAGAGAATCAATGGAAAACATACTGCAAAGGATCTTTACAGATGATATCATAACAAACGAGAGTTAGGTGACTGAACATGGTATAGTATATAACTTAGGAGTATAGGCCCTGAAACCCTGGATCTGCCACTTTCTAGCAGTGTGACCTTGGGCAAGTTACTTAATCTCTCCGAGTGTTAGTTTGCTTAGTATAAAACAGTACTCACTTTCTAGGATTGTAACGAGGATTTAATGAATGAATATATTTAAGTGCATAAAATGGTGTTTGACACAGATAACATGTGATGACTAATAGTATAGTTACAAAGTGAATATATATAGAAATCAATCAATTTCAAGAGGAAAAAACAGCACAAGTCAAAAGATAAAACATAAGAAAAGTATTCATGACAACAGTAATAAGAAATATAAAGAGAAATATATAATCTACATGAATTGAGGAATATAAAAGACAAATGAATGGAAAGGCATACCATGTTCTTGAGTAGGACAACAGCATAGTGAAGATGTTATGTATGGTTAATAATTTAATGTATAAATTTAATGTGATCCCAATAAAAATATCAAGAGAATGGAGGATGGAGGAACTAAACAAGTTGATTTAAAGTTCACAGGTACTGAAAAAGAAAAGTAATGAAGGGGAATTAGTCTCCACCCAATTGTAGAGCATATTATAAAGCTATCGTGAGCAACTGGTGCATAAACAGACAAACCGCTCAATGGAACAGACTAAAAACCTAGAAAATAGCATCTGAATACTGAAATTTAGTGTATGACAAACACATACAGTGTTTGTTCTGTTTGTTGGGAGTGATAAGCTGTACTTTTCAATAAATGAATTTGGGACCAAAAAAAATCATGCAATAGCTCTCCATTAATTTATTTTTTAATTCCTCTTGATAATGTTAAATACTTTTCATAATAGTATTTTTAAACTAAATTAAACTAGTATTTTAAACTAAAATAGTATTTTTAATAATAAAAAATATAAATCATAGATATCATGTATTAAGAAACTATACCATGACAGCTACTATACCGGGAATTTGTACGTATAACATCTCTACTCCTTATATCCACCTTTCAAATTATGTGTTATCATTATTTTACAGATGGTTAAGCTTCATTTTAGAATTTAAGTGATGTGCCCCAGGTCAAATACCTACAAAGTGGGGAAAGAGTACGACAAGCCTAGATCTCAAACCTCTTTCCATACAGCATCCTCCATCCACAAAATAATGCAGGTTGTCAAAAAAAACTAAGAATGAAGCAATTAAAACAATGTAAGATTATTCAACATCTTGTAATAAACTATAATGGAAAAGAATCGGAAAAAATATATATATATATGTATCTGTATAACTGAATCACTCTGCTGTACACCTGAAACTAACACAATATTGTAAATCAACTATGCTTCAATAAAAAAAAGAAAGAAAGAAAGAAAACAGTGCAAGATTATAAACTGCATAGCAAGTAGAAATGAAGTAACTACAATAAAACATGGTATCTTCTCTTTATGCTTTTTTAGCTTTAAAATGGTAAATACTCTGGGGTCTTATTTCCACTGTATCATGGGAGCCTGGCATTTCAGTCAATGAATGATTTCCAAGGTGAATCTACCTTACACCAAATTATTTCCAATAAAGAAGAGAGTTAAAGTGAAGCTAGAGTGAGCTTCAACATAACTTGACACAGAGGAATATTTTGTAACTGTTCATTTTCTACGTACAAGGTCCCAATGTGGGAAACTGAAAATCTGTATGCCAGAATAAAATAAAACGCTGGTTATTTTGACTTCCCTCTGCTGGGCAGTAAACCTCTTGAACGTCTATTTTTGGAAATTGAGGTATCCCTTTAATCCTATTACAGAACTGGTGACAGTGGTAAGACAGCAAAGGAAAATCAGCACAGGGCCTGTACCAGCACAGTCTCCAAGAACAGGAATAAAACAAAGCACAAGCAAGCAAAAGCATTTTGCAAGAGAATTTTGTGAAACTGGTGTCAGTGTTCACAGCCCAACACAAAAAACACCATCCAACTGCAAGCCATCAGACTAAAGGGGGCTCCCGAAGCCAGATCAACATTGAGAAACTCCCAGAGCCAATATTTACAGCACGGTTAACGTTGTACTTGGAGAAAACAGAAGAGCCCTTCTCTATGTCTGCCCTTCCAAGGATTCTACACATAACCAGCAGTACTCTCTTCCACTTTATTTGGTGTATATAAAGATATGGTTCAGAAAGTGCAGGCCTTCTTCTGTTTAGATTGTCGGGTACAAAGACACTGTTGCTATACTCCTGAAGAAAGACCCTTCTTTTTTTTTTTTAAAGACCCTTCTGATGATGATTTTTTTCTACCAGCAGCTGAGACAATTGAGCCAACATTTACTTTTAATGAAAATCACCTCTTCTTCAAAAATGGCCTCCATTTGGCTCAATTCATTTTCAAAGTTCTCTTTGATTCTAAAGCTGAAAACAGGCAGAACGAATGTCCCTCTCCCCAGATGAATTTGGTGTTGGGGGTTTACTAGGATGCCCCCAGACAACGATAAAGAGCCATATTCTAAACCGGCAGTCTCAGTTACTGAAGGACACTTGTTGAATGGATGAAGCCTAGTCCTATCCCACTTAGAAGCAAAACAACCAACACCTGCTTGGAGTCAACAGTGAGGACTCTGTTGCTACTTTCCTGTCCGAGGCCCAAATACCGCACTCGGATGAAGTCAGGTGTCAGTAGTTACTGACATTCAGAAGAGCCTTTCAGAGGCTCTGGCAATCTGAGTACACTCATCATGCTTACCTCTACCCATCACTACTCTATGAGAAAGAAAATCTGCTCTAAGTGAGAGGACGAGAAAGTAGGATGTACTAGAGTAAGTTTTAGATGTACCCAAAAGTTGCAAAAATGGTACACAAAGTTTCTGTATATCCCTCACTCAGTTCCCTCATTGCTACCACCTTCCATCACTATGGTTCATCTGTCACAGCTAAGAAAGTACTGGTACATTATGTCAACTACACTCCACACACTTTATTCAGATTTCACTAGTTTTTACCTAATGTCCTCTTTCTGTTTCAGGATCCCATCCAGGTACCACATTATATTAGTTGGCATGTCTCCTTAGGCTCCTCTGGTCTGTGACAGTTTCTCACACTTCTTCCTTGTTTTTGATGGCCTTATAACAGTTTGAGGAGTACTGGTCAGATATTTTGTAAAAAGTTCCTCGATTTGGGATGTCTGATTTTTTTGTCTGTTAGACTAGGATTATGAGTTTTGGGGAGGACAGGTGACATGCCATTTTCATCATATCACAACAAGGGTACATGCTATCACACGCTATCAACATGTCTTATCACTGTTGATATTAGGCTGGATCACATAACTGAGACGTAGTGTTTGCCAGATTTCTCCACCGTAGAGTTACTCTCCTCTCCTGTCTCTTTCCATACCCTGTAGAAGCAAGTCACTGAATGCAGCCCACACTCCAGGAATGAGGGGAGGGAAGGTGAGCTTCACCTTCTGAAGGAGGCACTGGAGGAGCGGGGGTGGGTAACTACATAAATTATTTGGAATTCTTCTCTGTCTCTTCTCCCCCATTTATTTATTTGTTCAATCATTTGTTTATTTACATCAGTATGGCTATGTAGTGGGTTACAAGCCCACTGCAACATCCTGGAAAAGGCTTATTTGGACTAGTACTTCTTAACTTTAAGGAGCATATGAGTTTAACTGGGATCTTGTGAAAATGCAGATTCTGATTCAGCAGGTCTGGGGTGGCCCAGGAGTGTGCATTTCGGACCAGCCCCAGGC
This sequence comes from Balaenoptera physalus, assembly GCF_965194825.1. Lineage (NCBI taxonomy): Eukaryota > Metazoa > Chordata > Mammalia > Artiodactyla > Balaenopteridae > Balaenoptera > Balaenoptera physalus. Next base: position 62,483,848 of record NC_138894.1, on the reverse strand, counting down.
AATGCTGATGCTGTTGGCCTGGCTCTACACTCTGAGTAACAAGGTTCTCGAGACTGTGCCTGACCTCTTTTGGGAATGAGTGTTCACTCCGCTCCACAGCAACCCATCCCAGCTCTGAAAGGCCAAGCAGGGAAGAAAAAAGGAAATGTTTTCAATCCTCAGATCTACTCACTTGAATACAAACTCCGAGGCAGACTTTCTCATGTGGCTTTTGCTTTTGATTTGTTTTAAACTACATGGTAGATGTTTTTAGGCCACCACCACCACGCCCAGCCCAACCTGTAACACAGACACAGCCTACCTCTACCTTCTCCGTATGAATTTAGAAATGACTAAACTCGTGATTGAGGTGGTGATATCGAAGATTTAACTTCTGGAATGGAGAGACAGATGGCAATTGTGTACCTCTACTTACTCTGTGCTTTCCTTCTAGAGGGAGAAAAAGTAAAAATTAGAGAAACAACAAAGAAGGAAAAGCTAGGACAAAGGAAGATTAACAAAGTAAATCATACATTTATCCAGAATAGGTGAAATCATGATCTTGAAGACACACTTGCAAAACAATATGGTCCTCCTTCTTTAATGAGGCTGTGAAGGTCTTGGGGAAGAGTAGGCTGCATGAGCAGAAGCTTCACCACTGCTTAGAGATTACAGGCTGAAGGGCACTGGTATTGATCTTCTTCAGAATCTAACACCTTGTTTTGATTTGGTGGGCATGGATTGCACTGCATCTCTAACTCACTATGAGAATATGGACTCAAATTTCCAACACCTTAATTCTAAATGCATATATACACACATGTAAGTGTATGTTCAATCATAAATTTTAATGTAAACTACTGCCCTATAACTCTGTGCTCTAAATAAACACTTGAAAAATCAAACCTAATGACTAAATTTTCTCTCAAACAGACTGATCAATGAATACCGCTTTCCAGTATAAAAAGAACAGTTTAATTGGACTAGTAAATGTCTCATATACTTGAAAATATCAATTATAAAACAGGAAACTGAAACTAAAACTGCATTTTAGAAACAACATGTTAGATATAAAAATTACTATATATCCTGTAATCCAAGAAGGAAAGGCATAATGTCTACGTGCTATAAACTGACTTAAACTTACAAGTAAAACCCGTCTTACCATCTACATGAAATAAAGATACTTTTTAAAGGCTTAAATAATGAATAAGGGGGAAAAAAATGTCAAACAGCACATTTAAGATGTTAATGATACTTATCTCTTTGAAGTTTAACAAAGGTGATGGAATTTTCTGGCACTTATAAACTCTTCAAAGTCACAATTAAAAAAAACATATTAAATCCATTTGATATAAAAAAATAACTCCAAACAATTTTAGTCCCCTTTTCGGAAATACGATTCTTAGGAAGTTAATGAAAAACGTCCCCCTCACCAGAAATTTCACTTTGCTGAGTTTAAAAAGGCATCCCCAAGCAGGAGAATGACCAAGATCCTAGTGAAAAGAGAGGCCTACCCATGCGACATGAATAAAACATCTGACACCTGTACATACCTAACAACTGCTCCAGAGTGCCATTAATTCAAGTATATAACACACATTCCCTTTATTAATAAGAAAAGAAAGTGGAGGATGAAGCAGGAAGGCAACAGTCTACCTTCATTTGGCAAAAAAAGTGAACGTCTGGAATCTGGAGATTTAGCCTTGCTAGGAATTCCTGACAGCATGCCACACTCAAGAGTGATCATGAGGGCTTCCCTGGTGGCGCGGTGGTTGGGAATCCGCCTGCCAATGCAGGGGACACGGGTTCGTGCCCCGGTCCGGGAAGATCCCACATGCCGCGCAGCGGCTAGGCCCGTGAGCCACAATTACTGAGCCTGCGCGTCTGGAGCCTGCGCGTCTGGAGCCTGTGCTCTGCAACGGGAGAGGCCGCGACAGTGAGAGGCCCGCGCACCGCAATGAAGTGTGGCCCCCGCTTGCCACAACTGGAGAAAGCCCTCGCACAGAAACGAAGACCCAACACAGCCAAAAATAAATAAATAAATAAATAAATATATTAAAAAAAAAGAGTGATCATGAAACTCACCTGCACACAGAGGTGGTCACAACCAATGAGGCTTTAGAATAGTTTCAAAAGAGCCCCCTCCTGCTCTAAAGAACATTCACCCCACCCCCCTGCCCTCTTATGGAGACAGAAGATCAGTAACCATTAGAGGGCTCTGTTTTTCCTAATTTTCACAGCTATCCCCAGAAAATTGTTTCTCTTTTTACAGAGGAAGGAATGAAGGCTAAGAAATCTAAGTGGGCAGTGGAGCTGGCATTTGAACCCAGACAGTCTTACTCCAGAGCCTTCGTTCCCCTCTCAACTACTATTACATTAAGACAGAACTATTAATTGGGAGAAGCAACACAGATGACGCACAAGGGCAAAGATGAAATCTAATGATCTAAGAGGTTAAAGTAAAGGTTCAAGTATGAGATATGGGGTGGGAGGGGGGTTCCCCGGGTAGCCAGAAAGTCAGAATGGTCAGCACTGCTCTAGGAGCTAGATGCATACATAATTTTGTTGAATAAATGCATTATTATCTAAGGGTCTAATGGAACACAGTAATAAACAAGGCAAAGAAGAAAGGCATTTGTATGAACAACTGTACACCACCAAATTGGCCAACCCAGAAGAAATGGATAAATTCCTAGAAATATGCATAAGAACCTACCAAGACTGAATGAGAAAGAAACAGAAAATCTGAACAGGCCACTAATTAATAAGGAGATTGAATAAGTAATAAAAAAACCTCCCAACAAAGAAAATAACAGGACAGATGGATTCACTGGTGAATTCCACTTAAATCAATCCTTCTCAAACTCTTCCCAAAAAACTGAAGAGGAGGGAACACTCCCAAACTCATTTTACGAGACCAGCTTACCCTGATACCAAAGCCAGATAAGAACACTACAAGAAAAACTAAAACAAAAATATAAAACTACAGGCCAATATCCCTGATCAATACAGATGCAAAAATACTCAACAAAATACTATTAAACCAAATTCTACAGCACACTGAAAAATCATACACCATAGGGACTTCCCTGGTGGTCCCGTGGCCAAGACTCCATGCTCCCAATGCAAGGGGCCCGGGTTTGATCCCTGGTCAGGGAACTAGGTCCCACATGCTGCAACTAAGAGTTTGCATGCCACAACTAAAAGATCCTGCACGCCACATCTAAAGATCCCACGTGCTGCAACTAAAAGATCCCACATCACATGCCACAACTAAGGCCCAGCACAGCCAAATAAATAAATAAATAAATATTTTTAAAAAATCATACACCATAATCAAGTGGAATTCATCTCTGAGATGCAAGGATGGCTCAACTTATATAATATAATAAATGTGATATATCATATTAACAAAACAGAAGATAAAAATCATATGATCATCTTAATAAATATAGAAAATGCTTTGACAAAATTCAACATCCATTGACAATAAAAACTCTCAACAAAGTGTGTATAGAAGGAATGTACCTCAACATAATAAAGGCCATCTACGACAAGCCCACAGGTAACATAATACTCAATAATGAAAGGTTGAAAGCTTTTCCTCTAAGAACAGGGCCAAGACAAGGGTGCCTACTCTCAACACTCCTATTCAACATAAGATGCACTAGAGCAAAGATGAAACCTAATGATCTATATCTTGTACTAGCAGCCCTAGCCAGAGCAATCAGGCAAGAGAAGGAAATAAAAGGCATCTGAATTGGAAAAGAAGAAGTAAAATTATCTCTGTTTGCAGATGACATGATCTTATATATAGAAAAATAAAACCTGTTAGAACCAATTAAACAAACTCAGTAAAGTTGCAAGACACAAAATCAACACACGAAAATCGGTTGTGCTTATCTGCTAACAATGAATTATCTGAAAAAGAAATAAAGAAACAATCCCATTTACAATAGCATTGAAAACAAAATACACAGGAATAAATTTAACCAAGGAAATGAAAGATCTATACACTGAAAACTCTAAGACATTGGTGAAAAAAAAATTAAAGAAGACACAAATAAATGGAAAGATATCCCGTGTTCATGGATTGGAAGAATTAACATTGTTAAAATGTCCATACTACCCCAAAGCCATCTATAGATTCAATGCAATCCCTATCAAGATTTCAATGGCGTATTTTGTTGTTGTTGCAGAAATAAGAAAAAAAAACAAAAAAAAAAACAAAAAAATTCATATGGAACCATAAAAGACCCTGAATAGTCAAAGTAATCCTGGGGGGGGGGGCGGAATCTGGAGGCATCACAATTCCCAATTTCAAACTATATTACAGAGCCAAAGTAATCAAAACAGTATGGTACTGGCATAAAAACAGACACATCGACCAATGAAACAAAATCCAGAGCCCAGATATAAACCTTTGCATATATGGTCAACTAGTATTTGACAAGGGAACCAAGAACACTCAGTGGAGAAAAGGTAGTCTATTCAACAAATGGTGGTAGGAAAACTAGATATTCACATGAAAAAGAATAAAACTGAACTCCTAATCTTACACCACTCACAAAAATTAGCTCAAAATGTATTAAAGACTTAAACATAAAACCATAAAACTTCTAGAAGAAAACAAAGGGAAAAAGTTCCTTGACAGTGGTCATAGCAATGATCTTAGGGATATGACACCAAAAGCACAAGCAATGGCAGCAAAAATAAACAAGTGGAACTTCATCAAATTAAAAAGCTTCGGGACTTCCCTGGTTGTCCAGTGGTAAAGAATCCTCCTTCCAATGCAAGGGACACGGGTGTGATCCCTGGTCAGGGAACTAAGATCCCACATGCCATGGGGCAACTAAGCCCACACGCCACAACTATTGAGCTTGCATGCCTCAATGAGAGAGTCTGCGTGCTGCAAACAACAGAGCCCATGCACTCTGGAGCCCGAGTGCCACAACTACAGAGCCCATGTGCCCTGGAGCCCACGTACCACAACTAGCGAGAGAAAACCCACATGCCTCAACTAGAGAGAAGCCTGAGCACTGCAACGAAGAGACCGTACACCATAATGAAAGACCCTGCATGCCTCAGCGAAGATCCTGTGTGCCGCAACTAAGACCTGATGCAGCCAGAAAAATAACAATAATAATGAGGAAAAAAATAAAGCTTCTGCACAGCAGAAGAAACAATCAACAAAATGAAAAGGCAGTCTAAGGAATGGGAGAAAATATCTGCAAACTGCATATCTGATAAGGGGTTAATTCCAAAATATGTAAGAAATTCACAATTCAGTAGCAAAAAAACAAATAATCCGATTTAAAAATGGGCAAAGGATCTGAATAGACATTTTTTCCAAAGAAGATATTCAAATGGCCAACAGGTACATGAAAAAGAGTTCAACATCAGGGAATGGTTATTATCAAAAAGATGAGACAACAAATGCTGGCGAGGATTTAGAGTAAAGGGAACCCTTGTGCACTGTTGATGGGAATGTAAATTGGTATAGCCACCATGGAAAACAGTATGGAGGTTCCTCAAGAAATTAAAAGTACAACTACAGCAATTTTACTTTTGGATATATATCTGAAGGAAATGAAATCACTACCTCAAGGAGATACCTGCACCCCCATGTTCACTGTAGCTTTATGATACAATAGCCATGACATGGAAACAACCAAAGTGTCTATCAATGGACAAATGGATAAAGAAAATTTGAGATACACACACACACACACCCCCCCCACACACACAGTGTAATGCTCTTCAACCATAAAAAAGGAAGGAAATGCTACCACTGGCAAGGTCCACATGGATGGACCTTGAGGGCATTATTCTAAATGAGACAAGTTAGAGAAAGACAATATTGTATGATCTCATTTATACCTGGAATCTAGAAAAAACCGAACTTGTAGAAACAGCAGATTGGTGGTTGTAGTGGCAGGGGTGGGCATGAGTGAAGGTGATCAAAGGATACAAACTTCCGGGACTTCCCTGATGGCGCAGTGGTTAAGAATCCACCTGCCAGTGCAGGGGACATGGGTTCAAGCCCTGGTCCAGGAAGATCTCACATGCCATGGAGCAACTAAGCCCATGCGCCACAACTACTGAGCCTGCACGCCACAACTACTGAGGCTGCATGCCACAACTACTGAGCCCACACGCCACAACTACTGAAGCCCTCGTGCCTAGAGCCCGAGCTCCACAACAAGAGAAGCCACCACGATGAGAAGCCCACACACCTCAATGAAGAGTAGCCCCCGCTCGCCGCAACTAGAGAAAGCCCGCGTGCAGCAATGAACACGCAATGCAGCCAAAAGTAAATAAAGAAATTTATTTAAAAAAAAGGATAGAAACTTCCAGTTATAACATAAATGAGGTCTGGAAATGTACTGTAGAACATGGTGACTATAGTTAACAATACAGTATTATATGTTTGAAAGTTGCTAAGAGAGTAGACCTAAAAAGTTCTCATCAAACATACACAAAACTGTAACTATGTCAGGTTATGGATATGTTAACTAACCTTAATGTGGTAATCATTTTGCAATATATGCATATATCAAATCATCACACTGTATATCTTAAACTTACACAATGTTATATGTCAATTATATCTTAATAAAGCTGAAAAAAAGAAAGAAAGGCAAATGGACTATCTTTTCCTTCCTACCAATTCAGACAGGGAAAACGCTGCAGATGACCTTGGTGGAATTCATTATCCAAAGTAGTTTTGCAAAATCATAAGACACTTGGGGAAATGGATGTCAATGAATGTGCATTTCAATAGCAACAGGAATTAAACAGTGGTCTACCTGAATGGGTTTCTTAATGAAAACAGAGAAGAGACTACCACTGCCCATATGTTTGTTCTAAGGACAACATGAGCTTGGTTATGTATTCTTACTAATTCTTTATATTTTAATGTCAAAATCTATAACTAATTTAATTACTGATAATTAGGGTGACTGATAAATTAACTATGTAAAAGTTAGAAGAAAAAAAAATTTATCAAAATATTCACAAGTGCAAATTTTTACCTTAATTATCAACCCTCCAAATCTCCTAGTGTGAAGAGAAGATATAGAAAATGCTTGTTATGACAGTTACAACAGAAATTCAATTAAGATTTAATTTGCTTATTTTTTCAAATATATGCCTTTAACAAAACCAGAAAGACTCCATTTTAATATCTGTAGTTATCCTTCTAATCAGACTAAGAAAAGCACACATAAGAATTATATGACACTGTCTAAAAGAGGTGTTAAGGGTGTGCTTTAAAAAGTCTAATTTTTTAATATACTGAAACATTTTTGAGAGTCAAGTCACAAATTTACTACTGGCTTTCTAGACATTTACGTATCTGAGCCATACACAGTATCTGAAAGCCTTTTAACAATAAAATTAATATAATTACTGTCTTCACCATATATTTTTAGCACGCTCATCTAGATTTTTAAAATTAATTAATTTATTTTTATTTTATTTTATTTTTTATTTTTTAAATTTTTGGCTGCATTAGGTCTTCGTTGCTGCACGCGGGGTTTCTCTAGTTGTGGTGAGCGGGGGCTACTCTACCTTGCGGTGTGCGGGCTTCTCACTGTGGTGGCTTCTCTTGTTGAGGAGCATGGGCTCTAGGCATGTGGGCTTCAGTAGTTGTGGCACGTGGGCTCAGTAGTTGTGGCACAGGGGCTTAGTTGCTTCACGGCATGTGGGATCTTCCCAGACCAGGGCTTGAACCTGTGTCCCCTCCACTGTCAGGCGGGTTCTTAACCACTGCACCACCAGGGAAGTCCCACCCTCATCTAGATTTATCTTCCAGTTTCCTTTTTGAGGTCTGAATTTGAGGATCTGGATAAAGCTTTATGTTTAACTCAAAATTAAAATTCTGATGTCCTGGGTTAAGTTTTTAGAGAACCTCTGTTCCCTAGGGAAGGCTTTTCCACACAGCCTCTTGCCCCCTGCCCAAGAGAGACTCAATGAAATAGACAGCAAAGCACTTAAAGTAAAAGTGAGAAAATTCTAATTGTGTGTTATTTTCCAAAGCACCCCTAGAATTTTATTGTGCTCCCTGAGTCTGGGGAGGGCAGGAATGAGTTTCAACTACACACTGTGCAAGGGGATCAGAGGCACGTCGAGACAGGGCCATGAAGCAAACGATAAAGAGCTGGGATTCTGAAAGCAAGCTGGCTTAAATGTTCACAGCATCTTCCCAGCAGAGAGAAAGAGAGAAGGGAGAGAAGGAGAGAAAGGGAAGAAAAGTGCTTCCTTTGAGATTTCCGGCCTGAGTTTTATACCCCCCTCCTAATCCTTTATTCCCATGCACAGCTCACTGTAGCTTGTTGAGCCACAATTTGTTCATGGGTCAGGGAAGGTTTCTGTCATGGCCGTCGGTATCTTAAAAGAGCTGTATCACCCCTTGTCCACACAGGATCATGGAGAGAATCCACAGGTACCATGGAACAAACATTCTCAGCCACGGACGACTGTGCCCCTGAGGGACATGTGGAAATGTCTGGAGACATTTTTTGTTGTCATAAAAGGGGGGGTGGGTACTACAGGCATCTGTTGGGGAGATGTTACCAAATATATTACAATGCAAAGTACAGACCCCACAACAAAGAATTACCAGGCCCCAGAGGTCAACAGTGTTGAGGTTGAGAAACCCTGCCATGGAAGGACAGGGAGGAGGGGATGCAGATACACGGTGCAGTTGACCCTTGAACAACATGGGTTGGAACTCTGTGGGCCCACTTATATGCAGATTTTTTTCAATAAATATACAACAATATACATGTAGAACATGGTGTGTAAGACTTGTACTGAAGTGGACAGCCTATCCTTACATAGGCATAAGGTGAGTGATATTTAACATTAAGAGTGTGTTAGTTTTCTTACCGTTTTATAACTTTGCTTTCAAAGAATTACATTATCATACTATGGTATACCTTTCTCTCTAGTAATTGGAGAAACTGAGTATCAGCTTATTATCACAGGTAAGTAGTTTTTAAAAGTGTAACAAAGTTTCTGATACTGTATTATGAATATGTCTTTAATACTGTAGGTCATAAAGTTTTTATAGTGTATAGGCTAGGCTACCATAAAGCAATCATATTGCTGCTTCTTTGTTATCAATGCATGAATCATTATACCTGAAAATAAATATTTCTTTTTCACATTTATCTTTTCATTTTTAATGTCTAGTGTTAGTAATACATATAACATCTACAGTGTTTCGTATCATAGAAGACAATATTGATGTAGGTACTGACGGAAGATTCATTTGTAAACAGACTAAACTTAATGGTGTTGATAAATACAGTACAGTAATTGTAAATGCATTTTCTCTTCCTTATGATTTCTTAATAATTTTTTCTTTTTTCTAGATTACTCAAGAATAAAGTATATAATACATCTATAAAATATGTGTTGCTTGACTGTCCATGTTATCATTAAGGCTTCCAGTCAACAGCAGGCTATTAAGTAGTTAAGTGGTGGCGAGTCAAAAGTTATGTGTGGATTTCCCACTGCACAGCTGTCGGCACCCCAACCCCGCGTTGTTCAAGAGTCAACTGTACAGAGAAATATAAGAATGTGATGAACAATAACATGGTTTAAAATAGAAAGACTTTTATTGTTTATTTCCTTTAGGCCCGGGACTGATTTTCCTTCAGGCCTCTAAGGTGGCTGTCATATTGTCTGGCTATTCGCAACCACAGTGCTTTTGAACAGCCAACTGAGTCCTTAGTAACTGAAATACACTGGGTGCTCTAAACGAAACCCAGGGCTATGCAACAAGTACATGTGCTCTGCGAGCTCAAAAATGCTTCCCTCAGGGAAACAATGAGGTGTTCCTTTTGCCTATTAGATTGGCAGAGCCAAAAACAAACGACAAATAATGCTGTCTTCATGGGATGGAGGCCCGCCAAACGAATCGCATCACAGGATGGGACCACACACCATCAGATATTTTATAGGAATTCTGGGAAACGACAGAAGCTTGCTAGTGTGCCCACAGCAATGTTTTGTTTTGTTGTGTTTTTAAGAACATTCAGAATTATCTTCTGTCATAAAAAGTCTCAAACAATAAGGCTGGGAGGGGATGGAAAGTGTGTTTTCCAAGATGAAAGGTGAACTCGGAAAAGTGCTAGATTAATCTACGTAGAAGGATCCTGTACTTCCCTTTCACTTTATGAACTTCAAATTTTCCCCTTCGAAAGGTAAAGGACTCCTTTGTTTGGGACAGTGTGACAGTGTTTCTTTCCTGATTCATCGGGTTTCTGATGGGGTCTGGGGGAGGGGGTGTAATTCAAAACAAAACAGGTGCAAGGAACAACAACCTGATAGGCAGGAACTCAACCCTTAAAAATCAGAACTAATCTCAGTTCTTATAATCTTCAATATGACCTACTGGAAGGTAGAGAACACTGAGTGATCAGAGGAACGTCTTTGTGAAGCATGCTAACACATAAAGTAAAAATTGCTGAAAATCAACTTATTCCTCTCTTATGCACGTATCAGTAGAGATTCTTACATTACTATTTCAACACAACATTAATTTTTCTAAAGCACAGCTTTCTGTAGCTCAAAATCCTTCACTCACCATCTACATCAGTGGTCCTCACGTTTTTGGATCATAAACCCCTATGAGGGTGGTGGTGATGGTGGCAGCAGCAGCAACACCAAGCAGTAACAACAGCAATTAATGTGCACTGAACACTTACTATATGCCGGAGTCATAATTTATTTATTTTATTTTTGGCTGTGTTGGGTCTTTGTTGCTGCTCACGGGCTTTCTCTAGTTGCGGCGAGCAGGGGCTACTCTTTGCTGTGGTGCACGGGCTTCTCATTGTGGTGGCTTCTCTTTGTTGTGGAGCTCAGGCTCTAGGGTGCACGGACTTCAGTAGTCGTGGCTCGCAGGCTCTAGAGCACAGGCTCAGTAGTTGTGGCGCATGGGCTTAGTTGCTCAGCGGCATGTGGGATCTTCCTGGGCCAGGGATCGAACCCATGTCCCCTGCATTGGCAGGCAGACTCCCAGCCACTACGCCACCAGAAAAATCCCTATACATATATTCTTTTCTACTATTACTTCCCCTACTCTAATTCCAAATAGTAACAAAAGCCTGGGGATACATCCCCTGACAAATCTCTGGACTCTACACACCCCTGGCTGATCCTATGAGTTCAGAGCCTCACGAAACAGCAGTAGGACACTGGTGAGTGACGGTGAAGGTGCACTACAGTCAATGCTCTGAACCTGGCAGCTGTCTAAAAGCTGTCTCCCACACCCAGGGCAAGCTCCCGAAGTAACACACACCAAATAAAAGCCTTTCGATATTTATAAGGAAGGGATTAATTCATCTTCGAGAGAAGCACTTTAATTAAAAATGACTTTTCTGGGCTTATATCCAGATAGAAATATATTGCCAGAGAGAAATATATTGCCAAAAGGTAAGATTTAACAAGGTCTACTTTTCTCTTCATTTATTTATTTTTTTATTTAAGGGCCCAGTGCTTCCCAATCCTTTTCACGTCAAGGAACACACAGAATATAATCCTCCTTTGGCACTCTGGGATAAAGAGATGCTGCAGGTGATTGCCTGGAGCCTCCAGCCCCTTAAGGCCCCACTCAGACTCCCCGAGAGCTGAAGGATTCAATAAATACTTGACACATCTACAGCCATGCCACGGGAGAAACTCTGCCTTAGCCCTCCTTGGACTGGGGACCTTGCTGACAACTTAGATTTTTCTCCTTTCACAGGAACACAGTCCTCAGAAAGAACGAGTAAATCTGGCCACTAGTGACAAGAGTGAGCCTTTATGACTCATTCCAGAAAAAAAGCACACTGACCAGCCATCCATTTACAATTTACAACATCAGCATAATTTCATGCTTTTGTTTTTTATTTTCCATTCTGAAATTATATTTTCTGAATAGAAAATAAACAACAGAGATAGGCCAAGCTTAGGTCACCAAATGGAATCTGTCAAGGAATGTTGCATTTCTGGACAGCTTGAGCAAATTTTTACTTTATGTTTCACAATTCTATACTTTTAAGAAATATGAAAAATTTCATTCATATGAAATATGAATACTAAAATTCTTCAAGCATAAGGTGCTGTTTTATATGGTCACATTTTAAAAAGATGGAATTGATCATTCTTTTAAATTATACTTACAGGTTTTGGCGCAACAATATTAGTAAAAAATATTTTTTCTAAAAACATTCTCTTCCTTATTTAGAAAACTCCAGTAGAATTTATGCTTAAGGCTCCCTCCATCACTCATTTTCTATTTGTTTCCACTGCTTCTCTCTACAGCAGACAGTAAAGGGTGGTTGGTCTTAGTCCTGTTTCCTGAACAGTGATTCCTTCAGACAACTAGCTGGCCAAACTGGCCTATCTTTATTTCTTTCCTGGTGTTCTGCTTTTCTTTTCCACAAAGGTAATACCAAGATCTACCTCTATGTTTGTCCTCATGCTGTCCCTCCCAGCCCAGCACCCCTATACCCATCCTCATAAAGACCCTAACGCAAGCCCTAACACAGAGCGTATCAGGATGTTACAGACTAAAGCAGAAAGGGCCTTAGCTTCAGTCTCCTTTTATGACTGATGTTCATCTTTTGCCTTGTCTTCCTTTCTGTTATTCATATGCTCCCTGGTCCCCAAGGGTTTAAGCGGCTCACTTGGCTTCTAACCCACAGCTCCCCCATACTGGGAGGTAAAAGCCTTAAAGGCAAACTCATGTTTTCACTGAGCCTAGAACAGGGTAGGCATTCCACAGTGTGAACTGAATTCAATCTTGACCACTTTTTCACGGTCCCAGCAGCTCCCAGGCCTAGGACCTACGATTCCTATGGTTGCCCATGTTTGATAGGTTTTGTCACACCCTTAAGGATGACAGAAGGTGTGGCAACTGTGAACTTGGTTATGACCTAGGTCCCAAGAGAGGATTCCATATTTCCAGGTTAGGAGTATTAAATGGGAGACCAAAGAGAAATGACGAGAAAGAGACAAGCAGAGGGAGGGAAGGTACAATAAGTACTTTTAAAGGTCTTTTACCAGTTGTAGCTTTGCAGGGTTTCACCGGCTTCCTCTGTCCCTCTTTATAATATGGATGGACTTCTTTGTTTCCAATGTTGTAGTATCATGTCAAATTAAATTTACGGAGACTGAGTGACAAGGGATTAAAACAAAGATGGATTCTTGATTTGGTTTCCCTAGGCATAAAAAGTAGTTATTCACATAAACTATTAGGGACGTAACATGTTCTAAAGAGAAAAGGAGTGCAGGCTTTAATGTCTTCTCTCTACCCCTGACTACCTCTGTGACTTTACTCAAGTCACTCTGCCAGGCTCACCTCAATTTCCTCATCAGAAACACAGAGAGAATGTGGTGTGTGTGTGTGTGTGTGTGTGTGTGTGTGAAAAAGAGAGAGAGAGGGAGAGAATAATGCCTATCTTGCTGGGTTGCTGGAAGGATTAATGAAATCGGATGTGCAATTCATGTGGAATACAAGAGGTGCTCAAAATGTTCATTTTACTTCTCTCATGGCAAACTTTCTAAGTGCATGGGCCTAGGCTATCTGAAGCCCATCCCTGGCTAATATTTCACATCAACCCAAGGACGGATGCAGCAATGCTACTCCACTCCACAGCCAGAAAAGTGGAATCTTTTTAACCCAGAATTCTTAAAGTGCAGAAATCAAGGCTCCAAATTTGGGGCCCCGGAATAAAAGAATTAAACAAAGTGTTCGACAGATTCTGCTGGTAAAAAATGGAGAAAATTTAATACCAGGAAAGGGATGTGTAAAACTGTGGTGATTATTTGGATTAACTGAAGAAAAAAAGAATACCTTTGTCTAGAATGTACACATAAATGCAGAAGTGCTTTTTCTGCTTTAATAGCAGCTAACTTTCCTCAACTGACCACTTAATCTTACCCAAATAAAAGAGCTTAGGGGCTTCCCTGGTGGCGCAGTGGTTGAGAATCTGCCTGCCAATGCAGGGGACACGGGTTCGAGCCCTGGCCTGGGAAGATCCCACATGCCGCGGAGCAACTAGGCCCGTGAGCCACAATTGCTGAGCCTGCGCGTCTGGAGCCTGTGCTCCGCAACAAGAGAGGCCGCGATAGTGAGAGGCCCGCGCATCGCGATGAAGAGTGGCCCCCCGCTTGCCACAACTAGAGAAAGCCCTCGCACAGAAACGAAGACCCAACCCAGCCAACAATAAATAATAAATAAACTTAAAAAAAAAGAAACACATCTCTACATAGCCATGGATCAAAGAAAAAGTTATATGAGAAAATATTTTTAAAAAAAAAAGAGCTTAATTAAGGAAAGAGCAGGGATCAGCTTTTATATGTCTGTACAATAGGAAAAATAACCAAATTGGGCAGGAAATGAAAAAACTCAGAATTCAAACTTTTACTTCAAATGGTATATGTTTCCTTAGGAAACACCAAAAGATGAGTTAAGTACCCAAGAATCAGAATAAATCTTTCCTCATGATTGTTGGCCAAACTCTTCCTCAGTACAAGAGAACTTTTTGAACTCTAACTCGATTTCTTGGGAGTGATAAGTAAGCTTGTAATAACATCAAGTCCCCAACATGAAGAATTTTGGCAACAAAAACAGACGTTTAATTCTACTTAAAAGACAGGGAAGCCCTGCCAGTGCTGCTCCCAAATGAGGTACCGTCCGTGTCTCTTATCTAGCCTTTACTGAGGTTTAATGTCATTTACCACTGGCTCTCGTGAACCTGCAGGATAATCTCACCTTTTCTGATGTGCATTACTTCCATCCATTTCAACATGGCAATTATGAGCCTCTGGTTTTTAAAATGATTAAGAAACAAATCCCACATGTTCTTTCCTTTTTTGCATGTCCTATAATTTGAGTCTTTCTTCCATAGTCCCTGAAAATTCAGAGATCAGCACATTTCTCGTTTTCAAGGTATAGTACTACAGAAATACTCCAAGGTTTGATATATTTATGTAAACATTTTTCAAAGAAGTCAAAATGTATAATTCAAGAAAATGTTCTGTGAAAGAATTTGTTTTCTGATTACAAAATGATTTCCTGCTTCTGAAAAAAATAACAACTTTCTATTTACTTAGCTGGCTCTGAAAGTCCCATGGAGATTACTATTCCTTTCAACCCCTAACATCTCTTTTCCAGGTGCAGGTCTTTTACTGATTTCAAAGGTAGCTTTATGCAGAAAAGGAATCTATAAACTACGGAAGGAAAAGAGAAAAAGAGCCCTCCCTGTCTTAACCCCTTATGCTTTCCCCACAAAGAACAACAGGGTGAAACAGAACTATTACAACACAGATGAGACACCCGAATAGACATGACAAAAAGATTTCCACAGGCCTTTGACTTCTTTTTTTTCAACCAGGGTATAAGCCAATCTTGGTAAAGACAGGAATCTGTTTGACAAACACAAACACAATACCCAGCACCAAACACCCATATGGTTGTTGTTTTTTCCAACAAGCCCTTCATCTCCCCAACACTCAGGAACAAGAGGAATAGTCACAACCACCCCAGAGTTAGAGGGTTTTTACCTTCCCACAGTGTTTCACATATTATGTAGCAAAAGAAGTAACTTTGAGAATATCAAACGCAGCCCTGCGAGAAAAAGACCGTATTTTGTGGCTGGGCAGACTGGTGAAACACAAGCCAGACCTTTTAGTGGTGTGTATGGGGAACGAGTCTGGGAGGCCCATTTGTACAATTGGTGAAAGAGCCAAAGAAACAATTCCAACCTCACTACTTCTAAGTTCGGCCAAGAGTGGATCTTCAATAAAGAAAATCTGACGGCTGACGCCGCCCGACAATCCGAGCCTTCCTTCTAACTCAGCTGCATCCCCTATCTCTGAAAAGCCTGTTCTGCATTACTCATTACTGCAGGCCCTTTCCCTTCAAAGAAGCAGTGGAGTCTGACACAATTGTATGGGCCTCAGGGTCCCATCTTTATAACTAAGATAACAACCCCAGCCCCTCTCTTCATCACAGGGATATAGTGAGGACCAAGGGAGATGAGTGCTTAAGAGTTTGTATTAAAGAAACCACCAATGATCCATAATGCATATAACGGAGACCAGACCATCTGGTCTGGGACCCTTGGGAGTTGCACAATCTTTTCAGGAGATCTGCAAGATTAAACTATTTTCAAAATGACACTAGACATTACTTTCCTCTTTTATTCTCAGTCTCTCACAAGTATACAGTGGAGTTTGCCAGAGGCTACAAGGTGTGTGATGATGTCATCTCTCTAATGACTAACGGAATGTGTGCTTGTGAGTTCTTGTGTTTTATTTTCTGTTTTAGTTTCTAATTAAATATTGATAGACAAAAGCCACTTGGGTTCCTCAGAAACTTTTAAGAGGGTAAAGAGGTCCTGAGACCAGTTTGAGACCTGCCACCCTAGAACTTTAGTCCCACCCAACCCTGCAGTTTCCAGATGGGCTGACTCTCACCCAGTCTGAGCCTTTCTATATGCTGTTCCCTCTGCAGGCGGGACTCTTTCTCTCCCTTCCCTTGGCTAACTTCTGCTCTCTTCTTAGATGTCACTTTCTCTGGGAAGCTTTCTCTGACTTCTCCAGGACCAGTCAGGTGACCCTGCTATGCTCCCCTAGCACTTGGCATACTACATTGTAATTGCCCATTTTCTGGCCTTGTTTTTTTTTTTTTTTTTTTGTCCTCGACTCCTTCAACGCAAGAACTGACTTGGTCACTATTTTGATTGTGACACAGTAGTGTATACGAACCATTCAACAAATACTTGATAAATATATAAAACAACCAAGGAAGGAAGGCAAAAAATAGGTCTATCTTACATTCTCACCTAGATGGAATTAGTTAAAAAGTATCAGTTTTCATTATAGCACAGACTTATGAAAACTATGATAATAACAATAATAACTATATATCTTGCTATGTACCAAGTACTATTCTAATCACTTTATATGCATTAATTCATTTAGTCTTCACAAAATCCCTAAGAGGTATACACTATTATTATCCTTGGTTCAAAAATGAAGACACAGATGTACAGGTAGTGAGTGATGAATCTGAAATTGACACCTAGACTAGTCTGGATCCAGAATCACAGGCCTTAACCACTCTACACACTGCCTCTGATGTCAGCAGTGTGGACTTCAAGCTTAGAACATATATTTGGATCTCAAGGCCATCTCTCTAATCTGCTCACAAATCAGAAGCATGACCTGATATTTAAATCCCACCCCAGCCCTGCCCCACTGTGAGTGACTACAGCAGCCACGTGAACAGCAGACCTTCTTACCAGTACCAAGTTTATAGCTAGGGGTCAAAAAGGACAGTTTCAATAAGAAGTGTATTTCTTAATCATTTGTTGTACTTGAGTCTTTTCTAGAAGAAAAGTTAAAAGCAATAAATCAATTTGTATATTTATTTGAAAGAAAAGTCTCTTTTGTATTGATAGCACAGAGAAAATAGGAAAGTAGGGTTTGATATTTCATGTACTGTGGTGTTAAGCTCCCTGATGTGTATCAAGGAATGTTCACAACTTCACCCTGAACACGGAGTGGCCTAGAATGTTCTGCAGGCATACTTGATGGAAAAGACACAACTCCACCTGGTTCAGAGAGGAAGGCTAAATGGAAAAGCAGGCTACAGAAAACCTAGGTTTTAATGCAAAAGATGGCCTGACTGAATCACAGTGTGACACTGCATTCATGTTTATGATGAAAAAAGCACACCTAGGAAATACTTGTTCTTTCAGCAGTAGAAAAACGTTCTACGGATGAAGTGAAAAGCTTGTATAACAAACCTTCACCTGCTAACAGTGTCTGTGTTTGACAGAAGTCAGAAAGAGTGACTGTACTTACCTGGAGAAGTGTCCCATGAATATGATTTTGCCGGAAACACTGGTCAGTGCAGTTGGGGAGTTTGGCCAACAGAGTTCGGATGGTATCAGGGATGTCGTCCATCATAACAAATGGGACCAAGGCACGAGCTGCCATTTCACGGGAGCGGTAGGCAGGTGAGCAACCACATCTGGGAAAAGATAAAAACACAAGACCATTCAATACTCATTTCCACACCGTGTCTTTGTATATGCTGATGTTCTATCTAGCTCTGGCTGGGACATCCAAGGGCTGGGGTGGCAGGAGGAGTTGCTCCCTATTCCAAATGATTGGTTTTTTGGTCATTAATTATACAGGCAACTTTGCTTTTCTCATAAACATCATTAACATCTATGATTCCATCACAGGAATAAATGCAGATAGGAATTGGGAGTAAGACAATAAACAGGTAGTTGCTCCTCAACAAACAACTATTTATTGGGCACTCAGAATGAACAAAAGCACCGTGATGAGTGCCATAAGAAATAAGACAGTCACTGTTGTCTCTGAGGAGCCTAATATGCTGGTTGGCAAGATAAGGAGTACATCTGAAAAGATAACTGAAAGCGGTACTGGAAAAATGATAGGCAAATGATCTTGACATGATGGCTATAGGAGGATGAAATTGTGGGTTGTGGGTTGTAGTACTGAGAAGGATGGAAGTCAGGAAAGCAAGTGTGATTCAAGTATGCCAAAAGAAACCAGGCAGTTGTCTCAATCAGGGACAGCTGTATAAAGCAAGGGTAGAAATGCTCGAGGTATAGTTAATTGTGTCTGGTTGAAACAGAGGCTCATGAATAGCAGTGGAACTGAAGGCTGAGAAGTGAGTCAGGCCAGACTGGGGAGTGCCATAAATGGCCGAGTACACCCTCTGAACTTAACTGTCATGAGAACAAGAGATGGACCCTCGAGTCACCAAATCCTTGCCTCTTGGACTGACTCACACCCACAGAGCTTGGAAAGAAGCCAGTTCTTAAGTGAAAGTCAGGGACAATTGGTATTTTGTGATTCTACAAAGGTCATTGGAAAGGCAGGTCATCTAAGGGCCTCTTGACTTTTTTGTAAACACTTAGAACCTGAGAGTCCACAACCATTTTGTTGAAACTGTATACTTGAGAGCCTTCACAGATATAGTCTTATTTGAAAGGAGAGCCCAATATGGTAAGTCCTAGCTTAACTAAGTTCTTGACTAGAACTCTCAAGACTTGATGATCTTGCATCCCATTAAAAAAATAACTCAACTTATATAAATGTCTTAGATGCCAAGACAAGAATGGGGAAGATCAGAAGATAGCAGACTCTGCAGGGGAAAGAGATGGCCTCTTGTTTTTTTCCAAAATTAATCAATAGTCCAAGAAAAAATTACTGGTAAGATCTGGGCCGTTAGGCCCATGTAGCCATTTAGGCTTAGCATGTAGAGACAAAGCCCTATGACTGAAATGTTTCTAACACCTCAGAAGTATCACTGACATTTATCTTAATATAACAATAAAGTACAGATATAATTTCTGTACAAATGTAACGATGCAAGCAGAATTTCACCATGGGGAGGAGGGCAGGTAGGAGGAAATAGGGAGACAGAAGAAAGAGGTACAGGGTAAGTCAAAACATTGTGTCGTTTTTTACCCTAAGACAGTAGGTCCCAGGTGGGGCAATCAACACACACTTTCAGGATGGAGAAGAACTCTCCTTACAACATGTTATGAGAAGACACTGAAGGCTACGGCCACAGTAGGTAGCTAGAGATTTCCCAGTGGTTTTTGACTGGGTTTTGCCAACTCACCCATTTTCTCACTTATCTTTCCTTTAAAATGATTAAATGTTTGATCTGTAACTGGCAAATGCAGTCAAATGTTTGCTTTGGCCCATGGGGGCTGGGGGGTTGGGGGAGTGAGAAACATTCACTTGATGAAGAAAAGAAAATACTCTGAAAAAGCTTTGAGATTTAATTAGCAAATGACCTCACTCAGCACAGTCATTTGTCGGAAGCTTCCTGGGCTGTCTGTCCCCCACCCCTTTGACATACACACTTTGTGTTATAGTGTGTTTTATGTTACCGAAAAGGCTTTTGTGTATAAATGTTTCTTTTCAAATACAAATAATTCTGACATGGTTACAGATGTTTAGTTTCTAATTAGCAGCAACTGTATACTAAAGAATGCCCCTCCTTTTGCTCCTGACCTTTTGCAAATGATGATTTCCCAAAGGAATCTGGCATCCATACCGGAGAAAGAATGGAAAGTGGGAAAAGTGCCAGAATTTTCTGCTTTCAGATACCCTGTACTAGGGTACTTTCCAAATGCACACAATCAGGTTAAAAAGCAAAACAAAACCTCCCCTCAAAAAAGTAATGCAATTACAGAAAAAGAGAAGAAGCCTATTTTAAAAGTAATATTTAATTAAGTACCATTCATTCTAAAGCAATGACTAAATGTAATTTCAAACTCCTCTCTTATTGCAAATTGTTTAAATGGAAGGATAGAGTCTAGTCAACACACACACACACACACACACAACTATCAAGCAAAAAAAAAACCATTTCCAGGTTACTGTTTTGTCAGTCTTTGGGGACAGGGAGAGGGTCTGATGAGATTTAGCTTTTCTCCAGGTGTATGTGGCCTGTAGTGTGAGGGGATATAAACAGTCTTTTCAGCCCTAAGTGGAATATATTTGAAGTTAAAATCTCTCTTTCCCAAAGATAGAGTCTTCTAGTTTAATTCTGCAAAGTTACCAAAATCAAGCAGAGATGTTCTTCAGGGACATAGATCTGGTGACTAAAAGGACAGATAATCAGAGCGCCTAGATTTTCATCCTGCTTTGGACACCAAGGTTTGTGACTTGGACAAGTTGTAGTAACCTCTGTGGATCTGTCGAGGCCACAGTGGTGGCAATAATCTATCCCCAGTGAGGTGGTGTCTATAAGAACATTCCAAGAAGGAAGGTACTTTGGAAATACAAAGTTTTCATAATGCATTATGCCTGTGTTAGTACAGGATCAGCATAGTCGAGGAATGGCAGGCCTCTCTGTGGCCCCAATGAGAGAATTAAGGCTGTGGTTTGAATGCTGTACCATTTAGAAAAGAAAAGACAATAAATTGATGATATGATGGCAAGGAGGACTGTGGTTTTTTTGGCCTCCATTATAAAGTGATGAGGAGGATGCTGGAGCCCTCCTGAAAGAAGTGGGGGCAGCTTCTACTCTTTAAGTGTCAATTTCCTCTGGAAAATAAAGCAAATGGATTTGGAATCTCAAAGGTCATTTCTTCTTTTACCATAGTTTGAAAAGCATTTCCTCTGCATCCCTAGCTGTGCTCTAGGCCTAAATACTAGATCGTTCACAGGATCTGCAAGACATTCAGACACTGGTGTCCTTAAACCTGTAGCCCTCTCACTCCAATAAACCCTTTCCACGTCGTTTTAATCATATATTTATCAACTGCCTACTGTGTTCTTGGCACTGTGTAACATGAGAAATGACACATGTGTAATAGTCATACTTGCATCCTACATTGTACAGCCCTTGGCAGTTTATAAAATGCCTGCACATCTGTTATCTCTTGACTATACAGCATTCCTGTAGGACGTGAGGGCATTATAAATGTCAGTTAACAGATGAAAAGTAAAAGGCAGTTCAGAAAGGCTAAGTGGACCCTCCACGATGTGTAAGCAGCAGTGTCCAGGCCAGAACTACCATCCATGGCTCCGCGTGGAGCTCGTGGGCTATTCCAAGCTGGAGCTCACACCTGGATATCAGGGGAGCATAAAAATATCTCCCAGCTAATGAAAACACAAGCTTGAATTTACAAGTATGTGGAAAAATCTCTAAATTAGTGGGGTTTTTTTTTTTTTTTAACATTTGTAGGATCGTGAAAACATTTCAGAATCTAACATAAACCATGGACTCTCTCACAAGAGCAGCAGATTTATGAACATACACATAAAATTTCCCATACAATTTTAGGAGGTTCGTGATGCACATTCAAAACCCCTGGCGCTGTGTTTCCAGACCCAGGTCAAGAATCTCCAGTTGCTCCTTTGCACACAGTGTGACGGGCAGGTAAGCACTCTGCTTTAGAGATGTGGCGATGGAGAGCAGGATGCTGTCACAGGGAACCATCAGTTTAGAGTGGCAGCCAGCCAGACAACCTCATGATTACAAGTCCACAGTACCCATGGAGACATACAAGGGTGTGCAGGGCACAGCAAAGGGAACAGGAGGGAGAGTTGGAATCACTTTCTGGAGGAGATAAAGGACCTTCAAGTGACGGTGATATACACCTTTGGACTTCAGGAACCCTGGTGGACCCTGGAAATTTTAGAATATAGTATTCTGAGCAGGGAAAGACCCCTCTTCTGAGATCACCTTTCACAGCGTGGTGGCTAAGCTTTTTTTCCAGGTGGTTCCCTCTTATATTTACCCTCAGAATCTGTTCCAGTGAAAGATTTCACAGGTAAGTGGCTGGACATCACTCACACCTGTAGGATAGGCATGGAGACACCCACTGAGTGCCTAGCAAAAGCATACACTGAGTTAGGAACCAGAGAGAAATGTCACTGCCCAGGCCACAGGGAATCTATAGTGGGAAATACAGGCCAATCAGCCAATGCTTTTCGGGAACATGAGAAGTAAATGTAGGCTGTTGTAGAAGAACTGAGGTGGGACACCCAGAGAGGAGGGTGGGTGGTCTAGGAGATCATGGTCCAGTTGTGACTAAGTGGGGTCAGGCAGAAGGAACATTTGGGTTTGGCAAGAAAGAGGTGCCCTCCCCTGTGCCTTTCTGTCCATGAACCCACACTGCCCCCCAGGGCATGCAGTCAAAAGCAAGGGAACTGAGGTTTATTAAATGACTACTGTGTCCCAGGACTGGCTATGTACTTCAGACACACTATTTTATTTACTTCACTAAATCCTCATTATAAGGTCTCCAGCATCCCTATTTTAAGATGAGGAAAGTGAGGTTTCCCAGCATAATTTAGGTCATAAAATTAGCAAGTGGCAGATCCTGTATTCTAATAAGGGTTTGTCCACCTGCAAAATTTAGTCTAAGACTTTACAATGCAGTTGCCTCAAAATCCTCAGCCTTGAAAACGCCAAATATTTCCAAAGTAACCTGTTCAACCTAATCATCACATTGAGGTATGAATGATTTATGGAACTAACCAGTCCCTAATTGGTAAAATGTGAAGCAGAACAATAAAGATGATGCTGATAGTAACTAACATTTACTAAGCATCTACAGAGGGCCAGACCTAGTGTTAAAAGCTTTGCATGTATTACATCATTTAATCCTCACAACAAGGCAGAATGGCTGAGAGAACATTATTAGGCAATGTGGGAGAGGTAGTTTTGAACTGAGGGGACTCTGTAAAGCCTGGTGGCCTTGAGTGAGCCCCCCATTTTATGAGAACCAGAGCGAGAGTCTTCAGAAAAAAGTCTCAGAATGGCTTCAGGACCCAGCCAATGTCCCCTTCCACTCTCCCTCATTGACATGATGAATGCTCCCCCAGTTCCTCTGCCTTCTCAGACCCAGATCCAGTCCTGATCCCTACTTTCCAGAAATCAAGCTGTACCCTGTACAAAACAGAAGCCCCCAAACTTCTGCTGCTGATGAAAATACTCATCCACTTTCTCTAGATGCCCCTACTTGACAAAGGAGTTAGCATCTTAGGAGCTGAGCTGAGTTTGAAGAAGCTATGTCTCACCTACCCCCAAGTCCCACACTAAATGTACTCAAGAATGCCTGCCATTATGGTCTGTTTCTCATGCAGCATTGGCCAGCTGCTCTTGGGGAACAGTCATCTACTGACAATCTTAAAAGCTGAGACAACCCTACCCTGCAGGATATCTCTGAAGGCTAGGAAGGAAGGAGTAGGCTGAGGCTACAGGTTATACTATATATACATATATAAAAAACTTTCTATATATGTTTTGTCAAGCCAACTACTGCTTCATCCTTAGCGCCTTTGCACACTGCAGTTCACACTTGTTGGAATGAATGGTCTTTTCACCCTTGTACACTTGGGGAACTCTTCTTCATCCTCTGAATTCTGCTCAGGTATCACTTCTTTTAAAAAATCTTACTGCATTTCCTCTGGTCAGAGTCAATCCTTTTCTCTCCCGTGCCCTGCCACTGCAATGGCATGCTTACAGCTGTCAGGGTTGGGGGTCACATCCCATTTGCATTCCCCACAGGACCCCTCAGGTATCATATTGGCCAGATCAAAACAATCTTTTAAAAAACAAATTTTTTTTTAATTGAAGTATAGTTGATTTACAATGTTGTGTTAGTTTCTAGTATACAGCAAATTGATTCAGTTATATATAGATATAATTTATATTTATATGTTTCTTTTTCATATTCTTTTTAAAATTAATTTTTATTGGAGTATAGTTGCTTCACAATGTTGTGTTAGTTTCTACTGTACAGCAAAATGAATCAGCTACACATATACATATATCCCTTCTTTTTAATATTCTTTTCCATTATGTTTATTACAGGATATTGAATATAGTTCCCTGTGCTATACAGTAGGACCTTGTTGTTTATCCATTTTATATATAGTAGTTTGTATCCGCTAATTCCAAACTCCTAATTTATCCCTCCGCGACCCCCCTTTCCCCTTTGGTAACCATAAGTTTGTTTTCTATTAGACCAAAATGATCTTGAGAACAGAAACAGGGTCTTTATAGTTCTGAATAATATAGCACAAAAGACAGGAGTTAAGAACCTGTACTGGAACCCAGCAAACCTAAGTTTAAGTCCAAGTCCTAAAGCTTACTAGTGGGTGACCTTGGACAGGTCAGTGAACCTTCTAAGTTTTTATCATCTGTAAAACAGGGAAAAGTAACTACCTCATAGGCTGTTGTGAAGCTTAAATGAGATAATGGATATAAAACACAACACCTATAAGTTAATGACCAATAAATGGTAGCTATTATTGAACCTAGTAGGTGGAATAACTTTCAAACTGAAAAGCGTGATCCACACGTACAAACTCTCTAGGGTTCTCTATCTCAACAACTGGCTGAGGACACAGAGCCTTGCTGTATCCAACAGGCTTCAGGGCTCACAAAGGCCTGCCCCTCCCCCTCCCCACCAAAGGAGCTGGAAAGGAGAGAAGGACGATTGAGTTTGGGGCCAACTGACTTGTTTATGTGAGGCCCGCTGACTTTATTCCTCAGGTCCAGGGCCCAGGTTTTACTTTCTGTCAATTCTAATGCTGTTTCTAATGCCGTTTCACCAAAGGTTTCTTTTTCCTTTTTATTGTGTGTGGTTCCTGGTTTCAATCTCGCCTTCGGAAACATGTACACGTGTGGTACATCTGTATGCATAAAAGAGAGAAACCACTAAAAAAATACGGTGGTACCAGTGAATTTGAAAAAACAGTTCAGCATGTCCTGTCACTATGAAGTATGTTTTTGTTACAAGTGTTATTCCTTAAGCCGTCCTTACACATTCTCAGGTGAGTTCAGTGTGGCCACGGTTGCCAGATTCTCTACTTGTCCTTCCTTTACCGATTTTCAGTTCATCAAAGGACCTACCACCACCTGAACTACTTGTTCCTTTTCCTGCAACTCAAACCGCTAGCACTTAGAAGTTGCATTTACTGTAATCTTGCCCTCTGCACAGCTCATGGATTTCTTTATTCAAATATATTTCTTGGAAGGGTAATGGGTTCAGGACTTTTGAAGTCTGATTTAAAAAAGAATCCTTGGTTTGGATAGTGAAGGAGAAATAAGAGCAGCAGACAGTAGCTAAGCTAAAAATCGCACATTTCCAGCTTTCACGGCAAAAATATACATATGTATCTGCAGGTAGAACGTTTAGTTTAAGTATCTACTGGCAGCTCAAAGCTGTAATTGCTCTTTACAAATTAACTCTAATCAACATGTTAAGACCTTTAAAAAATTTTTTATGAAGAAATGCTGAAAATAATTAATAAGCCAAAATAGAACATCTGAGAACAGCAATATGTAACCCCCTGGGACATCCCAACCAAAGTCTAAGCTGTAGAAGGTGCATCCTTTTAAGGTCACCTCCACTCTACCTCCAAGTTACCAAGGTTTTCCCCAGGTCAACTAGCCACAGGCTGTTAATCCCAAAGGGGTGAAAATGGCAGCTGCCAGGAGTTGGGAATTGGCCTCCATCACTTTGACATCCCTCCACTTGTCCCCGTAAGAACTGGGCACAGCACTCGGCCACATATGTGGCAAGGACACAGGGTCTTGGATGCAATGGCAATGGCTAGTTGCATTCATACCATTCCTTTAGGTGTTAGGAAATAAAGCTAGGGAATTTTCCTACAGGGACAGGGGGGAAGGTATCCAGTGTGGTGCTTACTTTAAAGAGATCTTTGAATAATGCTCTTTAATTATTTAGAATTATAAACATGTTTTAAATAAATGAAAGGATGCTTTCTGAATGCTAATCCCTGGTTACTTGCTGATATCAAATCATAGAGTTTTGAAAAAACATAAGAGTATGAAAATTATATTTAATCTGAAATTTCATTTCATGCTTTATTTTGTGACTAGACAATAACAGATACAATTTGAAACTGAATTTTTCAGATTCCAACCAAATTGTCCAGACAGCTGGAAAGAAGGTTTTTTTTCCTCTGGAGCACTGAAATGAAGTTATACCTTAATAATGATTCTTTCCTGACTCGGAAAAACATGGAAAAGACTTTACAGCAACATAAATACAAAGACATTGGAGGCTCTAGAGATTAAAAGGGAATCATTACTTTCAGTCTTTACCCAAAATAAAATGGAGTAATATAAAGTGGAAAAAAAAATCTAACATAAACGGTATAAAACTCTCCTACATAATGAAAATAACCACTAGACTTAGTTTGAAATTTTGGCATGATCTTCCCTCCCGGTCCATCTGTGGGTTTTCCTCTCTGACCTTGGATCAACAAGCCACATACTACTGGCCTCCTCACAGACAGCTGGAAAAGCAGTTCTGGATCTGCCCTCAGGGCTCTCAAGCTGGGATAAGCTGTGTGCAGGGCAGGAGCTGAGGGCTGCAACTTGTGCAGACCGAGGGAAAGAGCTGCACATTCCTCTCAATAGCAAAACCCTACTGTTGTTTCTGCCCCTGCTCCACTAAAGACCAAGAGATGAACACACACAGACAGCCATTGAGTCTTTAAGGGGGTTGATCGTAACACCTTGGCCTCCGCATGTCTTCTCCTTTCCTTGCAGGTAGTGGGTGGGTTGGAGAAAACAGTCCTGAACGTGCTGAGTCTCCTTGTGGTGAAGGTCACTGCTCAAAGGCCAAGTTCTCTAAGTGACTTCATACAGTTGAAACGCACCCCATTAACCTTTAGGGCATGTGGTTCCATATTCACAGTGAGTGGGTTTCAGTTCATAAACCCAGGACTGGGTGGTCAATTTAAGAAACTAAACAAAGGTATGGAGAAAATTTACTCTCTTCTTTTTAAGCTATATATATTTAGGGGGAAGGTTTGAAAAGGAATGTTTTTGGTCCTGTTTTTAAGAGTTTTTTTTTTTTTTTTTTTTCCCTGTTTGTTCTTTAGCTTTCAAATGTTCCAGAACCTGCGACAACCCTCTATCGCCACACTAAATGCAAATTTCTCATTCTGGCATTCAAAGCACCCTAAACCTAGCCCAATACTGGGTGGACAAATCATAGGTGCTGAGTACATCTTTCTTGGAACAATGGAACTTGACTTTTCAGGTGACTCTTTCTGAAAAGATATTAAAATCTTGTAAAATCTAAGCATCCTGTGAGTCAAGTGAGTGCTTAACATTTTTAAATAAACACTTTTAAATGTGAACAATTTTAGGAACTTCCCTTTTGACAGGAATCTGTTACATTTCTGAGCGATTTCAATACTCATGCTAAAACTCAAGAAGGGGAAAGGGAAAGGAAGGTGGGAACATTTACTGAGTGTCTGCCAGATGTCGGGCAATGTGCTAGGTACTTTCAGATATTTTATCTCACTTTTAGTACTCACATAAACCCTCTGAAATAAGTATATAAAACTGTATACACATATGTCAGTTTTTGCTCTAGATGGTCAAGTGGGAACATGTATAGAATGATGAGTTACCAAATAAAATGTACCCACAATCAAATAAAGTGCACTGTGCCGACTTCTTTCTGTTGTGGTAATGGATGTGCAATTTATCCCATTAATTCCAATGGTTAGAACTCATTTTTGCAGATCCCATACACAATGAACTGGTGGCCTAAATGTATTTCCTACTGCTCCAACTAGTGCTTAATAAAATAAAACCAAAAGCTTTATAATGCACTATCCTCAAGGAAGGCAAATTAGTCACCAGGAAATAGTCGTCCACGAAATTGTAGTCTTTGTAGCTCAGCCAGCAGCCAAAGGTTTCTGAAGAGCCCTGTATTAGACTGGGACAGGCTCGCCAACGGCTGTGGCAGTGTCCTCTGCTTCCTCTATCAATATTGACCACCTCGGGTCAAATCATCTACAGTCTTTTGAAGTATAGTATTTATCTAGAGACAAGTTCAAAATGTCCAAGAATAAGAATCTTTAACATTTTTAAAGACAACAGACACAGGTCAGCACACTGGCAGGATCTTCATGGGCTTAGGAAAAAAATAATACACATTGTTATCAGCTTTAAGTGACTATTTTGGTGGAGTGAAACCTGCTGCTAAGCAGAAACTCTTACACGGTCCCTTTGATGCCTCTTTAGCCAGACTACTTTTAAAACATCCTCAAATTAAAATATTAGTATCTAAATGTGGCCATAGGCAAGTTTCATAATGTCCTTTCACATCCTCATCTGTAAAAGGAGATTAGAATAAGTGATCTTGAAAGTCCTCTTCAATAACAAAATCCTATAATTCAATGGACATTTAAACATTTCAGGCAGATAGCTATATTTTTTATTTTAAAATATCTTTATGACCTCTCTTGACTTGCTCCATTGCTTAATCTCGTAACAATACTGATGCTTATAAAAGAACTTTTACGTTTAATACAAACCACACTCAATCCTTCTATAGTCGGGAGCCAATTTTCTCTAGTTTGAGCCTCTCCAGAGTTGGAGAACAAATGACCAGTGTTTTCTATACACAGGAAAACCCTTCACTGACTATATTGGAATCCTGTCATTAAATCACCCCTTACTCTTCCCTTCCGTGGGCTAAAACAGCCCCAATTCCTTTAATCATGTAGAACCTCTTCTCTAGAATCTAGTTAATTATTTTGCCTCTACAAGAGAGTTGAATGAATCTTGCCAGTACTATCGGCTAAAACAGTGATTTGTGCTACTGCTAGATGAGAGAAATTTGAGCATTTCTTTTAATTTGATTACTCTCCAGACATTGCAATTTACTTTTGCTAAAGTTAATTAATACCCCTGAATGACCCTCCTCAGGTTTCACAGCAACACTTCAAGCTAAAATCAGAAAGAATAAATTTTTTAAACCCATGAAGTACATGGAAAGTTTTGAAAAATTCCAAGAAATTGCACGTTTTTGGCCTGAAAAAATAGCACAAAAGAGCAAAGAACACTGAGATATTAGTAACAGACCCGCCCCAGGGAAGATTCTTATCTCAAATGAAGACTGCTATTAGGTAGATTAAGTCATACATCAGCATCCCTACAGCATCCAAACAGACCACTGCCTTCAGGGAAAGTTTTACATCCTCCTTTGGTTGCCCCAGGGCCCACATTTGTGTCACAGTCAAAAAGTACTTCCTTAAGTATAATTACACTTTTCTTACTGCAACTTAATTTTGTTTTCGTGGTTCTACATGCCAGGGAAATAAATGAATTTATGCCTAAAAGAATAGTCTTTTGACTTGTGTCCAGAATATATTCTGAATAAGAAGAAAACAAACAACCCAACAAAAAATTGGGTCAAACTTTGAACCAAGACTTCAGCAAAGAAGATATATGGATGGCAAAGAAACACATGTAAAGATGCTCAATCTCCTTAGTCATGAGGGACGCTCAAATTGAAACCACAGTGATATACTGCTACATACTCACTAGAAAGACTAAAATTAAAAAAGACCAAGCACACCAAGTGTTGACTAGCATACGGAACCACTGGGACTCTCATCCTCTGCTGGTGGAAACGTAAAACGGTACAATCACTTTGGAAAATAATTTGGCAGTTTCTTAAATAGTTAAATGTACACCCTTTTCTACAACCCACCCATTCCACTCCTAGACGTTTATCCTAGAGAAACGAAAGCATATGTCCATACAAAAACTTGTACATGAATATTTCTGGCACCTTTGTTTGTAATAGTCAAAACTAGACACAGCACAAATGTCCATCAACAGGTGAGAGTGTAAGTAAATAGTGGTATATCTGTACAATGGGATACTATTCTGCAATAGAAAGGAACAAACTACTGATATGTGTAATCACATGGATTAATCTCAAGATTATTATGCTGAGTGAAAAAGTCAGGCAAAATAAAATACATAATGTATGATTCCATTTATATGAATTCTAGAAAATGCAAATTAACCTATAGTGATAGAACAGCTGTTGCCAGGTGACGGGGGCAGGGCTGTTGGAGAAGGTTACAAATGGGCACAAGGAAACTTTTGTGGGTGATAGATATGTTTACTATCTTGACACTGGGGGTGGTTTTATGGGTGTATAAACTTAGCAAATGGTACACCTTAAACATGTGCAGTTTATGTCAATTATACCTCAATAATGCTGTTTTTTAAGAATAACATTTCACATATATTAGAAAAGTGAAGTTATACATCCTGTCTTGTTCTCCCTTCTCAACCTCCAATCGCATCTCCAAAACATCCCAAATCTTCTTTCCTCATATTAAACAAGCCCAGCTATTTCCTTTGAACTTTTATGACCAGAATGAACCTTTCCTTGTGCTCTCTTAAAGAATCAAATCAATAAACACTGAAATCCTAACAATCGCGTAAGAATTAAAAAACAGAAACTTTTTCAGGACAGTGTTCCAAATCTTCCACATGCTCTTCTAGGACAGGCTCAGAGACAGTAAGTGATTTGACCAAGCTCACAAAAGAAGTGAATGGAGAAGCCGGGATTCAAAGTCAGGTATGTCTGACTCCAGAGCCCGTGGTAGTTGCAAAACCCTGCATGCCCCAACTATAAGACATTTTTACCACCACAGGGTGGAACGACAATAACAAATACTAAAAGAAATTCAATTTTATAGCTCTTACCTATACTTGATAACTCACACCATTCAACCAAGCAATGCCAAATCTGTTGGGCCCGCTTTAACAAACTACATTTAGCGGTAGAATTTTTCAAGTGGTTATTAAGGTAAAACAGATTTATCCTCCATCTCGAGTAGATTGAACCTGCTTCCTAATATCTTTTATTTTTGCTTATTTTCATAATTTGCTTATTCCATAGTGAACAGGTAATTTTCAACTCATCCCAGTTTGAATCATGCTGAATTCTGAACAAACAGAAACCAATTAGTGCACTATTATTTAACATAGTCCCAGTGAATGCACAATGGAGACTGCTGTGCAAAGTTTGAAGATGAAACAAAACAGATTACACTCACACATACCCACATACCCTACCACTAATTAAAAAAATTCTAGTGTTACAAGTATACAATTTCAGCTGTGGTATTATCTTTGTTCAGAAGCAAGGTACATTACTATATGGTTGAAGCCTTCCAGCATTTAATTAGGTTATTAATTATAAGGAGAATCACATTACCTTTAAGTCTTTCCTTGGGTTGTGACCAAGGCTTAATACATTAATTTCATGGTAACTGTATTTTAAGATGGGGAACATGTCAATAAAGAATTCTGGTCACATCCTCCAATATGTCCATGTGACTGAAGGTTCTGGCTGTGATACAATTTGATACATTTACTAGGAGGAAAATCACTGCTAATTCCCACTGCTTCTGGTAGTGGCCAAGAGATATTTTATATTGCATTTTAGGCATAAGTAACATTCAAGAGAATCTTCACAGAGGGCATATACATGAATATAAAAATAAATAAAATCATTAAGTGACATTCTTTATTCCCATTTAAATTCAATTAATAAATTTAGCATCAATTCAGTATCACATTACTCCCCAACTTCCTTCCTTGCCCATCAATAAAAACAGTGCAAATTGTATGAGTCATTCTTCAATCATGCCAAGGACATAACCTTTAACCTAAGATTAAAAATAAAGTGCTATGGGACTCCCCTGGTGGTCCAGTGGTTAAGACTCCATGCTCCCAATGCAGGGGGCCTAGGTTCAATCCCTGGTCAGGGAACTAGATCTCACATGCCACAATTAAGACCCCGCACAGCCAAATAAATAATTTTTTTTTTTTTTTTTTTCTGAAGTGCTATGTGTGAAATTCAATACTGTTTAACTTCTGGGTGCTAACATCTAATACAAACAACATTTCAAAGGAAAATGAAACAATCTGGATCACTTCCATTCATTTTTATGATTTCATTGGTAGATTTGTATGGCTTTGGCTTGGATCCTTGATAAACTGGAATGTGGAATCATTTAGTTTATAATCTGTATCACCAGTTCGTACAAGGCACAGAAAAGTTCTCCACTCCCTCACATACTTCAGAGTATTTCATTTATTATTCAAATGATTGTTCTGACAAAACCATTAGTCAAGAAGAAAGCAAAGAAATCTTATTTTTTAAAGTGGAAATTTTAAAGATGCAGTTTTCACAACAGACTGCTTTATCTACTCATGCTATTCTGGCAAAATCTTTATTTCCTAAAAGAAAACTTTTATTTTTTTTAATTAAAAATTTTCTTATATATTAGAAGGTCAGGGAATGTTTTTACTGATTTCACCCAAAGTGAGTGTTTATATTTTAAATTTACCTTAGCTGCTTCTTCCTAAATTCCTACAGGCTCTCGCCTTTTCTAAGGAAAATACTAAATTTAAATTTGAGAAAGGTATTGCTGAAACCATGGCGAATGTTTCACAACTACCTTGAAATGACGGTAGGAATATGCACGCTCATGCGTGCTCTCTTGCTCTCTCTCTCTCTCTCTCACACACACACACACACACACACACACACACACACACGGGAAAAAAGAAGTACCTTTTAGTCAGAGTTCTGAGTTTAGGGCTTTTGGGGTTAACAAGAAAAAAAGTTTCCTGATTTGCAGTAGAGCTATTTTCATACTTTCTTTTTCTACACCGAAATCACATTGCAGCTGTATCACCAAGTAGCATGTTTGCAAGGTATGAGAAGTTTCTTGGCTTAGCAGGAAAAAAAAAAAAAAAGCAACAGTCTAGTCCTCAAAAAGAACTCCCATGACCAGTGAGGCTGAAAAAGCTGGCTGAATCACTGGTCAAGAGTCAGTCTTATAGCAAAAATCGGTTGGGCTGAGAACAGAACCTAACAGGAAAACATAAGGTCAGACTTGAGTCTGATTTGGTCAAGAAACATGTGCTTGGCCACTCAAGGGCTGCAGATATACAGATGAGGTTAACTTCCGTGACTACTACTAGTCATGGAGCATTTCAATGCCACTATTTGAGAATCAGAGCAATAGATGCTACTCCTATTCCAGCCACCAAGAGACCCCATTCCCCTCTTCTGTTACATTTGTGGAAGGAGAGTGGCTATAGTGGTTTAGAATCAATCATTTTCAAGATACGGCTCTTTTCCAATCCCAGACTTGCCAATATGTCCCTATGAAGGCGGCAAAATTTGTCTCTTTGTCTTGTGTTCATTAAGGTTCTCTGTGCTTTCAGTCTCACAGTTCTTAAAAGGAAGCATGATACCTCACACGCAACAGTGATCAAGTTCAATATAAGGCAGACGATGTAGCCCAACCCTATGGTATTTCCAACTGTGTCCAAAGTACTTGGAGCTGCCAGAAAGCAAGTATCATTCATTCATTCACTCATTTATACTGTGGTAAAGTATACATAACATAAAACTTACACTTTTTTTTTTTTTTAAGGTAAGAAGTGGATTTATTTAGAGATACACATCCTTTGGACAGAATGTGGTCCGTCTCAAAAGGTGAGAACAGCCTTGGGAGAAACACACTCCAGAGTGTGGGCCATCTCAGAAGGTGAGAGGCCCCAAAATATGGGGTGGTTCAAAACTTACACATTCTGAAGTGGCGTTCAGCTCATTCACCAAGCAGTGTTAGAGCATTTTAGACTCTGGCCTCAGTGTCTTGATATCCAGGTATTCACTGGTTAATACTCATGGCTTCACAGAGATAAATGTCATTCTATTTTCAGGTAACCTTTCGGATAAGTATACAAAATCAGAGTTCATTCAACACACTAAGGTTTGTATGCTGAAGGTGAGGCAAGAACCACCCAAACCAAGCATTGGTCCATTTCCTTCCAGGTGGAAGGCAGAAACTCTGATATTCTCTCTTCCTTGCCATTAAGCCTTTCAGAAAATAAGGAACCCACTATTCCCTGACCTTTGGGATTTTTACAAACATCAGCCTGCAGTTCAGAACACAGACAAGAAACTGTCCAGGGAAAACATGCCCCCAAATGAACAGGATATAAACAAAGCTGTAACTAGGTAATTAATGGTAGGGACTGGACTCCCCTCACTCCGCTTCTCTGATAACAATCTGGTATTTTATCAGCAGGTCTTTTATCTGGAAGGATTCACTGTATTCTGCTGCCTGGAACTATTCTGGGAGGGGACAAAGACAAGCTTTCATCTTGGAACGGAAATGGAACCACATCTAGAAGGAGGAAGAGTCAAAGCTGTAAAAAGGCCTCCAAGTCTTTCCCTGCCAGCAGGGAGAGGTAAATGGAAAATAGGATGCCCCGTTTCACTAAATGCACGGGAGCAAATTCTGGTGGGGAAGAAGCCGCTGCGGTCCCCATCCAGGCAATGCGCAATCTGTCTCTGTCCCAAATTCTACACTCTGTCGCCACCGCTGCCAGCCTTATCCCGTCTCTAATACCACACCCAACCAATGTCTCTTCCTGTCAAGATCAAAGAAACTTAAACTGTGGTTTAAATGACCAATAATACCTTAAAATACTATATCTCACCGTGGGATTTCCAATTTAGAAAGGATCAAAACCGTATACTTAAAGAATGAAAGTCCAACTGTGAAACTTCAAGATTCAGCTCAAAAGGGAAGAGGCATCTGAGAAAACTGGGTGGGTAAAAGGCACTGCTTAAGACCTCTCAAATCATTCCATACAGATTTCAACTACCCAGGGGGTGAAGCTGGGTTAGAATCTGGCCCTCTGAGTTATTACCGGTGTACATATTAATTAGGAGTAGAACATGTTCCCTAAGCCCCTCCAAACACGGCCACGCCACTCAGACCTCATAACATGTCATGGACTGGTTATGGAAGGACTTGGGAAAAACAGGCCTTTGAATTCCCCCTCCTACTTAGAACCCAGGAATATTTATCCAAGGTTGAGCCAGGATGGCTGGCCAATTCCAAAACCCACAGCCTGGGGCTTATGAACAAGAGCACAGATTGCCCAGTGAGACCAGTGCCCTTCTGTCAGGCTGTGGAGCAATCCTGTGAAGCTCCCTAGGTTCAGATCCCAGGCCCTCATGACACTTCACAGTGGTGCAGACTAGGGGGAGGGCGCTAGGAAACCGCTCTACTGGCCAGTTTTCCATGGGGAATTCTATCAGGACATGGCATTCTAAAGCTGCCACTTTAGGGACGTGTTCAACCATGCAGCAGAATGCAAATCCCTCTCTAGTCTTTTCAAGTTTTTCCTAAGTCTG
Source organism: Balaenoptera physalus (assembly GCF_965194825.1). Classification (NCBI taxonomy): domain Eukaryota; kingdom Metazoa; phylum Chordata; class Mammalia; order Artiodactyla; family Balaenopteridae; genus Balaenoptera; species Balaenoptera physalus. Next base: position 62,448,266 of record NC_138894.1, on the reverse strand, counting down.
GTTTTCATTCTGGCTACGAATTAAGTTCTGATATCTTAAATCATGCAGAAAAAAAAGGGGTAAGAAGAGATTGAATTATATTAATTATATGGCATTGAAGCTCAGCTAGAAAACAAGAATTACATTTCTTAAGTTTCTCTTCACTAGGCTTCTGCAGGTTATAATTAGTATTAAAAAGAATTTTACTTTTCATTTTATCCAAGCTGAAAAGAAGCTGAGCCTTAAATTCTGGCTTTACAGGAAAGAGAGATTCTTCTGGAAAACAAGAAAAAAAAAAATGAATAAACAGTCAAGCAAAAAACAAACCAGCACTGCTCACCCATCACCCAAAAAGATAGCTTAAGTGACTCACTTTCAGCGTTTGAAAATATTTTCTACCCACTGCTTCGTAAATTATTTTCTTGTTGGTGTGACACATCCTTTAGTAACAATCCAGCTTTTCCTTGGCTACCTAGATATATTTCCATAGTTACTACCAAAACAGATGGCCTTTTCCTGTATGATTGCAATAATCAAAAAGGAGCAGGCTTATTTACACAGAAGCATCCTCCATACAAATAGACATTTTGTTAATGCTCTGGACACTGTAGAGACAAAACAGAAAATCTCATTCACGTGGGCCTGCCTAATTTTGATTTTGCAATTATTCAGACTGAGGTCGAGCTAATGTTTACTTTTGGGACTGAGAGTTTCATTTAAAATTGGGAGAAATGTGGCCATCTCTTGGGAACTGGTGGCCAGGACACAAATATCCCAGACCAGGAATTTTCCCTGATGCAAAACGAAACAGAACAAGACAACCCAAGGGGCACATCTCACACATCCCACTCTCAGTGTGCTCTCCAGCAGGTTTGGCTAGTAACCTTTGGTTGGTGAAGGAGGGAGGTGGGACTCTGCACATGAGAAATATAAAACTGAGGAACAAAGGGGGATTTCAACCCACCTCAGAGGCCTCGAGGTGTGGCTTAACAACTAATACGTTAACCAGATGCTACTGTTACCCACCCATTAAAAAGCAGTTCCCTAAATATATTACATACAATTTGGAGTAATGAAACTTTCATTTCATAATATCCAGTAATTTGAACACTTCACTGATTCAGACTTGCCTTTTTAAGGTATCCTTTTAAAGTGTAGGATTACCACATAAGAAAATGTTGGCAATTTTTCAAAATTTCAACATATATTGATATCCTTATGATGCTGTTTTCTAAGACAGTAAAAAGAGGATGATCAAGTAAGCTACTGTTTATGAAAGTACATTGTAAACTTCAACTTCTTTATATAAATGCTTGTTACTATTTTTTTTTCTTTTTCTTTCAACAACCCTGAAGCTTTTCAAAATTATGTTAAGTTTCTACAGTAAAAACCTAAGATGGTAAAAGTCAGATGGAAAATATATGTTCTAATAGTTTAAAAATTATGCCTAAGTAGCAGCCCACAAATAATCTCATTAAGATTTTATGCTTCTTAAGCCTCAAGACACATTTTTTTCTTTGCTGAGACACTTATAACTGTGCAATGACCCACGATTTCCTATTACAAGGAAAATTTCTTTTGTAAGAAATCCTCAGTGTTTCTCAAGAATCTCAGAAATTCAGTTGAACCAGTCTTATTTAGCAACCCGTCACAACCACTTGGGCTTAACTGCAAGTTTTTCTTTCTTTTCTACTGATTTCAGATTAGAAGAAGAGACCACTGCTAGAGCAATGCCCAAGGGGGGCAGGGGAGAGATATCTCAAGAAAGCAAAGTAAGTCCAAGTGTTTGTTATTTAAAACTTCAGGTTAATGTTGGCATATTGAGAACTAGCTTGTCATACCCCACAGATGGAGCATCGTAAACATGAGCAAAAGGGCGAATTGTAGTATTAAGCGCTAGCGTAGCTAAGGGAGTGGAGAAGAGCACGGGTTCTGGAGCCAGATTGCCTGGTTCAAATCCTGGCCTTATCACTTCTTACCAGTATAACCTAGGGCACATTTCTAAACTTCCCACTGCCCAGCTTTCCCTCTCTGTAGGATGGAGGATGGGGATGATAATGTTAGGGACCTCATAGTGTTGTCATGATGATTAAATGAATTAGTATGCATCAAGTCCTAAAACAGTGTCTGGCCCATAGTAAATATCTGCTAATTATTATCACTTATCACTAATTATATGGAAAAAAATCAGAGCAAAGATGATAGGGACCAAGAAGCAACAGAGCACAACAGATATCCCATTATGCCAAAAATCTTATCTGTCTGATGCTCTACTGTATTTCTATCGTGCCGGACACACAATCGATGCTTACAGTAATTATCTGTTGAATAAATGAATAAACGAATCAACCCCTGACCCCTTAACGAATCACTTTTTGACTGTGGACACATTCTGCTTACTCCTTCTGGACCTTGACTTTTCCATCTCCAAAGAAAGTTACCAACACCTGCCACTTGCTACCTCAAAGTGATGATCATCAGTATAAGGGAAAAAGCAAATCATTTCAAACTTACTGAAGGGATATCAAAAGTCAATGACTTTTAAAACCAATGTTCCTGGGCTTCCCTGGTGGCACGGTGGTTAAGAATCCGCCTGTGCAGAGGACACAGGTCCAAGCCCTGGTGGGGGAAGATCCCACATGCCGCGGAGCAACGAAGCCCGTGCGCCACAACTACTGAGCCTGTGCTCTAGAGCCCGCGAGCCACAACTACTGAAGCCCTCATGCCTAGAGCTCCAGGGTCCGTGCTCTGCAACAGGAGAAGCCACCACAATGAGAAGCCCGCGCACCGCAACGAAGAGTAGCCCCCGCTCGCCGCAACTAGAGAAAGCCCGCGCACAGCAACGAAGACCCAATGCAGCCAAAAATAAATAAATAAAATAAATAAATCTATTTAAAAGACCCCAATGTTCTTTTGTTATTGAGTACCTGTGAACACAGTCAATAATATTGAAAGGCTCCTCTGTAATACCCTGAGTCCTGTTTCCTTTCAAAGAAGTCCTCTGACTCCAGTTGGCCAGGGGGAATGTGCAGACATTGTGCTAGGCCCTAAGAGATGGCTGTTCAGACCTCAGTGTGCAGAGGCACTACCTGGGGGAAACTGCTGACTTTTAGATGTCTATGGGACATGCAGAAGGAGTTGTCCAACAGAAAGGTGAATCTATGATTCTGTACAAGTTCTCGATCTAGGACTGACTCATCAATGTATGTGAGTTGCCAGCCAGGTGAGGACTGTACATGTAAGGTGAAAAAAGAAAAGAGTGGAGGGCAGGACCAAGAGGTGCACCAACATCTAGGAGGCAGCATGAGGAAGGGGCCCTGAAAGAGGAGGAGGAAGCAATGGCCAAACAAGGCCACACAGGAAGAGCATCCTGAAGATGCCAGTGTGCAAGAGTGTCAAATACCAGAGGAAGATTCAGAAAGATAAAGACTGAAAAGCATCCAGTGGCTTTTGTAATGAAGAGGTCACTACTATTTCCCCTTTGTCAGTGAAGCTTCAGTGAAGTGGTGGAAGCAGCATCCAGACTGCAGTGGTTTAAGGAAGGAATAAGAGAGGAGGAAATGGAGACTGTAAACACAGACGACCTTTTCCAAGAGTCTGGCTATAAAACAAAGGAGAGAACTACGGTGGTAGGTAGAGTGGGTGTCTCCACGGAGAGAGTCGATGCCTGATGGCTTCTATTTTCTCTTGCAAATAAGAGATGATGAGAGTAGGGCCTTGGGTTACGGCGATGACACAAAGTAGGCCCTCAGCAAACACATTTAATGGATGGATGACCTAGTGACGAAGAGTGCTCACAAAATAAAGTGAAAGACAAGAATAAATGGTGAAGAAGAGAGCAGCTGTCGCTGTGTGGAGGGGAGGCAAGACGGGCAGTCAAGAGTCTCAGTGCTCAAGGTGAGTGAGGAAAATAAGGCCCAAAGGGAAAAAGTCGAAGGGTATGAGGGTGAATGATCTGGTGCAGCTGATGTGACTAATGCAGGTTGTTTTAACAAGAAGATGATAAATAGACTGGTAAGGGTCAAGGCCCAGAGGAGAGGGAGGAAAAAAACTGCGCCGATCAGAGAAAGATAATCAAAACATGGTATGTCGTGCATTTTTCTTGTCTCATTTTAAGCCTACTGTAATTCTTCTTTACCTTCATACTCTCTTCCCTAATTCAGATTTTTCTGCCTAAAGAGAAAAACATACAGTTTTGATTCTAAAATGTTCCCTACCAGGTAGGAGAAGATGACTTCATATTAGCTGGCATTTGGGGCTTGGTACTCTCAAATCTTCAATTCAGCATTAAAAATGCCTGCTGAGCATCTTGGCTACATTTTTGAGAAAATAATTAAGATTAAGGAAATAAATGCTCCTTAAGGAAAAATATTATTAAAATATTTTAAAATTTAAATATTACTACATTTGTAATAATTTTCCCATTACTCTTCATTATTTCCATAAGACTTGGAAATGCAACACTTGGAGTAAATACCATTCTTAATTAAAGTTACCAAAGATTCACCATGGACGGTTTCTTCTGTTAAGTAGCAAACCATTTATTTTGTGAATTTCCTGGGTCACCCTTGATTCAAGTGGAAGCAAAGCTCTTTATGATAACTTTCAAGTTATGAATCATAAAACTCTGTCACAATCTTCCGCTTGTTAGAGCCCACTGTCTGCAGAATGAACAGTATGACTTTCCTCTCTTAAGAGCTGCTAACCAACAAGGGAGGGAGATTTCTTAAAGTCTTCAGGATGGTAAACTGAATTCCCGTGTTCTTTTCCTGCCTTGCTACTAGGGAAAGCCTCCTGCATTTCTCCAACCCACCAGTGCTCCTCCCCTTGTTTACAGGACCTTGGTCCTTAGCGTATCTGCCATATAATTAAGTGGTTCATATACAGTATGTCAGGTTCACAAGCATGCGTTTTATCTCACTAGCTAGATCATAAGTTCTTCAAGGATGAAAAACCTTTTTCCTTCACTTTGCATCTTATCCAAGACCTAATGCTAGCTAGGTATACAATGGATGTTTAACAGCTACTTAGTTAATCTATTAACTGATTGGATTCTAAGTCTGAGAGTGAATGGCAGCAATAGGCCATGGATTATCATCATTGTCAGAAATTTCACCTAAGAACGAGGCTGTCTACAGATCAAATCACTTGTTCTAACATGACCTGAACTGGCCTACTGAAGTAACAGATAACACTGCAGAAAAGCTGGTCCTTACAAGTTTTGTTTTTCTAGCTTGCTTTGTCAATGCATTCCATTAAGAGGTGAACTCCTCATTCCTTTTGCTCAAAAACATATTTAGAAAATGGTCTTAAAGAGATCTGGCACCAGAGATTAAGTTGGCCAGGCCCCTCTCTAGGAACTGAGAGAGAAAAATCGGTGACAGATGTCAGAGTATCTTTTTATGCCAGAACTCTTCGCAAAAAAGCCACGCGATGCAGAAAACATGATTTCATTCCACACACTGAACCTCAGGTACCCCTGGGTAGAATTTGGAAATTCAGAAGGCCATAAGCAAAAAAGCCCTCCAAATAAAGCACTAGCTAGGCAGGGCCATGGTAAAAAGGAGACCAAGTAGATAGCTGCCCAAACTGTGATTTCACCAGTATTGGGAAACACCTTCCGATCTCTGCTTTTAGGTCCTCCCTTATGTAAGGCCTAAAATTCCATCACCTAGATTCCTCACTTTATTTCAAAATGTGTATCTGTGTAACACAACAAACAGCCCCAAGGAAAGTAATGACTAGGGTCATTTACACGTCTGTATGAAAGGAAGGAGTAGGCATGGGTTTGGCTTATAGGCAAAGAGGAAAACTGAGCACTCAAAAAAGCCCTGAGTGGAACTGAACATCTGCACCTTGACAATCTTGCTCAAGGCCTGGCCTGGTATCAGAGTCATATCACTAAAACCAGAGGTCAGGGTTTCTACACGTTAATGGCATGGCAGCTCCCTTTTTTCACCCAACCATTGTTAGCAGATCAGGATGGTATAGGGAGACTCCTAACCTTTAATCCCATTCTCTAAGGCTCATGGAATTGACCAGTAACCACAGGACAGGTGGAGTTCTGAACCTCTAGGATGGCCAGGCAGGAGGAAGTGCTGTAGTAACAACACCAGGAAAGCCCTATTCTCAAGTATTTTTACTTGTAATGGGCTAGGACTGGCAACTCCTTTATTCTTTCTACAGGCATCTCTGTTTGAAGTTTGGACAACAAAGAGTTATCTATTTTAATCACTCCTCAGAAAAGCATCTCTGACTTTTCTCAAAGACTCAGATGTTCCTTGTAGAAACAAATGTGGCTTAGGCCAACATCTGAAATGGAGAAAAATATAGCAACCACCAAAAAATGATAATTAAATTAATAAGGAATGCTTTTCAGACATGACATCCCATAGGCCAAAAAAATGTTTTCAGAACTATAGAGAACAAAGTTATAGAAGTTACTTAGAAGCTAAATTTAAGTGGATTAACTGCTGAAGGGTACCATGTAGGAGCAGACCACCGTGATCTGTGGGCCATCCGAAGTATGGCACCCCAACTGGTAGATGGAGGAACCCATGAATAAAAATGTACAAATATGTGTTACAGGTTTAGAGGCAGGTTTATCATTTCACTGCACATTTAGAATCTACAGCCAGGTTGTTCAGCTATTCTAAAATAAGACACCTCAAAAAAAGATGCCTTGACGGTCATCCGGCCCCACCTCAGATGCACTGCAGAAATCTAAAAAATATACACAACATGTGATCAGTTTTCCTTGATGACATTCAATGACCAGCAGCTCAGTATTATGGAAATCTGTCCGTTCTCTTGATGCAGAATGTTAACTCTCACAAAATTCTTCCTTATATTAAAATCTGAAATCTATCTCTTACTTTCCCATTGGGAGCACACGAGAGAAATTATGTGCCTTCTGTCATACGGCGGCCTCTCAAATATGTAAAGACTGTTACCATGTTGTCTCTAACTAGTCTTTTCCAGTCTAACTATTTCCAGGTGTTTAGCCTCCTCCTCATCTTGGTCACCTTCTCTGGATAAATATTAGTTTATCAGTGACCCTCCTAAAACGGGAAGCCCACAGCATAATAACATAATAGCAGAATGATGTGGGTTTAGTCTGACCAGCAGAGTTCAGGGGGACTATAGCCTTCACTACCTAGAAGCAGCAACTGTGTCATACTGCTTCCTCAGGGCTCACCAGGAAATCCCGTTCCTCAAGATTTTTTCATAAAAACTGCTATGAAGCCGACCGCTCTCATTCTATACGTATGTAATTTTGACTTTTCTTTACAAAATCAGAACATGATATATATCTCTATTAAATGTTATCTTGATAGTCTCAGCCCATCAATCCAGTCTTCCAAGACTACTCTGAAATCATATTTTTCAATTATGGACTATATTAGACATATCAAATAAAAAAGAGTAGAGAGAATAATATAACAGCCATTTGCCCAAAACCCAGCTTAAGAACACATCACAAATAAAACAAGCTCCTAGTATATGCTTCCTTAATTTTATCCCCTCCTTCCCTGCTTCACACAGGTAATGGCTACTAGCCTGAATTTGTGTCTGTCACTCCCATGCTTAAAGACTATTTTGAATGGGAGTCCATAACCAATTATATTTCTCTTATATGCAAACCTAATAAGCACACAATCTAGTCTGTCTTCATTTTAAGTAAGTAATTCAAACGCTGAATAAAGCAGTATTGTCCTCATCTATCAGACTCGTAATCCCATCAGAACAATGAGGTGACTGGCATGACAAATTCTTAGGGAATCCTTACTAGCTCTCAGCAAATAAAGTATGAAGCACTTGCAAGTAATACATTGAATGATCCAGTCTAAAACAATATCGGCACAATTGTTTGGTCACTGATAAAAATATGCCTTTTCCTCTCTCTTTTGAAATCTTTCTGCAAGCTCCGAGGATAACATTCCCATGCCACACACCCCCCAAATTACTGACTTGGTTCTAGGCTAACTTGCACCTGAGGCTGTAAGTTATCTGGGTCCAAGGATTTGCCTTTATCCACAGGAGACAGTGTTCTTTTTCTATCACCTCACCTACATCTGGTTTCAGGGCCTTCCTTTCAGTTTACTGGCAAAGACAAAGCTGAAGCAGGAGTTAAAAAAAGTCTGCCCTCTATCACCATTATACTATCAACCCCTTCCTCTCTCTAGAATTTTTCTTAACCAACAAACTAAGGGGCGTTTATCTGCTATTTTGTAGTCAGGATTATCCCCATTATACAGATTGACAGCCTGAAGCACTCAGGGGCCCTCCTTTTCGTGCCACATTAATCAGGAGGCTTTCCCCCACGTATTTTGGCTTGTTTATAATTCTATGACCTCCCTCCTCCTCTTATCAATCCAGGCTCCTCTCATTTGGCTCTAAAGCCTGCAGCATGGTAGCTGCAAGGTGGACCTCCAGATCCCTTGACTGGATAGCAGTCAGGGGAGAGGAGGTCCGAGTCCAGGAAGGTCTCAGGTCATAGGCTCATAAGGCCAGAGAGGACCCTGGGTAATGTCCAATACCTTAATTTGATAGAAAAGGAAACCGAGGGTGTGACCTTCAGAGAGGTGAAGTCAAAATAAAAGCAAATGTCAGAGCTCACATTAGAGCATAAGATTCCTCAAAGGGCAGGTAAAACAGAAAACCCAGCTGAGCCTCCTTTCTACATAATCAGTAACCAGTGGGATATGAAATGTGGCTCCGATACTGTAAGACTAGGAGTCCCTTAAGTACTTCATAGATACACAGATCTGCTAAGACACGAAGTGTCTCATTTCACAGTTAGTTTCGTTTTTAGGTTAATAATTCAGCCTCTGTGCCCAAACCTGGGCTACGCAGAGAAGGGTACCAAAAATGAAAAACAAACCGAAAAAATCCATAGCTGCTTCTCCATGGAAAGAGATTAAGATTTATTTGGAGGGAATAAGTATTGAGCATATAAATTACAATATGATACAGTAATGATGACTAGTAAGAAAAGAGATTTAAATTAATGCTATAGCTATTCAGAGAGAGAGAGGATTAAGAGCTGGGGTGGAGAGAAAGGGAGGTGGGTATGCCTTCTTTCCCAGCAGTGTCTCAACAGCCCTCTGCCTGATTTCTCTCTCTATAGAGCAAATCCTGCCTTCTACTTATCACAAGGATTCTGGGAAGACAGAACAGATAGAAATGTGCAGCCTTGGAGGAAAGTTCCTGGTATTACAATCACAAATGAAGGTGGAAGCCAACTACTGTCTACTGCAAAAACCCCAGCTCTACACGATGGCAAATAAGATCTTTCAACTTCATAACCTGGGTAAGGAGTAAGGTGATAATCCTTGCATTATGTAACTTTCAAGGAAAAGAAAACAAGAGTCAATATTATTTCCCAATATCATAGGCTTCAAAGGCCTAAGTCTTAGTTTTTGTACTCCCTACCCTTCCCTTCTTCTTAAGACTGGTACAATCAAAAGGTTCCATGAAATATTTTAAAAATACATAAAATGCGTATTTTCCAATTTTTGTTTTGATTGTTGACTAGATGTTTCAATATCGCAACTAAAACAGTTTCCACTGCATACATAGGTCGCCATGGGTGATTTCCACTGCCACGTGTTTAATTAAGATTGTATGGTTATCTGTACCTCAAAATTTTTCACAAAACAGAAAGGCAGATTTCACTGAAAACTTACCTAAAGTGAACAATGATTGAAATGGTTTGGAGAAAAACATATCAAAAGTCATTTGCAATGAAAATAAGTCAAAAAGGGGGGAGGCTGGGGAGATTCTTTTAAAAGCATCCCAGAGTGAGTAAAAGGCAGTAGAGGGATTTAATCCGATGCTGAGACCTCAGTTATCTGCAATAGAAGGCACTTTTTGCCTCACACATACAGGTACCACACTGGTCCAAGGAGGGTACAGAACCTTGCTCAAGCATCACAGCTAGTGAATAAGTGGCAGAGCTTAGAAAGAACCAAGTCTCTTGAGTCCAGAGCCTTTGTTCTGTTCAGGATTGCCGAGGTTTGAGGCATTTTTGGTTTCCTACAGCTCATCAATTCAAACTTGAAGCTTGCTTGTGAAAGGGAATTCCAAGGTGTGTGTCCAGAGATATTCTGGTCTCTAGAAAGCCCCGGACAAGTGGGCACTAGTGAACTGTATTCAGGGAGCTAGTCAGGGTCCCTTTTAAAGCATGCGTCACTCTGCTCTGTGGTGTCTGAATTGAAGGGTGAATGGCCTTAAATTGAAGGCATCATCTCTGCATGGAAGAGGGCTGTGTATCTGGATCCAGCACAGCATTAGGCACATAAAATACACTCGATTTGAAAAAACCTTGTAAACAAAACACTGGGATTAACATGATCATTTCTGTTCCAAGATGATGCAACAAATCATAGCTGTGCATACACATAGCTGTGGAAGATCCACATCAGAAGCTTCTAAGATTTAAGTTAACAAAGAAAGGCAACAGAGATATAAGCTTAGATTCCCAAATGTGGAATAAGGGACAAAGGTACAAACAATACTTCCTAACACCTCACAGAGAGGAAGGAAATGGCAGGTAAGTATATGTAAATCAAAGGGAAATAAAAAGCTGTCATCAGGGCTTTTAATCTTCTCATTGTACAACTGATTCACTTTAGCACAGTCAGAGCAACCTTTGTGCTACTCCCACTAGCTGAAAAATTTTGCTTTAGCTAAACTCAGAGTATCCAAGAGCCTGATTAGAGCTCTTCCAAGTACGTAAATTAATACTAGCAATGCCACAAAAATAAAACACTGCCCATCCACTTGTGCATACATCCGTCTTTTCAGCCATTATCCCAAGTCAACACAGCCCAATCTTTACCATGATTAGAACCACAAATACTGCCTGGATTGGCAGGTTTTTACGATCAATCTTTCACTTTTTTTGTGAATAATTTTCTCAGAAGTAATTTAAATCTAATGTGTATAGTTTTACCAAATTTGCTGTTTTTTAAAAATCTTTTTATATAGTTCATCTCTCCAGTGTCACTGTGAACATTTTAGGGTAGCACAAGGTTGTCCTGGCAGTAGGTTGATGAAACCCAAAACTGGGTTTTCTAACTCTAAATCTAGGATCTTTCTACTTTCTTTTCAAGAAAAGCCAGGCTTCTTCTATCCCAGGCCACAGACTGGCCCCAATTACCCCAAGCAATGATCCCACAGATGTAAGCCTGAGAGAAAGCCTGCACCCAATCAAGCCACTGCCACCACTGGAAAAGCAAGGTCAGGAGCAGACCCCACTGCAAGTGGGGCATGACTTCTACATCGTGAAAATAGCCTGCACTTGGATCCACTGCCTAGATACAGGCTCCTAATCGCTCCTAGTTGCGTAAATTTCAGGGCCCTTGGGGCTACTCAGTGTAGCTAAAATTCTTAACTACACAAAAGGGAGTTGGATATTTTGGTGTAATAGAAAGAGGATACCCAACACTCTTTTTTTTTTTTTTTTTTTTTTTTAAAGATTTATTTATTGACTGATTGATTGCTATGTTGGGTCTTCGTTTCTGTGGAAGGGCTTTCTCTAGTTGCGGCAAGCGGGGGCCACTCTTCATCGCGGTGCGCGGGCCTCTCACTGTCGCGGCCTCTCTTGTTGCGGAGCACAGGCTCCAGACGCGCAGGCTCAGTAATTGCGGCTCACGGGCCCAGTTGCTCCGCGGCATGTGGGATCTTCCCAGACCAGGGCTCGAACCCGTGTCCCCTGCATTAGCAGGCAGACTCTCAACCACCGCGCCACCAGGGAAGCCCCCCAACACTCTTGACAAGCCCTACAGTCTTGGGTTCATATTCCAACTCTATAACTGAGTCACTTTCTGAACCTCAGTTTCCTCAACAGGTAAAGAGAGGTGTAACACCTCCTCTCAGAGTCATTGTTAAGCAAAACGCCCAGTTCAGTGCCTGGCAAACAGTGGAGACTCAACAAGGTTGGTCTACTTCCTACTGAATTCTCTGCTCAGAATATTTTCTTGCTTGTTCTCTGCATTACTGGGTCAAAAGCTACTTCTAATAAACCTCCTGAATAGCCTAACCAAGTATGATCCTACTACTGTATAGTTTATTAAAATCATCTCTCTGTATGTGCGTGGTTCTGATAATGTTTGATATCTCAAATTTAATCTTGCTACTCAATGTGTGATCTGCAGACCAGCAGCCTCAGCATTACCTAGAAGTCTGTGTGAAATGCAGAATCTCAGGCCCCACCCCAGACCTACTGAATCAGAATTTATGAGACCCCCACGTGATATGTTTACATCTTAAAGTTTGAGAAACACTGCCTATAACATACTTTGACATTCAATAAACCAGAGCCTACGGACACTCTAAGGAATCCGCTATGGCACTTTTGCTGCTGGTGATGCTCTATGAATCTTTATTCAAGTAGAAAGCAACCACTGACTAAGGCATTTTCACTGGAAGGACAGGAGAACTGTACATTTCTTTCTTTGTGTTTCTGAGTTAAGAAAAAGAAGATGCACTAAGTACACTAGCCTTAAGGCAATATTTAAATCTCCTATGTTCACGCGATCTTTGTATACGTAATGAGTGCTCTGAGTATAATTAGTAATATGAGCTTTCTGATTATATGTAAACTAACAAATAACAGGAAGGATACTTCCAACGTAGTAACTTCTGGTTTCTAGGATGTAACACATATCAGATTGATTAGAAATAAGCTTCCACAAATTGGATGTTCTCAACACAGGATGATAAAGTTCTAAAGCGTGTCTTTGTTTCTAACGTACACTGTGATTCTGTATATGTGCCTCCCCCAACCATCAACTTTCTGAATTATTTTTTAGTTCTTTCCAGTTATATATGAAAGTACAATTTTTAAATGCTCCTGAAAGTAAAATTTATGACCCAAATTCCTAAAATGAATCACCAAATGCTGGATATGGGAGGCTGGTAACTCTGTGTATCAGGAAACAAAAACCAATCTGAGTGAGTCATCTCTGTGATCACAGATAACACAGCCACAGCCAGGGCTTGGCGCAAACAAATGGCTACAGCAATCACACACCAGAATCTTGTGTCTAATGGTTTCTCACATTAAAATGCATCAGTCAGCTCTGTGAAACCAGGAAGTGGGACCCAGGACACCACATAAATAACAAGTACACTCTCTTGAGTTGGTTATATTTTATCCTTCTGCTGTATTTCAATTTTTGGTAGATACATAAAAATGAAGGTGCTGTTTTGTCAAGAGGTAAGCAGAAAGGTAAAAGCTAACTAATATCACAGGGTTTCTGAAATATTTCATAAGAAAATTTCAATACTTTTTGGAGGCCTGTTTATTGAGGCCTTTGATCCAAAATGAAAAAGGTGATCAGAAGCTGGCGAATGCCTCAAAGAAATGTAACAAGAAGAAGTGGTAATAGGCTGTAGAAGCAGAAAAGCCTGTTATCATTTGATTCCATGTGTAACCTTTATGCATGGCTTTTTCTCAGGTACTCCAAGCTTGAAAGGGAAGATGAGTGGGAAGTGAACTCGTGCTACACAGCATTGCCATCTAGATGTTGCCCCTTGCAACCACCAGCAAACTCCCCCAGAGTGAAGGGCCAGGTGTCCTCTTGAACCCCTGGACAGGGGATATATGCCAGACCCGAGCCTGCCCCATGCTGGCCAGGCTCAACACAGGGATAATGCAAACACCCAGGCTATGTTTATCAAAAGGGGGTATCTCCTATCAACACCACACACCCATTAGCAGGCAGGACTCCCAGAAAACACTACTTAAACAGTAGATATGAGCTCCTAAACCCACCATCTGAAACACTGGAGACCAGCTGGGGGCAATGGCAATACTCCCAGGCCCCTGCCTTCACAAGAACCCTCCCAAAGTTAAAAAAAAAAAAAAAATCTATTATTTCTGAAATAGGAACAGGATTAAATAGCCCCATAAAGCCCCCATGCCCACTCCCATTATTTCCATGAGGCATACACTACCTCATGATGAAGGGAATAAAAGGTGCCATGCTGAGAGCAGAACAGGTGCCATCCATCGGGGAAGGGTAGAGCCTCCCCAACACCAAAAGTAAGAGAAACATGCTGGGATGATGGTTTAGTTCTCCTGTATCACTGGAAAAAAAAAAAAATTATTGTACATAAAAGGTTTAAAACTTTAGGCAAAGCACTATCTTCCAACGTTTTTCTCATTAAGTAATTATGTACTGATATATAAAGTGAGACTCCATGATCAGCAATAATTTTCCGTTTTGCGTTTTTTCCTCCATTCACTTCATATTTTCTTAGTGTGCAAATGAGGAAGAACTACTGGCAAAGCCATGGATTGGGCTTTTGCACAGGATTCTCTTCTCAAAGCATATTATTTGATAATTCGAGTCTGCTGTTTTGATTTCAGCTGTTCAGACAGTAGAGAGGTGTCTATTCCAGAGTATGAAACGTGAAACTTTCAACATCCAAATGTACTTAAGAAAGCGTGAACAGTCACTTACTAGGGCCAGAAAAGCCTGTCTGCACAAATTACTAATGTGAAGAAATGTATCACAAACAGAAGTAAAATTCATTGATGCGATTTTATTTTCTCATTACAGACAATTGGTATAAATTCATGCCAAGTGCAAAAACTGCTAAAAGAATAAAATGGTCCATGCTCTAAGATGTCGATTCTAAAAATTACACTACCAGCCACAGAATGTGATTGAAAAGACAATGGTGAACTTTTTTATCTGTTCTGATCAGACTGGAAGCCCTCTTAATAGCATTATTTTGTGTTTCCAGGGTCACTGGCCATCTGCACTCAAGGAGAATAGTACCATTTCTGATCACAAGTGACCAGATTAGTCAGCTGCAACAGGCCAGTGATAAAAAAAATGACAGGTGCGTGTTAAAGCAAACTCAATATGTAAACACACAGATTTTGAATATAAGAGGAAGAAAATTATTCTTAGAAGAAATCACCATGTGCTTCTAAAAACCTAACTCCTATAAAACACTAAAAACTTTAAAAATAGGATTTTTAAAATGTAAAATATAATATAAAACCTGGATTTTATACAACCTTTCAGGCACATATCTACTACAGAGTGTCAGGCGACATGATGTATTTAATAAAGAAGCACTTTAAAAAAAATCCATCTATGTTTACAAGGAAGAAGCTGATTAAAAACTGCTGCCTGGAGGGAAAAATCTTGAAGTAATTCACATCCTTGATTTCACTTTGCCCCACCCTATTCTCTTCTTACCTGTCTACGGTATTGGCTACAGTTTCCAACTGTTTGAGAAGAAAGGGATAGAGTTCGGGGAAACGAGAGAAAAATTCACTCCCTGTCATTCTGTGGAGAGAGAAAAAGAGATAAATTACTATCATTTATTTCTTCTGATTTGATAATAAAGCCTTTTTATTTATTTACTTTTCTAAAGAATGACAACGCAGATCATTTGAAGATTTAATGAAATAAAGTTAAGAACAAAACTCACATCTGAAGAATTTAACAATCAATAGAAACAACACATTTAATTTGGATTTTGGAAATGCTCTTAACGCATGGAATTTTATCTCAAAATTTAAGATTACATATACTTACAAGTATTTAATACTAACTTCTGACAGCGAAGAAATATGCAATTTGTGAAAATGCCAAGTTTCCACAATTGATTTGGACTATGAGTATTGTCGGCACCTGGCGGACTGAGACTGACTCAGCGTCAGTAGGAGGGGCAGCGTCAGTACGAAGGGCAGCGTCAGTACTGAGGGCAGCGTCAGTGGTAAGGGCAGCGTAAGTACTAAGGGCAGCGTCAGTAGTAAGGGCAGCGTCAGTAGTAAGGGCAAATGTAAAACAAGGTTTCTCGAAGTCGGCACCAATGGCAGCTTGGATGAGCTTCTCTTTGTTGTGGAGGCCGTCCTGTGCATTGTAGAGGGTTTAGCAGCCTCCACAGCTTCTACCCACTAGATACCAGTAGCTCAACACCCCCTCCTCCCACCAGCTGACAACCAAAAATATCTCTGGATGTTGCCAAATGTACCCTGAGAGGGAAAAAAAGGTTCCCAGCTGAGACCCACTGGTCTGGAGCACGGTTATCAGAAGACATGGCACGTGAAGTTCTGGAGCGCCAATCTGAGAGGGCTACCTTTTCCCTCTTTATAAATACTGCCCCCTGAACTCTGACAAGATTCTGAAAATTGGTCCTCAAACTGTACAACCGACAAAAAAGCTCAAGCTAAACATAGCGTTTGGTGTTAAGTACTGTCTCCAAAACTATTAAAGAATTACTCTGAAGGGGTAACATAAATATTCCCCAACTTGCCCTTCTTAGCAACTCTAGATGCATGCTCCTATTAATGAAGACCCAAAATATCATTGTTTAAAAATTGGGGTATAAAAAAATTGGGGTGTATTTCACACACAGTGAAATGCTCAAACCTTAAGTGTACCATTCAATCAATTTTCACAAATGCATACACTCACGTAATCCAACCCTATGAAGCCTCAGTAAATTTCCATCATCCCAGAAAGTTCCCTTGTGCCCCTTTCCCAGTCAATTCTGAATCCCCAAAGCAACCATGATTTGATTTCTATCGCCACAATTTGGTTTTGTCTATTTCAGAATTTCATATAAATGTAATAATGCATTACATAACTTTTTGTGTCTGGCTTTTTTCACTCAGCATAAAGTTTATGAGATTCATTCATGTTATTCAACATATCAATAGTTTGATTCTTTTTGAATATACAAGGTTGTTTATCCATTCTTCCCTTGACAGACAGGGACTGTTTGCATTTGTTGGCTTTCATGAATAAAGCTGCTATGAACATTCTTACACAAGGTTTTTTGTGGACACGTTTTAATTTTTCTTAGATAAATACCTGATAATAAAACTGAACTATGTTTAACATTTTAGAAAACTGTTTTCCAAAATAGTTATAGCATTTTACACTCCCAACAACAAATAAGCATTCTAGTGGCTCTATATCCCTTCCAACATTTGCTGTTGTCTTTTTTTCCATTTTAGCCATCCTGTGGGTATGTAGTGGTATTTCCCCATGATTTTGGAGAGAAGTGATTACTTTTGTTTGTTGCATACTTTTTAAACCTTACCACACTTTATAAATTTTCTTCTGTACCTATTTCATATTCAGTAAGATCAAATTTTTTAAAAAGTCCTTACTCCATCGCAAGTTACAGATTTATTGAACATTTACTGGACATTTTATGTAAAATATGCTCATTTCCTTTTCGTACTTATTAGATATTTTTATGGAAAAAATTAATAAATATTATAAGAAACACACTAGACTGCCCAGTGCCTCTCCTCATAGAAAACTATGCAAAAGTATCTTAGATTTCTCTTTTAAAAAATTCAGTGCATTCAAGTACTTACTTTTTGTTTGACTTTTTTCCCCCAACAAATATGTATATTACATATACTGCTGTGCACCTTGATTTTTTTTCATCTAAACTATATCTACAAAGTCATTCAATATCAGGCACCCTGAACTATTTCTTTCCATTTAATGGCTGCAGAGTAAACCACATTATGGTTGAGTGTAACTGATTTAATCCCTAATGGTTAGGGCTTTGGGTTGTTACCAGTCTCTTGCTGTTACAAAGGATAACATGTATAAACTTCGTCGTTAATAAATTGCAAACCTGGGCTTTGCAAGGTCAACGTTTTATTGAGGGGGAAGACAAAACAATTCCGCTACAGGCTATGTTACATTCTTTACCACCTCCAAGCAAAACTGGTCAAGAATATCAGCTTCCATTTTTAGTGGAGTCACTTAAAGATAAAACTGTAAGAGTTCAGTACTGGGATCCCTGAGTACATTTGCTCATACAGAACATCTCCATCTACACAACAAAGCCTGGTGGATATCTCTTCTCAAGGAATTAGTCACTAATTTCCAGGGGAGTAAGTCATTCCTTAATGGCCTGATATCTCTTGGTGGAGTAACAAAGACAAGCATTCTCACTTAAGTAGACCATATGGTTGTTATCACCATCATCTAGAAATTGCCTTGATAAATAACTGGCTCTGCTGACCATGATAATGCCAGAGAAAAGGGCTGAGGAGCTACTATTCTAAAATTAAAGCCTTTTTTTTTTTTTTGGCTGCACCGCGCAGCTTGCAGGATCTTAGCTCCCCAACTAAGGATCGAACCCAGGACTTCATGACAAGAGAAAGCAGAAAACATAGGATGACATACGATTTTTTAGAAATCTGAATGCCAGACTAGACAGATTCACCTGTCTTACAGGCATTGAAAGTATCTGAATAGGAGAGAGAGGTGACAAGAGCAGACAGACTAGAGAGAGTAGAAATGTGCTGACCCCATGGACATTCACTAAATGTGTACCTTTTCACCTCAACTACAGCATTAATATTTATAGGCATCTATACTTCCCTGCATCTCTCTTGATACACAGCACAATACTATGTACATGTTGGTTGACTGGTAAATATTTTGGCAATGAATGAATAAGTAATATTAGCCGCAGAGGAAAAAAAATTCTAATATAGTTGACCTCAGACCTATGCCTTATGCCTTTTTTCTTCTCTCAGTGACTGGTACCCACCCAACTGACACTTAACTACTCACCCAACTTGCCAAGCCTGGAACTCCCAGTGCACCCAGTCAACAGGCAAATCTTGCTGCTTCTACCTCCAGAGTATCTGTTCAGTCTATTTCCCACCATCCCCACTACTTACAAGTCTGACCGCCATTATTTCTTGCCTAGATGCTATGTCAGCCTCTCACTTGATCTCTTTGCCTCAGAGCTTCCCCCTCTGTAACTCTCTGTTGTGATAAGAATCCTCTCTTTAAAATACAAAGCTAATCATGCGACATTATGAGATTAATGGCTCCCTACTGCTTTTTGGACAGTCTAAACTCTTTAGCCTGATTTTCAAAGTTCTGCTTAATCTGACTCACTTGTAAAGCTATCTCTTGCCTCTCCACCTTCAAACGAAGCCATGCAGAGTTTCTTTTGGTTCTTTCAACATTACATGCTCTTTCTAGTCTCCAGATGTTGGCAAATATACTTTCTACTAGGAACACTTCTGCCCTCGCCCACCCCAGACTGACTCCAAATAATCCTTCAACTTGGGGCTTAGGCCAGCTTCTTCCAGGACACCTTCCCTGATGTTGCAAATGTGGGTTAGGTGCCTGACATTGGTCTTACACTATAACCTACAATCTCCCCATCATAGCACTTATAGCACTTCATACATAGAACTTCCAATTTACTTATTTCTCCCACTGATTACATGTTCTGCACAGGCAGAGACTAACTATATCTATCTTATTTCTCCATATTATCTCAGGTACTAAGTATGACGCTCAGTTCACAGCTGGTGCTTAATAAACAGTTGCTGAGTGAATGAAGCTAGACGAAAGAGTCCTTGACAAAGTCAAGGAGAAAAGGAATTATGACTAAGATGGTAACAAATTAATAATTTCTTAAAGTGCATCCTTAGCTATATCTAAGGACATTCAGAATCATCATCTGAATCAATAAATTGAGTATCTTGCCAGGGCTCGAAATGTTCTTAAACACAAATATACAAAGCTCATCTCCCTGGTTTGCAAACAGTTTGATTCTAGCTCCCCCAAATAAGCCAACAGGCTGATATGTTACCTCCCCAGATACAGCAAGCCCTGGGGGTAAATTCACCAGTGACAGGCATTTCAAACCTGTTTATCTACGTGGCCAAAAACTAGCCCAGCAACTTTACAGGAAACAAGAGAAATGATAAAAAGGAAAAACTGAACCTCTGTAAGTTCAAGCTCCTAGGAAGACAAAGGAGACCAGCAAAAACTCTGAATGGGATAGAACAGACAGACACAGGAGAAAACAAACAAGCCAGGACAGAGAGTGAGAATAAGCAGCTTTAACCTTGGAACTGTCAGACTACACAAAAGGTGAGTTATTCCCTCCCCCACCAGGTAAGAATTATGCAGGCACAACCGATGAGAGGCTCTTGGGGGAAACACAGAAGCTGCCTGAAGAAATCCACTTGCCTTGCACCAAGAACAAGGAACACAGAGTGGCTGTGATCTCCACCAAGGCGCTCCTCGGCCTGCCATGTTCAGTGCTGGACTCCCCCAGAGCCCAGCCGGGGCCGAGAACAGAGTAGGCTAGCAAGAGAGGTTTACTGAATGAAAGAAAATGCTTGCCTGGAACCATTTTGCTTTATTTTAAAAGCGATTTTAAATGTATTCTAGCACTTCTTATTTATCGAGAAAAAAATTAGATAATAAAGAACACTGCAAAGAAAAATCTAAAAATCACCACAAACACACTACCCAAAGATAGCTACCAGTCTGTTCTGAGGTCTGTCTATACCTTTCTCCTCCTTATATACTGCTCTATAATCTGTTGTTTACACTTCACAATATATCAAGAACACTGTTTGTATCAATCTGAACCCATTTTAATGTAGTAGCCTGTGTGTGGTACACTCTCTGTGCCTCTCCTATGCTTGAACATAGGTTTGGGGCACTAATCCAGACACCATCCAGAGCAACTCATCCCGTTTTAGCTAAGCTGTGTGGGGGAAAGCAGCCCTAATCCAGCCACATTCGGCGCTGCCCTTTTGTCTGCACATTCCACATCTAATCTTGGTAATGCCAAGAGAGTCTAGTTTTTGAGAGCATCTGGGCTTTGGTCATTTTGGTAGTCTGTGAATCCACCCTGCCATCTAACAGCCTAGAGGAACCTTCAATTGAATCAAGGTTCTATTTCTCTTAGAGATCTGTATCCTAAGATTGGCCACACATATGAAAAGTTGAAATGCCAGAAGCACATGCTTCTGAGTTTCACAAAAGTATCAGGATGAAAACTATCATGCAAAGAAAAGAAGCACTTAGGGAAATGTGTTAAAAGTAAAAATAAGGTATATCCACCCCCAATTCCTACATACATACCCCCTATCATTCTCAATCATCTCAGGAACAGGGATCAACAGAGTAATGTACAGAGGTATAAAAAGAGAAAGCTAGCAAGGGCAAGCAAAAACATGCAGGAGTAAGGAAGTACATAGTAAACAGCAGCAAAGGCAGAGTTTGTGCCTGGTTTTAAAAAAAACAGGACTTATTCAAAGGCCATGGAGAAAACACCATAAAACTGGTCATTAGATGGAAACAAATGATGAAGGCAAAAGCCTGGAGGTTTTCAGTCTGTATTTGAAATGGGAACCCAATAAACTATTAAAACCTAGCTACTCCCCAGATTCTGGCCTATAAAACCACCCCAGAGGAGAGAAATCAGCTAAGGGCCTATGTCTCCTTGCCACGGTGATTGCTGATAAAAACAGCAAGCTCATCTTAAGAAAAACAGTGCTCCCAAATGCAAACAAACCTACAAAGAAGACAAAGCACACACACACACATTTCAAAGGATGATCAAATGCAAACTCATAAAATAGAAAAAACTAATAAAAAAGAAATCTGGATTTGGACTCCCACCAGGAGAACCATGTCTGACTCCATTTCTAGAATCCTCTCTCTACCTCTGACTGGGGCTGACACCAGAATTTCTCCCTAGAGTACTAATAATTAAGCAAGAATAAGTGACTGGACAAAAGGGATGTCAGGGGTCCCAGGGTCAGAATCTTATACTCAAGAAGCACTTGTAATCACTGTGATGGGTCCACCAGGAAGTCCTGTTACTAAATTTCAGGCAAATGGTATAGGAAGTTAAAGGAAAGGCATCTTTTTCAGGGCCTCCGTTCTAAGGGGACTGACTCTGACCAGGTCTCCTGCCAGTCTCATCTCCCTTCTTAACCTCTGTAGATAGCCATGAAATTCTTGGCCACGTCGAATGTTTTTCTAATTCTTCCCTTCAGGAACTGCTTTTCAGGTGGAGAATCTTCCAAATCACAAAACCAGCCATCACTATACTATACCCAGGGAGGGAAGTTAAAGGTCTTGGTTCTGGAAGTGCCCTGCCCTTCCCCATGTGAAATCACTAGCCAGGAGTGAGCTGGGAAATAGAGTTCCACTCCTTACCCAGCCAGTTGGTCAGTAAGCATGCATCTCTTGAATTCCTCATGTGTGCAAGGTCCCATTCTAGTAGCTTATATTGGATTTTTTTACATCAGAAATTTTTTTCTTAGAAAATGTTTCTTACTGAATCTCCTTACATATAAAATCTCAGAATCAGTCTATCTGGGTTAATTCAATAATCATTTTCTAAACAGTTTGTGGTAGACTGTTTCCAAAGATGGCCGACAACAGTTCCTACTGCCCTATATGTGCAGGCCTCCTTCCCTTCAGGAGGTAGGGTCTATCTCCTTTCCCCTGGACTCTAGTCTAGCCCTGTGCCTTCTCTGATCAACAGGAGGTAGTGGAAGTGCCTTAGGCTCCACAAAGCAAGGCAGCTTCTGTATTCACTGTCTTGAGGATGTGACTACTCTGCTAGAGAGGCCCCTCTAGCCCCCAGCCCCCAGCCATTTATGCCCCCAGTTGACATCTCAGATGAATGCTTCCACTTGAGTGATCCCAGATGACACCACACAGTAAAGAAGAACCACCCAGCTGAACCCAGCCAACCCACAGAATTGTGAGAAATAAAAAACTATTGTTATTTTAAGCCACTAAATTTGGGGGTGTTTGTTATGCAGCAATAGGTAACTGAAGCACAGTTATAACATTCAAGGCACTGAGTTATACTCTGTGGAAAAGGTAATATGCTAAATAAAAGGGACCCTGATAACAAGGAACCCACAATTTAACTCTCACAGCTCTGGAGGCCAGAAATCTGAAATCAGTATCAACAGTCCAAAATCAAAGAGTCAGTGAGGCACCTCCAGAGACTCTAGGGGAGAATACAATCCTTAACCTCTTCTAGTTTTGGGTGGCTGCTGGCATTCTTTGCCTGTAGCTCCATTACTCCAATCTCGGCCTCTGTGGTCACACTGCTTTCTCTGTCTCTCAAATCTCCCGTCTCCCTCTTATCAGTGATTACATTATCCCAACCAAATAATCCAAGATAATCTCCCCATCAAAAGATCCTTAATTTAATCACATCTCCAAAGACCCCCTTTGCTTACAAGGTAACATTTACAGGTTCTGGGGGGGCCATTATCTGCCTAGCACAACTGTGAAAACATAAGAGTTAAGTCACTAAGGGCAAGAATGAACATAACTGGTTTATTCCAAGCCAGTTGTTTTCCAAATCTTTAAAGCAATGGACCACTTTTTTCAACTATAATCTAAACATTTAAAACTTAAAAAAAAAAAAAAATCAACAACAAACTAGAACTGTTCTGGTTGAAGCAGGGTTGAGGTGAGGGATCATCAGTTTGGTCTCCATCTTATCCTTTGCAAGCGCAGGCTCTGATACACCTATGTGAGCTCAAGAGTCACAGTTTAGAGAGTGAAGGCTTTGGAAGACAAAGTGAAACTCAGACATCTGTCCACACTCCCTACCTCTTTACTTCCTTTTACTCCCATCTTTTCAAACCTCTCTAGTTAAAAAAGCACACTCCATCTGTCCCTACAATAATGATTTCATCTTCTTCATAACACTAATAGTTACTGCTGTTTATTAAAACATGTCCCAAGTCTGTCTCCTCTCACTAGGAAGTTAGATCCTTAGACTAAAAATTCTTATTTCATCTCTAACCTCAACACCTAGAATGGTGCTAGTACATGGGACACTCACTAAATATCTGCTGGCTTCTTACTGTTTTCTTAGAACTCCCTGCACAAATCTTGCCCCAGAAAAGGATGGGCTGTCTTCTTTTCAACCATAGGGGTCCATTCCCCAACAGTCTGACTCTAAAAATATGTACAGGATTAAAAAACTCTTATTTGGTAATTCTAAAGAGTATCATACAGGTATTAAAATCCTAGTCAAGCAAATGCACTAAACATGCAAACAGTTCAAACAGTGCTGAACTGGCCTCATTCTCATCCAAAATTCCAGCAAGAAATCACCTAGAAATTTCTTTTTTACTCATTAACAGTTAATAGACTAATTTAGCAAAAGGTCCAATATTTCAGAATAAAAGCTTTTTGGTTTCTGTCCCTGTGTATACTTTCATTCAATTAATTTTTTCAAGATCCTACTCTAAACCTTATAGACATTTTCATTAAGGCTAATATTAATTTGCCAATTCTTATTACTAAAGTGAGGGGAAGGTGCCAACAAGAGTTCCAGACTTCAAGGAAAATATTAGAATGAGAAGGACCCTCAGAGAGGTCTACTACTCTAATCGCTTAATTTTCCAGATGAGGAAACCAGTGCCCAGAAGAATTACGTTGAGTCTCCCAAGATCAAAATACAAGCTGGGGGGAAAGTGCACAACTAGAACCCAACTGTCTTGTTTCCCAATCTAGCCACTAGATTTTTCAGGGTTTCCTATTACACAGGTAATCCAACCATCCTGTGCCAGGCATCTGCTTAACGAGCAGAGGACACTATGGCCCAGATAGGCCAGTTTTCAAAGGAGTTCATATCCTCATTATTGGATCAGATAGCAATCTCTCCACTGCTGTCAATCAGCCCTGGTCAACTTAGATTAAGATTCCCTACCTGAGCTTCCACTTCCATACACTGAGCCTGGCCCACCCACTGACTTTAAAGGGAATAGATGAGCAGGCAACCCGCCAGCTCAACTAAACTTCAAAAATCTATCCATCTGCTCTTACAAAGCATTTTCAGAGATCACTGGACCACAGACATTCCATTTGATCTAATAGTCTCAAGTCTCTCCTATATTCAAATTAAGAAAATCTTACTAATACACTACAACTCTTAACCATTCTCCCCACCACAACCGCCCCCCCCCCCAAAAAAACACTAAAAACAAAAATACAACGGAAAAAAACCTCTAAATCTCATGCAAATCAAACCAGAAAAGAGAGTGTATATGCTTGTTCTTATTCAGGCTCAAGGCTTCCTTCTCCCTAGTGAATCCATGGTTTTTTGTAAGTTTATACTCAGGCCAAGGCTTATTTACAGGGAAAACAAAAACAAAAACAAAAACAGAAAAATCACGGAGTCACCAGGCAAATGTTACATTCCCAATAAATACACAACGCTGTCCATAATGAGGTATGATGTGATGTCTGATGTACATTTTCCCAAATTCACAGCTAGAAGAAATAAGACTCAGAAATCAAAGTGTGATTTCTTCTGCTGTATGGATAAGAGTCTCCACTTAGTGGATGTCCATCTTAGACTGCAGGATTTAGTCTTCTCTCTGAACAACTGCCTGGAAGTAATCAAAAAAATGGGATAATTTTCAACAGATTGGCTGGATCTCCAGACGAAGAGGAAAAGCCAGCGTTTGGCAGAGTTGTGAAAAGAACATTTTGGACATCTTCGCCATTTATTTTTTGGAGAGCCAGAAAACTAATCGGGAATAAGTATAACTCATTATTGTTATTATTATTTAAAACCCTAACCTCTGGCTCCTGGGTTTGGCAGCTGGAAGCATGTTGGTTTCTGTAGAAATGCAAATGAAATTTATTAAATTAGACATTCCAGGATCAGGGTTCTTGTTTGGTATTCTCACGAATGCTGTTTTTTTAAAGTACTCTCAAGTAAGTAGGCTGCCATCTCTTCACAGACTCTGGAAAGCCATCTGCTTGGCCCTGAGAGCAGCCTGTACATTGAGATCACACAGAGGCAGACTTTCAACACGGCTGGGAGCCATTCCCTTCCATGCGTGTTTCCCCTTAACAGCCAGACCCCAAATCCTTCAAAGGCTGAGGCTGTGTTTGCTACTTCAACTGTATCTCCTACAGCACCTAGGAGAAGAGACAGACATAGCATGCACTGCTTACATTTTCAAAAATAAATTAAGGAATAAATCGTGTCTCTTTTCTAACCCTCTTTTTAGTTATATTCTATTAATTATCAATATAATTAATATACACTCATTTAAAAAACCCTAGACGAGTTAGTAGTAAAAGAAATTTCACAGTGGCCCATTCTAGACCTTTTCTATACATGTATAAAAACATTGAAATTAAACATATGATACACACAGTTGTTTTGGAGGAGTAGCAAACATAGGTGTGTGTGTTAAATATTGTTCAGCAACTCGCTTTTTAAAAAGTATTTAGGTGCTTTACTCATTTATGTTCTGTAAGTAGAAAGAGAAAAATCAAGTTTTCCTTGTCCTTAATTTTAAAAAATGTTTCGAATAAAAGTATATTCTTATTATTTTATCTCTGTATTTGATCGATAATCTAGCTGACTACAAAATAAAAGGAAGGAAATCATACTCCATCAGAATGTTGAAGGTATCTCTCATATCTTCTAAGTCTTTTGCCATTTTGATCCTTAATTCTCCACATGTGAACTGTTGTTTGTTTTGTGTTTTTTTTTTAACTCTACAAAATTTTAGAAATTCCATGATGATGTGCCTTGGTGTGGATCATTTTTCATTCATTATACGAGAATTTGTACCCTTTAGTTCTAGGAAATTTTCCTGTGCTATTTCTTTGACAATTTCCTGCCCTCACTTTGCTCTGCTCTCCCTTTTGAACTCCTTTAAGTTGGATATTGAACCGCTTGAAATAAACTTCTAATTTTCACATTTTTTTTCTTTCCCACATTCCATCTCTCTTGATCTCTTTAGTTTTTGCCCCTGAAAGGGTTCTTTTACTCCGTCTTCCATCCTACGTTTTGAAATTTTATTTGAGTTATCATATTTTCTTAATTTCCTACAGCTCCCTCCCTCCCTCCTTCCCTCCCTCCCTTCTTTCCTTCCCTTTTCTTTCTTCCCTTCTTCCTTCCTTCCTTTTTTTGGCCACGCCACACAGCATGCCGGATCTTAGTTCCCCGACGAGGGATCGAACTCGTGCCCCCTGCAGTGGAAGCGTGGAGTCCTAACCACTGGACTGCCGGGGAAGGCCCCTTACAAGTGCTTTCTTATTCAGGTGGCTCTTTTAAAAATACCATCCTGTTCTTATTTCATGTAATCAATTTTATCCCATTTCCCTGAGAAGGTTAATTTACCTTTTTTTCATTTTAAGCTTTCTTCTGGTCCCTATACTAGATCTGCTTCTATTCAATTCCTTTTTTGCTTTTTTTAAAATCTCTCTTCTTCTTCTAATACTGATTATAAATTTTAGGTGGCAGCTGTTTCTTGGAATGACTGTGGTACTTGTCTCCCTGTTGCACAAACACACACATTCCAATGCAAAGAATAATTCTATCAGTTAAAAACATGAAGTTCCACAATGTGTCAAACAGGGTTTAGAAAACAGGCCAACAAGAAGGCAGCACAATGAAGACCACCCTGAACAAGCAATATAGCAGAAAGGTATTTTATTCAAAGGATGGTTTCTGGTTTTCTTTTCTCTGCAGAAGCTTTTCATCATGTGAATCTAAAGAACACCATTCTAAATGCAAAATGTTCTACATAAAAGATTTTTCCCTTCTTTCCAATTTGGCTGTGACTCTAAAGAAACAGAGACACAATAGTTACTAAGGAGGCAGGAAATCCTTCCAGTTAACCAACTTTTACATACTGTTCCTTATGGTCAAAATGGTGACCACACTGTGGTAACTCTTTTTGACTTTATGACCTTATTACTAAGACCGCCAATTACAGTCATCGTTATTTGAGCAGAGGAACTGCTTGAATGCCAAAAGACTGCTCTACAGTACTATTTAACCTTTCCCAACAGAGACTCATTGAAAATGGGAGCTTGGTAAAATGTTTCACCTAACCTTGCAAAGATACTTCCCAGTAAATATTTGAAGGATATAAATACCTCCAAGTAAAGTCTTAAAAATGTGTAAAACTCACAAATGTTAAGCCAAATACCCATCTTAATTATATAATCACATAGAAAGTAAAATAATGCCATGAGTTCAGACAAAGGAAAAAATATGACATATAAACTAAGGCAGTTCAAATATTACTTATCTGCCTATATTAAGCCTATTTTCAAAGGCAAAATATTTTTACATAATATACACAACATTTTATTTTAGAAAAGGCTTCTACTACATCATGGGTTAAAATTTGAAACCATGTTCCATAGATTATTTATTCTGTGGTGGAGTGGAAATGAGGAAACACAATGCAGAGAAAGAGCAAAGGTTTGGAATCAGCCAGACCAGAGGAGGATTACTTATTGGCAGTGTAACTAACTTTGGGTGATTTATCCAACCTTGCTGAGTACCTTTCCACTTAGTTTTCTATGAAATGGGAATAATAGTGCCTACTCTGTGGATTTACTGTGAGAAATGAGATAATACATGGACAAATCTAACACTGTACCTTCTCATCCAATTACACATGCATTGTTCTTTGGCCTTGGCTCCTGCTACCCAGCCCTCTTTGTTCCCCTCCCCACTTTAATAAAAGATGAGATGAAAGGAATAGAGAGGAGATTGGTACAAATTACCATTAAGGTCAACACACTCTGAGATTCTAAGATCTAAGAGTACCAGAGAACACAAGTCACTTTCAGTCTTGCCATACAAATAGCTTTTAAAAATACATGAAGTGCCGCATTGAAAACATGAGTAAAATGTGGGTTTGGCACAAAAAATTTTACTTAGTATTCTGAATATATTAACACCTATACTTTGCAGTAATCATACACCAAACTATAAATGTAAGAGTCAAAGGCCAGGAAGACAGCTATAAAGTGGGATGGATGGATCCATATTGGTAGAAAAAAACATGGTTAGGGCATCCAAACACAAACACACACACACACACACACACACACACACACACACGATGGATATGAGACAATAAAAATGATGGTATACAAGGCTGCTCTCACATTCTTCCACTCACATATGCTAAGAAAACAGTATTTGTTGTTGTATTTTTTTTAAGGCTTTCATAGAGCTTACTTTCTTTTCTTTAAAAAATAAATTTATTTATTTATTTTTGGCTGCGTTGGGTCTTCGTTGCTGCACGTGGGCTTTCTCTAGTTGCTGGGAGCAGGGACTACTCTTCGTTGCGGTGCGCAGGCTTCTCATTGCAGTGGCTTCCCTTGTAGCAGAGCACAGGCTCTAGGCACACGGGCTTCAGTAGTTGTGGCACGCGGGCTCAGTAGTTGTGGTGCACGGGCTTAGCTGCTCTGTGGCATGTGGGATCTTCCTGGACCAGGGCTCAAACCCATGTCCCCTGCATTGGCAGGTGGATTCTTAACCACAGCACCATGAGGGAAGTCCCAGTATTTGCTTTTGATGTGCCCATTTTACTAGTAAAAACACACACTTCCATAACTGAACATACACACAAATAGGTGCAGATGCTTCAATAAAAGTATATTTCATCCTTGGAAAAGGAAAACCATATTTCTCATAATTATTTGTGATTACAATAGACCAGCTAGCCATTGAGTCTGTACAGAAATAATTTAATGTCACTCTAATAGTTTTCCAAAAAGTCTCCAAATTTGCCAGAAAACAAGGAGCTTACAAAAATGGTTGATATAAAGACTAAATAAAAATAACTAATTGAAGGAACAGTCACTAATCGTTTTCATATGTAAATTTTGGCATTCCATCTTATTTTTAATTAATTCCATTAAATTGGTGTTTCATAGGTCAGGGGATTTTATGACTACAGACCAAAAATGTTGTTTATAAAGCCATTTACAGGGAACTGCCCACAAATATTTTCTAATACAGTTTTTCCTTTTGTCCGATTCAAATTGTTATTGCTTCATTTTTTCCTCCTTTAAGTCCAATTTTGTTCTTTGTATTTACTTCCACTTCCTTTCTTTGCCCTTCAACAAGGGGTAGTCCATTATAAAGTCTACACCATTCTTTTAAAAATTCATATAGCACCAAATAACTCTAATCTGTAAGCACACTAAGGAAGAAAAGGGAAAAAAACAACAAACCAGGTGATAGGAGATAAATATTCTTACACACAAAGCCTCACTCCCTCAACAAAAACGCATAAATAGGGTGGCCAAGGCTTATTTATAGAAAGGACAAAGGGTAACACAGGATAAAAATGAAAATATAGCCAAAGAAGCCTCTTAGTCTCCTCTGGCCTAATTTAAATAGGGTTACTCAAGTTCATGGATTGGTAATGGATGATGTTGCAAAATAATGATGAATCAGAGTCATCACTAAAATATTGTTTTATTCTAAGGTTGGACAATATCATATGTTTCGCCCTAAAAGACATGACTCACAGGGAGCCCACAATTCCTTTTCCTTTCTTCCCTGAAATTTGAAAAAAACCAAAAAGGGGTGGGGTGAGGGAGCCACATATCCAGAGTTCCACACCATTTTAATGGTGATTCAATTCTGCTATTACTCAGACATGTGACTCAGGTAAGTCACCTAACTTCCAAGTCTCAGTTTCCTCATCTGTTAAATGGGGATAATTATGCCTAACGTACCTATGTTACCTGGTTACCATCAAATGAGGTAAGAGATCTGAAAGTACTTTGAAATCATCAATTTCCGCTGATTCTACCTCCTATTTCTCAATTCTGTTCACTTCTTTCAATTTCCGTTGTCACTATTCTCATTCAGATCACCAATATTTCTTCCTTGGGCTGGATCACCTTTACAAATATCAGACCACATAGGTGCCCAATCATGAGGAAAATGAGAAAAACCAGGGCAATATACATATAGCTAAACGTATTCCATTTAAATATCTAACATTTATTTGAGATTCTCCTGTGAGTGTGGTGTATGTGTATTTGTAGGCATGTATGTTAAAACGTTCTTTCTTTATTATTTTTTTAAATAAACAAATAAATTTATTTATTTATTTGTTTGTTTATTTATTTATGGCTGCGTTGGGTCTTCGTTGCTGCACATGGGCTTTCTCTGGTTGCGGCGAGCCGGGGCCAATCTTTGTTGCGGTGCGTGGGCTTCTCACTGCGGTGGCTTCTCTTGTTGCGGAGCATGGGCTCTAGGTGCTCTGGCTTCAGTAGTTGTGGCTCGCAGGCTCAGCAGTTGTGGCTCGTGGGCTCTAGAGCGCAGGCTCAGTAGTTGTGGCGCACGGGCTTAGTTGCTCCGCAGCATGTGGGATCTTCCCGGACCAGGGCTTAAACCCGTGTCCTCTGCATTGGCAGGCAGATTCTTTTTTTTTTTTTTTTTTTTAATAGGGAAAAGATCAGTAATCTTTTTTTTTTAAATTTATTTATTCATTTATTTAATTTTTTTTTTTTTTGGCTGCATTGGGTCATCACTGCAGCACGCGGGCTTTCTCTAGTTGCAGTGAGCAGGGCCTACTTTTTGTTGCGGGGCGCAGGCTTCTCATTGTGGTGACTTCTCTTGTTGCAGAGCTCAGGCTCTAGGCGCGCGGGCTTCAGTAGTTGTGGCACACGGGCTTCAGTAGTTGTGGCTCGTGGGCTCTAGAGCGCAGGCTCAGTAGTTGTGGCGCACGGGCTTAGTTGCTCCGCGGCATGTGGGATCTTCCCAGACCAGGGCTCGAACCCGTGTCCCCTGCATTGGCAGGCAGATTCTTAACCACTGCGCCACCAGGGAAGTCCCAAAACGTTCTTTATTTTATGAAATGAGCCTGAGAAGTGGGATGTTTTGTTTTTGAATTTTATTTTATTTATTTTTTAATACAGCAGGTTCTTATTAGTTATCTATTTTATACATACTGGTGTATATATGCCAATCCCAATCTCCCAATTCGAGTGGGATGTTTTTTAATGTCCTTTTGTTTTGTTTTTTTTTTTGGTTGGTTCATGAAGTCCAAACGTCTGGGCACCATTAGTCTATATTATCCTAACAAACAAAACTATTCAAACAAACTGATCTCCCAATCTTCAGTGTTTACTCCCAATCCAGCTTCAGTGTGTTCTCTACACTGTGGCCAAAATGATCAAACTAAAACAAATTTAATCCTATTACACCTGTGCTTAAAATACTCTCCTTGCTCCTGTGTCCTCAAGTTGGCAGACAAGGTCCTCACCTCATCTCACGCCACGCCTCCTTGCACACAGCACAGCAATCGTGTGTTGTGATGACTCACTGTCACCCCCAGACTTCTGCACAGGAGCGGTCACCCTCTACCTCACCTGCCCTTTCCCAAGTAAATATTGCATATCCTTTTGTTCAGCCATTATCTTTCTTGCTCTAGGGTGTCTTTCTGGATTCCCTCAAGCCCAGATGACATGTATCTCCCACGTGCCATTAGAGCAGCAACCCTTTCTTTCCTCACTGTAGAACTTGACTTGTAAACTGATAAATATTTACTGGGCTTCTGCTATGTGTCAGGCACTGCTCTAGGTGCTGGAGATAGAGCAGTGAATGAGACAAAGATCCACCTCCAAGGAGCTAATATTCTAGTTAGAGGAAACAGATTAGAAATCAAAATTCAAAATAACAGAGAAGTGAAATATTTGGTGATAGCTCATAATTGTATCCCATGAACCTGGAACAATGCCTGGCTCCTAGCTGGTGCTCAAAAATTATTTGTTGAATGAATAAACACAGGAGTGTCAAAAAGCAGTATACAAATATGAAGGATTGACTACTGTGTGCACTGGGTTCAGACTGGCCTATTAAAATCTCTTCTTAAGAGTGTGGCCCAAGCTTTCAGAAGCCTTAAAGCATGCTGTGTCAGTCACATCAGGGCATTCGCTATTCTGAGAGTTGGTTTTATACTTCGCAAAAGTAATAATTTTGCCAGTAATTTTTAGATCAAATGAGTTAAGCACTGAAGTCTCAAAAGTCCCAAATTGGCACAGCTTGCCTCTTCCTCAAACTCAAAACACAAAATTAAAAGAAAGCCAGTTCCTTATATGGTTCAGACACCAGGATGCTGGCTTCCTGCTACATCGAAAAGGTTCATACTGGAAAAGTCAATAACTACCATGAACAAGGACCTTGTCAGATCACTGTCAAGGCATAATCCCCACCTGAGTTATAACCCGCTGAAGTGAATTAAAGTCAAGAAAGTAAACATTTAATGAATAATCAGTTGCCTTTGGTTCAAGAAAGGTCTTAGAAATAAGCTTTCCTTTAATTAAGAATAAAAGTACCCCAGAAAGCTGAAATGAGATCTGAGGAGCACTCCACATGGGTCAGCTAGTCAGCATAAGAAAGAGTTGGCAGTACCCAGATGAAACTGCTCCAGAGTGTGACTGTAGCACCATTCTGTTCATGCAAAGATTTGGAAAACAGATTTTCTGGACAGAACTGGGCCTGACATCTCCACTACCAAGCTGACAAGCCAAAAAAATAAACCTGGTAAAAAGGTACCCAGTGGTTTTGAAAATAGCTCGCTGTCTTTACTGACTGCTAATGATCAAGCCCTGGGCCTAGGCATGCACCAATCAATCAACCAAGGGACAAACATGTGCTTAAAAGTAAGCTAAGTGCTCTGGAGGACACTAGCACATAGAAGATAAAATTCTAAGCCTCAAGGGTTTAAAATCAAGTTTAAAAAATTAGACAGAAATTAAAACAAAGCATGACTGAAGGACTGGTGTGGTAAGAGCCAACAGAGTGGCATAACCTGGCTCTGGAGACCAAAGCAGAGGGGAGAGCCTCCAAAGGGATGCTCAGGGAAGGCTAGTTTCACAGGAGGGAAGGCAACCAGGAGGCTGACAGATTTGGAAATGCAGAGGAAGAGAGGTCCTGAACTAGTCTAGGTGACTCCTGGCCTTGAAGGACAGCTAGGAGTCCCCTTTCCCAGGGGCGTGGGGAGCTTGAAGGAGGAGGAAGTATGTGCAGGAGATGGGGCTGCACGAGGACACCATGGAGGTAGAGATGTGTAAGGCCTGCCTGAGGACAAAGGAAAAGGCTACAGCAAAAAGCTCCTCCAGTAGAGAGCAGGTTGGAAGGCCCTGAATGCCAAGCTAATGAATTTCAACCAGATTTCTCAAATACTGGAAAGCTACTTGAAGTTTTGGCCAACGAGTAACACGATGAATTGTGTTTAAGTCTGTCCTAAATAAACATTTTTACATAAGTCTACACTGCCCACACAATAGAATTAAAAGGGAGAATTTTTCTCAACAATGTTCCAAAAGTTTAAAGACCAGCATGTTTTCATAGATATTTAAATAAAATCATATCACTGTGACTAAGTTTTAGATCACTCAGTAAATCACATATACTTGAGTAAATGCAGCAACCACTGAAAGGTTCATTTTCAACAGCACTGAAAATGACTTTTTAAAGACAAACCCAGCCCTAACTACACCTTACTTCACCCTCCCCCCAAACCTGACTAGGGTCTTTATTTTTGCATTAAGCGTTACAGATTTTCTTATGGACCTGGAAGGAAGAGCTGTTGGTCATCAATCTGGATGGTGCGTATTAATAAGGTCTTTGTTCAGAAAATTTAATTATAGGTTTGATCCTTGGACGAATGCAAAATGAAAATATTGGAGGGGACTTTCCTTCTGCTAATCTGCCAACTAAGCAGTACCATGGACTTTCAAAACTGTCCCTGTGCACATCATTTGGAGAGGCGGTCTCCTCCCTGGTGTCTGGGGCATGGCTGACCCCAGTTTACTCCTGACGGCTTCCCTGGCCTGATCTTGGGCTGCCCTGTGCCGCTCAACTTCCAACAGAGGTTCTGAAATCAAAGGCCCGAGGATGCTCAAATGTAATTTGGGCCGTTTCATACCTTTTAGAGGCTTGTGCCTCAACAAAGGCGACATGACTGCACTCGCTCACTCTCACTGGCTCCAGGCGACCCCAGGACTTTCCCACCTTTGACCCCATAAGCTGTGTAGATGGAGCCCAGAGTTTAAAGCCAAGCTTTAATCTACCCTCAAGTTTACAAAATGATTTTACTCTGACAAGTGATTATCTGGGGAAGGCTGCTGAATATGCTGAAAATGCAGTGTTCGAGGCTGCATTTTA
Organism: Balaenoptera physalus; assembly: GCF_965194825.1. Classification (NCBI taxonomy): domain Eukaryota; kingdom Metazoa; phylum Chordata; class Mammalia; order Artiodactyla; family Balaenopteridae; genus Balaenoptera; species Balaenoptera physalus. Next base: position 62,413,514 of record NC_138894.1, on the reverse strand, counting down.
TACTTTGATTATCATATAGATGCTAGCACTTAAAACCTGTATGGTGACAGAGCATAACTAGACTTATCATGGTGATCATTTTGAAATGTTTAGAAATACTGAATCACTATGTTGTGTAACAGGAACTAACATAGTGCTGTAGGTCAATTATACTTCAAAGACAAGCAAACAGAAAAACTCATAGAAAAAGAGATCAGATTTGTGGTTACCAGAGGTGGGAGTAGTTAGAATTGGAGGAAGGTGGTCAAAAGGTACAAACTTCTAGTTGTAAGATAAATAAACACTAGGGATGTAATGTACAACATGATAAATACAATGAACACTGCTCTATGTTAAACATGAAAGTTGTTAAGAGAGGAAATCCTAAGAGTTCTCAACACATGGAAAAAAATTTTTTTCTATTTCTTTAATTTTGTATCTCTATGAGATGATGGATTTACTGAACTTACTGTGGTAAGCATTTCCTGATGTATGTAAGTCAAATCATTGTGCTGTACACCTTAAACTTATACAGTGCTATATGTCAATTATATCTCAATAAAACTGGAAGAAAAAGCAAAACATAAAAAGATAAAAATAAAAACTATAAACAAGGAACCAAATAAATAGCAATCATATCAGTTAAAGACACTGGATTTTGAAAGTTTTCTGAGCAACTATGAAAGCAAGGAGAAAACCCTGGTTAATAAAAGACCTGCTTTCTAAATCTTAGGACATGTTCAGGCACTCTTCCACAGAAAGTCTAAGATTCCTGCCAGTGTCACAACAGGAAAAGTTGCCAACCAAAAACTGTCAATATGAATGAAAAAGTATAAAGAGAATTTCCCAAAGTAGTAGGGGGGAACAACAACTGCCTGGAAATCTCTAAATCAGTCCCTCCGAAAGCACTGTAGAGTGAGGGGAAATTCTCTAGTTTAAAAAGTAGGGGAAGCTTTCCAATTTAAAGTAAAGTTAAATAAAAAAGTAAAATAGAAGTTAACAATCTCTCCAATGTATTAAAACATTCAGATTCCTAGAGAAAAGCAATATGTAAATATAACGTAGAGGAATTATTAGGGCAACATTTAATTGAAAGATGAAAGAAACCAAATGATCAACAGATCATTTTGGAAACAAGACCGAAGGACTTGGGTTTCTCTTAATTTCTGCCATTCTTTCATTACTGAGCCCTTATGCTTTTAGAGGCACTATGCTTGGCATTGTGGGAGAATACGAAGATGAATTTGGCTTTCAGGTCCCCTCAGTACAGGGACGGGGCGGGGGGGGACCCCAAATCAAAATCATAAAACACACAACAAAAAGCCATCCCTTTCTGAAACCTGCCTTAAATGTTAAAAGCCATTTTCAGTTCAAAATGCAAAGGTAACTCTTCCCACAGAGAGCTGATTATTTGGATAGAGACATGTGGTAAACATTTCCTAGGGAAGGAGAGAATGAAAAAAGGTCACAGGTCAAAGTCAACTGAGAAGAGCTGCAACATCTCAGCAATTTACAAATTTAAAGGAGAGCAACAGTTTGAAGGGTGGGGATAAACACACCACCTCCATTCATTATAAACTGAGAGTTAAGAGAGAATCTTTTCCTTCTCTGGGGTGAATACCACAACATCTGTTCTCTTGTCATAACAGCAGCTAAGTTGATTTAAGAAAATATTCTCTCTCTCTCTTTTTAAAGCTGTTGGTGCATAATTACACGATTTCTCTTGAGCCTTGGTTTCCTTAAGACGTGTTTATTCTGCACATCTGCTCTCCCCATACCTGATTACACAAAGGTATCATAAATAGCAAACCAACAGGTATAAAGAGACCAGCCCTCAAAACAGATCAAAGCAAACAGCCCGTGGAGTCCTTTGGAAATCTTGGCTGGCGGCTCTTGTAAATAAAAGTGCTTCTAAAGCAGAAAGCATTCAACTACCGTATTTATATAGGACGTGATTGACAGGTCAGTTATTAACTTCATAAAAACACAGGCAATGTTAACTAGCAAGAATGTTTGTTCTAGCTGTTCTATCTGAAGGAAAATGAAATCCAAGATAGAATGGCTTGCTCTCTGTTTCTTTTAAGTATTTATTTTAGAACCGTGCAGTATAAAAGAATGTTTTTTCAAGTCAGTGAACTTAAGCTATTTTGCTTACTGTTCTGGAATTTAAGTATGTTGTTATAATTCTTTAGAAAACAAATGTTACATTTACTGAAGGCAAATTCCAATGGTGCACCATGATCTTTTCAACCCCTTTTTTCAAGAAAAAAAAAGTATTCTTTTGAATTACTAAAATTTTTTTTAAAGTACATTAATTAATGTTTCTTCCAGTAACTAAAGTATATCAAATCACAGAATCAAAGAGCAGGGTTTCCTCCCACTGCTCTAGAAGAAGGCATGTATGTGTTTCCTGAATTGCCTATGGTAGCAAGTCTAAAATTTGCCAAAAGGAGATAAGAATAAACCGGTCTGTATTTCATTAATAATATTTTGAGGGCTTCTCTTTATTATGAATACATTCTGTTCGATCATTCACTTCAATATTACAATGCAGTACCTTTTATTTTTTTAATTCTTTCAAAAAATAACATCAGTTATATGCAGATATATGGTCAGGAAATCTTCAAAACCCACTTCTGTGTGCAAGGACTTTCATCCTTGAGGCTTAATAAAGTTAATCCCACCCCTATCCCAGTGGAAAGTAACACAAATGTCAGCCTATGTTCCTCCAACTTGAAGAGCAACTTTATAATAGATTTAAGCAACTCTATGGCAAAGAAATTCAAAACCTTGCATCTATCCAATCTATATAATCATTCTTCTATGAAATGATTTTCTTTTAAAGTAACAAGGAAGAAATACAAGGAAAAGTTGGGAAGAAAAAAAAAAAACCAAATTTTGCTTTTTTGAATCAATCGGCCAGTACTTTTAAGACTGAAATTAAATAAAGTTGGCATTTCCCAGCCAAATAAATGCTTATGAAGTGGACTGTGTGTTTATGTGCATGTTTGTTTATACATGTTTAATATCCTCAGGACTGAGAGTTCTTCCATGTAAACATAAGTTTTGTTAAATGCCTCTTCAATTAAATTTAAAGGCTATTTGTTATCAAAATGTTTCACTCTTAGCGAAGGCTGTCATTATGAGAGCTAAATACCAAACACAAGAGCAAACCAAAAATCCCCAGAAAGTCCATCCTTGCTCATCAGTACGTTTAATGCACCACAATCCTGTTTTCTTCAGCACTCCTACCAGCAACAATCTTTCAGAACACAGAATTCTTACGAAATAAATACTCAGCCTTAGAACATGCCCTGGCCTCCTCCACTATCCACCCCTCCCCCTTTCCCCCCGCAGGACTATATTTTCAAACTAGAATATTTGTTTTGACAGACTTCTGCTTGCTTAATTCTCTGGCAAAGGATTGCTTGTTGCGCCCCTAGCCAGTAATGAACATTTTGCCAGAAATATGCAACTTTTCGCACAACAAGAAGAGGGAATTAAAACAAAACAAAACAAAACAAAAAACTGCCGGCAGAGACTTCCAGAATTGAAGATAAAAGCAGGCACGCTGGATGAACAGAATCCTTTCCCTTAACATATCATAATTTCCTCTTGTTTTCCCTGCTTCTCGCTATCAGGAGGAAAACCTTCATTTGGCACTTTCACATACCTTCTCTACACTATATAAAGCAATGAGAAACTATTCCCTAAATCTTGGTTTCTAATTAAAGAATCACTTATCCAAATGAAAAATGTAGGTTAGCTAATCCTACTCAGAGAGTAAATCTCCAAAACAATTTCTTAATAATAGTTTATCAGGAAAATTAAAATCCATTGAACTTGTTTAATCCAGTGGAATAGTTCTCTTTCATGATTTTTCCAGTTACACTGAAGGACCTCACACTCAAAAACTTAACAGTGCAACATGGCTCCACCTTCCCCCTCTGGGCTCAGAAGGGTTGGGCGGGATATCTCACACTCACAGCAGAGAGCTTAGGGTGTGGGTGAAGTGCCTCTTTCTACAACTACCCAGATTCTTGGGAGGAGTGGCCCACAGAGTAGATTTCCTGCATGGGTGGAGTCAGACACTTTCCAAAAAAACAAAACAAAACAAAATACTCATGGACCTTGAAAGGGGGGCACAGGGGAACTGACAAACATGTCCCAAAGAATATCAGACTGTTGAAATAATCTCTGCTGAGAGATCCTCTTTCTCCACACATCATTTAAACAGTGATGCCCCCAGGAGCCTATCCTCACCCGTCTGGGTTCTCTCATTCACTTTCTGGCATAAAATACCATCTCTCACGGACAACTCCTTTGTCCAGCCCAGAGCTCATTCATATGCTCCAGACCCAGGATACTGAACTGCTTGATGAGTATGTTCCATTGGATGTCCCTCAGGCATCTCAAAACAGACACAGTAACTGAACTCAGTATCTCCCCCATCCATCACCAATCTGTTTTTCCTCCTAAATCTTCACCTCTGTAAATGGCACCATCAGCCCCAGACACTGTCCCAAGCCCCAAATCTGCCATCATCTCATTATCTTTCCTCTTCTGTGGTCTCCTCATTTTTCATTAAATACTGTTAAACTTACTGTCTTAATATCTCTAATCAACATGCCCTTCTCCACTGTCCTTGCCTACCCTCTTTCTGACCTGCACTCACCTCTCACCACCCAGTTTATCCAGAGTTTCCCAAAGTGTGTTCCTTAAAACATAGTTCTTCGTAAACTACTCCATAAAAAGGATTCCATAATTCAACATTTTAAGCGAGTAACTATACTGTGACTGGAAAGTCACAATACCTATCAGCATATTAGAGTCTTCAAGAAATTCTGGATTGAACAAACGTGTTCACACCAACCTTTCACCGCTGTCATCTGTCCTCCTGGCTCCCTTTTCTTCCTCTACTGTTTTCTTGGCTAACTTCTACTTATCCTTCAAGCTCAGGCCCTGATTCTTATAGGAAGCCTCCTCTGACAGCAGGTACCCATTCCTACTCTGCGCTTCCAAATCTCTCCTTGCATGCCTCTATACAGAACATTCATGCCAACGGTGTGTACTTTCCTGTATGTCTCCTTCCCTTGACTGTGAGACCCTTAAAGGAAAAGACTTTGACTCATTTATATTTCAATGCCTAGCACATTACCTGGCGTGTAGCAACGGGTGAATAAACACTGCTGAGTAAATGAATGGCAATAATAGCAAAATGTATTATCATTTACTCTATGCCAGGCACTCAATCCCCTTGCATGTATTAATTCACTTACTCCACCCCAAAGCCCTGTGAGGTGAGTGCTAGTTGTTTCCCCCATTCGATACATGTGGCAACTGAGGCAGAAAGAATGAATAAGTTTTATTATTTCTCCAATATGATCTTACTTTCTTAGCTCCAGCAGGGTAAATACCAGTAATTTTAATCTACTTCTTAGGAAAGAGGATGTGATAAAACCAGTGGAAAGCTGTTTGGCAGGACATTGTTACTTTTAGAAATATTGTATATTACAGAACAAAAAGCTTTAATGTAATGGAAAAATAACTGGATTAGGAGTCATATCTGAATTTGACCACCAGCTCTGCTTCATACTAGATATGAGACATGTAGCAAATTAATAATATAAATTCCAAGTGTGTTATTTAGAATGAGGACAATAATACTTATTGAGTATTCCAAACAAGGATTACATGACATAAGTATATGAAAGTCCTTTGCAGCTTTTATGTTATAAAGTTGGGTATACTGATGCTATTACCTTCACAAACAATACAATGGAATGATATCTGACTCCCCATATACCAAGTATTTATAATTCATTACTGTATATTTTTAATTTTTATTTCCCTCGTGGATAAACTGGTCCAAATAAGTGGAAAAGTTTTCAATCTACATAGAGATTTCTACTGAAAGTTTAAAAACTTTCTACTAAATTGAACCAATCAAACTACATCTGTTTTGAGGCTCACAGTATAAACTGGGAAATAACGAAAATCACTGAGAATTAATAAAAAAAAATCTTGACAAAAGTCTTAAAAATTTCAACAAAACCATGACCAGCACAACTGACTAAATTATCTACACTGTAGAGACTGTCTACACTCTACTGTCACTAATGGAATCTTATATAATATAACCAGTGCTCTCAGCCCTACAAACTATGAACAGCTCAATAGATAAATCTCAATAAGCCTCCACATCAAACAGACTGGAAGAAATCAAAAGACCGCTGAGCTAAGCCAGACCAGGCTGATATTTTGGTTTATTGGTTAACTGTTATGTTTGGAAAGGCATAAAGCTTAATTGCGAGGCTTGAGGTGTATGTCAAAAATGCCTGACTTAAGTAGAAATTCTGATCATAGCATCTGTCACTAGTTAAAATACATGGAGCTCTTTATCCAGGATGTTTTTTGTTGTTTATATTTTCAATAAATGAAAATAACCCAGTCACATGGTGACTAAATATGAGTCATTGTTTCAGCATTTTGAGAAGGGTTTTTAAATCCCAGGTGTAAATTAGGGAGTAACACTGTTGTTAATCCAAGCCATGTGAAAGTTAAAAAGGGGGGAAATCTGGTTTAGTTTATGGCTTCTTGTGGTATTAACCATAGGTTTCTCACAAATATTAATGAATACAACACTTTGAAACACTATATGGAAAAGTGAAATCCAGTGGTGTTATTGGGATATTTTTACCATTTTCTACTGAATAACTAACTCCATTTGGCTGAACAAGCAACAAAAGTAAACATTTCTTAAAGGCCCTAGGAGAAATAATTTCTTCTAGCAAAGGTCCAGTAAAGGTTTCAGTAAAAAAACAGAAAATGAGGTCTTCATCACTGCCTTGCCCTCGTTTTCACTGCTACCAAAGCTACTCAGCTATACCTAACCAATCTGTATTTACACAGTGCTTTAGGATATACATCAAACTTAAAACACAATCCCTCCCCTTAAGAACTTGGAATTGATTTGAGAGTACCTAACTAATTCATAAGAAGCAGTACCAACACAAGAAAGAGACGGCACACATCATTTGGGGTACACCAGGAAGAGGCCTAAGGAAATGGAGACCAGTGAGTGCTGGGATGACCAGTTTATTAGTTCAGTTAATTTAAAAACAATTCTCACTGAAAGAGAGCCTCCTATACACCAAGCATCACTACACCAGGCCCTTTATGAGCATTACCATGCTTACTCCTCACAGCAACTTGGGAGGCAGATCCTAGTATCATCCCCAGTATACGATGATGCTGAGATAAAGAAAGTGAGGCTCAAGGGACTAAACTTGCCCAAAGTCAGAGCCAGAAGTTAAATCTAGAGCTGCCTAACTCAACATGCATTTTCTTAGCAACATCAATAGATCATTTCTTTGCCTCCTATGTAAGGCAGACCCTTTACAAGGTACTGGGGCCAAAACGGGCACCAGACACAGGCCCTGCTCTCAAGGAAGCCATAGTCAGGTCAGGGAAAACTTCCTAGAGGAAAAAAGATAACAGGTTGAATCTCAGAGGATGGGAAAAATCAGCATATGATAAGTAGATGAGAAGGGACAAGCATTTTTGGAGCAGACAAAGCATGAATAAAAGCAACAAAAAGGAAAATCTCAAAGGAATGGTAGGCAGATTAGCTTGATTAGAGTATATGTATTTGTTGGTAGAAGTTTAATAAATATTTGTGGGTTTGACTAACAGGAGATAAGGTGAAAAGGGCAGTTTCAAATTATATAGGGCCCTGAAAGCTAAGCTGAAGAAAATACAATTAACCAACAAATAATGTGGGCAAATGTTCAACCTTATTAGTAAGAAAAGCAATATAAATTGAAACAACACGGTAATTCCCCCCCACACACATTCTTTTAAATTTGCATTAAAAAAAGAATAATACCCACTACTAGAAAGATTATATGTGCTGGCAAATTTGTAAATTGATATCTTATTTAAAAGAAGTCTGGCTATCAGTTTCATGGAATGTTTATATTCCTTAACTCTACTTCCATTTCTGATCATTTATCCCAAAGAAATAATCCAAAAAACATGGGCGAAGCTAAAATGTATGAGGTTATTCCCTGTACCACTTTGCATAGTGTGGAAAAATAAGATGGACTGTAAATGCTCAATGGTAGAGAGTTGGTTAAAACAAAACAAAAAAAGGTTTAACAAAAAGCACAAAGGCTAATCAAAGGGGCAGAGACCTTAGACCATGGGCAACAGAGAACTAATGAAAATTCCTGAGTAAGAAGGTGACAAGGGGAAACTTTTTCAAGATTAATTTATCAAGAAATCTGACAATATATAAAAAGAATCTGAAGACTAGTTATATTACTTTGTTGCCAAGAAATCACACCAAGGAGAATCTATCCATAAGAAATAACCCTACATGTTAAAATACTTCCTAAAATAAAGATACTCACCACACCATTATTAAAAATATTTTAAAAACTAGGGGAAAACTAAATATTTAATAGTAAGAGAATTATTAAGTTAACCATGATTTGTCCATCATAAGGAATGTTACTTAAAAATGCTAGAGGGACTTCCCTGGTGGCGCAGTGGTTAAGAATCCGCCTGCCAATGCAGGAGACACGGGTTCGAGCCCTGGTCTGGGAAGATCTCACATGCCGCAGAGCAACTAAGCCCGTGCGCCACAGCTACTGAGCCCGCGTGCCACAACTACTGAAGCCCGTGCACCTAGAGCCTGTGCTATGCAATAAGAGAAGCCACTGCAATGAGAAGCCCACCACAATGAAGAGAAGCCCCCGCTCGCTGCAACTAGAGAAAGCCCACGCACAGCAAGGAAGACCCAACACAGCCAAAAAATAAATAAATAAAAATAAATAAATTAAAAAACCAAGAAAAATCATTACATTTCAATTTAATTAGGGGTGGGGGCAAGAAGAGATTTCCAGAGAAAGAAACCTCCATGGAAAATGCCATGAATCCCCTGGAATTCAATTTTCATGGGTGAACCAACCAGTTTGGCAGTGCATGGCAGCACAATGTTGAAGGCAGTCAGGGCTGAAAACATGAAGAAAAAGAACAAGCAAGTATCTGAGAATGATATGTCCATCTGTAGAAAGGGCTACAACTTATAAATGATCATCTGGCAATTGAAATACGTTTTCCAAAGACATAAATATTATAAATGGTGGCACTGCAGATAACCCACAGAAAATATATTTACTTCCCCTTTGAAACACTATACTTTTACAATGATAAAATGTTAAAGCCTATGTTATTGCAGTATTAGTAACTAATCGAAGCAAGAGAACACCATTGAAAGAGAAGTTCTCTTTCACTTCCCTAAAATGTTGACGCTTAAGGAAAATTAAGTTGGCTTAATTAAAAGCAGAAAGGAGACAGAGATGATGACTTGTGGTGTGTTTCTGGGAAAAGGGGGGCGTTCACCACCGTCAGAGGCCAGTGACACTGTTTTATTAGTACAGAGAATTTCATTTCCAAATACAGATAGGGGAGGCATATCACTAATACTGCCCTCTTGTTTACTGGTCATGATCTGAATCATTGCCTGTCCCACAGATAGAACAAAGGCAAGATAAAGAAATGGTCACATGAGTCTTTCCCGCCTAAATGGTAGAACAACTGGGATGGGAAGGAGGAAGGGTCTAGAAAGGATGAGTGTGTGAAAAGTGTGAGCTCTGCAGAGGCGCACGTACGCAGTGGCAGGGAAGAGAGGAAATGGGAGGAGTGGCACATGCAGGCTCTCCCCCCAAGAGAGAGGAAAGGAGCTAACAGAGTACTCAAGGCTTTCCACCTTGCATTACAGTTGAGTTCAAGTCTTAGCTCACTTCTTCCACTATTCTTCAAATACACAGACCATATTTTATAAATGTCTATACTCCTCTCAGTGCTCAGTCTTGAACGTAGTAAGCATGTTTGCTGAATAAATGATGAAGAAAAAAAAATGTTGGACCATCTAAACAGACCACCAACTATAAAAATGAAACCAGTGGCCTAGAAGGAGGGCTTGGATTGTAGGGGGTGAAAATGGGGATCAAGTGAATTAAAGGGAGGAAGTGTGTAACTGACCATTTATATGTATCTAAATCAGTTGTTCACAAGAGTCATCATAGAGATAAACAGAAGAAAGACAAAGATGTATTAGGAGCAATGGATGGCTCTAGGAATGTGTTTACAGAGTAGAAAATTCCAGACCTCCAAGATTTAGCACCTGGATCAGACTTATTGATCCTTGTCAAATGTAGCCAGTCTGACCCCATCTTCTGCTGAGCCGGGCTGGTCTGCCCTGACCTAGACAGACTCTTGTTCCACTTCTATAAAGGCAGTTTGTACAGAATAAAACGCTAACAGTTTGGAAAGACAGAAAAGAAAAAAACCTGGCAGATAGAGAAAGAGAGATTGTTCAAGACAGTTGGCCTAATTTGAATTCAGAGGCCCCGACATTAAAATACTATGCTCAATTTAAATAGAATAGGGATTTTGGGTTAATAAATTAAAATAATTAAGTACCAATTCCAATAAACTTAGAAAGATCATTTGACTTCACACCATTTGGCCCTACAATAACAAAATCAATGTTGTAATATACATTGGTCAAATTCCAAAGTGAATTAGAGTTTATAATAAAAAACAATGTTAACATTCTGTTAGCTTGTTAGAGATTAGCTATGAATCAGGGAGATATTTCATATTGCAGAGCAGCATTTTCTGACTTAGAAAGTCATTGTATTTTATTCAGCATCTCTATTTTAAAGCTCTACAAAACTTTTTTCATGTGTGAAGACAAAACTTTGTTCCTGAGCGAGAATTTTATAATGAAGGCTTGCCTTCAGAAGCGAATTATACAGAACCACATATCCAGACACTTTTACTACGTCATATCTTTTAAAAATTATATGGAGGAATTGCACAAATAAAGGAAAAAAATACACTTTCCTATTAGACTAAAATACTACATATATTATTATTTATCTTCCTAACATTTTCACAGCTTTTGAGATAGCCTAGAAGAATGTAGCAGCAGACATCATTAGTCACCTAACAAAAATCCATTCCCTCATCCCATCCTTCCTTTAACAGTATTTGACTTTGGTTGGGTATTCACCCTTCTCTGAGTAGTCATATGCTTCAGGGAGGGCTGACACCAACCCCAGATCCAACTGGAGAATCCTAATTAGTCTAAGCTAATTATGGTGGATCCATTTCCCTTGTCAGGGATAAGCTGGGGCATACTAAGATGTTAACTCTGCCAAAAAGATGTTAAGGAAAGTCTGTAGAGTGTGGAGTTGACAGCATGGGAACACATACAAGAGGTGGTGCTGTCATTCTTAAAAAGAAATAGGGATGCCACAAGGCCACTGAATATTGCATCTACTACATCTAGATGTGATGGCTGGAACTGTGGCCATCTTGAAACCATGAAGGACGCTTGCCTGAGGCCAATGCCTTCACATCCAGGACAGCACAGCAAAAAACTGAAAGAACCTGGGTCTCTGATGATGTTATCAACCTGGAACGAATCAATCCCCCTTAAAACTTCTTGTTTATATGTGAGATAATAACTTTTCCTTATTGTTTAAATTTTGATTTGGGTTTTCTGCTACTTGCAGCCAAAAGCATTCTAACTGCTTCAAGTCTGAATTATTTCAAGCCTCTGTTTAAATATTAACAAATGAAGCTGTTATTTGGGAGATGAAGGACAACAACAGGGTATGCTGCTAGCAAGACATACAGACCAAAGGTACAGAACTCAGCTGTCCTAGTAGATCCTAAGGCCTTACCTATTATATTTCAGAGCTGGCTACTGTTCTGTTCCCCTCTCCCTACCTGCCTTTCCAACACACACACACACACACACACACACACACACACACACACACACACACATACATACATCACACCCTGATGGGCTTGGTACTGACCTTGCTGATCAGTTCATCAACCAGGGTGTAGGCCCTATTTCCCCCATTATCAATGATCAAGGCTTTGGGAAAATGGACGTTATCTTCTTCTGACAAAATGGTAGAAGAAACTGATTTAGGATATAAAGTTCATTCTCCCAAAGAGGCACTTTATTTATGTATTTTAAATTTTTTTAATAAATTTATTTATTTATCTTTGTCCGCGTTGGGTCTTCGTTGCTGCACATGGGCTTTCTCTACTTGCGGCGAGCGGGGGCTACTCTTTGTTGTGGTGCGCAGGCTTTTCATTGAGGTAGCTTCTCTTGTTGCGGAGCATGGGCTCTAGGCGTGTGGGCTTCAGTAGTTGTGATGCGCGGGCTCAGTAGTTGTGGCTCGCGGGCTCTAGAGCGCAGGCTCGGTAGTTGTGGTGCACGGGCTTACCTGCTCTAAGGCATGTGGGATCTTCCTGGACCAGGGCTTGAATGTGTGTCCCCCTGCATTGGCAGGCAGATTCTCAACCACTGTGCCACCAGGGAAGTCCCCAAAGAGGCACTTTAAATATAAGATTTTAAAAGGTCTAAAATTATGAAATTTTCATTGATTCATATTTATTTACCACCTACTATATGCCAGGATACCATTTTAAATTTATATCTGGTGGACTTCCCCAGATATATAAATTCCCCAGATACAAGTTCTTTAACTTGGGGAAATACTGCATGTTATATCCCACTCTTGAAGAGACACAAAAACCACTGTAGCATATTAAATGTTCTGAGAAGTCCTGTCATAAAGAAATTTTTATTTAATCCAGCATTTCCAAAACTTACTTGACTTTATAATTTACTTTTCACTAAATATCTTTTTAATATCTTAAGGAAGCTAGTAATCCTTAAAACATAAGGCATATTCCCCTCTAATATAGCCACTACTCAATTTAGAAGTAACAAAAAGAATAAATGCTGAAAAAAAACCATACCAAGCTGGAACCGAGCTTTAATAATCTACAGGGAGTATCAGTTATTCCTAAGTAACTTTCTTCCAGGGTCTTGCATCATATTCTCCAATACTACCAGCGGGGGACACAGAATGCAATCACTTCTCAACTGATTCCTAAAACAATGCCTTTATCATGGAATACTCCAATACTAAAACTTATAAATGATTCATAATGTTGTGTAAAATTCAAACCAGTCTCCTTGGCTTATTTGTTTTACTCATTGATATAGCCCCAGAACATGGTTCAGTGCTTACACAGAATAGATGGTCAGTGAATCCTTGGCTCTAGGAATAAATGACTAAATGGATGAATGGATGAATATTTCCATCATGTGCTTTCAGTCCTGGTCTGGTTTATCTTCTAACTTTCTCAGACATATACAACATGTGTTCCAACCTCGGTATCTTTGTTCATGCCTATATAACCTTATATGCAACATCCTCGTCTTTACCCATTCAAATCCTACCCATTTTTTCAAATCCAGATTAAGCCTGACTCCTGCACGAAGCCCGACCTCATCCTCCTCTGACCCCCTCATCCCCTGACAATATCAGAGTTTGATACTCATTTTTCCTAAGCTAGCTCACATGTTGGTCTTCTCTCTCAGTAAATGATAAAATCCTTGAAATCCAAGACCATGTCATAAACTACTTTTGTACATATTAGAGTGGCAAGGCACATAGTAAATATTCAATGAAAAAATTTTATTGATTGTATTTTATTAAAAGTTTGGTGTGTAACAAGAATAGTTCAAAATTCCTGGAGTTTCTAAACTATCCATTACTAAAATCAATAGTTATAAGGACCAAGTTCTGAATAAAGAAGAAATATTATCCAAGTTCTAAAGAAACTGTTCCCTCTGGTTTTAACCTCTTTGACTCCATTTTCTCATTTGGAAAAGAGCTCTGTGGTATTTCTCTACAGGTATTGAATGAGCAACAAATACTGCTTGTAAAACCCCTGATAAATGAAGACTTTATCTCAGAGTCCTGGAAGAAATCCTGACGTCCTAAATTATGTAATCCTGGTATTACATTATATTAGTCTGGTTCATATAAAATGTAAGCTACAAAAATACCAAAGCTAAGAAAAAATATTTACTCATGCTTTTACTGAGATGCAGAAAGAGGATGCACGCATTGCCAAAATTCCATAGAACATGCTCAAACTAAAGCAACAATGCCTTAGTTATTAAAGAAGGCAATGGCCTGAAGCAGTACTTAGGAACAAAGATTACTTCGTCCCCGCAAGAGTCAATATTTAAGAACACAATGACTAATTCCCACTTCAAGTTCATGAACATATTTCTTTTTAAGAGCTTCTTTTTGGTTAAAATTTTTATTTGTGGTTTTCTTACCTGTGATCCATGAACCTAAGAATGAACAAAAACTTGAAACATGAAACTCTCCAGTAGGCCAAAGTGTCAGAATAGACTTAATTCTGATTTTAAGAACTTCTCAACAAGGGTTACACAAGACTTGTATTTAACTTCTCAGTCTCCAAGAATACACATTTACCTACTCTGCCTAAAGAACCAGATCGAATGTTCTGTAAACAACTGTGGAAGACGCATGAATGATACCTCCAGACCGTATCAAAACACTGGGGCTCTTAGCTTAATTTCAAATTATTTGAATCCAAACTAGTATTATTGTTGCTAATAGAAACTCCATTTATAAATAATCAGCTAAAATTTTTAAATGTTCTAGTTGAGCTTACTGTAAGCTAAAAGTAACCATTAACTTTATTTCCAGCACTAGCTGTGTGACCTTGAGTACCTCAATTTTCACATCTGCAAAATGAGAATGGAACTGGATGGCTACTTATGTCCTCTCAAATATAAAAACTAATATAATAATGGTTATTATTATAATCATTATTAAATATATGAATGAAAATTATGAGCAGAGATTTGGAAAAACATTAGGTTAAGCCTAGAAGACATCATACAATAGACAAAGATTATCACAAAACCCCCAAATCCTCTCCCCATAGCACCAAACTATCATCAAATACCAGAGTTTTATAGAGGTAAATAAATGGCTTACTGGCCACACGGATATCCTATTGGGGGTAATAAAAAGGTCTTAAAATCAACTTGCCACATGGAACATGTGAGAGTCCTGGCTCCACGCTGAGACTTTGGTGAAGTGCCTCATTTCCCACAGTCTCAGGATGTAAAATCTAAAGCCACACTCTCAAAAGTGACTCACTGCTCATAAGGGGCTGTGTGTGCTGGTGGGTAAATCCGCATGTGCTCTGCAGATGTAGCTGGATTTGGGTTCTAGTTCTACCACTTTCTGGCTGTATGACCTCGGGCAAATAACTCAATCTCACCAACCCTAGTTTATTCCTGTGTGAAATTAGAATGACTCTATCCACTCTGCAGGGCTGTGATGAAGGCTAAAATAGACACTTATAAAGAATTTGGCACATGCCAAGCACGCAAATAGGCGCTAAGGATATGCCATCTCCCTTCACAACTTCTCCATTCCTTTTACACGAGTGGAACAGAGACTCTAGCGCCGCAGGTAACTGCCATGTTCTTCATTAGACTGTCCGTTTCCCTAGGGCCAACAGTATGTCTGATCCATCTTTGGATCCCAGTGCCCAGCAGAGGGCCCAGAGTGAAAATGCAATATAAATGCTTGTTAAATGGAGAAGACGAGAACCCACTGGGTCTGAGGATGTTAAGGTTATCCTGGCCACAGTCAAAAGAAAATTCTGATCTTCAGTTTGGCCAAATAGGCACTTGCTACAAACTACTATGTAGTTCAAAGCAAATAAGCTATTCTGAATTCTAATAATTACATTCTCTAAAATTTAAAAACCTAGTTGTCCTACAGCTCCCAATTTTAGTTTTGAGAATCCAATTCTTTCCTAAACAATGGAGTGGGTAACCACAAAAACTTGTGGAATCTCTTTTCCTAGAAAACATGAAGAACAGGAGAGAAGCCAATCTGTCTGGAAACTGCTTCAAAATCTGTCTCTAAGCAGGGGCTAGACTAGACTAGATGTCCCTCAGAGGATCCTTCCAGACTCACACCACTAAGACGTTAAGGGAAATAACTAAAGCAATTCTCTGTTATTTGTACCCTGGAAAATAAAACAAATACAATTTAACATCTCCTAACATAGTCATTAGAAATAATTTTACTTGGACCTGGTGATCCTTTTACAAACATTTTCCTCTTAAACTGTATTAAATCATCCTAAGCTATTAATTTGAATATGAGCTCTCTCTAACAAGACAGAATTGAGATTGTACTTAACACTGAAAACAAGATTATTATTCATTTGTTCCTCTTTTTCAACCTACCTGTTTCCATGTACCCCAAATCTACTCATCCCCAAAGCTTTATAAGAAACACAGTCCCCCCAAGTGCTCCACTCAACTCTCCCACTAGTGAATTTCTAACGCAGCCATTATTCAGACCACATTGTGCAGCTGATTACTGTATGTTGTCTTCTATTTGTATCTGCTTCACAACAGATGACAATTCTCGTTTCCCTAGCTGAAACGTAAGCTCCTTGAACAAGGTCCACCTTTTATATTTCTCATGGACTCCTTCACCGTGTCAATATTGAGTTCATGACAAATGCTTACGAATTCTTATTGGCCGACTGATTTAAAATGAAGAGAGAACAAGAGCTATAGAACACTCTGTACACTGAGTACCTGTATGAAGCTTTGGCAAAGTCTAAAATGAAGCTTTTCAGACTACTACATGTATATTGATATTTGTTCTTTACCTGGGAATAGAACAGTTGAAGGTTAATACAAAAAGGGGCTAAAGGGAAAGACCTAGAGTTAAAGATCACACTGGTTTAGCTCCTGCCCTGTAAGGAATGAGGAACTACCAAGAAGAGCCCACTCACAGTGCAGATGGAGGCTATTTTGGAATGCCCAGCACACTCCCCACATCACAGAGCTGAGTAGCTTCTGATTCTATCAATACAAAGGATCAATTACTCATTCTGTCGGGCCAAGCCAGTCCGGGGGTAATAAATAGAAAGGAAAGGAGCTTTAGAAAATTTAAATGTAATACCATTATTTAAAACAAACAAGTGAAACATGTTGTCTCATTCTTCATAATCCAAAAGACACATCTAGAACAAGGCTAGTGAGCTCTAGAGTCCAATCATTTCAAGCATACTCTATATACTTATAAATGGGGAGGAGGCAGAACCTCTGCTCCTTTCTTTATACATGAAAAGGGAACTTCTTGTCCCTACTACCAAGCAGGTACTGTTCTAGGCACTGGGAACATAGCAGTTTAACAAACTCATAATTCTAGTAACAATTACGTAAAGCCCAGCTTAGTATTTGATAGAAATAAAGAGACTTCAAGGATAGTCCAAATCTCTTATCTTAGAGGAGAAAACCAAGGCCCAGAGAGGTTAACTAACTTGTTTCAGTTGGTTATGGCGGGTCTATGGCAACAAAGCCAGGAGTAGAAACCAGATTTCTCATCTCTCATCTAGTAACAAAATTTGCTTATTCAGTAAGCAAGTATTTCTGGCCATTACATGCCAGACACTATGCTAGGCACCAGGCATACAAAAATAAGGATAAGATACTGACCCTGTACTCCAAAAGCACAGGGGAACTGTAAGACAATGAGATGAGTACAATAATAGAAGTGGTAACAGAGAAAAAGCAAACTACATCTCTAATTGCATAGGACTTCCAATATTTTAAAAGAAAATGAACTGTTACTAGTTTGTTTTATTCTCCCTATAGCCCTATGAGTACAGAACACAGATCTTATTATTCCTGGTCTATAGATGGAGAAATTGAAGTGCAAAGCGGGTAAGGGAGTCTATTAAGGTCATCTCCAGTGGTAGCAAAATGCTTAGAAACCAAGTCTGTTTACTCCAGGATAGACTATTTTTCTACTAGATGGGAAAGGCAGATGTTCTTTTTCTGTCCAGTTCCCTTCTGATCAAGAGCGCACATTTGCAAGACTGTGTGCAGAACAATCTGTGGCTGTGAAAGTAGACTTCACTGGCCTATGAGGTCTCATTGGCTGAGTTTAGTTATTCAATGGTTGAGTAACCAACCAATAAGACATCATTATTACTAGCATTCTTACAGTGCCCATGATACATACACAGAATAGAAGCAAAAGGCTCTGCCCACGGGGAGTTAATATTGTAGCGGACAGGTATATAAACATTTCACCCAAAAGTGACATAATTAAACAAACTACAGCTAGAAGAATCATTACAAATAATGGCAAGTTTAAGACACTAAAGGTTTTGCAGAGCAAATCTAGTGGGTGCTGCCGAGAAATATACTCTTTAAGGGTTAAACAAAGAACAGAAGCCTTGTATATATAATGATATATACTAACCTTCAGGTTATTGAAATAAAAACTCTTACCAAAAATGCTTATCACATTAAAAATAATTAACTTTTTAATACCTTCATTTCACTTTTCAGCTTTATTCAAGACAATTATATGAATATTCTATTTCCCTCTTTCTAGGAAAGTTATATATTTTGTAACCTTTCTTATTTAAGAGGAATGAAATTTATAATGGAGGTTCACATCAGCAAGCTGTGGCAAAGAGATTACAACAGTGTGGTTTCATTGTGCTATTCTTCCACCCTCCTTCAGATGCAACCTACATAAAATGAATCTGATCATTTTCTCCTGTATAAAGTAAAATTTGTATACACATCCAAGAATCACTCACTTCATAAAAAGTAAAAGGGAAAAAAAGCATTTCTTCATTTTCGAGTTCAGTTTTAAACATTAATTTCACTTGTTTGATAACCTCATATTTTATTTATGTACTATTTATCATGGCCTTATAATATGACCAAACTGTTTTAAACCTCAGCACTTTATTGAATTATTAACAAAATAAGCAAAGCTAAAAAGAAACAAATATTAGTGATTTCAAACTAGTGACAGGAAGAATTTATTTAGGAACCAGCTAAAGAGTAAAAATTACAATCAGCCTTTCAAAGGAATAATGTTACCATTATTAGAAATACAACTCAGCTAAAAAAAAAACTCTCTAGTATTTCCTTAGTATACTCAAGGAATTCACACTTACAGCCAACTGCTTTCCATTTAAATATTTATTGAATTTTATAGGGTGATAAATAGCAATTTAAATAACAATTCAGAACTACCAGTAGATTTCATTAGATTTACCAACAGTGCATCATAAAATTATTTCATGATATTTTCTCATTCCTAAGACTTAGTTCCATCACAAGAAAATATATTTTAATAAACAAGAGCTTAAAACCTGACTTAAAAGTGTGATCATCAGGGGCTTCCCTGGTGGCGCAGTGGTTGAGAGTCTGCCTGCCAATGCAGGCGACATGGGTTCAAGCCCTGGTCTGGGAAGATCCAACATGCCGCAGAGCAGCTAGGCCCGTGAGCCACAACTACTGAGCCTGCGCGTCTGGAGCCTGTGCTCCGCAGTGGGAGAGGCCACGACAGTGAGAGGCCCACGCACCGCGATGAAGAGTGGCCCCCGCTCGCCGCAACTGGAGAAAGCCCTCACACAGAAACGAAGACCCAACGCAGCCAAAAATAAATAAATAAATAAATTTATTAAAAAAAAAAAAAAAGTGTGATCATCAACATTTTTAGGCAGGAGAGGAATAGGGCCTGATTTATCTCTAGAGCATCAAGAGAAAGACCACTGGGCCAAATCAGATATAGTAAATGAAGTTAAGAAATGATTAAGCATGCAGCGACAGTGACATCTAGTGTTAACAACTGCAAGCCACTAGACTAACACTAAACCCTCCTAAGCGCTAAAGAAACAGCTATTCAAAGCTTCTCTTCTTTAAAAAACAAACAGAACTTGTGCATTGTATCTAAAAATTACTCATAATCAAAATATTTCAGTAAGTTTTTTTCCCAGACGTTAAAAAAAACCTTAAGAGGAAAATGTCTTAGAGAGTAAACATAACACCGAAGACCTAAAAGTAAAAAGCACTGTTTATTCTGTGTGACCAACATCCGTAACTGCTCCCCTTGGTTAGAGGTTAATGTAAAAGTAATCTGGGACATGTCCCGATGAGTGTACTATAAACATTTAAACTTCCAGTTACTATAAAAGCAAAGATATTGCACAAGCTAGTAAGTGATGACACATCAAGAAAAAGCAATATAGGACATTTCAGGAATACGTGAAGAAGATGTAAATCCAAAACGAAACAAAACAAAAAAACGAACTTTAGCTGTTGCACTGAGGAACAAGCTCTACATTTCAGCCCTTGCTACTCTGATATATATATTTTTGCTGCTTTGAAAGGTCCACTTATTAAACAGTAGATATTTTTGCCTAAGGGCTTAGAATTTGGCAGCATAGGTTAATTTACCATAGTATTTTTATAGTTTTATGCTCTAGATGAATCTATAAAAGTAAGCAAAATTCCAAAAATTATTCTTGGCCAGGACAATATTTTGTAAAAAAGTAAAGTTAGCATTAGATGAAGCTTACCTATTTTTTTTGGAAAGTTCATCCTTTCCCCTTTTAACTCCAAATATTCTTGTGATCAATGTACTGAAGAGAAGTGTGGATGAATTTCTCACCTAATGTAAAAATAGATACACAATAAAGGTTAAGCAATATTCATGGTGTGAAACCAACATTTACAATGTTCAAACTAGACATTCAAAATCATTACCCGATTGCCTAGTGTGGGGCTAAAGAAGATGTGGTTTATGTCCATAAAGGAAGACAATTTTCAATAACTTTATAGTAATTACCTCAATGACTTCCTCTTAAACTGAGCTCTACAATCCAACCACATGCACACAACACAGCTTTTTCCTATACTTCTAATATTACCAGCAACTGTTTTCATTATCTCTTTGTACTTGTATCATTAAATAATACTTAAAAAGAAACAATAAATTCATTTTCCCACATCATTTCTGATGATGAATATCCCAAGAAAGAGCTCAGCTCTTTCCTTTTATTTTCTGTAATCATTTACCTATGAGAAAATACTTATCACACCTAACTCAAAGGATCCACATTATTAATATGGCCAAGAAAATATTTAATATCATATACAAAATGTTATTAACCACACAACTGCAGTAACCTAACAAAGTAATTTTAACCCTAAGATTATCTGAGGCAACTGGTTCACAGAAATAAGAAGAAAAAACTATAAACATGAATCATTTCTTCAAATGGTAATAATAAAGCAGATCTATTTCCAAACCAATGTGTCAAGACGCTTTCCTACATCATAAAAATGTCTTGAAAGCCATGGGATATTGGGCTTCCTCAATTACCTTGCCAAATCAGAGTAGAGATGTATAAATATATACTGACTTCCCTATAATGTGTAAGGCCCTATACCAACCCCATGGAGAATGTCCAGAAATAGAACACACACACTTACTGCTAACACAGAGCTTATATTCTAATTAGATAGGAGTCATATGGTGTGTTAAATAGCAATATAAGAAAAAAGGTAGTTAAAAGTAACAATGTAGGATTTAGAAGATAGCTTCCTGAAACTACTGCAGTAAGGATCACAACTCAAATGCCCATAAGGGCAGTGAGTGACAGAGGCAGCAGAGGACTGGGTCTAATGCAGTCACTATTCAGCTTCAGCTGAAGTTGCTGCCTTGAGGGGAATGTAAGCCCAGTGTTGCCAGATCGTCTGCTTTTTCAAGAGAAGCCAGAAACCCCAACTTTTATGTGAAATCTATTTTGAAAAGTTGGCAACAAATTAAAGGAAAAAAAAAAAAACTATTGTAGAAGCCAAATAAAACACAGTTGTGGGCCAGATTTGACCTATCAGCCACCAGTTTGCAACCTCTCCTCTAGAAGCACATGACTGACTCAATTTATGTGTGGTAACTCTTGAAATGGACCACAGATACTCAATTTATGTGTGGTAACTCTTGAAATGGACCACAGATACACTGGCACAATTCATACCATAATTGCAATAAAACCCTAAAACTGGACAAACTCACTTATGTCCATTCAACAGTTAACAAACATTAATGAAGTCCCTACTGTGTGCCTTGCCTAATATCCCCAAACACATCACTCTGTCCTGTTACTCTATCAACATCACCTCTGTCCTAGCTCAGGTCTTGATTATCTCTCACCTAGGCCATTGACTTGGTTCCCAAAGACTCCTTAGGTTCAAGATGACTTGGTAACGTCATCCAGGACCCTATCGCCTCTCAAGAATCATACAAAAACATACAAAGAAAAGAAAAGTCAAAACACAAACTCCATCTTGCCCTAAACCAAACTTTCTGACAAAGACTGCCAGAAGCAGTAAACTTAAAACAGGAGTGTCTGGAGATGAAAGAGGATGCCTGCTGAGGCATACCTTATCAAAACTGTAGAGGACTGTTTTACAAAGTGAATGGGCACCCATCCCCCACCCCAACCAAGAAAGAAAACTCCCTTGTTTGATTTGATAGGCTGAAGGCAGGAGACACATAACGTCTTTTAGTAATGTTAAGATGGATCAAACAGATTACCAGCCTGATCCATTCATCAAGTTCCCTCATTAGTAGCCAGTGATTATCATTACTTATTCCAGTAGGTATAGCAAATTAGTGATATTCTACCATTAATTAGTTAAAATTTTCAGAAAAACTACCATTAAAAAAAAAAGCTTTCCTTCATGAGCTATTTGGTCATTCTGTTATCAGTTAGTACAGAATTATTTCCATAAATTTACCAGTGTGCAGAATGAGTTCATGTCATAGCAACCTCCAAAGGTGACCAAATGATAAACTTTTAAGACATTTCTAAAAATTAATTTTCCTGTTATTGAGATATAATTCACATACCATAAAATTCGCCATCTTAAAGGTACTATTCAGCGGTTTTTACTATGTTCACAAAGTAGGAAACTATCACCACTACCTAATTCCAGAATATTTTCATGACTCCAAAATGAAACCCTATACACATTAACAGTCATTTCCTATTCTCCCTCACTAGGCAAGTACTAATCTACTTTCTGTCTCTAGGGATTTGCCTATTCTGGATGTTTCATATTCATGAGATCATGTGACATGCAGCCTTTTATGTCTGGCTTCTTTCCTTTGGCTTTCATTCTCCAGGTTCACCCATGTTGTAGCATGTATCAGTATGCCATTCCTTTTTATGGCTGAATAATATTCCATTGAATGGATATACCACATTAAAAAAAATCTACTCATCATTTGATGAACACTGGGTTGTTTCCACTTTTTGGCTATTATGGATAATGGTGCTATGAACACTCACATACAAGTGTTTTGTTTTTTTTTTTTAATTTTTATTTATTTATTTATTTATTTTTGGGTGTGTTGGGTCTTTGTTTCTGTGCGAGGGCTTTCTCTAGTTGCGGCAAGCGGGGGCCACTCTTCATCGCGGTGCGCGGGCCTCTCACTATCGCGGCCTCTCTTGTTGCGGAGCACAGGCTCCAGACGCGCAGGCTCAGTAACTGTGGCTCATGGGCCCAGTTGCTCCGCAGCATGTGGGATCTTCCCAGACCAGGGCTCGAACCCGTGTCCCCTGCATTGGCAGGCAGATTCTCAACCACTGCGCCACCAGGGAAGCCCATAAATTTATTTATATATTTATTTTTGTCTGTGTTGGGTCTTTGTTTCTGTGCAAGGGCTTTCTCCAGTTGCGGCGAGCGGGGGCCACTCTTCATCGCGGTGCGCGGGCCTCTCACTGTCGCGGCCTCTCCCATTGCGGAGCACAGGCTCCAGACGCGCAGGCTCAGTAGTTGTGGCTCACGGGCTTAGCTGCTCCGTGGCATGTGGGATCTTCCCAGACCAGGGCTCGAACCCATGTCGCCTGCATTGGCAGGCAGATTCTCAACCACCGCGCCACCAGGGAAGCCCCATACAAGTTTTTGTGTAAACATGTTTTCACTTTTCTTGGGTATATACCCAGAAGTGAATCTGCTGGGTCACATGGTAACTCTATGCTAACCTTTTGAGAAACTGCCAAAGTGGCGGTACCATTTACATCCTTACCAGCAGTGTACGAGAGTTCCATTTTCACCAGTTCTCCAAATCCTCCCCAGTAATTGTAATGGTCCACCTTTTAAATTATAGCTATCCCACTGGGTATGAAATGGTTATATCATTGTGGTTTTGATTTGTGTTTTCCTGATAATGAATGATGTTAAGCATCTTTTCATGTACTTACTGGCCACCTGTGTATCTTTTTTTTGGAGAAATATATTCAAATTCATTGTCCATTTTTAAATTGGGTTCTTTTTATCATTGATTTGTAAGAGTTTTTTATATATCCTGGATACCAGTCAAATATACAATTATCAGATATATGATTTGCAAATAATTTCTCCCATTCTGTCAGATGTCTTTTCATTTTCTTAGTGGTATGCTTTGAAACACAGACATTTTAAATTTTGATCAACCTAATCTACCATTTTTCTTTTGTTGCTTGTGCTTTAGGTGTCATATCTAAGAAGTCATTACCTAATCCAAGGTCACAAAGATTTATACTTATGTTTTCTTCTAAAGGTTTTATCATTTTGGCTCTTACATTTAGGACTTTGATCCATTTTGAGTTAATTTCTAAATATAGTATAAGATAAGAAGCAAAAGCATTCTTTTGCATGTGGATATTCAGTTGTCCCAGAACCAATTGTTGAACAGACTATTCTTTCCCCCACTGAATTGTCTTGGCACCTTTTTTATTAAAAGTTAGGTTTTATTTCTGGACTCTTAATTCTATTCCATTGATTTATATAAGTCTATCCTTAAGGTATTACCACACTGTCTTGATTACTGTTGCTTTGTGTAAGTCTTGAAATTTGGATATGTGAGTCTTCCAATTCTGTTCTTTTTCAAGATTGTTCTGGCTATTCTGAGTCTCTTGCATTCTCTCTCAATTTTAGAATAAACTGGTCAATTTCTGCAAAAATGTCAAAACGGAATTTTAACAGAGATTATAGTGAATCTGTAGATTGGGGAGTATTGTCATCTTAAGAATACTGTCTTCCAGTCCATGAATATGGAATAGCTTCCCACTTATTTAGGCCTTCTTTAATTTCTTTCAACAATGGTTTCTAAGTTGCATTGCACAAATCTTAAACTTCTTTTGTTACATTTATTCTTAAATATTTTATTCTTTTTGATTCTATTATAAATGGAAAGGTTTTCTTAATTTCATTTTTTGATTATTCATTGGTAGTGTATAGAAATACAACTGATTTTTGTACATTGATCTTGTGTCCTGCAACCTTGCTGAACTTGTTTATTAGCCCTAATTTGTGTGTGCGTGTGCGTGTGTGTGTGTAGGGGTGAACGCCTTAGGATTTTCCATATGTAACTGCAATTGAAAAACAGAAATAGTTTTGCATCTTTCTTTCCAATCTGGCTGATATTATTTCTTATTCTTGCCTAACTGCCCTACCTAAAACCTCCAGTACAATGTTGAATAGATGTGACAAGTGTGGATATCCTTGTCCTGTTCCTGATCTTAGAGGAAAAGCTTTCAGTCTTTTACCATTAAGTACATTGTTAGCTATGGATTTTTCATTAACACCCTTCATCAGATTGAGAAAGTTCCCTTCCATTTCTAGTTTATTGAGTGTTTTTAACATGAAATGGTCTCAGATTGTGTCAACTGTTTTTTTACCTCTGCTTAAATGATCATGCGGTTTTTGGTTCTTTAGTCTATTTGTAGGGGTTATTAAATTAATTGATTTCCATATGTTGAAATATATATACTCTGTTTTAAAAGTGTAGAAGTTATACAGCATAACATTTTTAAAAGTTACTGTAAATGTAGAGCAAAATAACTATCATGAAGACTACTTGTTACTTAAGCTAGAAGAGTGTCCTTGTTTCTGTGTGACAGTATTAATAGTTCAAGGACATCTGTTTCAGTTATCCCTTTTTATTTTCTAATATTTCATCCATATTTTCTGTCCCTGTTCACTATAAAGCTAATGAGGAGGGGAACTAAGTAGAAGTACAATTGAGAAAAAGGTTGTGACTAACTGACAAACTACATTATCAACTCCTAAAACATGGATAGTAAATGCTAACGTGATTCACTGATGTTAAATCTTAACGTGGGTAATGAAAAAGTTCATATACAGTGCTAGTATATTTTGAAAAACTCATAGTAGTAATGGCAATGAAAACAGTCCTGTTTATTAGGAAGGAAGGACCAAGGAGAGTGCAAGTAAAAAGGAAAGTAACAATAGAAAAGAGCAAGTAGTAATAAAGTTAGAAATGGAGAGAACAGAATGGCTGCCAAATAACTCCAACTATAATCAATCCTTATCACAAGGAAAACACCAGAAAACCTCTTCTCTTACTACCTTCCCCATCAAGCCCCCAACATACAGTTGATAGAGACTTGGTATTCAGCTACAAACTGACAACTGCTGCCAAAGTTTTCCCCTTCTATTAGCTGGTTACATATGCTTTTTCTTTCCTTTGTAGTACAAAAGAGTTTCCAAACAGATTTCTGTAAGATACAGAAGAGTTAGGTAAATGAAAATTAGGTTTCACAAAGCAGTGTGTGTGTATGTGCGTATATATGTATATGTCTACTTATGTATACTACATACTTTGCTTATACATTTATGTCTTTTCTTATAT
This sequence comes from Balaenoptera physalus, assembly GCF_965194825.1. NCBI lineage: Eukaryota > Metazoa > Chordata > Mammalia > Artiodactyla > Balaenopteridae > Balaenoptera > Balaenoptera physalus. The sequence goes on along the minus strand of NC_138894.1, from coordinate 62,387,052 downwards.
AACATAAATGCTGCCTTAACAAATATTTAAAAAATATGAATGGAGAACCTATCATGTGCAATCACTATGTGGTACAATTATTGTGGTGTGGTGTGGTACACACCATATACCTTCACCCTTTATGGACAGTCACATCCTTGAAGATGGGATCTGCATATAATATTATGAAATATTTTGTCTAGTGTACATAGTGCCAGTTTATAGTAGAAAGAAATACTTTCTGAAAAAATTAAATGGGATTTCGATTCTAATTTGCCTTCCATCACCTCTTAGCCATGGACCTTGAAAAAGACACTTAAAACTTCAGGTCACAAGTCCCTCATCTGCAATCCAGGAAAACTGTACTATGATTTCTGGTCCTATGATTAAGGGGAGGGCCAGCCCTGTCTGGAATTCAGGGTAACTTTCCTCCAAAGTAGCAAGACACTTACCCCATGAGAAAAGAAGAGACGGAGCTTCTAGTAGCCCACGCACCACCTACAGGTGAATTAAGGAAAAAGTACTCTTCCTGTGAGTGAATAAAGCTCCACGCAAAGGCATGCAGTGTAATAAGCAGAGCATGGCTGAGTTTCAGCACCGCACAGCCCTCAGCCTGGCACCCTTGTGGCAACCTCACAACCACCAGTGGGCCTGTCAACGGTGCCGAAAGAGGAATAGAGTGCACGTGGCAGCACTAATGGGAAGATTTGAAAGGCTCTTTTTCTTCCTCAAACCCATTGCATACTGTAAACCAGAGCTGGCCTGAGGGAAGCAAAGTAAGATGTACCAGTTAGAAATATAAACCTGGTGTGGGTCTGAGAAGGACCCTAAGGTGGCATACTCAGTGGAGCTTCTGGGCAAGCTGGAAAGATGAGTTACCTACCCTGCAATGAGGATGCAGGGAAAGAAGATCAGGTAGTTGAACATAAAAAAGGAAATGCCCAGAAATGTCTCAGTTTTCAAAACTTGCCCAGAAAATTCTGTTTCCATAGATATATGTATCTACAATTCACTGTTTGTTACCTAATTTTTAACTAAACTAGCTTCATCTCTAAAATATATGTTGAAGATTATCACTTGTCACCATCTTTACTAATACTTCTCTATTCTGAGCCACTCTCATCACTTGGCAGAACTATTACAGTAGCTTCCTGATTGGTCTTCCGCCTTCCCTCCTGCCACCTCACAATCGAGCCTCCACTTTTCACCACATGAGTCAAAGCCCATCATCCCCCTACTGTGAAACTCTCTCATGCAGGGTTTTTCAACAGCAGTGGAAGCCAAGTGTCAAACCCCAGACACCAATGGTGACTGTGGCTCATCCAGCCACTTCCAGACTCAGATGAGATGCTACATCACAGGGCATGGGATCTGGCTTCTCTAGCAGCTGCCCAAGGGTTGTGTCAACACCTGCGCAAGTTGTGTTAATGCCCTAAGGGGTGAATTTTGACCAATAAGAGAGAGAAGGTGGGACTGTTCCCAGAGTCGGTAGTTTCACATGGCCCGGCTAGAAGATACACCACATGACCAGACAAGCAGCTCAGTTTTCCTGCAAGTTAAACTACAACGCCTGCTTGATAATGTCTCTTCTCTTTTCTTGCCTCACTTCCCTTTTCCCTTCATTCCTGCTGCTGTAGGTTTGTACCATTCAATAAAACCTTAGCACCCAGGCTATATCTCCAGCTCTGTTTTCTAAGGACAGGGTCAAAACCCTAAAAGGTAAGTAAGATACACCTTCGCCGTATTCCTATAATACCCAAAACCTTCCCCGATAATAGCACAGATTCTAGAATCACACAAAAAACACTTGTACGCCCTTGGACAAAGTTATTTCTCCTCTCCCCTCTCTTTATCTGTAAAATGGGGATTCTAATAACAGAATCTACCTAGCAGGATTGCTCTAAGCATGAACTGAGATAATCAATGTAAATGATACCAAGCACATGGAAAATAGTCAATAAGACAGTCACTATTATGATTACGTCTTACTTATCCTTGTATTTCTAGTGTTTAATATTGTTTGTAACCAGTAGGTATGCCTAATGTCTTATATATATTTACAACAATACATTTCCCCTGGCTTTTAAAAATGCCTAATAGGTGGCAAAGATTGAGAGATTTGTGTGGTCTCAATACAAAGATTGAGGACTCTGTACAAACAATTAATATACACATGAATGCTTCCTGGAAAATGTTCCTTCACTGCAAAATTAAAATTAAGCTTATTTTACTTTTTTTTTTCCTCTAACTTACCAGGAAAAACAATTAAGCCAAAAGTACAGATGGAGTCACCTTTAGGTACAAGATATATTCCTGAGAAGATGTGTACAAATCAGATTTCTGTAAATCAAACCATATTTCACACACAGTCAGGAAAAACCACTCTTTAAACAACTTCACACAGAATGCTACGGTTAATTGTTTTGTAAAATGAAGACTTCTTCACATTCATTGAGTATGTTGCCATGGTTCTGGCGTATCTTAGATTAGGTTTTTATAAGGAAGGAAACAGAACAATTGATATATTTAAGTCATAGAGTGTGGATCATTATAGCTGTGATGTTTATTTTCTCTGGTAAAGCAAACAAACTGAATAGAAACAAAAAAGATTCCTTTAAAACACGTGTTAAAAGGGAAGATTCCCCCCAAATAAAACTATACATAAGCACTTATATATATTTGTGCAGGCTTTTATAGATTATGTGTGCATATGAGTACTACACACACATAAAAGCCACATAGAAAAAAGAGAAAGAAAACACATTCGAATGCTAAAGATTATTATATCTGTATGGTAGTTAAACCGGTGACTTTTCCTTTTCCTTTTATGCTTATATTTTCAGACTTTCTGCAGTGCCCATTTGTTACTGTTTAAAAGGTCTCCAAAAAAGACTTTAAAAAAAAGATCCATTCATTTCTGGTACTTTCAGTTTTCCTAAAGTTGGAAAAGTCACCAGGTTTCACTCTCTGAAAGCCCTTTCATAGAGAACATTTCTCTGTTCATCTGGAATGAATGGCTTAAAGAAAACAATACTGACATTTCTGGCAATCAGCTTTATGATCTCTACTCTTCCTGATGGTCAAGCCACATTCCTATCTACCTCTCCTAACAGTATACAGGTATTGCTTCGTTTTCCTGTAAATGCAAAAGGTAAACACCATGTCCTCAGGAGTAGTTAGGCAATGCTCCTAGACAGAATTTCAGACATTTATCTTTCTTACAGGAAGATGTACGATTTTCCAGGCAACAGTTGGCAATCTTGAGGATTCCTCTTTACATTGGGAGTCTGTGCCTTGGGCTACACTGCAATATACTGACTCTCAATTAGAGGCTCATCAGAGAGTTATGAATTGGTTTGTGCAGCTCACTAATTGGAAGGCCTGCCTTTCTAGTAAATTCTCCATTCTGCAGGTAATATATTAAGGTCTAGCTTCTTTTCTCCTCTCCCTTTGCCAGTCTTTTTTTTTTTTTTTTAACGCTACAGTCAAGTGCCTACAAACCATAGGTTAGTCTCCTTTATTCTAGAAGGCACAATGATGTAGGAAAAACAATAAAATCATGGTGTTTCTCCCAGGAATTATAAAAAAAAAAGTGGAAGTTTACTTTCTTTAATCTGAAAACTGTACTGGGTATTGCCCACAATCTTAGAGTTCTGAATCAAAAAGTTTCTGGACAGTAATCATATTGCAAAAAACAAAAGAAAACAAAAAAAGTGACTCAGCATTTAACCTCCCCCATTTTCATGTTTTGCATCTGTTTTTTTCACCTTTTGATAGAGTATATTTCCAGCATTCGCTCAACACACTGATACCCAGAGCCCACAACAGACACATTCAGATACTCAGAGTCATTCTGCTTCCAGCTCAACATCAAGTGCGATCAAAACATCAAAAGAGATACCACTTCACACCTGTTAGGATGGCTGTTACCAAAAAAATAGAAAATAACAAGTGCTGGCGAGGATGTGAAGAAAATGGAACTCTAATGGGAGTATAAAATGGTGCTGCCACTGTGGAACACAGTTTGACAGTTCCTCAAAAAATTAAATACAGAATTACTATATGATATACACAAATGAATTGAAAGCAGGGACTCAAACAGATACTTGTACACCAATGTTCACTGCAGCATTATTCACCCTAGCCAAAAAGAAACAGCTTAAGTGTCCATCAACAGATGAAAGAATAAACAAAATGTCATATATCCATACGACGGAATTTCATTCAGCCTTAAAAAGGAATGAAATTATGATATATGCTACAACATGGATGAACCCTGAAAACACTATGCTAAATGAAACAATCCAGACATGAAAGGACAAATATTATATGATTCCACTTATATGAGGTACCTAGAATAGGCAAATTCATAGAGACAAAAAGAAGAAGAGAGGTTATGTTATCAGGGGCTGGGGGAAGGGGGATGTGGGGAGTTACTATTTAATGGGTACAGTTTCTGTTTGGGAAGATGAAAAAGTTCTGAAAATGGAGAGTGGTGATGACTGCACAACACTGTGAATGTTTTTAATGCCACTGAATTGTATACTTAAAAACAGTTAAAATGGTCAGTTTTTAAATAAAGATAATTGACAGTTTAAACAAAAATAATAACAATGTAGTGTGGGTTTACAATATACATAAAAGTAAAATGTATAATAAAAGCACAAAGATTGGGAGGAGAGAAATGGGAGTACATATTGCTAGGTTCTTATACTTTAAGATGGTAAAATATTACTTGAGGGCAGACTGTGATGTTAAAGATATATACTATAAACTCTAAAGCAAATACTAAAATAAGAAAACAAAGAGTTATGGCTAATAAGCCAACAAAGGAGACAGAATGTAACCATAAAATACCAAGGGTCAAAATGTAGCTTGATCCAAGAATTTATCCCTTGGAGTAACTCCTTAATAAAATGCAGTACATATTTTTTTATCATCCAGTGAAAGGTTAGTTTATCAAAACCTACTCAGAGGTATAATTAAGTCAATGAAAATAAATAGCAAATGCACTTACTGCCCAGACTGGTGATGTAAAGCCCAGAATTGCAGCCTTAGCTCCATCAGCAACGTAAGGGATAATAATTTCTCCCAGACGTGTATCTCTGAACAAGGCTCTAAGGATATTTAAAGCATGAACCTAGAATAAAAAGTTCAAAATCAGTTGTAGGTTGAAGACTGTGGTAATTCCAAATCTGTACATATCCAGTAGCATAGCCTCCAAACAAAAAAATTACCAAATTATAAGAAGAAATGGATAATTCACAAATAAAATAGATTATAATAAAACATGCCTAATGATTGATAAATCAATTTTCTTAAGTAAGCAAGATTTGAACAATGCAGTACAAAAGTCTGATCCAATGGACCTATGTAGAATCCTGCACCTAGCAAATAGAGACAATACAGTCTTTCCAAGCACACATGAAACATTTATTTTTTAAAATGACCTCAAACCTAGCCATAAAGCCTCAACAAATACCAAAAAATTAATTTCTTACAGATTATGCTCTGATCATAGTGGAATTAAGTTAGGAATCAGTTTCTTTGCATACTTTTAAAATTGACACATTTTAAAACACTGGTCAAAGAAAAAAATTTTTAATATTTACAGCTGAACAATAACGAAGATGCTACACACTGACGCTTGTGCGATGCATTTAAGTGGAACATAAAAGAAATGTACACCTTAAATGGCGTCTATTAAAAAAAAAGGCAAACCATTATATACCAAATGGATAAAAACAAGGTCCTACTGTATAGCACAGGGGACTATATTCAATATCCTGTGATAAACCATAATAGAAAAGAAAATAAAAAAGAATGTATATATATGTATAACTGAATCACTGCTGTAGAGCAGAAATTAACACAACACTGTAAATCAACTCTACTTTAATAAAAAAATGAATTGGAAAAAACGTCCAATTAAGATGACAGAAAAAGAACAATAGGGGCTTCCCTGGTGGCGCAGTGGTTGAGAGTCTGCCTGCCAATGCAGGGCACACGGGTTCGAGCCCTGGTCTGGGAGGATCCCACATGCCGCGGAGCAGCTAGGCCCGTGAGCCACAATTACTGAGCCTGCGCGTCTGGAGCCTGTGCTCCGCAACAAGAGAGGCCGCGATAGTGAGAGGCCCGCGCGCCGCGATGAGGAGTGGCCCCCGCTTGCCACAACTGGAGAAGGCCCTCGCACAGAAATGAAGACCCAACACAGCCAAAAATTAAAAAAAAAAAAAAAAGAAAAGAACAATAAACTCAAAATAGAGAAATAAAATTTAAAAGAGTAGAAAATTTTAAAACATCAATGACATAACTATGAGCATTAACAAAACCAAAAGGTGATTCTTTGAAATAGAAACAAACCTCTGATGAGACTAACCAAGAAGAGAGAGAAGAAAATATGCAATAACATGAATACCAAAGAGAACATAACTAAAGGTACATCAGAGAATAAAACAAAAATATTTCTACCCTAGTCAATTAGAAAAATTAAGGCAAAATGAACAATTTCCTAGAAAACAGAACTAATCAAAACAAATTCAAGGAGAAATGGAAAAGCTATATAGATATTACCATTATATAAAGAAAATCAATAGTTAAAAATCCCACAGACCAAAAAGAAAGCAAGACACCAAACCCACCAAAATAACACACACACACACACACACACACACACACATACACACACACACACACACACAAAGACCCACATGATTTTATGGACGAATTCTACCAAAGATTCAAATAATAGATAATCCCAATCTTATTTAAACTGTTAAGAGAAGATGCCCAAGTTTATTTTATCAGTCCAGTACCACCTGGCTATCAAAATAAGGTAGGGACAACTACTTTGAGAAATGGTAGTATCTGTTAAAGCTCAACATACACATACTCAATAACCACTCCTAAGTATCTACTCAAAAGAAATGTACATATTTGTTCACCATTAGGCTTGTCAAAGAATGTTCTTAAAAGTACTGTTCTTAATAACCCCAAATTTAAAACCATCCAAATGTTCATCGACAGAAGAATGAATAAATAAATTGTATACTATTACATAGCAATGAAAATGAATAATTCACAACATGGATGGATATTGTAAACTTAATGTTCATCAAAAGAAATCATATCAAAAGAGTATATAATGTATGGTTACATTCATGTGAAATTTTAAAAAAACAGGTAAAGCTATGGTGTTAAAACTAAGCTACTGGTTACATTTGGGGAAAAGGTGCGATTAGAAGGGAGTATGAGTGGGCTTTCAGGTGCTAAAATGTTCTGTTTCTTGCTGGTTATAGAAATGTGTTCACTTTGTGGAGGCAAACATATTATTTGTACACATCTTTGTATGTTTGTTATAATTCAATAAAAAACTTTTACATAAAAATGAGGACAGGTACAGCATGAAAAAGGAAAACCACAGGTTAATCTCACTTATGAATCCAGTGAAAATATGTGAAAAAAAATTTTTTTTCAAATTTTTAGGTGAATCTAGCAATGTGTAAAAAAATCTATCATTTCAAAGTTGGGAGTTCATTCTCTGTAGGCAAAGATCGTATTATATTAAAAAGTCAATATAATTTATGATGTTTGCAAATTCTAGAAGAAAACATTTATCTCAAAAATGCTTGAAAGCATTCAATAAAATTTGGTTTCCTTGATAAGAGGCGTTAAAACCTACAGCAAATATCAGAAACAACATAAGGATGTCTGCTATCTCTATTTCTATACAAAACTGTACCACAAGTGCCAGACAGAAGAACAAGAAATTTTTTTTAAAGAATTAGAAGAGTAAAGCAAATTTAGCATTACTAAGGATATGATTACCTATAAAGAAAATTCAAAGAATTTACAGACAAGTCATCAGTTGAATTACAGCAATTTACGTAGGTTGCTGAACATTTCACAAAAGATCTGTAAGATTTTTATGGAAAATTATTTTTAAATGTAATGAAAAACATTAAAGAAGATCTGAATAAGTGGAAAAATAAAGCCATGAACATGGACTGGAAGATTCAGTATCAAAAAAAGAAGTCATTTTCCCCAAATAAATCAATAAATTTAAATTCCACCCAAAATTTAAAAAGGGCTTTCTGGTTGAACTTAACAAGCTGATTCTAAAACTTATATGGAAGAGCAATGGGACAAATATTGCCAAGGTAATTCTGAAGGAAAAAAAAAAAGGAGATTCACCCTACCAGATATCAAGACTTACTTAAAAATATACAGTAATTAAAATAGTGATTTGGGCCCAGGGACAGACTAATAGACTAACAGAATAGAGCACAGAAACAGACATGCGTATCGACAGAAATAGTACATGAGAGAAGTAGTGTCAGTACGATAGTACAAGAGGAAAGGATGTATTATATAAAGAAAATATAAAATATCTTTCTGACCCTGGGGTATGGAAGGCTTTCTTAAATGAGATCCAAATGCACAAACCATAAAAGAAAAGTCTGACATATTCCATTTTATTAAAATTTAAAACTTCCAGGCAATAATAGAATAATAAGCAAAGTGAAAAGAAGCGATAGACGAGGAGAAGATACGTGTAATTCAAAGAACCAAAAAGGAAAAAAAATCAGGAAAATAATTTTAAAACAACAAAAAACCCAACTCCTGCAAAACAAAGACAAATAACCAAATTAAAGGTAACCAAAGTCTTTAAATAGGCAATTCACAGAAGTCATACTAAAGCCTAATAAATACATGGAAAGATGTTAAAGCTAGCCAGTTATCAGAGAAATGCAAAATAAAACCGGGAAACACAAATTTCACACCAGGCAGAAAGGGAAACATTTGTATACAATGAAACTCTGCTTGGAAATTAAAATGAACTTGGAGCTCACTAATTTTAAAAAATGTTGACTGAAAAAAACCCAAACTATAAAACAATGTGTAGATAACACAATTCATGTAAAAAAAAAAAAAAAAAAAAAGCTCTTAAAAGAATGAAAAAAATGCACGAAATGATTTGGTTTAATGATTACAGATGAGGAGGACCAAAGAGAAACAGAATATGGAGGAATCTACAGTGTATGCAACTGTATCTGTAACGTTTTACTTCTTAAACTTGGAACTGATTTCATAGATGTTGATTATTCACTGTACATTTTTACGTGCTGAAATATTTCACAGATAATAAAAAAATAATACAGAAGTAAACCATGGGAGGGGAGAAGGAAAGCAAATCATCATCCAACACCTAGAAGACTGGTCAGAGATAAAATATTAAATTTTTACCAATTTAATAAAAATGATCACTAGTGGTAATTAATGACCTTGAAGCAGAGTAAGGTAATAATTTAAAGTACTCTTTAAAACCAAATTTCACTATTTTCAGATGTTCTTATTAAACAATGGTATTTTTTTTAAAGTGATAGTCTAAGAAAATGGAGCCAATTATATTTTTCACACTTTTTTGGGGAAAATAAAACGATCATTTCTGAAAAGTGATCAGTAACTTTTTATTTAAAATTTTTAAAGAAATTTCACATCGTATAGTCACAGGCCACTATGTGACATGTGTTAATAAACCCTATCCTTTCCCACCGGTCCACATTCTGGCCCATGGGCTTCCCTTTAATACCTCCCACAGGCTCTGACATAAAACCATATGTACTTAACTGTACTTGACTGTAAACTTCAGCTCTCAGTCTGTTCTCTGACCTAGCATGGGCCTCCCACAGGTGGGTAGGAACATCCCACTATGAAGCATTTGCTGAGAAAGCCTAGACAAGAAGTATCTGACAGGTATGCACTACCATGGAGTGGACTGAAGCTGTGAGGAACACTTAACCCAAATTCATACACACACATAAGTACATACTTAACTCAACGTTAGCAGTGACAAAAAAAGGAGTAAGTATTAGCTAAAATTAAAATATGAATATACCCAAAGCCAGACACTACATTTTAGGGAAAGATCCAACTGCCAAATCATAAAATATACATCGACTCAAGAAAGCACACATGAAATTTGAAGGTGATAGCACATTCGTTTTTAAGTTTTTAGATACAGTTGTAATATTACAAAATATCTTGTCTAAATTGAATGCTTTCACCACAGTTTAAAAACAGATCATCTTGGTCAATCTATATCAACTAAAGCAATGGTTTATTTTGTGGACTGGAAAAACCAAACCAAAACAAAACCCCTCTGAATAAGCTTCAAATGTCTGTCTTATCCTCAAGAGTTCTGTACCTTCAGCAGATTTTTTTTTCTTTTTAAGTACAGCAAAGATTTAAAACCACTGCCTTCCTAGCAGGGTTTGTATATTTCCATTATTACCTTAGGGACTGTGCTCTGTGAGTCATCTGTAGGTCCAGCCAAAGAGATTAACTCTTTCATTGTTATTTTCAACAAATCCATTTTGCCTTTCTTAGGTTCAGATGCCAACAGTGCCTATGGAAAAACAAGACAGAAATTATCAGGACTATTATTTTATATACACCTGTTTGCTACTTACCAGAATTGATTCCCCAATGCAAAATCTCCTTTATAAAAACATGTGGTGTTGAGCTAGTTAAGCCACGTGGCCTTGGGCAAGCAGCTTAACCTCTCCATCCCTCAGATTCTTCGTCTGTAAAATTAGGTGGTGATATCACAGCATCTCTAAGGTCACCTCCAGTTTGCTTATTAACTATGTAATTCTAAGAGGTTGAAAATGGCTCTTGTTGACAACTCTTCTAAGACCATAATTGGGTAGCAGGTCTCAGACACAATAAGCATGTCAGTTTTAATAACAAATTTATCCAACAAGAAACTTCTCTTTACTTGAAAAACAAAAAACCTCTGGATTAAATTTCTTGTAAGGATTTGGAAACTCCCTGGAGATTGATCAGTTATTTAATTCTTCACAAGAGTCTACCTGGAGGACTATCAAACTGTAGCACTGGAAACTCCATGGGACAAAAGGAAATACTACAAACTTCAAAGGGGGTCCTATATTTGAATATTCAAGAGGTGCTTATTTATTTTGTGTCTAACATTTTGCCAGTATTCAATAAACATAAAAATAGGAACATCAAACCACTTGAGGCAATAGAAAGGAAGGAAGTACTGATACATGTTACAATATGGATGAGCCCTGAAACATGATGCTAAGTGAAAGAGGACACAAAGACAACATATTATATGATTCCATTTATATAGAGACAGAAAATAGATTAGTGGCTGTATAGGACGGGGAGTAATGGGGAGTTTTTCTCCATAGCTAACACCAAGCAGAGGTTTCCACCAGAACAAGAACATTACTTTATTGGTAAGTTATGCTAGGAAAAATGGGGCCTCTCTGAGCAGATTTTTCCGATAATTTAGATTTTATTCAACTAAAATAAATAAGAAAGCTATATATGATTACTAATGTGTCTCCTGGGAACAATAGTTCTTTTTCCCCAAGAGCTGTGTATAGTTATGACATTCTTCCCAAGGCTGGGCTAAGAAGGTGCAGTCCTGACCCCTCTATCACTATGACCAATATGTAGTACTAGTTGGGAACCAGAGATGGAGGCACATAGCACAAAGATGCAACCAAACCTTGCTGTTGCATTAACACATGTCCTCAGACAGACATATGAGGCAAAAACACACTAGGTCAGAATAACTCAGAGGCAGGAGAATGACCCACACTGGTCCAGAATGGGTCAGATCAGAGAGGAGTCGATTTCTGAAGGTCACCAAAATCTACCCAGCAGAACCACCTCGGTGATCTCTATGCCAAATCAACCTCCACGACTGGTGCCCGTTGTCATAAAAATCATGACTCTGGGAATTTGAGGGAGGCATAAGAAAGGGAAGGAAAAAATGTTGGGGCACTAAAAAACAGACTTCATTTCACTTATTTTCATGGCTTTTTTTTACACCACCCCATTCCTAGATTTTATCTTCCTGAATATTAAACAAAGATCATTCAGGTCGGGTCTGAGTTAGTATCATGAGGACTTGGTTTTCATTCTTTGGATTCATAATGGTGACAGCCTCTTAATTTCAACACTGTGGAAATAAAATATTTTAGTATCAAGTAGCAATATCTGAGTATGCTGATATGAAGCAATCTTTAAGCAATCTTCATATCTTTATGCTGATATGAAGCAATCTAAATTAAGTGGAAAAAAAGCAAGAGACAAAACAGTGTGTGGAGTATGCTTTCATCCGTGTTAAAAAAGAAAACGCGTGCGCACACACACACACACACACACACACCCAGCAGGGTGCCTGGGCTCAAGTCTTAGTGCTGCTCTTACTATCCCTGTGGCCATTAGCAAATCACTTACCTAACCTCTCTAAGGTCCACTTTCTTCATCCACAATATACGGATGATCATAGGACCTACCTTGTAGGCCTTGAGGAAGGCCTAATTTAAATATTAAATTTAATTTAAATATTAAATGAGATAATATATGTGAAATAACCACTTATAAAAGTTAGCTACTATTAGGATTAGGATTATTTTATGCATGGATATTTTATAGAAGGATTCAAAAGAAATTGTTAACACTGGTTGCCTACAGAGTCTTAAGGGTCTTTGACATGAAAGGAAGAATATTTTTTCTAACTGAGAAAAAAAAAAAAAGGGCAGCATGTGCACTTCCTGGAAGTGAGCAATGAATGCACCACAGCGATGTCTTCCTACTTCACACACAGGCGGAAATCTCTACCACCCTCTGTTCATATTACAAGACTGACCTCTTAGAGGGTTTGTTCCAAGAAGAGATCTGTCACAGGAACACACTGTCCACACATTAAAACAAAATCACAAATGCTATAGTACTTGTGAAATGTACTATAGAGAATCAGAAATGTCCCTTATGCAATATGCTCACTCACATGTCAGGGGGGTTAGAATACACTACTATCAGAAGACCAAAAACAAACAAACGAACAAAGCCCTCAGCTATGATCCTGTAGATAAGTACCTACCTGTATGTAGAAAGGAATTCCAGCACTGCGTCTTGTAGCACAGAGTTTAGATGAAGGATCACTGCATCTAATTTCCTCTAAAACATTCCATAACCACTCTTCCGGTAGCTTCTGCAGACTCAAATTAGGGCACCTAAAAGGCATATATAAAGCAAACATTTGGGATTATCAGGTACCAAAAAGTAAAAGCATGAACTATTGATATACATTAACACTGTTAGGAAAGAATAAACATCCTTACATTCGGAGGGAGGGAAACTAAAAAATGTCTCACTTTCCACTTTTCACCTACTTTCTTCTTTATGATGGGTCTTAGCATTTGTAGCTATTATAGATTCCATTTCTTACAAAAGCATGAAGAGCATGTGTCTTGTCTGCAAATGAGCTTTAATACCTAGGCCTGCACCCACGCCCAAAATGTTCTGAAGGTTAATCAAACTCTCACCAATGTTCTAGATTGCAAAATTCAAGATTTCCAACAAGCAGAACATAACCTTATAGTTTACTGTAGTTTATATTCTACAGTTATAGAGATTATACACATTTTTGAAAGTGTATTTTAGTAATCATTTTAGCTTTCTCAAGTGTGGCCTATCACAAATAAAATTTTCATCCACATCCTATGGAGAATTAATTAAGCAAGTTATTTGGAAAGAACCTTAAACATTTTAAAGTTATTTGGACATTACTGTTAGTGAGATTCTGCTGTACTATGTTAATATATTCTAGAGTGCTTAAAAACATGTGACTTTAAAAAAATTTTTCATCTTACGCCCTAATATACAGTTATATAACATTATCCTAAGAAATAGCGTATTTAATGTTAGATAGGCACAATTATTTTAGAAGGATCATAATTGGATTTAACTAAAATTAATACGAAAATAAAGAGGTAAAGTCCAAAGGAAAAATACTCTCTTTTTTAAATTGAAGAAGACAGTCTGCAGAAAGATAACTGATTTCTAATTTGTAGAGAGAACTAGAGCTCTTAGAAACATGTGGGTTTTTTTCGTTTTTTTAAATTGAAGTATCATTGATTTACAATGTTGTGTTAGTTTCTGATGGGGACTTTTTTTTCTTTATTTTAGTTTGGTGTTAAGATAGACAACTTCAGTTTCTGACTAACATTCCAAATAGCAACTCAAATTTAGTTGTTTATGTCTTGTATAGAACAAAATATACATAAATAATACTACTTTGAAGGAGGCATTTTTTTAAGTTTGACATGGGCCTAAAAAACATTATTTCAGCCCCAAATGTTACAACCAAATCTCCCTACTCCCAGCAGGCCCTGTAATTTTAAAGGTTTCCTTTTAGCCTGGCTTAAAGTCTATCACCTTGTTCCTGCTTCTTCCCCCTCAGCTCCCTCAGCCATAAAAACCAGCCATCAACAGATTGAACCACAAAATTAAAAGAGATTCAAAGGCAGAACAACCAAATGCAAAGTGTGAACCTTGTTTAGATTCCAACTTGAAAAAAACAAATTTAAAAAAAGATACTTTGAAATAATACAGATAGTTATGTATATATTAGATATTATATGACACCAAGGAATTATTTATAGGATGTGCCAATGTCATTGTGGACATAGAAGAAAGTGTATTTTTTAGAGAGGCACACTGAGGTGCATAGGAGTAAAAATAACATTTCAGGGATGTACTTTGTAATACTTCAGCAAAGGACAATGAAAGGGATAGATGAAGCAAGTGTGGCAAGGCAACTGCTGAATCTGGGTGATGGATAAAGGTGGTTCATCACATTATTCTCTCTCTCTCTATACACACACACACACACACACACACACACACATATACGTGTGTGTATATATATATGTTTGAAATTTTAATACGCTTTATATGTTTGTAACTTATGTTTGAAAATTTTCATAATAAAAAATCCATTTCTATGTTTGAATTTTTTATAATAAAAATAATCCTCCCATACTTACGTTACTTACATTACTGAAGTTACTTCCCAATCACTGGGTTTGTATCTTTTAAAAATTATGATAAATGCATCTGTTTCACAGAATAATTTCTCTAGTATACTATTAACATTGCCAATGTGGTATAATCCTCACACAGTTGCCCAGTCAAAAGCTGAAATCTAAATCCCTAGGAGTTGTTATTTAAGTGCTAATGATACAGTTATGGATTACTGCCTTTTTTTGCTCATTTTTCATTGTCTTTTAAGTATATTTGGGTTAATTTACACCACAATGGGTGAGCAGAGAAAAAAACAAAGAGAGAATTAAAGCAAAGTCACCTTTCTGTGATCTAACCATCCAAGAAAAAGCTGGAGTCACAGAGGTGAGAAAAGGAAAGACTACTTGATCTAAGGTTATCTGTGGATTTCATTTACTTATATTTTCTTCCCCACAACAGGACCACTGGCAGTGAAGGACTGGCTTACAGATAATGCTTCAGATGAAGGTTAAGTATTCCTGTAGGAATTCACTATGTAAGAAAAACGAAAGGGGAAAAGGAACTGCAGGAGATGAGGGATACTTTCCTATTTCCTTATTTTTCTATCAAGTGCACTGAAATACTAGTACAACAAATACTAGTTCAATAATGCTCCTCCTCCACAACACTGTCCCGG